>NC_056683.1:89979782-91302282 GCF_018350215.1 Panthera leo
GCACAAATATTTCTTGGAGACCCTACTTTCAATTCTTTTGGGTATACACCCAGAAGTGGAATTCCTGGATCAAATGGTAATTCTATTTTTATTATTTTGAGGTGCTTCCATACCATTTTCCCACTATTTTACATTCCCACAAATACTGCATTAGGGTCCCAATTTCTCCACATCCTCACCAACATTTGTTATTTTCTGTTATTTTATTCTAATTGGTGTGAGGTGGTATCTCGTGGTTTTGATTTGCATTTCTCTAGTGATTAGTGATGTGGAGTATCTTTTCATGTGTTTATTGGCTACTTGTATATCTCTTTGGAGAAATGTTTGTTCCTTTGCCCACTTTTTGGATCAGGGTTTTGTTTTGTTTTGGTTGTTTTAGGAGTTCTCTACATTTTGTAGATATTGATCCCTTGCCAGATATATGGTTTGTAAATATTTTCTACCATCCTGTGGGTTGCCTTTTTATTCTGTTAATAGTGTCTTTTGATGCACAAGAATTTTTACTTTTCATGAAGTCCAATTTGTCTATTTTTTGTTTTGTTGCCTCTGCCTTTGGTGTCATATCCAAGAAATCATTGCCACATCCAATGCAAGACATTTGACTTTTAATTACAGTTGCCACTTCTCTTTCCCTCACTGTTCACCAGGGTGGAACAGATCTCATTTTTCTGTCTACTGAACTTATAAAACATGTATGTAATTACAGCTTGGGTGTACTTTCCATTTCCATTTTTCATTTTAACACCTCATCATTGTTACATTATCTTTATCTGATTTTATTAAAAACATTTTTGTTCTGAAGAATTTTCCCAGGTATTTTATTGCTGTAATTGGTATCATCTTCCTGAATCTCTTTTTAGCTGTTCTGTAGCATATTAAAGGGATGTATTTCTGTCCTGATTGCTGATTCATGGATTTGTTGGAATGCACAAGCAGATTGCATCTCTGTGAACAGTTAGTTATTTTAAATATGTCAGAATTGTCCCTAGAAGATTTCCTAAATAAAAGCTGATTCCAATCAATTTACTTAAATTCATTCTGAATTACCTCAGACTCTGTCTTTAACACATTCAATATTTATGCAATGCATCCTCATGAGTGTTTCAAATATATTGTTTGGGGATAGGATGAAGCATCCAAAAATAATTAACACAGTGGCAAAGATAACGAAATGACAAAACTGGAATAGAAGATGCAAATGTACAACCATTTTTAGCACGAAAAGCAACAATCGAGAGTAAATCTTTCTGGGCTGAAGAGCTGCATACAGCAGCAGGACCAATGCTTATGAGATGCAGCATTTTGTTAGATGGACAGGAGCCAGGATCATCACTGTGGTACATTATATGATCTGGGTACCGTTATGTTTCTATAATTGATTGGAATTGTCCACGGAGAATGTTCTTTGCTGCAATCCAAGGATTTCTTCAATGTTTCAGTTTCTCCAAAGGCCACTTGAAGGGTAATGTGTTTTTAGAGGAATGCATTTTTCTAAAGTATCAGAAAATAAGATTGAGGTTTTACTAAGATGTCCATATTATTCTGATGGCTCCTGCTACAAACAGCACTATTGGAAGCCAGTGGCATATTTTTTTCCTCTTATTTTTGGCTAGAATTAGGTTTCAGAAGTTGGATAAAATGGTGTAAAAATAGTTACTTCTGAAAGAAGAACCAAATATTTGCTTTTAAAGGGAAAGGGTTTAGGTTTTTACTGAATACACTCAAATTGATTTTCACGCTTTTACAAGCATGGGAGCAACACAACTCCCAGGGAAACTGGACAGAGTAGGTATTGCTTTGCAATGTTAGGAAAAGTACACAGATGCTATTAAGGGAGTTTTAAAACTTGCTTTAAAATGTCTTTCATTCTGGGTGCCACATACCTTGCACCCAAATACTTGGTGAAAGTGTGAGGAGCTCCCACACCGTTGTTCTCAAAACCTGTTCTATTTCCAGAATAGTCCCTGTTTCTGCTGACTTGGACATCGGAAATGGCCCTTGGGAAGACTATGAAAGGGTGATGTTTATCCTCAGAAACCAGAAGGGGTAGAAATGAGGCAGTCGGACCTCTCTTCCATTCGGTGGGGCCTCCATGTACCATTCACTATCCCACCAAAGCACGTCCCCAGAAACTATTTTCAGAAAAGGCCCACTGTAGGAATCCTCATTCCCATGTACGCTGAGCTACAGCTGAAATTGCTCATGCATTTGTATTTGTGG
This sequence comes from Panthera leo, assembly GCF_018350215.1. Classification (NCBI taxonomy): domain Eukaryota; kingdom Metazoa; phylum Chordata; class Mammalia; order Carnivora; family Felidae; genus Panthera; species Panthera leo. The sequence goes on from NC_056683.1 coordinate 89,982,003, forward strand.
AGGTGGAAATACTGTAGCACAAAGGAATGAAACACAAGTGAATCCCTCTCTGAGCACAAAGATTTTATTGTTTTTGGTGGGGTAATAGCAATGGTGGGGTGGGCTCTTAGTCATAAAATTTATCCTGAGGATGAGTTTGTTTACAATTTATCACCTTAGGCTTTCATTTACCTTTTATTTACTCTTGACAGCTGTTTATCATTTTCTAAGCATTTTCATGTAAAAGATTAAATGAAATTGACAAAACACTTGCTGTACCAGACACTGTGTATACAACAATGAGTGAAGCTCACTGCCCTTATCACAATGGAGCCAAATACTATGAGAGGAAGTGCAGGCAGGTATCATCTCTGTTTTGTAGGTGACAAATGGAAACAGAAGAGTTGATGGAATACATTGTCCTAAATCTTCTAATATATGCTTGGATCACCAAACACAACACAGGGGCAAGGTAGTATTACAGAAACATAATTAAAACAACAACAACAACAACAACAACAACAACAAACTCAAAACCAAAAACCAAAAAACCCAAACCACTTCTCTTGATACTGCAAGCCTAGCTTTTCTTTCCACTCCATACCTATTCCTTCTAGACCCTTGGTAAAACTGTGCTGTAATGGGAAATAGAGCCTATTTTCTGATAATAGCCAGCTGAAGTAACACATGTAAAGATGCACATTCCTGATAGACCACCTATTTGTTTTGGTATTGTAACTGACAAGCTTATTTAAAAGCTTAATTGAAGTCACTGGCTTTCTTCGTTAGAATGACTGTTAGACACCCTTTGTAGTATCAATTTCAGATTTTTGAAGAGGTGTGCAATGATTTGTTTCCAGTGTGATCTGGAGTTTGGTGGAGAGACAACTATAATGTTGGAGTAGATAACGTTTGATTAATGAAGGTCTCTGACAGTAGCCTGCTTATTCATTATTTTATAATTGTGTTGTGAGAGTTTCCCCCCACCCCAATCCAAACTTCCTCTTCTGTACTTTACGCCCATTTTATTTTTTTTGCTGGTTCACCACGGTTAGTACTTTTTTTTTTTTTTTTAATAACCCTTGCATCAATTTGACTAGAAAGCAGACACAAACCTAGACTTAGACATCCAAAAAAGATTTTTCCCTTTAGACCATTACTTTTAGAAAATATGCACCAATTCTGATGTGTTGCCATGAAGAACATTTTTGGAATCTCCCTTTTCTGATGGTCTTTGGTGTCGATTTACAAGCCATGAAAAAGGCAGTTTCATTTTTATGGCAGTCAGCATTACTCAGTGTTAGCCTTTTCATTTGCAGGAATTATGTGGTTATTTCAGAAGCTCCATTCCCTCCTGAAAAGTGAGCACTTTTGGGGCCATTTGGAAATATGGGCCTGATTGGCTGTAGGGAGTTTGAGAACTGGCTCCAGATCAGTCCTCCACATCCTGCAAAGTGCAGTCTTCTGATTCCAAGGTGGAAACCTCGAGAATAAAATTCATCTTAGATCAGTCCTGCAACCCTCAAAACATTAAAAACTGCTTCCAATATGACTTGGAATCAAAGGGTGCAGTCATTCAAAGTAACTGTATTTGTTTTCAATGGATAGGCATGGTATCTATGTAGTTTAAGAAGTCCAAATAAAAGATAACAAGTAAGTGAACAAGGGTTTGGAGATTCAAATAATTTTTTTTTTTATTTTTTTTTTTTTCAACATTTTTTATTTATTTTTGGGACAGAGAGAGACAGAGCATGAACGGGGGAGGGGCAGAGAGAGAGGGAGACACAGAATCTGAAGCAGGCTCCAGGCTCTGAGCCATCAGCCCAGAGCCCGACGCGGGGCTTGAACTCACGGACCGCGAGATCGTGACCTGGCTGAAGTCGGACGCTTAACCGACTGCACCACCCAGGCGCCCCAGGAGATTCAAATAATTTTTAATGAGAGGGAGGTGCTGTGATTCTGCTCAACCAAAGATGGATTACAGTCCATCATCTTTTCCAGGATGTCTCTGTAATGAACTGGTTAATATTAATTTACAGATACAGCGTTACTCATGAAACTTTAAAAATATTTTCTGAATTACAGGCCAAATGAAGAGTAACAAGAAAAATGTAAGCATCCATTCAGATGTGGCTGGCTGTGTGTGCTTGACCTTGGGTAAGACTGGAAGCAACCTCTGAATAGTACTCCAAGATCTCTCAAACTGACATGCAAAAGACTAGGGTAGAAGTTTCAAGCGAGGTAGAATCCTTGAAATCTCATTAAAGGCCTCAAATTGGCAGAATTTTATTTTCCAGGAGTAGTATGGAATCCTTATGACGGAAAGTGAAAGAGCTGAGGCTGAAATTATGGGAGTAACTTTCTAGACCCTGCAACCATTCTCCATCACTTAAAATCGACAACCTGGAATCAATAATCATTCTTAGAATTTTGAGGACCTTAAAATGATCTAAGTAGAACTCATTAAACCAAAAATTTTTATCTCCTTGTTTTGCTTAGATTTAGAATTTAGATTTCTGAAAGCAGAAAAAGAAAGCTAATATAAGGGCTCAGTACATATCTTAGAAGCTAAGTTCTTTTATACTTAGTAATAATCAAAAAATTTAAAACTTTCTTCAGATCTTTCTTTTTAAAAAATTAAGGTCATGAAATAATTTTTACCTACTCATTTTGGATTATTTCTGAAAGAGAGAAGGCTCAGAGTTATTATCAGTTCATATTCTTCAAGCATATGGAGTTCCTGTTTAGGGCTACTTTCACTGTGAATAGTCAGCCGTACTGATGGAAGACAGACAGACACCTGGTAAGAGAAGACAATAAACCCTCAGGCTGAAAAGGCTTTATGATAATTTGAAGTTTTACAATAACTGTAGTACCCAAGATCCATGCTACATAACAATATTTCATTCTTCTTTTCCATAAATAATAAGTCATCATGATAATAAAACTACGTGGTCTCTCCATGTTATAACACAAGTTACACTGTACTTCTCACCTTGTATAAATAAATATCAGAAAGAGTATGGAAGTAAAGTCTTGAAGCAGAGGTAATGAAAAGAAGAGTGGGGGGAACAAATGGGAAGGAAGCAGGCGAGATAATTGAGTCAGCTTGTCTTGAAGTGGCACTCTAAATATTTTATTTCCACCAGTTATAGTATCCACATTTTCTAAGATCAGTATATTTTGCTTTCCTTATCATCACTGGGCTCTGCAATATAATTTTACATCATATATTATTAACATTTTTGACTATAAGAAATTCTTGAAACTCCATGTGATCAAAGTATAAAATTTGCTAACAACCCATATTATATGTCTCCATACAGATTTGTCTTATGTATTTTATGCTGCAGGGCTAGAAATCTGTTACAACAAATCCTAACACTGTCATGTCTCAGTGTAGTTTTCCTTAGAAAATAAGAAACCAACATTCTTGTAAACATTACACCATGAGATGTAAGATTTGATGGATAATTCCTAAATATCATCTCAATATACACAAAAGGTTTTCCTACACGTGTGTTCATTTTACATATCAAGAAACTCATGAAGACAACATTTTGAAAGGCAACGTTTGTTAAAAGGCCACCGCAGCTGACTTTGTGTTGCTGGAGTCAATACTGCAGCCACCGTCAATTTCCTGGGTGTCTTGAGGTTAGAAGTTGATTCCACCAAGGCAAACATCAAGCAATTCGACTTTGTCTAGATGAACAGCCAGACTTCTTAACCAATTCTCTCAAATGGACTGTTCGGGTCAGGTTACTTCACTTTCAGGTCAATCAAGGCATCAGAGACCTCCTCATTGACCTGGGCAGAAATACTCGCTGGTGTGACATTGAGATGAATGTCATACTGCTGGTCCAGGCCAAGGTAGCAGTCGCTCATGAGATACAGTGTGTAGATATACCTAAGTATAAAAACAGAATGAAGTGTAAAACAACAGTCATATTTAATTCTTTCAGAACTTGGGTGGTGAGACCCTGCTTACCTTCCAGGTAGTTCCGGAGTATAAAAAGAAATGGAAACAACGTGATGGTTTCGAACATATCCCACTCTTTTCAAAGCAATAAGTTCTCTCTTATCCACTTCTCCTAATATCAAAAACCATCCTTCATCTTTCAATTTGGGAAATCGGGGGGTAACTGCGTGGCTGTCTTGCTTTCCCTATAAACCAGAAAAAAAAAGAGATAAGACATTAATAATGTTTAGACTTTCTATGCCCTTCGGTTGTGGTTAAAAGGCTAGGTTGTTTTCCTTGAAGGCCATAAATCTACGCAGTTCAGTGTTATCTATCTGGGATGTTTTAAATTTTATTGTTTGGTGTTTTTGATATGCTATCACCTGCCACTTTTCAGGATTCTCAAAGCACATTATAGACACTACTTTGTGGCTATAATCACCAGCATATTTGGCTCAGTTAGAATAGAAAGCCCTGAATCTTAATATCAAATTAGTAAATTCTCCCATCATTCTTATAAATGATATTAGTACCCTATTTGAAGATGGACGAATTGAGATACAATCATGTTAACCAAATCTTCCAAAGTCTTATTCACAAGAAACTGATACCTAGGGGAAAAAAGACAATCAAGACTAGACCTTGGACCTCAAGATAGTAAGCACTATATCATATAAATACCTTCCCTCAACCCAAGAATCAAACTCACATAAAAAAGCATATATTCTAATATGGCAATATTAGTAAGCACTATATTATAAAATAATATTAGTAAGCACTATATCATATAAATACCTTCCCTCAACCCAAGAATCAAACTCACATAAAAAAGCATATATTCTAATATGGCAATATTAAAAAATCCTTTCTTTGAGTAATGGGAAATTGTAAGCCAAGTGATTTGTAAAATGCATCAATCACCACAATCCAAGATCAGATATCGCCATAATGGCAGCACTTGAAGACTTTACTTTACTTTACTTTACTTTAGATCGATTTTACCAAATACAAGATTTTAGTGATTCTTTAAGACACTGGCATTATGGCATAAAATGTACTGATAATGACATGCTTTCAATCAGACATCATTAAATATTCTAGAGGGAGATGTTGCACTTAAGACATTTTAAAAGAGAAGTCTGAGAGCAATGCATTTTTACAGCATTTAGAAACAAAGCTGAGGGTTTTTCTAGCATGATTAAGGCATGATTAAATTTTTAAATAGTAATACTAAGGTAGAAAAATTGTAGTTTTCCCCCATGATTTTATCTGTATGATTACTACCATATTTTTTTGTAAGTTGGGATACATTAGGTCTTCTAAAAATGCTCATATTAGAGCCCCTACACTGCCAGAGGCCAATCGGTTTGAACTTACACTGACTGATTTTTAGCATTAGAAATTAAGTGAGATGGGACCTGAAAGCACAGCACTAAAAAGATGTAACAACAGAAAGCTACTTGCCATTCTGTGTTTGAAACAGAGTGGACCGTACTCACGAACAACCACTTCATTCCTGAGGGCTTATTTTAGATTTGGCACTGGGTGAAACAGAAGACAAATCCTTTCTTATTTCAATTATGGTACTAAAAACCAATCTGCCTACATGCTGTATGCTAATATTCTTAGAGGCCCCAATATTTAATATTTGTGTCATAGGTAACAGAAAAAAGCACAGTAATTGGAAATGAACACACTTTAAATTTTTGACCTGTATGAGCATTGACAACGCTCTCTCACAGGTATTATGGTGAAGGAAACAAGCAGATGTGGCATCTGAGGCGCAGAAAAGCTTAGTGTTTTACTCAAAGTCACAGAGCTAAGTGGTAAAACTTTGCTCCCATGCAGCCAAATGCGGTCCCTCCATATCAGAGTGCCCCAGGGCAGTGCTTCCCAAACCTTCAAGTCCTTAAAAATCATTTGGGGTGCTGGGTAAAGGTACAGATTTTGAGACCTCTCCCCCTGAGATTCTGATGCAGTCACTCTGATAAGTACGGCCAGGGAATCTGCACTCCAAAAGGCATTGCAGGGAATTCTGCCGGACTGAGTACATAGACCATATGAGAGCAGTATGTCACGCAATGTATTATGTAAGGTGGATATTCTGGGGCTGAAAAATGGCACATGGGGAGAAATGATTGATTTCAGAAGACTGACTCTTGCCGCTTAAGGCCAGTTGAGAAAGCAGGATTCATGAATGACACGGACACATTAGTAATATAAAAGATATGTGTGTGTGGTGGCGCATGCCGGTGTCTGGTGTGAAGCATTTGAGAATGGAAACCAAACACTATACCTTGTGGAACCCAAAGTGGACTCTCTGCAAGCTGACTTGAAGCACATACTCTTGATCAGCATGCAATTTGATCCACCTGTTGTCATTTCGTTTGTCTGAAGTCAGAGTTGTGATAGAGAGTTCACCATGTCCTTCCACTGAGTCATCCCACCAGCCTTTAACACTTAGGCCAACATCTATCACCGGCAAGTGGGATAAGAAATTCCACGCCTGAATAAAAAAAGAGGAAAAGATAATAAAGGGATGGTTAATGTGAAATGCACTGATCAAGTAAGAAATAGTGTGCTTTGAAAAAAATCAACCTTTTTTTTTTTTAAATGAAATTTATTGTCAAATTGGTTTCCATACGACACCCAGTGCTCATCCCAACAGGTGCCCTTAATGCTTACCACCCACTTTCCCCTCCCTCCCACCCCCCATCAACCCTCAGTTTATTCTCAGTTCTTAAGAGTCTCTTATGATTTGGCTCCCTCCCTCTCTAACTTTTTTTTTTCCTTCCCCTCCCCCATGGTCTTCTGCTTTGACATTAATTCTAGATTCAATGCAGTTGTGAGAATTAACACAGAGAGATCCTGTGCACCAATTTGCCAGTTTCCTCCAATGGTAGCATTTTTCAAAACTAAAGTACAATATTAATACAGGATATTGACATGATATAATCCACAGCTCTTGTTCAGATTTCCCAGTTTTTCTTGAACTCATTTGTATGTGTGTCAAACTAGTGTGCTTTTGCTCTTTGTAGTTTAAAGTCTTTATTATTATTATTTTTTAACGTTTATTTATTTATTTGAGAGAGAGAAAGAGAGAGAGAGAGAGAACAAGCAGGGGTGTGGGGTAGAGAGAGAGAATTCCAAGTAGGCACCCTGGTGTCAGTGCAGAGCCTGATGCGGGGCTCTATCTCATGAAACATGAGACCATGACCTGAGCCGAAATCAAGAGTTGGACACTTAACCAACTGAGCCACCCAGGTGCCCCTAAAGTCTTTTTAAAGGCAACTAAAAAAGTATTAATCATTAGCTATACTGTGACTCCTTCACTGTAAATCCCTCCTAGATATTGAGTGGCTATGGTCTATACTAAACAATAAGTCTAAAAATGCTTGTTTTTAAACTTGTTTGTTTTAGAGAAGCATCGGATCTAATATTTACATGACTTCTAAGGCAGAGAGCATTACTTGGGGATATAAAGGCAACCTGGAAAAAAAAAAAAAAACGTTGTGATGCAATTGTTGATGTCACTCAGCATCATTCATTGACTATTGTACAAAAATTTTTTTTGTCCATATTCCAAATTTATTCTGAAAGGAAAACATTCCTATGTGTCTGTATATCATAAAGAATCCTGTAAGTCTAGGGTCCTTCTGGAAATAACTATGTATTTTTGGCATTATATTGAGAATACCAATTAAAATGATGCATTTTAAAGGGATAGAAAATATCTTACTGATTTCATTCTTGCTCTTTAAATGGAAAGATATTTTGAGAAATCAGTATGCATATATCAAGTGACATCCTTATTGAATGAATGAATGAATTCCTAAGTCTACAGAAAGGATGTAACAAAATAAACTTAATGTTATCATGTTACTTATTGTCATATTTTTCTAATATTTATAACTATGTGGCAAAATCACTATCAGTCAAGAAACTTCTCAATATATTGGTTGTTTTAATCAGTTACTAATCAGTTACCTTTTAAGTTAGTTTTTAAGAGTACTTTAATTTTGGTTTTTCTTTTATTTCTTAAATATATACCATAGATTTCCTTATAGGCTTTGATTTTCTGTTTGCTAAGACTTTTAGTGCTGCCGAGTACACCTAATTGAAATGAAGTAGCCCTCGTGAATCAAACTACCCCTTAGGAATTCAAAAAATGTAAATCCAATGCAAATTTTCAATCCAAATACAATCCTATAACTTGTCTTGTGAATCTGAAATGATGTCTGGAATAGATCTTGAAATAGTCAAGGTACAGAATGGTCTACACTGTGCTTCATTCAAGGTAACAGATGGCCCTATCCCCTCCTAGAGCCAACAGTCATTGAGTATAGAAGCTATACCACTTGATGTTCTAAGACTGGCCAGAGTGGAAAAGTGATCAAGGGGACACTTAATACACAATTTCTGTAAAGCATTTAACTTTGTGAGACAACACAAACAACAATTACTACAGGAAGCAAGACTTCATGTTTCTTTACTCGTACTATTAAATTAGTTACCAAGAGGTGTTTCCGGTTATTAGCAACTCATTGGGATTTTACTTTATAAAGCCCCCAAAAGTCAAATCTGGTTTTCATATATATGTAATCTTTCAGTAGCGCTTAAATATTTTTTTTTCATCGTTGGTGTGTACACACATACTTGTTGGGTGTGTGTATGTATACACACACATATATACAGAAAAACATAAGCTATTTTTAAAGAAATTGCTAAGACATTTCAATACCAGCCAAACATATTTATCTGAGGATTAATCTTCATCTATTGAATCAGGCAAGAGCATTGCCATGCATACAATTATTTAATTAGCAGCCAAATCCTCTGCCAGTCAGCAGCCGTTCCAGGCATACTGATGGGGTAGAAGATGCAAATCTCACAGTCGTACTGCTTTTTCTCATTACTACTGCAATTAGCACTTAAATTGATGCTTTAAACATACTAATTTCTGGAATAATTCAGGATTTGTATGTTACCTGGGATCGCCTCACTGCAGAGCCGACACCAGATTGCTCTGCAAATTGAAGCACTTTTGAGCCAAATAACCATCATCATATCAGACTGAGCCAATTTGCATTTGGTTTTAAAGATAACAGAATGGCAATTTATGCAAATAAATTAAGTAAGTTTACTTCTGAGTTCTCCCTGAACTAATTATAACAATGTTCTAATTTTTCATCACATCTAAAACTTGGCTTGAAATCAATGTATGTTAGGTTAGAAATCTGTTGTTGCTAACAGAAGCCTTGTTTTGATTTCAATATATTGTTTTTATTCATAATTTTGATGGTAATTTAGTTAGAAAGGTAGGCACTTATTATGAAAATTTAGGTTGTTTTTTTGTGCCAATTTTGAGTTCAACAGAAATTGAACAATCAGACTTCACTGCCTGTTATACTTTTTCTAAGTCTTGCTCAAAACTAAGTTCCAATGGAAAAAAAGAATGACATGGTTTAGAAGTTTCTTTATCTTAATACTTACATTTGCAAGTCAGTATGCTAATTATGTTATAAATCCTGAATGTTTGACATGTTTAGGCTAAAACTGCTTAAGACTTAAAAGTCTATATATGCCAAATACTTCTGGCATCATTCATTCATATTTTTGGCCATTCCAAAGACTAGGTTTAGAGAGATGACCTATGTTGTCTTTTACAACACACATTTAGCTTTCTAAGTTATGTGGTACACAAAAAAGGGTTTCTTAGAGAAATACTTTAGAACCTAGGAACAATAAGCAATTAAAATAAAGGGGGAGGGCATAAAAAAGTAACTGAGGGAATTGCATGAAAATCTACTCAACTGAAATTTATACCCAAGTGGGTAATATAGCCTAGTGATGGACAAGCTACTGTAGTCCTTTCTAAACTGGTTTAATACATTAATCAGTATTAATACATTAATACATTAATACTTTAATACAGAATCAACTTTGAATAATGCCAATGCTACTAATTACTGTCATTGTAACTATTTTTAATATTATTGAGCTCTATTCTATATTAGAAACTACATAATTATATTTTGTTTTTAAAATTTTTATTTTTGTTTTAGAGAGAGAGTGTGCACATGTGCTTGTGCATGTGTGAGTGGGGGAGGGGCAGAGGGAGGAGGAGAGAGAATCTCAGGCAGGCTCCGTGCTCAGTGTGGAGCCCAGTACGGGACTCGATCCCACAACCCTCTCAGATCGTGACCTGAGCTGAAATCAAGAGTTGGACATTCAACTGACTGAGCGATCCAGGCGCCCCATGGAACTACATAAAGCAATTTATATAATAACATCCTGCTTAATTTTCACAAAACTTCATGAGACAGGTATGATGTTTTCATGTTCATAATCGTGGCATATGGTAGACAGAATTTAAACCCAGATGAATCAGACTCCAAAACCAATGCTTTAGGTTTGAAAACTCTAGGTACAATTTCCCAGACAGAATAAGGAAGATTTGAAACACAGAAACAATGATCTTACCTGCTTCATTTTTACAGCTGTTAGCTCATTTTCCATCATCGAGCTGAATACATGGTCCTTCCCTCCACAGGCATGGAGCAATTCAGGAAGGCACTCGATGAAGCCATGGCACCCAGTACGTCCACCTTTTGTGCCTGTGCTCCATTTCCTGAAAAATAATATCAACACTAACTAATTCTTTCCTAGAATAAATGAGAATTCCTGACAATGATGGTTTACCTGATGACAACAGTTTTTTAAAATTAAGATTACTATACGACTTTTTAAAGGCTATTATCATTATGTTTCAAAATCAGCCAGCATTCTCTAAGATATCAATCCAAGGCAGTCTGGCTATTATGACATAAGATGTGTAAATCAAATGTGAGCTCAGTAACTACTTAGGGTTTACAGGTAGGGGGTGAATTTCTATAGGAAGGCACTAATGTATACCAGTGCTTCCTGTGGATAAAGCACTGAATTGGAGCCCTGATATTTTTTTTAAAGGATGTGGGCAAATGTCTCTAATATAATTACTTGAATAAAGTTTTCATCTTAAGTTTTTGGGAACCTACAATGAAAAGTACATTTGGGAATCTTTGAGATTTATGGCACAGAAACACAGTCCACCTAAATCTTACTATCTTGTTTATACAACAAGAAGAAAAATATGATTAAAATTATATTAATAGAGCTTTTTCAGGATGACAGCAAAGAGCTGGATGAAATCTCCTAGACCCCAAGCAGCTTTCCATAACAGCCCTGCGTGCTGTGTCACAGTAGTACTCTTATGTACCTACTTTACTGTTGAAACCCAACTCCCGTAATGCTTAGTACTGTCTTGGAAGGGTTCCTGAAACTGAGCTGCAGACATGAGGTATCTGCTTTTCTCCTCATGCCACCTGCTGCTGGTATGGCTCACTCTCTGAATATGCCTTTTAGTTTCCAGGACATCCCATGCTGGGGACTCAAGCACCATGGAAATAATTGCCTTGGCACCCAGTACACTTGAGGCCAACTGAGGGACTTTCCCTGGAGACCCCCATGTGTGTGTGAGGTTCTGGTTGGCCTCTGTGTCTAGATGCCTCAAATGAGTGCACGCCATAGTCTAGCTGACAGGCAGCAAGTACATGATGGCAGCCTACAGCCAGACTGCTTTCTTCTGTTTTTCGGTCTACGTGACCGTAAACCAACATTTTAGCTGCAAAGTATTTCTCAACGTTTTTTTTTTTTTTTATTTTTTATTTTTTTTTATTTATTTTTGGGACAGAGAGACAGAGCATGAATGGAGGAGGGGCAGAGAGAGAGGGAGACACAGAATCGGAAACAGGCTCCAGGCTCCGAGCCATCAGCCCAGAGCCCGACGCGGGGCTCGAACTCACGGACCGCGAGATCGTGACCTGGCTGAAGTCGGACGCTTAACCGACTGCGCCACCCAGGCGCCCCGTATTTCTCAACTGATGTGAAATGCTAGTGTGAAAGAAACACTTTTATTTAAATACTGCCAATCTTGCTTACAAGAGGTACTGTTCTTTTTTTTTTTTTTTGCTAGAATTTTTGCAGCTATGTACACAGGACCTACAGGTTAAATAGTTGGATGATAATATAAACTCTTAAATATAGGTTATATCTTGAGCTGCTAGTATATACAACTACCCAGTTTTGGACATTTTGCGGATGTACGATTTACCTTTGACAATGGATTTCCAGATCCCTCAAATCTATTCTGCAATTAGAGAAATTGGTAATTCATTTTGGTTTTGATTACACAGCAGTTTCATAACATCTTTTAAAATGAAGGCTGATATTGTAAAGGAATAAATGCAGTTAAAATGGAAATGTAGGTAATGCTGTAAATAGAAAACAATGTAATAGAAGGTTAAAATGAATTGTGATTCAGCTTGTGGTAGATGACCAAATCCCAACTGAGAACCTTATGTCACTAGCTCATGTCTCCCTCTGGGAGACAGGCATTTTCACTGTAAAGAACCAATATCTTCGGCATAACATAAAATTTAAGCGATCACACATGTAAAGAAAATATTATTTTTGAAATAAAAAAAACCAGTCACATTGAAAATTAAAACAATTACCTGAAAATGTGAAGATGGTGGTGTTCTATGTTTGGTACTGAAAGAAGAGAAGAGTCTTTTAACCACCGACCCTGGATCACCATCTGAACCAGATTGGTGATATTCAGGGCAGTCACCAGCCAGCCCTGGTTTGCAGCCACATCCAACATTGCCTGAACAGGGGGAAAAATGCACATATTACAAGAATACCATGGCCCCTGCCCTCTCCATTGGGGATCTAATGTTAACCTTAACAAAAGGCAAACGAACATAAAATGAGCATGATACCTCTAAATTACTATTAACCAAAATAGAAACCAGAAAGTAAACCACAGTTGGATTGGTAGGAACAACCCCCAAACTCTCATAGCACTTGTACACCACTTCCTGTAAAGTGCCAAATATTTAGCTGTTTGTAGGGTAGCACATAGAGCCAGGAAATACTGGTACCCAGCAATAAAACAGAGAAAAACTCAATCTACTTTAAGAACAAATACCTATATAATTCACTGTATCAAGAGCACTGGAAGCTGGATTTAAAGAGTGAATCTCTGGAAGTCTTTTCCAAAGTTAGTATCAGTAATAGTAAGGCAATAGTTTTTTTGCCAGAAATTTATTTTCTCCAAAAAGTGGAATAAAGACAGAGCCTCGGTTTTCAATGAAAATAATATACTACACACTTACAAATAGGGCTACTGCCAGTGGTACAAGTGGAAGGATGAGAAACTATTCATATTAGCCTATACATTTAATCTACTGTTTTATGGACAAACAAACGGCTGCATTTGCTTAAGGCAAAACTAAACAGTGAAATCTTATTTAAACAAAGGAGAAGTTTACACAGGCAAAGCTATTTCAATTAAATTAGATTCTGCAGAATGCTGACTTAAAGACACATAAGTTAATATCATGATCTGAGGCAGCTACTTTATACAGTTTTAGGAGCGTACTCTCTTGTTTTTGGGAAATGAAGACACAAAGCTAAGAGAAATGAGATGTAGTAAATGCTTAAAATGATAGTTTCATGGTAAAGAGCTCACCAACAATAAAATATTTATGAAAATGTTGTAAAAACCTATTAGAATATTTTTGGAGATAATTTTTTAAGGTTTATTTATTTTGAGAGAGAGAGAGAGAGAGAGAGAGAAAGAGAGAGAGAGAGAGAGAGAGAGAGAGAGAGAGAGAGAGAGAGAGAATATATATCCCAAGCAGGCTCTGTGCAGAGCCTGACGCATGGCTTGATCTAATGAATAGTGAGATCATGATCTGAGTAGAAATCAAGAGTTGGATGCCTAACTGACTGAGACACTCAGGCACTCCTGGAAATAATTTTTAAGGCATATTATGCTACTAAAACTAATTTGCCATATTACTTAATACTACCGAGGCAGACACATTTTTCTTCTAAGTTTTGAATTTCCTATTCTGTGTTTTCTAGTTTAAGAAAGAGTACAATAGTTTAAAAAACATCTGGCTAAACCAGTCTGCTGTCTTTTTAAACACATTACAAGGAAATGGGTCAACATTTCTGGATATCATGGTTACTATGATGAAATGGTCAAACGGGGTTTTAGCACCCATGAGTCCTCTATATATGAAAAAGCCTCATACTAATGTAATACATACATTTATATGTATGTATATGTGTATATCAATGTGTATACTTGTATGAATGTACATGTTTATCAATCTAGGGAAAATTGGCTTCCATTCTTCCTGTTTCTCTGCACAGTTGATTAAAATACTCTGTTTTTCTTTGAAGCGTATGAGACAAAAAGATCATGAGGAACACTGTACTCAGACCAAAGGGGGAAAAAAAAAACCCAGCATTAGTTCACAAGTCACAACTCTTGAGTTATGTAAGGGAATAGAAAAGAAAAAAGAAACGAATAATTATACCTAATGCAGATCATGATGGTGTTAGAAGTTGTAATGTGGGTAACTATGGCGATTTTACATTATAACTTGACTGGAAATAAATTCCAGACCAAAAGCTCACATACATGAAGAGCTCGATGGATGGACCATATGTTTTTAACTTTGAAGTTTTCATGATGAAGTTGAAAGATTTCATAAAATTTATGAGCATTCCCCACAATTTTTCATTGTATGATCCAGATGTGAAAATGTAAAAAATCATGCAAAGTGATTGCTTACATGAAGTAAATGAAAAGCCATGTCATGAATTGAAAACTATTATTTCTCTTGTTTTAATTTAGAGAAAAGGCAGGTAGGGAGATCAAGAATCTGGGATAAAAAAAGGTTTTGCAACCACCCAAATGTGCTGAGCCAAGTGTTGCTCTCTGCTCAATCACTCTCGAGTTGGGCCTGTTTTCTCTGCACCCCTCACCCCCCACCTCTACCACTGCCTTAGTGTAGGCCTTCATCACCTCTTACCTGGAATATTAATAACTACCCCTTTATTCTCATCTCATATAATTTTTCTTCAATCCATGTTTTATATGGTTACCAAAGTAAATTATCACAGAGATGACACTGATTGTGTCATTTGTCTGCTTACATTTCTTTGATGGCTTCTCATGGTGTAGAGGACAATGCTAGCTAGCACTTCTCTGCATGATAGTTCTGGTCTGTGATCTAGCCCGTCCTGGCTTATCATTCTGGCCCCTTTCTGTACTCCTAAAATAGCAATACTAAACTACTGCTATTTTCCCACTTTTGTCCTTGCTCTTAATGTTCTCTTTCTGCAAATCCTGCTCTACCTGTTTACTCAGGAAATTCTGATTCATCCTTCAAGTTTAGCTCAAATGCTACTTCTTTTTTTAATGTCTATTTTTTTTTTTTGAGAGAGAGAGAGAGGGAGAGAGGGAGAGAGGGAGAGAGGGAGAGAGGGAGAGAGAGAGAGAGAGAGAGAGAGAGAGAGAGAGAGAGAGAGAGAAAGCACAAGAGAGGGAGGCACAGAGAGAGAGGGAGACACAGAATCTGAAGCAGGCTCCAGGCTCCAAGCTGTGAGCACAGAGCCCGCCGACGACGCGGGGCTCAAATGCACAAACTGTGAGGTCATGACCTGAGCCAAAGTCGGACGCTTAACCGACTGAGCCTCCCAGGTGCCCCTCAAATGCTACTTCTTACTGTGAAGTCTCCCTGATTCTTCCAGATGGATTGTAGGTATTTCTTTTTCTATGCATCTGCTGCTCTGGACA
Source organism: Panthera leo (assembly GCF_018350215.1). Classification (NCBI taxonomy): domain Eukaryota; kingdom Metazoa; phylum Chordata; class Mammalia; order Carnivora; family Felidae; genus Panthera; species Panthera leo. The sequence continues at coordinate 89,997,638 of NC_056683.1, forward strand.
CATGCCACCATTACCCTATTGTGATTCTTTGTTTACATATCTGCCCTTTAAACTATAGATTTCTTGGCAGCAAGAATTTAGAAATATTCTGTTAACTCTAGCCCAGTGCACTCAAGAGTATTTTGTGTGTGTGTGTAAGAATATTGGTAAAAAACCCAATTACAATGATTATAACAACTTCTGCCTAAATTATTGCAAACTTGCTGAAGGCAGTGCAGTGTAGGAAAAATATTACAAGCTTCGGTGTCAGATAGACATAGATTTGAATCCTAATTTTGTTCCAATTTCAAGGTGTTATTACATGTCCTTATAGGGGAACTATATAGGTACAATGAGGTAATGTACTAAGTAAGGTATCTAATATACTGCCTGGAACACAGATCTCAACAAACAGGGGCCTATTTCTAAAGTTTTTCCATGATAAAATGAAAAGAACACTCTAAAATAGTCCATTTTTTCTAACAAGGATTTCCTTTGGGCCTTTTGGCGTGAATTTCTGCATCGAGAAGTATAGGGCCTTGAGGCCCAGAGCACGCAAGGTCAGGAGCAGATGCATGGAATGGGCAAAACAGTTCATCAGGGGAGGTGCCAATTATGAGATAGTCAGGGAACAAGGCTAATGACAGTCCCTGAGGCTCCGGCCAAACTGGTGGATGTGGGCTTGGTTCTCAGTTTGAGTGGGCAAGCCCTGGTTACTGTTCAGAGGTATACCCCTAAAGAAGCTAAGGCCAGGGGATGGTCCAGGTAAATGGACTTGAGGGTCCTAGTAACTTGTAGTGATGTATCTCCGCATGACTGAGCCTACGATGGATTCCCTGTGTCTCATGGTCCTTTGTAGCAGTCCTCCTGACAGATAAAACCTAGTAGGTATGCTCCTTCCCAGAGTGGGACTGAATTTGGTAACAGCTGGAGATCACGGCTCAGTTCCCCAACTCATCTCAAAGTCCCTTACAGAGATCTAATACCAAACAACAAAGGTGGTTTTAGTCATTGAGGAGATATAACTCTGTGGATATTTTTTACCAGCTTAGCATTAATATTAGGCAAATACTTAATCCCCCTTTATCTCTCATCCACTTTCTACTTGGCATGCTACCTACTACAGGGCAAAACTAGGATAATTCTAAGTGTAGGGGAAAATGGATGGGGGTTGACTCTGTGTATGAGACTTTCTCCTACTAAGTTGGAATGAACTTCAATTGATTGTTGATCGAGAACTCTTTGTCATTTCCAGCTGTGACAAAATGGAAATATAATTTCTAGTACTGTATTCATTTATAAAATTATACTACTATTAAAATCTTGTCATAATTAATAGAAACAGTTGGAGCTGTCATTTATTCATAGGAGACCAGGGGTTTTAACTGAGGTGCCACTATGGAGCCAGGTGAAAAGTCCAGGTAAAAACTAAAGAACTTCTGCAGTATGTGTCTTTATGCCAAGGTAAACCACCACCACCACAAACTACAAAAATCAATCCCACCCCTCACTCCCATAAACAATGACAAGTTTAGAAAATGGACACTCTCTGGAAGGAAATTTTTTAGACTCTTGGAGTCCTGGAGCCAAAGGCATGGTTTATGACTTGAATACAACTCATGTCCTGAACATTTATTTTGAATCAATTTCAAGAATTCCCTAAGCATATATCAGACTTGGTCTTAGCATTTAAATTCAACCACATTTTCACAGTGGTGTTACTACTTCTGCAAAGGACAGATTTGTCCAAATCTAGAGATATTTTCATACCTTCTGCTATCATAGATTATATTTAACAATGCAAGCTTGACAACATGTCTCTCCATATTATATCAAATAAAATTTCATTCAATCATTAAAAGTCCTAAACAGTGAATTATATTATTCAAGTCAACCTGCATAGACTGTATGCGTATATGGTGTCGGGAAAATACTTGCATAATAGTGCAGAGATTATAAAACACTTTCGTAAATAGCTCACCTTTGATTGTTAATGATACCAAGTGTGAGGGAGGGATTAGTAATCATTCTCCTTTCACAGAGAAACTGAAGCTCGTGAGTTCAGTGACTATGCAATCACACCACTCAAAAGTGAAATTAAGACTTGATCTTGGTTTGCCAATCAATTACCTGGGTGCATTACACTATATTTTATTACCTTTGAATGATTTACATTTACCTTGGCTTTTTTTTTTTTAATTTTATTTTAAGTAGGCTTCACACCCAACCTGAGACTTGAACTCATGACCCTGAGATTAAGAGTCTCATGCTCTACCGACTGTGCCAGCCAGGTGCCCCTACCCTGTATTATTTCAAGAAGAATTTAAAGTGGTTTACATGTGTCCTTTTCCCCCCTACATAATGGAAAAATAGAAACTCCAGAAAAATTAGGAGTTTGATCAATTATTGTCTCTGAACGAATTTTATCAACACAATTTTTGAAAAAGTAATTTTCGAATACATTTGAATCCATAATTTGGTTATAAGTACATCTTAATATTTGACATACACGTATTATGTATCATTTGGAATCCAACTGAATTCTGGATTTAAATGGTTCAAGGGTAACATAGGAACTTTGAGTACTGTGACCGAATTAAGTCAACTTCATTGCAAGAAAATAGAATCACTGAACACTAAAGAAAAGCTATCATTCAATATACATCAAATGATATTAACAGGTGGATAATAAGATGCAGCTCTAAGGTCCATTATTTAACATTTTCTAAATTTAGTTTGAAAAGTCTGTGAATTAGTGCTCACTGTCATCAAGAGTCTGTGGCTGTAGAGAGTACATATGGAGAGGACAGATGATGCCCCAGCTCTTCTACCCACAGTCCCCTTAGCATTCTGACTCGTACCCTCTCTTCTTCCTCCCTTTATCCTTTGCTCTCTTTAAGGAACTTTTTCTCTTTTCCTCACATCTCCTGCTAGTCACGCTTGGGTATCTAGTTGCAGTGTACAGATTGCAACAACCACGTGAAAATAACATCATGACAAAGGCTGAAATGGTTCGATAATGTTGCTATTTCTGTTCAAATTAGAGGACATAAAGATAATATATTGACAGAACTTAAGAGAAAGGTTTAGTCTAGAATGGGAGAAAAAGATTTTCATTAATTTACAGAAGTTACTATTTATGGAATGTCATGTGAATGCAAAATACTATGGAAAGATCATAAAAAATAAGTAAATAAAAGTCTGTGAAACTCACAGCCAAGAGGAACCTAAGGAGATATGACAACTAAATGTAATGTGGTACCTTTAATGGGGCCCTAGCAAAGAAAAAGGACATTAAGTACACTAAAGAATTCTAAGTATGACTTTAGTTAATAATAATGTATCAATATGGGTTCATTAATTGTGACAAATGTACCTTATTAATGTCAGATGTTACTAACAGAGGAAAACTGGGTGTGGGATATATAGGAACTCTCTGTACTCTCTTTGCAACTTTTCAATAAATCTAACACTGTTCTAAAATATAAAGTATTAAAAAAAAAAGACTATGGAAATTCATCCTAAGCAGCTTGTTAGAACATTAGTTGTTGCACATCTGCTAGAAAATGCACTATTTAGTTCAAGAGCTCCCAGAAGTTTTACAATGATGGGAAAAACTGAAAGGAAAAAAAAAAAAAGCTTTTCTTGACAGAAAGGCATACTCTTTTAAAGGTTGAGGTCAGCTGCAAGTAATGATACAATATTTTGTCAATAATTAAAATGCTATAAGTACATTTATAAGAATCCTTTTCAATAGCAACAGTTGTTCACTGGAACTTTCTCCTGAACTTTTCCCCCCAGAAGGTTAGCATTCAGGAAGCTCAGCTGCTGTCTAACAAACTTAATTAATCAAAAAGTCATTTCCGAGCTGTAACTATGAGTAAAAGCGCTTCAAGTGTGCTAGCAAGCCTACAAGTTAATCAAAATGCTAATGCAGTACAAATTAAAGTTGTGATTAACATTTCACAGTAGCTGCTTAAGTGAGTTGATCACACAAATGGGTTAAGCATTACTCATTTCCTATAGCCCCAACCGGGAAAAGGATTGTTATGTGGGTATGAGGACAGGAGGTGGGGGTAGAAGGATCCTTCATAATAGCATCACATCATCAATAAACCGTCACCAAATTGTCATACAAAAGCTTACAGGTAGAGTCACCCAGGGGGAAATAGCCTTCCAAATTATATTATAGTGCTTGAAGGGAGATTGCCTGTAAATCCACAAGAATAAGTAAAGGTGTTTAACACCTCAAAATCCACACATTTGTGTTAGTTTTGGAAATGCTACATGCATTTAGCTCTGTGTTGCTTCTGGGGAAGGAAATGGTACCTTGTTTAAATGTTGTTTCCTGTGTTCTACTGAGGAATTAAAATGTAGCCCTCATACATGAAGAAATAACCACTAACTGGATGATGATTCTATTTTTTTTACTACATTTTTATTTTAATTCCAGTATAGTTAACATACAAGGTTTATATTAGTTTCAGATGTGAAACAGAGTGAGTCAACTGGATGATGATTTTGCACCATAGTATGGATCTTTGCATTTGGAAGATTAATCCTTCAGGATTAAATTCAATTAGCATTATTTGCTTTTAAATACTCATCCATTAAGAAAATTTCATCAGGCTTCCATGGCAAGATATGAGCTCCTGGCAGTCTTGCCAGGAAAGCAGCCTGAATTAGACTTCCCTGTTTCCATGAATTTGATAAGGTCACACTAATGTTTATAATAAACAGACTACATTTGTTGGTAGACAATTCAGATTTGGCAGATAATCTCAAAAACATTGTGAGAATCCACACATAATAAATCTCCCTTTTCAATCCTCTCCTAATAAATAACTTGAAAGGAAAAAGAGAAATATTTATTCATTCCATTCATCATAATATATTGAAATACACTACATGCCAAGAACTATATCCAAGTTACCTTAACAGTCAGTGATATTATAAATAGTTATTGATAAGGTTCCAGCCTACCTTGGATGATGCAAAATCCTCCAAATGTACGCTCATAGTATTAATATTCCTTAAAATATCCATAAAACAGATATATTTAAAACTCAGTAGTGTAATTTTCATTTTAGGATCCTTTAAAAATTTGAGTTGCAGCAATTAACTATTTAAATATTTACTTTTTTTTTTTAACTCTTCAGATTATAGATCTCTAAATATGTATAATCCAATTTTGGAAGTCTAAAAATTATTTATTTATTATCCACCCATCTTTTTCTTAAAATGATTTGAAGAAGCTTTCTGAAGTCTATTGTGCTGTACTACCCACTTAAAGATAATCTTTTCATTTCGTCTAATTGTAAGCATTTAAAAGTGTGAAAGGATTCTAAGAATATACAGAAGGTTTTATCTATCAATTACTATATCAAAACATTTCTTACAAGTATTGGATTAGCGATTTGACCAAGTACTTCTTTTGTTAAGCTTAGCAATACCTGGCCTATTTCTACTGCTAACTGTATTTGACTCTACAATTCTAAAACTTGTTCTCTTAATTGACACTGACATTCTTCAATACATTGACAACCCACTAAGCATGTGCTTAGTGCACCCATAGGTAAATACTCCTCAAAGGTTACGTTAGTCTTGCTTCATGGCAGTTCTATCTCCTGGCGTCATACAATATTTTCATGCTTTTTAATCTACACAAATGGAAATCATTTGTTAATGGAAATATAGAGCCAGCTAAAGTCATAGTATTTCTCAGTTAAAAAATTAAATCACTCATATGTGGAATTTAAGAAACAAAACAGATGAACATAGAGGAAGGGAAGGAAAAATAAGATAAAAACAGGGAGGCAAATCATAAGAGACTCTTAAATACAGAGAACAAGCTGAGGGTTGTTGGAGGAGAGGTGGGTGGGGGGATGGGCTAAATGGGTAATGGGCATTAAGGGGGGCACTTGTTGGGATGAGCACCAAGTGTTGTATGTAAGGGATAAATCACTGGTTCTACCCTGAAACCAATACTATACTGTATGTTAACTAACTTGAATTTAAATAGATAATGTACTCTAAAAAAAATAAAGTCAATGAAAAATATTCATATCATTGTATCATCTTTTGTTTCCCTTATCCTATTCTTTCCTGTTTTCAGACTTGAATATGTACATACATACATATCTTAAACTTATCAATTAAAATCTTTTAAAAAATAGATTGAAAATTCAATGTGTTTTCAGAATAGCTGTGGGTTATAAAGAAGATAAAGTTGATATGAGATGTAATATACTCTAAGTTTATTGGAAATGGTTTATAGAGAGATAAAGATGTCAAATTATTGTTTGAAGTTTGGGTTAAAGAACAATTTCACCAATAAACTTTCAGGGATTTGTTTTTGCAAACTGAAGAAGGTTTTCTGAAAGGAGAAAAGTATATACGTCTATTCAATTCATAGATTTCCTCCCCTTTATTTATGGCTAGCACCATTCATGACAATTGATAAAGCCTATTAAAGCATGTTAGATGGTAACTAGACTACAGTGGTGATCATTTTGCAATGTATACACATGTCAAATAACTGTGCTGTACACCTGAAACTAACATAATATTGCATGTCAGTTATCCCACAATTAAGGAAAGAATTCTCCCTGCTTTGATACTAATAAGACCCAAAAGAACAAAAAGCATGTTAACATTAATTTGTGTGGCAGATGAGCTACATATTACTTTCTGTGTGCAAGAGAAGAAAGGCTGGAAACAGTAGTTCAAAAAGACCTGGGCATTAAGGAAAATAATGTGAAATCACAGCTCTTTTATTAAAATTAGATGCAGGGGCACTGGGGTGACTCAGCTGGTTAAGTGTCCAACCCTTGATTTAGGCTCAGGTCATGATCTCACGGTTCGTGAGATCAAGTCCCGCATAGGGCTCTGCGCTGACGGCATGGAGCCTGCTTGGGATTCACTCTCTGCCTCTATCTCTACCTCTCTCTCTCTCAAAATAAATAAATAAACAAATATTTAAAAAAGGTCAGATGCAAGAATTTACACCTTACCTGCCAGAGCATACCTTTTAGGTACTGAATCCCTAGATTATTGCCAAAGCAGGCCCTCTTGTTTACCTTTGCCTACCTCCATGAGGGCAACAAAACATGAATTCGATCTATATAAACATGTGCCTTGCTTGGTATGCAGAATACAGAACTTTCCACTCTTCCTCGATAGTAAAGGGGAGATGTCTGCTATTTGGGGGGAATTGGTAGTTCTGTATCTTGAGGCAAGGAATCTCTGAGATTGCTTATTGCTACTAGAAGTTTGAAGCTTTTCAAAAAGAATCCATGTGATGGACAAAGTCTGCCTTTAGGGGAGCTCCATTAGTTGTTAGTTGTGATTAACCAGTGTAAGAAGCCAAGAACCTAACCTAAGCAGCACTGAAGAATGCAAGAGAAACATAAGATATGTGTATATGTGTTTTAATAGTACACTTATGCATAGCTTGTTCTAGTATGCATAAAACATGTATATTTAAAATATATGCATACTAATATATGTACTTTTTGTCCATATGTATACGTATGTAGATGTAATACATTGTATTTTATATATATATATATATACACACACACACACATACATATATATACATACATATATATGTATTTATTTATTTATTTTACTGGGTTATTTTGTAATTATGATGGCATTTCTCCTTCCCTTGATGGTTATATCAGCAATCTGTCTTTCCTCCATTGTTTCCAATTTTTGTGGTTTTCAGAGAGAATGTGGGGAAGTAAATGGTTAATTCACTGGTCTATCTAGAATGATATAAAAAACTTGAGAAAGAGCATAAGCAGTTGATATAAAAAAGGCAAACAGCATATCTACTGGAAACTGTGGAGTGATGTAATATAATACAGCAATTACAAATATCAACCATATTAACAACTTGCTCTTAGAACTGGTTAAAGGAAATATAGACCACTGAAAGGGAACTAAGTAAATAAAAGAAGGTGATTTTAGTATAAAGGGAACAATTAATTAAAAATATTATTCATGATCTAGTGGAAATTCTTAGTTTAAAAACAGTAGAAATTGCTGTGAAATTCTCATATTTTAAAAGAAATTCTGACTAGATCATGAGTACAATTTTACATCCATCCTTACAGGACAAAGGGAAATGGTGAGATATACCTTTATTGCAAATAACCAAACTATGCTAAAAACTTTTTTTTTTTTGATGTGATTTTGAGAAAATTACTTAGTTTTCATGTGTAAAATGAGGATAACTGTACTACTTCATTGGACTGTCGCGACAAATCCAATGCGAAGCAAGTAGAATAGAGCCTAGGACAAAGAAAAGTTATCACTTCATTGTTAAAGATGGTCTGCCTATGGGCCATCATTATACACTGGATTTTTTGGTGTGGGGTGCAGGGATAGTGTGCAATTCTCCAAATAATTCTGGTAGAATTTGGTATTTACATACATTAATTGCCATTTAAATATGGAAGCAAATGTCTCCATATACCTTTCTAATCAATCTACAGTCGTGTGTGTGTGTGTGTTCTTTCGTAACAGAATCTTACAGTCTTTAAAGGCACTGGTGTTAAAGTCCTTTAAAATAAATATTAAAACACACAGAGATTTTGGTCTCTTAAATTTAGCCTGCAGCAGCCTTAGCTGACAGGTCAATCTGTCGTCTACCACATCTTTTTTTTTTTTTTTTTTTAATATGAAATTTATTGTCAAATTGGTTTTCATACAACACCCAGTGCTCATCCCAACAGGTGCCCTCCTCAATTCCCCTCACCCACCCTCCCCTCCCTCCCACCACCAACATCTTAAACGTTCCAAATAACCCAGCAAAGTGACAGCACAGTCACACTTTGAAACACATAGTCCTCTGGTTCTCAGCTCACTGAGTTGGCTCCTCTAGCCCGGGTTTCCCTTTTTCCATGAAACACCTGAAAATATTCAATTCCTAGGAAGTTTTGTTATAAATACCATCCAGGAGGTAGTGGGAGTGACTAAGATATAAACCTGTACTCTTATGCTATTTGGCTCAGTATTGTATTTAGTTTTCATTTAAGTGAAGATGACTTTAAATATTTTATTTTTAAGTAAAATTGAAGATGACTTTAATGTAAAGACTTATAGCACTTTTTAGAAAAGATCAGAGATATTTGATCAGGATTTAAAGTCCTGGAATTTCCACTGGTTTCAGCATGGACTGCCTTGACAAATCACCTGTAACATAGTTATTTAACTTCTATGAACATCAATTTCTTTGTGTCTTGATAAAAACCAAACCAAACAAAACAGGACAAAAACCCACACAACAGCAGAGAGCTAATCAAGACATCAGCAGTTCTGGCTTTGCTGTCAAATTTGGAAAATTTAGGCAAGTCAGTTTAATTTTTGATACTTCTTATTTGTAATATTTTCACAAAAGCTGAAAACATAAAGTTTTCCTTTGGTGTGCCCAGCACAGAAAGCATGTCATATCACTTACTGCATTTTAAATATATATTACAAGTACCATGATCAAGAAGAGAATTTCAAAGGTGAATAGTAGGAACAATCAATTCTGTAATTACTCAATTTACAAATTAGAACATTTTAAGAAGATTTTAAAAAGTGAGGTATGCACAGTAATTTTTACTTTTATTTTTATTCAGTGGGATAGAATGGAAATACTAGTAACAGTAACATATTAAAAGGAGCCATTACAAAAACACCGCCAAAGCAAAAGAATGGAACAAATGACCTTGATACATACTTTAAAATGGGTATAAGAAGGAAAGGCAGGCTGTATGGTACATTCTGACTTCAAGCAGGGAAATACAACTACATAACTATGTTTTTGTCAAGACTACAGAGTTTTCATAATCTAAATGATGGCTCATATAAAAGGTATGTTTCTATAGGGGCACCCAGGTGGCTCAGTTGGTCAAGCATTTTACTATTGATTTCAGCTCAGATCATGAGTTTGAGCCTGCTTGGATTCTCTCTCTCCCCCCTCTGCTCCTCCCCTCCTTGTGTGTGCACGCTCTCTCTCTCAAAATAAAGAAATAAACTTAAAAAAAATATTTAGGGGCACCTGGGTAGTTCAGTCAGGTAAGCATTTGACTTTGGCTCAGTCACAATCTTACGGTTCACTGGTTTGAGCCCCACCTTAGGCTTGTGGTGGTGCACTGACAGTGCAGAGGCTGCTTGGGATTCTCACTCTCCCTCTCTGCCCCTCCCCCACTTGCACACCATCTCTCTCTCAAAATGAATAAACTTTAAAAAATATTAACTTTGGAGTTAAATGACTATGATAAAGCAAGGAAATAAAAGAGCTGCTATGAATAAGGGTACTAAAATAAACCTACTTCCTTGAGTCCTTAAATTGTTTAATTTATAAACATTAACTAATGCTCTATTCTTGTGAGGTGTTATTCTTATTCAAAAACGAGGGGTTAAGTGACTTGCCTAACACCTTATACTAAAACCAGAGCAGAGCTGGATTTATGGTAAGAGCTGGTGGCATTGAGTCCCACGCATAGACCACAAGGTCATGCTGATGTCCCATGGGGGCAGGAGTATAATTTTCAATCAGCCAGCAGGGCTGCAGCTTGGAAAACTGTGTGAACCAATGCTTTCTAAGGCCAACAATATCCACGTAATCAAATGAGAAAAATAGGGTACAATAATAAAACTGTCAATCAGCCACCACATAAAATTTTACCAACTCTTGATTTTCACCCCCAAATTTCCATTGGCAACTGTAATATTCTTTCCTTTTCCTGACTTGTTTACTTCTATCACAATCTTACAAGAAATTGCAGGAATCAGAGGATTTAGGATGGCTGGTTGCCATCTCTTTACAACAAAGATTTTTTTTACCATGTGGCTTCTGATTAGCCAACTCAACATTCAAGATGATCATAACTAATACTTGTAATTTTTAATAAAGAAAATTCCACCACAATGTCTGGCTATAAGGGACTCATTAAATAAAGTATGACCTTCATATGAAGGAATATAGTGCAGTCATTAGAAATTATGTTGGGTGGGGCGCCTGGGTGGCTTGGTTGGTTGGGCGTCCGACTTCGGCTCAGGTCATGATCTCACGGTCCGTGAGTTCGAGCCCTGCGTCGGGCTCTGTGCTAACAGCTCAGAGCCTGGAGCCTGTTTCAGATTCTGTGTCTCCCTCTCTCTCTGCCCCTCCCCTGTGCATGCTCTGTCTCTGTCTCAAAAATAAATAAACGTTAAGAAAAAATTAAAAAAAAAGAAATTATGTTGGGAAAAATATTTAGTGTTAAAAATATTTAATGTTATAAATTTTTAAGTTAAGATAGTTTATAAAATAACATGATAAAATATGCAAAAGAAAAAAGTGAGAGGGGTACAAAGAAAAAGAGCTTCTGAGCTTCCAGGGACAAAAAAGAACAATACACAACTATCGCACCCTAGCTAGTAAATTTGATTTTTGTAGGAAAAAGGGTTAGTAATCCTAAAATGACATTAGGAATATGGTAGAATTGAGGAAATAGTAAATATGTTTTGATTAATGAGAACCAGGTTTCTCGCAGGGGGATGAAGGAGTTTAAAAAGAAGAGTAAAATGAGAAAAAACTGAGGGTTGATGGGGAGTGGGAGGGAGGAGAGGGTGGGTGATGGGCATTGAGGAGGGCACCTGTTGGGAGGAGCACTGGGTGTTGTATGGAAACCAATTTGACAATATATTTCATATAAAAAAAGAGTAAAATGAACCTTTTGGTATTAGATTGGAATTGTAGGTATTAGAATGAACTCATGGGTTTATAAATACAAATATTTTCACATACATATATACATATACACAGAGATAAGCAGATATACAAATGGATATACGTCTGAGTATGCATACTCGTATCTCCTAGCTTTGCCCAAAGAGAGGGCCTAGAGGCAAAATACCCAGGTGGTGATGGAGTCAGCAAAGATCCAGATTTTAGTCTCTAAATTATTCTCTAATAAAAAGAACCAGGCTCTTTGGAAAATTCGCTAATTCCAAGGCTGAGACAGGGAAAGTAGAAGAGGGAAGGCTGCAAGTGATGTTAAAAACATAATGTGGGCATGTCAGAGAGATACCAGAGCCAAGTGTGAGATGCCCAGTGGTTGTTGCTGAGACGTGTCTGTGTAGCAAAATAAATAATGAAAGCAATGGATTTTACCCAACAGAATAAAACAAATGCTCATGAGTTTATACTTATATAAATAAACAGATGGATAAAATAAATAAATAAGTGGAGAAGAAAAAGTTCTTCATTCCAGCAGAATTCTGGGAAAAATGGAAACAGAAAATCAGAATAGTAATAATTGCTTCAGGCAAAATTCACCAATAGATGCTAAAAATAATGTAGGAAAGTATGATAGGAAATTGGATATTGCATAATCTCAAATCTCAAAATATCTGCCCACAAAATACCTACTAATTATAAAAAAAAAAAAAAGAAGTAACTGTCGTGGAGAAGCCTGGCAGATATCACCTCAATTGTACAAGTTAATTTCACTGGTAATGAGAACATCAATGTCATAAGCCTCCTGATATGATATAGTGAGGGTGCAAGACATCACTTTTGTGGTATTCTTGCTAAATACATACACAAATAAAAATAAACACACACACATCTCCCCCCCCCCCTCTCTCTCTCTCTCTCTCTCTCTCTCTATATATATATATATACATATATATATGTATATGTATACACACACACACATATATTCTTCAAAGATGGCCAATATCATGAAATTCAAGGGGACTGAGGAGACATGATTATGAAATGCAATGTGGGTTTCTTCAACAAAGCAGGAAAGAATGTCCAATGGGAAAAAGACAGTATCTTCAACAAATGGTGCTAGGAAAAATGGAGGGCAATATGCAAAGGAATGAAACTGGACCACTTTCTTAAACCATACACAAAAATAAATTCAAAGTGAATTAAAGACCTAAATATGAGACGTGAAACCATAAAAGTCCTAAAGGAGAGCACAGGCAGTAACTTCTCTGACATTGGCCATAGTAATTTTTTCTACATTGGTTCCCCGAGGCAAGAAAAACAAAAGCAAAAAGATACTATTGGGACCAAATCAAAATAAAAAGCTTCTGCACAGTGAAGGAAACAATCAATCAAACTGAAAGGCAATCTATGGAATGGGAGAAGATATTTGCAAATGACATATCTGATAAAGGACTAGTATCCAAAATATATGAAGAACTTATGCAAATCAATACCGTCAAAAGAACTAATCTAATTAGAAATGGGCAGAAGACATGAACAGACATTTTTCCAAAGAAAACATAGAGATGGCCAACAAACACATGAAAAGATGCTCATCATCACTTATCATTAGGGAAGTGCAAATTAAAACTACAATGTGTTATCGCCTTACACCTGTTAGAATGGCTAAAAGCAATAACACAAGAAACGTGTTGGCGAGGATGTGGAGAAAAAGAAACCCTCTAGCACTGTTGGTGGGAATGCAAACTGATGTAGCCACTGTGGTAAATGGTATGGAGGGTCCTCAGAAAGTTAAAAATAGAACTAACCTATGATCTAGCAATTGCACTTTTGAGTATTTACTCAAAGAATGAACACACACACACACACACACACACGAACAGAATATTATTTAGCCATAAGAATGAAATCTTGCCATTTGTAATGACATAGATGGAGTTACAGAATATAATGCTAAGCAAAATAAGTCAGAGAAAGACAAATACCATATGATTTCACTCATATTTATGTGGAATTTAAGAAACAATTGTCCAAAGGGGAAAAAAAGAGAAAGAGAGAAAGAGACAAAACAAGAAACAGATTCTTAACTACAGAGAACAAACTGATGGTTAACAGAGGGGAGGTAGGTGGGGGAGGGTATATGGGTGGAGGTTGGGTGAAATAGGTGATGGGGATTAAGAAGTGCACTTGTCATGATGAACACCAGGTGACATATGGAATGTTGAATAACTGTATCGTACAACTAAAACTAATATAACACTTCATGTTCACAAACTGGAATTAAAATAAAAACTTAAAAAAATGAAATGCAATGAGGGATCTCAGATTGGATCTTGGTCTAGAGAAAGGGCATTAGTGAGATAAAATTCAAATAGACAAAATCTGAATGAGGTCTGCAGACAAGCTAATAGACTAGATTAGAACTGAGGCAAGATGTTAAATTAGGGGATGTTGGGCAAAAGATACACAGAAATTTCATTTTACTATTTTTATCAATTTTTTCTAAGCCTGAAATTGTTTCAAAATAAAAAATTTAAAATCCATTAACAATAAGAGCCTCATATTTGTGAGGATGAAGAAATATTTACTGTGAATGACTAATTTTAATGTTTTTCTAAATTTTTTACAATGAAGTGTATTGCTTTTGTAATTAAAAAGAAAACTATTTCTCTTTAGATCCTATTCAGAAGGATCAAACATATTCAATAAATATAAATATCATCCCAAGAAATGGTATGTAAAAATATCTAATAGAGAATAAAAGTATCTGATGTAATCCTTTTCCCTTATAGCAAATTTAGAAATAGACTTCTCTGGAAATTGCTAATTTCTATTACTATATAGTCTTTGGATCATAATGACTAAGTGGTGAAAAAGAAAGTATAAAAAATTAGTATAATCATATAATTTTTACACGTGACATAAAACGTACATCTATAAGTATACTTGCAAGCATCAAAATTTAATTCCTCTTATAACCTCTCTAACCCTTGCTAACCCCTGGATTCATTAACAGGTCAATATTTGAAGGGGGAAAAACCAGTTACAGGAAACACAAATGAGTATCCAGGGCCACTCACAAATGAGTATCTGAAGTTTAGAAACTTTAACTTTGTTTATAAAGTGTGACAGGGGTGCTTGCGTGGCTCAGTCAGTTAAGTGTCTGACTCTTGACTTCCACTCAGGTCATGATCTCGTGGTTTGTGGTTCGAGCCCTGTGTCAGGCTCTGTGCTGACAGTGCAGAGCCTGCTTGGGATTCTCTCTGTCTTCCTCTCCCTCTCTGTCCCTTTCCCACTTGCGTGCACTCTCTCTCTCTCTCTCTCTGTCTCTAAAAATAAGTAAATAAACTTAAAAAAAATAAAGTATGACAAATCAAGTGGCAAATCAGAGAGGTAAACCATGTGGTGGTTATAAAAGGATGTAAAAAAATGTTGTGTGTTAATTATACCTTTAGTTCCCTACTTCCTGAAAGTTTGTGCTTACTCTAATGAAATATTCCTATTCTTTTAAATAATAAAATTAATTTTTTCCTGATAATAACAATGTTAGAAGCTAAATTTAAAACATTCAAACAGTTTAGAAAAGCATAAAGAAGAAATTGAAAATCACCCACAATCCTGCTACAGAGATGGTTACTGTTAACCTTTTGGTGGACACATTCTAGATCTTCTCTCCAGGCCTCTTGTCACACACAGAGGCAGATATTTTACATACATGTAGAATTTACTAATGGAATTGTAATATTTTACAGCATTCCATAACCGGAAAGATTCTTAAGTAATTTCAAGTCTTTAATTTTGTAAGTGAACTCCATGTTCACAGACTCATTTACTCTATCTTAAAAACACCTTCAGTTTTTTGAAAATTAAAAAAAATTGTTTTTCATTACAGAAATGTGCAAAAAAGGTATAGTGGGGAAAACCAAATCTCTCATAGTCTCAATCGCTTAGGAGTGCTCCCCCCACCCTGCTCCTCTTCCAATTACTCCCAGTAAGTGGCAGCTCCATGCTTCCAGTTGCTCAGGAGAAAAGCCTTGGAATCATTTTTGGCTTCTCATTTTATGGAAAAAAAAAACCTTTTCATTTTCTTAACTAAAAAAATATTTTATTTTACAGAGAGTGAGTGAGAGAGAGAGAGAGCGAGCACGAGTGGCGGAGAGGGGCAGAGAGAGAGAAGAATCTCAAGTAGGCTTCATGCTCAGTGTGCAGCCCAAGGGGGGCTCTAACTCAGGAACCGTGAGATCATGACCTGAGTGGAGATCAAGAGTCTGATACTCAACCAACTAAGCCACCCAGGTGCCCCCCCAAAACCCTTTTCTAATTCATTAGCATATTCTGTTAGTTCTGGAAAAAAAAAATACAGGAACCAACATATTCTCACCAATCTCACACACACCAATCAGGTCCAGCCACCATCATTTCAGGCCTACCCTAAAAGCATTCAAGGTATGAAAAGTTCATTGATAGGGTTTCAGAATCTACACTGCAACTAACCTTCAAGAAATACCACAGGTCAAGTTTTCAGGTACTTTCAAAAAAGAATATTCACAATTACCTGAAAAGGCTATAGAAATACTCTTCCCTTTTTTGAACTATGTATCTCTGTCAGGCTGGCTTTTTCTTCATAGATTTCATGACTTTTTTTTTTTTTTCATAGAACATCATATTTTAATAGACTGATTGCAAAAAGATATGTGAATCTAGCTGACTTCTATTAAGCTAGACATTAAAGATATTTGCAAAAATGTAATTAATTACACATTTCACTAATTTTTTTTATTGTCTTGAAAAATACTTTTCCTGAAAAATCATGTTACTTTTATGTTAACATATAATGGGGTTGTTATTGTTATTTTTAAATAACATAATATTTGAAAATTTTTCAGTTTTAATTACTATGGTAAGTATTCATAGATATAACTAAAATAACCACTAGTAAACCACTGTTCTAGCAGCTTCCCTCTCAGAGGAAAGTCCAAAATTCTTAATGGTTTACACACTCCCTGCCTTGACCTACCCCCATTTTCTCTATAATGTCCACATCTACTGTGTTTTGACTTTATTTTTGGTGCCCCCTTTCACCTTTTTTACAATGGTCTCTGTGACTCTTGTTTGACTATACCAAGTTCCTACATGAGAGAGTTGGCACTAGCTTTTTATAGTTTTTGGAATATACCCCTCAAATCCTCCTATGGCTCACTGTCTGCTTTTAATTCTTTCTTTAATGTCACCTTGTAAGCAAGAAAGTGCAAAATGGAACCTTCCATCTTTGTCTATATTTTCATTATATTTCATTACTTTTTAAAAAAAATAGCAGTTATCACCTCTTGACTTATATTTTTAATTGTCTTTTTCCATCTCAAGTGAAAGCCCGTAATAGCAGGTAGTCTTCTGCTTGTTCATTCAGTACCGAGAAAAGTACCTGGCATTTAGTTTTTACTTTTTTTTTTTTTCCCCCAGTGTGGAACGCTTCACGAATTTGAATGTCATCCTTTGCGCAGGGGCCATGCTGATCTTCTCTGTGTTGTTCCAATTTTAGTATGTGTGCTGCTGAAGCAAGCACTAGTCCAACTTTTAATTTTCATCCAACGGATGACTGAAATTGTCATCTCATTGCATTTACACTTGCTTTTTCCTTTGAAAATTCTTGATTTACCTGGTTTTTCCCAACAATGCTATGATAAAATATTTTAAATGCAAGTATATTTTATCCTAAAACAGGAAAAAAAAAAAAAACAAATGATGGGAGAAAATATAGGTATTAGACTTTCATACCTGACATACTCTGAGTGCTTGGTCCAAGACTGTTTTGGTATCAGTGTCATAATCTGGGCAGGGCAGCATGGTTCTGCTGAGATGTGCCTGTAGTAGGAGATGTGCTTTGGTGTGAGGGCTATCATATGAATGAGGATTTGATTCAAAGGGAAGACATTTTGCCAGTTCGCTATTCATATGATCTTCATTGTGTCTTACTGGCAAATCTGTGTATTCTTCTGCATCCTGGAAAAAAAAATACATACATATACATGTATATGTACATGTACATATACATATACATATGTATATACATATACATATATATATATAGAGAGAGAGAGAGACAGAGAGAGAGAGAGAGAGAGAAATGTGTTGAACCAGAAGTATAATAATTAATGCACTTCTTAGCTTAACTATTGACATTTAAAACATGGTTTAGAAAAATGATAAGGTAACCAATCATGCCCCTTAGAATTTTGCTTTGTTTAATAACATTATTAACATGTAGGCACAAGTTAGTAATGTACAATATATCTGAAATGCAGGAAAGCTCTTCATATTTATGCAATCAACAAAAAGACCTGCTGGGCATCACACACTATGCTTGACAGTGGGGCCACAGGAGTAAACCAGAAGCTGAGAGTTCCTCAGGGAAAAAAAAACAAGTTCTACAAAGTATAATGAATGTTATGATATGGTAAGTACAGAGTGCTGAAGGGACATTGCTTGGGGATCTGATTATTTTAGAGAGTCAGGGAAAGTCTCTTGGAAGCAATGACATTTAAGTTAAGATCTATAGGATGAGTGGAAGAAATAAGTCAGGGCTGGGAAAGGGGGAATGGGATAAGATTGGTTAGGTAAGAAAAGGATGAAGAGCAGAACCATCAACTTATATTTATTATAATAAATTAGATTAGGAAACAATCAACAAAACTAAAAGGCAACTGGCAGAATGGGAAAAGATATTTGCAAATGACATATTGGATAAAGGGCTAGTATCGAAAATCTATAAACAACTCACCAAACTCCACACCTGAAAAACAAATAATCCAGTGAAGAAATGGGCAGAAAACATGAATGGACACTTCTCTAAAAAAGACATCCAGATGGCCAACCCGCACATGAAAAGATGCTCAACGTCGCTCCTCATCAGGGAAATGTAAATCAAAACCACACTCAGATACCACCTCACGCCAGTCAGAGTGGCTAAAATGGACACATCAGGAGACTATAGATGCTGGCGAGGATGTGGAGAAACGGGAACCCTCTTGCACTGTTGGTGGGAATGCAAATTGGTGCAGCTGCTCTGGAAAACAGTGTGGAGGTTCCTCAAAAAATTAAAAATAGATCTACCCTATGACCTGGCAATAGCATTGGTAGGAATTTATCCAAGGGATACAGGAGTGCTGATGTATAAGGGGCACTTGTACCCCGATGTTTATAGCAGCACTTTCAACAATAGCCAAATTATGGAAAGAACCTAAATGTCCATCAACTGATGAATGCATAAAGAAATTGTGGTTTATATACACAATGGAATACTACATGGCAAGAAAGAATGAAATCTGGCCTTTTGTAGCAACGTGGATGGAAAAGGAGAGTGTTATGCTAAATGAAATAAGTCAGGCAGAGAAAGACAGATACCATATGTTTTCACTCATCTGTGGATCCTGAGAAACTTAACAGAAGCCCGGGGTGGGGGGGGAGGGCAAAGGGGAAAAAGAAAAAAAAAGTTACAGAGAGGGAAGGAAGCAAACCATAAGAAGGTTTTAAATACTGAGAACAAACTGAGGGTTGATGGGCGGTGGGGGAGAAGGGAAAGTGGGTGATGGGCATTGAGGAGGGCACCTGTTGGGATGAGCACTGGTGTTGTATAGAAACCAATTTGACAATAAATTATATAAAAAAAAAAATTCTTAAAAAATAATAAATTAGTCTAAAATAAAATGGTTTGAAATTAAGTTTCCAGTTTCACATGTAAGGAGCTTAAAAGCCACCATTTTGTCCTAAGAACAAGTAAAAAGTTGAACAGATTGAAAGATCAACAACTTTCCTTGGATCCATAAGACAGGGGAGGACATGGGACGAATTGTTGCCCCCAAAACTGGAGACACAGGAAAATTCAGGGAGTCATGGCTAACAGAAACATAGACTCACCAGTGGTGAAGTAAGAAAACCTGAGCTGTAATTGATGAATTATTGGAGGATCAGTGTGGACAACTCAGAGCTAAAAACTCTAGGAGGATCTAGTCTTATAGGGGTCCTCAAAAATATTGTGACATTTACCTCCAGGAGCTTGACCAGATACCCATGGTAAAGATGAGAGAAAAATCCACTTGAGTTTCCAGCAGGGGGAGGAGAAAGGAACCAGTTTGAACTATGCCAGATAACTCTGTTTTTCTTCTTTTTAAAAATTTTTATTATTAAGTGTTCATTTATTTTTGAGAGAGAGAAAGAGAAATTGTGTGCATGTGGGAAGGGCAGGGAGGAGATGGAGGACCCGAAGTGGGCTCCATGCTGACAGCAGAGAGCCTGATGTAGGGCTCGAACTCATAGAGCTGAGAGATCATGACCTGAGTGCAAGCTGAAAGCCTAACTGACTGAGCCACTCAGGTGCCCCAAGAACTCTGTTCTCCTTAAAAAGGCTTGTTCTCAGTAGAAACTAGTTAACCAGAGCCTAACCTGCTAGGGTACTATTAGAGCTTAACTGACCTGGGGTAAGGGAAGTACCCAACTTCAGTCCACTCTAGCCATCCTGTCCCACCTAAGAGGGAAGAAAAACTGAGAAACACTTGTGAAGTCACAGTCTAGAGGAATAGGCTCTCTAAAAGACTGAGACATAATCATAGAACTATAGTTCTATGTGAGTTCAACTCACCAGCATATTACTAAAGTCCTATTTATAGCAGATTTTTTTACAGAGTACATTATGTCTGGGTATCAAGAAAAAAATTACAAGGTATATAAAAAAGCAACAAAACAACAACAAAATAAAACAACAAAAACCCAAAAAACCCTCACAAAACCAAAAACCAAAAAACCTAACCAATTTGAACAGAAAGAGCCAGCATCAGAACTAGACTTGGCAGAGATGTGGGAATTACCAGACTGGGAATTTAGAACAACTGTAATTAGTTGCTAATCAACTAATGTATGTTAAGGGCTCTAATGGACAAAGTAGACAGCACATAAGGACAGATGGGCAATGAAAAAGGAGACGAAAATCCTAAGAAAGAACCAAAAAGAAACTCTAAAGACAAAAAATACTGTAACAGACAAGAAGAATGCCTTTGACAGGCTTATTAGTAGATAGGTCATTGCTAAGAAAAGAACTTCTGAGCTAGAGGACATATCAATGGAATCTTCAAAAACTTCAAAAAGCAGACTGGAAAAACCAGAACAGAATATCCAAGGACTATGAACAATTACAGAAGGTATACCATAAGCATAATGGGAATACCAGAACAAGAAGAAAGAAACAGAAGAAATATTTGAAATAATAATGACTGAGAATTTCCCCCAAATTAATTTCAGACACCAAACTACAGATCCAGAAAGTTCAGAGAACACCAAGCAGAATAAATTTCAAAAAAAATCTACACCTCGGCATATCATCTTCAAACTCTGATTACAGATAAAGTCCTCAAAGAAGCCAGAGGAAAGACACAACTTATTGAGGAACAAGGCTAAGAACTATATCTGGCATCTCAAAAACCATGCAAGCAAGAAGAGAGTGGAATGAAGTATTTCAAGTGTTGAAAGAAAAAACCCTACCAACTTAGAATGCACCATTTAAAATTATCCTTCAAAAGTAAAAGAGAAATAAAGACTTTCTCAAACAAAAATCGAGTTAATTTGTTGCCAGTAAAAATCCCTTATATGAAACATTATGAGATGTTCTTTAGGGAGAAGGAAAACAATATAGGTCAGAAACTTGCTTCTACATAAAGAAAGGAGAGCATGAAAGAAGGAATAAGTGAAGATAAAGTAAAGCTTTTATTTTTATTATTGTTAACTGACCTGATAATAATTTGTTCAAGATAATAGCAACCATGTATTTAATTAGGTATGTTTATGTACATATCATATATATATATATATATATATATATATATATGCTTGTGTGTGTATGCATGTATATATATATACATATGTATGCTTATATATAAAGTAAAATAACAACAATGATATAAGAAACAAGAGGGTGGAACTAGTATTATTTTGCTGTTATAAAGTACTGGCACTACCTGTGAAATAGTATGATGTTAACAGAAAGTGAAATGGGAGTAGGACTAAATGCATATTGTAAACTCGGGCAATCACCGAAAAAATAAAAAAAAAAAAAAGTATAACTGATATGCTAAGAAAGAAAATGAAATCATATAAATTCTCAATTAAAACCACAAAAGGCAGAAAAAGAGTGGAAGACAAAAATGGGAACAAAGAATAAGGGCCACAAACAGGAAACATGAACAAATGTAGCTATGAATCCAACTGTATCAATAATCGCTTTGAATGTCAATATCTAGATGACTAAAAGACAGATTGTCAGAGTGGATAAAAAATACAAATCAACTGCATGTTGTCTATAAGAAACTTTAAATATGAAGACACATATATAAGTAAAGTGGATGGAGAAAAATGTACCATGCTAACACTAATCAAAAGAAAGCAAGAGTAGCTATATTAATTTCAGACAGAGCGACCAAGGAAAAGTTACCAAACCAAGGAAAGTTATCAGTAAGATAAAGAAGGGAATTACATAATGATAAAGAAGTCAATTCTCCTGGAAGACATAAAAATTTTTAGTGTATGTGTTCCCAACAACAGAACATCTAACTATGTGAGCACAGTGACTGAATGTAAGATTGTTTTAATATTCAAAAATTAATTAATATAATTCACTTTATTAATAAACAAAAACAACACAATCACCTCAATTGATGCAGAAAAAACATCTGACAAAATGTAACATGCATCCCTAACTAAGACTCTCAGCAAATTAAAAAAAGAAGGGAACCTTTTCAACCTAGTAAATGGCATCTCTGAGAAACCTACAACTAATATATTTACGAGTATCTGACTGAATGCTTCCCCTCTAAGATCAGGAATAATACAAGGGTGTTTGCTCTAAGTATTTCTATTCAACATTGCACCAGAAGTTCCAGTCAGTGCAATCAGGCAAGAAATAAAAGAAACCCAATGAAAAGAAAGAAGTAAAACTGTCTTCATTTGTAGATGATATGATTAACCAGGTAGAAAATCCAATATGATCCAGAAAATAAACTACTAGAATAAGTGAGTTTTGCAAGGTTGCAGGATATAAGATTAATGTACAAAAATTAATTATATAGTTATGTTTCTGTATATCAGCAACCAAGAATCAGAAATGAAAAAAAAATGATAGCATAATATATATGAAATACCTAGAGGTGAATTTGAAAAAAAAAACAAACCCAAAACCTGAAAACTACAAAACACTGCTAAAAAAATTACAGGACATAACTAAATGGAGAGATATACTTTAATTCTCTTAAAATTGATCTATAGGTTTAATACAATTTCAATCAAAACCACAGCAGGCTTTTTTCCCCTTAAATAGAAATTGACAAACTGGTTTTAAAATTCACATAGAAATGAAAAGGAGCCAGAATAGCTGGAAGAACTCTGAAAAGAAACAAAGTTGAAGAGTTATCAATACCTGACTGCAAGACTTATTATAAAGCTTATCTAATCAAACGTGTTGTATTGGACTAGAACAGAGTCCAGAAATAATTAACCTATACATATTTAGACAACAATTTTTGAAAGGTGCAACAGTGGAGAAATAGTCTTTTCAAGAAATGGTAGAATAATTGGGTATCTACATGCAACAAACAAACAAAAAACAAAAAACCAAAAAAAAAAAAAAACCACCCAAAATAAAGCAAAATGAAATAATTCAATTGTAACCTTGCACTCAAAATTTACTGAAAATATATGATAGGCCTAAATATAAGATCTAAAACTATAAAACTTCCAGAAGAAAAACCCTACCTAGGGTTATAGGAAAAGATTTCTTGGATAGGATAACCTAAAATTTTATCAATAAAAAAACTGATAAATTGAGCTTCATCAAAATAAAAAAATTCTGAGAATTAAAATTTAGGACTCAGACTGAAAATAATTACAAAGCATATATCTAATATAGGACTTGTATCCAGAATATATACATTTTCAAAATTCACAGTGGGAATACAAACATCCCAGTGTAAAATAGGCAAAGATTTTAACAGATACTTTATGTGAAGATATGCGATCTCATTAGTTACTAGGAAAATAAAAATTAGAATGACTAAAATTTAAACGACTGATATACCAAATACTGGCAAGAATGTTGAAAAACTGGAACTTTTCCTATATAACTGGCAGGAATTTAAAATGTTATATTTGTTTAGGAAAACAGTTTTACATTTTCTTAAAATTTAAAACATATAACTACCATGTGATTCAGCTATTACATTCCTAGTGATTTACCTAAGAGAAAAGAGACATATGTCCACACAAAGATCATACACAATGGTTGATAATAGCTTTACTTTTAAACCAAAAAATTAGAAAAAAACCTAAATGTCCATCAACAGATGAAGGTAAAAACAAATTGCATTATATCCATACAATGGAATTCTAAGCAGTAATAAAAAGAATGAACTATTGGTACTCAACATAACACGGATGAATCTCAATAATTATGGTGAAAGAAGCCAGACCAAAAACAGAGTGCATACTCTAGAATTTGTAAACTAATCCACAGAGACAGAAAGCAGATGGGTAGTTGTCTATGGATGGGGTCAGAGTGACAGGGGAGAGAGTTAAAGTTCATGGAGGGGTCTGACATAACTTTTGATTTGCATTTGATAGGCATAGAATTCTTGCCTAGGAAATAAAATTGTGTGATGGAACTCCTTAAGATTTTCTTATTTGGAATTCAGTAGTATGAAATAATTAGAGTATTCTACTCTCCATGTATAACATGTCTTCATCTATGTTTGCGTGACTTACAATTTCAGAAACCTGTGCCTTTACTGTATTCTAAGAATATATGAGACTACTAAAAATATAGTTATATACTTATGATAAAAATTCAGACTATAATAATAGGGAAATTCTTATTTCAAAAACTAGAATAAATTCATTTAAACAAATATTTGTTGACGATCTGCTTATGAGAAAGAATACATTATTCAACCAATCACATAAATAAATGCAAATTAGATAAGGTGAAAAATGCTATGAACAAGAAATATATGGAAGCATAAGAGAGTTTAGCCAAGAAATTAGTTAGGAAAGTCATAAAGACTTCGTGGAGGAAAAGGCAGATAAGCTAAGATACAGAGATCAGCAGATATTAACTAGATGAAGAGAGAAGTGAGGAGTGTTCTAGGAACAGTATATTCAAAGGCTCTATAGTGGGAAGGAAAATTGTGAGTGCAAGAGA
Organism: Panthera leo; assembly: GCF_018350215.1. Lineage (NCBI taxonomy): Eukaryota > Metazoa > Chordata > Mammalia > Carnivora > Felidae > Panthera > Panthera leo. Next base: position 90,022,573 of record NC_056683.1, read on the forward strand.
CTAAAAAAATGTGTCTAAAAATAATGTCAGTTGATTTAAAACACATTTTAAGTGAATATCTGAAACATTCTGTTATGAACTAGATAAATATTTTAAAATCATGTTTCATCTTATTTTGTTTTGCATTAGTCAAAAATATCACAGCTACTCTACACTTATTTTCAACACTATCTTCATTCTTTTGGATTGCTTTGTGTAAAGAAGCATATGTTGGCATATTAACAATTAATAATTTTTTGCCCCTGTCATGTTGGTTTTCCTTTCATATGTCATGTCAGCTCTTTCCTGACTATTCTGTCTGAAGTCATTTGCTGAAGAAGGACCAGTTATACATGACAATTATTTTTGATTTCAGGTGAATTTCAGTACTGAAGCATCATCACCTGATGGCTGACCCATTTCAACATAATATCTGGGCTCCATCCAAATCCCTGTCAGTAACTATCCACCTATTACAGACTTTCCAAGTGAATTTAAAAAGAAATGAACAGCAGATAAGAAAGAAGATGGTTCAGAAATCTAAAACATGACCTTTTCCTTCAAGGAAATTAAAATGATATTGGGGGAAAATTTATGTAAATAATTATTTTAAGTGTAGAATAAAATACTGTTGTTCAGAGAAGAGCACTGGAGTGAACTGGGTGTGTTGGAAAGTTTCCCAAAAGAGATAGTGTTTGTTCTAGGCTTATAACAATTTGTAGAAGAGGACGGAGGGAGAGAGATTCCTTGCATTCCATGCAGAGAAAATAATATGAGCAGATCCATAAAAACAGATAAGGAGGGGTCTGAGGTTTAAGCCTCAGGGATGAAGAGAATGATGATGCTATTAATAGCAGAGAAGTTGGGAACGCTTAGTGAGCAGAAGCTTGCTGTCAAGCACTTAAAGAGAGGGCAATAATACAGATAGTTGGGTGGAGGTAGAGGGAGAAGAAATCAGCCTTAAACCTGTTTCATGGTCTAACATTTTATTCATATTTAGATTTCTTTTTACTGTTCATTAAACATAACTTCTGATCTTTTATCAGAAGAAAATCAAATAGCTATTTTCATACTGCAAATTGAATTGGCTCTCCAGGTTTTGGGTATGTTGAAAACAGGACTAGGCTTACAAATGATATGAAAAGTCCAATTGAAGAAAAATTATATGGATAGTAAGATTTTGGCTAAAAGTACTAATTCATAGTATTATCTAAGTAATCCACTTCCCCAGTACAATCTTGTATAATATGATTACATACATTACCCACCTTCTTCCCTCCCCACCTACAGAGGGAGGGAAGGAGAGACAGAGGGACTGACTGATTGACAGCAATATAAACTGGGTATTTCCCAGTCTTAGTTTCCAAATACCTCTGAAAGTGTGAACATCTTTCTGTGTTGTGTGATTCTAGCATCCAAAGATGCACATGATACACATCTTCATAAAGCATGACTTCTAATGCAAGCCAACTCTTTCATTTGGTGTTAAAGAAACAATGATCTTCCCCAATACTAAAGGAAAAAATAGTGCCGCTGTCCTCACTGAGAAGCAGTATATCTGAACAGGACTGACTACTCACAATCATGCTTATTGTGCTTTGGAGTAAACTTGATCACCAGTGCTTTTTGTTGTATTTGCCTACTTTAGACTCTAAACTCCATGTACGATGTGATTCCACTGTTCTCTAAACCATGCCAATTCTGCTTGAATTACCCGATTTATTGCTGTAATCCCCTGCTTCACCAGGATTGGGAATTTGCTCACTGCCAGCAGTATCAGTATCACATGAGTCTGCTAACAGCTGAGTACATTTTAGGTTGGAAAAAATGTTGTGTACGAGATAGATCCTTCTAAGTCTAATAAGGGGACTATGAGATCTTTACTGTAGATTACCCAAAGACAGTGACCTTACTAAAAAAAATTAATTCAGTGATGCCTTTTCTCAATGCACAAAGCAATCTTCTAAACTAAGGATTAATTTCTCTGCAAAAAACTATAAACTTTAATAAAAACTAAAAATATTTTAATAACCACAATGGACATCTTAGTGTGCTGAGTCATTTGTTTACCCAATTTTTATTCAGCACACAGTATAGTTGGGTATACAATGGTGAACAAAACCAGAGACATGATCCCTACCCTCACAAAGCTTGACAGTCCAGTGGAGGAGACAGACCTTAATCAACATTGACCACAAATAACATAAAATGAAAGTGGACAAGTAAGGATAAGAAAGGAGAGTTTAAATAACAGTGAGTCAGGTAAGGTATCTTTGAGTAGTTTAAGACTGGACTGAAAGTAAAAAAAAAAAAAAAAATCATGATTTTTTAGATAAAGAAGGTAGGAGTGATTAAGTTAAGGTTCAAATTTGAATTACAAAAAGGGACATTTACTCTTATTAGATGAAAATACAATTTAGAATGCTTACACAGATTTTATATTTAATATACACTTTTGATAAGTAATGTATTTTTCATTATTAAATTTGACACATGCAATATTTTTGAGATCTTCAAAGGAATTGATATTTGATTTATACATATTAATATCAAACCAATAATAGTTTCTGTAGTTAAAAATTATCCATAATTAACTGAGTTCTCATCAAAAGTTATTACTTCCTTTGAGGATCTTCTCCTTTTATGCTTCCAGTGTTTGAATTAAAGGAGAGTCCAAAGAATGTAGTAAGTAATTAATCCCCTTACAAATGCTGTAGGTGATGAGGGTAGTATGGGATGGTGTGAGGTGCTAGGGAGAACACTGGATCTGGGAATTGATACAACAGGTGGATTTTCAGCTCTGCGTTTACAAGCTATGCGACCATCTCAGGGTAACTAAGCTTCCCTAAACTCCAAATTCCTTACCTTAAATTGGGATTTGGTGTGAAGACTCAGTGTGATAGCATTTACGAAACACTTAAAAACTGTAAGACTTGCTATAAATGTTAGGAATTATTATTATAATAATGATCCCCCCATCTGATACCACGCAAGATGTAAGGTGAAGTTCAAGATTCAATTATTTGAGTTTTAGTGTTCTACAGTTTTCAGTTGTAAATCTTTGTTTACAATTATGTAAATGTACTTCACTAACTAAAATGACATTTAATTAACTTGCTTTTAAAAATATCATGATTCTTAAATATGACTCAAAGAAACAAGATTATTTTTTTTTACTGATGCTTTACTAGTAGTTGCACATTCCTTTTATACAAGTAATCATATAATTTTTATGTAACTGTATTACAGAAAACATTGGTTCTTTGAAAGACAATGTTCTCATAATACAAGAGACAAATTAAAGATAAAGTATTCAGGAATTGTATCCTCCTGAACCACAGATTTGATATTGCAGGCTTTAATCTCCAATCTCCAATTAGTTTTCTTTTAAATCCATATTCACAAAAGCACATCAGTGTGTGATAAGGAAATATGCTCTTTTCAGTACACCTCAGTGAACTACCTCAAAGTATTGTGGAAAGACGGGGAAAAAGATGTATATTACACACCTGATGCAACTTTTCCAAAGAAGTATTATAGTGAAACCCTACAGTATTTTCTAATTAAAATTCGAGTGCTATGAATCCCAAGAATAAAATGGGAAACACTGATTTTAGATTCATGAGAGTAAATAAAAAACGTTCTGGGTATTTAATTTTGTGTGTGTATGTGTGGTTTGACTATGGACTTGAGAAGCAATCTGAAATGAAGACTGGCTGAAGACAACTGCTATTTAATCCCCACTTGCTCTGCTAGATCCTCCCGTGAAAACCATGATCAGTTATTCCTGGAATTCTAGTTCACAATTTTTCTAAGCTCTTTAGAATGTGGCATGTTTGTTTCACTACTTTACTTATTAGCTCTTCTCTCCTTCGGTTATTTTATTTTGGATGTTTCAGAATACTTACAAAGGAGATTTCTTACTTAGTTTAGATTGATTAGAAAAGCAGCAATCTCAGGATCAGCAGAGAGAGCTAGTAAAATAATCAAAGTCCCTGCTTAAAAACAAACAAGCAAACAAAAACCTTTTCTAGCCACTTTTGCCTAGTAGGACACTCTATTTACCTCCAAATTACTTCTCTAATTTTAAACAACTTGTCTAGTTAATTTCCTGTGTGTGATCACTGACTATAAGTGAGGTTCATTTTCTTATCTACATCATGTAGGTAATTAAAGGAAATTGAAAGTGGGCAGTGAAGCTTTTATGCAACTGGGATTGAAGCTGAATGGAGGGCAGCGAGGTCAGTGGAGTCCATTATATTTTTATGTGTGAGGCTGGTTTGTCTGCCCTGTCCTTGTTTATTTAGTGTAGGCTGGACAGGCTACTAACTGCAAATCTATGTCTCTGATTTGCCCAGCTGTCCTTGAATAAAGACATCTTCCCCTGCAAATGTTAAATGACAGTGATTGACAACCTATGATGAACTGTGCTTGCAACCCCCTGCTACTGTGTTTAGATTGCAAAAGAAAAAAACAGAATAAAGAAACATCTTTCATAATCACATCACATGGACCCTGCTGTTCACTCAATAGTTTTCATTTTGTTTCCCTTTTCACCTCAAATCTCAATCTGTTCTACAAATGCCATAAACTCAGCTACTCCATGTAGAGTAAAACAAACAAACAAACAAACAAAAAGCAAAACACACACGCACACAAACAAAAAAACATGTACGTAAAGCTACTACATTTTGCTTGTATATTTACACTGATTTAAGTTTATAGGGGATATACACTCTTACACAATGCTTTGTTCATACCATCTTATCACTAACTTACTTGTTTGTTCTTCTAAGAACAAGCTGGCATATCTATACTGCTGAGAAATGTCTTTCAGTTACTCGTCAGTACTTGGGTTTAGTTAGGGCTCTGGTAGCTTTACTCAATGTATAAGGCTTATGTATCCTTGTGGCCCTTAAATACATTGTACAGCTTACCTTTTAGATTTGTTAAAATAAGAGGCTTATTACAATCTACTTTGGCTTTTTCTTTAGTGAGTATGTGAATACGTGGATGTTGTCTGTGTATGTGTGCATGTGTATGTTTATAGATTTTTTTCTTCTGCTTTACCTAAGCAAATTGCAGAAGAAACAGCCAGGATGGGTTCATGTTTGGTCTCATATAAGCGTTGCCTAACACTAAACTAGTCTTTTTATGTCACTGCACACATCGCTGCCTACATACTGAACTCACTAAATAGCAGATAAGAGGGCCCTTGTACAGTGGGGATGGCAAGCTGATCGATGTGAAAGACTAAAGAAGCTTTATGCTATAACTTAATCTCTGTCATGGGAAAAGTAAAACTTATAAAGTTAATGAGTTCTAGACTTTAAGTAGCACTTGATTAATTTGTAACATTCTGAGGCGTTAAAACAAACCAAAATTAGTTTCTCACATTCCAGTGCTGTCTTTTGGCCACTGAAGCTGTAGAAAAAGCATTTCAGTAAATTTCCCGGATAGGAACCCATTTTAATTTCTATGCCTTTCTGAAGTATTAATTAATTGTATATTATGTATTTTATAACAATATTTGAAAAATAATCTAGCATTTACCAAGCCAGGTTCAGATATATTAAGGGATAAGAAAGTATGCTTCATATTTTTATCTTTATTACATCAAATTACCGATTATTCAATCATTAATACACTAAAAAACTAAGCATAACTTGTTTTTAAAAGTCAAATATATAGTTTCTAATACTTGTGATTTTTATTTTTATTAAAATTATTCAAACTGAATAAATCATTTACTACTATATTACATAAATCTCTAAAAGACTACTATAAACTAGATTTATATGGAACTTACAGTGACCTCAAAATTCAGTAAAATGTATACTAGGAATTAACTTACTAATATTCCAGGTAAAGAAAAAAGTAAAAAAAAAATGCCTTGGTTATAAAAAAGTTATTGGAAAATGATAAAATTAAGATCTAGTTAATTAAGCAATAATAATATATTTATCCAATACATACACAATTTGCTTCACTAAGGTGAAGTATCAAATAATTTTATTGTATGCAGACAGCAAAATATAAATATTGATGGATATAATTGTAATTACTTGTAGAACTACATATGTTTCCTTGCAGGGCTTATGTGAGTGTGTGTGCCTGATTTGTATCAATGTCTTAAACTTATGGACCTATGTTTGGCCTTTAACCAATTAAGACAAGCACAGAATCACTTGCCAAAAATAAATATGAACAAGAAAACAATACCTTATTCTTTTCTTTGTAAGAATGACCACCTGGTTGACAGCTGGCTTTTAAGGGATCTTTCAATAGTGGGTACCAGTAACTTTGTTGTACTTAAAATAATTTCAGTGGTAAGGATTCTATCAGAAACTTCTATTTCCCAGGATTTATAGCTAAGTCCTTAAAAAATTGCTCTTTTATGAAACTTGAAAAAAATTCCTCAGTTTTTGAGGATGTAATAAAGATGTCTTATAGCTTAACAATGTTTAGATATTTTTCTTTTAAAAACTAAAAATCGTGAGGCTATCATGTTTGAATCCTGAAAGAGAATAACTGAGATTAGAAGCAAAATGTAATCATTGTGTGTACGGTTAAATGTCACACTTTGCAATCTATCTTTAAGAGCTAAAAAAAACCCCTTTATTACCTTGCTTCTGCCTTTAAAACTTCACATACTTATTAGAGTGACTTTCATTATAATTTGCCTTTCTATAGGCTATGAGATTATATCAGACATAAAACAAACAAATGAAAAAAACTGAAAAATATAACCCAAAGTAGAAACATTTAATTCTTCTATTTAATGTCTATTTAATGTCTACTGAATATTCTATTTAATGTCTACTGAATATTCCTCTTCCAGGAGTTAAGCAATACATATACAAAATGTTATAACAAATATACAAGTAAAATATCAAATTAGGCCAATGTAAAAGAAATAATCACAATACAGGAGTGATCAACAAATGAATGAAACAAACATTGTGTCATGAACTTAAGAAAATATAGTAATAACTACTAATTCTGAATTAGGGAATGTTTTAAGAGGGAGCTGAACCAAGATGGATGGATGGATGGATGTTAGACACATTGTCCAGGTGAGAATCATAAGCAAAGGTGTGAAATTGGGTACATACCCAGCATGTTTAAAGGTGAAAGTAAGAAGGTTCATCAGGAGAAAGGGGGAGGTGGATCTGTAATAGTCTAATGGAAGGTGTTGGTAAAGAAGAAGGCCTCGACAGCCAGGTTAAGGAAACAATGCTTTATTATGTACATAAGTTTAGATTTTTAAGGGCAGAAATGGTGCTTTAAAACAGATAATCTGGCAGCGATGAGTTGGGTACATTAAAGAGAGAGAAATTAGAGTAGGAAGATCACTTAGGAGACTGTTTAGGAACGGGGTGATAAGAACCCAGACAGGAAGGAGCTGGTTATGGGGATGCAACATCCAGTATGGCGACTCTAGTAAAAACACTATTAAATATTTGAAAGTTGCTAAAAGTAGATCTTAAAAGTCTTTGTCACAAGAAAAAAATTTTTTTTAACTATATATGGTGATAGATTTTGCAACTATATATTGTGGCAATCATTTCATATTATATACAAATACTGAATCATTATGTTGTACACCTGAGCTATTATGTCAATTATACCTCAAAGATGTTAAATTCTTTTTAAAATGGTAACTCTTGTTACCAATGATTATAGATTAAAAGAAGAAAATATTGAAAATATTCTGTCACTGTAGGTTCTTTTTTATTTCTATGCAAACTGTAAACTAAATGTTAAAGAAACAAGTATACTCTGATATACAATTTATGGTTGACATTAAGGAGGGCTATTTTATCTCTCACACACGTGGTTTGGAGAATAGCTAGAGGTAGGCACAGGAAGAGGAGCTAATGTCAAACCGTAAGAAAAAGAACTGGATGAGATATGAAGGTGCATTTTTAAAAATAGACTATTAAGAAGTAAGCGATATTGTCAAATGCTGTAAAAATATCAAAGATATCAAAAATATCACAGCATTGAGTAATTAGGGCCTCTTGGTGCCTCTGAAGATTTTAAACAATAGTAATACGGATTATAGGAAGAATGAATGAATGGAAAAGAAATTGAAATAGCAGGTTGAGATTTCAGTTTTTCATTTTGTCAGTGAATGGGAGAAAGGAAATAAGATAGTAATTTGAGGAGGATGGAACCCAGTAAAGAAGTTTCTTCTCCCCAGACTATGGATAACCTATACATGTTCAGGAGTGCATTGTTTTCTTAAGCTAAAAAAGTTATTTTAAAATTTACAAGAAACAATATCAAGAGAATTACTGAGAAAATTCTATAACAAAAGAGGGGGGAGAAACCAGTGAGTAGTAGAGCTACCTTGGGAATCAACTGTTATCCATTCTATGGATATATTATATCTTATCTATTCATTGGTTAATGGATGTTTACTTGTTTCCACTTTTTGGCTATTATGAATAATACTGCTATGAACATTTGTGTACAGGTTTTTGTCTGGAAGCTTTTCAGTCCCTTGGGGCATATACCTAGGAGGGAAACTGTGGTGTGTTACATGGTAATTGTGCTTAACATTTTGCGGAACATCCGAACTGTTTTTCCAAAGTGGCCACACCATTTTATATTTCCACTAGCAGTGTATGAACATTATAAATTCTCCATATCCTCACCAACATTTACTATTGTCTGTCTTTTTTTTTTTTTTTTTATTATAACCACCCTTGTGAGTATGAAGTGATATCTCATTGTGATTTTGATTTGTATTTTCCTAAAAACTAATGATATTGAGCATCTTTTATGTGTTTATTGGCCATTTGTATATCTTCTTTGGTGAAATGTCTATTCAGATCATTTGCCCACTTTTTAATGAGCCACCTATCTATTACTGAGATAAAAAGTTCTTATATATTCTTGATGGGAGTGCTTTATCTGACAGATGATTTGCAAATACTTTCATTTAATGGGTTATCTTTTCACTTTCTTGATGGTATCATTTGCAGCACAAGAGCTTTATTGAGAAAGTCCAATTTGTCCACTTTTTCCTTTTGTTTTTTGTACTTCTCGTCTTTTACCTAAAAAGCCATCACCTAACCCAAGGTGAGGAAAATTTACACTTATGTTTTCTTTTAAGAGTATTACAGTTTTAGCTTTTACATTTAGGTCTATGATAAGTTTAGAGTCAATTTGTGTGTATGGTGTAAGGAAGGAGTCCAACTTTATTCTTTTTTTTTTTTTTTTTTTGTATATATACAATTATCTCAGTAGCATTTATGGAAAAGACTATTTTTTCCCCATCTTACTGTCTTGGCACACTGGTATCAATTGGCCATACATACAAGGGTTTATTTCTGGACTCATGGTTCTATTTCATTCATCTCTATCTTTTGGCCACTACTACACTAGTCTGATTACACTTGCTTTACAGTAAGTTTTGAAATCAAGAAATGTGAGTCCTCCAACTTTGCTCTTCTTTGTTTTGGCTCTTATGGGTATCAGCTTCTCAAGAATCTGTAGATGAGGGGCGCCTGGGTGGCGCAGTCAGTTAAGCGTCTGACTTCAGCCAGGTCACGATCTCGCGGTCCGTGAGTTCGAGCCCCGCGTCAGGCTCTGGGCTGATGATGGCTCGGAGCCTGGAGCCTGTTTCCGATTCTGTGTCTCCCTCTCTCTCTGCCTCTCCCCCGTTCATGCTCTGTCTCTCTCTGTCCCAAAAATAAATTTAAAAAGGTGAAAAAAAAAAAATTTAAAAAAAAAGAATCTGTAGATGAATATGGAGAGTACTGCCATCTTAGCAATAATAAGTTTTCTAATTCACCAACATGGGATATCTCTTCACTTATTTAGCTCTTTACTTCCTTCAACAGCATATTGCAGTTTTTAGTGTACAAATCTTGTACTTCCTTGGTTAGATTCATTCCATATTGTTCATTTCTAGTGTATAACAATACGAACGATTTTTGTATATTGATCTTATATCCTGCAACCTTCCTAAACTTGTTTATTAACTTTAATAGTATTTTGGTGAATCCCTAGAGTCTTCTATATACAAGGTCATGTCATCAGCAATTAGAAATGGTTTTAATTTTTTTATTTTCCAAATTGGATGCCTTTAATATTTTTTCTTCTCTAGTTGCCCTAGTTTGAGTTTCCAGTACAATGTTGAATAGAAATGCTGAGAATGGACATCTTTGCCTTGTTCCTGACCCTGGGGAGGAAGTATCCAGTTTTTTATCATTTAACATGATGTTAGCTGTGGGTTTTTTGTAAAATGCCCTTTGTCAGACTGAGGAAGTTCTCTTCCATTTCTACTTTGGTGAGTGTTTTCATCATGAAAGGGTGTTGGATTTTGATGAATTTTTTCCCCGTGTCTTTTAAGGTGATCGTGCAGTTTTTGTCCTTTATTCTACTAATATGTGAATTACATTGTCTTTTGGATGTTAAATCAACCTTGCATTCCCAGGATGAATTCCACTTGGTTATGGTGTAGAATCCTCTTACTTGTTTTGCATAAATTTGGTTTGCATTTTGTTGAGGAATTTTGCACTTATTACTCACAAGTAACATTAGTCTATAGTTGTCTTGTGATATCCTTATCTAGTTTTGGTGTCAGGGTAATATTGGCCTTATAGAATCAGTTGGGAGGTGTTCCTGCTCTTACACTTTTGAAATAAATTATAGAAGATTGGAAATAACTCTTAAAACATTTGGTAGAATTCACCAATACAAATATCTGAGCCTGAGTTTTCTTAGTGGGAAAATGAAAAATTACTAATTCAAATTCTTTCCTTGTTATAGTGTGTGTGTGTATGTGTGTGTGTGTGTGTGTGTGTGTGTGTGTGTGTGTATTCCCTCCTGAGTCAATTTAGACAAGTTGTGGCTTTTTAGGAATTTGTCCATTTCATCAATATTATATAATTTTTTGGCAAGTTATTTACAGTATTCCCTTATACATTTGTGGTCTTTAGTAGTGTCCTCTATTTATTACTGATTTTAGTGACTTGAATGTCCTATTTTTCTTGATTAGTTTAGCTAAAGATTCATCAATTTTGTTGATGTTTGCAAAGATCCAGCTTTTGGTTTCATTGTTTTTTCTACTACTGTCATATTCTCTTTTTCATTTCAATGATACTCTTTGTTCTATGTTTCCTTCTGCTTGCTTTTCTCTTTCTATCTTCTTAAAGTGGAACGTTAGGTACTGATTTGAGGTCTTTTTTAATACAGGCATTAACAATTATGAATTTCTAGGAACTGATGTAGCTGTTGGGGCACCTGGGTGGCTCTGTCAGTTAAGTGTCCGACTTCAGCTCAGGTCATGTCACAGTTTGTGAGTTGGAGCCCCGCGTCAGGCTCTGTGCTGACAGCTCAGAGCCTGGAGCCTGCTTCAGATTCTGTGTCTCCCTCTCTCTCTGCCCCTTCCCTGCTTGTGCTCTGTCTCTCTCTCAAAAATAAATATTAAAAAAAGTTAAAAAAAAAAAAAAAGGACTGCTGTAGTTGCATCCCATAAATATTGGTACAGCGTGTTTTTTTTTTCATTCATCTGATTGTTTAATTTTTGTTGTGATTTTTCTTTGACTCACTGGTTATGTAGAAAGTGTGTTGTTTACTTTCTACATTTGTAAATTTCTTTTTGTTATTGACCTATACTTTAATTCCACTGCGGTTAGAGAACACACTTTTAATGATTTCAACTGTTTTAAATTTATTGAGGCTTGTTTTAAGGTCCATTATATGGTCTGTTTAGAAGAATATGCAAGTGCGCCAGAGAAGAATATGTATTTTCTTATCGCTGAGTGGAATATTCTATTAGGTTTAGTTGGTTTATGATGTTGTTCACGTCTCCTGTATCCTGGTTAATCTTCTAATTGTTCTATCCATTATTAACAGCACAATTTTGAAGTCTCCAACTATTATTGTTGAACTATCTATTTCTCTCAATTTTGTCAGCTTTTGCTGTATTTGAGACATTGATTTTAAATATGGATATATTTATAATTGTTATGTCTTCCTGATGAATTGACTCTATTGAAATATAATTAAATACAGTGTTATATTGTTTTCAGGTGTACAAAATTCAGCAATTCTATACATTATTCCATGATCCTCATTATAAGTGTATTCTTAATCCCTTTTATCTATTTCACCGTCTCCGTGTCCCCCTCCCGCTGCCATCCATCTCCCCTCTGGCACACACCAGTTTGTTTTCTGTATTTAAAAGGGTGTTTCTGTTTGTTTGTTCATTTTGTTAAATTCCGTCTGATTGAAGTCATATGGTATTTGTCTTTTTCTGTCTGACTTATTTCACTTAACATTATACACTCTAAGGCCATTTACATTGTTGCAAATGGCAAGACCTCATTTTTTTTTTTTTTTGTGGCCAATATTCCATTGTGTGTATGTGTGTGTGTATATATATATACCACATCTTCTTTATCCATTCATCTATTGATGGACATTTGGGTTACTTCCATATCTTGGCTATAGTAAAGAATGCTGTGATAAATGTAGGGGCGCATATATATTTTCAAATTAGTGTTTTCATTTTCTTTGGGTAAATACCCAGTAATGGAATTATTGCATCACATAGTAAATCTATTTTTAATGTTTTGAGGAACATCTATACTGTTTTCCATAATGGCTACACCAGTTTGCATTCTCATTGACAGTGCATGAGGTTCCTTCTTTTTTCCCACATCCTGGCTAACACTTTTTATTTCTTGTCTTTTTGATTCTAGCTATTCCGACAGGTGTAAGGTTATATCTCATTGTGGTTTTGATTTGCATTTCTCTAGTGATTAGTGATGTTGAACATTTTTTCATGTTTCTGTTGGCCGTTTGTCTTCTTTGGAAGAATGTTTATTCAGGTTCCCTGCCCAGTCTTTAATTGGATTATTTGCTTTTGAGGTGTTAAGTTGTAAGTTCTTTATATGTTTGGATATTAACTCCTAAGTGGATATAACACTACCAAATACCTTCTCCAATTTAGTAGGTGCCTTGTCATTTTGTTGATGGTTTCCTTGGCTATGCAAAAAGCTTTTTATTTCGGTGTAGTCCCATTAGTTTACTTTTGCTTTTGCTTCCCTTGCCTGAGAAAACAAAATATATCTAAAAAAATGTTTCTGTGGCCAATGTCAAAGCAATTACTATATATGATTTCTCCTAGGAATTTTATGGTTTTAGGTCTCATTAGGTCTTTGGTCCATTTTGAGTTTATTCTGTGTATGGTGTAAAGAAGTGGTCCAGTTTTCCCAGCACATTTGTTGAAAAGACTGTTTTTCCTCACTACATATTCTTGCCTCCTTTGTTCTAGATTAACCATATACGCATGGGTTTATTTCTGGGTTCCCTATTCTGTTCCATTGATCTATATGTCTACTGTTATGCTAGTACCATGCTGTTTTGATTAATACAGTGTTGTAATATACCTTGAAATCTGGGACTGTGATATCTCCAGTTTTCTACTTCTTCCTCAAGATTGCTTTGGCTATTTGGGATCTTTTGTGGTTTCAAACAAATTATTAGGATTATTTGTTCTGCTTCTCTGAAAAATGATGTTTGTACTTTGGTAGGCATTGAAATAAATCTGTAGATTGCATGGACATTTTAATAATATTGGTTTTTCCAATCCATGACCATGGATTATCTTTACATTTGTGTCATCTTCAATTTCTTTCACCAGTGTTTTGTAGTTTTCAGAGTATAGGTCTTTCACATTCTTGATGAAGTTTATTCTTAGGTATTTTGTTATTTTTGGTGTAATTATAAATAAGATTTTCTTAATTTCTTTCTACTAATTCATTAGTGTACAGAAATGCAACAGAATTCTGTATATTAGTGTTGTATCCTTCAACTTAGTGAATTCATTTATCAGTTATAATAGTTTTTTGGTTGAGTCTTTACAGTTTTCAACATATAGTATCATGTCATCTGCAAATAGTGAGAGTTTTACTTCTTCCTTAGAATATGGATGCCTTTTATTTCTTTTTCTTGTCTGATTGCTGCAGCTAGATTTAATAGCACTACGCTGAAGTATAAAAAGTGACAGTGGGCATCTTTGTCTTGTTCCTGACCTTATAGGAAAAGCTCTCAGTTTTTCACCATTGAGTATGATGTTAGCTGTGGGTTTTTCATATATATGGCATTTAATATGTAAGTATGTTCCCTCTAAACCTACTTTGTTGAGAGTTTTTTTTTTTTATGAAGTTTATTGTCAAATTGGTTTCCATACAATACCCAGTGCTCATCCCAAAAGGTGCCCTCCTCAATACCCATCACCCACCCTCCCCTCCCTCCCACCCCCCCATCAACCCTCAGTTTGTTCTCAGTTTTTAACAGTCTCTTATGCTTTGGCTCTCTTCCACTCTAACCTCTTTTTTTTTCCTTCCCCTCCCCCATGGGTTTCTGTTAAGTTTCTCAGGATCCACATAAGAGTGAAACCATATGGTATCTGTCTTTCTCTGTATGGCTTATTTCACTTAGCATAACACTCTCCAGTTCCATCCATGTTGCTACAAAGGGCCATATTTCATTCTTTCTCATTGCCATGTAGTACTCCATTGTGTATATAAACCACAATTTTTTTTATCCATTCATCAGTTGATGGACATTTAGGCTCTTTCCATAATTTGGCTATTGTTGAGAGTGCTGCTATAAACATTGGGATACAAGTGCCCCTATGCATCAGTACTCCTGTATCCCTTGGGTTGTTGAGAGTTTTTTTATCATGAATGTTGTACTTTGTCAAATGCTTTTTCTGCATCTACTGACATGATCATATGATTTTTATTCCTTCTTTGGTTAATGTGATGTACCAACGGTGAATGATTTGAGAATATTGAACCATGCTTGCATCCCAGGAATAAATCCCACTTGATCGTGGTGAATGATATTTTAAATATACTGTTGGATTAGGTTTGCTAGTATTTTGTTGAGGATTTTTGCATCTGTGTTCACCAGAGATATTGGCCTATAGTTTTCTTTTTTATAGACTCTTTGGTTTTGTTACACTGGCTTCATAGAATGAATTTGGAAGTTTTGAAATGACTCTTTTATTATAAAATGATTATAAGAAATTATAATAAAATATATTATTATAAAATGCTCCAATTTGTCTTTATTGATTTTTTTTGTTTGTTTTAAAGTCTTTTTGGGGGGCACCTGGGTGGCTCAGTTAAGCATCTGACTTCGGCTCAGGTTTCTTTTTATTTATGTCTCATGTCTTTCTTGTTCCTCTCTTCCTCTTTTACTGCCTTCTTTTACATTAAGTAAATATTTTCTAGTGTAGCATTTTAATTCCTTTAATGACTTTGTACACTTCCCTATGTTTTATTTTCCTAGTGGTTGTTCTAGAATTTAAAATATACACCTTAGTTATCAGAATCTGTTCCAGATTTGTACTAAATTGCAATGAGATACAGAGACATTATTCCTATATAGCTCTATTTCCTCCTCTCATTTTCTTGTGATTGTTATATATATTACGTTTATACAGGTTACAAACTAAAATCAATGTTGTAAGTTATTATTTTATAATTTCATTGTTATAGAAGTTGACAGAAGAAAAGAAGAGTAATAAAAGTTCATATAAGTTTGTTATATTAATGTTCTTAGGTGCAAACTTCTCTATTCCTTGTTCCAAATGCAGTGAGTCCCTTAACTAGAGCTATGGTCTAGTTAAGGTCTACCTCTTTTCCTTCGCAGAACTTATGTGCTACTTTAGACAAAAGAGCTGTGGGTGGGGTTAATGGCCCACTTCTTCAAGAGTGACATCTATGCTCTATAAATGGGGTTCTGAGCAATGAAAATAGGTCTCTGGTCTTCTCAGTTTGGCTCTCTCAGTATGGAACCTCCATCCTATATTCGAGTTGGACAGGAGTGATCAGTCTCCTATTCTTGGTTTGCAATGTCTGGAGTACAACTTCCACCCTGTAGGTATGCGCTGGGTGGGAAGAAAAAAAAAAACAGACTGGTGTTCTTGGCCAAAATTGCTTGGAAAAGAGTTTCTGCAATATACAGTTTGTGGGTGGGGAGGAGCTGAGAGATGCCAGATGCCTGCCCATTTCGGGGTGAAAATGTAGCCTAGAACAGAGAGGAAGCCCCATATTTTTGACTGCAAAAGCCTTGAATGGAGCTTCTGTCATATCTTGCACTGTGGCAGGGACATGAATAATTAAGCTCAAATCCATAGCGTTTCACTCTCTTTACTGAGATTTACCAGATTTTCTTGAATAGGTGTATCTCCATTTGCTGTAAGTCCTTAGGCCAGCTTTTGGAGACTTTGTTAAATAAACAAACAAACAAACAAATAAACAAATGACACTCTAGCAGTTAAATGGGTTTCCCTGTGGCAAGGGTCTGCTGTACTCCTTAGTCTGCTATCCAGTCTTCTGTACATCTTTACGTTACAACAATAAACCAAAATATAAATCACACTTCTAAAAGATGCCATTTTTGAAAAAAGGGATGGATTTATTTAGTTATTTGCTCCTATTTTGCTTACAGAGACAAGATATACTCGAAAGTACTCCAATTTTGGATCAGATCTAGGTTGAATCCTGATTCTGCCACTTACTCTTGTAGACTTTCTTAAAATTTGAGAGCCTCAATTTTCTCTACAAAACAGGATAATACTTACTCCACAGGGTTCTGTTATATTTTGAGAATAAAATGAGATAAGATATATATAGCATAGTACCTGGTAGATTGTAGGCATTTTTAAATTTTGAATGAAAATGGTGCTGCCTACTATCTGGAGTTTGGACTATTTCTGGGGACCTGGAGCAGATCATTTGATAATGGAAAGGGCCTACCTCTCAGTGCCTAGGATAGTTGTACATTGAGAAGACGATTCATAAAAATTTGCTAAATAAATATTTACAGAAAAGGCATACTTTTCCTTGTTAAAAATGAATTGAAGAATAAGGTTACTAATATTTAATAAAAAATTGCCAGTTCATTCCTTCTATACATCTAATCTATTTTTTTCTTAATCTTTCTAAAGGCAGAATGCTTCCCTTCAATGTGGCATAACAATATTAAAATGCAGGAATACAGGCATACCTCATTTTATTGTGCTTTGCTTTATTGTGCTTTGAAGAAAGTAAATTAGTGCCTTTTTCTCAACATCATTTGCTCACTTTGTGTCTCTGTGTCACATTTTGGTAATTCTCGCAATATTTCAACCCTTTTCAGTATTATTGTATTTGTTATGGTGATCTGTGATCAGTGATTTTCTTTGTTACTGTTGTAAATTTTTGGGGTGCCACAAACTGAGCCCATAGAAGATGGTGAACTTAATTGATATATGTTATGTATTCTGGACTGTTCTACTGACTAGCCATATCCCCATCTCCCTCCCTTTTCCCAGGTCTCCCGATTCCCGGAGACACAGCAATATTGAAATGAGACCAATTCATAACTCTACAATGGCATCTAAGTGTTCAAGTGAGAGGAAGGGTCACACATCTCTCACTTTAAGTCAAAAGCTAGAAATGATTAAGCTTAGTGAGGAAGGCATGTCAAAAGTTGAGACTTTTGCACAAGTTAGCTAAGTTGTGAATGCAAAGGAAAAACTCTTGAATGGAATGAAAGTGCTACTCCAGTGAATACATGAATGATAACTAAGAAACAGCCTTATTGCTGATATGGAGAAAGTTTTATTGGGTTTGATAGATCAAATAGCCACAACATTCCCTTAAGTGAAAGCATAATCCAAGGTCCTAACCCTTCAATGCTATGAAGGCTGAAAGAGGTGAGGAAGCTGTAGGAGAAAAGTTTGAAGCTAGCAGTGGCTGGTTCATAACGCTTAAGAAAAGAACACATTGCCATAACAGAAAAGTGAAAGCTGAAGCAGATGCTGTTGTGGAAGCTGAAGCAAGTAACCCAGAAGATCTAGCTAAGACAATTAACAAAGATGGCTCCACTGAACAACAGCTTTTCAATGTAGAAGAAAGAGCCTTATACTGGTAGAAGATGCCATCTCGGACTTTCATAGCTAGAGAGGAGAAGTCAATGCCTGGTTCCAAAGCTTCAAAGGACACACTGACCTTCTTGTTAGTGGCTAATGCAGCTGGTGACTTTAAATTGAAGCCAATGCTCATTTGCCATTCTGAAAATCCTAGCGCCTTTAAAAATTATGATAAATCTACTATGCCTATACTTAACAGGTAGAACAACAAAACCTAGATGACAGCACATCTGTTTATAATGTGGCATACTGAATATTTTAAGCCCACCGTTGAGACCTACGGCTCAGGAAAAGATTTCTTTCAAATTATTACTGCTCATTGACAATGCACCTGGTCACCCAAGAGCTCTGATGGAGATGTACACCATGGTTCATTTTGTTTTCATGCTTGCTCACACAATATTCATTCTGCAGGCCATGAATCAAGGAGTAATTTTAACTTTTAAGTATTATAGAAGAAATACATTTTGTAAGGTTGGAGATGCCATAGAGATGACTCTTTTGTGGATCTAGGCAAAATAAACCGAAAACCTGGAAAGGATTCATCATTCTAGATGCCATTAAGAACATTCATGATTTATGGAAGAGGCCAAAATATGAATTTCTTCAGGAAATTTGCAAGAAGCTGATTCCAACCCTCATAGATGACTTGGAGGGCTTTAAGATTTCAGTGGAGGAAGTAACTGCAGATGGGGTGGAAACAGCAAGAGAACTAGAATTAGAAGTGGAGCCTGAAGATGGGAATGAATTGCTGAACAGATGAAGAATTGCTTCTGATGGATGAACAAAGAAAGTGGTTTATTGAGATGGACTCTACTTCTGGTGAAGATGTGAAGATTGTTGAACTAGCAATAAAGGATTTAGAATATTACATGAACTTAGTTGATAAAGTGAGAGCAGAGTTTGACAGGATTGAGTCCAATTTTGAAAGAAGTTCTACTGTGAGTAAAGTGCTATCAAACAGCACCACATGCTACAGAAACATTGTTCATGAAAGGAAGAGTCAATCATTGTGGCAAACTTCACTGTTGTCTTATTTTATGAAACTGCCACAGCCACCCCAACCTTGAGCAATCACCACCATGACCAGTCAGCAACCACTGACATCCAGGCAAGACCCTCAACCAGCAAAAAGATTACTAATCACTTAAAGCTCAGATGCTACTGTACATGGTTTAGCGATAAAATATTTTAAAATTAATGTATGTACATTATTTTTAGACATAATGGAACTAAACATTTAATAAACTACAGTATAGTATAAACATAACTTTTATATGCACTGGGAAACCAAAACATTCATTTGACTTGCTTTCTTTTGGTGTTTGCTTTATTGCAGCGGTTGGGCACCAAATCTGCAGTATCTCTGAGATATGCCTATCATGCTTACCAGTTTGCCAAATGGTTTCATCAACATATTAGATATTAAAAACAACTCTGTGAAGCAAGATAGCTATCATCATTTCCTATTTTACAGGCTCAGAGAGAATAAAATGAGTTACTGTGATGTTGGGGGTGTTATTGCAATAAAACCATCTGAGCATTAATTATCTAACTCTCTACAGCTGCAAAGTTGTGTCAGAAAGCAAAAGTCATAACACAACTCCTCTTAAACATTTTAACAATTAAAAATGAATCTAGGGGCGCCTGGGTGGCTCAGTCGGTTAAGCGGCCGACTTTGGCTCAGGTCATGATCTCACGGTCCATGAGTTCGAGCCCCGCGTCGGGCTCTGTGCTGACAGCTCAGAGCCTGGAGCCTGTTTCAGATTCTGTGTCTCCCTCTCTCTGACCCTCCCCCGTTCATGCTCTGTCTCTCTCTCAAAAATAAATAAACGAAAAAAAAAAAAAAAGAATCTAGCAGTCCTCCTGATTTAACACTATCATCTCCAGACAGTCTCTGACTGGTGATGGTTTGACTTACAATTTTCAGACCTTATGATGGTACGAAAATGATGCACGTTCAGTAGAAATCATACTTCAAATTTTGAATTTCAATCTTTTCCTGGGCTAGCAATATGCGATGTAACACTCTGGATGGTGGGCAGCAGCATTGAGCCACAGATCACAGCCAGTCACGAGACCATGAAGGTAAATAAATGATACACTAAGAATCACTCTGTTCCCCTGCAATGATTCTTTCACTTTCAATACAGTATTCAAAAAATTACGAGATATTTAATACCTTATTATCAAACAGGCTTTGTGTTAGATCATTTTGCCCAAACGTAGGCTAATTAATGTAAGTGTTCTGAGCACGTTTAAGGTAGGCTGGGCTAAGCTATGATGTTTGGTAGGTTGGGTGTATTTAAAGCTTTTTTGACTTTGGATATTTTCAACTTAGGATGGTCTTATCAGGATGTAATCCTATTGTAAGATAAGATCTGTATCCCTAGTCATTAGTCAACAACTTTGCCAGTCTGACTAATTATATGAAATTAATTCAACAATATGATGTAAAACAATAGGAAAATGACTGTAAAGTCAAACTAAACATCATGGAAAAGATGCGTTAATTTATCAAATCAATGCAAATGTTGCTTCAATAACATGCAAATCCACTGGCAAATGAGAATCAGGCAGAATTAGGCCGATGAATAACTGAACAAGAAATATAAGAATGATGACACTATAACTGCTCAAAAGCGAATGATTTAAATATCAAAGGACTGAGATAGGTTATTGCAAAAACTGAGGTCCTCAAGTATATTTTTGAAAAAAATATTTTCTTTATAGTTATGCACTAAAAGTTAAACCCAAAGTGAAAGGTATTATACTCTGATACATATAATTATGTTAGAAAAATTGTGTTCCCTCAAAAAATCACAAATAAAATCAACGTGATTCAGCCTTTATAAGTTAGCAAATACCTGATAGAAGCTCAAATTTTGTTGAATATAAAGGTAAGTGAGTTTCTCCCTACATCTTTTATTTTTACTTTTAAGATAAAATCTTCAATAAAATTCTCTTATTCCTTCTCCCCACCTAATATAAAATATTAGACTCTCTTTTAAGTAGCATTTTTTGGGACTAGTATCCTCACTTCTTTCTTACTGTTTCTTTTTCGACTCTTCTAATCTTATTTAGTGTAATGACATAACAAATCTCCCAATTAATTAGGTTTTGAATGGGATACAGATTTTATACCTTAATCAAAATATGGTTATTTAAAAGCTCCTAATGTATAAGCAGGTGAGTAATTCTATACATCTGTATGAAAATGTTATGCTAAATCTATTTCAATGATCTGAAAGTCTTAACAGTTTTCTAAGAGGGAGAATATGACACCATTTGTAAAATTCTGAATTTCAAGCTACAATGGAATATATAAATCTGCATATTTGAATATATGATGGGTATATTTGTACGTATCTCAAAATTCTTTCTGGATAGCATTATCATTATTAATACAAACACAAACTTTAATTTTTATAAATGGTTGTTCCTCAGGATAGATTGCTGATATTAATAAATTGAAAACTATAAGAAACACACTTAATATAATACTAAAAAGTTTATAATGTTTATTTATTTTTGAGAGAGACAGAGACAGAGCACAAGTGGGGGAGGGGCAGAGAGAGGGAGACACAAAATCTGAAACAGGCTCCAGGCTCTGAGCTGTCAGCACAGAGCCCGATGTGGGGCTTGAACTCAAGAACCAGAAGATCATGACCTGAGTCCTGAAGTTGGACACCCAACCAACTGAGCCACCCAGGCACCCCTACAAAACTTATAAAACAGGTCAGTGGTCATACATAAAGCCTCATAAGTTTAAAAATTCTATTCCTAGAGATGTTAAATCAACAAACACATCTCTGAGGTCCAGAGTTCACAAAATGAGACACCAGTACCATAGTACCTAGAGAAACCAGCCATACTGAAAGTCAGCCAAATTGACTGGATGGCAATATGGAGAGACAGCTCAGGATATTTTCTAAAATGTATTAGACTTTATTGCTTTTATTCACTAAGTAGAAAGTTTCTTTGCTAAACTCTAAATATTCTAAGGGAACTTCTGGTTTATTTGAAATGCAAAAATCTAGGTTCTCGGGGGAAACTAGCAGAAATGGTAGCTTGCATAAGTGAGTGTATACATAAACTATTCTGTTATGAAGCAAAGTCTCCATTAGGAAGAAAAATACAGATATCCCTAAAATTTCTGAAAAATCTGAATATTCTAATTTTCTCTTTTGATTGGAAATGTGTTGCTTAAAATTAACAAATGATCCAACGAAAGATTTCTTTTTGCCTTTAAGACAATATTTCCTATAGAGAGTCAAATGCTGCTACAGAATTAATCACATGATTTGCAAGACCTATCTAAAAAAGACATTTGAGTAAGTTATGGTAGACACATAAAATTAAGAGACTGCATGCACCTTGATGTTTATAGCAGCATTATGTACAACAGCCAAATTATGGGAAGAGCCCAAGTGTCCACTAACTGATGAATGGATAAAGAAGATGTGGAAAAAAATATATATATATATACACACACAATAGACTATAACTCAGTCATAAAGAATAAAATCTTACCATTTGCAATGACATGGATGGAGCTATTGAGTATTAGGCTAAGTGAAATAAGTCATCTGAGACAGACAAATACTGTATCATTTCACTCATGTGGAATTTAAGAAACAAAACAAGCAAAGGGACAAAAGAGAGAGAGAGAGAGAGAGAGAGAGAGACACCAAGAAACAGACTCTTAACTATAGAAAAAAATTGATAGCTACCAGAGGGAAGGTTGGTGAGGAGGTGGGTGAAATAGGTGATGGGGATTAAGGAGTACACTCGCTGTGATGAGCACTGGGTGATGTATGTATGTGCTGAATCAGTATATCACACACCCGAAACTAACATTACACTGTATGTTAACTAACTGGAATTTAAACAAAAACTTTAAAAAAATTAAAAGACTATACATTTGTGGCTTTTTTGATTTCTTGTTTAGGCTAGGTACAATACTTAAAGATATCTGAGTTTCTTTCTGAGGTAACTGACAGTAAGAGCTGGCTTATTTGGCACAGGTTTAGGGAACAATTACTTAAACGTATTAGAGTCATTACTAGTTCAAAATTATTTAACAAAGAGCTCTAGACTTCATCCTGACTCCTCAGTCAGTTCTCTAGTCCCTCTGAGACTTGTTGATGTTATTCCATATATATGCTCTAGCTATTTCCTCATAACTGGAAAGCCTTCCTTTCATGAATCTTCCATTTTGTAGGAGAATCATCTATGAAGTGTTAGTGTTTGATTTCTACTTAGTGATTTAAAAATGTTTATCTCATCTTGTACTACAAAATGCTCTTGGTAGAACAAGATTTAGACTCATTATTAATAAAAATCCAAAACCTAACCAAAAGAAAGATGTGTAAGGGGTAACTAAGGTCACAGGCGGGACTGATTTTCAATAAATGTCCCAGAACATATGTATGTCTTGCTATTCAAAATAAACACCATGAGAGGTTATAAGTTCATTTCAGTAGGGCTTGCATCACTCAAAACATTTTGAAACTCTCTTTTGGTCTACAGTCTGACTTTAGGAACCACATATTATCTTGTATTATAACCAATTTTACAACCTCAAATCATATTGCCTGACTTGACAAACTTAGTCTTCTGACTTGGCTTCAAATAATCTCCTGCCGTTTTCTCAAAACAAAAGCAAACTGTCCAAACAAAAAAGTACCATTTTTGTAATGAACTTAGTAAACAGCTTTTAAAGATAATCCGAAGACAACAGTTACTAAATGTATTAGTTCTGTAATGTTTATTTTAAAAATCACTTAAGTTCAGTGTGAAGGCTAGATGAACTGCTCAAAAATGAACATACGGATAGATCACACAAGATACAGGAAACAGGTGTCACATAGATATCATAAATTGGGAGAATAAAAATAAACCATTAAAAAATATCCTGGATATACAGTAAAAAAAAAAAAAAAAGAAAAAAGAAAAAAGAAAACCCTGCCAATCAGATAGCTAATGTTATATCTTTCCGGTAATATACTTAAGCGAGTACTTTAGGCATTTAAGTTTGAGCCTGTTTAGGCAGAAAGCTTTTCTATTGTTCATGTTGGTAAAAATGAAATGTTTTGTTATTAACTCATAAAATTAATTACTTCCTCATATTTAGAGTTACCGATATTTTGGCTCCAGGGCAAACTTTTAAGAAGTTATATTTAAAGACAACAAAGAAAAATAGAGATTTTCAGTACCAGATGTCTGGGAAGATCCCATTTGGATTTGAGCTACTTAAATTTGCAATCATGTATTTATACATCTAACAGAGCTTCTGTTTCCCCCAGAATCAGAAAATTAACTAGCTTTGTAGCATCTTCCTTGATCTGCCACCCGTGCCCTGAGGATTAGAGACTCCACCTGAGCTTGTTTTACAAGCATAACAGAAAAAATTAATCTCTGCTGGCAGCGCTCCCACTGGGATACTGATGAATAATGATATCCCTCTTTTGCTGCCCTCTCAGTCCACTAGAAAAGCCACTCTAACCCAGCAACGTGGAAACTGCTGAAACCATTCCAGCTGTGGATTAGCAGGCAGTCAAGCATCCATCTGCTCTGTGTGAATCAAGAGAAAGCAAACAAGCATTCTTATGGCTAAAGTCATATTCAAGTCCCATAATATCTTATAGGAATACAGATATATGCATGTATATCTATTTGTATCTGTGTCTCTATTTATCTACCTATCTCTTCAATAATATGCAGTCACATACTGTAAGCTAAATTGACCCAATTCCTTGATTTAGTTTGCATTTCCTGGTGCTTTAAACATTGGAAAACAAAGAACATGTTCAGAGGTTATAAAGTATAGCTCTTTTTCTTAATTGAAGTATAATTGACATACAATATCCTATTAGTCTCAGATGTACATCATAGTGATTTGATATTTTTATACATTATGAAATGATCTCCATGGTAAATCTAGCTACCATCTGTGACCATACAAAGTTATTACAATTTTATTGACTCTATTCCCAATGCTGTACATTACATCCACATGACTTCTTTATTTTATAACTGAAAGTTTGTACCACTTAATCCCCCTCACCTATTTCACCTGACCCCCTAGACCCTTCCCACCCTCTGTTAACCAACAGTTTGTTTTCTGTATCTATGAGTCTGTTTCTGCTTTGTCTATTTGTTTTTTAGATTCCACATATAAGTGAAATCATATGGTATTTGTCTTTCTGTCTGACTTATTTCACTTAGCATAATGCCCTCTAGGTCCACCCATGTTATCGCAAATGGCAAGAAAAGTATAGCTCTTAAAGTTGGTATTCATATGGGACAATTAACTTGAAATTAAACTTTTGGAGCACAGTATGACATTACATTAGGCATATATGCATTGCCAGGTTCTCAGATATAGCAACCAACTACTTGTTTCAAAAAGTAAGCCTGTTTAATCAGTTTCTAAGCAAGTGTTACATAAAGGATCTGTGGCCTTTAATTTCACTTAGTTTTATTTTACTGACACACTGATGTAATAAGTATCTGTGGACTTTTGTCTTCTCCAAAAATGAAAGAGCCATTGCTTATGGTTTACCAATAGCAATTTTGAGTTTGACTGGATTCTAATTATTAATGAACTCCCTAGCACTTTAATATGTCCATAATGTATTGATGACTGATGTTTATAATGATAGCTTCAGGACTCTAAAATATCTTTATGGGTTTTCTCAATCGTCAAAGAAAAATTTTTTTTCAGCACAGTTCTAAGAATATTTAATAGTATTTAAGTTCTTTTGAATTCTGAAATCGATATGGTATATATTTAGAAATTATATTTAGAAAGAGATTTTAAATAATCATCATATCATACTTCCAGTGAACAACAACAACCCAGTCTGCTTTTAAGTTCTAGTCTAGTATTACCCACATCACTTTCCCTCTGATCTTAGTTGTTTTCACTGGTTACTCCAATGTCTTACTGACTTTTTCCTCTCTCACTTCTTTCTCCTTCACTGATGAAAACAGTAAAAGAAGTCCAAGGTTACAACCCTTTCTGTGCTTTCTGCCCAGCAGAGCTATATGCTGCCAGCATAGTCACTGGTTCTGCAAGACTGTTTATTTGTTCATATGTCAGTACAAGACACCTGTTTGGTATTTGTCTTACAAATTTGTTAACACTGTTTAATAAATGACAGAAAACACCTACAAAGATGGTATTAAGGACCTAAATCTAATAACTTAAAGCAGTATATATGGAAAATTTTCCTTTGCCAATGGAAATACTTTAGAACTGAGGCTACAGTGCTTCTGCCAAACTGCATTATTCCTTTGAATTACATACGAAATAGTGAATAACAGAACAGAACATGTAGAATTTTATGTATGTGAGGAACATGACACTTGGAAATCCCTCTTACCTCCCAGTTTTTTGTTTTTGTGGTTTTTTTTTTTTAAGCAAAGTGAGTTCTAACTTTCTGACATAATCAAATTTCTAAGACATGCTTATATGGACTGTCAGGGGGAAAAGATTGTAAAATGAGCAGAGTCCTTTTTTTTGGAGAATGTAATGTTAAAATAAAATGCAGATGGTATGAATACTACTACTGTAATAAAGACCATATTTATGCATTTTATTTGGTAGTAACAACAAAATTTTTCAGAATACATGTAAGCATGAGAAGAGTGGGGCACATCCATTTCTTTGGGTTGAGAAATCAAAAGATATTCAGCTTATAATGCATCACTGGAGAAAAAATTCTTCTAGGCTTCTGCCATATGTATAATGGCTCAGCATAAAAACATTCATTTTGGTCTTTCTCACAGTGGGTAGACTGCAGTTTGCTAAGAATTATTCATCACTAGATCTTTTTTCTTGGCAAGACTTTTTGAAAACTATTCAGCTAATTAGTAAATGATCTATTTTCTGACAAGGCAAGTATAAATATCTCAATACTAGAATGCACACACAGGGGTATGTAAAAACAAATCAGAATAAAAAAACACTGTGCTAATTCTCTTTCAAAAACTTAAGTTTATGTTTAAGTGACTATAAATGATTTATTCTTAAAAGAGATACCTTTGGTCTTTTTAGAAAAGTTTTCCAGTGTTTTTTTTTTTTTTTTTGTATTATAAATAACTCCATGATGAACATCTGTGTACATAGATATTGACAAAAAACTTATTTCTTCAGGGCAGATTCCTAGAGATAGAATCACAACAGCAGGGAGCAGAAAATTCTTAAAGGGATTTAAAAAAAAAACCAAACTGATAGACATTATCAAATTTCTTTCTAGAAAGGCTGAGTCAATGAAAACTCTGTTTATCAGTGTCAGGAAGGGCAAAACTGACAGCACTCTCACCATCAACAAATAATATCCCTTTTGAATTTCCAACAATAGGCTAAATGATTGCCATTTTCTGTTTTAATTCATATTTCCTTGATCACTGAGAGGGTTGAAGGGTGTTTTTAATATCTGTTAAAAATGAATTTCTTCTGGGGCGCCTGGGCTCAGTTGGTTAATCGTCCAACTTCAGCTCAGGTCATGATCTTGTGGTTCACGAGTTGGAGCCCTGCGTCAGGCTCTGTGTGGGCGGCTCAGAGCCTGGAGCCTGCTTGGGATTCTGTGTCTCCCTCTCTCTCTCTGCCCCTCCCCCACTCACACTCTCCCCCTGTCAAAAATAAACATTCAAAAAAAAAAAATAAAAACAAAATAAATTTCTTCCTCTATAAATTTAATTTAACGCTTTCTTTTCATTTTTATCATTGGAGTCATGGTTTTCTTTTCAATTATTTTATTAAAAAATTAAAATTTATTACTCTTGTCTATCGTAATTTTCACAAATACTATTACTTTTAAAATTTTACAGATATTCATATATTTTATACATTTAGGTAGGCAAATCCATCCATTTCCTTTCGCAATTTCTTCAATTCCTTTATGCTTTTTGTGCTTGTTCCCCTGAATCTATTTGGTATTTTAACATTATTCTTGGCTTTAATCCTTAATCTGACTGAAATTTATTCTAATATACGCTATGAAATTAGAATCTAAGTTGAATATCATTCCAAATTGTTATACAATTTACCCAACAATACTTGTTGAATAAATCATCCCTTAACCAATGATTTTATGCTGTTTTCTTTTTATTTGGTTAGAGCTTCACACAAATAAGCAAGATGGGTGTTGGCCAATGCGTGAAAATTATCCTGGCTGCGGTGGGGAAGGAAGCATTGTTGGCACATGGAATAGCATGGGCTCCAAAGAGAAGCAAAAGGAGAAGAGCAGTTGAAGACTGGAGGCTATTCTCACTCCGACCTACACTGCGGCCAGACTCAGCAATCTTGCATGGCATAGGAATGAATCTGAATTTACCTTGTAAATTTTTTTTTGAATAGAAGAGGTTGATGGCATCTGTCATACGTAGATATGACTTTATATAAATTATAATATATCAACTACTAGTGCTTGTTATCAACATTAAAATATTAATGAAAACTAATAACAGAGGTGAGTGACTAAAGTTCCTGATTCAAAGAATTCAAATACCATATGGTAGGCAATGTACTGAGGCTTTACACACGTTATTTTATTTAATCTTCTCCTTTATTTTACAGAGAAGCATGAAGCTTGGACAGATTAAGTGATTAACCCAAGATCATATATTTAGACAATGGTGAAGTCATGTCTGTGTGACTCCAAAGCTCATGTTCTAAATAACTAGACTTCCATCATACTCTAGACATGCTAGTACAACTTATACTTTCTTTCTTTTTATGTATTTTGAGAGAGAGAGAGAGTCAGTGAATGTTGGGGAGAGGCAGAGAGAGAGGGAGAGAGAGAATCCCAAGCAGGCTCCACACGGTCACTGTGGAGCCCAGTGTGGGGCTCGAACTCACGAACTCTGTGATCAAGACCTGAGCCGGTCAGATGCTTGACCAACTGAGCCACTCATGCACGCCCACCTTATGCTTTCAAAGTAGGTAATATCAAAATATAATTATTTCTTAGATATAAGGCAGTTCCCTTCCTAAAGGCAGGGATCATATCTTAATTACTGCCTTCTTGTATCTAATATGGTAGGTGCTAAATAAATGCTGGAACTGTTGAAGATGTGTGTTTAAGAATATCTGTAGGATAGTAGTAGATATAGAACAAGCTTCCAATAAGAGAAAATAAAGGACAAGAGAAAGTATAATGAGTAAAGGAGGCAAAGAACAACTGTACAGGAAGAGTAAAGGAAGGGAGAGATTTAAAAAGTTCAGAGTAATAGAAAGAATGGACATTTATTTCCTCACCAGAAAATGAAATAAGGTAGTGCTTTGTCTATTTGTATATCAAAAGTGTTAGTTTTGAAAACCTATATTTTGGAAATACCTGGACTCTAAATATGGTTCTCCTTCCTCAAATATCAGATTAAATAATGTAATATTTGCCTTATTCAAGAAGAGAAACTATTAAATATCACTGCCCATTTTAGAGTTGGCATCACTAATGAACTAGATTAAATTGACCAGAGCTTTAACTGCAAATGAATGAAGAGAATTGTTCCAGATGAATATATGCTTAGTAACATGACCGATTTGATTCGCCTGATTTTTCCTCAGCTAGGATCCCAGTGGCTTCCTGGCTGTTTTACAGCTTTCTGCTTAGTCCCAAAAGAAAGAACATTTTTCTTATAGCTTCCTCATAGATTTCAAGCCCAAGTTCCTAATTCAAAGAAGTGCTAATCCATTTGCAAAGCATCTTAGTGAAGGAGTAATCACCCGGCCATAATCACTATTACAAGTCATAATTACTTTATGAATTCTTTTAATTACTAAGTGATTTTTTTTAACAACTATAAATAGATGAGCACTCTTAGCAGCACAGACATTGGTCTGGAAGCCAGGGTAATGTCTCATTAAAGAATCGTAGTGCTTTTTTATTTGGAGGTAGGATGATGTGGCAGTGGGGAATCATTACTTTTACAGACTTTGTCACTCCCCTGTGGTACACTAAAACCCAGAGCCATGGCCTCTAGTAAAATACTAACCTGGAGAGAAAGGAATAAGGAACAAGGGAGGTAGGAGAGTAGGGGCAAGAGAAAACTCAGAAAATGATGCTGTCATCAAGAAAACAAAGGTCTTGCAAATGAAGTTACCATATGTTCTTCTAAAAAAGCAAAGCTAAAATTCACTAACTACATAGTAGGGTAAGGGCAAAGTTGTACGTAAGATCATTAAGAGAAATAAGACTGTACTCTTCTTTATTGCTCCAAATATTAATAATGAAATAAAAAGTTTCCTAGTGAATCCCATAAGGCCAGCCCTTCTGATAGAGACCAAGTATTCTGAACCCTTAAAACATGTAAAGGTATCTATAGTATGACAGTTGTAAATACAAAACAAAAGCAAAACACAAATAAGAAACATAAAGTAAAACATAGCACCAAACAAAACATTCTACCTAGATCAAGGTCAGATATGTTTGGACATGTATCTTTTACCTTATTAGACCTTCACACTAATCCTGTAATGATAAGTAGGGCAGGTATGATTGAACATTTTTTAACGAGTAAGGAAACTGAGATTAAGAGATTAAATGACCTGTCATTTAACACAAAGAGGTTAAAATGGCCATGCTGAGATTTGAACCCATGTTTCCTAAATGCAAACACCATATTCACTCCACCACACTTTGGCCCCTTAGTCTATTAATGGCCTCTGCCCACATTTACAGGTCTTTCCCCACTTCCTCAGTTTCAACTGATGGCCTCAGCTTTTTAGTTTATAAAAAACTAAAGCAAACACAAGGGTAATTTCCTCATTATCCTACTACCCACCAACTTCCTTACATCTATACTCCAATACTCTGTCTTTTCTCCCATTACAATGGATTAATTTGCTCTACTACCTAAGTCCAATTTTTCCACTTATTCCATTGATTCTTATTTCCCTTTTAAGGATTGAGCTCTTTCCGATAACATCATTTTTTACCTCGCTCTAGGATCATTTTTATCTGCATACAAATATGCTAGATCTTAAATTTAAAAAAGGAGGGGGGTGTCTGGGTGGCTCAGTCAGTTGAACATCTGACTCTTGATTTCAGCTCAGGTCATGATCCCAGGGTGGAGGGATGCAGCCCTGTGTTGGGCTCCACGCCTGCTTGAGATTCACTTTCTTTCTCTCCCTCTACCCCACTCACACGCTCTCTCTAAAATAAAGAGAAGAAAAAAAGAAACTGATTTTATATTCCTCTGCTCCCCAGCACCAAGTAAGAATGAACTATATTTGCTGTCCCTAATTTCTTAAAACTCAGTTCTCTCGAGTCCTTTGAAATAAAATAAGGTGTTTGCCTCCTATCATTCCGTTGAAATTACTCATTAAAGACATCTAGGATTATTTACTTATTTATTTACTTTTTAATTTACACCTAAGTTAGTTAGCATATAGTGCATCTAGGATCTTTATCTTATCAAGTTCAGGGAACAGACTCTTGTCCACACTGTATCAACAACCTTTTTTTAAATGTTTATTTATTTTTGAGAGAGAGAGAGAGAGAGAGAGAGAGAGAGAGAGAGAGAGAGAGAGAACATGAATGGGGGAAGGGCAGAGAGAGAAGGAGACACAATCTGAAGCAGGCTCCAGGCTCTGATCTGTCAGCACAGAGCCCGATGTGGGGCTGGAACCCACAAACCATGAGATCATGACCTGAGCTGCAGTCGGACGCTCAACTGAGTCACCCAGGTGCCCCTCCGTATCAACCATCTTTAACTCAGTTAAACACCATCTCTTCTTGAGATCCTTTCCCCCCCTTGGCTTCCAGGACAGTGCACTCTCCTGAGGCCTTTCTTTCCACTTGTCATCCTGTGTTCTTAGTTGTCTTTGCTGACCCACCTTCTCCTCTTTCTCCTCAACCTCAACATGCCAAGTTCCCACAGTTCAATCCTCAGACCTCTTCTTCCTTTTACAAAAAAAACTTGAATTCTAGTATAGTTGACACACAGTGTTATATTAGCTTCAGGTGTAACATACAGTGATTCAACACTTCCATACATCCCCCGGTACTCATCACAGATGCACACCTTAATCTTCATCCCTTATGTCACCCATCCCCCACCCGCCTCCATCTAGTAACCATTAGCTTGTTCTCAATAGTTAAGAGTCTGTTTCTTGGTTTGTCTCCCCCTCCATTGTTCATTTGTTTTGTTTTTTAAATTTCACATGAGTGAGATCATATGGTATTTGTCCTTCTCTGTTTGACTTAATTCGCCTAGCATTATACTCTCTAGCTCACAGACTTTTTAATACTCATCCCACCCAGATTCAACCAACCCCATGGCTGAAATTCTGAATACCATCCATATGCCAGTTACCAGCAACCCTCCCGCCCCCCCCGCCCCCGCCAAATAAACACAGACACCACTTTTTACTCAGCCTTCTTCACGTCAGTAAATGGTATTCTCTTCACCGAGTTGTTCAGGCCAAAAACCTAGCATCATCTTTATTTCCTCTGTTTACTTATAATTAATCCATCAATTTCTGTTGGTTCTATTTTCAAAACATCCTGAGTCTAACCACTATTCATCATTTCAACTCTCACCATTCTATCCAAGCCATTTTCTCTCTTCTTGACTTTCTGTAAAAATCATTTCTCTCCTAAGTGGCCAGAGAGGTTTCAGAACAAAAAATATCATATCACTCTTTTGATCAAAACCCCTCAATGGCTTCTCTGAACATTACGACAAAATCCAAGCTCTCTAGCAAGACCACAGATGACCTAGCCCTTGGGTACCATGCTTCCCCAAAGCTTGCTCCACCTCATCCCCACTGGCTTCCCTGATGTTCTCTGAATGTGGCAGATGATTCCTGCTTCGTGACCTGTGCATATGCTATTCCTTCTGCCTAGAATTTCTTCCCCAAGGCTTTCTCATGAGTTGGTCCTTCATGTCACTCAGTTCTCTGTTCAGATATCTCCTCAGGAAAGCTTCCCTTAACTGTCCTATCTAGAGCAGCCTTCTCTAGTTACCTCTAGACACTTGCCTTAGTTTTAAAAAACCTCATTTAGATCCACTTTGCTATATTACATGTTTATTTACTTGTTTACCAAGAAGCATGTTTACCACTACGAATATAAGGTCTATGAGTACTGGAACTTCATCAGCCTAGTCTACTGCTACATTCTCCATGCCTGGAGCATAATCTGTACATAACAAATATTATTACTAAATACAATAATAGCTTATGTTTACTGAGTACTGTGAACGAGCAAAGGACTGTTCTGTGCTTTACCTATATTAACTAATTTAATCTTCCAATAATTCCATGAGGTGCCTATAGTGGTGTTACTACAAAAGTCATAGTTATGAATCATTCTGTATTTGGACTATTGGCTGTTTCCTTTTAAACAGAAGGACTATACAAAGAATTACTTAGAGGGATTAATGGAAAAGAAACTGTCTTGTGAGAAAATAATCAGGAGATATAAATCTCCATATAGACTAAATAATGGCTAATATATGAGGGCTGGTGGTGGCCTGATAACAACCAATAAAGTGGGTAAACAATGTTATTTATTAAGTATAAAGAGGGGCGTCTGGGTGGCTCAGCAGGTTAAGAGTCTGACTTCGGCTCAGGTCACGATCTCGTGGTTTGTGAGTTGGAGCCCCACATCGAGCTCTGTGCTGACAGCTCGGAGCCTGGAGCTTGCTTTGGATTCTGTGTCTCCCTCTCTGTCTGCCCCTCCCTTGCTCATGCTCTGACTCTCTCTGTCTTTCAATAATAAGTAAACGTTAAAAAATTTTTTTATTAAGTATAAAGAAATATAGCCAGTAATAACAACAAATTAAGGAAGGGTAATTATATTGTTTTCATTAAAAGCCCCCTAAACGTAGTATTACTTGTAAAACAAGATTCGATAAACCAAGGAGATGGCTACATAAAATGACTTGTTTTTAAACATATATAAGATAAAAATAGAGAAGGAGGCAAACCATAAGAGACTCTTAAATACAGAGAACAAACTGAGGGTTGCTGGAGAGGGGGGTGGGAGTGGGGAGATGGGTTAAATGGGCAATGGGCCTTAAAGAGGGCACTTTTCAGAATGAACACTCAGCGTCATAGGTAGGAGACGAATCACTGGGTTCTACTCCTGAAGCCAAGATTGCACTTTACATTAACTAACTTGAATTTAAATATAAATAAACAAATAAATGAAAGAAAGAAAGAAAGAAAGAAAGAAAGAAAGAAAGAAAAGAAAAGAAAGGTATACTTTAATACCCTTTACAATAGCGAATTTATAAAAGCTTTATCCCAAATTGTGTCACAGCTTTTTAAAAATATGTATTTTTAATCACATAGTGATTCTGTTGTTGTTGTTGTTTTTTTACATTATTACATAATGAAAAAAGCTTGGCATGTTAGTTAATCTAAAAGGTCCAAGGAATAAGTTTATGATTATTTTTTTTCCTTTTAAAATTCCCTGTTTCTAAAATAATGTAATATTGTAGACTCTGATTATACCAACTGGGGGCTGGAAAAGAAATTAGGATGTTTAGTTTTTCTTTTGTCCTGTTATACAGAAGTGATGCTGAAATACATTGAGTTGGCTTTAAGCATTGGAAATAATCACACTTATTTACCTACTTGGCAGTTCTGTGAGAATAAAAGGCAGTATAAATTTTTAGCTGAAACAATGTTTTGGCATTATTGGTACTGGGAAGATATTTAGGACAGGAACCATGAACCTTTTGGAATACTTCTGATCACTGTTATTAATTGAGGAAGGAGCTAGTATTGATTTCTGAGCTGTTTCACCTGCTAGGACAATAGGACCCTAACAAAAATTTTAGAGTACTAAAACTTTATTGGGATAAAATTAGAAACATTTTAAGCAGAAACTAATTTCTGGCATGTGAAAACTATATTTCAAAATATTTTATCCAATGTTAAAGTTTCCACTTATTTTCCACTTATTTTTAAAGTTTAAACAATGCTCTGTTTACTCACAGAATGAAGTGACAAATGGTTAGAATTTAGGGAAGAGATTTTATTCCAGGAAGCTCATAATTTTCAATGTTTTTTAAAAATTTCCTTAATGTGATAGTATGTGTATTGACAATTCTAAACAGTTACGATGTCTGATATCATTAAGTTAAGCAATTTTTGTTTACCAATGATAAACAAAATATTTTCAAAACAAAATTAATGATGATTTCCTTTGCCAAATGACTCATGGTAGGGTTCCCTGAAAAGCAAACTACCCTGGAGTTTTATAAATATAACTTAATTTATATGACACCATCCAAGAATATACTTGTAATTTAAAAATGTCTAAATGTAGATTCCCTTTGCAAATACTTACATATACCCCATGACTTACATACCTTCCAAACATAGAGCAGGCTAGTAACTCTGACTTTTGGGGAGAACAATGTCAGCAGTTCTGCTGCCCTGAATGTCATAAGTAGGACTAAATACTTCTCATGCACAGGCAAAGCCATATTAAGCAGCAACAGACAAAGAGACATGAATTCAGCATAAACCTATCCTTTTCTTTTTATTAGGCTCTATGGGCTCTAGAACAAGTCTTCTTAAAAGATAGGGGTCTGTCTTCTATTTCTTTGGTATTCCCCAAAGTACACTGAATACTGGATACAGTACTTAGCAAATCTTGACAAATGTTGACAAGTCAAAATATTTTTATAGATAGCTTAGGCTGAGAAGGTTAATGTGTATCTGTTCATGTAAGTACATTTGTACTCTGTAAGTTTAAATAAAAGGGGAAAATGAGATGCAAGCAGGGGAAAAAGAAAAGTATAAAACAGCAAAAGGGAAAAAAAGGCATTTAAAAGGTGGGTGGGAGATATGAATTCTAATATCAACTTAACCCTTTTCCTATTGGGAATTGGGTTTTTATATTGTTTTTCAATACTGATTGTATTCATCTTGTGCAAGACTGGGTCTTTGTTCTTCAAAAAATGAGAAAGTTAAACTAGGTGATAATGAAAGAAATATTAAAGGTATTCATATTTTGATATCTAAAATAATTTCTTATTAAAATTTTTTGAATGTTCATTTAATTTTAAGAGAGAGAGAGAGAGAGAGAGAGTATCAGAACACAAGTGGGGGAGAGGCAGAGAGAGAGGGAAACACAGAATCTGAAGCAGGCTCCAGGCTCTGAGCTGTCAGCACAGAGCCTGATGCGGGGCTTGAGTCCATGAACTGTGAGATCATGACCTGAGCCGAAGTCAGATGCTTAACTGACTGAGCTACCTGGGTGCCCCTAAAAATAATTTCTTAATTAAAAACTCTACTTAATCATCAATGATTAGATTCCTAATACTTGCCAGCTATCATTCTGTAGGGCATTTTAGGAAGCCAAAAATTAAAAAAAAAAAAAATTTAAAACAGGACAAATTTCAGGTAATATCATAAATTCATTTTACACTCATCAGAACATAGTCAGCTTAAAAATCTTTAAGGTAACCTATTCAAGCACAGGAGATATATTTGAGACTGAGGTCTTTTCCCAGGAAAATGTTTCACTTTTCTCTGTGCTGAGGACAGCTTATACGTACAGAAAGCTAGGAAGAAACAGAAATAATGGAGAAGAGGGAAAGTCTCAAGGGAAAGAGAACAAGAGTAGAAAGATAACTTTTTTCAAGACATTTGCCATCTGTGCCTCTCTAAAAGATGCCAGGCAGCTCCCCAGCCTGAGGGTTAGGGAAGCTCTCCTCAAAAACCCTGGAAGATATCCCATTAGGTTTCCCCACCAGGAAGATAAAGAGAAGCAGATGGGATTCTGCAATTGTCAGGAGGTTATTTGGAAATGGAAGGCCACGAGGTTGGTGGTGTTCACTGTTACTCAGTTAACCTCTCCTTCCTTTCATTCTTCCTTTAATGAACTCTTTAATTTTACATGCTGGGTCCCCTACTAATGCTATTCATATCTGGCTTGGCCTTTTCATTTATTTTGTCTTAAATTTCTCTCTTCTTTAAAAAAATATTTCTTATTCTTCCAATTACATGTTTGAGAAAGATATATCTGCAATTTTCTACTAAAAGATTTGTAGTTGTACCCAAACAGGACAAAATTCAAACATTAAAAATGCTATACTACTAAAAATATTCTATATATAGGCAAAGAATCTGTGTGCTTTTAAAGACAGCAGTACAGAGACCTGCGAAACCTGGAAATTTATTGATATATAAAAATCTTATTGCTCTGGTACTTTTCTAAATTTGGAATGGTTCTATTTTATATTAACACATGAAATCCACACTTTTAGTTAATATCCAAGGCTCTGTGGAAAAAAAAAAAAGAATTTCACAACTTTTCAGATTGGATATTTGATATATAATCTCATGTTTCTCTGTAGTCACAAGAACCATAACAACTGAGTGTATCTTTAAAAAAAATTTATTGAAAATTCTAGACACAGAATACATTTGGGGCATATTCTGCTTTCTTTCAAAGCTATTAATACTATGGCAAGCATATTCGTAAATCTGTTCAAATAAATTTTCCCTAACTTTGAAATCTTTTCATTTCTATTATGGTTTTAAAATAGGCTACCTCCTGAAAGTCCACTGAACATATCAAATCATGACCTTGTTTTTCTACTCTAGACTTGGGCTTTCGGTGCCAACATCATTAAGAGATTCTTTAAATTACTTTTTAAATGTCCTTTTCCCTCTGGATTTTCACTTATATCTAATTAGACTACTTACTTCGTGCCATGTAATCCCTGTTGCCAAAACTGCTAAATGCTTCAATAAGTAGGAGGAGGGCATCAATGGAGCAAGACAGATGTAATGTCACTGGTTAACAATAGAAGTGTGAAGCAGCTGCCTTAATTATGAAGCTTATTAATTCATGGTGTTAAAAAAAACTTGGCAAGAGTGTTTACAAAATATCTAAACTTTCCAAACAGCATCATATCGTTTAAAACTTAAAATATGTGTTTCAATAAGGGATATTGAAATAATTATTTTGTCACAGTAATTAACATCTGCATTTAACATCTATAATTCTAAGTTAAAAGGCCACACATAATTTTAAAAGTAACTCTGCTTCTTAATTGACTTTAAAAGTATATACCCTTATACTTTAATGCTTCAAAATTTAATGCTTCAAAAATTTTTTACACTTGAAATTAAAAACACTGGATGAGGATAAACTATGTCTAGGAGAGGAAGTAAGGTATAGGGAAAGAGTTCTAAAGAGCTACTTTCTATAGAACCTGGAAAAACTTAACCTCATTAAATTTCAATTTCATTATCTGTAAGTTAACATTTACCACAAAGCACTGTTTGATGACTACAAATAATGTATATAAAATGCCTGGCATGTAGTAGGTGCTCAATAAAAGGCAATACTATTTTTTAATGGGTGTATTGGAAAGACAAAATTTAAATAAATGGTTTACTATTATAGAATAAGACTAGTGAAAAGAAATAGTCTCAGTACAATCTTTGGCCTTACACCTAGAATATTTAACTATCATTTAAAGATAATGACACCTAAAAATGTAAGCTTAGAAACATTTTAATTTCTTAGGAAGACAAGGAAGTGGAAACAGAAGTCTCAAAAGAGGTGTTATTAAGAAAAACAACAACAACAAAACAACATTAGTGGAAGTGTACTTGCCTCTTCAGTGTTGACTGAAACAAAGGCTTATATATAATGAAGTAATAACCAATAGGAATTAGTCTCTGAAAGTTTAGCACACTGCCATGTTTAAAAAAAACAAAACTCTTCATTATATTCTGAGGAAAAAATATATTCCAAGTATCTAGTGGGCCAAGACAGAACTTCTAATTGAAAAAGTTACTGTGTTATTATTGATCTGAAGAGGGCTTCTGTTCATATAGTTCACGATTGTAATTTCAGTTACACGGATTCAAAGCCTTTGCCTTTCTAAACTGAAATGTTCTAATCACATTATCTTCCATCATTTGAGTACTCACTTGGGCCCAAACTTGCTCCATGATGTTTTTGTGATGTGGGACCAGGAAAAATATATATAGCAAATATACAGCATAGGAATGATTAACATGAAGGAATATACTCTATCCTGTTCTGTTTTTAGAGACTCTTGGACGATGAGCAACATTTTGCTCATTCTTAGAGCATCACACTGACCTGATGACCTCAGTGAGTAGCAACACCCAAGTATCTTTCATAGTTTATTACCATGGTCCATAGTTTATGTGTTAATATTCTCTCTCTCTCTCTCTCTTTCTCTCTCTCTCTCTCTCTCACACACACACACACACACACACACACATTTGTCAGTAATGTTCTATCTCCCGCCCTTATAAAGAGCCTCACACATTCTAGGTACAAAATAAAAATTTTTTAAAGAATCAATATATGATCTGTGGATAGAAATATGACTGAGAGAATTTAATATGGACCAATGAGAGAGTAAGATGTTACGGATAAAATAAACAAATTATGCATACTTCATTTTATGCTTAAGATATTTGTTAAGACAATTTCATTCAGCTTGGCTCTTTAATATCTGAAAGAGTTCAGTTTTCATCTTTAAACTCAGAAATTTCCTGTTTCCTCCATTCTTTGGTCAAAAGGGTGAAACTGTCAATATAATACCATTCTGAAAAATACAGGTCTGACCCCAACCATTATATGGATAGAAGAAAAGAACAACAACAACAACAACAAAATAGAATTTAGACGACAGGGTATAAATGAACTTTATGAGTTTGTTTTGTTTTGTTTTAATATGAAATTTATTGTCAAATTGGTTTCCAGTT
This sequence comes from Panthera leo, assembly GCF_018350215.1. NCBI lineage: Eukaryota > Metazoa > Chordata > Mammalia > Carnivora > Felidae > Panthera > Panthera leo. The sequence continues at coordinate 90,062,238 of NC_056683.1, forward strand.
TTGTTTTGTTCTTTATCAAACCTGACAATCTTCTCCTATGGACACTGCAAGAGGGAAGTCTGTAGTGCCGAAAACACTATACGAGGCAGCAGGTCATGAAATGACCTGATTAAATGCTTTCTCTTTTACTTTTGAAAGAAAATACACTTTCTGGTAAATATTATTAAGGCAACAAAATTTATCTCAACTTAAAAAGAAATTCAAAAAAGTTGATAGTGATATACACAATGACTAGATAAAGAGTAGGAATTGCAATTCACTTAAGGAAAAACAACTATGGCTAACTGTGAGATTCTAAATACATATCTTCTCTAAAGGAAAAAAGGACTAAAACAGTTATCAGTTATCAGTCATGAATACATAAGATCAAGAGATCATCATTTGAAACTATGTTTGATGTTAAGTGAAGAGAAATAATAGATTTATGTATCTTTAAATGCCTGGTGAAAATGAATCAGTGTCTTAACATTCTTTTTTCCTTCTATGGTTGGTTACCTTTCAGTGTTTTTTTTTTTTTTTTTTTTTGTCTGTGCCAAGAATAACCAATCACATTGCAACATATTTAGAAAACCTCAAGGAAAATCTTAATGAACACAATTTCTGCACTACCATTAATACCAAAGGAAACAAAACAAAAATCAATACATTATGTAACCTACGATATAATGAGAAAACTTCATTCACTGACAAATTGATGAAGTATTAGAGTAAGTTCAAAGTAATACACAAGAGAATAGAAGCTTTTCAGTTATGATCACTGGACTACTAAAATTCTTTTTAACAATAATTAATAAATTAATTTTTAAAAGTTTAAAGATGACTTTAGAAACATCAATGGCTATCTTTGTAAAAGGAGATGCTGGTAGTGAATATCTAATACTGCTTTTTCAAAAATATAATGTAACATTATTAAGTATTTTAATAACAAAAACAACGATAATGAAAATAGGCTTTTGAAACACTAACAACACTCATATTGCTTTTCTTTGCCCTGTTGTGTTTATCATCCTGTTCTCTATAACTCCTGTCTGGCTGCTTTTTTCTCCTTGTTTCAAAACCACAAGGAGATTAATATGCATTTGGGGAGGTGAGAGTAAAGATAATGAGGCTATGTGAGTCATTTAGGAATCTTTAGTGTGGTAACAAAAAAAAAAACAAACCCAAAACCCACTTTTCAGTGAAAGAACGAATTCTAGAAACTACACTGTAATTACTTCAAATACAATCTTGCTTTACTATTTAATGTTTCTTCGTTACACATATGCTCTCCAATGAATGGAGCGGAATACCTAGACAAGAAATTAACAAAACAGTGGTACCTGCAGATCTTGTCAATGTGAGTCCTACAGTTCTAATTCCTCAGTATCCTTATTCAAAAAGCAGTCTCACTGAGATACTACAAATTTAGATGCTATCTAGCACAGGCTGAGTTTGCTAGACTAAACACCACAGGATGAAGAGATTACATTACTGTTGCTGTGGAAATTATTAAGGGGTATACCAAGCAATATGTATATAAATATACTGTTGAGTTTGTCTTAAATATATTTGCAGATGATTTGTTTTGTTTAGTTATCACAAGAGTTGATTTTATTTTAATAAAAATAAACCAGGAGATCAGGGTAACAGATTTTAGGCAGTATAATAGTGGAAAGAAAGAAGCTGCTGAAATGGTGTGGACAGACCTCTTATTCTGATCAATGCCATTTCAGAGAAGACTGGAGAGGATAACAGTTTAATTCTTTTCTTACTAGGTATATTTTGGGGTCTCTTTTAGTGGGGTAGAGGGGGATACACAGTATAACAGGCATATGGTTTTCACAAACCTTTATAAACAATGTGCATCCAGTATTTTTTTTTTAATTAATTAATTTATTTTGAGAGAGAGCGAGAGGGAACAACTGGGAGAGGGGCAGACAGAGAGAATCCCAAGCACAATCCAGGCTGAGTTTGCTGCAGGGCTTGATCTCTGGACCGTGAGATTGTGACCTGAGCTGAAATCAAGAGTCGGAGGCTTCAATGACTGAGCCACCCAGGTGCCCCCAGTCTTTTTCTTCATGGATTAGAACAAATATTGTTATAATGTCTATACTACCAAAAGCAATCTACATATTTAATGCAGTCCCTATCAGAATGCCACCAACATCTTTCACAGAGCTAGAACAAACAATCCTAAAGTATGTATGGAACCACAAGACCCTGAATGGCCAAAGCAATCTTGGAAAGGCAAAGCAAAGCTAGAAGCATCACAATTCTGGACCTTGAGCTATATTACAAAGTTGTGTTCACCAAGACAGCATGATGATAACACAAAAAACAGACACATAGATGGATGAAACAGAATAGAAAACCCAGAAATGGACCCACAACTCTATGGTCAACTAATCTTCAACAAATTAGGAAACAATATCCAATGGGAAAAAGTCTCTTCAAAAAATGGTGTTGGGAAAACTGGACAGCAACATGCAGAAGAATGAAACTGGACCACTTTCTTACACCATACACAAAAACAAATTCAGAATGACTGAAAGACCTAACGGTGTGACAGAAAACCAGCAAAATTCTAGAGGAGAATATAGGCAGCAACCTCTTTGACCTCAGCTGCAGCAACTTTTTACTAGACATGTCTCCAGAGACCAGGTAAACAAAAGCAAAATGAACTATTGGGATTTCATCAAGATAAAAAGCTTCTGCAAATCAAAAGAAACAATCAACAGAACTAAAAGGCAGCCTATGGAATGGGAGAAGATATTTGCAAATGATATATCTGATAAAGGGTTACTATGCAAAATGTGCATCCAGAGTTAACATGCACTCCCCACCTCAGTGTCTTCCATATCAGTGTGTGTGTGTATGTGTGTGTGTGTGACATGAGAAGCAGCATAGGACAGTGGTTAAGAACCGACACTTGGTTGCTAGACTGCAAACTACTCACTTGCTGTGCAACCAATGGGATGTTATCAATCTCAAATTAGTGATTATTGTCAGGATTAAATGTGTTTATCAATGTAAAGTTCCTAGAGTGGTGCTTGGCACATGAAAAGTGCTCAAAGGTGTTAGCTGTTATTACATGTGTTCCCAAAGTAGACATGTACTTTTAAAATATTAGATTAGGTAAATATACCAAGGTAGGTAAATAGGAAAGGAAAATTATATTCTTAAATCTAACAGATACTAGTTTAAGATGCTTGCCCAAATTAATTAACCATTATTTTACTGTCTTCCACCCAGATAAATCCTATTTTTATGAGTCTCCAATTGGGAAATAATAAAAACCTCATTCTTAGGAATGTAAAAACAATTCTTATTTTTTTTATTTTTCCTTCAGAAATGAATTTTTAATTTTATAAACTTTTTAAAGTTTGTTTATTTATTTATTTATTTAGAGAAGAGGGAAGGAGGGAGCAGAGGAGGGGCAGAGAGAAGGAGGGAGAGAGAATCCTACACAGGTTCCATGCTGTCAGTGCAGAGCCCAAAGAAGGGTGTGAACTCATGAACTGTGAGATCGTGACTTGCTCCAAGATCAAGAGTCAGATGCTCAACTGACTGAGCCACCTAGGTGTTCCTAAACTTTTTTTTTTGATAGCTGCCTTGTATACTTTAATTCTCTACTCTTTTCTATAGAGCAAACAACAGAAAACTGATGAATACAGGATCCATCCATTTAGTAACAAATTATTTCCTGACTCACTACAATGTATGTGGCCTTATGCTACACAAAAAATCCACACACTAGTTTCTCAAAGGAAAAACACTGAAAAATTGGAAACTGTGAATGGGATATTGAGGCCTATTGAGAATGACAAGCAATAGGAAGAAAAAAGCTAATAAGTGAACTATCTCAGAATCAGTGAATGTGTAAGAGAAGGACCTTAGAGACATTATACAGTCGAATAGTTCTTAACTCTTTAAAACAACACCAATGTACTGGAGGGGTGAGATGACATATGGTATTCTTTTGTAACATATATCTTTTTTTTTAAATGTTTATTTCTGAGAGAGAGAGAGAGAGAGAGAGAGAGAGAGAGAGAGAGAAAGAGAGAGAGAGAGTGGGGGAGGGGCAAAGAGAGAGGGAGACACAGAATCAGAAGCAGACTCCAGGCTCTGAGCTGTCAGCACAGAGCCTGACATGGGGCTCAAACCCACGAACCGCAAGATCATGACCTGAGCTGAAGAAGGATGCTTAACTGACTGAGCCACCCAGGCACCCCAATTTTGTAACATATATCTTGACTAATGTGCTAACAAAGTTTTGTGGGAAATTATTATATTTAAATTCAACAAAGACAAAAAATGCACATGTAGTATGCCAAAAGGAAGATGGAGAAAATACTCCTAATAGTAACTAAGTTCAATATTAAATTTAGTTTTCAGCTTCTTGGCCAAAAAGCAAAAATAAGCACAGTATAGTTTGTTTTTTTTTTTTTTTTACTATGTGATAAATCTAGTTGTATTTTTTTTTTTTTTTTTTTTTTTTTTTTGCAAGGAGAAAGGGGAAGGAGTTGAACAGCTTTTCTGACATTAATTCTCACAGAACTTAATCATGTGTTTTTATGTAAAGAAACCTCAGAAATATCATGAATTCAAGAAGAATGACTCAATAAGCAATAAGAAAAGCTTTCAATTATAATTCAAAGAAGTTATTATATTGAAGGACAGGGTGATCACCTGACTGCTAGCCTAGCATATACCTATTATCCTGACTTACATATTAACAGTGACTCATTCCATTTTTAGAAGTATTCAAGTTTGGAAAATAAATTACATGGGAAACTTGGTCCAAATATGTTGCTCTGTAGCGATCTTGTCTGGTAGAAGAAAAGACTTCATAAATGATTTCTACCAAATTTCTAGAGGCCCTGGATGGCAACCATTTAAGACCCAAATTAAAAGAGAATGTATGAAATAATATATGATACAATCTCTTTGTATTAAAAAGCAATGTAATAATGTCATGAAACTTACACTCAGAATTGAAAGCAATTCTTCAGTACCACATTCAGGTTTCAAACGCTCTTTGAACATTTTAACTGTTTGGTGCTTCAAATAGTAGTAAGAGGCAATGCGGCCATATGTCAGAGGTTCAATGCTCCGATTATCCTATTTCAAAAAGAAAGATAAAATGACAAATAAAAAGTACAATAGAAACACATACATTCATAAAACTAATAGTTCTTACTGCAGGTTGCTATTGCAACAATTTTGTTAAAATGTTTAGTTACCATGAGAAGCAAAAGCCCTACAGTTAAAAAGCTGGGCAATCTTTTCATTTAGAATGTATATGACTCAGTCATACCTCTCCAATTTCAATACAGTAGGAAAGTTCCAATTCAACCAGAGACTTCTCAACCAGACTGGACAGAAATTTATTCACAGAATCATGGCTCACATCACTCAAATTGTAGTAGCTAGAAAACAAGCAAGGTCATTAGCACTTCAATTTTCCCTCATTCTCTTCTTTTCAGAATTTCAAAGAACAATTACATGCACAGCAAATCAAAGAAGTAAAACAACCGCAACAGCCAGTTTCATCTTACAGGTCAAAATTCCCACACTAAGATTTGTTGACTCCGATGAACAATGGTAATAACTATGGAAGATAAGCAGATAAAATTCAGCATTGCATTAAACAAACACTAACTTTCTAGAAACAGAAGCAAATCATATATAAATATATAACTTCCTTTTATATATAAAAACCCATCCTCAGTAACTTTATAAAACTCAAAGCACTATTGATTTGAGTAGTAGATGAATTCTTTTAGGAAATTTAGTCATTGATTGTTCTTCAAATGCCTAATGACTACATGTCACCCTAAATATGGGGAAAGACATCATCAAGCTAACAAGAAAGCATTTGAACTAAGCTTCTATAGACAAAAGCCACACAGGTTCAGCTCTGTATATCTTCTAAGTAAAAAGCCTAAGGACATGCAATTCATCTGAATGCTCTTCCCTCTAATTCCAAAGGTTCTTGGCAAATCCCTAAGATTACTAGGAATCTGTGCCTGGGAACAGATCCAAAGGGTGACAGAATGCCCCTACATCATAGCAGATCTCTAATTCTTGGTGGGTGAATCCTGCACCCCGGTCAGCGTGGAGAGTTATATCTCCTCTCTCCATCCAAATCAAGTAACAGGAGTGTAAAGCGGCCTCAGAACAGGCTTTCATCTGTACAGACTGAAGCCCAGAACAAGGGTTGTACACCTGCACAGGACTAGAAAGGGGATATTCATAGTCTGGAAAGAAAGTGTTAACAATCTCAAATGGGAGAGGCCTGACGGAAACCACAAGTGATCAATATGGTGATTTTTTTTTTTTCTTTCTTCAAAGGGAAAGATTTGAGGTCAGTATACTGCAAAAATTCATTTAAAAATACACAAAGCAGGACTTAAATGATGGCAGGATATACTTTCAGCAGAAAGAGAAGATTAAACAAAAAGCTAGGTACACCAATATGAGAGTCTCCACTAAGTAAGGATTAATAATAGACTCTTTATTTAGGAAACTCTGTAAATCATAATTACTTGCTGAAGATTTTAATTTTCACAAATGAGAAATAGTTACTTTCAATCTTAGTCTGCAGAGAAATTACTGCCTTTCCTGGAAAAGTTGATGTCATACCAAAATAAAGCAATATTTATCAATGAACAGGTAAGTATTGAAACCAGTGCTATTGTTAATTTAAACAAAATGTACAAAGCTTTTTTTAATGTTCAGTTACTCATTTTGAGAGAGACAGCAAGATCATGCTGTCTACATGAGTTTTTATGCAATTAAAATTACAGAAGGAAGGCTTTATGAAAACAGTATTACCATGAAAAACAAAAGTTAAAATACCATTTTTGCCTAAAAATTTCCTAGGCCATTTGAAAACGTAAAGTCTCATATTCCCCTACAAATATTAACTAATGACAACTTTACCATTTTTATGCTTTAACAAATTTAGTACGTTTACAAATAGTATTTAAAATCATCTTTGAGGGGCGCCTGGGTGGCGCAGTCGGTTAAGCGTCCGACTTCAGCCAGGTCACGATCTCGCGGTCTGTGAGTTCGAGCCCCGCGTCAGGCTCTGGGCTGATGGCTCGGAGCCTGGAGCCTGTTTCCGATTCTGTGTCTCCCTCTCTCTCTGCCCCTCCCCCGTTCATGCTCTGTCTCTCTCTGTCCCAAAAATAAATAAAAAACGTTGAAAAAAAAATTTAAAAAAAAAAAAAATAAAATCATCTTTGAAAAAGACTTTCCTTCAAAAATTATAAATTCTTTTTAACAATATTTATTTTGGTCACTGTTTTATTTAGTTACAGGGTATATTTTGATGGGCTAATATCCTTTCTAATGTTTTCCTAAGTCTACTGGGAAATTTTTAAGACTGATTTGTAGCTTCTATCCAGATAAAGAACAGTCAGGGTAAACATTTCTTAAACATTTAAAATAAGTTGCAAAAAAGAAAAAAAAAACCTAAAATCATGTCTCTAAGACTACAACAAATTATTTGATGATCATATTATTAACAATCTTATTTGATAAAAATTAACACAATTTTTAGAATAACTTTAAAAACTTCCATTGATATTTTCTCTTAATATGGTTGTTCTTTTCTAATGTGCTCACCAACATCTCATATTGACTTGCCTAAGAAATGCAAAACTTCAACTTAAGTAATTGAATTGACATTTAATTTACTCAATATCAACACTTTTATCCTTATGATTTCTGAGGATAATCTGGAATTTAAAAAAAATCCTAAATTTTTTTTTCCAGGTATTCTGGCATATGTAAATGATAACTTTTTAAAATTTATTTTTAGAAAGCGATAACTACTTAAAAAATAGAAAGTGCTGGTTAAAATACTACACTCAAGAGTAGGAAATTCTCAGTCATTAAAAAGTTGTCTTTTGGGGTGCCCGGGTGGCTCAGTTGGTTAAAAGTCCAACTTTGGCCCAGGTTACCATCTCACGGTTCGTGGGTTTGAGCCCCGCAGTGGCTCTGTGCTGACAGCTCAGAGCCTGGAGCCTGCTTCGGACTATGTGTCTCCCTCTCTTTCTGCCCTTCCCCTGCTTGTGTTCTCTTTCTCAAAAATAAATAAACATTTAAAAAAAAAATTTAAAAGTTGTCTTCTAAACACCCAACACAAATACTAAAATGCATATTTTTGTTGTGATATAACTTTACTAATTAAACTATTATTCTTTGGTAACAATTGATCTAAGGTTACTTAAACCACTTAAAAATCCTTATAAAAGTAAGATTTGCTACATCTCAATTAGATATATAATTTAACAAGACACTGTAAAATGAACAAAATGTAAATGAAATTATTGTTTAGGTCACATAAAATTTTAGGAGATAATATATTCTGACACTTTCCTGGGAATAAAGAATGGAGTTTATATTTACATGATCTTCATTAGCATTATAGGGCCTTTGCTTCTATAGCATGAACTTTTTAGTCACTGGGTAATTTCTAGCCTAAATAATTATAAGTATTTAGTTTAAAACATTATATATCATTAATTTCAATAATCTCTTTACTAACTTGAAAATCAAGCAACAGCTAAGTTAAAGGTCTGTTTTCATGTTGCACTCTCCACAGTACAAAATTTATAATTTACTGGTTACTAAAACAGAAATATTACACAACTGTTTAATTATAGATAAAGGATACAATGTAGTTTCATGCTCTCTGCATTGGATCATGAAGTCATTATCTTCTCTCTGCCATAAACAGACAGCCTACCTTTTTGTCAGCATGCTATTTCATTTATTTCACAGAGAAACCCAGTTTCACAATAATTGACTTGTCAGAAGCTCTAATTTATGAGGCTGAGCTCTGTAAGATTTCTCTATATTGGACTCAACCTGCACACAAGCAGGGTTGAATATTTACAATGCTGTTAACAGGTGCTGAGTTGTTTAATGATTCTAATAGCCAGAAGCGTACTGAGAAAGCCAGCGGGATCACAATTACAGGCTGTTTGAACACAACAATTACTAGTCCCCTGGGAGGTGTGAAAGTCAAAGGCAGTTGGATACTGACAGCATCTAGCACATGGGCTAGACAAGCTAACTTCTATTAGCAGTCCATTGGGAAAAAGTCATAACAAACCTCTCCCTCTCATAAAAATTTACAAAGTTCATTAAATTTAAACAATCCCAAAGTAAAACAACTTAAAAAAATTAGCTTTAAGAGCTCTTGTCAAAGGACGAACAGGAATACCACACATGAAACCTCAAGTTCTGTTTTTCCAACCTCAGGAAGGATAAAATTTTGCCAGTTGAGAATGAAAGAGATTTTATTGTAATCTAAAACATAGATAAAGTTACACCAAACAGTCTGGATTTAATGTGAATAGTGGCAGCCATTTCCTGTTTAGTTATTGTAAACCTGGCCAGAGATCTTGCTGGGAAATTTTTCATCAGTATTGAAATGCTGCTGCTATAACTGTCAGTACTGGGAAGTCATTTGTTACGGCACCATGTTTTTTTATGTTCAGATTATGCAGCAGTAATAATGACACAAATAATGAAAGTGGTTGCAGGGACAGCTGAAACTACCACAACATTTTTTGCCCCAGAAATATTTAAAAGCTTCCTCAGGGGAAAACAGAGAGTGAAACTGAACATACAAATTGAATCCAGAACTCAATTTGGAATATATTATATTTCATGATGCACCAGTACATGTGTTTATGTACATTTGAACTAACTAATGTAATTGTGTCTACGTATATATTTATATATGTAAATGTATCTTCATATGCATGTGCATGTGTTTGCATACATATGCATATCTCTCACACACACACACACACACACACACACTATAAACATACAGAGAACAATCCAGGAACAGTGGCAGAATCTTTGTCAACATAAGTTCCACTTTTGGTGGTGGTGTGGTGGGGGTTCTTTATAGTTGTATGATTAAATGAAGGGGGTTGGGGAATTGGGTCGTATTTATTATCTATGTATGACTGTATTTTGAAAGCACTCTTTGTCTTGTCTATTTTAAATAAACCTTATTATCTTTTTTTAACATACACATGCATATATATATATATATATATATATATATATATATATGCAGTCCTCTCCCACTAAACCAAAAGTAAAATCTCAATTTATGACAGTTAATATATTAAGATATATTAAAACTACATATAATATAAGCCCTTCCTTTGAGACAATGATTTTAGCCTTCTTAAAACTTTTAACAGATTGGGGCACTTGGGTGGCTCAGTTGGTTGAGTGTCTGACTCCTGGTTTCAGCTCAGGTCATGATCTCAGTTTCGTGAGTATGAGCCCCATGTCAGGCTCTGCGCTGGCAGGAGGGAGCCTGCTTGGGATCCTTTCCTCTCCCTCCCCCCTCCCCCCCTCCCCCTCCCCCTCCCCTCCCCTCTCCTCTCCCTCTCTCTCTCTCTCCATGCCTTTCCCCTACTTGCACTGTCTCTGTCTCTCTCAAAATAATAAACTTAAAAAAAAAAAAACTTTTAACATCTAAAAATAAGTACGAAAAATTTACCAATTTCCAGAACTCTTGTGCCTTTCTTTGCTTCCAGATTACAGAAAAGGGGAGTTTAACACAGACAATAATAAAAAGATACAATCAAGGGCCAATCAGAAAGAAAATTGTAGAACCTCACTATAGCAGACTAAATAAAATACATGTCATTAAAATTGATTTAGGCACATGTTTCCATTTTTTATCCAGATGTAAAGGTATAGATATTAAAACGGACAATTTTTTTTTTTTGGTATCAAATGAACAAAAGAGTTATACATCCAAAATTTGTGTAGTATGGTTTCTATAAAGAACACATTTTCCAGCGTAACACTGGAAAGAGAAGTGGAGAAGGGGTATGCATATTTGAGTTCTGGACCTGCTAACGAGCCTGGTAATGGAGATTGTAGCCCCTGGAGCCAGAGTGCCTGAATTCCAGCGCTGCCTCTGCCACTCAGGAGCTGTGTACTTAGGGACAAGTTGCTCAATCTCCCTGTGCTTCAGCTTCTTCATCTATAAAATGGGGATCATGACTAAATGAGTTAGGCTCTCAAAACAACGTCTCAAATACAGTAGATAATAAATAATAATAGTGTATACTTGTGTTTGATTTTGATTTTTACTTTTATAAATTCCTTTCTCATATTTGTGTTTTATTAATGTTCATCTAGTTCCTAGAGATTGTAGAGGCTGCTTTTAGGTAACCAACTTGAACAATGGGAACCCGAGTAAGGTAGAAGGGCCCACATTGGCCTCAGCCTCCTGAGGGTTGAATATAAACAATGGGCTGAATATAAACAGGCCCATTAGGCAACTCACCTCAGATTATCTTAAGCTATAGCTGACCAATGGGTTACTTACAGCAGGACACAGGTACCAAAAAAGGAAAATTCCATACATTTTCATACCTCCTCACCTTCTCCCTTTAACTACAGCCCCCTACCATTGCCTCATGGCAGTCTCTCCCTTGCTGTCCTGCCTACTCTTTCCTTAATGGTGTGCTCAATAAACTTCTATCTCCGTTGTTCTGACTTGGGTGAATTATTTCACCACCCGGGCTTCCAGCTCCTACCCAATCAAGTTGACCCACATTTGGTGGCCCCCATATGATTGGGAGGCACCACATTTGAAAGCCCACGTGGGCAGCTTTTATGCCCTGCCCCCCACAGAGATGAATGCTTAGTTTGTTTTCAAGCATTCATGCTATATTGTAGATACTCTAAAGATATGATATTCCTTGGTATTGTGCTTTGACTAAAATTCATTGACTTTGTTATATAATACTTTTATTTTTATATATCTCTAGTCTATAACTTTAAACAAACTTTTCACCTTTCACTAGAATAAGAGTAATTAAATCCCAAGCAGGTAGACTGTTTTTGCCATCCTTTTTCTTGTTTATTTCTAATATTATTGTATTATGTGCTGGGAATGTAGCCTTATGATCTGTTTTGAAATATACTGAGTTGTTCTTTGTGGTCTAGTACACAGTATATTTTTATAAATAAATTTTGATGAGTGTTTGTGAGTAGGCATATTCCTTTTGGGGGAAGAAATATAAATATAAATATAAATATAAATATAAATATAAATATAAATATAAATATAAATATAAATATAAATATAAATATAAATTTATATTAGTGTGATTTTCAAGAGAGATGTGTTAGTCTCTCAACATGATTATAATTTAGTTAACATCTTGAACTTCTATCAGTTTTTGCTTTCTCTATTTTGATGCTATGTTTAGTTACCTAAAATTTTGTAAACTATTATAACTATTTAGTGATTGTGCTTGTTATCAATATGAACCATTCTTCTTTGTCCTTCTTTGCCTTGAATTTCATTTTGCCTGATTTTAATTCTACAACTGTTGCTTTCTCTTTGTTATTGTCCTTCATATCTTCTTTCCATCCTCAACTTTCAACTTTCTATATCATTTTGATTTCATGTTTCCTATAAATCATGTTTAGTTGGATTTAAAATAATTGAATCTGAGAATTTCTTTCAACAGGTAAGTTTAAATTATTTTTAACACTTATGATTATAATTGATTGGACTTATGATATGAATAGATCCTGTCAGTCCTCTCTACTCAAAACCCCACAATGGTTCTTACATCATCAATAATGAAATTCAAAGTCCTTACCACGGTCTCTAAGGTCTCACATGACTGGTATTGCTACCAACCCCCTACATCCCTTAGTTATATGAATTCTTTGTATATATTTTGGACATTAAACCCTTTTCAGATATATGATTTGCAAACATTTTCTCCTCTTTGGTACGTTGCCTTTTCATTTTGCTGATGATTTCCTTTGCTATGTAGAAGCATTTTAGTTTGATGTAGTCTTACATGTTTATTTTATTGCCTTTGCTTTTGGTGTTCAATCCAAAAATCATCACCAAGACCATTGTCAAGACTATGTCATCTAGTGGTTTTATAGTTTCAGGTCTTCCCTTCGAGTCTTTCAATAATTTTGAGTTGATTTTTGTGCATGGTGAAATATATGGGTTCAGTTTCATTTTGCATGTGAATATCCAGCATTCCCAGTATCATTTATTAAAGAGATTATTCTTTCTCCATCACATACTCTTAGCTCCTTTGTAGTAAATTAATTGACCATATTATTGGCCTCTGTGTTCTGTATCATTGATCTGTGTAGTAAATTAATTGACCATATTATTGGGCTCTGTGTTCTGTATCACTGATCTGTGTGTCTGTTTTTATACCAATGTCATACTGTTTTGATTACTACAGCTTTGTAATATAGTTTGAAATCAAAAATTGTGATGCCTTCAGCTTTGTTCTTTCTCAAGTTTGCTTTTGGTATTGGAGGTCTTTTGTGGTTTCATGTAAATTTTAGGATTGCTTGTTATATTTTAGTGAAAAATATCATAAGCCTTCAAAAAAAATTATTGCTGTACCAGTTTTGGACTGATTAATTCACGCAGCAACAGCTTGGGCACAGGTTTCTACTTCAGCATAATAATGATAGCTTTAGTCTTAACCTAGCCAGGTATCTCAAAATATGTTCAGGTGACTACTAAAAGAACTAGCAACTTTGATATGGATAGTCAAGAGTGTATAAACCACCACCTCCTGAAAATTAATTTAAGTGCATTTATCAATACATGCATCAACTTTTAAGACTGTTAGATCTTTTAAGACTGTTAGATGGCTATAAGGGCTAGAGAGCGTACTGCAGACAGGGAGAAGAGTGACAACAAAAGTATGAAAGTGAGAGGAACTTCTTACCTAGAGGTGGTATGGATTAATGTCTCCTTTCATGGTGTTGGTGGTGTAGGAGGGGATACCCAGCTCTTCTTGGGGGCATCAAAGGGGCAGGAAAAACAGCTGCCACAACAATCAAGTGCCCTAAGCCAATATGTCAAGATGATACATCTTTTGACTCCCAGTCCCAGAATTTCCCTCTAGCAAAGATGGCTGTCAGGTAAAGTAGGTCAGGCACTGTGAACTATGGAATACTCACTATTTACATGGACTATAATCATATGAGCAGGAGATATCCTAACTGTCAATACCTAAGAAGTCCCTGGGCTCAGAGGCTCAATATAATTTCTTTAAGTTATAACCAAAGTATATTCCCTCAAGATTTCATCTTTGTCCACTGTGCTAACCTCTCCCAAGCTTCTTGTTCTGTCCCTAATTAATACTGTTTATTATGGTTGCATGTGGATTTTTCTTACCACATTAATTATTACATAGAAGGTAGTTTGTAATGAGAGCAACAAGGAATGATGCCTATTCCAGTTTCCTCTAGGTAGGTCCTCTATTCTCACTGCTATCTCACTCATCCCTCTAAAAAGTAGAGTGGAGTCACAAAACTTATGTTGTTAAGTTCTACCTTTCTGACAAAGTAGTTCTGGGATCCAGAGCAAGTCACTTCAAGTTTCCAAAGTCCCCTTCTTTAATATCAAGCAAGAAGGTAGGACCAGAGTGCATATAAAGTGCATCCCAGTATACCCTTCTACAATTCTAATCCTGTGATCTAATGGCTACCGTAAAGCTGCAGTGCTTTACGAGGTAGCGACTACCTCGTTAATCTCGCAATCATGTCCCAAATGATATTTTGTATCTAATCCAGAGTCCCTAACAGTTGAGGAAACAGAAAAATGCCACCATATTCTCAAACTCCTATCTGTGTGAGTGGAAATGGCTGAAACAAAAAACAAATTTCTCAAGGTACCAACAGGTAAGATTTAGTAATAATATTTCATCATGATCTCTCTGTTCAAGACCCTACAATGCTTTGATATTTCCTCTTATTCGTATCAGGAATGTCCCCATCTTTGGCCCTCCTTCCATTCCTTCTGCAACTGTTAAGGTCTTATTCACAGCTTAAACAGCTCCCTAACTGGTCTTCCTGCTCTGATTGTCTCTTCATTTCAGCCCATTCCCTACCATAGTTTCATACGTATTGAAAAAAACAAAAAAACTGAACCTAATTTGGGGATGTTAAACTGTGTTTAACAGTTCACCACAGGTGGGGTGCCTGAGTGGCTCAGTTGGTTAAGTGTCTGACTTTGGCTCAGGTCATGATCTCAATGGTTCATGAGTTTGAGCCCTGCATTGGGCTCTGTGCTGACAGCTCAGAGCCCAGAGCCTGCTTCAGATTCTGTGTCTCCCGCTCTCTCTGCCCCTCCCCCATTCATGCTCTATTTCTATCTCTCAAAAATAAATAAACATAAAAAAAAAAAAAACCCTCACCACAGCCAATAGGCTAAATGCAAACACCTTATTATGACATACAGGCCATTTACTCTCTGGTGCTTGGCCCACTTTCTGGTCAAGACAATCTTTTGGTCTCCATATTCTTTAGCTCTGGCTACATCAAACTTCTTGGCACTCTACAAATGCCGTTTCAGCCATGAGAGCCTATGCCCATATAGTATTTTTGTGCCTCTGACGTTTTCTATTCCCATTTCAGATTCAAAATTTGGTTGAAGTATCATCTCTGTGGATTTTTTGCTCTCATGGGCTTAAATACAATTCTATTACAGAACTTATGATTTACATTGAAATCATTTATATGTCTTTCCCCCACATTTAAAGATCTGCCCGGGCACCTGGAGTAGCTCAGTCTAGGTGTCTAACTCTTGATTTTGCCTTAGGTCATGATCTCACAGTTGTGAAATTGAGCCCAGTGTTGGGGCTCTGCGCCGGGCATGGAGCCTGCTTGGGATTCTCTCTCTCCCTCTGCCCCTCCCCCTGTTGTGTTCTCTCTCAAAAAAAAAAAAAAAGATTAGCTGTTGAAGATGGAGGATAATGTACACTAATTTTTATCCTCAATCTCTATTATAACATTTGACAAATAAGTGCTGAATGAAGATCTAACCTATACTGTCTGAAAGTAAAAGACATTCCACAACAACCCCCCACTTTTATTTCCTCTTGCAGAGTTCTTATCAATCATTACAAATGCCTTACAAATTCTTCCTTCTACAACTGCATAAGCCTCATTCTTCTCTGAATTCCAATTGCACCTAAGTCAGTAACTACCATCTAGCTTAATCATTTAATCATTTCTTAATGATTTCAGATGTCCGACTGTCTCCCTAACTAGACAGCAAACTCCTCAAGGATATCCTAAGTTAATTAAAAGCAGCTAAGTAATAAGTGCATACAATTATTCGTTTTCAAATATATTATAATATATTGTGATCATACTAGAGACATCATGTGATTCTCTGGGCAAATTCGTATATCTAGAATGTCCAAAGCTCTGACTTTTTTGTTATGTACTAAAATTTAGGGATTGTTACTTTCAAAAATAATTTTCTTTTGGCGCGAACCAGAAAGATAAATAGTTGCCCTACACTTACCTGGGGTTCATGATAAGACGTCGGAAAAAGTAAGTCCAAGTGATATAATCCATTGCATCTTGCTTAGATGTAATTGTACCACCAGCAATCTCTGCATTTAAATGGTCAGAGAGCACTCCTAATAAGCTATACAGTGAACAAGATATGGGAAACATACATGAAGGTTAGGTTAAATGAAACACACTTTATCTCACACAGCAGACTGATGGAAGGGAGCTAGTAACTTTTAGGAAAGATAAGAGCCAAGAGGAGAAAGGTAGAGTGGGCAACAGCAGATGTAACTTGGAGAGTAGGGAAGAATGTACTTATGGGGTATGGGTGTAAGTATGAAATAATACTGAGGCAGATGAAAGGAGAGTTGGCAAGATAGGGGTGATAGTTATGAGTAATGATATTCCTTTCATTTACTCAGTGAGTGTTAAGTTCCTCGTCATATGAAACACAATTGTACTGGTGTTATAGAGTATACTAACATGATCAGATGTGCTGAAAGACTGGCATAACATAATGTTCATTTTAGTTTCTTATGTAAAATACTAAAAAAGGGAAGCAGTGTCCAACAACAGAAAAGGCTAAATAAATTATGATACATGGGACAATATGCAGGTATTAAAAATAGTTTTTGCAAAGGATGTTTTAAGGACATGAGAAATGGCAATAAATTGAAAGATTAAAAAAATGAGTTTCTATATTACTCTCAATTCATCAGCGGCAGAGTATAAATCTGTATACTCAATTGAGAGGGCAACTTGCCAATATCTATTTGAATAATCACTGTGACCCAGCAATTTCACTTTTCATTATTACCTGCTAGAGAAACATTTACAGACAAGGATGGGAAAGCAAATTACTTCGCTGCAATATTATATGTAAGAAGAAATAGGAAACTCTTGAAAGGCCCATTAATAGAGAAGTTAGCATAAAAACTATGAAATACTCTGTGATAGGTAAGTATTAATAATAGTTATATCGAAGTACAAAATTAAAATTTTTAGTTAATGATTACTGAATGTACATACAGAAAATTACATAAATCATACATGTACTCAAGTAATTTTCATAATGTGAACACACCTGTGTAACCAACACCAAGATCAAGCATCACCATTTCCCCAGAAGCCCTCCTTTTGTGCTGTTTAGTCACTACCCTGGCTCAAAGGATATTATGACTCTTATTCTGATCCTTACCTTATTGCAGTGGCTTGGGCTTCAAGCACAATGCTTACTGGACGTGGTGAGAAAAATACTCTTGTATCATTCCCTATCTCAAAGGGAAAGCTTTCAATATTTCATTATTGACTATGATGCTTGCAGTAAATTGACTCTTTATCAGATTAAGGACATTTCTTTATATTACTGTTTGCTAAGAGCTTTTATTATGAATGGGGGTGGAATTTTTTCAAATGCTTTTTTTTTTTTTTACATCTATGAAATAATCATATGATTTTTCTCATTTTTTTCCTGCTAATGTGGTAAATGATAGTAATTTATTTTCAAATAATAAGTCAACTTCACATTTATAAAATAATTTACACAAAATTAAATTTACTGATGTTGTTTAGACATCTATATTTATGAGAGGCACAGGTTTGTTAACATTCTTTTTTGGTAAATTTCTTATCAGGTTTTGGTATCAAGGTTATTCTGATCTTACAAAATAAGTTGGCAAGTAGTCTTATCTTTTCTAGTATTAGGAAGAGTTCATGTAAGATTGATGTTATTTTGTCCTTAATGTTATGAAGAATTCACTAGTAAAGCATCTGAGTCAGAAGGTTTCTTTGTGGAAAGATTTTAAGTGTCAGATTCAATCACTTTGATAGAATAAGAGACTAGATTTTCTATTTCTTTTTGTGTCAGTTTCATAAGTTTTTAAATGAATTTTATCATTTTATCTAAATTTTTATTTGCATAATGTTTCATAATATTTTTAAATGCCTGTAATATCTTTTCATTACTAATATTATTCTGTTCATTCTTTCTCTCGCTCTCTTTTTTGATCAGAGTTAAAGGTTTATCAATTTCATTCTTCTTTTCAAAGAAACAACTTTTGGCTTTGTTGATTTTTTTCTAATGTATATTTGGTTTCAGTTCTTTGATTCTTGCTCTTATCTTCTTTCTTTGAGTTTAATTTGTTAATTTTTTCCCGAATTTTTGGATGGATGTTTTGATCATTATTCATGCTTTCTTCTAAAAAATATATATCTTATTATATATATTTTTATATAATATATATTATATACAGAGTCATAAATTTTCTCTTATCACAATGTTAACTGTATCCACGTTTTTATATTTTCTAAATAAAAAAATGAACATTAGCACTTAGAATAAAAATTCCAATAACTCTTTACACTATCAATGAGAAACATGTGTTGTCCTTTGCAGTTAGAATACAGTATATTTAAAAAGACTGATAAAAGAGAACTAGTAATAAATGTTGCAAGTAAAAAATACATAAACCTGAGGGAGAAAGGCTATTTTCAGCTGAGAAAATGAGAGAAGCCTTTATCAAAGGGGTAGTTACTGTGCTACAAAGAATTATGTGATAATTCTGAAATAAGCTAATAGTCCAAATTATTCATTACAAGTCCCTCTATTTTGGATATTTCTTTATCACCTAGAGAAGAAAAACACACATCAAACGAGAACTTTATTATTAAATGCTTACTATGTGATAGACCCTGCTACAAGCACTAACATTCGATCATCACAACTAACCTCTGAGATAGCCAGTGTTGCTGGCATCTCCATTTAACAGATAGGCGCATCAAGGCACTGAGGAATCAAATGACTTGCTAGATCAAGGAGGTAAGTAGTGGAGCTCAGATATGAACCCAGGTTGTCCGGCTCTAGAATCAATGTGATTCATTGAAGCAGTACTAACACTGCTTCTTTTAAAAGTTTTTTTTAAAAATGAAATTGTAATTGAATTCTATCTTACAGTGATAATTGTATTCAGTTTCATTTCAAATAATTCCATTGAACTAGAATTTTTGCTGATTTTTATAAATATCATGACACAAATATTAATTGCTATGACATGAATCCATTTAAATTAATTTACAGCAAAATTTACCTTGACTCTACTGGGAAAGGTTCATAAAGAAATTTTTTGTAAAAGTCTTTCTTTATGTCATGAACCAGAATTACAGCTTTGCCTTGGTCGTCAAACTGAGGCCTTCCAGCACGCCCCATCATCTGGAGTACATCTATAAAGAAGAGAACAAGAGGTATTCAATAATGTGGCAGCTAGCACAAGGTATATTTAGTGATTATAGCATGTTTCGACAACACGACAAAATAACGAAGGATACAGAATATTTTAAGAGTGTGCATATTATCTCTGAAGCCTGTTGAGTTCTATAATAATAAAATAATTAATGCATTAAGACAGAAAATTGGATCACCAAAAAGGGACTCTTTTACTATTTGTATAAGAAAGAAAGATAAAAGTTTCCTTTAGCTAAATACTTTAAAATGCTGTCTAAGAGTTATTACTATTTTAATTAAACAAGAAAAAGCAAAACATATATGGGTAAATCTCTTCAGCAGATTCATTTGATTATTTTTCCCCATGAATGGACCCCCTGGGTGCATTTAGGCCTCACCCTCTTCCCACTTACGGTACAAATGTTCTTTTTTTTTTTTTTATAGTGCAGGAATCTCTGAGGTAAGAAATGATTTAGAAATAATATAGGTTTTACATGTAATCATTGAGTGGAAATACACACAGATATTTCGCTCTTCAGAATTCAGTGACAATGCTTTTATCAAGTTTTAAAATATGCACGAATCACAAATCGCAGCATGCAGAAATCATAGCAACAAGCCTTTTGATTCTAGAAGCCCCATAGAAGTATTTCTAGTGAAACAGATTTAAAATTAAACAGTATAATGTTTAACTGTAATTTATTAAGTCATAATAGCTACTAATCAGTAATTGTTATCTATTTGTGAATTTGGAACCATTAGTTATGCTTTTGATGCTTATTAACACTTTAGGTAAGTAAATGAAACAGCTCAATACTTTGAATAGCATTTGCATCTCACTGGAAATAAAACTTTACAATCTTACTCAACATATGTTCAAATGTGGTCAATTCTCTACAATTTAATTCATGCAAATTCAGATTATTAAGGTTAAAATAGAAGCTTAATGTATCTGTAAATTAAAAAAAAAAATTACCTGTAATGGGAAAATCCACATAGCGCCTTGTTTTTCCATCATAATATTCTGTTCCCTTAATAATTACTAAGTGAGCTGGAAAGTTTACACCCCAGGCTAATGTACTTGTAGCAATAAGAACCTAGAAAATAAAATATATTTAACTAAAACATAATGTGTAAGTTATATTTAAATGTCTGTTTATGAAAAATAAAATACCTGAACTTTACAGTTTACAAATAGCTCCTCTACTGTTTTTCGGTCCCTCTCATGTAATCCAGCATGATGCATTCCTATTCCGAAAGCAAGTGTCAGCTTCAGGTTGGAATCTCTTAGCGTTCCAATGATGTTCTCCATCTGCGAATAAGAGCACAGTTACGAGGTATAGGTTCATTAGCTTTACAATTTCCATACTAAGATTATATTTGACCAATTTTGTGTTTTGATTCTTATACTATATAAACAAAAATACAGGCCTCATCTACAGTTACAAGTGAAGTTAATTGAAAAGAAAATCTAGTTATTGAGAATGTATATCCTAAATGAGTTAAAATTTAAATGTTATCCATCTTCTCCTCATGCATCAAGGAAAACGAAATCTGTGGATAAATGCAATATCCCCTTAATGAGTAACAACTATTAAAAAGGATGTAATGTTAACTAGAATATTTCAGGGTCTTGTTCATCTCTTATAAGAGAAAAACCTTCCATCTTTTTGGCTCAGTACTAAAAATTTAGAAAATATGGACAAAAAAATTAATGGAGAAAAAAAATCAGTCATAATCCCACCAAACAGATAGGAACAATTCAAATTTAGCCTTTCTCACTGAACTTAATGACCCAGGGCAAGTCATATAACCTTTGTGAGCCTCAGCTTCCTTATTTAAAAAATCATACTGGTGGGGCACCTGGGTGGCTCAGTTGGTTGGGTGTCCGACTTTGGCTGAGGTCATGATCTCACAGTTTGCGAGTTCAAGCCCCATGTCGGGCTCGATGCTGACAGCTCAGAGCCTGAAGCTGCTTCAGATTCTGTGTCTCCCTCTCTCTCTCTGCTCCTCCCCTGTTCACGCTCTGTCTCTCTCACTCTCTCAAAAATAAACAAACATTTAAAAAAATTAAAAAAAAAAATCAAACTGGTATATTTTTGTCTACTTCTCATTTCTTTAATCAACAGTACAGTTAAATACTTTTTATATTTACTAGCATTTTTTTGTAAACTATCTTTTCATTTTTTAAGTGGATATGACAGCTTTTTTTCTTAGTGGTTTGTAATGGCTCTTTATGTATTAGAGCTATTATTAAGCTATTTATGAAGTAAAGTTATTTCATTTCCAGCCACGGTTTAGCTAAGTTTTCATATGTCTAAAGAGTTTCTGAAACTTATATCTTATATAATTTCTGAATATTCTATCACTTTCCATTCCACATGGAAAATACTTAACGCAACACAGATTTTATGGCAACAGAAGCAAATCTTATCTTCTTATGAAACTTATTCTCTGAAAGGAACTAAACAGAAAACTCAATCTCTTTTTGCCTAATGATAGACCTTTATACTGGTCCTTAAAGCAGAGGATGACACAATATGCAGCGTGGTGAACTTCTTTTGGGACAACTCCATGAAGGGAGTAATGTAGAGATCAAGTGGTTTGAGAATGTATGAGCAATTAAAAGAATGACATATTTTACTGTATCTGTAGCTTCACTACCACATTTTCACAGTGAACAACAGTGGAGGATAAACTTGGAAATGGGTATATGTATGATTTTTATATGCCTGAAGACTGAGATAGTACAAATAACCAACACTGTCTTCAGACCTCATTTCTGTTTTTTTTTTTTTTTTCCCTTCTACTATTAATCACTTCTAACATACACAAGTATACATGCAACACATTCACTCTCCTGGATGTGAATAAACCAATAAGCAGCTCACAAAATCTCTATCTAGAGAAACTTCAGCTGGTTGCTACAGTTTAGTGGAGACATTCATACATGAAGCACGTCAACATCCTTCATTCTTGCTCATCTTATTTTCAATGGTCAGAAAAAATTTTCCAAGCTTTTTTATGTGGGAATAAATTGTTTTACACTAATAATTCAAAAAACAGGAAGATGAAGTTTGTCTTTATAATAGATCTTAATGTATAAAAGGCACTGCATAGACACAAAGTAACAGTTTAATGACATACACATCATGTTATTTATCAACTTTCCTGAACTGAATGCAATATATAAAGAGTTCATTCTGTTTCATAAACACAGTATGGTCACCTGATATTCTTGAATATTTACTTCATAAACTGTTAAGCAAGAATATGGAAATGTATTAACATTAATTAATGTTAACATTAACATCCACTTTCCCTTTCAAATTAGCAAAGGATAAGGAAGATGACTACAAATGCATGCTATAAAGAAAGGTGCTTGTCTTGTCTCATAAATTATATGTTAGCCATTCTCAAGTGACAGCCTATTATCCATTTTTTTTGTTCAATAGTTCACTGCATAAATATCTTCAATTTACATTATCAAGAATTAATTCACTGATATTCTTGCTCTGACAATTTCAGGGATTATTTTTTCAATTTCATAACTTAGTAACAGTATAATTTTATAACTTGTATAATTAATAGTGTTCCATGGCAATGCCAATCATACCCCCCAAAATATACCATGTACCTCAGGAAAGCTAAAGAATCCTATGGCAGGAGGTTTGGTGAGGCATTAATATCCTGTCCTTTCACATCAGGGAAGGTTCTCATTCCCCCTGCCCCCACTTTCACATAAATCAATGCATTAAAAAGAACTATTTGCCTATCTGAACTGGCAAAGACCTAAAATCCTCATGAGGAAAATTACAAAAAACAACTTCATTTATTACATAGTTACTGTGGATGAATTCTGAATTATTTGAACATCATAAAAAAAGGAAAATTTATAGTAACGTTACTTAATCATTATGCGTAAGATACTACCCGGGACAGCCTGTTTAAATTTGAAAATATAAATTGTTGATTAAATTATACCATTGAAATGTTTCATCTTGCTCACAATATAATACAAACAAAATTTTTGAGAAACTTAGGATAATGAAAGCTTAAAACATGGTAATACATATTATTTGTTGAGTACTTATGTGTCAGGCAATGTGCTTGACACTTTACAAAGATTATCACATTTAATCCTTTACATAAAGTAATAATAGCTCTAATGTAACACTCAATTCATTTACACAATCCTGTGTATTTCAAGTTAAAGACCCAGTGATCTTGAATACTACAGAGTAGACTCTCTCAACACTGATTCCATGGGAGAATTAAACCCCACAAAAAATATTTGAGTTGCCATCTTTTTAATTTTTCCAAAGATAGATAGTATCATTCTAGATGGTTAGGAGAAAAGTTCACTTATTACAAGCAATGGATGTCTTAAGCCATTAAGGTTTAATTAAGAAAGGCTGCTACAGAACTTTAAAAATAATCATGATAATAAAACACTGATAGGGGAAGTTTTAATTCCACAGTTCATTTCTATTCAACCAGCATTTGTTGTAATGTATAGGCATCTTTCCAACAGTCTTTGAAATATGTCTGACTACCTGACAGTTAAACCAAAAAAAACAATTCAATATTATAAATAAAAGAAAAATGGATCGATCTATATCCTCTAAGTAGTGGTCTTTTTTTTTTTTTTTTTTTTAGGGTGATGGGGGAGGAGGCACATATGTAAACTGTTGAACCAATTACTTTAACTTAATAGAATTTTTTTTTTATATTTTAAATTTATTATACTCAAAAAGCTTTTGTAGAAATATAGGATTCCATTTAAGTAGATACATTACTCCGTTCCTGAAATACATTCCAGTCAGAATATAATTCAGTGAGTTGATGACAATCCTGGCTCCAAAAGAAAGGAGGAGACCAGATTGGACAAGAATGAGCTAACAGATTGTACAGCCCAATTCTGTCCCTTTGAGTGTGATATATTGTTTCAAGATGCTAAAAACCCATACTTTCTCAAAGCATATCTGTTGTGCTGGTTTTCCCATTTTCACAGAATCCTCATTATCAGAAAACTCTGTACTCTTTTCAAAGCACGTCAGACTCAGACCATATGCCACTGAATAATGCTTATCAATTGTCTAAAATGCTCAATAAAAGATGCAGCATAAAGAAGAATAATGAAAGTTACGAAGACTTTTTTTTTAAAGAATAAAGATAATTAAATATATCACATCTGGTACAGATGTTAAAGTTAAAACATTTCCTTATAATTACCAAGTGTTAATTTCTTAAAATACATTTCTGTATGATAAACCCCACAGACTGAAGGTGAAAAAGTTAAAATGAAAGAAACACTTTAGAACATTCTGCCAATATACCAAGGGAAAAGAAATTTAAAAATAATATTAATTAAAGATAGTAAATTTCCAGTCTTTGCCAATACTCTCCTCATATTCCTTGCTATCCTCTCTAAAGCCCAAAACGACACCTCAAAATGATTCACCATACTGTTAATATGTAAATATATTTATATATGTGATTAAACACATGACTACTTGTGAATTAAATATATAAATGAAATCTAAAGAATAACATGTAAAACTTTGCTATGTCTGCTAAATAAACACAATGCCATTTTTCAATGTTTGCTTCTTAGCTTGCCCTAATTCTTAACAATAGCAATATCAAAACTGGGTCATAAGGTGAAATATTAAAGACTTTTTGCTTATTGATGTTTTTAACTTAATTCACTATGGTATTGGTAAGAAATCCAAGTGTCAGCACTTCATATTTATTCTGGAATATACATTTTATGCTTACTTCCATTTTTGGAGAGTTCAGATTCTGACACATGTTTGGAGAGCATTTCCATATATTGAAAAGCTTTTATTTATGTCTGTTATGTATGTATGTACCCTCCTTAATGCTTGCCACCCATTTAGCCCATCCCCCCATCCAATACGCCACCAGCAACCCTCAGTTTGTTCTCTGTATTTAAGAGTCTCTTTATGGTCTGTCTCCCTCCCTGTTTTTATCTTATTTTTGCTTCCCTTTCCCTATGTTTATCTGTTTTGTTTCTTAAATTCCACATGAGAAAAGCTTTTAAAATGCAGATAAAGCTGATGAAAGGGACCTTACAAAATTAATTTGCTAAGGCAGTATAATTTTAAATGAACAAAGGCTATATTAATATGAATTAAATTTGTGAAGGAACATAAGCAAAATATTATAAAAATAATAGCAAATTTTACCATAAAGATTTCAGCAAAAAGAACCTGTCTATACGTAAGGTATTCAATGCTGCTGTACTATAACAGCAGTAACAGTTAACACTTATTGAACATTTACCTCTGTTCCAGGCCTGTTCTAAGTACATCAAATAAAGTAATGCATTTAATCCTTAACAACAATCTTGTAAGGATAGGATTATTATTATCCTTTTATAGATGAAGGGGTAAGGCTCAGAGGTTGAATACCCACCAAGGTCATATGGCTTGTAATAGGCAGTCAGTATTAAACCTAGGAGGCCTGGCTCCAGTCCATGCTCTCAACCACAATGTCACATTCTAATTACCACATGAATGTGATTTACTTAAAATAACTACCTCAAATAATGAAATCATTCATTTGGCTTATGGCTGGCCCTCACCATTTTAGACTGTGGGCAAAAAACAGGTAAGATTTGAAATAATGAATCATATACTAGACTCACACAACTGGGGAACTATGCCGATGATTAGCAAACCTATTTTTTAAAAAGTTTATTTATTTATTTTGAGAGAGAAAGAGCATGAGGTGGGGTGGGGCAGAGAGAGGGCGAGAGAGAGAGAGAATCCCAAGTATGCTCCATGCTGTCAGTATGGAGCCTGAGGCAGAACTGTGAGATCATGACCTGAGCCAAATCAAGAGGTGGATGCTTAACCGACTGATACTTACAAGAGCCCCAATTAGCAAACTATTTCTTTTCCTTTAGTATTTGAGTATTTCCACTTCTGTGCCTAAAAATTAAGAATATTGAAAAGTATCTTCCTTTATAAACTAAAATACCAGCACTCATGATTGAGAATAGCACAGCTCTTGTTGGTTGCCTGTGTTTGATCCTGTAGCTACTGACTTTACTGTTTGTTTCCATCCCCTCAAATCACATATGGACACTGTGACTTTTCCATCTTCTCTAGTCATAACATTGTCAAGGATTTCAGTTACTGTATGGCAGAGTGAAAAAAACACGGCTCTGAGTTAGCTGTCCTGATTTTGAGTTTCTGAGTCCCATTTATTTTATGCTATCAGGCAAATTACTTAATTCTTCCAAGTTTCAGTTTTTACATCTATAAAACTGGGATAACAAGAACAACCCTTCCAGAATTCATGGTTAAACTATGTAATATAAGCTTCTAATGAACTATAAAGTACACTATAAGCATATCAACTATTACTAAGCGTAAGTAAGATCTTTGCCTCTTTCTTCAATAAGACATGCATGATATCAACTATGGCAAAATATAAACAGCCTCATATCTTGTAGCTGCTCTTAATTACACAACTATTCCATGAGGACCAACTAAATTAAGATGTCCAATGCTCAATAAATCTGTGGATAATGTCTGTCTTGACACGTAATATTCTTAGCCTAGTAATTTCTCTACTGGTCAGTCACTAAGAGGCCTGAAGCCTGATCAAAATAGAAAGCACTTGGGGTGGGACTTTTGTATCACAAACTCAATCTATTTTGGTTTGATAATAAAACATATTTTCCAGTTGAAAATGTGGTCACTCTTATATTAAACTCAATTTAATCTCTGATTTTTAACAATCTCAAAGTCCATCTTCAAAGCCTGGTACTAACTTCTTACCTATAGGAAGAAGTCAGTATCTATGTTGAATGAAAAGCCAAATGAATCTGAAGAACTAAAATAAAATGTCATTAGTAGAAACTCCACCAAATCTGAATTCATGATGATTTTCAGTTGTCAGAGTTGCTGCTTGCCACTTTCATCCAGGATGTCTGAGTGCTAAATCCCATAGGTCTTTCTCTGCTCTTATCTCACTCAACTCCCATTAACATTTAAAGTAGTTAAGCCCTCCTTCCTTCACAAAACCCTCTCAACCACACACAGTGCTATGGGACTTTCCTTACTGGCATCACCTTCTCAGTGCCCTTTGCATTTTCATTTTCTACCCAAGCTCTACTGTGAGTCACTCCAAGCCTGCCCTCTGTTCCTGCACACTCTATATCAGGGTCTCATGAGCTTACCTGGGTGTAAAGGCTGCTTCTATGCTAACGTTCCCAATTCACATGTTCATTTCACATCCTCTGTGGGTTATACAGACTTCCTATATCTAATTGGCTTGAAAATCTTAGAAATACAAATTAACATCCAAAATATTAACTTTTTTGTTTAGAGTTACTAACTGGGGAGCCATTCTTGATTCTTTTCATTTTCTCAACCTCCATTTTTCACTACCAGCAAGTCCTACTGAACTAGGTCACCACCATCATTAATTCCATGCTTAACTTCCACTTCAATCCATTTTCCACTAAGCAGCAAAAATGATCTTAAAATGAAATTGGAGTATGTTATCTTCCTAGCTTAAAATATTTTAATGCCTTGGAACACCCCTCCCTTAGATATCTGCTTGGTTTATTTCCTTGCTTCCTTTAGTTTTCTATTCAAAAATACCCTCACCACAGAGGTGTTCTTTACTTATATCAATGTAAAACATTCTACTACCACCCTTAGCACTCCCTATTCCCTTTAGACCCTGCTTATTTATTTTTCCATAGGAATTATCACGTTTTGACATATTTGCTTATTATCTATCTATCATCTCCACAAGAATGTTAATTCCGTAAGGGTAGAAAATTTACCCAATACACAGAGGGAGGTCAAGAGACATTTCTTTAATCAATGAATAAATGACTACTTTCCCATACTGTTTAAAATCAAAATCCAAACTCTGTATGCATGGGTCTAAGGTCTTACATGAGCTGGCTTTTGCCTATCTCTGAAACTTAACTTATACTACTCTCCTCCTAGCTTATTCTGTTCCAGCTGAGCTGATCTCACTTCCTTTAACATCCTGTTCTCTTTACCTGAAATGCTATTATCTTCTCTCTTAGTGTAGCTAACTTGTTCTTATGCTTTGGGTCTCAGCTTAAATGTTATCTCCTTAAAGAAGTCTTCTCTGACCATTCTTTTTAAAGCCCCACCTCCCCTTATCATATTTCATTTCTCATTTTATAGCAATTTTTATAACATTATTTGGTTTATCATATATATATTTAAAAATTTCTATCTAGTTGAGCTCCTTGAGAATTGGGATCAGTTGGCTAACCTAGTGCTTGGTAAGTTGTGGATATTCAATAAATATGTTACATAAATGAACACTTTACAAATTCTGGTAAGAGCTGCCTACTGACTTAAGTTAGAGGAATACTCTTATGGGTATTTTTGATGTGGGAGAGAAAAAATGCTTAACTATGTGATACTAGGTAATCTTGAAACTGAAGTTACTGATCATGAACTAATGCCATCTGATCTCTCTAGCTATACATGTTGGTGTGCCTGGTAGCAGTCCATCATTGGTAGAAATAAAAGGATCAGATGGAAGAATATCATGAAAGGTAGTTCATGAACACTCCATGTGTATGCCTCTTCCTTCTGTGCTATCCCTAACTTCAACCCACCAAAGCTCCCTGGAGTATTTCTCATGTCAAGCTGACTGAGGGGAAAAAAATACATATATATACAAATCACAAAAGACTTTGCATAAGATAGCGCCACCATCTGAAGTACTGTGATATGGTGTTATATAGCTCCTTTTGGGGATGACCCTAAAAACAGCTAAGTGTCAAGTATTTTCTCTGTCAATTTACTGCAAAGAAGAGATGATGTGAATTATGATCCATGCTTTGATCTGTAGCTACTGGATTAGTCAAAGGGTCAGAAGCATGGCAATAGCGCTATTGGAGGACAGGTGGCAAGAAAGGCACAAGTTTTACATGGAATAAATTTTAGAATGGTCCCAGAACAGACTACCTATATCCCATGAAGATGTATACCAAAAAGTTAACAGAAGTGTAGATTATGCTATTAATAGTCAAGTGGGCAAAATGACCACTTCTAAGGATATCAGGTGTTTTGTGCACAGATCCCAGTGTTGTGTGCAACGGGTTCATGTACTAAGTGGCGCCATGGTGGAAGAGATGAAAACTACACATGAGCTAAACATGGACTTCCATCTCCACAGGTGGACCCAGCTACTGCCACTGCTCTGTGCCATTATGCCACCAATGCAAACATCCATAGGCCCATTCTAAAGTACCCTGACCAGGGGACCAGATAGCTATCTGGCAGTAAGGAGATTATATTGAACTCTGTCACAGAGGGGCACCTATTTGGGATGATGTCTAGAATGGATTCTGTTCCAGCCTACCGAGTGCTGCCAATAGCCTCAACAGTAGGATTACTGAACACTTTACACATCATCTAGTATCTCATATGATAATGTTTCTGATGAAGGAACTCACTTTATAGACAAAGATTAATACAGTGGATGCCATGGGATTCACTGGTCTTACTGCATCCTTCATCACCCAGAAAGAGATGGCTTTATAGATTAATGACCCAGAATGGCAGCTGAGAGACACTGCTTTGTCAAGGTTGGGGTGCTGTCTTATAAAATGAGGTGTATGCTCTGAACTAGTAATCATTAAATACTATTTCTCTCATTGCCAGAATATACAGTTCCAGGAACCAAACAGTCAATGTACAAATGCCTTTTGCAGTCAACAGCTAATAAACCACTTGGAGAATTTTGTTTCCCTTCCCTATAATTCTAGCTCGGCTAGTTTGGAGGCTTAATATCCAAGGGATGTAACAATTTACTTAGAAGCTAAAATAGCCACATCTCTCATTCTATGGGGTGAACAATCAAAATGTGGTCATAGTGTAGCTTAGGTGACCAATCCTGATAAAGAAATTGGGCTGCTGCTAAGCAATAAGGAGAGGGAAAAATTTGGATGGACCCTAGAGAAATCTTCTCACATTACACTATCCACTTGAAAAATTAATCAAAAACTTTTAAAGCCTTATATAGTAAGCATATATAAAAATCCAATTTCCAGTGTTTCAGGAAGGTGGGTTTTGGTTACTCCACTGGACAAAAAAAGCTTAATTAGCTCAGGGGCTGGTTGAAGAAGCATATAGGTGATGGATGGTAGAGAAAATAAATCACAAATGTCTGTTTGGCTCCCCAGTCAAATATGTTTGGTCCCATGCTGCAGGAATAAATGCTGTGGCCTCTACTTTTGCTATCTCATATATTTTAATTAACATATTTTACATTATTTTAACCAATTTCATTTCTCTTTCCTCTCTACCCTCCACTTTTGAATATAGCATGTATGGGTTGTAGGTAACTTTATAATTTAGTCCGCTGGCTAGAGAATATTGAGATGAGATTGTAAAAGAACCAGAGAGTGACTGGATATAACCAAGAAATCTAGGACCGATAGAGTCATGAGGAAATTTTCAGTTGTCTGCCTTGGGGAAAGATAGTGGATTTTGGTTATATGAGGGAGAATTGGGTTAGCTGTTAGAAGGAAAATTTTTTATTTTTTTTTTTAAGTGTAGGTATGAAGAGAATGGTGTTTGATGAGTTTGGGCAGGTAAAGGACTATAAAAGACTACTGACAGCCAGCCAGCATTTGAATATCTTCCCCCCTGCATAAAGGCCAAAGAAGGGAAGATATTCCCATTCCTGCTGCATGCTTGAGGCCGAAGCTCGGGCATTCCAATGTTTCTGTCTTGGACTTGAAAGTTGAGAGAATGATGTAAAAGCCCAACAATCATTTGAGGTTAACGGTGGAAGTGGTGGTCATCAAACTGAGAATCCAAGGGACATGGTAGCATATGCCCACACACTTCTGAAATCACCGCAGAAAAGTGTTCCTGATGAGAACTTTGAAAGGGCATTACTTTGGGGGTTTCCTTATGCTGCAGTATGATTTTACATCAATGACACACTTGAAGGAGTATTTCTGCTTCCCAATACTTTACTTTGATAATTTACTGGGTGAAGAAGATAGATGGATTTTTTTTTTGACTTTGCTGACCTAACCTACCTGCTCCTGCCACAGAACACCAATCTGAAACTGTACAATAAGCAGCAACAGGAATTGTCACTAAGCTTCTAGTCCAGGATATTATGGCAAGTAACTCTCATAAAGATTACGGTGTTAAAAAGTCCCCTATTTTAAGGTAATTAGGAATTCAACAACCGAAACACCTACGTTACAGGTTTTTGGTATAATCAGATTGAATCTGCATACCAATCAGTTGCAAACTCTTTGAAATCCTGATTTTAAAGGTGATGGCTTTTAGAAGAAAGACTAAAACAAAGTCTGGACGGTCCTATTATTGTAGTGTGCTTGGTGAGATACAATGCCAAAGAATGGTATAATTTCTAGCTGTCTTATTTTAGCAGTGAAAATCTACAAAATAGCAGAAACAATGCAAACAAATTCTATGGTTTCTAATTAACCTTGGTGATAAATTTTTATGCTGATAAAAAAAAAACAAAACAGAGAAGTAATTCTACACAATGGCTGAGCTATCCAGTTGCTTAGGTCTCACACGTTAAAATAAAAAACAAATAGTAAGTGCACTCTAGTTTGGAAGAGCACATGAGGTTCACATTTGAGGTTAGTATGAGTCACATACGTTCTAAACACACAGCCTTTTATAACACATGCACACGCACAACACACACACACACAAATACACTTTGAGCAAACGTCCCAAAATGTGTTCAATAGGTATGTACTTTGTACCTTGACTTCAAAGAAAAGTCTCCATTTGGAACACTTTAAGAATAAGACCCAAGAGAAAAAAGATTGAGCCCAGACAGATGCTGCATATGAACCATCAATATTCCCTACATCTACTTTTCACCATTTGCATCCTAAGTTCAAGATACCATTTAGACACAACAAGGTGACTATTTGGACACACTAAGTGAATAACACAAGACAGGAAATCTTTTGACAAAATTATTTTTATCTTAAGTTATTTATCTTAAATATTTCATATATACGCACGAGTAACATTAAGGAACTAACGTTAAGGAAGTAATGATGAAACTTGAGAGATAAAAGGGTAGCTGTTACTCTACTTAAAGGATTCATGTGATACCTTTTACATGAAGCTAATACTGGGGTCTGCTACTTATCAGTGAATAAGGTCACCTGCAGGCATTTCAAATTATTAGTTAATACATGACTATAATATATATATACAGTATCATCTACCAGGTCCACTAATCCTAGATGAGTCATGAGAAGTAGAAGGGGAACATATGCCAGCTGCTGAGACTGGACACTGGTGGGTTAGAAACACTGTTTTGACTGTTCTTCAGGCTGCATGAGATCAGAAAGGGGTGATATGGTGGGAAGAGGCAGAAAATGCAACAATTTTATTACTGATTTTATCTGTTTTTCATCATAATTCCAACTAGAAAAAAATATTTTTTAAAAACTAGGAAAGCACAAAAAAGGAAAATCACTATATATAAATCCATGGAGAGAAACAGGAATATCTACATTTAGATGTAGTGGAAGGAAACACAAAGAACCATATTAACTGATTGTACCACATAAAATGCAAAAACTACTTGTAAAAAGCTACTAAGACAAAAAGACATCCAAGGAATCAGCGAAATTAATAAAAGCAGATCAAAGATTAATATGTGTGTCTACGTACGTAGTCATAAATATATATGGAAAAAAGTGGTATCATACTAAGTTTCAGGAGTGCATGTTTTAATTTGTTAAGGCTCTCATACAAATCTTTAAGAAAATGCTGTACTGCAAAAGATAAAACCTCAAAGGAATGAAGACACAAAAAAGAAAGAGACAACCAATAGCAAACAAATCAGAGAAAAGAAAGTCAATCAGACAAAAATCAAGGTGTACATTAAAATAATAATGAATGTTTTATCCATAATATATCAACATATTACAACATATGAGGATGTAGTAAAACTGTTACTCTCATACACTACTGACAATACACATATCAATGGTGGGGACATTAACTGGGATGTGCGGTTTGGAAAATAATTAGCAGTGTATATGAAAAGCTATAAAAATATACACATTATTTGACCCATTGCATTTTAAGTTGGAACTCTACACTGAGGAAACAAGTCTAAATAAAAACCAACCATAATAATAAAGGTGCATGATTATCTAATGATAGAGGAAAAATACAATGAAATGGCCACATAATAGAATTGTATAGACATAAAAAATTTTAATTGCTTCAAATTTCACTACTTGGCTACAGGATAACAACAGGTTTTTAATTTTTATACATTTAGTGTTTTCTAAATTTTTGAAAATGGTCATATTACACATTTTATAGGAAGTTAATTTTGCAAAATTGATTGTAAGTTGCATGAGGGCAGTGAACACTCCAATAGAAAGACAAATATGCATATTATAATATACATAGCTGATGATGTTGAAGGGAAAACATATGGAAGTAAATATGGAATAAAAATACTTATTTAGCAGGAAAATATTGGAAGAAAATACATAACAATATTAAAGGTGTTAAGGTGGCAGTATTATGCATTTCCTATATTTTTCCCCAAATTTCTGTAATGTTATACTAAACTTTTAGTATAGAGTAAAACTACACATCATTAAATATGTAATTTTCATTAATTATAATCCAAACTAATTTGACATGTATAAGAAGTAGAAATAAAATATATTGCTTACCTCTCTTTCATCCATATTCAACCACTGCTTTGGATCTTCTTCAGTAGCCAGAAAAGCTATCAATTCCAAAGCAGTAAGACGAGTTTGACGTCTTGATGAGACAAATATCAAAACAGGTTTGGCTGGAGAATGGCTTCTAATTGCTATTGAAAAGTTGTGGAAAATGTGGACAATAAGAGTAAGCAAGCTACTTACAACCAAATATGAATGTCATTAGGATATGAAATGGATGATACATGAAAGCTAGTATCATTGATTTAAATAAATTCTTAATTTAGTCATGAAATTCAGCATTATCTGTGGTACTACTTGGATCTGACAACATATTGGAGAAATGACAGGAAAGGAAAGGTAGCTGAACCTACCTACGAGAGCATATTGCCTGAACAGGGGAAGCTGAACTGTGTCAGCTCCCAGTTCTACTCTGAGTTGCTGAGGAAGGTAACACAAAAGCTGAGACTCTTCAGTAAAAGCTGTATATGAATACTAAATCTAAGGTTGAGTTTTCTGAGTTGTGTTTCTGCTCACCTAAGCAACGATATTATAGAGTTAACTGGTCCTAGGGTTGGGGGAGAGAGTTAGGTCCTACCTAGTGATGAAAACTCTCTAAGAAAAGCTCCAAAATTTCCTTTAATTTTTGTCATTACTAGTGAATGGAATAACTAAGAGAGAGTTTGTGGGGCACCTGGGTGGCTTAGTGGGTTAAGCATCCGATTTCAGCTCAGGTCACGATCTCACTGCTCGTGAGTTCCAGCCCCGCATCATGCTCTGTGCTGACAGCTCAGAGCCTGGAGCCTGCTTCAGATTCTGTCTCTGTCTCTGTGCCCCTCCTCCACTCATGCGCTCGCTTTCTCTCTCTCCGTCAAATATAAATAAAAGCATTAAAATATTAAAAAAAAAAGATTTTATATCTGGGGCTCCTGGGTGGCTCAGTCGGTTGAGCGTCCGACTTCAGCTCAGGTCACGATCTCATGGTTTGTGAGTTCGAGCCCCGCGTCAGGCTCTGGGCTGATGGCTCAGAGCCTGGAGCCTGCTTCCGATTCTGTGTCTCCCTCTCTCTCTGCCCCTCCCCCATTCATGCTCTGTCTCTCTCCGTCTCAAAAATAAATAAACATTAAAAAAAAATTAAAAAAAAAAGGTTTTATATCAATAAACTAGTCAGAGATATGTCGAATGAAGGTTTTACTTTTCTCTAAAACATATGTGTAAGGTTTCAAATGGAAAGATAAGAGAATGTAAAAGAGAGCTGAAGAGAATATCATGTCTGAATCTCTGTCTGAGTGACAGAGATTCACATGGAAGGTAGACACACAAAAGATGCAATGAATAGTTTGAAACATGAGTAATTTGACTGAAAGAAAAAAAATTACCTAAAGAGCCACATAAATCATCTGACCTAACTGGAAACAGGGCTTCTTTACATTGGCTCCGAAATACTGATAAGATGGCACATATGAAATTAACACTTATGTGTACAAAGATCTCTTAACACAGAGATATTTAACAGTTTTACATAAAAAAATTTAACCTTCTGTAATTTCTTGTTTGAAATGTGAGCTGCAGAATTTCTTTCTATAGGCTTGTTTCTTAACAAGGATTATAATGAAAATGTTGACATGAACTTCACTATATTTATACTCGAAGAGTAAGAAAATAAAGCTATAAAATCCTATTTCTAAACTCAAAGAAATACAGTGATACACTACAGGTATAATAAATAGTTTATAAGGACAGCTTCTGTACTGATATCATATCTAGAGAAGTGTAAGTATTTCAGTTATTTACTATTGATTTATATAACACAAATGCTTCCTTTCAACCATTGGTATGCAATTGGCCATTCCTTA
The DNA here is from genome assembly GCF_018350215.1 of Panthera leo. Lineage (NCBI taxonomy): Eukaryota > Metazoa > Chordata > Mammalia > Carnivora > Felidae > Panthera > Panthera leo. Next base: position 90,098,392 of record NC_056683.1, read on the forward strand.
CATAAACACAAGCAATCACAACAATACATACCGTGAAAAATAAACTATCTTATTTCTCACTCACAGTTTATCAGAATATTACAGAATATAAATGGTAGTGCTTTGATAAATCGTATTAGAAATACAATGTTTAAAATACACATATTAGTACAATATTGGTATCATTTGTACACATAATCATGAATGAATCTGTCTCTTTTTTTAAACCTCAACATTTAATGGATTTTTGCTGCTGCAAGAACAGGTGTGGCTGAACAGCTCACGGCAGATTTATTGTTCATTAGTGATTTTGTACAATGCTTCTGTGGAGGTGTAAATAATCTGAACTGCCAAGATTGGTCTCTAGTTCACAATCAATACTTTGCTTCTGTCATCAGGCTAATTACAGCAGCTAAAAAGTCACCTCACAACTGTCACCTCACAATCAACAGCAGTTCACACTAGAGAATTTATTTTGGAGGTTATTTTTAATTGATATAATAAATATTCCTTATGCAGCTAAACAAAACATGTTTCAATAAAATAGGAGTGTTATTCTTAAATCTTTCCTGCTTGCCTAATCTGTTAGAAAAGGAAAACCAAAAAATGAAGCAGAACACTGTAAAAAAAAAAAAAAAGTATTGAAATTTGTAAGTTTTAGGATTTCTGGTAAAAATTAAGATTATGTGATTTTTTTTTTTACACTTATAGTTCCTATTTATCATTTGTTATAACTTAATAGATTAAGAATGATTTACTTTTTAAGAATACATTTTTCTACTACCAACACAGTATCATCTACAAAATCTCTCCAATTTTCAATAGTTAATTCAACACACATTTTCTTTCCTTAACAGCTGAGGTAAATTGTTTTACACATTTGTGGAAGTTGGAACAGTACCGCCATTTCAAAGAAACCCAAATTATTTCGAATGCATTTAATGCTACCATACAAATTACTCCAAGGATCTGAAGCTTACCTTGAAATGTAGGCTTATTCATACTAGCCATACGAGGACAGTAATGTTGACCTGGGAAGCCTTGAATGTGAACTTCCAGTGGAACTGGACGTACTGATGGTCGGAAATTGAACAAGCCCATCTAGAGTAAAAACGAGAAAGAAATCATTTTCTGTTTTCCTATTTAAGTGTATGTAACAGTGTCTCATTAATATGGCCACCTAAGCCACACTATTAAATGCCTATTTATCAATCTTCCATATACCTGATGAATGTTGAGCCAATCAGCAAGGTCTCTGGCATTAGCTAATGCAGTAGATAGTCCAACTATTCTAACAGGCTTTTCTGTGTGTGATGAGATGAAATTTGTTCGAGATACAATGACTTCTAGAACAGGGCCTCTTTCCTCCCCTAGGAAATAGGAATAATACATGTTAATCATTTAACAAGTCCGATGCTGGCTGCTGCAAGTATGAGAGTCAAAATGTGTAAACTGGCATCAGATACAGTGGTACCTACCAAGCAGATGGATCTCATCTATGATGAGAATAGTGACTTGCTTCACATAGTTCCTATTTTGCCAGCTTCTACTGACTCCATCCCACTTCTCTGGTGTAGTGACGATAAGGTCAGCCTTAGCAATGGATTTCATATCAGGAGTCACATCCCCAGTTAGTTCAATAACTCTGGAAAGGAAGAAAATGATCTTTTTCTCAGAAAACACATGCCCTTGGAAAGGTGAAAATTTATCCTTCAGAATAAAATTTTATAATGCTTAATACTACTTTATCTCCCCTTGATTTTTGAAATTTTCTGAGTCCAAAATATGTTTCTTAAGAATTGTAACAGAACATATCAATTGAAATCACTGATAATCTAACTTTCATGCAGATATGCAAAGGTGTCAAACTTTGCTATGATTATGTTTACAAAGTCTCTGCTCTATGTGTTTTTATAGAGCTGAACTCATACTTCCTTCTCCATATGTTGGAATAAACACCTTTCTAATGACGGAAAGTGTTAATTTATTAAGACATGAAGAGGCATTCACTAAGAACATAATTACGTGTAAGCTTCATTTCTTTTTTTAGACTAAAAATTTCTATAGATAATATAGGTAAATCCAAACATACTAGGACATAAACAAGATATGCTGGGGCAAATACATGCTACCTCATTCTAAGAAGACCTCAGTTTTATAGTGAGAAAGAGGGAAATCTGAAGGCCAACTCTAAATTTTAGGTAATCACTAAATAATTTTTATATCTAACTTAATTCTAAAAAAACAAAAAAGGGTAAGACTAGTTCCCCCAAGTACAGTGTTCCCAAAGCTTTTGCTTATTTTTATTCATTTTTTATTTTTGTATTTTATTATTTTGAATATGTAATATATTCACGTGGTTCAAAGAATGTGTGGTGAGCAGTCTCTGTAGTATGTCTATCTTCCAATCACCTGGTCCTTATTCTAAAGCAACAACATATATTCTTTACCATTTTTTAAAAAAGTAAAAGACAGGATACTTTACTTAAAAACATTTTCTATAATATCTCTGGAGATCACTCCTTCAGTATATAAAAAGTTCATTCTTAATAGAATGATACAATATTTTGCATTGTGTAAATGTACTATAATTTATTTAGTCATGTTCTATTGGACACTCAGGTTACCTGCAACCTTGCTAGTAAAAACAATACCACAATGAATAAACTTGTGCAATACTAAAATATTCTTTAAAAAGTAGTGTTCTTTAATGAATTTCTATTTTTTGGTAGATTATTTATAAGCAAAATGCCCTCAGTGTGATTTCTGGGACTTACTGTGAATGATATGAAAGGAAAATAAAGAGATAAAACTTATTTTTCTTTAGTTTTAGAATTTAAAAATTTTGAGAGAATTATTTTGTCAAGTATTCATATTAAATAATTAAAGGACTTTCATTTTTCGATACTAAAACAATGGGAACAGTGATAACATTTTAACAGTAATTACAATACCCTTAAATAAAAGACTATGAAAATCACTGTAAAAGCATTCAACACTTTTGTGAAAATCTTTTATTTGTTCATCCTTTTAGGTTACTTAAAACACATCTTCTGATAAAGCAAGAACTTACTTTTTGCCAAGTTTTTCTTCTATTCTAACTTTCCAATCATCCATTCTTTCACGTACAAGAGCTTTTAAGGGTGCAATATACACTGCCTGAAAGCAGAGGGGAGGGTAAAAAGATCTCATGAAAATAGTAACATCATTTTCAAATAAAGGTAAACCCTGTAAAATTCATCCACAGACGACAGTGTGGTTTAAAAATGTATCTTATATTACTGAAAATTTAAAATTTAAAATTAATGAGGAAAGTTACTAACTTGCTCAAATTACCCTCAGCCAAAGTAAGACAGAAATATAAGACATCATACAATTCTGACATAGAAAATATTAAATATTTTTTAAAAGTCACTGAAGGTGTTTTAAGTATTTTATATTCTGATGAAAATAAGTTTTTCCTGTTATTATGATCAAGATTCTAACTCCTCCATGAAAAAAGTTACTACTTTTGAAATTCTAAAAAATAATCTGGTTGTTTAAATTTTAATGGAGATTTTATGGAAAATGCTACTCATATATTCTACCTTTTCTTATAACAACAATTGGTCTTTAATAATCCAAATCTATATACGGAATGTTCAGTGAAAAAAAATATTTCCCTCATAAAATGTTTCAAATTTATAGGAGAGCTCTACTATTGTATTAACAGGTCTCATAATGGATCAAAAACCACAAAATAGACTGAGAAGTAGGAAAACTTCAAGCTAAGCAGAGAAGAAAAGTCGCTAATTGAAAATCACTGAAAAAGGAAGTTAAAACATTTCTAAAATAATAAATGATGAGGAAAATACCACATAATTCCAATCACAATGTATGAATTAGCTTTCCTGAAAAATATGTACCTCTAAACTATGAGTATGTACTTCACATTTCAGGAAAGCATAAATTTAAGACTTATTTGACTTGCCACATTACTTTACATTAATAATATGGCATTTGCAGAAGTGTGGAATAAAACTGCCTCTGTATTTCTTGTGTATAATTAAACTGTATTTGTTTAAAGATTAGGATTTCTTTTTAAAAAAAATTTTTTTTTTTTTACATTTATTTATTTTTGAGAAAGAGTGAGACAAAGCGTGAGCGGGGGAGGGGCAGAGAGAGAAGGAGACACAGAATCAGAAGCAGGCTCCAGGCTCTGAGCAAGCGGTCAGCACAGAGCCTGATGCGGGGCTTGAACCCAAAAACTGTGAGATCATGACCTGAGCCGAAGTCGGATGCTCAACCGACTGATCCACCCAGATGCCCAGATTAGGATTTCTTTTATAGCAAAAGGATGTGATTAAAAGTCATTATTTATCTTATAAATATGGCTATGAATCAGGTATCTTATAATGAGAAAAAGACGTGGAAATTGACATGTACATTAGAAATCTAACTAGAGAACTCCAAAGTTTAAGATAAGTTTTCTTCTGGCCAGTTATCTAATACTGATCTGGTCCCCTGCACCCCCACCTCCTGCTCAGAAAATTCACTGAGAGAGTGCTTGTGTCCTGATGTGTATTTAGAACTGGCTAGTTTACAGATTATGAACTGCATTTTCTAATTTAATGTAAGCATGTGATTCTTTCAAACAGACCTTTGAAGTAGGGTACTTGTTGAAGACTCTGAAAATGGCTAATTCAGCAGCAACAGTCTTTCCTGACCCAGTGGGTGCTCCAAGGAGGACATTACAGTCTGTGTGGTACAGGGTATGAAATATTTGTGTCTGCACAGGGTTAAAGTGGCTAAAGTTGTATAGTGCTTCATATGCTTCACATCCCAAAGCTGTGATTGGTAAAGGCTGAAGATCCAGTAATTCTGAAAAGATGAAACACGTACTGCCATTAAAAAAACTGGAAAAAAATGCACAATACTGAATATTGTCTCTCAGGAATAAATTATAATAATCTTTAATTCCTTAGAGGGGGAAAAAAAAGACTTAACAAAAATTTTTATATACTGTTACATATCTTTTTTTCCCTGTTACTACATCTATAATATTGACAAACTGGACACTTTTCTGGGGGAGTTCCCATATACCGAATATAATGTCATACCTATATCTATCTATCTATCTACCCATCTACCTACCTACCTACCTATATTGTTTCTCCCAATCAGGAAAGTAATTTGAATAACAGGTGAACGAAAATATGCATGGTATAGAAGAAAACTAAATCTACCCCTATCTGTAGAAAAAGGAAAACCACTTGCAAACTTCAGTGCTAGAATGGTTACCAATAAGAAATTTCCTTTGATCTGTTAGAAAATGGACCAAACCAGAATGGTTGAGTGAGCTATTGCTCTAGCCAATGTAAACTAAACTAAAAATAATTAAAGGAAGAAACTCAGGGGGGAGTTTCAAACCAGAGAATGACTGGGTAAAAAAGAACTGCACTGAGAAAACACATAACAGAAAGCCTGGAGAATTCTCTTCTCAAAAATTACACTTAAAAATAAAAAGCTATTTTTAAAATATTATCTTAGCTCCACAGCTCTACTCTATTACATAGGTACTTGAGAGCTAACCACATGTTTTCTATAGCAGATTATAATCTCCTAAATTTTCTGTACTACTGAAATCAAGAAGGGAAGAAGTCTTACCTTGCAATGCTAATCAAGGCATAGACATATTCTTAATAGGAACTAAAAAATAAACATTTTGGTATATATCGATCGTCAATATATATTGTTGATATAAATTAAAATGATTGACTTCTATGAAAGTTGAAGAATTTTCTTGGCTGATTTAGGCTCAGTGAGGCACCATATGCACACATGCACCCACGCACACACCCGCATGCACGCACACACACACACACTCAGCCAAATAGAACTGGGAATCACTGAGGTTACATCATGCATTTATAGTATCAACTGAGATGTCACGGTGGTACATTTACTGCTTTTTAAAATGTAGTCAGAAGTCAACTAATTATATAAATAGGATGATATGTGCTTGGCCACTCAACAGAGAGGTGATAAAATGAGCATTAAAATATAATGTTAATGCACGTTAAAATCAAGTACTGAAGTCAGAGATCTACTAGTGATGATGGTAGCATGTATTTTTAAACTAAAGCACTAAACATCGTCATGTATTCTGAGATTCTAGATATCATATATAGGCATATTTGATGGAAGAAAAGCAGAAGGGTCCTCTTCAGTGAGTATATCAGTAGATACTACAATCTCATTATTTCTCTGTTGACGAACTTTTTTAGTTTTATCAACATATCCAAGTGGTTTTAAGCTGTAGTCTAAAGTATTTCCCTTTAAGATATGTTAAGATAATGAACAAGGTACCCATTTGACAAAAATGGCAAAGATGAAAGTCACATTAATGCCTTCTTTCATTTCCCAAAGGATTGTTAAAAATATGTTAGTAAGAACTAATAAAAATGTTCTTACTAACATTTTTATTTTGAAAAAACAAAGAGTTTGTCTTCAGAGGAATTATATGAAAAAAAAATTGACCTTCAATTTTCTATAAATTAAAGGCCTCCTGAAATCAATAATTATCAATTATGAATTCTCAGTAAGAAATAAACTTAATACAATAAATTAATAGCTCAATCTAAAGATTTTTTTTTAAGTAGGCTTCATGCAGAGCCCAACATGGGCTTGAACTCATGACCCTGAGATAAAGACCTGAGCTGAGATCAAGAGTCAGAAGCTTAACTGACTGAGCCACCCTGGTGCCCCTAAAGATATTTTTGAAATAGAATATAGGCCACTGGAAAGTATCAATATAAACATTCATGAAATTTTGCTTCTTTAATAAGTCACAATATAAACATACTTGCTCATGTTGCAAAAATCTAAAATGGATTTTTGTTAGTTGACAATGAAAAACTGTTACATGATATTGCAGATTAGTATATACCCTTTTATCATATTACTGTGGAGGAACAGAACTAATAAAAATGGTACTTGTTTGTTGGATGCAAAGTGACTTGAGGTATAGTGAATCTATTCTGTAGTGATAGCATTATCTAATTTCTTAATATTAGCATTTGTTTTTTTTTTTTGGTGTAGAAGCACACTGTATGGAGGGAAAAGAACCTATAATTCACTTTAATTAATTCATTTAACATACTAGAAATACGTTTAAGTAAACAGTAATAAACGCAAAGAAAAAGTATACCTCAAAAGTTTCACAGAGAACACAGATTAACACTTGCAATGGAAAAGGAAGAAAATACGGAGAAATTGTAATGATTATATGTAAAAATAGGGATAAAGGCAAAATAATACAGAAATAGTGAGTCTCATGCTTATTAGAACTATGAGATTGAATTAGACTTACTTTAATGTTTTGGAACTAAAACAAAATTAAGGCCCACCATGAAACTCTACCAAATGTATATATAGCGATCTATTTTAGAAAGTCTCTTTTCAAACTATATTGACAAATAAGTTGGATTCTGATTCAGATTCAGACAACTTTTAAGTATAGACAATTGCAACTTTAATTAACACAACACTTCTGCAAAATCAATGATTCAAGTTACTATTCAATGTTACCTGTATGAGGAGGATGTCTCTCTGGTAGAATCAGATGTTGAAAGTTGATAATGCATACAGCCTCAGCTCCTAACCATCTATCAGACACTGCTCGGATGTAGTATTGGGAAGGCAAAGGCTCAAAAATAGGGATTGTAAACACCAGTAGTTGAGCTTCTTTACTAATGACCTAATGTGAAATAAAGTCTCAGATGAATATGAATACGCTAATGATAAAGGCCTTCTTAGTCTATGGTTAAGACAATGAATGATGTCTACAGCAAGAGGTACTAAAGATAAAGAATATATCTTAGATTCCTAAATAGTCGAGATTTTCAGGCACTTTAGAAATGTGTAGGTGGTTTCCTTCTGAGTATACCTGATACTGTTGAAAGTAAAATTTATACTCAATTTATATTATTTATATATGCATATCATCACGTATTAACAAGTTACCAGTTTGACTCATTATCATAATTTCCCAAACTTCATGCATTAAATTACTCAACTTCATAATTTTTACCAAATTATTTACTTAATATTTTTCTTTAAATTCTATTACTACATTAAGTGAAATAAGAGAAACTAGCATAAATAGAAGGTAATCATGAACACAAAACATTGCTGTGAAATTCTACTGCTGTCTACCCAAGGTTCCCAGCCTGAAGCTTGCTTTCTCTTCAATAAAAAGAGAAATCATGGATGAAGCATCACAGTTAAAGATATGCCAGCATCAAACTGAGTCTTTCTGCTGTTATTTATGGAAAATTTTTTAAAAATGCCCTTTTTATAGACACTTCTCTAAAGAAGACATCCAGATGGCCAACAGGCACATGAAGAAATGCTCAACATCTCTCCTCATCAGGGAAATACAAATCAAAACCACACTCAGATATCACCTCACGCCAGTCAGAGTGGCCAAAATGAACAAATCAGGAGACTATAGATGCTGGAGAGGATGTGGAGAAACGGGAACCCTCTTGCACTGTTGGTGGGAATGCAAATTGGTGTAGCCACTCTGGAAAACAGTGTGGAGGTTCCTCGAAAAATTAAAAATAGACCTACCCTATGACCCAGCAATAGCACTGCTAGGAATTTACCCAAGGGATACAGGAGTACTGATGCATAGGGGCACTTGTACCCCAATGTTTATAGCAGCACTTTCAACAATAGCCAAATTATGGAAAGAACCTAAATGTCCATCAACTGATGAACGGATAAAGAAATTGTGGTTTATATACACAATGGAGTACTATGTGGCAATGAGAAAGAATGAAATATGGCCCTTTGTAGCAACATGGATGGAACTGGAGAGTGTTATGCTAAGTGAAATAAGCCATACAGAGAAAGACAGATACCATATGGTTTCACTCTTATGTGGATCCTGAGAAACTTAACAGAAACCCATGGGGGAGAGAGCCAAAGCATAAGAGACTGTTAAAAACTGAGAACAAACTGAGGGTTGATGGGAGGTGGGAGGGAGGGGAGGGTGGGTGATGGGTATTGAGGAGGGCACCTTTTGGGATGAGCACTGGGTGTTGTATGGAAATCAATTTGACAATAAACTTCATATACTGAAAAAAAAAATAAAATAAAATGCCCTTTTTACTCTGTGAGCCAATACTCTTTAGTATTTTGTTTTTATAACACCTAAAGTTACTAGTTTTTATTTAATAAATAACCTAAAGTTAGTAATTTTTATTTATTTAATTTTATTTATCTATTACATTACTTATCCCATCCATTTGACATATTCCACTCCTCTGGAAGTCATGCCTTAAACCATGATAAAAATTACAATTCAATTTCTCAAACTAAGATCACATTGAATATATGAATACAATAACATGCAATTCCTGTTTTCTTTAAAACCAAATAGAAACATAAAAAATAATAAAGCTTTAATGGCATTATGAAATTGTAGAGAAATAGGTAAAAACAGAAATTATTTAGTTCATATTTTCTTCTTTCTATAATAGCAACATAATAATAGAGCAACACACCCATGTTTACCTGTTTTTTTAGAACTATAAAATACTCTGAATGATAAATATGGTCATTTGTAGGATCTTCTACCCAAATCCACCAAGGTTCTCCTACTGTCCCATGGACCTAGAAAAAAAAATAAGATGCTAATACTATGTATATTTTAACTCAAGTAAGGGATATTGTTGTCTGCACACCCAGCAGCCATTCTTCTCTAACAGCTTTACTGATTTATAATTTACATAACAAAGTTTACTCATTTAAAGTATATAGTTCAATGGTTTTAATATATTCACAAAGTTGTACAAAGTCTTCCATAATCTAATTTTAGAACTACCCCCAAAAAGGTACCTTAAACCCATTTGCAGTCACTACGTATCTTCCCCTATTGGTCTCCAACCTTGACAACCCCAATCTGCTTTCTCTCTATAAAGATTTGCCTATATTGGACATTTCATATAAATAGAATCATATGTGGGCTTCTGTGATTCACTTCTTTCATTTACCATGTTTTCAAGGTTCATTCATGTTGTATCATGCATCAGTCTTCATTCTTTTTAATTGACAAATAATATTCCATTGGATAGCTAGATATACTATATTTCGTGTATTCATTCCTCTCCCTCTTTTTTTTTTTTCCCCCTAACAAAGCTCAATCTTGTTCAGTGTTCATCTTTCTCTAATGTGACTCAGGAGAAGGTGACCACATCTCTCAGGATGATTTTGTTTAGTACAAGCCAATCAGCTTACAGCATCCTCCTTACAACAAACAGCTTGTGGTAAGGGATAGGCACATGCCCAATACCAGCCCAGTTAGACTGAAGAAAAAGTCTTCTAGTCCATGCTCTGGGTTAATGAAGTAGGGGTGTGTTTACCTTTCTCTGTTAAGCATGAACAAGGAAGCATGAAAATATTTGCAAAGTAGCCAAGAGTGTCAGGACAGCAATATGATGGGCCCTAAATTATAGCATTAAATAAAAGACTCAATCACCTTTGGAGCCTATTCTACCTTTGGAACTTTTATTGTGGAAGACAATATATTTTCCTGCATAAGTCAGTTTGAGACAGTTAGGTTTTCTAAAATTCTTGTAGTCAACAGCCTTCTAACTGATAGAGTTTACAAAAAAAAACAATTAAGTACACTATCATACTAATGAATTAAACCAAACTGTAAAAGATTTTCTATGGATACTGATAGAAGTAAACAGTGTGAAAAAAAATAAAGCTTTTATGCATTTTAAAAATACTCTATTAAATACAAAATGAAATATGAGTATATGGCTAATTTATATTTTATGTGAAACTTTGTTTATACAAATATTAAATATAATTTTCTATCATGTAGCTCTCACAGAAATTCTATGAAAAACTAATTATTATTATTATTATTACTTATGTTTACAGACAAGGAAACTGAAGAAATTACTGGTTAGGACAGTTTACGACCAGTGGTAGATTTGCATTAGGACTACGGTTGGGTAATTTTTGAGCACACTGACAAAATTAATTCATATTAAAGATGTACAAATAATGTCAGGTAATGTAGAAGACATTTACTGAAACTGAATTAGAACCTTACAATAACCATGTAAAGTAGGAATTGCCACTACAATTACTGATTTCCTTGCCTTCCTCCACTGGCTTCTTGAAAGAAAGGATTGAGACTTACTTTCTTTTGTATCTACAATCTCTACTGTACTCTTTGTACAGTAACTACTGAAAAGACAGACCTTTAAAAATTTTGACAGAATAAGAAGAGGATCAAGAGTAGATCTTCCTAAACACACACACACACACACACACACACACACACACACAAACAGTAACACCTAAGATTTAGAAAGAAGAATCGAAGGTATACAAACAGAAACAGGCATGTTATGGGTGCCAAGGAAGGGCATTCTCAAGAAGGACGAAGTATAGTGCTGAATGTTCAGAGAAGTAAAAAAGATCTGAGAAAAAGTCATTTATTATGGCAACCAGTCAGTTTTTAGTAATCGCTGAGAAAGTAGTCTCAGCAGGAGAGAAACTGGTGACCAGGAAGAAAATACAGACTACTCTTTCTACAAGTCTAATGGTAAAGAAAAGAAGAGAATGATAGTTGGAGAAATATCAGGATTAAAGGGCTTGTTTAGCACGAAGAATCTTGACTTTTTTAATAGACTAAAATGACAGAGTAAGTAGGACTGGCAAAAATGAAGATACCAGAGAGAAAATTAAAGAAGACAGAGTTAATAAGCAAAGTCACTATGAAAGTGAATCACTAAACTGTTGTTCAATGCTAAATATTTAGGTCACCTAAGAGTTCTGGAAAGGTCTCATTGGTTGACATATTAATGTATTATACCATGTTTTTCTTGAGGATGATAGTAAATATTACTGTACTGTTTAAAATAAATCTTCAGTGTGTCTTCTTTTTAGAGATTTTCTACATGCCTTAAGGACATATGGAAGGAGGTGTAATTGAACCTGCAGTATAGACATTTTGTTTATCATGGATATAGATATTTTCCACTTTTACCTGATCATTCCAAGTAAAATCAGGACAGATGCTGAGCGTCACTCGGAGGACAGTCCGTGTGATGGGCTGAATGGATGCTTCCATTGTAACAGAAGGAATCTGATGAACACATTGTTTGACCTTGAGCCCAATATTCACATGATGCAGCATGTGACCTGTAAGGAAAACATCACATAGAAGAAATGTGTTCAGACAGAAAAAAAGCAATATAATCTGACTTGTAAATGGGATTTCAGAGAAGGTGGTTTTATTGCTTGTTTTATGATTTGCTATGTAGAATAGCTGACATTCTTGACCTGGCATGTTTGAATATTTTGTAATAGTTAACTTGAATTAGCAATTCATAGCTCTGAAAACCAGTATCAAGGTTTCTTCAGCTATTAATAGGGTTCTTAAAATTACTGAAACTTGACAGTGTTTAAACTACTATAAACAGTTCCACTTCTCCTAGTTAGCTCATGACATAGTATAAAAATATTCAGTATTTTGTGAAAACAGCCATTAATTTACACAAAGTCTATTTCTCAACGTTATAACCATGATAGGAAATGTTTTGGTAATAAAACACAAATCACCCATCCAAACTCATTTCCAGAAAAATGCTAAAATATAAAATATGGTCACATAGCACACAATTAACAAGTTATACATATTTTCATGAATGATTAGATTCTGAAATAGTTATGTCTGGGAATGCCAGGGTCGGGCGGGGGGGGTGGGTCACAAACAGATGTGACTAACTATAGACATTTTCCTACTTCAGTTCAAGCAATTAAGTGGAAACAGATTATATTTAATAGTATCAACATTTCTTGTCTATCTAGGTTCTTCGTAATATAATTCCTTAAAGCAAGATTATGAACAGATCAAAATGTTCTATGTTCACCAGAATCTGAACTAAAGTGATTTTCCTTATTTTGATACAACATTTACATGTTACTCCAGTGTGAGTGCTCTCAACTTCCTTCGTTAATATTCTCAAGTTCTCTCTATTTCATTGATACTTCCCTTCTACCATTCTATCTTGAAAGTGTTCTCACTATACAAGTGAAATAACTACCTCAACCTCTCTTTACATCTTTGGACCTTATCCCTCCCCGCTTATTCCTCCTCAGCCTGACTCCCTTCATGTGTAATGTCTATTCTGTTCTGAATGTGAAATATTAACTAGTCAATACATTATACATTTGTCCAATAAAATGTTCAGGTACATGAAAATGTATGGAGAAATAATTTTTCAACATCATATAAACACAGAAGAACAAATGTTATTTACATATTGATACCAACGTGATTTAAAATGGTAAAAATTTATCCTGAGTAATGTGAAAATGCACAATAGTTCTCTTTTATATCTAATAAACTTTTATTTGTACAGAATAATACATTAAAACACTTTTGCTTCCTTCTTACCTATTTCATCTTTCCTCATGTCTTTCAGCTTATCCACAGTAAGGTTTTTTTCTTCTAATCTTGTTAGAATGTGTGGTGGTAACACTGAAAACTGTCTCAAAGGGCTAGCCCAACCCCAAAGCCTCTTGTCAATGACTTTACTAAGATTCAGGAGCCTGTAGGTCATGGCGGGCCAACGTTTCCTCAGAGCAATTTCAAAAAGAGCACGAACAATTCTAGCTGCATTCTGAAGAATAAAAAGAGGGTCAGTAGTTAGGTACAGTGTACTTGTAAATTTGTCAAATTTGTCATTCACACCCAGTTTTAAAAGAAGTATGCCAAGTTGCACCCTTTAATTGTAGGCAACATCTATTCTCATATAACCCTATTTATCTTGATTATTTCTACATAAGAATAATTACATCCTTCATATGTGGACGTTATCTTGTTTAATTCTCAGATGGCAGCCTCATTTCCAAGTTTTCAGGAAGCTCCACCCTACACCCCCTAACTAGGAATGAAGGAGATAAAATGTATATAAAGTACTTAGTATGCTGTTGAGGCCATTTAGAATATAAGAGACAGTCAAGGATATTCTTGGGTATATAGTGGAATGATTATAAGTCTACTTATGAAAATAAGGAGGACTTTGGGATCCAGTCAGATGGAAAAATTAGTAAGAGAAGAGTGATAAAGGAAGTACTGATGAGTGTAGCTATCTGTATTAGTGGCTCTCTAAAAACCAAGCAACATATTAACAGCATTATGTATCTAATTTAATCTGTCTATTATCTCATTTAATCTTTATAACAACTGCATTTGATTGATCTTGATATTATGATTTTACAGATGAAGATACTAGAGCTTGGTATGGTCAATAATTTGACCAAGATCACACAGATAGTTTGTGTCACAGTATCTATTCAAAGTCTGGTCTAAACAACTCCAATTTAACTCCAAAATTCTAAATTCGATGGTCAGGATAATTTCATTAATAGACATATAGAAAGCTACAATGTTTGAAGCCTATTAAGCATCTCCACAGTTAGTTTCTATTTGTTTTGCCCTCTTCCCTCTATCATTAACTTTGCATATTTTTACTGAAGATTGTTTTTAAAGTCATGAACTTGGAGATACCTCATAGAATTTAATGACATCTATATCTGAAAATGAAGACTTTAAAAACTTCGATTTCTCTATCTAAAATCTTCACTCTTTTTCTTCTCTTTTTATGATTTTGACAAGGTCGAAGTTATGAGGTAAAAACGATCATAAGAGTTAAGGGATTTGATATTACATTTTATATAAAATATGTATTTGTCTCTTAACAAATTCAACTTTTTATCAGTATTAGAAATTTAAGAACAAAAATGGTACTTAGACGTATAAGGACAGTTTGGATACCTATTAAAAATTACAGGATGGGTTTTATTAGGCCAAGAGAATGATAAATGAAATGAACATTTTGATTATTATATCTACCAAAGAGATTTTCTTCTTGCATCATTCCTAGTTGCTCTTGTAAGAACATGCCAGGCTAATTTTCCCAACTGTATTTGAAAGTATGTTATTTTTCTATGTCACAACCTACAGTTGTTCCCTAAAAGCTAAAAGAAATGGAAGGAGGAATCCCATGTGAGATATAAGCAGGCATTTTAATCTGGAATGATATAAATTGAGTGAGCATGATTAAAGTCTCTAAAACGTGCAGTTTAGAGAAGCTAAATATAGGATTCTTTATAAAATCGTAGAATATTTCAGCTAAGGATTTATCTCGGGCCTGAGATAATCAAGTTTTAGAAATACAGAAGGGATGATTACTATTTTACAGAGCTGAGAGGGTGTTTGTGGAACTGTTGATGGCTTAAACTTAAAACATAAACTCAAAAGTAATTTATCCCACGCATTCAAGAATAATAAACCCACAATAGCCATTTAAGAAAAACCAGGATGCTTTGAGATATAACCTTAATTTTCTGAGACTGACTTTCTGAGCACCAATCATGAAGAAACCGTAAGTTTTACATTATAAAGCAATCCATCTGTCAGTCTTCATAATCTTGAATCAAGCATAAATGGGCCAGATTATTCATCTGGAACCCAGAAAAGCTTTAACTTTTAGAGAAGTCATTAACTGTTTCAATATAAAATCATTAGAAAACACAAAATGACAATATTATTTTTCAGAAAAACAGATACAAGAAGTTAGAAACAATGGTTCCTATAGAAGTCACAGAGTTTTGAGACTACATATAAATTTTTATGGCAGGAAACACATGTCTTCCAAAATGCAAAAAGAAAAGGAAGTTTTCACCACATCCACATTTGCTTTACAGAGTATATGAAATCACCTGGTTCCTTGGCTACTTTGATTAAATTACTGAATTCATTCAAATTGCTTGCCAATATGTCTTGGTTCATGTTTGCAAATATTTCATGTTTATATTTATCTTAAAGCACCCCTGAGTATTTATGGCTGTTAATACTAATTTATTTAACACAAACATACTTTTTCTATATAAAGTTTTTGAACAAAACTACCAACCTAAGATACATAGCAGAATCATTTCTATATTTATAATAAGATTAAGCTTTTATTTTTCCTTAACTTAGAGGAGGCATTACTCAGTAAAAAATGATGAAAAAGGAATTTTTTAAAATTTTATTTTAATTATAGTATAGTTAGTATACAGTGTTATATTAGTTTCAGGTGTACAACATAGTGATTCAACAATTCCATACCTCATACTGGTCATCATGAGAAGTGTACTCCTGAATTCGCACCCTTATTTCACTCATCCCCCCACCCACCTCCCCTCTGGTAACCATCCATTTGTTCTCTATAATTAAGAGTCTGTTTCTTGGTTTGTTTCTCTTTCGAAAAAGGTATTCTTGGGGTGCCTGGGTGGCTCAGTTAAGCGTCTGACTCTTGGTTTTGGCTCAGGACATGATCTCACAGTTAGTGAGTTCGAGCCCCACATCAGGCTCTGCACTAACGTGCAGAGCCTGCTTGGGATTCTCTGTCTCCCTCTCTCTCTGCCCCTCCCCTGTGTGCACTCTCTCTCTCTTCCAATCTCTCTCTCAAAAATAAATAAACAGCTTTAAAAAATTAAAAGAAAAAGGTATTTTTGATTAAGAGTATTTTTTTAAATAAAGGTCTAGAAGAGAAAACTCATTTGAAAGGTAAATACTGCAAAAAATAACCTATTTTACTTCACGTGAAGTCTTGAATATAAATACTACAACATTTTACACTACAGTATTTTATTTTATTTTATTTTATTTTTTTATTTTATTTTTTTTATTTTTTAATATATGAAATTTACTGTCAAATTGGTTTCCATACAACACCCAGTGCTCATCCCAAAAGTACACTACAGTATTTTAAAAAATATATATTTAATGAGCTGTCATTTAGGGAATAATTTTCTTTCAGTTCTCTATTTTTAAGTATCACCAAAAGGGAAAAAAGATTATTTTTTTTTTTTATATCAGACACTTATCATAGTGAACATGTGGTATGAAGTAGTTATTAAGCCTTATTTAATGGTAAAAAAATGTTTATATTTCTAACATTTGGGGTAAGCTACAAAGGTTCCACAATCTTTTACTTTGCTTGAAATATTCATGTATTATTGCCTTTGTAAGTAAAAGAAATGTATCATGTAAAGCAGAAAAACACAAATGTTGATATTTTTAAACTGTACAATGAAAACAGTAGCAACATCAAAAGGGCCAAACCAACCACCAAATCCCACTTCCATTTCTGATCTAATAGCATAGGTGGCATAAAAGATGTGCAAATTAAATAGAACTAGTTCTGCAATAAAATGGTAATTGCTAGCATGTCACAATGCAATACATTCAGAGTATAGCATGAATTAATTTCTTGAGTCTCTAGAAGTAACCAAGAAAGGGCAAACAGGAAGGGAGTAATATTCTTACCTGTGCAACATACGCAGAATCTGATATAAGGGAGAAACTGTCCATCTCTCCTCGGCTGATATAAGTTTGAAGTAGGATGTTTATTTTCCCATAACTGTTCTCTACACCTCCAGGAGCCGAGAGTTCACAGAAATTGTTTAATAAGGCATCTAGCTCTTCTATTTCCTCTTCTCTGACCTGGAAGAATCAATGTTTCTGTAAGATTATTTGGGATGATTTATTGAAATTTTTCATATTGAAACTAAACCACATTACATATTTTTTTAAAGTTTCCATTTGATGTAATGCAACATTTTTCTTTTGCATACTAATATATAGTAATTTTTTCATAGGTAGCTAATAAAATACAGTAAGAAACTATCTTGAGTCATTTTATTATTTATTACATTTTATTATTCATTTATTATTCATCACCAATATTAAAGTTGCCATTGACATATAAAAATTTGATATGCCACAAAAATTAAATCTTCTGACCTCACCATCCTTCAGTTGATGAGATTTCATATTTTATTTGACCAGAGTAAAACCTCTGCCCAAATGGATTAGGGCAAACTTGAATTATCTTCAAATGCATTCATTACAGTCATATATTTTTATATGGTATAACACATTCATAGCTTAAAGCTGTGAAGTACTATGATTCACAGTATTAAAGTTTCCACTGTTAATAAGATTAAATTATAATACAGGTACAGAAATACTTATATCTAAGTTTGAATCATGCATGTCCTTTATATTTTCTTCAGTGAACCTTATATTGCAAATAAACCAAAATCTACAAACTATATTCTCTGCTAGTTTCATTACTGCAAAACCTACTTAAATTATATTTGATTTGCAGTAGAGAGCAAAGAATAATGTCAGAGATGACATAATATCATAATCTAGGATAGTGGACATTGTTGATAAATGGAAGAATACTGCTGGTACTCCAAGTGCGAAGTGCCATACAGCTTATACTGTATCAGGAATAACAATTAACTATAAGCTTTTATAAATAGATGAATGTATATATGCTATATGCATTGATTTAAGCTTCAAGTAATCTTACCTTGATTTGATCAAATTCTTCAGCTTTGGAGACTATAGCAAAAATATCACTTTCTGTTTTGTGAGCATCAAAGAGTTCATTGAAGGTCTACCAAGGTAAGTGTTATATTTGATTAAAATAGAATATCCAGTGAAATATTTTCAATTAAAAAGTGACTATACATCAAAACATTCTTAGAGAATATTTGAGTCCTAAACAATTCAGAGTTATTATGTCTGTGGCATACTATTCCTGAGCATTGTTTTAAACATCAAATTTATCAGAGACTAAAAAGTTTCCTAAAACATAATTAGCTGGAGAAGACTTTTAGAAGCAAAAAGATCAATCAAGTCAGTTATTAAAACCTACATTAGATATCTAAAGAAACGTTCAGCATAACAGTCCAGTCTTGGCTCATTTTCAGCATTGGCATATGGAAATCTGCACTATTCACCAACTTTAAGCTGATCCTACATCACATAAAATTCAAAGAGGCATAACTAAAATTATGTAACCTGAAAATTCTGGCGAAGGTATCGTAATATTACTAGTGAGGGAATGTAGAACTTCAGAAGACTGAGAAGAAAAAAAATCAGTTAATAAGACCATACAGAATATAGATAAAGCCGAAGAATGGCTGCAGTTCTTGAAAGAGCTACAGGCACAAGATGTAGTTGGACAGCAACATACTACCAAGTGGGAAAATGAGAAACGTTACTTAGCGGACAAAATGAGTGCACGTGAGCCCGTGATGGAAGCAGCAGAGAGCTAGGGAAAATGTTCTGGGTTAAGGAAGATCAGATCACAGTTGTGAGATGATACATGTTGAAAGAAGAAACCTAAAGTGCACTACAAATTCAAGATTTAATCGGGGAAAGATGAAGAAAAGCTAGTATGCACACAAAGGTGTTTTCTGAAAACTGTTATATGCCTAAGCACGTTAAATGAGTACAAAATTTAGATTTCATACAGGCCTAGGTTTTCATATTTCTGAGGAAATTTCACTTTTGTGATTTATATTACTTTTCCATTAAAAAAATAAAATTAAGGGCACCTGAGTAGCTCAGGCGGCTAAGCGTCTGACTTTGGCTCAGGTCATGATCTCATGGTTTGTGAGTTCAAGGCCCACATCAGGCTCTGTGCTGACAGCTCAGAGCCTAGAACCTGCTTCAGATTCTGGGTTTCCCTCTCTCTCTGACCCTCCCCCACTCTCACTCTGTGTATGTCTCTCTCAAAAGTAAACATTAAAAAAAAAAAATAAAATAAATAAAATAAAAAATAAAATTAGGTACAAAAAAAAGAATATAAAAAAATAATTCAAACTCTTTCTCTATAAAAAGGAGAGTAAAAATGTGCTTTAACCCATCTTGGTCTTTGAAATTAAGACTTTCCTCACAGATAATCTCTGGTTACATTTTTCCATGTATTAACATATGTAGGTGCATATACATGCCTACAAACACACATAAAAACATGCATATATTCCTTAAAATGTAAATATTATAGTGGCATCCTATCTTACACAAAATCATGTTAAAAGGCAACAAGCAAACTATCCATGAAACCTCTTAAATTGCCCAAATGGTATAGCTTGGCTGAACTGATAATTGCATTAGTTTTTCTAACTCTTCTTTAGCCAATGTTTCTCAATAACCTGCAAGTAATTTTTCAACTTTTTGTTCATTGATACCATGAAGCCATCACCTCCTCCCTAATTTCATTCAGGCATTCATTCAACTGGTTTCCCCCAAATTCTCAATGTTTTAGGCTTGGGTGTGTCTACTACTTAGGATATACTCACTGAACAGATGGCAAGAGGGTCCTTATTTTTTAAAGTCTTATTTTCTCTTGTGTTTACTGTATTATGTTATTGAATTCATATAAGTTAAGTTCATTTTGTTCTATTAGTTGCTTTAGTTACTTTACATTAATGCTATATTTTGAAGTCCAGAAACGTATATACATCTAAGAACAAACATATGATTGTATTTGTTCCACTGAGTATAATACCTCAATGGTGTTGTACTTAATATAGTAGTGGCTAGCAGTTCTACCCAAATCAGTTGAGGAAAAATATCCAGTTCGCTCTTCAAAACGAATCATCCGAGCTTTGTCTAGTTTTCGTCCAACTTCAATGACCAACTGTTCTCGATGCTTTGCTAATGTTGGGTCAATCTGTAGGAAAAAAAATATATATAAATACTTGGATATTTCTTTAGAGAGTCATCATTTGCAAATATATACCTATTTATGGAAATTAAAATTTTTTGTTGATGCTTTAGTTAGAATAAAAATTTTTATTACTGTTTTTAAAGAAATACATTTTTATAAATTTAGTACATAACTAGAACATATTTTAATCCATTAAATAAAGTAAGCCTTTATTAAGATTGGGGGGCCTGGGTGGCTCAGTTGTTTGGGCGTCCGACTTCGGCCCAGGTCATGATCTCATGGTTCGTGGGTTCGAACCCTGCATCAGGCTCTGTGCTGACAGCTCAGAGCCTGGAGCCTGCTTTGAATTGTGTCTCCCTCTCTCTCTGCCCCTTCCCTACTCATACTCTGTCTCTGTCTCTCAAAAATAAATAAACATTGAAAAAAAATTTTTTTAATTCATTAAGATTAAAAAAGTGATCAATCTTTATATTATCTTTAGATGGATAGGAATATTTCAGAATCTAAAATTCATTGAGATGCAATCCTAAATAGATGCCACTATGGCAAGGATGGACAAAGCAGAGCAGAAAATCAGCTATATAGAAGACAAAATTATGGAGAATAATGAAGCAGAAAAAAAGGGAATCAAAGGCAAAAGATCATGATACAAGACTTAGAGAACTCCATGATTTATTAGAAAGGAATAACATCTGAATCATAGGAGGCCCAGAAGATGAAGAGAGAGAAAAAGGGGCAGAAGCTTTATGTGAGGAAATTATAGCAGAAAACTTTCCTAATGTGGGGAAGGACACAGACATTAAAATCCAAGAAGCACAGAGAACTCCCCAGTAGATTCAACAAAAACCAACCATCACCAAGGCATATCATAGTCAAATTCACCAAAATTCTTACTTGGTCTTAAGAACAGAAATCAGATATAAGTAAAACAATCTATCTTCTCCCTCCTACACTAAAATAACTAGGGATTTTAAAATATCATACTTCATCAGCTTTTGGAGAAATTATAGTGAGGATGATCTTCTCTATTAAAGATATAAACAAATAAATGCAAAATTATCCTTTCAAGAGTATGACTTCACAACTGCTGATGAAAAAACCCGTTTGCCTATAATAATAATAAAAGCAAAGAGTAAGATGAAGTTGACAAGAAATTTTTGAATAGTTTTGAAATTATTTTATAGCCTTTTCTAAGCAGAAAGGACATTTAACACAAGATATTAACAAAAATTCTTAAATATTGTGATGTATGTGTTTGTATAAGTATGTGTATGTATATACACATATACACAGGCATACACACCAAGTACTGAAGATCATGCTTTGGTCATGAACAATAAATACGACCTTTAAGTGGGACTGAGGGGAGTATAAAAATTCTTTGGAAATCAACTGATGAGTCAATACTCCTACTATTCATTCTAACCTAGATTTTGATGGCAGCATGTTCATATACCAAACATAGCTAAAACAAATTTAAAAATAAGAAAAATGAGGCAAAGGAAGTCAAATGTAGGGAAGATGGAATCAAAAGCCATTAACAAACATGAAGGTCTTAAAATTTGCTATAAATGATATACTGTATGTATCAGGTTCATCTTATAAAACCATTTTATTCATCACATGTTACTAAACCATTAAAAAATACGTTGGACAGCATGATTTGTGTCAGTTCACATGAGTTTGTGGCTACAAATTCTTACTGAGTAATAAAACAAACATATAAGTAAAAAGAAAATTAAAAAGAAAATTAAAAAGTCTCTGAACTGTGAAGATAGTAAAACTATGTACCTCAGAAAGAAAAAAAAATCACTTTCTTTACACTAGAAAATTATACAAAAATGACTTCTGATATTAATCTAGTACTTAAAAATATTAATGTGTTTATTTTTCCCCAAGATTTGCAATGGCTTAGCCCATGAAAATATGTGTTGTGTTTCATCTTCCTCTATCCTTTCAGAATATTTTCATAGTGCCATTGACTATTTTCACAAGCCCCTATTTGTAGCAAGGTCTTTTTTTTTCCTCCTAACCCTTAAGTTTCAATTTTTCCATGGTCAAGTCTACAGCACAGGAAAAGGAAAAATGACAAAAAAGATTGGCAACTGCTTTGATAAGACAATGGAATATATACAAAAGCTAAATTAACAGTGAATGGGGAAAACTATAATTTTAAGTTCAGTTCAACTTTGCTACTTTTGACTTAACACTAGTGAATATCCATATGATGATGGTGACAGAATGTTTTCATTAGACAACTGATTTTATCTGTAATTAGGAAGCATTTACAGTATATAAAACAGAGTTCTAAGAAAAGACAAGATCTCACAGAATCTGTAAGCCATGTGGACCACACAACTGTAAAGTTCACAGGAAGGGCTGCTACAACATAAATCTGGTTCTGTCACTGTGTTCGGTGGAACTGATTCAAGCCTTCACACTGTTAATAACTCATTAATGCTATCTTTTAATTTAGGAATAAAGGCTTAGAAGGGACTTGATAAGAGGAACATACTTCATAAAACATAAGCCTGTGATTAAAAGTGATCTATAATTCTCATGTCTGGTTTAATCTAATTACCTTTATTTATTATAGTTTTTTAAAAAATCACAGCAAAATATCAATATCAAATGGAAATGTACCTGAATAATAAACTGATAATATATAAAGACTCACTTTTTAGTACCATTGGGAAAAGATATAAAGTTAAATAATTACAAGTGGCAAATTTAATTTTCCTTCATATTTTCTAAAAAAGATTAAAGCTCTTTGTTTTTCTTCTATGTACCTAACTCTATTCAGATGAGGCAGAAGTAGCAAATATTTATCCTCATATCATAAAAAGATTACAAAACCAAAAAGAAGGCTTGTTTTTTTTCAATAAATGAGTTTTCTACCTGATAAGCCTTGTGACTGATGCCATATACTAATGGATTTGCTCTCATCCGTACATAAAGATAAGTGTAACTTATCCACTTCACTGCTTCTTCCACATTAGTAACTGTTCCCAGAGCAATCTGCAAATCAAAAATATAACAAAAATTAAACTAATGCATTAAAGTTGGATATAAACATTACATCAAAGGTCATTTTGTCAAAGGGTAAGTTAAAATACATCATTATGCTGTATTTAAAAGAAGGTAAGTACAATTACTGGACATGACACCTCTCCAATTAATTAAAAATCAGTCCTGCCTCATTTAATTGAGAACAGTACATTGGAAATGCTAGCTTCCAAAACCAAGTTTACTCAATATTATGGCATTTGATTATTTTACCTGAATGGGGTTTAATTCTATATATACAGCATTGAAAGGTTAATAATTTAAAAATACAATATAACATATAAGATCTGTGTAATAAAGAGAAATTATTAGAAAATGGTATTAAAACAAAATTGCAATGAAAAGTTTTCTTAAAAATACATTTCCTTAGCTACTAGATATACAGGTAATCACTTTACTTAGTGTTCCTTAATTTAAAAGTTCACGCAAAACTTGGAAACTTCATAGTTGCATAATTCTTCCTGAACCTATGGCTAAAAAAAAATTAAATTTCTTTTTTTTTTTATTTATTTATTTTTTTTTTATTTATTTTTGGGACAGAGAGAGACAGAGCATGAACGGGGGAGGGGCAGAGAGAGAGGGAGACACAGAATCGGAAACAGGCTCCAGGCTCCGAGCCATCAGCCCAGAGCCTGACGCGGGGCTCGAACTCACGGACCGCGAGATCGTGACCTGGCTGAAGTCGGACGCTTAACCGACTGCGCCACCCAGGCGCCCCTAAATTTCTTAATACCTCAATAAAAGGAAGAGAGATGCCTCCTACCTAAATTATTATTGTATTAGGAGAGAAAAAAAAAAGGAAAAAGAAAGTCTCTCATTTTAGCACTCAATATTAAAGAAAATAAAACTTTTATGTTTGTTTTATTCCTATAATTTTTAATTCTGTATAACTAATTTTGTGAAATAAATATGGATGCTTAGCTATCTTTAGTTAGTTGAAGATGAGATCTAGCAATCTATAAACATTACTATACTATACACCATGCTATTACTTATTAAAAAAAGAGAAATGACCAATGTAAAAATAACTAGGTGGATTCTATTTACTTTAAATTTACACTAACTTGAAACAAGTCAGACAGAGAAAGACAAATACTGTAGTGTTTCACTTACACGTGGACTCTAGAAACACCAAACTCATGGAAACAAAGAGCAGAATAGTGGTTGCCAGCAGTTGAGGGGTGGGGGAAATGGGGAGATGTTGGTCAAAAGGCATAAACTTTCAGTTGTAAGATGAGTAAGTTTCGGTTATCTAACGTACAGCATGGGAGCTATAGTTAGTAATACTATATTGTGTACTTGAAAGTTGATATGAGAGTAGCACTTTAGTGTTCTCATGATAACAACAACAAAATGATAGTTACATGAAGAATAGGTTTACTAACTTTACTGTGGTACGTATTTCACAATTATACACATATCAAACCATTGCACTGTAAACCTTAAACTTACACAATGTCTGATGTCAATTGTATCAGCATAGTTACATAAATTTAATGTATTTACAAATGACTAAGTCACCCACAATATAGGTAAATATATACATTTCCTAAAAAGTGAACTGTAAGACTTTCTACAAAATGAAGAGTAGCAAGACTAAAACATAACTAATAAAGGAATTGTGCCACACTCTCTAAATATTAAACATGAGACAGCTGGGGGCACCCGAGCACTCGGTTGGTTAAGTGTCTGACTCTTGATTTTTGTTCAGGTCATGATCTCACAGTAGTGAGATTGAGCCCCTCTTTGGGCTCTGTGCTGGCCGTGGAGCCAGCTTAAGATCCTCTCCCTCTCTCTTCCTCTGCCCCTCCTGCAGTCATATGCACACTTGCTGTCTTTCTCTCTCTCTTTCTCAAAAAAAAAAAAAAAAAAAAAAAAAGAGTGAGAGAGAGACAGCTGAAACATTTTCTAGCCTGCTGAGGTAAAGGAAACTAGTTTAATTATATAGCTAAAAATCTGATAGTGTTCTCCATTTGTGATTTTATTATTTGATGGCCAAAACAGTGTGGATTCCCTTATGACCGATAGATATTTTAAAATAATATAACACAACTCCTGAGATAGAAAATTTTATAAAGGATAAGGATAAAATAATGCTATCATTTCCAAAATCAGACTCAGTAAATAAACATTAATAAGCACCTGTTGCTACTAAGGATAAGATTAAAGGAAAGAGGAAGAAGGTATCAAACTGGATTAAGTCATTCAAGTCATCTAAGTGTTCACCAAAAGAAAACAGACTACCCTGAAAAACTGATGTAAATTCATGATGGTACATCATATTTCTAGATTAATCTTTGAATGCCACCTAGTGACAAAGACAAAAATTTGCTTGTAAATATCTGCTGTCACCTAGTGGCTACTTAGCACAGGAGCCTTTTATGATAAAAGTATTTTTCAAATCTCTTTGCAATATATCCATTCATCTCAACAATCACATAGTAACTCAGTTACAAGTCTGTATTATATAAAGTACAATGGATATAGCAATAAATTGGAGCATGATCTCCGGTCTTAAGAAGTCCCCTGGTCATGTAGGTGAGACACGTGTAACTAAGATGACTGTACATGAAATCACCATCCCTGGTGCCTAGTACATAATACTTATCCAAAAATGATTTTAATTAAAAATGCCTAACGTGTAAAACTTATAAAAGTGCCATTAAATATACAACGTAATAGAGTTCTATGTTAAGAAGAAAAAATAAATCTACCCCAAATTTGGTAATTTAGAAGTTAGACTCAAAGTATCACTTTATATCTAATTCACCTATTTAAATTTAGCCTTTAAGATGATCTTAATTGTTTCCTTGTGTGTTTTCTTAAACTGGTTGAAATCCTATAAAAACAAAATAAATATAATCATCAGTATGTATGTGTATGCATGACTGTGTGTGTGTGTATCCTTTAGCAAATATATGAAAAAAAAATACTACCATTTATGTATTTATTCAGCTAGGATTTGAAAGCTGACAGTAAGTATAAATAGACTGAGTATCAAGGGACTATCAGATAATGGTAAGTGATACAAATAGTTTACTAAATACCAGCTTAGCACAGGTGCTTCTTAATTTTTCACAACAATCTAGTGAGATTGTCCCTATTTTATAAATGGGAAAATTGGGACTTTATAAATGAAGTGAATAGACTGAGAGTCTGTCTTGTGCAGAAGACATGTGTTGGAGAATAACCAGAATCAGCATTGGGAAGGTTGGTTACACTATGGAAGACTTAAATCTAAGGACAAGGTATTTATACTATGTCATGTAGAGACAAGAAAAATTCCATATAGGGGCGCCTGGGTGAGTCAGTTGGCTAAGCATCCAACTTCAGCTCAGGTCATGATCTTGTGGTTTGTGACTGTGAGCCTGGCAGTCGGGCTCTGCACTGAGGGCTCAGAGCTCAGAACCTGGAGCCTGCTTTGGATTCTGTGTCTCTGCCTCTCTCTCTGCCCCTCTTCAGCTTGTGCCCTCTCTGTCTCTCAAAAATAAATAAATAAACTTGAAAAAAAAAAAAGAAAAACTCCATATAGAATATATGTAGGGTTACAGATATATTCACATATTTTAAAGTATGTACTACAAGGGCCTAACACAGAGCAGGTACACAGTAATGTCTGCTGAATACATTTTAATAAGCCTCAAACATGCTTCAGTGTTTCTCTCAGTGCAAAAGTAAGTGGCTGTTGGGGCGCCTGGGTGGTTCAGTCAGTTAAGCATCTGGCTCTTGATTTTGGCTCAGGTCATGATCTCATGGTTTGTGTGTTCAAGCCCTGAGTTGGGCTCTGTGTTGACAGAGCAGAGCCTGCTTGGGATTCTCTCTCTCTCTCTCTCTCTCTCTCTCTCTCTCTGCCCCTCCCTCACTTGCATGTATGTGCAAGCTCTCTCTCTTTCAAAATAAATAAACTTAAAAAAAAAAAGGGACTTGTGACCTTTTGGCATTAGCATTAAGAGTCAGCTGTATTAGGTATCAGGTATCAATCAGCAAATTTGTCTCATAAAATATATTAAAATTATTACTTAACATATTACTTTCTTCAGTTCTTCTAAACTAATGGTCAGAATAGATATTCATGCTACAAAAGATATTAGTAGAGGCAATATTCCTAATCTAATATGACATTTATGTTGATCACTGCCACTGAATAGTCTTGCAAAGATCTGGGGAGTCTAAAGACTTGAAAATCCATTACCTTAAGAACACAGTACACATTCATTTTATAAACTAATTTCACACTTGATTTCCACAGATTACCAAATTTAATTTCATACTCAACCATAAGGGAATTTGTTTCCTTAAAAGAAAATTTACTTTAATTGGGAGCTATTCTAAGTAGACTAAAATATGAGAAAAAAGTTTTAGCAATGGCTGTACTTCAATATATTGGCAAAAAATTTCTAGATATATATTTCATTATTTGAATGCCTTTGATGGCATTAAATGGAATTATGGTTATAGTTAGTTGACATTTTAGAAAATGACCTACCTAATAAATACTTTATGAATATGAGTTAAATCTATTGACTACAATTTATTTTCTAAATTTTTCAGGGCTTGACCAAATAGTTTTTCATTGATAATATTTTACAGTCTATAAAAAAGAGTTCCTTGAGGACATAGCAGTATTTCACTTATCCCGTGTCTTCTGCACAATAACATCACCACCTTGAGTTTACTTTACCATTTATAAAAAGGATAGTAATTATATTTATGAATATAGTCTTCCTTGATATACTTTCCTGGAAAACTTGCAAAAAAAGAGCCTTTCTTTTTAAGTGAGAGAAATTATGACTACCATTTTGGAAAACTTAGTCCTGGTCTTAGAGAAGGCAAATGGTAAGTATCAATGTAGGGAAATGTATTCACCTTTAACTGACTACATTCTGTATAAGGCAACAACAATCTAGGTTATCATAAAGAAACTAGATTTGTAGTTAAATATACCTGAGTTTGAATACTAGTTCCAAAAATCAGTAGTTTTGGGTTAGTTATTTATCTCTCTGAGGCAATAATATCTACCTCGCAGGGCATTTAGGTTGTTCTCATGCCACTCCTACTATTACTATCATGGATTGTACAATAGACTATTCTATCAGAGATACTGTTGACCCACCAAAGACCTAATTATTTAAAGCATGCAATCATAACAGGTAATGGTGACTGAAACTGAGCTATAATAACATTGCCTTTAGGGTAAAAATTTATTTTCTAATCATTTTTATTTTCTTGTAATTATGTTACTAGAGACTAGCGTCTTTTATGACTTTTTCTAACTTCGAACCAGATCTTCCAAACCTTATCTAATCTTCTGGTCTCAGATCAAGTTCTGCCATCATCAGGAACAAAGCTTTTCCTAATAGCCAGAGACCAAAAGTGTTTCCTCCTTCTGCTGACTCCATCTATAGAAAATATCACTTCCTATAGAAAATATCACTGTGTTTTTGTATCTTTTTTCCCCTTTTGGACTACATGTACTTTAACAGAGGGGACTGCATAGTGGATGTGCTTTTGATCCTCGAAAAAGAATCGTAATGAACGGAATGTAAGTGAAATTTTTATAAGCTGTTTAAGAAGTACCTGATAGCACTCATACACAATATTTGATTGCAAATATTTCATTTCATTTATTCATCTATTAACATTTCACTTATTCATCTATTTAACATTTATACTCCATCTATTTTAAAAAATTATGTGAATAAATTTTAAAGACAAGAAAGGATATAGAAGCAGGAAAATGTTGAATGCCAGGGCAATAATTAAAAAAATGTCATCAAAAGAGTGAAACTTTATTTAAATGTTTGACACACAGACTCTTAAATTAAGAATGTTTATCCTCTTTACCAGTTAATACATTACCTGGACTTCCAGAGTCTGCTATTTAAATCTTAACACAAAATGCACATACATACATGAAACAAATTATAATACTGTAGCTCAATTTAAGCAATTATATTCTGTATGAAAGGTCAATCAATGACCTAACATAAAGAAAAAAAAACACCTTTATAAACCTTATAAAAAACTTTCTAAGAGTGTAATCCAAATATAGTGGTGGTTACTGCTATTTCTGTTTCTCTCATTGGTATAGCTTTGGTTAGATTTCTGGCCTATAACAAAACTTCACAGTTTAAAAGTACACTGTTTTAGCAATGAGTTCTTATCAGTTATCATATGCATCCTACACTGTTCTGAATTAACCAACAATATTGCCATTTAGTCCATTCAGTCTGTTGTGCCTTATGACTATAATTATATAGTCATATATTATTTATATATATATATATATATATATATATAGTCATATCTTATATAGGCATAAACTATATTCCTGAAGATTACAGAATAGCAACCAATTCCACCTGATATTTACTTGGCCATTCTTTCAGCTGATTATTCTATTCCTATCCTTTATTCACCAGATCTTACCTCTGCATTTAGGTTATCTGCAAGGCTTTCCAGAAACTGACTCTCAATTGGGTTTTGTTGAGTGAGCAAAGTGAGGTAATGGCTGAGTTTGTCATGTGTTGTTATGATGATTCCTTCTCCAAATCTGTCAAATTGTGGTCTTCCAGCTCGACCAAATATCTGCATGACATCTAAAATTCCAAGGTCAACAAAAGACCCTCTTTTTGCAGCATATATTTGTGTTCCCTAGATGAAGAAAAGTTAATAAAAATTTACATAAACACACACAACTATAATCCTGATGAGCTGAATACTGAAATTAGGCAAATATGGCAAGATCTTAAAAGTGTACTTTAACTAATCCTTTCATCATCTGTGATAGAGTTAAATTTTCACAATATAAACTAGATTTTTTTTGGAGTGAATAATTCTTACCTTATATGAATAGCAGTAAAAGTCAATGAAACAGCCAAATCACAGTATTTTTCTAAATAAATCAATCCACAGGTTTAAGACACACACAAATCCATGTAAGGTAAGCTATTACCTTAATAATAACAGCATGAGCAGGAAGATTGACACCCCAGGCTAATGTAGCTGTACAGACTAGAACTTTGATATGCCCATTAGAAAACAAATTTTCAACCAAGTTTCTGTCCTGCCGAAGCATTCCTGCATGATGAATACTAAAACCATCTGGAAATAATTCTCGTACTTGTTTGTTTCTTGACTTCTGCACCTAAGGTAGATATCAACAAGACATAAAAGAGTATTATTTAACATTTACAAGTAATTGTTATTTAGCATTTTTGTTCAATGACTTCATCAAAGTAAGCATAAAATTATTCTTGTTTTGAGGCCTAAGTATATATTTTTCTGTATAAAGTTGTTAAAAATTATACTTTACCTATCTTAAAACATAGGTAATCTCCAACATGACACAAAATCCAAAAGGAATGAGGCTAAAAGTAAGCATCTCTTTCATACAGATTTGTAACCAAACATTATTTCTTGTTTCCTATCCTTCCAAAAATACTCTATTAAAAAAAAGCATAAATCTAAGAAAAAAACAAAACATAAATCTAAATTGCTTCCAACTTATTCAGGGCAAAGGCCACAGCCCTTACAATGCAGGACTCTACACTGGGTGTTATATGTAAGTGATGAATCACTAAATTCTACTCCTGAAACCATTATCACACTATATGTTAAGTAACTTGGATTTAAATAAAAAAGAAAAAAGAAAAAAAAGTAGTTAGAAAAACAGGAGAAGACCCAGGAGAAAAAAAAGAACCAGGGCTTTGTCAATAGTATCAAATGCTACAGAGGCCCAGTAACTTGCTATATCTCCTTGTATTTCCTATAATAGAACACTTAACATGCTGTGTTCATCACACTTGTCTGAACCCTCCAGTGAAATGTAAATGCCACGAGGCCAGGAATTGTATCTATTTTGGTCCAACATTACGGATTAAAGGGCACAATATTATGCTTGACCCAGAGTGGCATTAAATAAATGTTTGTTCTGGGTGCTTGGGTGGCTCAATTGGTTAAGTGTCCAACTTTGACTAAGGTCATCATCTCACAGTTTGTGAGTTCAAGTCCCACACTGGGCTGTGCAGTGACAGTGTGGAGCCTCCTTTGGATCCTCTCTCTCTACCACTCTCTCTGCCCACCTCCCCTGCTTGCGCTTTCTCTTTCTCTCAAAACAAACAAGCAAAAAAACATTAAAAAAGTATTTGTTCAATTACAAAAAAAAAAAAAAAAAAGACTCTACAGAAATTATTCTCATTCCCTAACCTCACTTACCAATGCCAGCTACTAGGGTTGACTTTTTCTCTAAGTCCCTTTTTTGACAAAGCCACATCCACTTCACCAGGGTCTTTATATTTTCTGTACATAACCTACTTCCTGGAAGACATTTCCCTCTTCTTTCTGAGATCCCCATGCATGATTCCTTAGCGCATGCACTGTTTCTCATTGAAGTGACCCAATAAACCCAACTGTGTTCACCTAGAGGTGTGTTCTTGATGATTTTGATGGGAGGGCACTGACCACCTTAGTTCCTCAACTTGACAATGCCCTGAATATACTAACTTCACTTCTGGTGTCTGTTTTTGACCTTGTGTGAACTCAGATGTGGGATTTGATCCACTTATCAGCAATCTATATAATAGCTACAGCAGAGTATCTTAAAAAAATTCACTGAGACTCACACTATACAATGGAGAAAATCTCCCTATAAAATTAAAGAATGTAGATTAACATAAAATAAGTATTTATGTAGTCAATAAATGGGGCATCATGTCCTGCATTTGCTTGCTATTGCTCTAAAAATTTAATTATCAACATTTCAAGAGCATCTTTTGAAAGAGAAGCTTTCCATGGTTTTTATGCAAGGGGCACTACACTGACAGGAAGTGGAATTTCAGGGGTCTGTGATTCTAGTACAGACTTTGTGACATTGATTATGTCTAAAGTCACTTAAAATTTTAAACTTTCATTTTTAAAGCTTATTTATTTATTTTGAAGGGGGGAGCGAGTACACATGAGCATGCAAGTGGGGGAGGGGCAGAGAGAGGGAGAGAGAGAATCCCATGCAGGTTCCAGTGCTCTCAGCCCAGAGCCTGAGGTGGGGCTCGACCCCATGAACTGTAAGATCATGACCTGACCTGAAACCAACAGTCAGTCACTTAACAGACTTAGCCACCCAGGTACCCCCAAATTTTAAACTTCTAATAATAATTAACTAAGGAAATGACCTAAGAAAACAGCACTCCATGAAATCTGTTGCAAAAATAAAACAGAAATACATTAACAAACCACTCCATCTAGTGGCCATCCCAGTAAATAACAACTTACACACAGACCTAGAGTCCTGAACAAAATACACATATACCCAAAAAGACTTCCTTCTTCAACTTTCATGGGGAATATAGTCCTCTTTTATTTTTGTGCAGTGTGGTCAGCTTGTTAGAAATCATATCATGCACTGACCTTATAATTAACTACATTTGGGTCATATTGTCTAAACTTTCATCTTTTTAAATTTTTTCATCTTTTCAGACAAGAGTTATGATCTATTTTCTTAACACAGCTCTTATGAATATGAGATGACTTGGGATAAGGTCAATTGTGGAGTATTTTCTAGGATATAACAGAGTTCTTTCATGGGCCAAGGGTAGGGAGAGGAGACACATTTCATCTAGTAAGTTTCTTCTCTAATATTCATAAGTAGACACTCAGAGCTAACAGAATAAATAAGAAAATATTTTTTGGAGGAGATACTCTGTACAAATTATACTGCTTGGATTGTTGTTTGTTTCAGTTGAATCTGCTGTCTGTAGACCCCTGCAATGGAATGTCCTGATGTGCTTGTAATAAATGCAGATTCCTTAGTCAAACTCCATTTGGAGCAGGACTTGGTTTGCAGCACCAATGACACAATAAGAGGCTGAAGGCAGGGAATAATGAACTGTAGGGAAGAATATTCCCATTACGTAGCAGAGTACTCACATAGCACCCCCCACCCCCACTCTGACCAACTGAGTTCAACCAGGTTCCGGGCAACCATCTGAGTAATCCCTCTGGTCTCAGTGAGGAATATAGAGTCACTAGGGATCATTTCTCTTTTGTCTCTATTCTTGCTAAAAATATCTTGTGCATTGCTTTTTAATTGGTTTAGTATAGACCTGAAGTGACAACAATCCTAAAATAAGTCTGGTTTGCTCATTCCTAATTGTCTTTGAAGCTAAATTTGCTACTTGTGGTCTGGTCTAGCTCAGAGTACAAATAAACTAGAATCCTTGGGAATGAGGCAAAGAGATGTACATTTTAAAAATCTTGTTTTAAAAATCATACAGAAAAATTTTATTATTTTTTCACTTTTGGTGTACAGTCTATGAATTTGAATATGTTCAATTTCTGTAACAACTACCATAGTCAGGATATAAAACAGTTCTTTCACCCTAAAAAATTCCCTTGTTATTCCTTTATAGTTACACCCTCTCCACTTATAACCTCTGGCAACTAATGATCTGTTCTCCATCCTTATACTTTTGTGACTTCAAGACTGTTATAAAAATGGACTCAAACAGTATATGAGCCTTTGAGATTCATCCAAGTTGTATTGATAGTTCATTCCTTTTTCTTGCTGAGCAGAATTCCACAGCATGGATGGATATATTAGTTTGTTAATCCAATCATCCACTGAAGGATGTTTGAGTTGTTTCCACTTTGGGCAATTATGAGTAGAGCCTCATTGAATCCTCATGTGAAGTTTCTCTCTCGCTCACTCTGTGTGTGTGTGTGTGTGTGTGTGTGCATGTGCGTGTGTGTGTGTGTGTGTGTGTGAGAGAGAGAGAGAGAGAGAGAGAGAGAGAGAGAGAGACATAGAGAGAGAGAGAGAGAGAGAGAAAACATGAATATATTTTAATTTCTCTGGATACCAGGAGTGTGGTTGCTGGGTCACATGGTAAACGTATGTTTAACTTTACAAAAACTGCCAAACCATTTTCAAAGTAGCTGTACCATATGCATTTTCACCACCAATATATTAGAATTCCAATTGTTTCCCATGCTTGTCCACACTTGAGACTGTCATTATTTTTTATTTTAGCCATTCTAAGAGGTGTGTAGTGGTATGCCATTGTGGCTTTAATCTGCCTTTTCCTAATGACTAATAATATGAAAAATCTTTTCATATTATTAGATATACATTTCTAATAATCTCTTCAAGTTATTCTGATGCACACTAAAGTTTAAGGACCATAGTTCCCTATAGGAAGATACCTAGAATGATTTTTTTTTAAAGTTTATTTACTTGTTTTGAGATGGGAGGAAGAGTGTGAGCAGGGGAGGGGCAGAGAGAGGGGGAGAGTGAGAGAATCCCAAACAAGCTCCACTCTGCCAGCCCAGAGCCCGATGCAGGGCTTGATCACCCAAACCCTGAGATCATGACCTGATCCCAAATCAAGAGTAGTACACTTAACTGACTAAGCCATCCAGGCACTCTCTAGAGTGATAATTTTTACTCATCTATGTACAATACAGCTGTATAATTTGACCACATGATTCTATTTAGTTCTACACAACTTCATATTCATTACTGTACTCAACTATTTACACTCCTAAGAAAAGTACCTTCCAACAAATTTGGAAAGAAAACATGACTGTGACTTAAAAAAAGGACACTGTAAAGGGCCAAAGAAAAGATAACTTAAATGATAAATAGACATTTAGCATGTACTGGATCCTAGAAATACAAAGAAATTTAAGACAAAATCTGAGCTTTGAATAATCTGCAGAATGGAAAGAGACCCATACACAAGTGATTTCTATAAAATATGATATATTTCTTTTTATTTTATTATTTTACTTTTTTAAGTGTTTATTTTTGAGAGAGAGAGAGAGAGAGAGAGAGAGAGAGAGAACACATGAGCACGCGCGAGAGAGGGACAGAGAGAAAGACACAGAATATGAAGCAGGCTCCAGGCTCTGAACTGTCAGCACGGAGCTTGACGTGGGGCTCAAAACCACAAACCATGATATCATGACCTGAGAGGAAGTTGGACGCTTAACCAACTGAGCCACCAAGGTGCCTCATATGTTTCTAATAGAGGTATATGGACAAAGCTGAAATGAGGGGAAGAACAGCATTATGGCTTATTTGTGTTTGTTCTGCTAGCACCTGGCAGAGTACTTTCTGCATAGCTGGCACTAACTGCTCATTTCTGGAATGAATGAATCAATGATCTCATTGAAGAAGTCTTCACAGAAAATGTGAAATGTGGGTCTTGAAGGACAAGTGATATACTACTAAGTGGGGGGATAGTAGGTAGCAGGATAGACAAGCATAAAGGCTGGAACTAGCAAAGAATACAGTGTGTCTGAAGCACATTATTCAGGAGGCATTGGGTGAATGCAAGAAAATGATGCTAGAAGGGAAGATTAGGATCAGGCTTTACATGGTTCCAAGCATAGGAAGAAAAGGGCCAAGTAAAATTCTTAAGCAATTTCAGGTTTGTTGTTTAGAGAGGTAACTTCTTGTGTGAAACCAGAGGCTGGATGAGCAGCTCTGAGGCTATCAACAGTCCCAGTGAGAAGATGGAGGTAGGAAATAGAGATACCACATAAAGTCGAGGTGAAGGTAGGCTATACAGTAAGGAAGACTGGGTGACTGCCTGGGAAGGGAGGTGTGAAGGAAAGAGAATTGTTGCTAGTTTATCTATGCCTTGGTGCACTGATTATATGATAGGGAAAATAGGATGAAGACGGCCAATGCTTGTGCCTTAGGCTAGGCACTTGGAAGGTGGGAACCAAGATTCAGTTTGGGACATGAGTTTGAGGACATCCATTATAACGATTTTGGCTTTTAGTCTGAATAAAGTAGAAAGCCACTCAAGGGTTTGAAGGAGAGAGATAGAGGAGACCATTTCGGTTTATTATTCTAGTACAGCATTCCAGGTGAGATGTGACGTTAGATTGAACTAGGTATAAAACATCTGAAAAAATAATAACTCTAACACACTAATGTCACTTTATATAGGTAGCTTTCTTACTCTGACTTTCTTAAACAAAGGAAAAATGAAAATTAAAATTGCCTAAGTCTAAAAACTAATGAAAACACCACACACCAAATTTACAGGACGGAGTAAATCATACTCTCAGAAAATATCAAAGCTGAATACTTAACTAAATAAAAATATGAATAAATTAACATCTAACTCAAGAGTTGGAAAAATTAAAGGATAATAAAACCAAAGAAAAACAGATACCCTAATAAAGTTAAAATAGAATCTGATCATTTAAAAATTGTGAGATTGATAAGTAAACACAAAAACTCTTATTTTAAAAGAAAAATTAAACAAAAAACACCAATGACTATTACTGGCAAGAACAGGAGTTGGCAAACTATGCCCGAACTGTCTGTTTTGTAAATAAAGTTTTATTGGAACACAGTCCTATTAATTTGTTCACATATTGTCTATGGCTGCTTTTAAGTTATAGTTGAATAATTGTGATAGACACCATATGCCCACAGGCTTAAAATACTTACTGTCTAGCCCTTAAATAAAAAGAGATAGTTGTTTGTTTGTTTTTATTTTTTTAATGTCTTATTTATTCTTAAGAGAGAGAGAGAGAGAGAGACAGAGCAGGAGCAGGTTAGTGGCAGAGCAAGAGAGGGACACAGAATCTGAAGTGGGCTCCAGGCTCTGAGCTGTCAGCACAGAGCCTGACACAGGGCTTGTACTCATAGACTGGAAGATCATGACCTGAGCTGAAGTCGGACACTTAACCGACTGAGCCACCCAGGTGCCCCAGTAAAAAGAGATAGTTGTACACAAGCACAATAGCATGAGCACAAAGACAAAAAATTACTAATGTTAAAAAAAAAAATGTTCAGAAATATATCACAGTTTAAAATAATCAGAAAAGGGTACTTTGTAAAATTCAATACACTGCATTTAAAAAACTGTTTGGGATGGATGGTTTTCTAGGAAAAAAATGTTATAACATTTATCCTAGAAGTGATAAGAAGTTGTAAAATAATAAAACAATGGAAGAAAATTTAAAAGCTATCTTACATTTGGGTTTTCCTATTTTTAAAGACAAATTAATTCTAATACTATTAAGAGGCCCAGACCACAGAAATAAAAGTCCCAGAATTAATCTTACAGAAGCAGTGAAATAGCATTGATATTAAAACCTGATAAAGAAGCAAAAAACAGAATATAACAGAGAAACTCTTTTATGAATATCAATCCAAATGGCAAAGAACTTTAGAAAACAGGATTCATCAATGCATTAAAATAATACACCAAAACTAAGTACAATTTAACCTCAGGAT
Organism: Panthera leo; assembly: GCF_018350215.1. NCBI lineage: Eukaryota > Metazoa > Chordata > Mammalia > Carnivora > Felidae > Panthera > Panthera leo. The sequence continues at coordinate 90,136,291 of NC_056683.1, forward strand.
TCAATGATACTATACTTATAATTACATTTATATTAAGATATTGAAGAAATGAAATCACAAGCTTTGCTTTTGAGATAGGAAAACTTGACTTGGCAAAAATGCCAATTCTCACTAACTTAACATAATCAAGAAACTAACTCAACTAAAAAATGAACATGATTTCTTGGAGGTTATACTCAAGTTCACCCTGCAAAGTAAACCTGTATATTTATTCAGGAAAATATCTAAAATTGAAGAATAATCAGGATGCCTATTCTCAACCAAGTATTAAAAATATTATAGCAAGAGAGTAAGTAAAACAGTTTGATACCAGAGAAGAAATAGCAAAATCAATGAAACAAAAAAGAAAGTCCAGAAATTGACTCCAGCAAATATGAGAATTCTGTATGTTATATCAAAATTAAAATCAACAGAAGAAACAGGGAGTATTCAGAAAAAGATGATGAGTCCATACTATATGGAAAAAATTCCAGACAGATCAAAGATTTAATAAGAATAAATTAAATTTAAAAAGGGCTGGAGGAATATATGGATAAAGTAGGTATGGCCTTTATGAGCAAGACAAAGCCCAAAGACTATACATAAATTGGTAAATAATTTCCATAAGGTAAAAATATTCATAAATAAAAATCAAAAGTTAACTAGGAAAAAAATGTCTATAACACATGACAGCACATGCAATATACACACAATGGACCACAAATATGAATAAGAAAATTATAAAAAAAGGAATTTAAGTGGACAAATATGGAAAATGCTGAGCTTTACTCAAAATTCAAGAACTGTCAGTCAAAATGATATTAAAGTACCATTTTTTAAAACTTAAAAATGTTGACACTGCCCAGTGTTGGTAAAGTTATGTGGGAGGAAGTTACTGTTCAAGGAAATGTAAATTGGAACAATCTCCCTAGTGGGCAACTGGAGATCATTCACCAAAATTTTAAATGCATACACCGTGTTGATGGATAATACTCCATGGCTAGGGATTTCCCCAATGGATATCACTGCAGCTGCCAAGAGTATGAGTAAGAATGTTTACCATGCACTGTTTACAATCAAAAATAATTGGAAACAAAGGTGTCCATCAAGATAGGACTGGGTAAATGCATTAAGATAATGTGCACATTGTGCCATACTATGAAGTTGTTAAAACAAAGAATCCAGTCTTTCTCAGTTGAATTGGAAACATCTCCACTATGTATTATTACAAGAGACATAAACCATAACATGACCAAATCTGTTTACACTAAAACACACATGTAAATACATGCAATATTTGTGTGTATTTGTACAAAGTCCTCCCTTAAAAAAAATAAAGCCTTTTGGGGCGCCTGGGTGGCTCAGTTGGTTAAGTGTCCAACTCTTGATTTCAGCTCAGGTTATGATCTCATAGTTCATGAGTTGAGCACCACATTGGGTGCTCCTGTATATGTATATATAGGAGCTTTTAAACAGGAATTTAATTTGGAGAAATGAATTGAGAAGAGATGGTTAAGACCATGAGTTATGGAGCTACACTTTTTGTTACAAGATGACTGCTGCTTTCTGATGTATCAAAATAACCACTGTTTTTCCATCTGGTTTCCCAGGGCAAGCATTACCTGGAGTCCAGGCTTTGCTAACCTCTGAACAGCTTCAGAGATATAATTCATCCTGTTCACATTCTCTGAACAGAGCATTGGACTCTCCAAGGAAGATATTTAAGATCCAATACTATATTAACTGGAGAAAGTGTTTCTACACATGGAAATACAACACAAAAGAACATGAGCTGTAAAAAAGTAAAGGAAGTCAGGTGCATAGTTTAAGAACTATTTAAGGAGTGCCTGGGTGGCTAAGTTGGTTAAGTGTCCAATTTCGGCTCAGGTCATGATCTTGTGGTTCGTGAGTTTGAGCCCCATGTCAGGCTCTGTGCAGACAACTCAGAGCTTGGAGCCTGCTTCAGATTCTGTGTCTCCCTCTTTCTCTGCCCCTTCCCCGCTCACGCTCTGTCTCTCTCTCAAAAAATAAACATTAAAAAAAACACTGTTTAAGCCTTGTTTCCTCAGATTTTATATTTCCACTTTTCACAAATGAACTTCCCATAAAAGGCTTTAGAGTCAGTAAAATTAGAATGGAATAGACAGCTGCTAAGATAATTCATTAGCACACATATTTTCCCTCAGTGAAAATATGCAGAGCTTCCTTCCATATCTTTTTCCTACCCATGAGATGGAAAGGCAGTGTGAGTACTTTTTAAAATGAGTAAGGTTAGGGGCACCTAGGGTGGCTCAGTTGGTTGAGCGCCTGACTTTGGCTCAGGTCATAATCTCACAGTTCGTGAATTCGAACCCTGCGTCAGGCTCTCTGCTGTCAGCCTCTGTGCTGTCAGCACAGAGCCCACTTTGGCTTCTCTGTCCCCATCTTTCTCTGACCCTCCCCTCTGCTCTCTCTCTCTCTCTCAAAAATAAATACACATTTAAATAAATAAATAAATAAAAATGAGTAAGGTTAAAATGTGATCACTTCCTGAGCTGACATCCACTAAAACAAATATAGGAATGAAAACCGTGATTAGAAAAGGAAAAAACAAAAACAAAAACAAAACAAAACAAAAACCCCAAAACTAACAAGCAATTGAGGATATTAAAGGAAAACAAAAATTTTTTTCCAGTAAGACAAAATATATACAGGAGCCACACAACAACTTCAGTTTTGATGCAAGCCCTTGGTGAAAAGCATGACAAAAATTGCCTAATTTACAGTGACCTTTGTAAGCCTTCTGAGGTAATTTATCTTGATAAGATATGCTTTAATGTGGATAATATCAAATCCATTAGGAAGAATAACTTAACTGCCATTATAAAAACTAAAATTTAACCAGGAGGCAAATATCTTCCTCCAAATGATGCCATTATTTCTCACAATCATTAGTGAGTATGAATTATTAATATTAGGAAAAATCCTCATCTTCGGTTAAGGGCTATTTTTATTATTCAATGTTTATAAAGATAATCAGCATGAGACAGTGGATCTGCTCACTTAGGAACATAAACCAATACCTGGCTTCTTTTTGGACAAAGGAGTTTAGAGATCTAAGGAATATACATGCAATCTTCCCCTATCTTTCTCTCTCTTTCAAAGCTCTTATTCCACTTTAAACATTATTCTCCAAGGCATCTAAAATTGGTTCTCTGACATCCATACCAAGTCATGTAATACTCCTTCCTCCATGAGGCTGTAGGAGGAAATCCATCGTCCCTCCCATCCCTGTTCTCAGGATAAGGTCCATTAGTCATCTGTTCACCTAGATCAACTGACTATGATCAGAATTTCTGGGGATCATGTTAAAAATTTTAGGGCCTTAATTTCAGATTCTGATTGACACCTGGCATAGGAATAGGTAATGGGGAATAAATCCTCTATTATACTAATGTCCCCACGATACTTGGTATTTCTTTGCTCTTGACTGAATTCCTTACCTTCTCTATTACTTCTCCACCTTAGGGTATGAAATTCTTCGCTCTACTCTCTGGAACTGCCACACAGTGATAGCAGACTATATCAAGCTCTTCTATCACCTCAGCTTAACTTGAAACTTGACTCTCCTTTACGGATTCTGTCTCCCATCCATCCCTGGTAAGTGGTGGGAGATGAAAACTCTCTTCCCCATTACCATTTCCAGTCAATTATGTACTCAACTTTTGTAAAAATTCCTGCTCTTTTAAGTCCATCTGACTATGTCACCTGTTATTTAACCTTATCTAATGAAGACTTGATACCTATGGCTCCTAGTCTTTCTCTCCATCCCAATTCCTGTCATCATCCTAGGTGACAGTATTTTTCATGCGGACATCCAGAACACTCACCCTTCAGTTCCCTGACACCCTCATTTCCACTGACATCTCCTCTGTCCCACTTCAATCATATCAGGTATTATTTCTAGGCTTTGTCATCAATCTACAACTGTACCACTTTTAAAATCATTAGTACAAACACCTCAATTTCTGATCAAAGCTTCCTGTATTTCAAGCTTGCCCAGCTATTTTTTCGAAGTCCATTTTTTATCATTACTGACACTTGGAGATTACAATTCCTCTACTTTCTTTCTACTCATCAGCAGCACCTGCTCCCACCCCTCCACCCTAGTCCTTCTTTCTCCTGCTTAGAGAGCAGAGCTCAACATTTTAATCACACTCCTGCCAATTTCTTAAACTTATTTGCCCTTTTGTCATATCTGACTGGCAAAATGCCAAACTTGGATAATCCAAGGTGGCTAGTGCTTAAGAAAAATTACATACAGGGGCAACTTAAGACCACTCTAAATCCATTATCACAATCTCAACAAGCCCTTAACACTGGACAGCAATTCTGAAATGTCTTTACAGTCAATTTCTTTTCACATGTTTCACAAGATTTATATTAGGTTTCTTTTTTCCTCCACAAACTTCTAACCATCTTATTATCCTTGATTCTGAAAATGACCTTAATATATATTTCATAAAAAAATATAATACACCAGAGTAAAGCCCTCATCTTCTTGCCATATACCTAAAACCTATTTGCACCAGAACCCAGTTTTTAAATCTTCCCTCCTGTTATAATAGGAGTACCCTAACTCCTATATAAGGAAAATCTACTTGTTCTTTGGATTTCATTTCTCTCTACTTCTCAGGACTCATATTATCTGTAATCCCTTTTATTTTCTATATGAGTAATCAATCAATTTCAATCCCTTTTCATTGTCTCTTGAATAGTTGCCACAAAATACAAACATATCACTTCCACCTTGAAAATAATATGTCTACCCATCTGGGTACTACTTCATATTGCCTAGATTATCATCCCTTTTACTTATATAAATTCACTTCTCAAAATCAATGCCTGTACTTGGATTTTCTATTCTTACACTCATCAGCCAACTTAATCTATTTTTTTTGCTCTCCACTATGTGAACAGCAGCAACAACAAAAGCTCTAAATAATGTCACCAATATCTTCCATCTCGCTAAATACAATGATTATTTTGTAGCCCTCATATTACTTGACCACTCACAGCAGCACTCAGTATAGATGATCACTTCCTTCTCTTTGAAACACTCTTTCCTTGGCCTCTAGGACAGTATATTCCTCTGGATTAGGACAATGTCTTAGAGGGTTCCTTGTTGGCTCATTCTCCTCTATCTAATCATTAAATATTAGAATTCCTCGAAACTGATCCTGTATTCTTTTGTCACTCACATCCACTCCCATGGTTTTCCCACTCCAAAATGGACTGTGCTTCTGATATACCAGACTCATATCTATGCAATACTTATTCTACATCTCTAAGTATCTAGGCACTGAAAACTCAGCATATCCAAACAGAATTCAAGATCTGCACCCTTTCCTCCAAACTAACTTTCCTCCTTCTCCACCCTTTCCTCCTTCTCCACTCTTCTTTTCCTTCACAAATGACCCAACTACCTACACCACAACGCAAGCCAGACATCTTTTAGAAGCCAGAAAACTTCTAGATCTCTTCCTCAATCATCCATATCTTATTAATCACAAATCCTAGCAATTTTGTTTCTCAAATATTCCCCAGTGAATCCACATCTTCAACTGGTCTTCCCAATACCCTCTTAGAGCCTTGCCTGCATGTATAATGATCTTATTAATAACACAAATCTGATGATCATACCCCCTTCCTTCCTCAACTCTGCTAATAATAATCCATTGTTTTTAAGATAAAACAGCAAATCTGTAACATGATTTACAAAGTCCTCATGATCTGGTCTTCGCCTATAACATAGATTCATCTTATGCCACAAACATGCCATTTGCCACTCTCCATCATCTTCTATATTTTATTCATTTTGACTTTTATTCACTTCCTTCAATGTGCTATTGCTTTTCTGCTGTCAGAACCTTTTCCTAGAACATTCTTCTGCTGTCCTTTGCTTTGTGACCTCCTAACCTTCGAACCTCAGCTTCAATGTCACTTTCTCAGCCAAGCCTTCTCTAACATCATAAGTCTAGATCAGATCCCCTAATTTTATTTTCCCATAGCAACTTTATCCCTTTTATTACACATGTAATTGAAATAAATTATTTAATTGGTTGATTAATCCCTCTGTCCTTCCAGAACATAAACTCCATAAGAGTAAAGGAGCAGGTACTTCTTTCTTCCTAAATAGTTTCCATTCTCAATTAAAGCAGAGAGTATTAATCAGCTCCTTCAATAAGCCTTCCTGTATTACACGGGCCAGAAGGTAAAACCTTTATTTTCCAGATTTCTTGCAGTCAGGGTTCTTGATGTAAAAAAATCAATTCTGCTAATTAGATGCCCGTGTGCAAGATCTGGATGATGGAGGTTAAGAGAAAACTATCTTCCTGCTATTGTCTTTTCCTGGTAAGCAAGATCTTGGAGAAATGAGGGCTGAAAATTATAATAGATGTATCATATGCTCAAAATTTGGCTTTCCAGTGTGTTCATGAACATTGAAAAGACATGCATAGCAGCAGTTGTGGCTTCTCAACTTCTAGATCACTATCACAGTAGCTGGTTCTTCAATTCAACAGTTTCAGTGGTAGCCCCCTGACTTCTACTTCTCCAATCTTACCAACACTGGTAAGTACCTAATTTCTTGCAAGATTCTGTTCTATTTAAAATGTACTGAGAGTGGTTTGTTTCCTTTACTGAATCCTGACTGATACAACATGTGTCTTCCTCAATACACTCTAAACAGGTTGACAGAAGAGTTTACTTAGCTTGATACCTATTGATCTACCACAGTCACTGGTGACTAGCTTACATTCACTAAATATTCACTGAGTGGCCATCACTAAAAACAGTTTGAGGCTCATGGGTATATAATCAATTCACAATGACACAGACTAATCTAATTCCCCATAACCAATTTTCATATGTCATTCTGGCTGTGCTAATTGTTCACTTTAACTTAGGAGAAAGGAAGTAAATGTGCTCTGTCCATGTTATATCCCTTGAAAGATGGTCTTGGTTCCCACAGAGGCTACCCTGATATTACTACAACCTAATTATATAGAAATAAGAGTATTCCAGAAATAGTACCTTAAATAGCAAAAGAGAAATCTCATCTAAAATTGCATTCTTTATATCCATTATACCCATTTGGCCATAAATGCTGAAATAACATCTAAAAAAAAAAATCACACTGTGAAATGTAATTTTGATCCTTAAATTTTATCAATATAAATCTCTGTATATCTAGAGATTGAATAATCTTAGTTATTTAATCTACATGTCTTTAGAGTGCTTCCCCTACTAAAGTATTTTCAAATGAGAGAACAACAATATTCCAATTAACATAGTTTTCCAAAACAGCATGGTTACTTAACAACATATATAAATTTGTTGTAAGAAATTCATTCTATGCTTCTAAAATACATCTTCAAGTACATGAACAAAAATTACTGCAATCAGAATTTACTTAAAAGTAGTAACAAAAGAAATCAGGAAAAAAAATCCAACGTTACTTTCTATGTCCCTTAAAAAGAGTCTTGTTTATTCAAAGTGAGCCATATATTAGACTACATTGATATGAACGCCTGGCCCACGGGATTTCCCCCTGCTTGAAGGAAAATGAGTCCTATTTTTCAGCACCCGAATTCTGGTCATATAACTTGTCTCTTCCACAATCTTCAAAAGCTTCTCAGTGCACATAAAGTCCAAACACTTAAGCATGTAATTTAAGGTCCTTCACATTCTGACCAAAATGTATGTGCCTGGCCCTTCATGCATCATACATAATAGTGAAAAGAGAACACTTTTCTATTTGTCCAAACAGATCCAGTGGTTTCCTTTGCTCACGTCCTCTTTCTTCTTTCCTTCAAATGCTCCTTACCCTTATTGCTGCATATTGAAATACAAGATCACTGTTTTGAATTAATCTACTTTTTTATGAATGGTTTGTTCTTCTCTTACATTACTGACCATATTTTGCTTTCCTTATATATTATTTGTAAACCCACTGTGACACTGTAACAACATCTGTGTCTTAACGATAGAGAAACTCCACCATGTTCAGCTACTTATTTTCAATGGCACAGGAAATTTGATCAATTAAAATTGACATGTTAACTTAGAATTGGACGTATCGTATACTCTAAAATAATTGTTCTCAATAGGTATATAAAATTTAATTGAACTGCTGTTCATACTTTAAAATTCCCCTACTGTTGGGTATTTATGTTGAATTTTTTCATTATAATGTATTGGAATAAAACTCTTGGTTTATATTATTTTTCCTTTTAATATGTCCTTGGAAAGATTCCCAGGTTTAGAATTTCAAGGTTAAAGGATCCAGAAGGAAGCGTGGCTCTTAACATATATTACCCAAAAAAAAAAAAAAAAAAAAAAAAATATTTCTTTTTAAAGGATTGAAAAGGTCACTGCCACAGAAAACCTAGGAATGTACCAAATCCTTGAATCATTTTTAGAAATGGGCATTCTCATTTTTAGCTTTTAAAGATTTATTTAGATTAAGAGTATACGGTCTGAATTTGCAAGATTTATCCAACAATTTTTTATTCCAATTTGCCTATTTTATTTCTTCTTTGCCCATTTACTTACTGAAAATTTTGTGTTTTAGTTATTAAACTTAATAAGCACACATATAAAGATGTAGATCCACATAAAAAGATGTAGTTACCAATATTTCCCCCAACCTGTTACTCCCTTTTACAATTCAAGGTATTATTTTTTGTTGTCCAAAAGCTAAAAATGTAAACGTTGTTACATCTGTCATTAGTTAAAGTTGTCATCTTCTCTTCCTTCAAAGTACATATGTAACCATTTACAGAGTGTCTACTGTGTATCAGGCAACGTATGTTACCTTACTTATTACAAAAACTTTAAGATCTAGGTATCATTGCCACTTTGTTCATGATGGAATTGTGGCTCAAGGAAATTGAAAAAGTTACAGTGCCTGAGTCCAGATTAATATTCAGGTCTGTGTGGATCCAAAGCCTTTATTGTACAAGAGGCTACTTCCCTTTGAAAACAGAATATTCGTGCTTTCCAAAATGCAATTAAACATTCAGTTCTATTTTTTAATTAATTTTCTTTGGTTTTATTTAAAAATATTAATACACTTTTGACATTCTTTCTATGTGGTTACAAGCAATTCTACAACAGTAGAATTACTATATTAACCTCCAAAAGGAAAGAGGTTGACATGGCTAAGGAAAGAATAAACTCTGAGAAAATAAATATTTTATGTATACTTAAAATTAAAAATAAGAGAAAGGGGGCTCTCAGGCACCTGCTACTGTCTTTAGCTAATAGATATCATCTATGCCAGGAGGAGAAAATTCTTATTTGGCTATACTAACTGTAAAACTGCTAAAGCAGAAATAAATAAAGCTATTAAGTATCAGATAACTTATATCAAAGTCAAATTCCTTTAATTTAGGCAAAGGTTAAAGTTGACCTATTGGAAAAAAAAACAAGGAAATAGTTGGTAGCTTTGGATAATAATAAAGAAGTCAAAAAAATGACACTTGAAGTAGCTTGAGGGAACATATTGTTGGATTTTTCGTATTATTATTGGATTCATTATACTAAATATATTTAATAGATATTTCTAATAACTACATTCATGAGGCTTATTGTATGATAGACCATTTCTACGTATAAGAAAAACTCTTAATATTCCTAATATATGTAAAAAAATCCAACCACATATCACTACCCATAAATCAGAGAAATACTGCACAGGGGTGAGTGGAAATACCCATCCCACTACTAGAATATTTAAAGCCTGTTAAAAACTTGTCCCTAAGGAAAGAATTTATTTGGCTTAGATTGCAAGTGAAACAGAATCTGAAGATTCTAACTGAAATATTCATTCAACTTGAAATTAAATCATAATTGAAAATAATAGCTTAATAATGAAAACATCTGCATCCCTAATGATATACTTCTATAAATGTAAGCTGCTACTATTCCTTTAAGGTATGCTGTACTTTACAGAAAATAGTGGTTTCTTAAGAAAGTGTCTTTGTGCAGGAGAGCAAAAAATATGCAGGGTAAATTAGGGAAAATTATTCATATTGTTTATTTTAAAATTTAGTTATTAATACATATTCTTAAAAGTAGATTGTTATAATATGACATGTAACATTTTATCATTGTTCAGTTTCCAAAATAATTTCATATAGCATTCCATTTGTTTCTCAATAACTACCAGAATAGGTGTTATTTACCCTATTATTATTCTATTTGATAGAATAGAAAGTAAGTTTCAGAAATATTTAGGTGTTTGGGGCACCTGGGTTGTCAGTCGGTTAAGCATCTGACTCTTGGTTTCTGGCTCAGGTCATGATTTCACAGTTCTGAGTTTTAGCCCTGCATTGGGCTCTGTGCTGACAGTGTAGAGCCTGCTTGGGATTCTCTCTCTGCCCCTTCTCTGCTTGTGCTGTTTCTGTCTGTCTCTCTCTCTCTAAATAAATAAATAAATAAGGAGGAGGAGGAGGAGGAGGAGGAGGAGGAGGAGGAGGAAGAGGAGGAGGAGGAGGAGGAAAAAATAGTTATGTGTTTAAGGCCGCAGGGCTTCTAGAGGCCACATCAGAACCAGACCTTTTGTTAACGTGCCCTCTTGCTTTGGGCCTCATTAGGAATTCCTGATATACTACCTTCTCCATAGAGAGCCACAACCTCCATCTCCATAGCTTATGCTTAAGGTATACTTTCCTTTCCTTTCCCTATTTTCTTGTTTCAGTGGACAATTTGGAAATATAGTTGGTTTTTCATAGGGGGTTAAATTTTATATTAAAGATGGGAAAGATATGAGGAGTCTAAAATATATTGTTACTTACTGGGAAGAAAAGAGTCATTTTTAGTTGTGGTTATGGCAAAAAATAGCCTTATTACAAACACACACACACACACACACACACACACACACACACACACACACAGAGAAAGAAAAGGAGAATACCTCCATGGAGTTTTACTTATTATTTATACAAATAAAGTTATACAGTGTTGAATAAAGCTGTAAAGAAATGCTTTTACAAACCATAATCGCTACGTCAGGAATTGAGACGGTTACATTTAAACACTTAAGGGTAAAGTACTAGTGTGGCACGGTAGGGATTTAGCTGTACTTCCATTAACAGGAGTCATGAGGCTAAATTTCTATGTACCACCATAGCAAATTTACCTTCTAATTTTATTTTAATGTTCTGAGTACTTAATTTCCCATTTTTCGAAGAACATGGGAAGGAATATCTCCGCCCATCATGACAATAGCTCCGCAGAATTGCTAGAATGTTAATACCATTAAGTTCAAAAGGAACTTAAAGAAATAAGAAGCATACAACTAGCACTAGAAAAACAATCTAAAATTCTGGAGCTTCGATAAAGCATTCAGAAAGATTACTTTATCTTTTGTTATAAAATCATATCCACTGAAGAAGGGCCAGCTTTTTGAATCTCTCCTTAGCAGAAATGGGGGATATGGTCGGACTGAAGAAATGTTCTTCCATTTTATTAAAAACAAAAACCAAACAAAAAGCCCTAAATGCTTTAGAAAGTCCCAGATCGGATTTGGTTTTGAATGCTTAGGATACAGAGTGGTAAAAAGGGCAGTCTTTGGAGTCAGACTGATTCCAGTCATGGCTCTACTACTTGTTACATGGTCGTCTCTGAGAAAATTATTTCCAGTTTCAGTTACCTTATCTATAAAGTGGGGATAAGAATCTCTAAGGGACAGAATAGTGGTGCAGATCAAATGAGAAAATCAAAGTGAGGCTGTCTCTTATAATGTTTGTCTCAGAAGAACAAAAACAACAACAAAAAAGTAATCTGGGGGTAACTACTATCAGCCAAACATTATATGAAAGGCTAGGAATATAATGATGAACAGGATAATGTTCCTTGAAAACATGTACTTTTTAATGAATGTTTGTGAATTTCATTTTTGTTTTAAAAAAATCCAATAACAATAGGTAGACTGGATGAAAATCAAATCAAAATATTTTTAAAAAGGTATAACAAAAATGATTTGAGATTTTCTAGTCTACTTAACTGTATTAAAACTTTTCATTTCTCCAGGTCTTTTTTTTTTTTTTTTTTTTTTTTTAAGCATAATGACCTTTGAAACTATTTGGTGACAATGCCTTAAATAAACATTATTTGAAACTGTGTCTATATAAATTATTTTATATGGTTTCAATATTTCATGTTATTTTGTAATTACTTACACATATATAATATCAAGGTATAATAAAAATACAGACTTACATCACAGGGTCTGTGAGGACTGAATGAGTTATCTATACAGCAATGAAAATGCCAGGCACAAGTAAACAGCTGATAAATATTAAGCACTATTACTATAGAAATTAAATAATAAACTGGCATTATTTACAATAGCAATAGCTCTCAGAACTGAGAGGTATGAATGAAGTAACCAGAAAGCCACAAGGTGGCTCTCAAGGCTTGGCTTTTAAACACAATCGAGTTGCTTTTTATTTCCAAAGAAATGAAAGAAGACTTATGAATGCCAACCTTTTTAAAGGCACTCATAAATTCATAATTAATAAATAACTGGAAGACTACAAAGCTGTTTAATAAGTGTTATATAATAGAAAATATTATTAAGCAGAAAAAAAAAATGAAGAAAATGAACACATTTTATAGTTCTAAATTGAAAGAATCTGATGTTCAAAACAACTGACATCAGATTATCATATGCAGAATTTAAAATATCAACATAAAATGATGGCATTCATAGTGCAGTCATAACAATTAAGTACATCTTACTAACATGATAAATGTGAAAGTGTATACATAGTACAATATCTGGCAGCTAGCAGCTGTTTTGTAAATATCAGTTAAATCTTATGCATATAAAAAACTTTGAAGTTACTGTCATTTTATGTCCACTGAGTTTTTTATTTGAAAATTTATTTGAAAATTTTAATACTTTATTTGAAAATTTATTATCACAGCTTTAAATCTGGGCAAACGTTTTCTGTAAAGGGCCTTGTATTTAGGCTTATTAGTGGGCTACACAGTCCTTGCAGCAACAATTCAATTCTCCCCTCATAGTGCAAAAAAAGGCAGCCATTGACAACAAAAGGAGTCCAGCTATTTTCTAATAAAACTTTAATTAAAAAAAAACAACAGGTGGCCAACTTTGGCCCTCAGGCTGTAGTCTATCCACTCTTGATATAAATCATTATCTCACATAATTAAATGAAATCTGTGAAAATCCTAGATACTATCAATACTCAAATTACCTAGAGAGGTGCTTGTCAAACTGTTATGCACATAAAATCACCTGAGGATTGAGGTGACATTCAGATTATGGTTTGGTATGGTATGGTATGGGGCCTGAGGTTCTCTGCATTTCTAGAGGACCCAGGCTTTTTAGGTCCTTTGACCAAACACTGTGCAGCAAGGCATTTGTTGTAAAAATTTCGGGTCTCAAACTTTCACATACTTTTTTTTTTTAAATCATATTTTTAAGTAATCATTCCACTCAATGTGGGACTTGAACTCACAACCTCGAGATCAAGAGTTGCATGCTCTACTGACTGAGTCAGCTAGGTGCCCCTAAACTTTCACATTCTCTTTTTAAGAGCTTTGGTTTGTGCAGTTTTCATGTGTTCATATTAACCTTAGAAATTAAAACTGAGAAATTAAAAAATAATAATGTTAGTTTTTTAAAATAATAATCCTATTAGATGTTAACATATTTTATGGAACTTAACAATATTTTCTGTTTTAACTATATTTTAAAGAGTAGGACTAAACACAATTCTAATCATAGAGATAGAGGTGATAATTGTACACATCATGCACCGGGATCCTTTGGAAGATCATTATATCAAGAGAAAAGTAAAGATTATAACATGATAAATATGTAAAATCAACTCCTTGGAAATTAAAGACCACAGATCTTTCATATATAAAATATCTGTAATATCTGGCACATTATATGCTTTAGTTCTTATATCTCGCCCTCATTTGTTTCCTACCTGTTTTTCTGCATGTCCATATTCAGTTCCTTGGGTAGGTAAAAAGCAGGAAATCTGACCACTATTTTTTGCTCTTTCTATTAGAGACATAGCTGTTCTTACAGTAGCATTTCGAGCATGCACAAACACCATCACCTAAAATAAAGGAAAACAGTTTATTTAATACTAAAATTCATTAAGAGACAGCTTAATACCAGTCTGAAAATCACTATATATAAACTATTAATTTTTCAAAATATAACCCCCAGTTTACGAATTCTCCAACATTTCCTTGTTTTAGAAGAAAGTGTATATAGGATAAAGGCAAGTTAAATAAAATTCAATAATAAGGCTTTACACATTGTTAATCTATACATTGGCATAAGTCAGAACTGAAATTAATGGATTATATAAAGCATGGAATTTAATTTGTGCTTTTCTCTTTTGAAGACATGATTCATGAGTACAATCATATATTATGGAGACAAGAGTATAAAAATATACAAAAGCCTTATTTCCCCACAGTCAGTGAAATTTCCAGTATCGTAAAGATGTTTAAGGAAACTGAAAACAATAAAAACACTCTTCCTTGGACAAAATCATGTCTAAGAACAACCACTCAAAATAGAGTTTAGGGAACTGCTGAAGATGAAAATGCTTCTAGAGAGGCATCTGGAATTTTCTGTTGTTTTTTGACCTTCCTGTGGAATTACTCAAAAAGTGACTGTGGAAATCTGAATTAGAGGGAAGTCACGTATCTGGGTGCTTTGTCAAGGAGAAGTGGAAAAAAGTACTTTCAGGAACAGTCACCAGGCAGAATGTCAATGCAACTGAAGAATATAAAATAAGAGAGTGATGAACACTCTGTATCTGCTGCCTAGCAGTGCCTGCCTTCTCTCTTTCCTATCTTTTTTTCTTTGGCCTTTGGCTTCCATTTACTCCCACATTCAGCTGGACGCAGCCTTCCCAAAGAGCCATTAGTATAACAAAAGTCGTTTTTATTCTTTCATATGGACAATTGATCTTTTTGAATTTTATATGATGAAAATGTCAGGTAATTCTGACATTTTAATTATAGTCCTAAACATACAACCTAAGGACAATCAGCAGTGTGGGTGCTTTGGGTGAATTAAGACAAATTCTAACCCCAGCTTCCAACCAAACTGAGACCTCTCAATCTCTCTGGAGTTACCATGGTATGCCCCGTAGGCCTCAACA
Organism: Panthera leo; assembly: GCF_018350215.1. NCBI lineage: Eukaryota > Metazoa > Chordata > Mammalia > Carnivora > Felidae > Panthera > Panthera leo. The sequence continues at coordinate 90,151,479 of NC_056683.1, forward strand.
ACACGGAGGTCGTAATTCTTGCTTTTCCCTCAATATTTCTTCATATTTATCTCTTAATTATATTTTCCCAGAGGCTAGAACTTTGGTCTTATTTTCATGGTACACATTTAGAAAAATATGCAACTGATTGGTTTTAGTCAGGGAAAGGATAGACTCATGCTAGCTTCCCTAAATAAAAGAGAAGGTCATTTTGATAATGAGTAAAAGTGAAAAGGGGAGGGAAGCCTGGGATTTGGCCAGAAAGGAGACAGACTGACAAAGATCTAGAGCGCACAGTGTTTAATTTACCCATAATCATCTTACATCTACAACCCTGTCAAAGAAACTGTTCCATATATGGCACATCAATTAAAATTCAGAGTAGAGTAAAATCATAGTTAATAATCACCAAAGAAATTGGAATGCTTAAATTACTAATATTCTTTTGGAATGTGTTCAAAGTCAATGAGGGTAGATCATCTGGAGAAGACCCAAAGTTCCTCAATGAAAAACTCCTGAAGCGTTTAGAGACAATAAAACAAGTATCACAAGTCACCTAGAGAGATTTAACATTAGTTAATCACAGCCATTAAGGATGTAAAGCTTCAGCTTTTATACTATGTCAGAGTTCTAACTTATGTGCTGATACTAACGTGTTTTTTAAAAAAATGTGATAAGAATCTCTCTAAAGAGCATACTAATAAAATTTATTTCAGTAAGTTTCATGAATACTTGGAAAAGTCTTCTGTTTTCCTTATTTTCAACTACAAAAAACAAACAAACAAACAACAAAGTCTGATTTTGATAGGTTTGCTAGCTTTCTGGGGAAATGTCTTTATTTCATAGGATGTCAAGAGACTGTCATTTAAGCTCAGTGTAACATTTTTCAGCATTATTGACATAAGTTGTTTAATACTAAGTTAGATATAAAATTCTGTTAACTATAATGCCCTGTTGAAGCTTCACCAGTTCAGAATCTCTCATCTTCTACCATTCTGTCTCTTGTAAAAAGTTTTTCAATTGCGAGTTTCTTTTTAAAAAGGCAGATTTTTCCTCTTATATAAAATTAAGGTTTATCACGCACACAGCTTCACTAACCCCTAACATTAAATTTAAGAAAATATCATTTAAAATGAAATTATTTTTAATTAATTAATTCATTCATTCATTCAAATGTTTCTGAGAATTCTGAAAATTACTATCAAGCCCTGAGAAAACTGTAAAAAAGAGAGGCCAAAGTCCCTGCCCTCATAGAGATGACAATCTAGTATGATGTATTTAAGCACAAAATATTTTTATGAAGTATTTAGCAGCCATGTATCATACTGTTAAAAGAAGAAATATAAAAATGAACAAGACATGGTTCATACGTAAAAGGCATGTACAACTTAAGGAGGCAGAGAAAACAGTAACACATGGAGCATGGATAACACAGGAATGCTAAACATGGAGCTGGTGGGTCTCCTTTGTTCATCCATTGCACTGTATTTACATAGTACCTACTGAGTACCAAACAATGTACTGAGCACCAGGGATACGATACATATGTTCCAAGGCTCAGAATGGCTATACTACTGTTGATGAGAAAGAATCACTAGTAATCAGCCCTACCTGGCTACAAAAGCAGGGTACAGGATGGATGGAGTAGTATTTAAAATATTTATCCTTGGTAATTTTAGTGTGTTAGCTTGAAGAAGTATGTTCTCGTCCAAAAGTTTCTTACACTGAGTCCCAAGGACCTCTTCATCAGAATCACTGCTGGTGCTCATCAAAATAGATTTCTGGGTCCTCCCCTAAAACCAACTGAGTAAGAATATCTAGGGATGAGGTCTAAAAATTGAATTATTAACAACTTTTGAGATGACTACTGCACTACTGTGTGAAATTGGTTAATAATGACCACCAACTTAGTTTTCTTCTTCTGAGTTAAAACAAGTTTAAAAGGAAACATATATAAAACCACCACTACAGAGATGATTTTAAAAATTCCCTAATAACCTATGTTTATTTACCTATATAAATGAAATAGTAGGAAATATGAAGGTATTTCATATAACCAGTATAGCCCCAAGATCATTTCCCAGATGGGTTTTTATAATGCAACCGGATTTCTATTCTCCATAATTCAAATACCACATTATGCAAATCCTGTTGATATGAAGAACATAAGGGAAAATAAAATATGACCCTAAATCTTCATTAATTATTTCATTCTGACTTGTCAACTTATCATTTTGCAAATTATTTTCTACTGCAGCCAAGAGAAATATTAGTTACACTTAAAGTGGCAATTTCTTTTTATTAAATGATCCATCACTCCTTGTTCAGTAAAATAAACTTTTTATTATTAAGAATTTTCTGTTTAGAGGCTCCAACAGAAGCCATTACAAGGTTTAAGGTCCTATAACATACTTGATTTTATGGTTTGTTAATTTGGTTAATTAATTTAAATAGACTCATATGAAAATTATAACAGAGAGGACAGCACTGTTTCATTTGGCAGAAATAGCTCCAAATTAATCTTAAACACTACTGGTAACCAAACAGCAGTTAAATGGGCATATGCCATTAAAATAAGATTACAACAATAGATTCAAGCCAACAACACTGGTAAATTTTAATTGCTTTATAAAACAGTTTACATTTTTACTTGACATTTGTTAGATTAATACATTTAAAAATATTATATTTGTTTTTAGTTTAAAAAGTCATTTATTTTAAATATACAAAATGAAATCAGTCCTGGACTAGGAAAGAAAGTGAATTTGAGTTCTGGCTCTGTTATTTGCTTTGCCAAAGATCTGTTCTTCACATGAGATGACGATTAAAAGTAATGAAAGAATGAAAGCTCAGATAAATCATCATTCAAAAAACTAGAATGCTTAGGTAACTCATATTGTTTTGGTGTATTCAAAGGAAAGAAGGACATGTTATTTGAAAAATTCCCAAAATTCTACTTAGAAGCATTATTAAAGAGCAATGTGATTTAGAAAAAACAAAAAAATCTCTTTGATTCTTATTTCCTCCAGTCCACAGATAGTCACTAGTGTCACGGGATTATTATAAAAATAGAAGTATATAATGTCAGTGAAAACACTGCATTTAGTAAAGCAATAGCTCTCAAACTCTAGAATACTTCGAAATCACTCAGAAGGCTTATTAAAAACACAACTGCTGCTCCTATCCTCCACCACCCTTTCAGATTAAGTAGGTCTGGGGCAAGCCAAGACTTTGCATTTCTAACATGTTCCAAGGAGATGCTAACACTCTTTCTACAGGAACTTTAGAAAACTCTGTCAGAACTAGTTAGTGTCAACACCACTGAAGGGGTAATAAACAATAAAATGAATTTGGCCTAAAAGACTAAATGGTGAGATCAGTAAATGACTGTTATAAATTGACACCTATATTAACTATTTATCCCTCATTTATGCAAGTGTGTATGTATCCAACACCACACAAAATAATTTAAAAGACCACTTATCCTTTAACAACTTTTGTGAAGGTGTTGTGCAAGATGAATGGGAAGTAAAAAAATAAAAGGAATATTTAAACCTGAGATTATCTGAAAACAGGAGGAAAGAGGGCAAGGATTAACTGTGAAATGTTGAATCAAAGACTGTTTCCTAGAAATTTCCACTAAGAAGGAAGACTGGGCAGGAAATATCTGAAAAACATAGACAACATGGCAGACAGATGTTCCATGGAAAATGTCGCTGAGGAATGACATTCTTTAATATAGGGTATTTGTTCTTGCAAGGGTTAAAGAATGAGGCCTGAGGGTGAGAAGTTTTATGTCCTAGACATTTATGCTTTCATTCTAACTGGCACAGCCTATAACGTGGCTTGCTCTCAATTCTTTCCAACTTTCTTAACCTGGGTTCCTCAAGAGAATTAAGTCCTAATGACCTAAACAAATTCTGAAAGTGCATGGTCCCCACGACAGCAGCAGCAGCATCCCCTGTAACCCTATCAGAACTACAAACTAACAGCCCAATACCAGGTCTGAGTCAGTAACTCCAAAGATGGGGCCCAGCAATCTGGTTCAACAAGCCCTGCAGGTGATTTGGATGCATGTTGCATCAAAAGCTGAAAGCCCTGCATCAAGTCATCCATCCAACTGTAAGTTAAAAAACAAAAACATTCATCAGTTGATGGACATTTAGGCTCTTTCCATAATTTGGCTATTGTTGAGAGTGCTGCTATAAACATTGGGGTACAAGTGCCCCTATGCATCAGTACTCCTGTATCCCTTGGGTAAATTCCTAGCAGTGCTATTGCTGGGTCATAGGGTAGGTCTATTTTTAATTTTCTGAGGAACCTCCACACTGCTTTCCAGAGCGGCTGCACCAATTTGCATTCCCACCAACAGGGCAAGAGGGTTCCCGTTTCTCCACATCCTCTCCAGCATCTATAAGTCTCCTGATTTGTTCATTTTGGCCACTCTGACTGGTGTGAGGTGATATCTGAGTGTGGTTTTGATTTGTATTTCCCTGATAAGGAGCGACATTGAACATCTTTTCATGTGCCTGTTGGCCATCCGGATGTCTTCTTTAGAGAAGTGTCTATTCATGTTTTCTGCCCATTTCTTCACTGGGTTATTTGTTTTTCGGGTGTGGAGTTTGGTGAGCTCTTTATAGATTTTGGATACTAGCCCTTTGTCTAATATGTCATTTGCAAGTATCTTTTCCCATTCCGTTGGTTGCCTTTTAGTTTTGTTGGCTGTTTCCTTTGCTGTGCAGAAACTTTTTATCTTCATAAGGTCCCAGTAATTCATTTTTGCTTTTAATTCCCTTGCTTTAGAAATTGTGGTTTATATACACAATGGAATACTACGTGGCAATGAGAAAGAATGAAATATGGCCTTTTGTAGCAACGTGGATGGAACTGGAGAGTGTGATGCTAAGTGAAATAAGCCATACAGAGAAAGACAGATACCATATGGTTTCACTCTTATGTGGATCCTGAGAAACTTAACAGAAACCCATGGGGGAGGGGAAGGAAAAAAAAAAAAAAGAGGTTAGAGTGGGAGAGAGCCAAAGCATAAGAGACTGTTGAAAACTGAGAACAAACTGAGGGTTGATGGGGGGTGGGAGGGAGGGGAGGGTGGGTGATGGGTATTGAGGAGGGCACCTTTTGGGATGAGCACTGGGTGTTGTATGGAAACCAATTTGACAATAAATTTCATATATTGAAAAAAAAATAAAAAAATAAAAAACAAAAACAAAAACAAAAACAAAAAAACCCTTCTCCTCCACCCATTTAGAACATTCCAATATCTTTGGGAGGATGGAGAGCACAGCCAAATCATTTTCTGTGTTTTGTAGTTCTAACGGGGAGTGCCACAACAGATGCGTTTCAGATATATTTATGTAACACAAGAGCATGTAGGCACAAAATAGTTTTGATTGGCATGGCCATGTTACCACATCTGTGTTATCAGGTAAATGCAATTTTAAAAGGTCTGGTTCTGCAGGCTGTGTACCCAAGAGACATCTGTGGAGGGATGCTACAAGTAATTACAGAGTTCTCATTTTAGGCCTGCCAGTGCTGGACAGCTGAACACACTCAGATCACCTGAAGATCTTTTCACATCAGCACACAGTTTCTTCGTGTACTTTTTACATCTGCATTGTAATGCTACTTAGAAATACCATAATTAATTAACCAGTCCTTGTCTGATGGACATTTATGTTGATTCCAATCTTTGTTATTTAAAGCAATGTTGTCAAATAACTGTTCACAAGCCATTTCACAAATTTGTGAATATATCTTTTGATAATTTTATAGAGTGAAATTGTTGGGTCAAATATATATGACTATTCATTTAACTATTTCCTTTTTCTGAGTATTATCTATTTTATTATTGGAGATGTTTTTCTTATCAATTTGCTAGGCATTCTTTGTAGATGGAAGAAGATAATATGCTTTGTCTTTTTCTATATTGCAAATATTTTGTCCTAGTCTACACTTTATCTGTTGACTTTGTTTATGGAATCTTGGTTAGAATGGAAACAGTTATTTTTCTTAAATCTATCAGCATTTTTCTCTGTGGCTTCTGAGAAAATCATAGACAAGGACGTAAAAACAGACATAAACATTTTTATTTATTTAGAAAGAGAGAGAGAGAGTGCATGCATGCAAGTGGGTGAGGGGCAAAGAGAGGGAGAGAGAGAATCCCAGGCAGGCTCTGCACTATCAGTGCAGAGCCCGATGTGGGGCTCGAACTCACAAACTGTGGAAATCATGACCTGAACCAAAGTTGGACACTTAACAGACTAAGCCACCCAGGTGCCCCAGTCATAAACTTTTGAAAAGGTGAACTTCAGTAGCACTGTGTGGCTCTGGTAATCCAATAGTAGGCACAAACATCACTGGATTTTGCTGTCACAAATACAGACACACAGATCTGAAGGATGCCCATAATACAGTGCTAAGTGGAAAAGAAAAACACGTTGAAGAACAATTTTCATAGTATTATTCTAAGTATATATGTAAAGGATGTATGTGTGCTTAAAATTAGATCTCTAGATGGACATCCACCAACTTAAATACCTCCCAAAATGAAAATGGGAGTGGGGAGGATAAAAAGATGGTTCCTTTGTATACTCTGTATTGTTTGTCTTACCCACTGAAATAAGCCCTAATAGTTTTACAATAGAAATTATATTGAACAGGAGAAATGATCAACGATGGCAATGAGATTATAAGAGTATATATATAGGGGTGCCTGGGTGGCTCAATTGGTTATGGATCTGATTCTTGGTTTCAGCTCAGGTCATGATCCCAGGGTTGCGGGACTGAGCTCCACTGAGCTGAGCGTGGAGCCTGCTTAAGATTCTCTCTCTGCACCTCTCTCTCTCTCAAAAATAAATACACATTTTAAAAAGAAGAGTACATGTATAATATACTACTGTACTAGTATATTTGATATGATTATTTTATTGCTAAGGGATTTATGGCGTCAAAGTAAAAACTTGAAGGAAACATATTTAACAATGTACTTACAAGGTCAGTGATGGTGGTACTTCTGATCTAAGTGACAAATTTATTTATTTATTTTTTTAGAGTACTTGGAAATGCTTTAAGAAAAACAGGTATTCTTGTAGAAGAAAATAAATAGCATTTCAAGGTAAAGTATACAGAGGTCAAAGGTACAGAGAATAAATCTAAAGGGTGGTAAATACAGATTTTTGGCAGAAACAGACATATGGACACAGGAGCAGGAATATCTGGAAAAGCAAAATACAACCTCATTATAAAATATATATTAAGATATAAAATTGATTCAAGACTCAGAAAAAAATGATAACACTAAAAGTGTGTACTTAATAAATTATTTTTGTGTTAGAGAAAGTTTTTAAACTGAATAGAGAGAAGGCTATCATTGTGCAAAATGTGGATTTTTATAAAGAAATATACATCATATATGATGATAAAGAAAATATGACTCAAGGAAGTATTTAAAAGACAACTGTAGACAAAAGATAGGAAAAGCCAGAGATGATTTTATCATTGTAAACTGATATGATAATGAACAGGAAAAAAATTTAAAGGGTGGGGTTAATTTGAAACAGGGGGGTGCTCTGTTTTTTATGAAGAGTCGAGATGAGCAAAAGAGTAGAGAGGTATTCCTAAGAATGAGTATGACAGTTGGAGACAGATCTTATAAAAGGGAACTTTGATTTAAACATTTTAAAATATAGCTTTGCAGCCAATGAACTGCTTGAAAAGTTAGTACAAGTTCATAAAATTTCTTTAAGAAAAATAAAAGAAGCCTTTTACCTAATGTGGGGAGATGGATGTTACTAATATGGTTAAATTAAAATAAAAATTTCCCTGATGCTTCCATATATAAGAGATATGTTATTCTCTTGAGCATCTAACGAATTCATGTGCTCCTCCTCTTAAACATTTATCACTGACTACCTTTTATTTTTAGTTATTTTTATGCTTGACATAGCAACTTTGCAAGTCTGCCATTATCCAACAATTACATGACTGGCACTGGGGACATGACAGTGGGCAGCCCAGCACCGGTCCCTTTTGCTTTTGGAGCCTTTACTTAGTTACTATGATAAAAGAATGGAATCTGAGAAGATGGGGAACACAGAAGCTGCTATTAATTACACAAACAACTATGGGAAGAAACAGAAACAACAACAAAGAAAGGAAAGGAAAAAGAAAAGCATAATTAAAAAATAATAGAGGTCCTTCCTTAAAGTCAACAAATTACTTGACTTAAAAGTCATGATATTTCAAGTTTCTTCATTACTGGTCTTCTGGTGTCATCTCTCTAAATTCTTTTTGCTGTTCAAAACCTCCATGCATTTGAACGGCCGTATATTTCCAGGCTGTTACTCATTTTTCTCTTTACTTACTGCCAAATTTATCTGTGGAAATTCTACACACCTTTAAACCTAGTTCTAATGATTCACCTCTATTCTCTCTAGGGAAATTAATCATTCCCACAGCACTTTGTTCATACTTGTGCCTTCTGTAAATCTCAATATATATATGTTTCTTCACTGTCGTGAACTACTAGGACTAATAATAAAATAATAATAAAATACATGATTAAATGCTTATGACATGCCCAGCCCAGTACTAGGTGTGATGCATAGTTCTCTATCTTACTATTAACAACACTATTAGTGTTTTATAGATGAGAAAAGCGAAGCTCAGAATTTTAATAACTTGCTACTCATTCAAGAACAGAATAGGGAATTAGCCTCATTGGAAAGCCTACTTTCTTTCCATCAAGTTATATTCCTTCCTTGGGTGCTCCCTAAGGGCAAGTTTACATCTTACTAATTTTGAGGTCTCCTTGTCATCCCCTGTACCACTCTCCCAACTATGATTCAATCAGTAGGTACTTAATAAATGATAGCTGAAATTCCAATGTTAGAAAATACCCATTTTCACAAAAAGCATTTATTTTTTTAAATATTTATGAGAAGTTTGAATGTAAAAGTTTATAAATTATAATAAGATATAGGCTGAGTTAATACTTTCACAGATACATTTATTACAATGTGGGGTATCAAGCTAACTTCCAATATTCCAACCAGATAATTGATTTTCCTGGATTGTTTTAAAAAATTTATTAGCAAACATTTCACTGATATTTAATAAACTAAAATTGGTACTGGTTAGTCATTTCATACTGTTGTAAAGCTACATGTGTATGTATTTTAATGCCATTGCAAAGTTCAAAATTTGTGATTTAAGAAACAACTTCTAAAATAAGCTAATTTGAGAGCATCTTAAAATTTTTTTTTGGTCTTTGAAGTCAAAGACAGTTCCTAAATCAAAGCTACCTACATTTATAATGAATCAAATTAATCATATTCATTAACGAAAAATATGTCCTACTAATGGACATGAATAAAGAAAGCATTCTTATATTTTATAATGGTAGAAAATTTGACACTACTATATCTGGATTACATCCAGAAAACTATTATTGCTAAAAGTAACAGTTCAGCCCTGAAAACAGGGCTAAAATAATAAATTTTAAAATTGTCTATTTTATTAATTATGTCTATAACAACTAGCATTTATTATCCGGTATTCCTGACAAGCAACTAAACTACTAAAACATATTTTTTAGTTTAAAATGATGTGGTTAAATGTTTATCAGATGTACCATGAAAATACAAACTACCTCAAATAGGGTTAATTTACCTTGTCCTACCTATATAGAAAACTGTATAATTCACTGACTAGTCTTCATGCATCAAATTATGCAAATAAACCCAGAAAAGTAATCTGGAGTAGAGAGAAGTGGTTCCGCAGCTCCAAGCTGTGTAATTAGATCTACGCTCAGCAATTTAGAGCCACCTCTGGACTCTCACGCTGCGAATCTGCAGTTCTTCTCAAGAAACCTAAGCTTTTAAGTGATAAATAGATTCAGGTTATCATTACTGAATTATATTTAGGGCATTACCCTGAAAGTGAAATATATTCTTCATCAATTTCTTTAAAGGAATAATTTTTAATATTTATAATTTCTATGTTTGAGTTGTAGGGAGCTTTAAATGCTATATTTGGTTAAAAGAAATCCACGATACTTTACATTTTCTAAACCCTAAAAGATACCTGTTATCAAAATGTATAATAACAAAACAAAGTTGGAGAACTTAATGTACATTACACACTATGACAGCAAAAATAAATTATCATTTTTGTAGCTAAGTCCACTATAAAAAATATAATCTTACAATCAATTCGCCATACATCACGACACCGTACAATATACTTAGAAGCATAAGACAGTTCTATTTCAGCAGAGTCTAAAATATTAAGACAACAGTTTTTAAAATTTCAAAATAGTACTTTGAATGCACTTCCCTTTCCTATAAGCTTTTTCTTTAACTTAAAAATAATGCTTTCTTAGATATTAAGCATATGTATGTACTTTTTTTTAGACAAGGGATATCTATTTTTCCACTAGCATACATATCTTTTAAAGGTAATACAATTTATGTTATCCAACTGATGCTTGAATTATCTATAAATTCTTTTTTTGTTTTTAAATTTTTTAACGTTTATTTATTTTTGAGACAGGGAGAGACAGAGCATGAACAGGGGAGGGTCAGAGAGAGGGAGACACAGAATATGAAGCAGGCTCCAGGCTCTGAGCTGTCAGCACAGAGCCTGACGCGGGGCTAGAACTCAAGGACCACGAGATCATGACCTGAGCCGAAGTTGGCCGCTTCACCGACTGAGCCACCCAGGCGCCCCTATAAATTCTTAATTCAAATCTTGTTCATAAGTGTACCATATACATTTATGCCTTGAATAATTTGAAATCTAAATTCATTTTTACAACTTATTCACTATATTTATAAACAAGTAACAATATTGTATATGCTATTAATGAAAGTGAATTTTATGCATTAAAATGGTCTTAAGCATGTTATAATTTTCTTCTAGTTTTTTTATACAATACAAAGCAAAACATCAAGAATATTAATATTACTTGTTCATTAAAAATCAAGAATATTAATAGTAATATTAATATTACTTAAGTTTAAGATATACTCAAACTAATGTTTTTGTTTAGGAAAAAATTCTTACCAATCTAGACAAAACTCTTACCTGATGTCAAACTATACAACATATAACATATAACATATATATATGTTATACAACATATATACAACATATAACATGTATGTACATACAACATATATACAACATATAACATATATGTTGTAACCTATACAACATATTTTAGTCTTATTTTGAATACCAACAGTGTTTTAGACCTTTGTTTGAATCATAACTCAGCATCTGTATAGCAGATAAGCTTTGGCAAATTTACCCATGCTTCAGTTTTTACCTGTAAAATGGAGAAAATATGGTACCTGCCTTACAAGGGTCATGTAGAGACAACAAACAGTAATTAGAAAGTATCTGGAAAATGTGGTCCATTCAGTAGGACCAGCATATAAAAAGTGGTCCATTCAGTAAGAAAAAAGTCTAGTTTTACAAAGGTTTTCCTTATATTCATCCCAAATCTGATCCCCACACATCCCACTCCCTGGGACCAAGGTCAGTATTGTTCTCTAAGGCAACAGGAAATAAATGCACTTGTTTTCACACATAACAATTCTTCAAACATTTGAAAAATTCTACCATACCTCCAGTATGACTGTGCTTTCTTCAGCTAAACATCACTAGTTCTCAATGCTGTTTCCACAAATGATAGTTATTATGATTTGATATAGTTTAATTTTTATTCTTTATTTATTTTTTTTTTTTTAATATAAAAAGAATGTACTAGGGGGCCTGGGTGGCTCAGTCGGTTGGGTGTCCAACTTCAGCTCAGGTCATGATCTCGCGGTTTGTGAGTTTGAGACCTGTGTCAGGCTCTGTGCTGACAGCTCGGAACCTGGAGCCTGCTTCAGATTCTGTGTCTCCCTCTCTGCCCCTCCCCGACTCACACTCTGTCTCTCTCTGTCTCAAAAATAAATAAATGTTAAAAAAATTTTTTTTAAAAAGAATGTACTGAAGAGAATTTGTTGAAGAAATGACTGGAAATCATGGAAATGTGTATAGGCCTTGCGACTAAAGTGTTTTCACCTTGATTATATAGTTTAATATGACTTTACATTATATTTTCAAAGATGTATCAATTTGAACTGTAATTACTGAGAAACTTGAAATAATTGAAAAGGAATATGTTGGCATCTGTCTCTTGAAGATGTGAAAAAAGATTTTATAATAATTGAAAGATCATACACTTTCTGAAAAGAATGTTTTAAAAAATTTTATCACTGAAAGTCACTGGGTTGCCATAGATTTTTCATACATATTACTGATGATTTCCTGAGGCCAGATTTTTCCAGGTGGAATTTAAAAGCATATTCTCTGCATTCTCTTCTCTTGGCAGGGCAATAACAGGTTAAATGAAAATGTCAATTTTGCACTGAAAGGGTGGTAAAAAGGCCAGGTTTTGGTTGTAATTGCAAAGCTTATTAGATTTCTGACTTTGGGCACATTATTAGGTTTAGTTTTGTCACCTGTAATAAAAATGTGGACTAATGAACTTTCATAAATTCAATGATAAAATAAACATAATAATGAACTATTAAATGTCTTTAAAATACCTTCCATCTGGAATAAAATTATATGGTACCTGATCAGGAGATGATAAATATATGGTTTAATAAGTACAACCTATAATTTAAGGGGAAAAAATGAGTAATATCCATCTTAATTTTCAAGTAAATCCTTTCTACAGGATTTTTGGCAATGATTCAAATTATAATGATAGAATATTTATGTCGTGTTACGATTTAAAGATGATTATGAAGTATATTCTTTATATCATACATGATGTTAAGAAGTTTGTGACACACCTATAACTGCTATTTATGCAAAAACGATTTAAACTATAAAATTTATTTTGTTATGGTTTTTTATGTAAAAAGCATTTACACAAATTAACCAACCCGGGGGGGTGGGGGTGCTAAATTTCGGTCAGGAGAGTGAAGACAGCATGATCTGTGGAATTCTCTGTGCGGTGAGTTCACAGTTAGTGAGGATGACCCACAGCCCTGGAGAGAAAGGTACTCTGGAAAGGTGCACCCTCTACTTTCTGGCTCAATTCTAGTTTCTAGAGGTGCTGCAGCATTTTTAGCTACAGGACTATCTTATCATATATGCAAATATATGCATATATATCATATATGCAAATATATGTGATGGAGGAGGCACAATTGCCTGATGAGTAAAAGATAACTACATTTGAAAACTTACAGGCTAGTGCTTTCAGCCAGGGTATCCAATTAGTATTCAAGTTGGTATTCAAGGCCCATAAGGGAAAACCACTGGTTTGCTAGGTCTAATGTATACATGAGAAAGTAGAAGACCAAATCCCACCCCTACAAGAAAAGCTAAATTGATATTCCATACATGAAATGGAATGGAATGGAATGGAATTGATATTCTATTCAGTCTACCTGGTATCGCCACAAGAACAGAAACTACTAATCCTTATTATGCAAATTATGAAAAACTAATGTGCAGAACAGTGGTTTAAAACTTTATTTTGGCTGTGGAATTCTTTCTTCCAACAAACTCTACTGTAGTAGCTCAACATATATATAAAAAGATGAAAGCTACTGAAGTGGACCTGAGAGATCCAAATCTCATTTCTCCCTCCCAAACAGCATACCTTTCCTGCTCCCAACTTCATGAGAGCAATTCCTGTGGCACCTCAGAGCACCCTGGAGGAGTCTGAAAATAACAGCTACAGAAGGAACTCTTCTAGTTGAAAGGAACTGTTCAGCATTGTATTTCCTTTTTTGTTAAAGGTTTGAAAACTCTAAAATCTCATCATCTCTTTCATTCTTCTGGATGATAAATGTTTGAAAAGCAATGAAAATGTTCATTTTAAAAACCACACTTTCACTGGTTTCTAAATACCATTCTCTACTAAAAAGGAACCAGGTTGCAGAAATGATTAATTCCAATGCTGGGACTGGGGAAGGTCAAAAGGGCTAAGAAGCCAGTCTGAAGGGGCTCCCAGTTGCCAAATTTGGGCTAATATGATTATCAAAGTAAGTAATACCATAATGGATTATAAACCCTTTGAGTAAAATAAGAATCCAAATGAATAGAAAAATAATAAATAGGAGAGAGGAGAAGCTTTTCCTTACATGCAGTGGAATGAAAGGAATGATGGAGTCCAAAACTCATTAATAGATGCTAAAATGAGTGGTTGAAAGTTAATTATGAAATCTGTGTATTTACACTTTATGCATAATCATTTGATTAACCTTTGTTTCCCTCGTCACATTATAAGCAACACTAATACAAAATGTCTCTTTCTGTTTTCTGTCTTCAGCACAGTCTGGAACATGCAAATATTCAATAAATACTTGGTGAATAATGGCATTAATATCTTAGTTTTAAAAATCATTCTTTTCAATACCTAGAATTAAGATTGATGACTCAGATATAGTTCACATGCTAAAATTAAGTGTAGCAGTTTCTCTACTGGGCATATTACCCATTGAGTTTTTACCTTACCAAGGCAAATAGACTATATAAAAAGAGACCCTAAATCATGAACCATTCTCAGTAATTTAAAGTTTGTAAGTCTAGAATCCTATTTCCATTTTTAAATTTCAGTCTGATTGTAAGTATGAAAAGGTTTTAAGTATCACTAATTTTTAAAAGTTCACATGGGGGCGCCTGGGTGGCTAAGTCGGTTGGGCATCCAACTTTGGCTCAGGTCATGATCTCGCGGTCCGTGAGTTGAAGCCCCGCGTCGGGCTCTGTGCTGACAGCTAAGAGCCTGGAGCCTGTTTCAGATTCTGTGTCTCCCTCTCTCTCTCTGACCTTCCCCCATTCATGCTCTGTCTCTCTCTGTCTCAAAAATGAATAACTGTTAAAAAAATTTTTTTAAAGTTCACATAGATATATACACACATAAGTAAAAAAAATAAGGAACATATATTGAAGCCAACCTACTTGCAATGATTAAGTTAATGATAAAATAATTTAATGATGAAGTTCTATAAATCCAAGCACTCTGATTTTAGGCTGTGTCAAAGATGTTCTCAAATATGTCCAAAATCTGAAATCTATGGCCCAAACTCTACTGCTCCTAATTAGTCCCCGTAGTACAGATGTAGATCAACTTAATTAATTGCTAAACCTGGGTCAATCCAATAAAGGCTGCTAAGACAGAATAAAGAATCTTTCTTCAATACATTATAGTATTGCACACAGAAAAATATTTTACTGACCTCTATGACAATCCAAATTGCAATGACATTTATTATTGACAGACCCAAAATAGCCACATCTATTCTGTGGAGTAAATTAAGCAAGACTAGCTAGTCTATTACTATGCAAATAAAATTCATTAGTAAGCTAACAATTTCATTTCTACAGATGCCACTGGACTTCAAGACCTATTATTATTCACCATTATAAGATGTTCCGGACTGAATCTAATTTCAATAAAATAACGACATAAAATGTATTTTTAAACCTTCTATCAGTATTTTTCATTTCTTTTCTTAGACAATAATCACTATTTATAATTCTTAAACACCCAACTGTGCATTTAACATTCTCAAATTACACACTTGAGGAGATCCTTCCTAAAAGAATATACTTTTAAAAATTTGGGCAGAAAAAAATCACACTAAGCCAATATACTCTCAATCAAATTTCCTAGCTAGACTAATTAAAACTGTACTGCTATAAAGGAAAAATCACAAAATTGTAATTTGTCTTAGATTGGCTCTTAACTATCTCTATTTTTTTAGGCCGCTTTCATAAACACAAATGTAAAATACCTCAATCCTCCACAAATTTGACCATCCATTAAGCCATTTAAGCTTATCTGGCCTTTGCTTCATATGATCTCAAAAATATAGCCACAAGACAAAGTAAATCAGATACCATAGTCAGAAAACTGAGATGTTCATGGACAAGAGGACAAAAAGACTACTGGAGAGAAAGAATATGCAATTTGGGTAAGGTTTGAAAACTTTTTTTCTTTTTTTAGATTCTTTTTTTTCCCCCTAAGTAGACAGCAATAGTAGACAGCAGACTATCTTATATGATGGTTTAGTAGAGTACATATCCTTTCCAGAAACCTAGGTCTTGTTAGAAAATATTCCTCCCTGAAGTTCTTGGTTTAGAAAAATGGTCACAGCCATCTAAAAGATGGAAAGAGAATGGCAGAGAATGTCTCCACTCCCCCAGAGCCATTTTCTCCCATTTAAGGGTAATAAAGGAAAGAAGCTCCTTTCTAATCTCTCAAGAAGACAACTGCTTATATCCCAGGGTAAAGGCTTTCTCTTCCTTTTTCAAGAGGACATTTGTTTATATTCAAGAGTAAAAGATAAGGTCCTTGGGTCAGTTGGTCTACAGTCTCTCCTCCTCCCTCACTTCTGTCCTTTTCCTCCCTTCTCCTTTCTCTCCCTCTTCTTCCTTCCTTTCTCCCTCTTTCTTCCTCTCTCTCCACTCCTACATCAGAGGGGAGGATAGACAGATGTGCCAGCAACAACTATCCATAAGCTTTAAGTTTTATAATTTTGTAGCTCATCTCCTATGGTGCAACCCATATGCACTGAGGTAGCCAGCTCTCACTCATATTACCCAGTGGGAAGCTAGGAAGGGACAAACAAAGATGATGATTTTTGAATAAATATAAGGTCTATTCCAAGTGTCTCCAGTTTCTGTTTCTGAGCTTGTGTGTGTATGTGTATTTGTGTGTATAAAATACTTGATGAAGTTAGCTTAAACCCTCCTCTAGACTTAACAGCTCTCTGATCATATTCTAGGAGCAGCCACTAACTTGAATGTTTTACAGTCTGGACATGCCCACTTTACCTGCCAGAATATAGTCACAGCTGCATTTCCCATCTACTTATAAAACCAAGAAAAAAAATAAGATATGGGACGATTGTGTTTCTCCCTTAAAAAACAGAATCCTAATTTATAATATTAACCATAGAAACATAATTTCTTTCTCCCCACTCATTCTCACTTAAGTATGCTATAAGACAATAACAACAACAAAACATAAAGTCCCAGCTACAGACAAGACAGTAAAAAGCTGCAATGGTAAATTAAGTTTGAATATTTGCCTCCCTTGTATGCACTTTGAGTAAATACATGAATAGTATCAGATTTCCCTGGGACACAAAATCTTACACTCAGCTTTCATAAAAATATTGTTTTTTCAATTTTATCAAAAGATGGCTATACAAATGTAGTCAACAAATGCTTGTAGTGGTAACTAAAATTATTAAACATATCTACCAAATGCTTGCAATTCCAAATATCAGCTGGAAACCAGTAAATAAAGAGATTCAATATATCACTTTCTAAAATGAAATAAATAGCTCTCAAATTAACTTCTGACAATTTAATGTGAAATATTCTGAATGGCTGTCTAGAGAATTTTCTATGGTGTTACTATAAAAAGAAAAATGATTACAAGCAGTCAAACACTGTTTTAGTATTTCTTAAGTCTACAGTATTAGTGTTATTTAAATAACAATATAAATAATTCAAATAATAGTATAAAATAAACATGTTTGTAAATTGGGTTTTACTTTAACAGAATAAAAATACTGAATATAAAAAATACTGAACCGAATACCATAACACAGACTAAATGCTTTTATACTATTTAAACTAAAAATTATGAACTTATTATAATTTAATACTATAATTACAAACATCACCTCAATAAATTACCAAAAAAATCTAATAAATTCACTTCCTAAATCTGGAATATTTTATTTCAAACGGCTATAGACCCATATGAAAATCTGAAATAATAAAATTTATAACAAATTGTATACATTTTAGCTAACTTCACTTCTTATGTAAAACAGATATATCAGGGGTGCCTAGGTGGCTCAGTCTGTTGAACATCTGACTTCGGCGCAGGTCATGATCTCACGGTTCGTGAGTTCCAGCCCTGCATCAGGCTCTGTGGTAACAGTTCAGAGTCTGGAGTCTGCTTCAGATTCTGTACCTCCCTCTCTCTCTGTCCCCTGCCCTCTCAAAAATAAGCATTAAAAAAATAAAAAACTAAAAAAACCCCACATAGTTATATCAGAAAATATGCATTTATATTTAGACTGGTTACATGCATAAAGCATATGTGCAAAGCTGAAGAGTTACAGCTGTTTTAATGGAAGGCATTCCAGAGGCATGAAAGGGAACTGAGAGAAAATTACACAGTAATATGATTAAAAAAAAACAAAAAACAAAAAAAAAAAACAAACAAAACAAAACAACCCAGTAAGAGGGCAAAGAAATTTGTACTGCCTTCACATTTTGCTACTTTACACATGAAGAACAACAAAGACGATACAAGGAATGAGAAAATGGATAGAAAAGTTACTAACTTCTATAATGAAGTTAAACTAATCAGACACTTAAAAACAGAGACCATATACAATTATATGATGGATGAAATATATGGAACATAAACTTCACCCTGCGGTTTTGACTTGTTATATATGTTCCCAGGTGTTCAGCAAAGTATCTAATATAAAGATAATGAGTTTCAGGAAAATAAAATTACTTGTTTTGCTTCTAAGGTTTTACAATATTACAGACAGCACTTTTTCTTTTGATCTTTTGGCTAAATATTTGTAGTCTGTACAAAGACAGATCTAAACTTAGTTTATACCTTCAAAATTTCTAAACATCATTCTGACACAAATTGTTCCACTGTGCTCTGTGAATTTGTGCTGTAAATTCAGAAGCACTAACTGCCGATGTTAAAAAGTTCACATTCCGAAACATATGTACATACTTGTATTAGTCTGTATGTATCAGGAGAAAACAATACATTCCAGGGGTAGGAAGTACTGAAGGTAAAGTGAAGTGAGGGTAAAGTAGTTAATAAGACTTTTCTTTTTGCACCTTTGCCTTAATTTACTTGTTAGAAGAATATGAACATCCTCAAAGAATTCGGAAAAAACAATATTAATAGCAATGAAGGAAAAGGGCAATACCAATATTCTTCATTGAAAAATATTCCCTTTGTGAGAGGGGCTAAGATGCTGGAGTAGTAGGAGGACCCTAGGCTTGCCTGGTCACTCAAACTCAGCTAGATAAATATCAAATCATTCTGAATATATACGAAATCCATCTGAGGACTGACAGGACAAACTGTACAACTAGAGAGAGAGAAAAGGCCACACTGTGGGAAGTAGGAGGTGCAGAGACGTAATGTGGGGGAGAAATGGATGGAAGGTGCTGCAGAGAGGAGAGAGCCCCATAGAGAGAGGTGAGAAAGAGGAACGCACAAGGAAAACACTTCCTCAAAGACATGGATGGGGAAAATGAGAGGGGTTGATTTTCATGAGTTTACAACTATGGGGCTTGATGACTGGAGTTTTAGAGTTCTGCAGTAAGGCAGGTGTGGAACCCTGAGGGCACTGCAGGGCTCCTGTGGAGAAGGAGGGCAGATAGCCTGGGGGAGCAGATGGTGTGACCTGAGGATGGAGTGCAACACACTGGGAGGGACATCCTCCCTTCTTGGGGTACATGTGAGAGGTGACAATGCCTTTCCAGGGACAAAGGAGCCTGTGGGTGCCACTTCTCTCCCCTGCCTCTCAGCATAAACTAGCTTTAGTAAGCAACACGGCACCAACAGTGGTGTAAATTGCTTACACCAAGCCCCAGCCCCCTGCACCTACCAAGTGTGCCTGAGAACAGCACAGTGGGCTTCTCACCTAGAAGACCAGCACAACCCCTACCCCTGCCATGCACCACATCTACTGACCACAGATTTCTGAAAAGCTTCAGCTCTAGTGGAAATATCATGAGGTCTCTTTTAACAAGCAGACCATAGCGCACCTAGTTAAAACTCATCACACTCTGGGAAACCTTCAAACACTCCCCATCGCAGACAAGGAGAAACTCTACAGAGGACTGACCTGAGGGAAAGAGCAGCCAAAACACAGCAACAGAGTGCACACAGCATACACCAGAGACACTTCCTGAAGTGTCAGGCCCTGGACAGTATATGCCCTCTTCTTTATAAAGCCAGTACTCTCAGAGGCAGGAAACATAACAGATGTTTCTAACACAAAGAGGAAGACAGAGACCTGCATAAAATGTCAAGACAGAGGAATTCATCCCAAAACAAAGAACAAGAAAAGGGCAGAGTCAGAGAACTAGTCAAAAAGGATATAATATGCTTGATCCAGAATTTAAAGCAACAATCATAAGTATACTATCTGGGCTTGAGAAAAGTATAGATGACACCAGGAAGTCCCTTAACTCAGATAAAATACCTAAAAACTAGTCAGGACAAAATAAAAATGATATAACCTAGATGCAAAACCGACTAAATATAATGACTACCAGGACAGAAGAAGCAGAGGAATGGATAAGTGATACAGAAGATAAAATTATGGAAAAAAAAAAGAGAGAAAGAAAAATCTTGGATCACAAATGCAGATTTAGGGAACTTAGAGAGTCCATAAAGCATAAAAACATACATAGCATGGAAGTCCCAGAAGAAAGGGAAAAGGGGGCAGAAGGTTTATTTGAAGAAACCATAGCTGAAAACTTCTCTAATCTGGGTAAGCAGACGTCCAAAACCAGGAAGCACAGAAAACTCTCATCAAAATCAACAAAAATAGGAAACACCAAGAAATATCATAATTAAATTCACAAAATATAGAGGTAAGAAAAAATCCTAAAGGCAGTAAAAAAGAAACCCCTAACTTACGAGGGAAGACAAGTAAGGTTAGCAGCAGATCTCTCCAAAGAAACTTGGCAGGCCAGAAGGGCATGACATAGGCAATGTGCTGAATGGAAAAAAATACGCAGACAGCAATGCTCTAGCCAGCAAGGCTGTCATTCAGAATAGAAGAAGGGATAAAGAGTTTCTCAGACAAACAAAAATTAAAGGACTTTATGACCACTAAACCAGCCCTGCAAGAAATATTAGAGGGCACTCTGAATGGAAGAGAAAGACCAAAGCTGACAAAGACTGGAAAAGAACAGAGAAAAATCTCCAAAATGACTTAACAGATAATACAATGGCACTAAACTCATATCTGTCAATAATTACTCTCAATGTAAATGGACTATATGTTCCAATCAAAAGATATAGGGTATCAGAATGGATAGAAAAAAAGAAGACTAGTCTATATGCAGCCTACAAGGAACTGATTTTAGACCTAAAGACACTTGCAGATTGAAAGTGAGGGGATGGAGAACCATCTATCATGCTAATGGACATTGAAAGAAAGCTGGAGTAGCATTATTTATTTCACACAACCTAGATTTTAAACCAAAGACTGTAACAAGAGATGAAGAAGGGCACCATATCGTAACAAATGGATCTATCCAACAAGATCTAACAACTGTAAATGTTTATACCCCCAATGTGAAAGCACACAAATATATAAAACAATTAATAACAAACATAAAGGAACTCATTGATAATATAATAACAGATATCTTCAGAACATTTTATCCTAAAGCAGCAACATACACATTCTTTTCCAGTGCATGTGGGACATTCTCCTGCATAGATGACATACTGGGTCACAAATTAGGCCTCAACAAGTACAAAAAGGCTGAGATCATATCATGCCTGTTTTTTGTTTTTTTTTTTTTACATTTTTTATAACATTTATTTATTTTTGAGAGACAGAGAGAGGAAGAGCATGAGCAGGGGAGGGGGAGAGACACACACACAGAATCTGAAGCCGGCTCCAGGCTCTGAGTTATTTGTTAGCATAGAGCCTGATGCAGGCTTGAACTCATGAACTATCATGCATAATTTCTAACCACAGTGCTGTGAAACTTGAAGTCAACCACAAGAAAAAATTTGGAAAGACAAAAAATACATGGAGGTTAAAGAACATCCTACTTAAAAATGAAAGAGTTAACCAGGCAATTAAAGAAGAAATAAAAAAAAATACATGGAAACAAATGGTAATGAAAATGCTATGATCCAAAATCTAAAAGCAGTTGTAAAAGGGAATAAATAGCAGTGCAGGACTACTTGAAGAACCATGAAAAATCTCAAATATACAACTTAACCTTACACCTAAAGGAGCTGGAAAAAGCAAGAAATGAAGACTAAAGCCAGCAGAAGAAGGGAGATAATAAAGATTAGAGCAGAAATAAATTACATAGAAACAAACAAAAAACCCTGTAAAACAGATCAATGTAACTAGGAGCTGGTTCTTGAAAGAATTAATAAAATTGATAAACCCCAAGCCACTTATGGAAAAGAAAAGAGAAAGGACCCAAATAAATAAAATCATGAGAGAGGAGAAATTACAACCAGCACCACAGTGATACAAACAATTTTAAGAGGATACTATGAAAAATTATATGTCAACATATTGAGCAATAGGGAAGAAATGGATAAATTCCTAGATACAGATGAAATACCACAACTCAAAAAGAAAGAAATAAAAAAACATGAACAGTAAAGAAACTGAATCAGTAATCAAAAATCTCCCAAGAAACAAAAGCTCAGGGTCACTTGGCTTCCCAGGGGAATTCTACCAAACATTTAAAGAAGAGTTAATATTTATTTTTATCAAACTGTTCCAAAAAATAGAAATGGAAGGAAAACTTCCAAACTCATTCTATAAGGCCAGTATTACCTTGATCAAAACCAAAACCAGATGAAGACCCCCCTAAAAAAAGAGAATTATAGAAGCTCTTGGGTGGCTCAGCTGGTTAAGCATCCAACTTCGGCTCAGGTTGTGATCTCATGGTTCGTGGGGTCTGTGATGATAGCTGAGAGCCTGGAGCTGGCTTCAGATTCTGTGTCTCCTCTCTCTGCCCCTCCCCACCTTGCATCTCTCTCTGTCTCTCAAAAATGAATAAATGTTAGAAAAAAAATTTTTAATTAAAAAAAAAAGAATTATAGGACATCCCTGATGAGCATGAATGAATGCAAAAATTCTCAACAAAATACTAGCAAATCAAATCTAACAGTACTTTAAAAGAATCATTCACCATGATCAAGTAGGATTTATTTCTGGGCTGTAAGCATGGTTCAATATTCATAAATCAATCAATGTGATATACCACATTAATTAAAGAAAGGAGAAGAATAGATGCAAAAAAAAGCATTTAATAAAGTACAGCACCCATACTTGATAAAAGCTCTCAACAAAGGACGTATAGAGGGAAAATTTCTCATCATAAAGGCCATATATGAAAGACAGGCTAATATCTTCCTCAATGGGAAAAAACTGAGAGGTTTTCCTTTACGGTCAGGAACAAGTCAGGGATGTCAATCTCACCACTGTCATTTAACATAGTACTAGAAGTCTTAGCTTCAGCAAACAGACAACATAAAGAAATAAAAGACATCCAAATCAGCAATGAAAAAGTCATACTTTTACTATTCATAGATGAATGATACTCTATGTAGTAGCCCGAAAGATTCCATCAAAAAATTGCTAGAACTGATAAATGAATTCAGTAAAGTTGCAGGATACAAAATCAACATACAGAAATCTGTGGCATTTCTGAAACAGCAGAAAGAGAAATCAAGGAATCAATCTTATTTACAATTGCACCAAACCGTAAGATACCTAAGAATAAAACTAACGAAAGATGTAAAAGATCTGTACTCTGAAAACTATAGAACACTTACGAAAGATATTGAAGATAACACAAAGAAATAAAAAAACATCCCATACTGATGGATTGGAAGAACAAAAATTGTTAAAATGTTTATACTACTCAAAGCCATCTACATATTGAATGCAATCCCTATCAGAATACCACCAGTGTTTGTCACAGAGTTAGAACAAACAATCCTAAAATTTGTATGGAACCAAAAAAGACCCTGAATAGCTAAAGCAATGTTGAAAAAGAAAAGCAATGCTGAAGGCATCACAATTCAAGACTTCAAGTTACATTACAAAGCTGTAGTGATCGAGACAGTACGGTACTGGCACAAAAACAGGTGCACAGATCAATGGAATGGAACAGAAAACCCAGAAATGGTCAACTAATCTTGGACAAAGCAGGAAAGAATATGCAATGGGAAAAAGATAGTCTCTTCCAACAAATGGTGTTGGCAAAATTGAACAGAACATGCAAAAGAATGAAACACGACCACTTGCTTACACTATACACAAAAAATACACTCAAAAAGGATGAAAGACTTAAATGTGAAACAGGAAACCATCAAAATCCTAGAGAAGAATACAGGCAGCAACCTCTTTGCCATTGGCCATAGCAACTTCTTACTAGATGTGGCACCTGAGGCAAGGGAAACAAAAGCAAAAATAAATTATTGGGGCTTCATCAAGATAAAAACCTTCTGTACAGTAAAGGAAATAATAAAAAAACTAAAAGGCAACCTTTGGAATAAGAAAATATATTTGCAGATGACATATCTGATAAAGGGTTAGTATCAAATCTCTAAAGAACTCATCAAACTCAACACCCAGAAAACAAATAAATAATCCAGTTAAGAAATGGGAAGAAGAGGGGTGCCTGGGTGGCTCAGTTGGTTAAGTGGCTGACTTCAGCTCAGGTCATGATCTCACGGTTTGTGGGTTCAAGCCCACATCCAGGTCTGTGCTGACAGCTCAGAGCCTGGATCCTGCTTCGGATTCTGTGTCTCCCTTTCTCTCTCTGCCCCTTCCCCTCTTGTACTCTCTCTCTCAAAATAATAAATACAGATTAAAAAACATTTAAAAAATAAGAAATGGGCAGAAGACACAAACAGACATTTTTCCAAAGAAGACATACAGATGGTTAACAGACACAAAAAGATGCTCAAGATCACTCATCATCAGGGAAATACAAATCAAAACCACAATGAGATATCACCTCACATTGTCAGAATGGCTAACATTAACAACGCAGTAAACAACACATGCTGTTGATGATGCAGAGAAAGGGGACCCCTTTTACACTCTTGGTTGAAATGCAGACTGGTGCAGCCAGTCTGGAAAACAGTGTGGAGGTTCCTCAAAAAGTTAAAAATAGAACTACTCTACAATCCAGCAACTGCACTAGTAGGTATTACCCAAAGGATGCAAAAATACTGATAACAATAGTCTAATTATGGAAAGAGTCCAAATGTCCATAGGCTGATGAATGGATAAAGAAGATGTATATATATACAATGAAATAATGGAATATTGCTCAGCCATAAAAAAGAATGAAATCTTGCCATTTGCAACAACATGGATGGAGCTAGAGTGTATTTATGCTAAGCAAAATAAGTCAGAGAAAGACAAATACCATATAACTTCACTCGTGGAACTGAAGAAACAAAACAGATGAACTTGGGGTGGGGCATGGAGGGAAGAGATAGGCAAACCATAAAACAGATTCGTAACTATCTAGAACAACCTGAGGGTTGTTGGAGGGGTTGTTGGGAGGAGGGGTTAAATGGGTGATGGTTATTAAAGAGGCCACTTGTGATGAGCACTGGGTGTTGTATTTAAGTGATGAATCACAAAATTCTACTACTGAAACTAATGTTACACTATACGTTAACTAACAAATTTAAATAAAAACTTTAAAAAATAAAGTTAATTGGGATGCCCGGGTGGCTCAGTTGGTTAAGTGTCCAGCTTTGGCTCAGGTCATGATCTCACGGCTTGTGGGTTCGAGCCCCATGTCAGGTTCTGTGCTGACAGCTCAGAGCCTGGAGCCTGCTTTGGATTCTGTGTCTCCCTCTCTCTCTCTGCCCCTCCCCTGCTTGTTCTCTGTCTCTCTCTGTCTCAAAAATAAATAAATGTTTAAAAAAAATTTTTTTAATAAATTTCTGACTTCCAAAAAAATTCCCTTGGCAAATGAAGAGAACATTACAAGGTTAATAAAGGAACTGTTACATATAAAATTTTAAGAATGTAATTGAGTACTCTTATGGTCAGCTGTATTTCAGAAAAATGGAATTTTTTCTGTTCTCTTCAAAATGTAAAATTTTAAAAGCATGCAAAAGTTACTTCTCTAGGGCTTAATGAATAGAAATAAAAAAAAGAATTTATTAACATCAAATAACTGGTGGCACAAATGATGTCTGTATCATGAAAAATAGCTAGTAAGGCAGATGGATATCTCAAATTAGGAGAAAATGAGATAATTTAATACTGCTAAAAGACTATAACTAGATGAAATAATATTAAGAATAAATTTATGTAATGAAACATTTTAAAGGAGAATACCAACATTCTTCCACTGATCTTTACAGCTAATGGGGGAAATTTTTCCCCTAAGAAGGTAATCAAAGCAATCTTTGATGTCATTCAACATCATCAGGATGTTCCACCCTCAGCCTGGGCATTCAGCTTTCTGTAGAACTAATGACTATTTTCTTGATTTTCCTTGAAGTTAGTTGCCCTCAATTTCTTTAAGGATAACTTCCAACTTGTGAAGACTACCTCTCCCATTCGCTTATTTACCAAACATCATCTCTGCACCAACTATGCTCCAGGTACTTGTGAGGCCATGACAATACAATGATGAGCAAGACCATGTTAGCCCCTTTATTGGATTAATGATCTAATAATAAAAAGTGGTATTAATCAAAACCAGACAGAAAAAATTGTAAAACTATGGCAAGAAATATGAAGAAGATGTGGGCTATGCTATTATACAGTTCATAATAGGGAGGTAAAAGAGTAAAGGAGGTATACAGAGCCTTCTCTAACAAAGATAAAATTTGAAGGATTTAGGATAACTAAGCAGAGAATAAGGAAAAAATTTGTGAGGTAGAGGGAACAAGATATGCACAAAGCTCAGAGATAAATAGAAGTAAGCAGCTCTATGATTAGGATGAAAGAAGGTCAGGAAGGCAGGAGGTGGAAAATGAGGCAAAGAGGTGATGAAGATGGAAGAATGTAAAGGCCAGACAATAGAGGGACCCTCTGAGCCCTTTATAGGAGCTTGAAGGATTCAAGTGTCACCCTGGAGTTGTATTTTGTAAAGATCTTTCTAGCAAGGTGCAGTGGAGAGAGCAGCTGGTGGAGGGCCAGAATGGATGTAGGTAGAGCAATTAAGAGGTGGCTAGAACAGTCCATGGATGACATGATAGTTACCTGCATTATTAGGTAGTAGAAGTGACGGTGGAGGGGGGCGGGGGGATGGAGAGAAATGGATGGATTTGAAACACACTTAGGTAAAATAAATAGGTGTTAATGAAGGATTAGAAATGGGAACAAGGGAGAGTTAGTTAACAAGGACAACATTTAGCTTTCTTTATTCCAAGTATTTCACTCATAGAATGTCTATACTAAATCACTGTTAGATTAATAAAGGAATGAATAAACTGATAAATGAATAATCCCAACTTTGTCTTCTTACCCTATAAAAGAAAATCGCTGTTAATGAAAGGAAAGAATATAAAAGAAAGTATCAACCCTTATTCTTATACAACACATTAATTGTACACAGATATACTAATGAGATTTTTACCTTATTATATACAGAGAAAATAAAAAATTCTAAGCAAACCCTAATAATACTGATTAAAAAGTAAAATAGAGAACTCAACAGTATCAAGAACTAGTTTTTGCCTGTGAAATGTAGAAGGATAGGAAATTTCAATTTGACAGAAAATGAATAAGAGCTTTTTATGGGGGTGGGGTGTACTTTTGAATAGAGGTTCCAGGGGCACCTGGGTAGCTCAGTCAGTTAAGCGTCTGACTCTTGATCTCAGCTCAGGTCATAATGTCACAGTTGGTGAGATCAAGCCCTGCGTGGGGCTCTGCACTGTTAGCTTGGGATTCTCTCTGCATTTCTCTCTGCCTCTCCCTCCCTCCCTCTCTCTCTCTCAAAATAAATAAATAAACAAAAAAAAATCCATAGAGGTTTCAGGAATGCTGCTTTTAGATTTTCTTGTAGTTAAAAAACTCCTGAACTGTTTCTTTAATAGTACCATTTTTAGTGGTAAAGATGTAGGAGGAATATCTTCTTTAATTGTTGTGCTCATAGATATTAAAATACCTTCTCAAGAATCTTGCTTTTATATTCGTTTGGGACTATGTCTCAATTTGGGAAGACAGAGCAAAAAAGGCAGCACTCAAATAATTCACAAATAAAACTCATGTTAAACAAATTAGGTATGACAGAACATGGGTTTAAGAATCAAGATGCTTGTATCTGGAGGAAGAAAACTTTTTTAGGCAAAGAGCCCAAAGGAAAGTTCCATCATTAAAGTTAGCATGGTAAAATCTGTGTCAGTTGTACATAATAATTTTTATATAAACTAAGAATCAATGTTAAGAAAAATAATTCCCTTCAGATAGTAAGAAATTAAGTTAATAGATATTTAGTACTTAATTTTTACGGGTGATTTCTTATTAGAAACAGAAACATCTATTAAGAACTTATAAACAATGAAGAAAGAGAAAACAAGGCACAAATCTGAATAAGGAAAAGCTGATATTAAGCATGAATCCGAGACTGAAAGTAACATTTTTTCCTCTTTAATACTGCAAAGCCATTTATTCTTGAAACTTAGTAGGTTTTGAGTAAGAAGTTATTAATTAAGGATGCTAACTTTTTTGATAATGTAAAAAAAAAGAACAAGTTACTAATAAATATGTCATAATCTCTGAGGCAGTTCCTAATTTCTTTTTCTATCACTGTAACAAAGTTTGTATAACAAGAAAAATCTCAATAGGGTTAGGGCATCAATTATTTTCCCATTCTGCAAGTTACACAGGAGGAGAGGAATTATTAACAGGGATGATAAAGCTGTACTTGCATTTGGTAACACAAAGAGTAGCTTACAAATGAGACATCTCATTAGTTTGAGCAGATGGATCAAAATTAAAGGCTGAATCGCCAACTTTTAATTTCCCAATTGCCAAGAAGACTTGAAGTCTTGCAGAGTATGACTGTTGAAAAGTCAACATGAAAAGATTTTCTCCATCTGTCATCAACACATGCTTGAGTGGAACACAACTGCCTCCTACTGTTTTTAATACTTTTAAGGCAATGTTGCACATAAAATCTATTAAGTAAGTACACTAGCACATAAGTTTAGATGATTGGTATACTGAAACCCATGGAATAGGATGACCAGAGGATATCAGCATGGTTTATGAACATGAAATTCGTTCTATTCTAATGTAATCTAAATGGAGAGAAACAAAACAAATTCACTTGTGTATTTAAGAAGAAACTGTTAATTTTTAGCATGAAAACTATTCAGTTGCCTGAGAGTTATAGTTTTCCATTTTTCAATAGACATTTATTTCAGTCTTATTACTAATGGTCTGAAACGTAACAGCTCCGATTAAAGTATTTAGTGAAACCACAATTAGGGAGAAAAGCCAAAATACTAAACAACTTGAAGGCAGGAAAACCAGATCAAGGAGTAGTCGCAGGAAGGATTTTTTAACTGGGTGGCAGAGAAAGGGTAGCACAAGGTGGTAGCATGGTAAATTCAATTGATTTTCCAGGAGTAGAATAGACTTAAAATTTCTTACTACTATATATTAACTGCTAAGATGTATTTAAAAGGAAACAAAATAAAGCTAAAGTTTGTTAGCTACACAGCCCCACAATAACTTATGTTCCCTTAATAACAAAGAAAAGCACATTTACTGAATATGTAGCTGGCTGCTTAATAACAATGTGCTAATACAGTTAGTTATAACTATAACTGAATTCTAGAAGCAAAGGTCTCTCCCTCTCTATCTATACTAGATATGTATATACTATATATAGTATATAGTATATATAGTATATAGATATCTATATCTAGTATATATAGTATATAGATATCTATATCTAGTATAGAGAGGCAGAGACCTTTGCTTCTAGAATTCAGTTATAGTTATAACTAACTGTATTAGCACATTGTTATTAAGCAGTCAGCTACATATATATATGCACACAAACACATATATAATTTACTGTACTTATATGTACAACAAAACATTTAAATAGAAGAGTCTCTTAGAATGAAGCACACATGTATAGTTAGACCTTTCAGTCACCAGAGCTGGGCAGAATAATATAACTGAAGAGTTAATTTGGGTGTCAGTTTTTTAGATAATAAGGTAAAGAGATTGTTGAATTATACATTTTTCATTTTCTGATAGATGGATACAAATTCATTCATTAAAATTACTTGGAACCTTATATAAAGACAGACAGTGACTGGGATAACATTATAGTCAAACTCAATTATGTGGGGAAAAAAACACGACTCAGAGACTATCCTATTGGGAAGTTCTTTGTTAACTCTCTAATAAAAGCAGAGGACCACATCTTAGTGAAGGTATGTATTCAAGGAGCTAAAAAATGGGGGGGGGGGAATAATTCAGTGAGAGGTTCTAAGTCCCTGAAAACAAATTTCCACATAATCCTCAGTGTGATGGATTACATCAACGACTCTTAGCCTTATTGAAATAGGTATCTACCTCAGCTTCCAACATCAAAATATGTAATAGTCTTCCTTTCCAAGCATCTCCTCTGCAATTTCAGCTCTGGACATATTATAAAGGCTATCAGTAGAAGCTGCCACACATTAAGCTAAATTAACTTATTGACCAAATAGTATGTGGCAGAGCAGCTTGCAAATAGAAGACTGAATGATCCCTTTGAAAATTCAGACTGAAACAGAAGATTTTAGTTTTGAGCAACTTTCCCCAAGTTGCAAACATAATAAAGGTCATAAAGAAATCAAAAAGATGGAGCTCTGTTTCCAAACTATGTTCATGAAAGAGTTCTTGAGATGATTACATTAATGTAAAATTTGCCTTAACAACTTAGTACTTATGGCTCTGGCATTGGCATTTGTAATACTAGCAAGATCAGAAGCAAATATCAACCAGTAAGTCATAATCCTGATGCATTTCATATTTCCTGTCATCTCCATCTCACTAAGGATGTTAAATTTTTGAAGATGAGGCAATTCATCACAATCAAATTGTATTTACTAGAGAGACCCCATGCACAAGACACTATAATAGGAATTTAAACAATAATATGTTCTTGTAATCCAGTCTAACTTCGTAGGACCTGTCCTACTAGAACACAAAACCTAAAAGGACAACACTGCACAGAACACACTGATTAAGTTTTAAGTATGCCATCTTTGATCTGTTTATTTAAAATACAGTGTTAGTTTCCATTTAAGGTTCTGTCATACTTTTGAATGGACAAAATATAATAGAGAAACTATAGGAGTAACAGAAAAAAAGATAGGAAATTAAGGGGAAGATGTCCATTTTAAAAAATGAAAGGACATACACCAACAAAAAAAATTATATTTGCTTTAATCCTTTTTTCCCCTCAATATTTTATATTAATCATACTTAAACTACATTTTAAAAATGCAATTACAGAGGTCAAAGACCACAGGGTCACAGTTATGAAGCAAAAACACAGAGAAGAACAGGTTTTTCTAATTGAAAGTGAGTGCATGGGGCACCTGGGGGGCTCAGTCAATTACATATCTGACTCTTGATTTTGGGTCAGGTCATGATCTCATGGTTCCTAAATTCAATCCCTCCATCAATCCCTGCATGTGCTGCCAGCACATAATTCCTGCTTGGGATTCTTCTCTCTCCCCTACTCTCTCTCCCCTCCCTCCTTGCACTGTCTCTGTCTCTCTCAAAATAAATAAACTTTAAAAAAAAAGACAGAGAATGCAAACTCAAAGCAAAGCATGAACAACAAGTATACAAAATGTGTTTTTTGTAATCATGATCTAAAAATAAAGGCTGCCAAGGTCGCCTGGGTGGTCAGTCAGTTTAGCGTCCAACTCTTGATTTCATCTCAGGTCGTGATCTCACAGTTCCTCAATTCAAGCCCCGTGTCAGGCTCTGCGCTGACAGGATGGAGCCTGCTTGGGATTCTCTCTCTCCCTCTCTCTCTGCCCCTCCCCTCCTCATGAGCTCCCTGTCTCTCAAAGTAAATAAATAACCATTTAAAAAAAGAAGTAATCACTGGCTAATTAAGAAAAAAAGCTCACTGATATGTTACCACTCTATTATATGCCTTAAAAGTATAAAACAAATCCAAAATAGCAAACACAGCAGATCATAATCTTACCTCACATTATACTGATAAAACTTTTCAGGAAAATATGGCACCAAGTTTCTAAAATCCTACATAGGTCTGCTACGATCATGAAATATTATTACCCACCCAGAATGTATTATAGGATCATGTGGCAAGGCTGCAGAATGTGGCCATTTGTGCCATAATTCTATTTTAGGAAGTTTATCCCAAGAAATGTTTCAAAAGAAAAAATAATAGGCAGAAAGATGATCACTACGGTAGCACTATCTTTAATAACAGAAAATTGCAAACATTAAAAACACTTACTAATATAGGAATAACCAGTAATAGAGGAACAGCCAATGTCAGCTTAATGACAAAGGAGCAGTATAAAGTTCTGAAAATGCTGTGGGTTTCATCTCCACAAAACTTGTGTTTCAATCCTCATGCAAACCTTTATTAGCTGTATGTACTAGCTGGGAAAGCTGCTTAACATGTTGTAGGTTCATTTTCTTTTTGAAGAAAAGGAGATCATAATGCTCATGTTGGGATGGGAAAATTAAAAGTCCAAAGACATTCATATGGTGTCTGAAACTTAGAAACTGAATAAAAACTCCCTTTCTCTCTTAGCGATATTAAAACTGTGAGGACCATGTAGAAACAATGAAAAATGTTCACTATTCATTAAAGAAAACAGTGAATATAAAACTGTAACTACAGTATAATTTAGTTATGGATTACAACTAATAATTAAGTTTGAATGAACAAAATTAAAAGCTACATGTGCAATTGGATAAAAAATGACTAGTGGATATGCATAAAAATTATAATAATAATGTTAAAATGGTAAATAGTAAGACTATAAAAATTTTCCTTAGTGTTATTTTATTTTTACAATTAAAAAAAGTAAAAGAGATATGTGGGTATTTCTACAGAACTTCAGAAAGTCCTACTATTATGGAAAATAAACATCATCACTAATCATTCAAAAATAGAAATTGTGAGACATGCAGCTTAAGCCTGACATTTTAAGGTACACAGTGTGAAGAGGGCCCTAGTTATCCTGTTATAATTCTAGTTTGGGAAGAGGAACATATCTGGACACAATCTCTGATCCCTAAGTGTTTCACTGAACTCTCAAATTGCAATCATAGTCTACACAATCACCCACAGTGCATTTTTAGCCAGACAGGCGTGCAGGGGAAGAAGAGAGCTTGGAGGTCATGCATCCTTAAAAGGTTGGCAATCATGGATGCCATGACATGCACACAAAGGTGAGAAGGGAATGCTTGTACCCAACTTCTGCCTCAGCTTTGCTCACCCTCCATTCCCATGTTCTTCCTGCCCTGGAGCAGCAGCCTCTGGTCACCTGAAGCCTCCCTCCCTTGGGGTATCCCATCCAAGTCTGTCCTTTCTAAATAGGAAACCAGTGCTATGAACCCAGCCCTCCATCCCAACTTGTCCTTTTAGAATTTATAACTGCAAATGCCTACCGTCTGGCAGCTTTCTTTTTGAAAAGCAATGTACTGAACAACTTCACAATAAGAATGAAAGGAATGGCAGCAAGATCCCATCTCTACTGACCAAACACCCCCCAGCCAGCATACTTCATAAATCATGATTCCTAGGGGAACATGTGAGCCTCTGTAACAGTAAAAGAACCATGACAGAAGAGGAAGAGGAAACAATCTTCCTAGGATCCTTTAAATTACAACATTTTATTGTACTTTTACATACAGTAGAAGATACAACTACCACTCTTACCAACAATAAGGAATAAGAGAATGTAGGAGTGTGATTATTTTTTAAAGAAATATTTTATAATGTAAGATTCAATAATGAAAAACAGGCTGGAGTAATATAACAAATATACATAAAGGATAATTATAAACAGCATGATAAAGGCAAATAATGCTACAAAGATAAGTGATCTGTAGTTCCTAAGGCCTCAAAATAGCTGTAGTACTGGCAGTAATGGTATTATTAAGCCATTTACTTACATTAGTATTAACAACCATGTGTGTTTATGTATATGTTTATACATAGATATATGTATTTATCAATCTCACTAAGAAAGAATTCACAAGAACTTCTCTTTTTTAAAAATTCTAAAAAAAAAAAAAAAAAAGAGAAGATTTTTCTATCAGAAGCAATCCTGTGTTCTGAAGTAATGATGCAAGTACCTATTTATCTTGTCATTAAATGCTAACTACAACAGAAGAAAAATGATTGTTTTAATTTCTTTTTAATTCTACAGGCAACACTAACATTCCTACCAGTAGTGTCTTAAATATTTTTATAACATTTGCAAGAATATTACAAAAGGAGTAATAAGTGGAGCACCTAGGCATGTCGGTGCTCTGCACTGAGTGTGGAGACTGCTTAAGATAGTCTCTTTCTCTTTCCCCTTCTCCCTCCGCCCCTCTCCCCTGCTAAAGTTTTCTCTATTTTTCTCTCTCTCTCAAAAAAAAAAAAAAAAAAAAAAAAAAAAAGGAATAGAGTTGATATTGACCTAGAGTAAAACTTTATCTATTTATATGTTCCATACATGGTAAAATATTTACAGTTTAATTCCCATTATTTTAAAAGACAAAAAAAAAATTAAGAGTTTGCATGTATAAAGAAATTTATCATAGATTACAAAAAGTTGTCCTGTGATAGAAGAAATCCTATCATGATTAAAAATTATGTTAAAAAGAATGTTAACTCACAGTTCAAACCTAAATGGAGACACAAAATAGCCAACACTATGTTGAAGAACAAAGTTGGAGGACTGATACTACCTGACTTCAAAAATGACCATAAAGATATAGTAATCAAAACACTCTAGTATTCGCTAAAGAATAGCCAAACAACGGGGCGCCTGGGTGGCGCAGTCGGTTAAGCGTCCGACTTCAGCCAGGTCACGATCTCGCGGTCCGTGAGTTCGAGCCCCGCGTCAGGCTCTGGGCTGATGGCTGATGGCTCGGAGCCTGGAGCCTGTTTCCGATTCTGTCTCCCTCTCTCTCTGCCCCTCCCCTGTTCATGCTCTGTCTCTCTCTGTCCCAAAAAAAAAAAAAAACGTTGAAAAAAAAGAATAGCCAAACAAATGAAAAAGATAGGGAACCCAGAAATAAGCCATAAATACAGCCAACTGATCTTTGAGAAATGAGTACAGGTGATAAAATGGAGCAAACACGGTCTTTTCAATAAATGGTGCTGGAACAACTAGACCTCCACATGCAAATAACAATAACAACAACAACAAGTAAATCTAGACATGGACCTCACACCCTTCCCAAAATTTAACTCAAAACCAATCATAGGCCCAAATATAAACACAAAGCTATAAAATTCCTAGAAGATAACATAGGTAAAAATCTAGGTGACTTTAGGCATGGTGATGCCTTTTTAGATACAACACCACAGGCATGGTCTGCAAGATATTTGATAACTAGATTCTATTAAAGTAAAAACTGTTTGTAAAAGACACTGCTGAAAAAATGAGAAGACAAGTCACAGACTGGGAGAAAATATTTGTAAAAGACACAACTGATAAATGACTTTTATCCAAAGAACTTTTATACAAAGAACTCTTAAAACTCAACAATAAGAAAATAAAGAACCTGATTTTAAAATGGCCTAAGACCTAAACAGATACCTCACCAAAGATACAGATGTAAAATATGTTCAACATCATTTGTCATTAAGGAAATGTAAAGTAAAACAATGAGATACTGCTACACACCTGTTAGAATGGCCAAAAAAGTGGTATCACTAAATGCTAGTGAGGCTATGGAGCAAAAGGAACTCTTATTCACTGCTGGTAGGAATGCAAAATGGTACACAATTTTGGAAGACAGTATAGAGCTTTCTTACAAAACTAAACATACTCTTACTATATGACCCAGTAATCATACTCTTTGGTGTTTACCCAAAGAAACTATAAACTTAAGTCCACACAAAATATGTACACAGATGTTTATAGCAGCTTTATTCATAAGTGCCAAAACTTGGCAGCAATCAAGATATCATTCAGTATGTAAATAAATAAATAAACAGTGGTATATCCAGAGAGTGGAGTATTATTCAGTGATTAGAAGAATAAGCTATCAAGTCACGAAAAGACATGGAGAAACCTCAAACAGATAACGTGACAAAAGCCAATCTGAAAAGGCTACAGACTGTATGATATTCTGGAAAAGGCAAAACAACAGAACGATTAAAAAGATTTAAAAGGTAGTGGTTTCAAGGGGTAAATGGGAAGGATTGATGAATAGGCTGAACACAGAAAGTTTTCAGGGCAGTGAGATTATCCTGTATGACACTACAATGGTGGATACATGCTATTATACATTTGTCCAAACCTACAGAACAAACTTCAAGAGTGAATCCCATTCAATTTTGCCTGTGAGCCCAAAACTGCTCTAAAAAAGAATGTTACTTTTTAAAAAATTGAAAAAACATATTTACTTAACATTTTTAATATAGCATATACAAATAGATTTTATGGATTTCATAGCTACATTCCTTAGCTAATAATATAGTTTAAATTTTTTGTGATATAAAAGTTAGAAATAAATGTCCGTGGCAGTAATATCTACCTAATTACACTGAATTTATCTTGTTCTTTTACAAAGAAGGTACAGACATTGGTGATTATACAGGATATTTCTTTCTTTCAGGATTTTCACTGAAATGCTATCAAATGTTTCTCTAGATAACATTTTAGGATCATCGGATGTTCACTACAAATAAATCTTATGAAGCAATCTAGAACAGAAGTTAGAAAACAAGCCAAATGCAGTTGCTGCTTGTTTTTGTAAATAAAATTTTATTGAAACACAGCCATGCCCAATTGTTAATATACTGTCCACGACTGCTTTCATGCTCCAACAGCAATGAGTAGCTACAATGAAGAAAAACATAAGGCCCACAAAACCTAAAATATTTACTACATGC
This sequence comes from Panthera leo, assembly GCF_018350215.1. Taxonomy (NCBI): domain Eukaryota; kingdom Metazoa; phylum Chordata; class Mammalia; order Carnivora; family Felidae; genus Panthera; species Panthera leo. Next base: position 90,188,373 of record NC_056683.1, read on the forward strand.
CCCTTTACAAAAAAAAAAAAAAAAAAAAGTTTCCTGGCTCGTAAGTAGTTGATATTTGGTAATACTTTTGATTAAAGAAAGAATATTGGTCTTTAACTTTTATTTGTACATAATAAATAATGCAACTCAAAGCAGTTTTCTAATGAAGATCAAAGAAATACACTGATATAAAATAAATGCACATAGTGATCATGACATGATGGTTAGTGAAGACGCTGCACTCACATGACTGGATATACAAGTGCACTACAAAAATGATGGAAACATGTTACTTTATTTTGTACAGCACCTCATTTTCTTCACATGTCAAATGATGATAATAGTACCTGTCTCACTGCCTGGTGAGAGGATTCAATGAAAATAAATGTAAGATAATTTTAGCAGTTTCAGACATTTAAGAATCATTAGGAAAGGTAAGTCACTAATATCATATAATTTAATCATGATTTCTTTTCCTTAAAAGTTATTCTTAAACCTAAGGACATTCTCTTGAGATTAGTTAGAAACCTGATTCTAAAGTTGTTTCTTAAAGGGGCAAAATGCATCAAAGATGCTCACTGGGCCGTGTTCCATGACTTCAAGTTTAATTCATCATTGATTTGTTTATATACTGAGGCTCGAAACAACATTTAGTCTGGAAAAAAAGGATTTCACTGCTCTTAAAACAAATTTAAAAACCAAAGGACCAGAAAGTATTTAATTTTATGTGTCATAAAGGCTAATAACATAGAAAAAAATTCCATAATAAAATAAAATGATCCAAAGAACCACATACAATCAAGCAATGATGAAGTTTCATGCAAGCAATTATTATCATCCCACTTTTTCTTTAATAATCTTGATTGGAGCATTTTGAACAATGGAGTTTAAAAGTAAAACTGCTTAATTTCCAAGCACAATAAAACAACATATATCATATATATTTGAATTGGTACTACTTCATGAAAACAGTAAGAATAACAGAACATTTAAAATTTTTACACTATGTAAAAAAGTACAAATTAAAAATTTTGAGGTATGAAGGAAGACTGCTTTTTTAAAAGATTAAAAAAAAAAACCCAGAAGTGTAGAGGATGAAATCCTTCTCTCTCTTATCTATTTAATGAAATAGCAAAATAATAAATAAATAAACAAATAAATAATAAAATGGCCTAGCAATATTGGGATGATAATTTATGAATATTTTATGACTTATATGGCTAACCACTCAGCTAAAAAGTTAGTAAAAAATAAAACCTCACAGTCATTATCTCACAATTCAAGAAAAATTTTAAGAGCATAAAAATTAATAATTTTAACCATTAAGTATTCTCAAAAACATGATAAAATAAAGCATACCTGGTGTCCAGCCTTTACTTGCTTCAAAACACTTTCATAACATACTTCATCCATGTTATTCAATTGTTGCACCTTAAGGTTATTAAAACATGAATAATATCAAATGAAGCAATTATAAACTTTCTAACTAGCAACAAAACTGCTGATCATAAGGCATTTTTTTCCTTTCAGATTAACTAGAATGTAGAAACAACAAATGCAATATAAATACCTAGCATATTACAACCTATTAAGAAACACAACATAATTTTAAAGTACAAAGGGGCACCTGGGTGGCTCAGTCAGTTAAACATCCTACCTTGGCTCAGGTCATGATCTCATGGGTTGTGAGTTCGAGCCTCACATGGGACTCTCTGCTCTCAGCACAGAGCCCACTTCGGATCCTCTGTCTCCCTCTTTCTCCTCTTTCTCTGCCCCTTCCCTGCTCTCTCTTCCCCTCTCTCTCAAAAATAAATAAAAAAGATTTCAAAAAATTAAAAAAAATAAAAGTACAAATAAAATACCTCATACTAACTTTCTAAGTATGACAAGTTTTTTAAAGACAATTTTAAGGATAATATACCAGTTATAGATATTTTAGAATAATTTAAAAATTTTTGCTTTCCCCAGGAAGTCCACTTGTCAGGCTGTTTTTCTTCTGTTTCATTCTATAAACTATACAGCTTTCCTGTGTAATTCTCAAAATCACCACAACAGCACTAGTAGAATGCCATGGTATATACAGTTAGAATCAAGGGAAACATACTATTTCTGTAATACATATGGAGAGGGTTAGATATTTTTCTACAGAAACATTTTTCAGGTTAATTGGAAATTTAATATCCAATTCATGAGTTAAGAAAGGATCTCATTTTCCCTATTAATGATGAGGAAACTTCCAACCAAAAAGGTAAGATGGTTCATCCAAAGGAACAGGCATGTGATCCAACCTGCATCTCGTACACAACATTTATTAAGAGTGTGGAAGTGATGAAAATGTCATACACATTTGGAATGACTATGATATAGATATTTTGTTTTAATAAAGTAAATGTTTTATCATTCTGTTACTCTTATGAATTGCAGTGACTAAGTAAAAGGAGATAATCACAAGATAATTTACTCCCCATTAATGATTCAAGAACAACCTCAGCTCGCAATAATTTTTTCAGTGTAGTTTGGGTTGAGTTCTGGGCAAAGCCATGATTTCAAATTAGAGGTGTCAGGCACACCATCTTCCTATATTCTTCCATAATAACTGAGTCACATCATGTGTTTTTGAATGAAACTCTGAGGAACCTACAAGGATTTCTTTTTATAAAACAATGACAAATGGAAAACTGGTTAGTAAATATATTAATCAACACCCTGGGGAAATGCTTAATGATTACAATTGTATATTTCACTGAATGTAAAAATAATACATTATAATAAAACAAAAAAATCTATAACTAATACATATAAATAATTTACTATTAACCCTATGTAAGACACGTAACAGTGTTTTTCTAATTGTGCCAGACTTCTGTCACCTGACACCATTCTTTTTATGATTTAAGATTACAATGCTAACATATTAGGGTGAAAATATGTTGAATTTAATTAGCTTTAAGTGATTTACCAATTTATATAATGGATTAAAAAAAATAAGATTTAAATAGTTGAAAAGCACCTGAAAAATTTTTTCTTTTCTAAATCTTTCTGTGATAACCATCTTCTGTCATTTAAATTATAAAGCTGAAAGAATAAGCTAAAGCTATAAAGGAAACAGCTCTACAGCTGCCCTAAGAATACCTTAAAATATACTAAATAATCAAATATATATTAAGAAGTGACTGAGAAAAAAAAACAAGCAGCAATACTGAAAATCACTTGAATCAATTAATGACAAAATATGTGCAATATAACTATTATTATATCTGTCTGTATGTCTGAAATGGCTCATGACAACCCTGAAGACACCTTACATTATGCATTGTACCTGAAGCATATGTATACACTGTTGTTTGTAGTGGCAGTCACTTTTGGTATTTTTTAGCTGAATATTTTATTTGTAATAGTGTAAGGTAAAATGACCCTATGTTACTAATAAAACTCTTTTTAGACAAGTAATGCAATACATTAAAGACCAGGGCTGACATACTAACACAGGATTCCATCTCATTTTATTTTATAAAGAGGTCATAAGGCCTATGAATCTTCTCTCAAACCTATTTCTTTTACAGAAAACAAAAAGTATCATTTAACACAATATTAAATGCATAAATTGTGAGCAAAGTAAAATATTCCTTCATGATACTATGAAACAGAAGTTTAAAATAAGCACCCTAATAGTGTATATGGTACACAGTAATACTATAAAACTTTTAAAAGCATTATAAAGAATCTCAGAAATGCCACTTACATATATATAATTAATATGGTAATTATAAAACATAAGTGAAATAGAATACCTCACTAACAGTTGCTATTAGGAATTATTTTCCAATGGCATAAAATTTATTATTTTTTTTAGATAAGTAGCATATAAAAATTTATATTACTGGTTGAATGAGAGCCTTTTATTATTTTACACTAGCCTTCAATCATTTCAAAGTAACTTTTTGAAATTTATGACCATATATATATATATATATATATATATATATATATATATATATATATATATATATATATAACTTGTATTATTAGCCAAGAATACAAAATATACATTGATAATGTGATACAAACTGTAAGCAACTTTTTGAAGGAGTTATATTACTACTTATAGTTGAGGAAATGTGCTTGATTTTATCTAAGATGTTTAATTTGTAATCCTACTAAAAGGGTCTTTTGGGGAAATCCCAAATAAGCATTAAACAATACATCAACAAAAACATTTTAGGAACAGAAAACTCTATTATTATTAAAAAATATATTTACCTTATTTGCACTTTTAACTCCCAGAAATGTCTGTCCAAGAGGAACTGGTCGAAAACGGCCATCAAAGTAGAAAAGTCCAATACAGGGATTAACATGTAAAAATGTAGCAACATCAAGGTAGTTGGGTAAGGTCGCAGAGAGCCCAAGAATCCTTATCATACTCTGTGTGGATTCCACCTACATGGGTTATATTATTTAATGTATGAGTAGATTCAACCCATTTGGATTTTTCTGGGTTTGAAATAAGTTTTAATAAACAGAGAGTATGAGACATTTACAATAAAACAAGATTCCACCCCTCTTAAAAATATGTAATAACAATACATAGTCTGAAACACAGATGTCTTTATCTGAAAGATAAACAATGAAAGAAAACTGGTCTAAGCCTGCCATCAAGGATAATATAAAATATATAATAAAACAAGATCCACCCCCAAATATATAATAACAACACAATTTAAAAGACAGATAACTGTCCTTATCTGAAAGATAAACAATTAAATAAACTGGTCTAAGCCTGCCATCAAGGATAATACAAAATAATTTAAAATGTAATTTTACATTTCCTGAAGAATCTTACTAATTTTTTTTTCCCTAAAAATGTAACAAAGTAAGTGACATACATGGATTAGGATTTAGTCTAAGTTTTATCAATTTATAATTTCAGGTGCTAAAAACACAAAAGTCTAAAATAATTAAGGTAAATATTTCTAGTATTTCACAAATTTAAATTTAAAATGAATGACAGAAATATTTGAAACTATGTGTATATATACATTCATTGAAAATTTCCATGGACCTTTTAAAAAATTATTGAAGGCTCATTTATTAAATCAGCATTTTCCTTCCCTTATTATAGATTGCTTAGTCTATAATTCTTTACTTATTATACAGTATTCCTTTTGCTGTATCATATTACCGTATCAGTAAAGCGTATCAGTAAAACATATCATATCAGTAAAAGTGGAGCATATCAGTAAAATATATGACTGAGAAACTAACACACTATTCTTTCATCAAAGAGGAAATTTTCAAATTGGTTTACCAAATTATCATTACACACTTTATATTAAATCATTTCATAATCATAACAGAAGAGAGACTGCAGGGAATAATAGCTAAAACTTGGGAAAAATAAAAACTACTGAAAACATGAAATAAGCCACATTTTTTGTGTTCACTGCTGTAGTGTAATAGTCTCATTTTGTTTCTGAGCACTATTGATAACTGATTTTAATAATTATCTATTAAGCTCTTAATGACAGGCACAGGGCCAACAGAACAGGAGCTTAGAGTCCATATGTAATAATGGCAAAAAACATCGTAATGTGTCCTATTAATAGTTGTAGTTTCCCAGAATGGTGAGAATAATGGGCAGGGATCACTAAATAAACTCTGGTACGGCAGGAAAGGCATACTGAGTGGGGTAATGGTTGCTGCCAATCTAAACTGAGAGGACAGCAGGCAAGACAGAAGGAATCGGGAGTTGGAGTTTAGGGTACTGCATCTAGCAAGACTAGTAGTATGAACTGGAGAAAGGAGGTAACAGAAGATGTGGTTAGAAATGTAGAAATAATCATGAAAGAGTTTACATGCCAAGAAGTATGTCCATTTAACTGCTCATAAGCACACAACAGCGTCCAGTTCTCTCTCAGTTATGTTTTCAGGTCTAATTCATAACTTACAACACAACATCCTCATATTTTACGTTTCTACACATTCAGTAAAAGGTCTTTATCATTTCTAGTTTTATTTATTCATTGGCTTTCTATTTGTGATTAGACTTGTTAGAGGTTGCTTTATTTAGTTTTTTTTTTTTCCATTGGCTTTTAAAAATTTTGTTTTCCTATTTTAAAATTAACTTTATTTTTCAGCTTTATTATTTTTTCCACTCGATTTCATTAGAATATTTTGCACCAAACTAACATTTAACATTTAATAATTAACTTATTGATAGTGTCTCCATTCCTGTTTCATTTTAGATTATAAATCTTACTTTGAATAACAATTCTGGGTGCATTTGACAAGCTTCCATTATTTTTGAAAAAAAAGCAAAAAAAAGAGTGCTGACCCTCTCTCTTTCCTTCTCTTCCTTCCATGATCACTTACTGACCTCTAAGTGGCTGCGGATTAATCTTTCAGTTGGTTGGGTTTTAATCTTCATTTTATCAAATATAAAAGTGTAGAATGTATGCATGTATATACGTATGTATGTATGTGTATCTAACTATCTATACAGAATTTTTTCATATAAAAGTTGTTTCTAAATGTCTACTGTATTCTGTAAAGACTATGATCTGTTCAATTTCTGCTTTGACAGAAAATGTCCCATAGAGACCTGAGATTTATCTATTCATAGGTTATACAATACTGTATGTTTGATCACTTCACCACATTAATTATATTATTCAAATTCTCTACATCAGCAATACAGGATGTTAGTATTTGCCAAAAGAAAGAATCATTTTAATCACATACGAACTTCCCATTTTAAACTAGGAGGCAAAATTGATTTTCCCCTCCTAAGAGGAATTAATTTCTATCATTAGCATGATACAGTCTAGGATCATCCACACCTTAGCCCTATGGGTTCTGCAGAAATATTAGGTGGCATTCTGCTGCCCCATGTCCCTATAATAGCCCTTCTCTCTGTGTTCTCATATCCCTTCTGCTTTCATATTTTGTATTCTTGGCTTCTAAAGTCTGATTTAGAAAATGATTTCTTACCTAAAAAAAAAAAAAAATTGAAAACATCTAATGTGATTTTAAAAATTACACATGATTTAGAATGAATTTGGCAAGTTAGTCAACCTATGAGAGAAGGCATATAAAAAGATTTCTAACCTTAACGTTATATTATTATTTTTTTATCTAGAAATGTTTGCCATTCTCACTTTCTTGCTATCATCAGTAAAATAAGGGGGTTCATGAAGAGACACTGGGTAAGTATTTTAATCATTTCTTCAGTTTCCTATGTCCTTCTTATTTACAGCTAATTTTAGTCAAAACTTGCTTGCATCATACTGGTATCTTCAAGTTTACTGCCCCTAAGTGAGCAATTTTCAATGCCGGATTTCTCCTTGCACATTGCAATACAATGTACACACACTTCAGGAGAGTCCAAATGCCTGGATACATTCCCTGACACCAATGTTTCCTACAAGCATAAGAGAAAATGTGGTCCTGTAACTTCAAAATCCATTCTGTAAGTTTAGACAGAGGAGTTTAGAGGTTCTTTCTGGGCATATTTGAGGACTAAATAAAATACCTATAGAGATACCTATGAGATATATATGGCTCCTTAGACAGATGATTGTTACCACTTTGGTAAAAGAATAAGAACTACAACTTTCAAATTAAAGGTATTTAGTTGGATATAAAAACAACCTTCCCCCAAAAAACTCCAGACTGAAATTATCATGAACTGAATCAATATAAACATTTGTATGGCAGAGTTACAGACTTAAGGGAACAGATCCATTTGCTTCATTAAATTTATAAATCAGTGGATTCCATAAAAATTATATAATAAGCCAAATTACAGAACAAATAAAAAATAAGAAAATGAATAACTGAATTTTCAAAATATGCTTTTGCATTTAATTCAAAAAGTTTTTACCTTTAGGTGATATTATCTAGAAGACAGCTCAATAAGCCCTGGAACTCATATTTTGTTAAATTACCATCCATTCACTGATTGTTAGTAAGTATTTTATAAACCTGCTTTCACAAAGAAAAGGGGGACAAAGTATGTTCTAATTTGATATTCATTATTACTAGAAAGGATTCAAGAATAAAAGAAATCACAACAGATAGTCAGAAAAGGGAGTAAACAAAATATTCTTTTTTACAAAGGAGCAAGGGTGGCATTTTAAGTAAAGTCAGAGAGGATTTTGTCAATCATTTCATTCGTCAGTCAACAGATTGTGTATGTAATTGTATTGGGGGGGGGCACCAGGAAATAGCAGTAAACAAAACTGTCTTTACAATCAGGAGCTGACATTTTAGTTGAGAAGAGACAACCATAAACTCATAAACAAATTAGGGAATTTCAGGTATCGGTATCAGTAAGTGCTATGAGTAGAGTAAAACAAGGTAATAGCATAGAAGGTAGCATGGGTGGGGCCACACTTTAGGTGGGATAATGAGGAAAAAACCTCGCTAAAGAAGAAATATTGGAGAGATGATCAGGGGATAAAAATCTTCAAACAGAAGAAAAAGTAAGTACAAAGACTGTGGGATTGGAACAAGCTGAGCAGGAAGAAGATGAATGAGAGGACAAAGTGTGGATAGAGCAGAGTTTAGAGGTCTACTGAAAACCCTCTCATGTATGACTTTGCAGGCCATAATTCACAAGCTTGATTCAATACATACAAAGTACACTTTCTACCCACAGTACTTAAAAATGTACATTGGAATTTACATTAAATTGCTATAGGAACTTTTAAACAATTAAACACTGTTAACAGTTAAATGTATCGAGTCACAAAAAACAATTATACTTTTAAACAATTAAACATTTTTAACAATTAAATGTATTAAGTCACAAAAAACTCCGTTTCAAATCAAAAAAGAATATAGGCCGCTTTCTCTGATTACAATGTAACATATTTAGAAAGATAAAACCAAGAGATGGCCAAAAACTTCTATTCACTTTGTAATTAAAATATATCATTATGATCCCATGACGGATCAACTTCATCGCAGGTTTCTAAGGAGGCTTTTGATAAGTTTGCTTAGTCTAGAAGACTCAGTGGGCATAAGCAAAGTAGTCCAATGTGAGTAATAGGAATACTTCCATAATTAGACATCCATCAACAATGGCTTAAGACTTAAACTTTGTGCAATGTGGATACCACTGAATAAGACACAGATCCACACATACAGAGACTATTTGCAAAAGCGTAAAGAGGGAGCATCAAAAAATGATAGAGATGGATAAAAATTAAAGTATAAATACATATACAATATCTTATCATGAATTTGCTTTCACTAAAAAAATCTTGTGGCTATCAGCAAAAACTAAAAACAAAGGAACCCTCTATCGGGGAAATAATCAACATCCCTATTAGTTAAGAAACCCCCTTTATATGTTGTGATGAGAATCCTTTACAGTGATTACAATGATTTTTTTTTAAACAAAACTCTTTATTTATTTATTCATTTTGAGAGAGAGAGAAGGAGAGAGCATACGCAGCAGGGGCAGAGAAAGAATCCTAAGCAAGTTTCCCATGCTGTCAGTGCAGAGCCCAACACTGAGCTCAATCTCAGGAACCACAGCATCATGACCTGAGATGAAATCAAGAGTCGAGGCTTAACTAAGCCACCCAGTCAACACTAGAATGATGATTTTAATTATGCAATAGTTCTATGAGGTAGTGAAGGTGATTTGAAAGGATATGAAAGTGATCTTTTTGTTTTGAAACCATTATAACATAAAAGTTACTGAACATATTTTTAAGGTATTTCGATGTTAAATACATGATACTCTGCAAACACCATAGACCTTTTTCTGCTAAAATTCCATTTAAAATGACTCTATTTTTTAATCTAAAAGTATGATCCTATTATTCTAAATATATATAATAAGCCTGTATGTGAAATACTTTCTTTTAAATGAGAATAACTTGGAACTTTATGTCCTAAACCAAATCTCAAAGCTCTGTAAACTACACTATGAACTATAAATTCACCTAAAAATTATTGTGTCAAAAACTATAAAAGTTTTAATATTTTACAGATTATTTTTTATAATTAGCCCAAAAGCTAAGCAGTAAGTTTTTAGGATGTTTTCCTTTATATAAAATCCATGTTCAGACAGTTTAGAAGACAATTAATATTAGTTCAGTGTTGTTAAATACAACGGATGTGGCCTTACACTTTCTGTTTTCTAAATTCCTCTCAATCATGTATCTTGTGAATTTAGTCCCTAAAGCCACCACACAATTTCAGAATCCGAACACAATCTACACTGCATTAGAGCATCTTTTAATGTTGCTTCCCTTAGTTACAAATGTTGATGTGCTATGTAAAACACTGCCATCTACTGGGAACATCTGGTAATAAAAAAAAAAAGGTACATAGAAAAAAAGCAACTTTGCTTTTTAATAAAAGTAGTTATGAGCTTTGTGATAGTACATTAAAAAATATGAGAAGACTCACACAGACCCTTCTATAAAGGAGATTAAAATATAGTAAAGGATACAAATGAAGACAGAATTTCTCATAACCAATAAAACATTCTGCCTTCAGTGAGATGAGTTTCATCTCTGGAAGAGGGTCAATGGTATTGGAAAGGAAATGGGGAAAGGACACATAGTTTTGTGTGGCTGGAACCTATTATAGCTAAGAAATATGTAGAAGTTAAAATTATACAAATAGATCACAGCTCCAATAGTCTTTAATGTCCAGATAAGGAATTTAAACATTTTTCTTTAGATACCAAACAGCAAGCCATCAAAAAGTTTATGAACATAGTAGTAATAAACCATACAATTGGAGTTTATTATATTATGGAGATATCATGTGTAGGATGAATATATTAAATATTTAGATGTTATATATCTATACTATACACAATATATATATTTCTATATCATATATAGATATTTCTATAACTGCGTTACATATACAATAAAAATCTATTTTATATATTTAGTTTATATAAATTTAACTTGATATAGTTTATAATATTTATGTATTATATGGAAATTTATACACTATAATATTCATAAACTTAGAATTGCTTCAAAATATATATAATACATAGTATCATGTGTCTGTGTACATATATACAGAAAGCATTAGCAGGAGGCCTGCAATCCATTTGTTCCCTTAACTGGGGGTGCTCAGGAAAGAATGATGTCCTAGTCAAACACCCCCGTAAACATGCTAATGACAGACCTTCTGGTAAATGTACTAATGATATTTACTCGACCTCTAATGTTCTATAGTTACAGGCAAGTCCTTAACTTTATAATGCTTTTAGCTGATGGCCATGGTCCCTCTAGGTGGCTCAATGTAAATAAATCTAGAATGTATGGATTCATATGGCATGACTCCCCGAAAAACATCACTAAGCTATATAAGTACCATGGTATAAAATAAACACATTTCATGATTAAAATAGCTCTCTTCTGTAAATGATGCCCTTCATGCTTGAAAATCTGGGCCAGAGCCAATCCTATGTGGCAAGAAAGGACCTGGAAAGCTATGATGGCAGTTTCAGACTTCTCCATGCTTCACCTTTGTCTCACAACTACCTGTATCCTTGAAATTATCAAGTTGGATATTAGCTAAAACCCGATTTTTGTGTCTTTTTTATTATTCCATCCCTTTGTGTTTTATGCATATGTGTTTATGTGTGTGTGTATACACATATTTTTAATTTATATGGTAAAATGTGAGCATGTCCCAAATAACCCTCTAGTTCCATTTCTATTATCAAATCACCTTTAAGGTTTGTAGCATATCCTTGCATGTATATTCACCCTTGTCTACCCAAACCTAAAATATAAATGTAAGCAAGAACTCTGATTAACTACATCCATAGCACCTAGAACTATGTGGTTGGCAAATGTTCACTGAATGAATGAATGAATGAATGAGAATATAAATATATATTTTTTCTTCACATAAGTGGGATTATGCTATATGTAGAGGCCAGCTTCCTTTTTCAATAAGAACATATCTTTTAGATCCAGTTCATACAGCTCTACCTCATTTGTTTTAAAGGCTGCAAAGTAGCATTTTGTAGTATGACTATAATTTATTAATTATATATATACATGTTATATATATAACATATATATATGTTTGTGGGAACACCTGGGTGGCTCAGTTGATTGAGCATCCACTTCGACTCAGGTCATGATCTCATAGTTCATGAGTTTGAGCCCTGCTCTGGGCTCTCTGCTGCCAGTGAGGAGCCCACTTTGGAGCCTCTGTCCCCCTCTCTCTCTCTGCCTCTCTCCCGTGAGCACATGCTCGGGTGTGCTCTCTCAAAAATAAACATTAAAAAAATTTATGAAAAAATACAGGTATCTGTTTGTGCTATGATTTCCACACATTAGATCCCTAGAAGTAAAATCATAGGGTTGGTTTTAGGGGGTGCTTTCAAATTACATTCTTTTTCAATTTTGCCAATTTGATAAAAATCTCATGTCTTTTTAAGCATCTTTTCTCTAATGCTCAGTATTTTTATTTCTATCATGAAACGCTTTTTACAAATTTCTAAAAAACTCATATATCTTACTAATTTATAATAACTATTAAATATAAAATACATTATTTTACATGCTATTGTTACTCTGTCTCACATTTTAACTTTTTGGAGATGTCTTTGTTGGTCAGAAGTTTTTAATATTTAGACATCCACATGTGCCACATGTTCCCTTTATAACCTTTGGAGTTTTGCATTTTGCTTAGAGCTTCTCTACCCCCAAGGTTATTTAGATATGCTCTCTTATATTTTCTGTAATGTATTGAGAGTTTTGCTTGATATAGTTAAATTATTAATCCATCTAGAATTTTATGGTGGATTTACCAGATGGAAACACACTATTTTAAAACATTTTAAAATGCAGTATAACTTCCCATATACAGATCTAGATCAGAGCTAGTTAGCATATGAAATATAAAATAATTGATATCTAAGTAGTGATTGGGATGAGGAAGAGTGTTAAGGAAGAAGGAAAACTTGAGTGTGATTCCCAGTTTGGGGCTTGAGACTGTGAAGCCATATATAAATATGTAGGGAAGAGGGCAGAGCTTCTGACATGTTTAGTAAGAGATATCCATGGGATATTAGAATAGGAACATACAACTGCATCTGGATATGGCCAGAAGTCAGAGGGTAAGATTTGGACTACATAGATTTAAGTGACAAAGGCAAAGAAGTGTTATTTTCCCAGGGTAAATATTCAGAATGAAAAAAGAAGATGGCAACTGACTGAGACTTGGAGAATGTAAACATTTCAAGGTTGAGTAAAGGAGACAGCAAGGGAGACCGTTAAGAGCAGCTAAGTAGGTGGGGAAGAAAAAGTCAAGCGAAGAAAACCAGAGCAGGATTGCATCATGAAGCCAAAAGGAATGAAAATTTCAAGATTGAGAAAATGATAAGTTACATCAAATATAAAAAATGAGTAGTGTGAAAAGGTAAAAAAAAAAAAAAAAAAGGAATTGGTTTGAGGACTGCCTTTTCGATTTAATAAATGGCAATCCTGGTAAAAACATTTTATTACCTATGTTGCAACAATAAACAGATTACAATGGTTTGAAAGTCAAAAGAGAAACAGTGAATACAGATTAATATTTCCAGATGATAGGTGGCAAAAAGAGTTTTACTGAATAGGAGTTATTGGAGAAGGATAGGTTTGAGAAAGGTTTTTTGGTAAAAACGAGAAGGACTTTGCAGTTCTTTTAAGCTGAAGAGACAGTGTCCACTGAGAGTGAGAAGTTAAAGATAACACAGCAAAGAAAAGGGATAACATACAGAGTAAAAGGAATGGGTCCAAGGCAAGCAGAGAAGGGGTCGCTAAGGAACAAGGGATAGAATGATGAATATGGATATGAGGGGGAGGGCTGAGGTTTATTCTGGGTGGTGAAAGGAAAGGCAAAGGATGGAAACTGAGGGACTTTAAGCATGAAGGACTCTACTTCTGTTCAGTAAACACATTGCCCTAAGAATGAGGCACGACAGGGTAGGGAAAAATGTGGGAGAAGTCTGGTGAAGCTTGGAAATGCTCGCTTTAGGAAAACAGAAGAAAAGTGGCTCAGAAGTTCCAGGTGATCCCAATGATGCAGGTAAATGCAGTCTATGAACGTAAAGCGACTTGTATACCACTATGTGATCTTCTTTGCTAGTGCTTAGCATCTGGCTAGAGGCATATATATGATTCAAATGATTCATGGATGGAATTATGCCAGATAGTCAGGGATAAGTTAAGTAAGTTAAGGTTACTGACAAAAGAAAAATTGGTCATGGTGTCCTGGCTATTTCAGAAAGAAAATAAAACCAGGAGAATATGGGTCAAAGACAATAATAAATGGAGAGTAAAGAATTAGAGTTCTTGATTATGTTGAAAAACTAGTATTCATCTATTTTCTACACATGTAAAATCTACCAACAAACATCATTTTAATACCCATGGACATTCTAAGACACTGTCTTTTCACTTAATGAAAAGAGAGGCTGACAGAAAATAATCACGAGACATTGGTAAACCAACTTTTGTTTGGACTATTTATGAATAGCCAGGAAGCTCTCAAACTAGAAATAGCGTGTACAGGTCTTTTAAAAAAAATGATGAAGATTATGCACATGAGGTGATTACATTTCATTTTATCTAGTATATAAGAAAAATTATAAATTGTTCATATCTTTTCAGGGGGAAGAAGTGCAGACAGAAGAGAAGTGGATGAAATCACTAATATTTACCTGTGTTCAATTATATCTTAATACTGCTTAGTCAATATTAGACATAGCTTTGTGACAACAGTTTAGAAATTTTCCTGTCTTTATTTTGGTTAATTTAGAGAGACTTCAATAAAATAAGACTTGGAAGGAAGAAAGAGTACTTTTAATATGAAAACAAAATAGCTAAAGGTTTCTCCATATTAAATTATCTTTATTCTCATGAACAAAACATATTAATATTTTTTGAATGCTACATTTAAGCTTAAAAACTTACTCATTCCTCCAAAATAAGCTTAAAAATAACTTCCTCTTACCTGCCGTAAAGTACGTGCCACTATGCTTTCTAATACTGGTCCTCTATCTTCATGCAGCAAATGAACTTCATCAAGAATAAGGAGCTTTACAATTTGGGAAAGAGCTACGTCTCCAACACTCTTTCTTGTCACTACATCCCATTTTTCCGGTGTGGTAACAAGCATCTATAAGATAAAATAAATTTAAAAAGAGAAAGTATCACATGGATGATATAAATTTCACCTGTGCCATTCAAAAAGAAATATAATTAGCAGGCTTTATGCAGATCAAATAAAAAGTGTTCAAAATATCCTGGAATGATATCTAATTCACCGTAAACAATGTCACTTCAAGAGTGATATTTCACTCCTCTTAAGTTGTGATATTAAGCAGTTATTTAAAACTCAATGAAGATAGTCTGTCAATAAATTGTTATGAAGTTATGTTATAAAATACATACCTTCTTTAAAAAGTATCTTATGATATAAAAAACAAATGAGTCTATATTTTAAACTATATACACTGATGATGGCCTTTATTTGAAAAGAGACAAAGAAGTGAAACAAGTGTTAAAAGGAAATGAAAAGGAAACCAAGAATCCATTCTAGGAACAATAACCTGTTTATACCTATCCAAATTTGAAGGAAGCTTCACTACTAACACAGTTTTTAAAAAATTGCTCTTTAATATCAACTAATATATACAGTATTTTTATACCAAAAAGTAATATATATAATACATATAACTGGCACATAATGGTAACCCAAAGAGTGAGTCACCGAAGATTCTAGGGCATGCAGAGCAGGAGATAAGCCTAAGGCATTCATGTGAACTTCACAGAAGCAGACCATTTAACATGAAACTGTAATTATAAATCTCTTTGCTTGTCACATACTAAATTGTTTGCGTACTCTAAACTTATCCTGTTGCGAGAAAAAGATGACAAGTTTAATATCTTCTACTATAGTAATACTACATTAGGAAAGAAGCCAATGTGTGGATAAATCAAAGAATACAAGATAACAAATCAAAATCAAAGCTTTTC
This sequence comes from Panthera leo, assembly GCF_018350215.1. Classification (NCBI taxonomy): domain Eukaryota; kingdom Metazoa; phylum Chordata; class Mammalia; order Carnivora; family Felidae; genus Panthera; species Panthera leo. The sequence continues at coordinate 90,204,368 of NC_056683.1, forward strand.
TTAGCCAGTAGATCAAGATTAGAGAGACAGATGATAATCACAATTCATCTTGTGCTTTGAGGGGGTTGACTAAGATAAGGGTCAGGTTATTCTGTCAACATTTTTGTTATGTTATTTCATGCCTGATTAAGTCAGCTCTAGGGACAATAACTTTTTTTTTGATTGGTGCAAATTATGTATAAATTCTTATCCACGATCTAAATTTATCAATATGACCTGTTGCATTATTAGTGATATCACTGCTTTCATTATGAAATGAACTATATCGACCACAAAGTTTAGCAGCTAAACAGAACATTAACAAACTATAATGAAACAGATTAAGCAATTCATATCAAAGATATGAAATACTACAAATCCAAAGCTACTTAGTTAATTTGCTAACGCTAAATGGCAATGTTGAGATCACATCAAATTTTATAGAAAAGATGTGCTGCTGCAATTAGGTATAAAAAGATGTCTAATAAATTCTGAGATCTAAAATAGGTAAAAAACATTCACTATGCATTAAAATCTCTTTCAACAAATTTAAAATGAACTTCTACTTTGAATAATGATAAACTTAAAATAACCCAGGATATATTAATATAAATATACCCAGGGATCACTTACTAACAACCCTTTTCATTAAAAGTCCTGGAAAACATGCTTATTTGTTTTCAAAAACAACAATTTCCTACACTGTATATTTACTATCAAAGTATAAAATAAGTAAGCTTATTACTTGCAAGTGTTAGGAAAGATACAGGATACACTTTTCAAAATTTTATTTAAATCCAAGTTAGTTAACATACGGTGTAGTAATGGTTTCAAGAGTAGAACTTAGTGATTCATCACTTACATATAATAACACCCACTGCTCATCCCAACTAGTGTCCTCCATCACGCATTTAGCCCATCCCTCCATCCAACACCCCTCCAGCAACTCTCCACATATATGTTTGTTCTCCATATGTAACAGTCTTTTATGGTTTGCCTCCCTCTCTGTTTTTATCTTATTTTTCCTTTCCTTCCCCTGTGTTCATCTGTTTTGTTAATATGAAGCCTGGCTACCTACCTCAACATGAACTTAGAATATTATGCTAATACTTTCTTATAATTAACTTTCAGAGATAACAATGCGGTAACAAACTGTAAAATCAAATTTTTCAGATATCAAAACGCTATACCAAGGAAATCTTAAAATCCACTTTAGCATTTTATTATACTTTACTTTCAGCATAATGAGAAGTGGCTTCATTTAAATTACTATTCATCACTTCAGTTCCCTGAACTTAAAACGGCTAGAACATAAAGTGTCACATTTGCTTAATGAATTGGAACTCATGCAAGACATTTCCATCTGCTCTTGTATCAGGGCATGGGTTAACTGTCAGCATTTTTACTGTCAACTTAAATTTCTCTAAATACATGTACTTATTCCCTCAGAAACATAAAAAATCATTACTTGAAACTGCTCCAATTTTATCCTGTCCACTGGGAAAATGGCATAGTTGTGATGCTATATACATATTACGATCATGCCAAAAATTCAGCGTATTGAGTTAAAATGCTCATCCATTTGACAAAAGAACCAAAGGAACTAAGACTTGCCAGAACCAATTAATCTAGTAACACACTTAAACATTAATATTATTTTACCTTTTAAAACACTGTGACCTAAGGGAAGTCACTTTATCTCTTCATTTTTTTCCAGCTTTGAGATATTGAGATGTAATATATGTAAATTTAAGGTGCACAGGTGATGATTTGATACAGATACATAATTCAAAATGATTACCACAAAAAGGTTAATTAACCCTTCTATCCCCTCACACTATTACATGTGGGTGTGTTATGTTTGTGTGGTGATAACATTTAAGGTCCACTCTATAAATAAATTTCAAGTATATAACACAGTATTGCAAATTAAAACTGGCATGCTATACATTAGATTGTCAGAAGATATTCATTGTATAGCCATAAGTTTATACCCCTTGACCAATATCTACCCCACTCCCCTATCCTCCAGACCTTGGCAACCACCACTCCACTGTTTAAGTTCAGCTTTTTTATATTCCACATATAAGTGAGAACACACTTGTTTCTCTGTATTGGTTGCTCTGTCTCACTTATTTTATTTAGCATAACGTCCTCAAGTCCATTGTGTTGTTAAAAAGTCTGAGTTACCTTCCCTTTTATGGCCAAACAATATTCTATTGTACATATACACTGCATTTTCTTTATCCATTCATCCACTGAGGGGCACTTAGGTTGTTTCTATGTCTTGGCTATTGCTGATAATGCTGAAAAGAGCATGGGGGTATATGAGGATGAATTTTGTCAAATGATTTTTTTCTGCATCCATTAAGATGATCGTATGATTATCTTTCTCTTTCATTCTACTAATATGATCCTCTCTTCCATTCTATTAATATGAATATGATCCAATATTAATATTTAGATTTTCTATTTCTTAATGAGTCAGCAGGTTGTATGTTTCTAAGAATTTATACATTTCTTTTAGGTTATCCAATTTGCTGATGTTTAATTGTTCATGATATTCTCTCTTGTGATCCTATGTATTTCTACAGTGTCAGCTGTAATGTTTCATCTTTCATTTTTTATTTATTTCAGTCTTTTTTCCTTATCAGTATAGCTAAAAGTTTGTCAATTTTGTTTATCTTTTTTAGTAAACCAGCCCTTATTTTGTTGACATTTTCTATTTTTTTAATGTCTATTTATTTCTGCTCTGATCATTGTTATTTCCTTTTTGTACTAACTTTGGGTTTAGTTTGTTCTTTTTCTAGTTCCTTGAGGTATAGGTTAGGTTGTCAACTTTTTCTGCCTTAATGTAGGCGTATCATAATAAACTTCCCTCTTAAAACTGTTTTTGCTGCATCCCATACGCACTTAAACATTACTATTAAAAACTTTCCTTATATCTGTATATAGTAAAATTACAGTGTTTAGTTTTCTATGATTGTATCATGACTATTATGAATGAAATCGTATGGTATTTCTTTCTCTGACTTATTTCACTTAATATTATACTCTATAGCTCTATCCATGTTACTGTAAATGACAAGATTTCATCCTTTTTTTGAGTGAATATATTCCATTATATATATATAAAGTACCACTTCTTTATCCATCCGTCAGTGGACACTTGGGCTATTTCCATAGTTTGGCTATTGTAAATAATGCTACAATAAACACAGGGTGCATGTGTCACTTGGAATTAGTGTTTTTGTATTTTGGGGACAAATATCCAATAAGTGTGATTACTGGAACATAGGGTAGTCCTATTAATATTTTGAGGAATCTTCATACTGTTTCCCACAGTGGCTCCATTAACTTGCAATCTCACCAACAGTGCACAAAGGTTACTTTTTTGTCTGCATCCTCTCCAACGCTTGCTTTTTCTGTTTTTTTATTTTAGCCATTCTGACAAGTGTGAGGTGATCTCATCGTAGTTTTAATTCACATTTCCCTGATGAGTGATGTTGAGCATCTTTTCATGTGTCTGTTAGGCATCTGGATGTTTTCTTTGGAGAAATGTCTGTTCATGTCTTCTGCTCAGTTTTAATTGGATTATTTGTTTTTTGGGTGTTGAGTTGTATAAGTTATTTATTTTGGATACTAACCCTTTATAGGATATGTCATTTGCAAGTATGTTCTCTCATTCAGTGGGTTGCCTTTTAGTTTCATTGATTGTTTGCTTTGCTGTGCAGAAACCATTTATTTTGATGTAGTCCCAATAGTTTAGTTTTACTTTTATTTCCCTTCCTTAGCAGACAGATCTAGAAAAATGTTGTTACAGCCTCTTGAGGTAGGCCTGTATTACTATAAATTTCCCTGTTAGAACCACTTTTGCTGCATTTCAAAGATTTTGGACCACTGTGTTTTCCTTTCCATTTGTTTCTATGTAATTTTTGATTTCTTCTTTGCTTTCACAGTTGACCCATTCATTGTTTAGTATCATGTTATCTAACCTCCATGTATTTGTGCTCTTCCCAGATTTTCTCTAATGCTTGATTACTATTTTCATAGTTTTGAGGTCTGAAAAGATGCATGGTACAATTTTTATTTTTATTTTTTTACTTTTTTGAGACTTGTTTTGTGGCTTAATATGTGATCTGTTCTGGAGGATGTTCCACGTACACTTGAAAATGGGCATTCTGCTGTTTTAGGATGGAATGTTCTGAATATGTATGTTAAGTCCATCTGGTCCAGTGTGTCATTCAAAGCCACTGTGTCCTTGTTGATTTTCTGTATGGATGATCTGTCCATTGATTTAAGTGGGATGTTAAAGTCCCCTATTATTGTATTACTATTGATTATTTCCTTTATGTTTGGAAAGGAAACATATTTTATGTATCTGGGTGCTCCCATTTTGGATGCATAAATATTTACAATTGTTATATCCTCTTATTGGAATGTCCCCTTTATTATTATATAGTGCCCTTCTTTGTCTCTTGATAGTCTTTGTTTTAAAGTCTCTTTTGTCTGATAGAAGTATTGGTATGCCAGCTTTCTTTTGACATCCATTCACATGATAAATGTTTCTCCATCCCCCCACTTTCAATCTGCAAGTGTTTTTCAATTGAAATGGAGTCTCTTGGAGCAGCAATGGATGGGTCCTGTTTCTTTATTAACTTTGCAACCCTTTTGATTGGAGTGTTTAGTCCATTTACATTCAAAGTAATTACTGATATGTATTTATTGCCATTTTGTTACTTGGTTTATGGTTGTTTCTACTATCAAGTAAATTCTTAAAATGGGTCTTACAACTGATGAAATATGGTACATTTAGTTCAAAATGTTAGGGATCTATTAACTAAACTAAAGAGCAATATTCAAGAATGTTTGCTTAACACATCTTCTATAGTGACAACACTCAGACTGGAATTGTTACAAATCACATTCTAGTGTTATAGACTAGACCAGGCAACAGTTTGCAGGATTTTGGAACTCTATTTTCCTTTTTAAAATACATAATGACATACCCACTCAACCAAGAAGTTTATAAATTACATGAATGTTTTAATTTAAAGAATAAAGGTAAAGTGTCACAGGGTTTAGATTCAATAAACATACATATAATTACAGTTATACTAACCTCTGCTATACAAATGTCAGCTCTGATTGATGGCAACAGCCCCCATAATGGAATGTGACAGCTTGCAAATTATACCTGCCCCTGGGGACACTACAACAAATCAGTTAGTTCCAACTATTTCCTTTTCTACATTTTATGTTCTTTCCTCTCCCATCAATTAACATGTGTGAGTACATGCTCACACATGTAAAGCACAAAGTCTTCTGAAGTATCTAGTTTTATTTATGTCAAGGACCACAGCTTTCAATTATAAAATAAAAATATTAAGATTAATTGGAAAATCTTCAAGTACAGAAGTATTCTTACCTCATATTTTTTTTTTTTTTGAAAGTACAGATATGGTCAAGCAAAAGCATAAAGAATGTAATCTAACATGTATCTTGGTGTTTTCATGTTAGCAAAAACACTGAAACTATTTTTGGTTAACATTTCATAGGTAACATTTACTAAATAAAGTATAATTCAATAAGAAATTCTGAAACCTTTGAAGGAACAGAACATAGAGTGCTGGGAAAGGGAGAAACATTTAAAATACTTTCTAGACTACATGTGTTTACAGCTGGAGTAGAATTCTCTTTGCAGCTCTTTTTGTTGATTGAAAGCACTTGCCAACAATCTCAGACCATACATACTTAAGTCTAGCCATCAGCATAAGCCTATAAAGAGTACAATGCTTGGTTACTCTAAAACTTAACTAATTATACTAACAGAGAAAAATACAGAAATTGTTATATTAGTGTGTATAAAAGCCATAAAGACCTTGCTCTCATCTCTAAATGCTTGTCCATAATACTCCAGTATTTCATTCCATTAAAATCTCATAGATGAAGGGTCTAAAACAATTTACAATGATTCCTCTTCTGCTGACTCATGAAGACAGATTTTTGACATGTGAATAATTTGTGGTAGAAACTTGTCCTGTGGTAAGTTCTATTCTGCATAACTGGGGTTATGACTCATAGGGAACAGGTTTCCTTGGTACTATAATGTTTTTTCTCTTTCCTGCCACATGTGCAAACCTCAGTTTGAGGAGTTTCTTACAAAAACACTTTAAAATTTCATACTGCAATGCCAAACTACTAAAAGCTCAAAACTGATGAGCTAAAAAAAATGTATTTTGTAGTAATCAACAAAAATGATTCCAAATAATACCAATTTTATCTCTTCAAACTAATACCAGACATTCACTGTTGAGAGATTCTGCCAATTCAAGAACAATTAATCAAAAGTTTACTTGGGGTCTACTATTGGGCAGGAGAGACAGATGAAGGGAGGATTTTAAAATCTTAACAAATTACGGCAGGACATAAGCTGCTGAAAATTACTACAATTAAGAAAATCAGCTGTCCTTATTGAATACCTACTTCAATTATTTGATACCTTTCTATTTAGAAAAAGAACACAGGCAGGACATGTGTTCTATTTAATCACAAGTTATGGTTATCCAAAGGAGAGCTTCTCTACAGAAGTTTGTACATAACTGCATGTCTAGAGATAGGTGTCTGTGGTTAGGAATACAAACATAAAGGCAAGAAGTTTAGAAGCTTAAACGAGAAATGCAGCAAAGAAGAAATGTGGTCCAAACACTTCCTCACAATGATTTGGTCAACGATAGTGGGCAGCTGACCCCACTCAGTCAACTGCTGCTGCCTCTGCCCACCAGAGTATAAACTACATACATAGTGCCAATATGACTTCAGTGCAGATCCATGTGAAATTTTACATTTTCTGCATTTTTTTCTCCTATTCCTTCCATTTCTAAGAAACCTACAGCACCAAAAAAGAGATAAAAAAACAATTGTTTGTTATTGGCTTTGAAGTGACTTAACAGAAATTCACACACATACACTAAAATGGAGGCTTAGGAAAGTGATACAGGACAAAGGCAAATACGCCCCAAGCCAATACTGTATCTGTGAGGAAGCACAAAACCTGACTGTACACTTTCTTGACACCCAATTGAAAAAGAAAAACTGGGAGTGATCTCAGCAAAATAGTAGCATAGGAATATTGTGTTCGTCCCCTCCCCCAGAAAAATCAATTTGAACAACTATCTGTGAATGAAAATCACTTCACTTCACAAGAGCTAAGGATTCCAGGTGAGGGATTACAGCACATGGGTGAAGTACAGAAATAAGAAAAGATGCACTGAGGAGAGTAGGAAAGATAGATTCATGTCACCACCCACCCCCAAGCATCCCTCCTTTAAGCCCAGGCAGCCCAGTGCAGAGAAATTATTTCCCTCATTGCAGAAGGAAATAAGTGTCCATTTTTATCACAGACCCCAGAGCTGGCCTACCCCAGTACCAGGCCAACTCCACAGGCTTTAGATGCTCCTTGGGGGCTCCCGCAAACCTAGGCTCCTGGCTCACCCTAGCACCCATTGGCCCAAGCAGCCCAAAGCAGCATCCACAGCCCCAGGAAGCATCCATGGCACAGGCCACCAGCAGGCTTCTGTGAACCCTGGTCTATGTACACGCAAAGGTGCTAATCACATCATTAATCACAGAAATGCAAATCAAATCCACAATGAGCTATCACCTAACACCTGTTAGGATGACTATTACTAAAAAGGATGCCAGTGTATGTAGAAGGAAAATGCTCCCCAAGTGATTTTGGTATTGCAACTTGAGTTAACAAAATTGGCTACATCTGTCAAATTTCTAGGACCTCAGGACTCCAATAGCCATTCTCTATTCAGTTAACTAAACTGTTTTGATCATACTATCCAGATTTCTTTCAAGCAAATCACTAGCCAAAATGATTTTACCACACTAGTGGCAATGGTTGGGAGGTGAAGTTATACTGTAGTTTAACCTGCATGGGGTATTTCCATTACCTTTACTAATTTATCATGGAGAAATAGCTTTGTATCTTAATTAGAATTTGTTTAATAATGCTTAATATGTTATTTTTTGAAACTATGCATTTTCCCTTTGTAGGAAGAGTCAATGTTGTATTTAGTGTTCATATCATCAAACTGCAAAACCTCAATCATTAATAGATATATTAGCTATAAGGAGTGGAGCCATTTTGGAGGTAATTTGGCAAAATCTCTCAAAATTTTAAATGCACAAACCCTAGGTCCAGCAACTCATTTCTAGAATTCTAATCTCAAAAAAAAAAGGCCTACAAATCAAAGAGAATGAAATCTTGCCATTTGCAACTACGTGGATGGAACTGGAGGGTATTATGCTAAGTGAAATTAGTCAGAGAAAGACAAAAATCATATGACTTCACTCATATGAGGACTTTAAGAGACAAAACAGATGAACATAAGGGAAGGGAAACAAAAATAATATAAAAACAGGGAGGGGGACAAAACAGAAGAGACTCATAAATATGGAGAACAAACTGAGGGTTGCTGGAGGGGTTGTGGGAGGGGGGATGGGCTAAATGAGTAAGGGGCATTAAGGAATCTAGTCCTGAAATCATTGTTGCACTATATGCTAACTAATTTGGATGTAAATTTTAAAAAATATAAAAGAAAATTTAAAAAAAAAGGTCTACACACACAAATGGACATTCATGAAGCTTTTTAGAAGGAAATAATGTAGATGTATACATACTGATATTAAGTTAAAAAAATATGATGCATTTTACACAAAGACACACAAATATATGAAGTATGATTCTGTTTTTAATACGCTAAAAGAAAATACACACACACACACATAGACACACACACACACCTCTGCATTCTCCAGGTGTTAAGCTGAAATGTTTAGGAGGCTTTTCTTAAACCATAATGCCCTACCAATAATTCCCTTCCATAGGCTTCTCTGGCATTTCTGTGCCCATATTTTCTATCTCAGCATAGTATTTATTATACTATATTGCTTGCTTAAATATCTGCTTCCCTCAATAGACCCAGGCACTGAAAAGACAAGGACAGTGACGGTCTTGACAGATACTCTATCCACAATGTCTTAAAGTGTTCTGGCATGTGGTACATATTCAAGAACTGTTGGTGAATCATATTTTTTGCAGGTAATTATTACTCATAATACTGGTGGTAACTCTTCTTGCCTAATAATAAAATAGAATATTTCTATACTTAATGGTAGGATTTATACAATTTATGTTCCATATAGATACTTGGTTTAAAAGTTATGTTCAATATACTGTCACATAATGGATTTTGTGAATTAGCCAGAGGAATGCTCACCTCTCTAATCTATTCATGTACATTTACCAAATGGAAAAATCTCAAAACATATTCAAAGAAAGAGGGTCATTTACTGAGTCCTGGACAAAGAAGATGCTGCTCACCCTGTGCCTTGTGGGATGACAGTCCCAGTATCTGGATGTTATTTCCCTTCAATGAATGTTGTTGAGAAAAGATGAGACTTTAATAGCTCTTCATGGATTAAGTTAAGTGGCTTGAATCTCTGTCTTATTGGGAAAAGCAGAATTGTATTTCAGAGTATCACTCAAAGAGGAGTGAATATAATTTGAACATTCTGTAATCAGGACTTAGAGATTTTTTATAATGCTCCTCTCCTGCCCTCCCACCCCTATTCCACCAAGCCAACCCCAGGCCTTTCCCAACAGAACAGGCCAGCATTTCTGATGTCCCACATGCAATAGCTGAGGTGTCCTAACTTAATTTCCTCCAACCAAGAAGAAAAGTGGGTAGTCCTATTAATATGGACTGAAACTTTATTTCTATAAACACAATTTATTAGTACTTCTATCTAAGTATTCTTATGGGCATGTGTCACTTATCAATACAGTATCTCTGATATATTGTGCTTAATGAGAACACATTATCTTTCAGCGATGCCTCTATTAAATATTTATTGTGTATCTATCTACTACCAAAAATCTTAGTTTCCCTCATAATAAAATGAAGAAATAACAGAACCTACATATCAGTGGATTATAATGAAAATGGAACACATTAATATACATAAAATATTTAGGATAATGCTTGACACGTAATAGGGATCAATTAGATTTTCTAACATCATCAGTTTCATCCTGTGTCTTCTCACTGTAATGTACCAGACACTAAGTTATGTACTATGCTATGGTGAGGAAAGATAAAGGCAGACAGATAAAGCTCTTGATATCATAAAGCTTACATTGTAATGCAGGTGGAGTGGTAGTAGGCATTATACAAAAAAAAAAAAAAAACAAACCTGTGAAATGCAAGATTTTACTTGTGATAAGGTACTAAAGACAACTTAGATATTATTCATGATGCAACAAATTGTTAGGAAAATTTGACCTAACCAGAGAAACCAGAAAAGGCTTTATCAAGAAAGTGACATTTGAGGGGCACCTGGATGGCTCAGATGGTTAAACGTCCAACTCTTGATTTCAGCTCAGATCATGATTTCACAGGTTTGTGGGTTCAAGCCCTATGTTGGGTTCCGTGCTGACAGTTCAGAGCCTGTTAGGGATTCTCTCAATCCCTCTCTCTCTCTGTCCCTCCCCCACTTGCACATGCTCTGTCTCTCTCAGCAATAAACTTTAAAAAAGGAACCAATATTTGATTTAACATCTAAAAGATGAAAGGCAATTAATGAGGTGAAGGAGAAAAAGAGAGTTACAGGCAGAAGCAGAGCATGTACATTGAGCATGTGGGGGACAACATGGATGGAAGAGAGTAAAGACAGGAAGAGTAAAGGGCTGGGCACAGAGGCTGAGAGGACTGAAGTTTGGTGGGAAAGAGATGGGAAGGGTCAGATGATGCATAGCCTTTCAGCTACCTCTAGCTACTCTTCACACTGTAGAGCAGCCTGGAAAACTATTAGTGGCTTTCTTTTCCTTCCTTTCTCTTGTCTCGTCTTGTCTACTCCCTCCCTCCTTCCCTTCCTTCCTTCCTTCCTTCCTTCCTTCCTTCCTTCCTTCTTTCCTTCCTTCCTTCTATTCATTCACTCATTCATTCATTCATTCATTCTGATTTTTCTTTAACATTTATTTATTTTTAAGAGACAGAGAGAGACAGAGCATGAGCAGGGGAGGGGCAGAAAGAGAGGGAGACACAGGATCCAAAGCAGGCTCCAGGCTCTGAGTTGTCAGCACAGAACCCGACATGGGGCTCAAACCCATGAACCACAAGATCATCACCTGAGCCAAAGCCGGACACCTAACTGACTGAACCCAGGTGCCCCTCATTCGTTCATTTTGGATTGTTGTTTTTCATAGGAGAGGGTATGGGAGTGAAAAGGGAAGGATGAAACAGATGAGACTGCATTTCTGGCAACTTAAGGGGAAAGAATAGAAGGGAGCAAGTTGGATGCTGGTACCCCAGTTAGAATACTAGAGAAGGAATCAAGGTGAGAGATGATAGAGGCATTAGTGAAGGAAGCATTAGTGAAGATGGAGAGGATATGGATGAATGTGAGAAACACATAGGAGATAAAATAAAAAATTAATAAGAACTGGTGCTGGATTGACTGTATTCACCTTACATTTATTTTTTTTTAATTTTTTTTAACGTTTACTTATTTTTGAGACAGAGAGAGACAGAGCATGAACAGGGGAGGGTCAGAGAGAGAGGGAGACACAGAATCTGAAACAGGCTCCAGGCTCTGAGCTGTCAGCACAGAGCCCGACGCGGGGCTCGAACTCACGGACCGCGAGATCATGACCCGAGCCGAAGTCGGACGCTCAACCGACTGAGCCACCCAGGCGCCCCAACCTTACATTTAAATATAGAGTATATTTAAGCATTATCTTTCCCCAGAGAAAAGTAATGTAAAAATATATTCTGCTGAAAATTTCCCATGTGTCAGGTATTTTACATCTCTCTGCTCTCTTCCTGGTTCAGGATGAAATAATCACAAATGAAACATTAAGAAATAGTTAATATAGCTACAAGTTACCCTCTGAGAAAAATTTTCAAACTTGGTTTGAAAATATAACATAAGAAAATTAAAGTTGGTTAGCCTCTTCATCTTTTCTAGGCCCATTAGCTGCCATACTGTTACTTATGCAACAAACTACTTTTTACAGATTTACCTCAATAGCTGTAGGATAACAGTTGAGGTTAAAAAACAAACAAACAAACAAACAAAAACAAGATATAAAGGAATACTAGAGGGGTGCCTGGGTGGCTCAGTCGGTTAAGTGTCTGACTTTGGCTCAGGTCATGATCTCGCGGTCCGTGAGTTTGAGCCCCACGTCGGGCTCTGGGCTGACAGCTCAGAGCCTGGAGCCTGTTTCAGATTCTGTGTCTCCTCTCTCTGACCCTCCCCCATTTATGCTCTGTCTCTCCCTGTCTCAAAAATAAATAAACGTTAAAAAAAAAAAAAAAAGAATACTAGAAACTGAGGCCTGTTTTTATTAAAAATAATTAGTTATTCAAAAATTTTAAATGTAGGTTTCACTGGATAGCCTTTGAAAATTAAAGAAAAACACCCACTTTAAGGGACGCGCAATTACAAAAGACCATAGATAAAACATCCTTTAATATTCAGTACATCTCATATTTCTGAGGAAGATAAAAGTAATTTTTCACAATGATATTAATGTTTGTGGTTAGCGAGTTCCCATCTTACAGGTGGCAGGATTTTTCTGAAATTTAATGAGTAAAAGAAGACTTAGAATCAGCCTCATAAATATTGAACATTTATTTTTGCTTCCTTGTTTATAGGGAAAGTAGATTGTTTCTAAGCATGCTATGCAGTGTATTATTTTACAATAATATACATTGTTATATTTTACTTTAAGAGAAAGAAAACACGAAGCTTTTTATTGGTTTTTGCTCTGTATTTGGGTAAGTTAGCATGATAAACTTTGCAGTTAGTGCTCTTGAAGTAATTTAAAAATGTTTTCTAATACTTTGCTTTTTTTTACACAGTGTCCCATAAGAATATAAAACAATCAGGGGTGCCTGGGTGGCTCAGTCAGTTAAGCGTCCAACTTGGGCTCAGATCATGGTCTCAAGGTTCGAGGGTTCAAGCTCCGTGTCAGGGTCTGTGCTGTTGACTCAGAGCCTGGAGCCTGCATCACATTCTCTCTTTCCCTCTCTGCCTCTCTCGCTCACAAATGAATAAACATTAAAAAAAAAAAAAAAAGAATATAAAACAATCACATGATAGAAACAAAAAGTAACTAAATTGTGGTATTAAGCAGACAAAAAGAAAAAAAGAAACGATTAAGAATAGGACACCCCCCCCCCCCCTTCACTCCTGTGATACAATGAAACAAGCTATTTTTCTGCAAAGTAACACTCATGGATTAGGCAAAATTGTTATTCCAAATTTTTTTTAGTAAAGGCAAAGATAATTAGATTCCCAAGTGCTTTTAAATTATACTCTAAGGGTCTCAAATAATACATAATTTGCATCCACAAAACAGATTTTTATGCCTCAAAAATTATAGTTCTTTCAGGACTCCCTTTCATCCAACTATATTAAGAACAAAACAGTTAAAAACAGTAGTTTATACACAGAAGTGGGCTTTTTTACTCAAAGCATTTTAATATATTTTATGAGTAGCTGTTAAACCTTGCAAAAGTAAAAATAATACCTAACACTAAGAATTCCAAGATGCTTCAGAGTAATTTATAGCTTACTTACTAATAAAAGTAATGAGACATTCTTCAAAATAGAGCTCTCATTACTTCTTAATGGCATGTGCTCAAATGAAGGAAATGGTTGGCCTGGCAAGTAATATTGACATTTCATCATGGATTTTAAAAGTGGTAGCTTTTTAATTCCATTATGTTTAAGCACATGGTTAAACCTTTTTAAACTAATCATTCTTTTTAGAGATTGGCTGCTTTCAGATTTCAAGTTCTATTCCCCTTTTTTAAGATCTCTAAAAGGAAGCTTAAAATTTTCATTTTGGTTATTGTTTAATTACACAAAATTAGAAATGAAAATCAGGAAAAAAAGACTAGAAAAAGCAAAATGTTTGTTATTAAAGGATTGAAAAGTCATTACTGCCACCAAAAACACACTAATTGTGTTTGTGAAGTCACTTGAAAAATTAAGCTTAAATACAAGAATCACCTTTCAAAACCAGAAAAGAATACTGTTGCTGTCTACTATTCTTATTCTGAAATAAGTACTTTAAAAAACAAATCCCAAAACCAAACAAATGAAGGCAAGAAGGGAAATAAGCAACATTATAACAAATATAAATACCACAATAACTTCTAAACTAAATCCATATCTTAGAATGTTTAGATTCATCAGAGACTAGGTTTTTCAATTGGCTTGAAAATTGCATCTATGCAGAAGTAGCTCAATGAATAGTGACTTCAAATGATTAGCATTCTTTACTGATTTCATGAAATAGGCACACAGTATTTTAGTGAGCTGGATAAATGACTTTATCTTGATGTCAGTTACACATGGCAGAAGTTCAGATTTTTACAAAACCCAAAGTTGAAACAAACTTTCATGCTGATAAAGTCTACTCTGTGCATCATTTCATTTCCTCTTAGTTTTTTATTCCATATTTCACTAGCATGTAGTTTAAATGTATGCTATTTTCTCTTAGCTCTTCATACCAAATAGAGCCAGTGGATGAGACAGGGAGGTGGGGGAGAGGTAATGATTATTATAAGTAAGCTATAAAACTATGCTGGATTTTCCAGAGCAAAAAAGAATTAACAGCAATATGGCAATCTCAGTGCCTATATATGTAATATAAAGAGACAGGGACTGGGGGGCGCCTGTGTGGCTCAGTCGGTTAAACATCCAACTCTTGGTTTTGGCTCAGGTCATGATCTCAAGGTTCGTGGGTTCGAGCCCCATATCGGGCTCTCCGCTGACAGGACAGAGCCTGCTGGGGATTCATTCTCATTCTCTCTCTCTCTCTCTCTCTCTCCCTCCCTCCCTCCCTCCATCTCTCCCTTAATCTCTGTCCCTCCCCTGCTCACTTGGTCTCTCTCTCTCGCTCTCACTCTCAAAAATAAATAAATAAACTTAAAAAAAGAGAGAGAGCGAGAGAGAGAGCGAGAGCGAGAGAGAGAGAGAGAGAGGGACTGGAAGTTAAGCTGGTTTCTAGTATGACTATAGTTAATGATAAAAAAGGATAACATCAAACTGATTTGGTAATGAGAAATTATGAAAAGACAAATCAATGCAAATGCCATTCCTAGTCACCAATATGAACATGTTAAAATGCTGGTCCTTACAGGGTTGTTTTGAAGTTTCAACATTATTAAGCATTTATGCCAATTTTTCAAAACTACTGAGCTATTTTATTTATATTATATGTTTTAATTTTTAGTACAGATTTCTAGCCAATCATGCACACTCTGATTTTTCTAATAGGAAAAGTTTAAAAACTGTAAATAAACATCCAAGCAAGAATTAAATAAACCATGTAATATACATACAATGTTGTATATTTCTGAGGAGAGAAGGCTCTCCAGGACCCTTGCAAACTGGAAACGGAGATTTCTCAACTGTACAACTGAAAACTGTATCAAAATTGCTTCAGTATCAAGGAAGCCTGACATCTGTAAACGTGTCCTTAGAATGAAGCCCAGAAACTGTAAGCCTAAATTCTATGACAGGGGAGTAGCTTAATAGTGATTGGTTTCTTTCTTGACTGCAGCAGGATATTCTGTATACTGAAACTCCATGCCCCTTAACAAAAGAAAAAGCATATGTATGCACATACACTGCTTCAGCTTCTGTTCTCTGTATTTCTACAATGCTTCCTTTAAGCACTACATTGTCACTGTCCAATAGAACTTTCTGTGATGACAGTAATGTTCTGTACCTGCATTATCTAATTTGGTAACCACTGGTGATTACTGAGCAGCTGAAATGAGGCTAGTGAAAATGAGGGAAATAAGTTTTAATTTTCTAAAATTTTACTTAATTTTAATTTAAAAAGTCACATGTGGCCAGTGGCCAGTATACTGAACAACACTGCCCCATATTCTCAATTTAGTAAATGAGGACACAATACAAACACATGGTTTGTACTGAATATGGCAGGTTTGTGTGTGTGGTCCTTTTCCAACAATCAGTAATCTACTTTGTATGATTATTTAATGTCATGCAAACTATTTGCAAAGACACATCACCAAAGAAGACATACAGATGCCAAAAGGCACATGAAAAGATGCCTAACATCATTAAATGTCATTACATTATTATAGATATATATCTACTGACATGAATCATTGTTTATGGTATATTGTCAAATAAAACAAATAAAGCAATTTACTTGTATGGTTTTATTAAAAGAAAGCTAATGCCTATTAAGAACTTATATACCAAGCACTGTTCTAAACAATTCACATGTATAAAATGAATTAACTCTCATGTACCACTATGCCATACTGCCTTTTATTAAATATATGAATATACCTTAGCACAAGAATGAAAAATGGAAAGTATGTACTTGTAATAACTTGTGATTGGATATGTTATTTTTGGCTATTTTTAAATTTCTTGTAATGAAAGAATATGTGTTACAATGAGATAAAAACAATAAAAAATGTAAAGAAATTAAATACTTAGGATCTGTAATTCTAGGGTGTTGTGGGCAATTTTCCCCTACTTTTCAAAAAATTTTGAATCTCTTTTCAGTCAGTGTTGCACTGCCATTATAATAGTGTTTTTCAGAGGCCTCAAGGTCTGCAAAATAATTCAAAATAAACAGCTGTTATCTCCCACTTACCACTTTTATAAACTGTTCTTTCTCTACTCTATGGATACTAGATAAAATTGCATAATAACAGGAAGAGTTAGCAAAAACTAAGCAAAACATATAGAATTTATTTGAAAATATACCCTGAAATAACCAAAACAACTCTGAAAGAGAACAAAGTAGGAGGACTCACAGGATTTCAAGACTTATTATATAGCTATAGTAGTCAAGACAGTGTGGTATTGGCATAAAGATAAACATACAAAATCAATAGAACAGAATTCAGAAATAGAGTCACACATATATGGTCAATTGGTTTCAATAATAAGTGCCAAAGCAATTCAATAGAGTAACTCTTACATACAATTTATGAAAATGTAAGCAAACCTGTAGTGACAGAAAGCATTTCAGTGGTTGCCTGGGGATGACAGTTGTGGAGGGAGAGTACAAAGGGGTGTGAAGAAACTTTTAGGGCTGATGAATATGTTCATCAATTTGATTGTGTTGATGGTTTCACTCGTATACACATATGTCAAAACTCATTAAATTGTATTCTTTAAATATGTACAGCTATTTTGTACACTACTTATACCTCACTAAAGCTAAAACAAAATGTTTAAAGACCAAGTGGTATACATGTATTAAATTTAACATGGTAGTATCTACTGCTTTCCTTAGAATACAATTATTATTTTCTTTTCTAGTAAGAAATTTAGGAATGAATCTCAAATTTAGGAATGAATGAATAGCTTTCATCCTTTAATAAAAAGAGGGTCAAACTGAACATAAGAGCTTTTTTTAAGCCAAGCTTTTAAGAGGTTTTCTCCAAGGATCAATTCCACAGATTACTGTTCTGCCAAAGGGAAAAGTCAAAGGATATTCCACTTACAGCCAAACAAGCACCATTCACATTTACTATCCTGTCATTTCTAAAACTGGGGGGAAGGTCACCACATTTTTCTCTTCTCTTTGATTGTTAACAGCCAGGCAGAGTTTGAAGAGTCAATGTAACATAAATCAAGTCTCTGGGGTTATTACTCGTGAAGTATAGTGGGTAAGGAGCAGACTTAAGAACCCAATAAAGAAGAAGAAAAGAGCTAACATTTGTTGAAGGCCGACTACGTGCAAAACAGTATCTTCAAAATATTTTTATATATTATATTAAATAACAATAGGAAAACATTTTGAATATTTTAGTTTTCTATAACTTGAAGGAACAAAGCACTGTATAATGAAAATGTTTTTAAGGCAAATAGGAATGACTAGAGGGCACTGGTATTATTTTTTCAGACTCAGCTTTTGAAGTTGAGGCCTGCCTTAAACCCAGGTGAATCCTGAATACAAAGTACTTACAGTGTTTAAGGTGATTAATCTTTGTTTAAAATATATAAAAAAGAAATATTTACAGTATACAAATTGTACAGCAATGAGAATTAAAATAGCATAGAAAATCATTTTTGGTTACTTTATTTTTTAAATATAGCAGTTCCAAGATTAGACTGCACTTAGATTTGAAGAGTAGAGGAAACAAAAAAAGAATTATAATTGGAATACGAATAACTAGATAACTCAGCCCAACCTACAAGTCTAGGGGAGGATATTATATACAAGCCTATCACACAACAATAGAAAAGACAAAGGAGACTTTTAAGGAGACTAGATCAGTCAATCTCTGGACATAAAGAAATATGAAGTCCATGCTGATGGTTAAAAGTGAAGAAGGATAAATGTGAATGTAAAGGATACCTTAACCTGAAGTCCATGAAAAATCAACACAAAATAATAAGAGAAAGTTTTCTTCTCTACCGTATCAGCTAAGTTTCTTAGATATCCTAGTTTCCTCTTTCCCCTAAGTGTTCAGTCTGCCATAAGTTAGTGAGTAAATAAATGTTACTCTTAAGTAAAAGTCACCAGAAGTGTACAGTTAACTTAGTATATCCAAAAGGAGAATACTCTGTAGTTATCAAATGCCATGAAATATGAATTAATTGATATGCAAAAATATTTACTGGGAAAAATGTAACAAATAATATACAATCCACTTTCATTTTTTAAAGCTTTACATATTTGCCTAAAAAAAGATTAATATGCTAAACTTTGTAAATTTATGTATTTTTTAAACTTTCCTACAATGAGTATATTAACCTTTTGAAGGGAGAAAAAAATCCAAAGTATGAAAATTCTCAAACAAAATTAATATTTAATTCACACTGGTCTTAAAAAGCGCCACAGAGCTCCAGTTGTAAAACTGCGCAATAAAACATAAGGAAAATGACCTTTAGGATACGAAATGGCCTAAAATACACATCTAACATAACATATATCATACTATCTATAGTCATGCCTTCTAATGTTCTGGCAACCTTGATTATCCAATAACAACAAGCAATAAATATTTCTATGTAGTAATTTTAACCAAGGTTCAAATCAATGATGACTACAAGTACATTCAGTTTTCTTTTTAAAAATGATGTATGGTGGGGCGCGTGGGTGGTTTAGTTGGTTAAGCTTCCAACTTTGGCTCAGGTCGTGATCTCATGGTTTGTGAGTTTGAGCCCCACGTTGGGTCCTGTGCTGATAGCTCAGAGCCTGGAACCCACTTCAGATTCTGTGTCTCCCTCTCTCTCTGCCCCTCCCCTGCTCACGCTCTGCCTCTGTCTCTCATAAATGAATGTTAATTTTTTTTAAATTATGTATGCCTATAATGGCACAAAGTTCTACAAAAGTATGATTTCATATATTCATTTTGATATACAAAAATAATTTTTACAGACGTGTGCAAACTATAAATTCAAAGGATACTATTTAGATCATAAAAATTCCAGCAAGCATAGCTCTCTACAATTCCTAAAATTAACCAGATGCATATTCCATTTTAGGTTTACAGAAACTTCATGCTTCTGTTGCAGTGTTTCTGAAACAAAAGCCTTCTTGAAAATAACTGCCTGTAATATTGACTAAAATAACTGCTCCCAAACAAAAGAAAACTTGCTCTCAAATCAAGAACTACTTGAAACTAACAAATTGCCATAACCTACCAAGCTCTCAGGTCTCATAAGCCTAAATTTCTCAGACATCACACCATACCAAACTATGGAGAAAAATTTGGTATTGTTCAAGAAAGTGAAAGTATTCAGATTAACATAAAATGTTTTTATTCAGCAAATTGTTTCAAAGCAGAGATTTTTTTAAAAGGCTTAGAGGTAGGGTGCCTGAGTGGCTCAGTCGGTTAAGCTTCTTACTCAGACCCAGCTCAGGATATCATGGTTCATGAGTTTGAGTTTGAGTTTGAGTTTGAGCATGCGTCGGGCTCTGTACTGACCACTCAGAGCCTGGAGCCTGTTTCAGATTCTGTGTCTCTCTCTGCCCCTCCTCTACACATGCTCTGTCTCTCTCTTTCAAAAATAAATATTAAAAAGAAAACTTTTTAAATAAAATAAAAATATAAAAATAAAAAACTCAAAGGTAAGTGATAAGAACAAATCCACAACTTCAAAAAAATCAGAGATACAAATAAGGACATAGAATACTCACTTTCTGTGGATGCCTTGTGGAAGAAACCTGAAGATGTGTCTGAATTATGAAGTCCTTGCCCTAACAAGGCAACTCAGTTTTAGAGGAACTGACTATTCAAAAGTAAATTATGTCTGCCAAGACAATCTAGTTTTCTCAGAACTAACATATTTCTATGTGCCAATAATCTGTAAAAAATGCAAGCTGTATCATAAAACTCATGAAATATATTTATCCTAGAGTCTTCAAGAATCATTTTAGGGGCACCTGGGTGGCTCAGTCTGACTCTTGGTTTTGGCTCAGGTTCCTGAGTTCGAGTCCCACATCACGCTCTGTGCTGACAGCTGCAGAGCCTGCCTGGGATTCTCTGTCTCCCTCTCTCTGTCCCTCCCCTAATTGCTGTCTCTCTCTCAAAATAATAAACACTAAAAAAAATCGTTTTAATGTTTATAAAATAGGAATCTCACTAACTAACCAGATCTTTGTCTCTACAATTTCACACTTTGTACCAAATAAAGTTTAACGAAACTTTTTCAACTGCTTTGTGTCATAGCTAACAATATAATGGTATTATTGAGTGCCCAATAATATATACTTCACCATTCTTATATAAAACATTTGATCCTCAACACAGGAAAGCAACCAAGAAGTGCCAGCACATTGGAGTTAAAATCTGTAGTGTTCTACTAAACCCGAGGGCCAACTCAAGTGTACAGATTCCAATGGCTGATTTACCCAACAAAAATACTCCAACATTGTAATTTCCAAGTCATGGTATCTTCTCCTTTTGTAAGAATGGACACCTTGGGCTAGGGCTGCTTCACCTGAGAGGAGTGAACTATTATAATAAACTGTGCATAATATTTATTTATATAATATTTCTGTTTATATACTATTTGTGTTTATCTGAATCCCCAAACCAATTTCCCATGGACAGGGTCCATTGCTTTCATCAGATAGCTTCTGATCTAAACATGTCTGAGAACACATTCCCTCCTGCTCATGTCAAGAACACATGTCTTAGACCATTCCCTCCTGCTCACCTTTTATATAAATCCAGGTTTACCACATTAAATCTGCCTCAACATTGTTACATCCAATCACTCATTCATATGACCAATAAAAATACTACTGACCTCAGTTTTTCATTTAAATTACATAAAATGGGGCGCCTGGGTGGCTCAGTTGGTTGAGCGACTGACTTTGGCTCAGGTCATGATCTCACAGCTTGTGAGTTCGAGCCCCGCATTGTGCTCTGTGCTGACAGCTCAGAGCCTGGAGCCTGCTTCAGATTCTGTGTCTCTCTCTCTCTCTCTGCCCCCACCCCCCCACTCGTGCTCTGTCTCTCTCATTCTCAAAAATAAACATTAAAAATAAATAAATAAATTACATAAAATGAAACAAAGCAGAATGTTATTAAAAATTGTAATAAGATATGTTTAAAAAGTAAAAATCAGCTTTCATAGTAAAATGGACCTGTTTTATTACTATATTGTTTAGCATTAATTTAATTACAGAAAATAAAAGTTAAATGCCTCTAATCATAAGTTTGCTTCAAATCTTAGGATCTACCACAATTATTTTCTATTTTATCCTATGAGAGTTCCTTACCAAGGGTCCTAAATTTCTGACAAATAGGGGACAAAGTGAAGGTAACATATTAGAAAAGGAACCAGAGACCCCTTACCAATGCTTTCAAAACTAACCAGAGGCAGTGTTGTATTTCTGGCCTCCCAATTTGTTAATTTGAATGCAATTTCCCATTTATGGAAAGTATTTATACTTTCTAATTCAGGTCAGTAATTGTGTCTCTGATTCCTAGATCAACAAGAAAGAAAGAAAAGAAAAGAAAAGAAAAGAAAAGAAAAGAAAAGAAAAGAAAAGAAAAGAAAAGAAAAGAAAAGAAAGGAAGGAAGGAAGGAAGGGGAAAAGACTCTGAAAGAGAAGCATTTATAAATTTTTCAGGGCAAACCTGACCTGATGTGTAAATTTACATGTGTAAATACTGAAGAGTTTTGCCGTAAAAACACTAATGTATTTGATTTTAAAGTGCTGCCCGTGACCCCACTGAGAACATTTTCCCATTATTAAGATCACACTGGATGGTGTGGGCTTACATGGCTACTTTCATAGTCCCACACATAACACAAAAAAAGCAGTGAGAACCCCAGCAAATACTGAAGTCATCAATACTGAACACTTGAACATGGAGACATACAGCATATTTGTAATTCCTTAAAAGAGAAGGAAACACAGAACATCCCTCCTCTTTATATATATATATCCATAGATTCCTATGTGCCAGAGCTGTTTTTTAAGGTCCATAAAACCTATCTTTGCATCTACTGGACAGATGTTATTGAAGATTTGTTTCAATACAGTACTGATTTTTCTCTCTTTAAGGGCCCCGGGGAAATATTTTTGCCTCTTATCTTCAAGAATTACTTCTGGACAAATGGTCACTATGATTTATAAACCTGGTCAGGACTCCCTCAACTTTGTTATATCTGCATTATTATAGCAGTATTGTTTTTGGCTTCTCTCTTTTCAACCTGGCCTGTGTTTTCCTTTACCCTTCTACCCTTCTTACTTACCTTTAGTTTATACCATCCTGCTGTTTTCTGTTTTTTTTTAAATGTGCTCATGTAAAAGAGATTAAATCTTTTATAGAACAAGGAGGGTAAAGTTAATGAGATTCAGGAAATCTTAATCTATAGGTACAGAGCATTTAACACATTTCACTAGATATATTACGAATTGTATAATGAAAATCCAAGTTAAGTGACATTATATTTCTAATTCCAAGAATGTTTCTGGAGTCTTTTTGGACTATTTTGACTTTCTAATTCAGTTATGTTTACAACTCCAGCAATCTTTCCATGCTCAACATATTTAAAACCAAACCCGCTATCCTTAAAGAAGTTACTTTGTCCTCTGATGCACTCAGGTACAAAACTACCTGCTGAGAAAATGTTAACTTAGTATATTACATCTGTTTACCCTCTAATCTGTCAGAATTATGCCTAGAGTGTTAAGTGAACCAAATTCTATTTATATGAGCAAACTAAAATTTATAGCCTAAGTGACCACTATATAGAGTGTGACCAAATTATAAGACCTATGCAACAGACAATTCAATGTACTATATATAAATTCAGAATATGCTTAAGACTATAGTCCTTTTAAAATTATTACTGGCCCTTTCATAATCCAGAATACCAGTTTAAATGCAAAATTCTCAACGTGGAAAAATATAAAGTTGAGTATGAGCAAAATGACAGTAACTGATCTAATAGAAAATATATACTCATCTGGCTGTTTTTCTGCTTATTTCCCTTCTATGTAATAGGAGATACTTAAAAAATGAATGGGCCTACTTGGAGAAGAAAGTTGGGGAGCTCTCTCAAGCTTGGACCTGGGCTTTACCAATCAAGCATTTTGATCTAAGATTTTTGCTAATCCAACATCTTGAAGATTGTAGCTTAATAAACTTATACACTAATATTCATTAAGTCCCAAGTAACATGAACAAAATAAAGTTGGTAATGTTTAAATTTCCTGAGTTGAAACTCAAAATTAAGATATTAACTAATATCTTAAATTTGACAAATTTTGACCAAAAATCTCTGTACTTCATTGTTAAAATACTGGACAGAAACAAAACAAAACAAAACAATAAAAAACCAAAAACAACAGTAATTCCCCCCAATAAAAAGGCTATCAGCTATCTTAAAATATTGCCATTAAAATTAAAGTGATATGTTATGGAAGAAGGTTGTATTAAATGCCATCATAAAAGGGCATGGAAAAATGGACAAATTAAAAAATACCTTCTATCTAGAGGAGAAGGTTACAGTAATAGAAGTAATCAAACAATATCTCCATATTTGTAAAAAAGAACTCTGACCATCAACATAAAAGATACTATGTTAAAAGAGATAACTGTTTTTGAGACCTTGTTTTGGCACAGAGCAATACTGTATAGAAAAATATAATCTATAGGCCTAATGTTACATATCAAACATAAAAAAAACTTTGCACATAATGTATAGTTTCAAAATATTTGATATTAACTACTAATCTGTACATGGTTTGATATAGCAAGTTCTTAGTACTCCAGGACAAACTGAAGAGCTTACCATTAGTTTTAGACCATGATTAAATTCTGAATATTCAACTATTCAGTACAAACGTACAAATATTCACACTTTTTATATTTATTGTATTTGAGTGATTTGTTTTAAGAAAACAAATACTTTCCAAGCCATTACTAACAATTATATTGAATAAATTTTATCAAATAGATATGTCAATATTACAATATTTGAAAGGTGTAATCATCCATAAAATATTTTAAGAGATTTTTAACTGCTGAAAAGAAAGTTTGGTTTAAAATAAATGTACTTTTATGGGGCACCTGGGTGGCTCAGTTGGTTAAGCATTCAACTTTGGCTCAGGTCATGATCTCGCAGTTTGTGGGTTCAAGCCCCATGTCGGGATCTGTGCTGACAGCTCAGAGCCTGGAGCCTGCTTCAGATTCTGTGTCTCCCTCTATCTCTGCCCCTCCCCTGCTCTCAGTCTGCCTCTGTCGCTCAAAAATAAATAAACATTAAAATTTTTTTTTAAAGAAATGTACCTTTACACATTTGGTTTTGGTCAGAACCAAATACTTTAGACCATAGAACATTTATCTGGTGTTAATTTCTTAGCATCATTAAAAGTAAGATTAATTCTTTTCACTGGAATGTGGCTTCACTAATTCAGTGAACATATTCCAGGGCAGTATTTCTCAAAGCAAGTTCTTTTTATTTAAAAAAAAATTTTTTAAGTTTATTTATTTTTGAGAGAGAGAGAAAGAGACAGAGAGAGACACAGAGAGAGAGAGAGAGAGAGAGAGAGAGAGACAGAGAATCAGTGGGGGAGGAACAGAGAGAGGAAGAGACACAGAATCTGAAGCAGGCTCCAGGCTCTGAACTGTCAGCACAGAGCCCAACATGGGGCTTGAACTCAAGAACTGCAAGATCATGACCTGAGACGAAGTCGGATGCTTAATTGACTGAGCCACCCAGATGCCCCTCAAAGCAAGTTCTAATAATAATTGTTCTGTGAAAGATGAGATCTATGTTCAAATAAGTTTGGAAAATGCTCATAGTTAAATAAGTTTACTAGAAAACATCTTAGTTCTTATCACACTAATTATACTATGGATAATGAGTCACGCCCAGAGATCCAGACTATAAAACTCTTTCATTCACTCAGCAGAACCCAAAATACTGCTCTATCACCCAAACAATGAGACAGTCTGGTCTTGAGTATTATAAATTTCAAATTATTTCTATCATTTTCATTTTTTTCTCCAAGTAAGAATAATAAAACAAAAAAAATCCCCAAATCACAACATTAAATAAGTCTTCAGTTTTAGATTTAACATAAAACCTTTATACTAACTACTGGACATCAGTAAAGCATGCAGTAAAATTTACCTTAGTCACATACAAAACTTCAGGGTGGCTCTCCTCACAACTGATGTCCATTCCCAGGCACTGAACACCTTCATGATACCTTTTACACACAGTGGCAACCTATATGGAGCTCTTCTTTTTCATCTTTGACACAGACTAATCAGACTCATTTTAAATCAACCAGGACAAACCAATAAACCTATCCCTTCCAAACTGTTAATGAGGCAGAACAAATTAGCCCTCTAAAAAATGTAGGATTAAGACACTTTTAGAAATACAAGTTCATGATTCAGCAAATACCTACTCAATCCTGGCTTCTCATGTACTGCAAATGTGCCTCCTAAAACATCAGCCCTGTAACAACACAACTGTAGAAATCTTTTGCAAAACATTTTACATTTTCTACATACAAGCATCTTATCATATCTCTAGGTCTAGAGATAATTATATAAAATAGTCAGCTTAATTCAATCAGAGGAGTTGAATTTATTTTCATTATAAGTAGAACACATAGGAGTTTCTTACATGTGATGGAGAAGTTTGTAAAGGTAAGTATATATTGAGAAATATATAAAAACAAAATGATATTTGAAAAGTGTGACCAAACTATGTAAGAGTCAAAAAAAACTTTCTACTACACATTTCACAATATCACAATTCAAATTTACTCTGAAAAGACTTCTAAATTTTATAGAACAAAGAAACTCTTTTTCTATGAAAAAATCACACTTTGTGAATTATATATCTACATGGAAAAGAATACAAAATAAAATACTTTAGGGACATAGACATCATAAGAGATTTGAGATTCATATTTAAAGACTCTTTTTTATTTTTTTCTTTATTTGAGGAAGATATAAAAGCGAGGTCTGGAACTGCTATCAATCAGAGAACCACTAGCACTTTAAAACTTGCTTCCTTTAAATGGATGTTTATTTTCAATTAGCCAAACTTTTATTATGGTAAATTTTGCTTCCAAATAATAACAAAACCTTTTTTTTTTTTTTACCATAAATATAAGACATAGGCTGAATAATTTCTGTACTTCTGAACTTTATACTACTTTCATATTTCTGTTTGTGGATTTTCTTCTCCTGACAGATAACATATATGGTTCTCTGTTTTCAACTTTTAATTTAATAATTCAGAAAAAGATTTGGACATTCCAGACCTTCAAAACAAAAATAAACTTTCTTAGCAATCCCTCACGTATACTTTAATAATTATTCTGTGATATTTTTAATTGTCTGTTGTCCATTAACAAGAGAATAGTGTATTTTGTAACTTCCACTCAAGAAAACAGGATAAGCTGATGTAAACTCTCCTCACCAGGTCAAAAATATAAAATACAAGAGGAAATGTTTCAAACAATGAAAGCACAAGCATGCACACACACACACACACACACACACACACACACACACAGTAAGATAGAAAATCTAAAGATAAAAACATCGGCCTCTAAGGCTGGGCTACTTTCAAAGTTACTGAGACCGTGCCACTGTAATCTGCAGATTGTATCACCATCTATATAAAAAACCAACGATATTTATAGATAAGTTATCAGTATTAATAAGAGCCATTTAGCATTGTGGGATACAATGTATATACACAAAAATCAACATTCTTAACTCCAGTGATAATCATCGCATAATAGAAATTTTTAAAGATAGCAACTAATAATACAAGATCTTAAATGAGTCAATGAAAAGATATATAAAACCTATAATGAAAATTATAAAACATTTCTGAAGGGCAAAAATAGACCTAAAATTTGGAAAATATATAATGGTAATGGATGCAGAGAGAACATGATAAAAGGGTCGATTTTCCCCCCAAAGTATTCTATAAATTCAATGTAATTCTAATCAAAATCCCAGCAGATCCTTTAATGAAATGAAAGAGTGTGATTTCAAAATGAAAATACTCAAGTAAAGGTCCAAGAACAGCTAAGATTATTCTGGAAAATGAGAATAAAGTAAGGAAGTGGGATTTGCTTTACACTCAACAGTTATTCTAAAATAATAGTAATTAAATGTTTTTTAATGTTTATTTATTTTTGAGAAAGAGAGAGAGAGACAGAGTTTGAGCAAGGGAGGGGCAGAGAGAGAAGGAGACAGAGAATCTGAAGCAGGCTCCAGGTTCCGAATTGTCAACACAGAGCCAGACACAGGGCTTGAACCGTGAGATCATGACCTGAGCTGAAGTCGGACACTTAACTGACTGAGCCACTCAGGCATCCTTAAAATAATAGTAATTAAAACACTGTGGTCCTGAGGCCAGGCCAGACATATACATCAATGTAACAATAGGAAGCTTAGTAGAGCTATAAGAAAACAGTAGAATTTAGAATATCATGAAGGTGACATTTCATATTCACCAAGAAAAAGAGAAAAACATGATGACTTTTCTTAGATAAAACAATAAAATTAGAACCCTGCCCTCCTCAAAATAGCAATAAAAATTCAGGGAGATTCAAGACTTAAGTATAAAAAAACAAAACTTTAAATCTAACAGAAGAAAAATGGTAGGAAGAATAAAGTAGTATTTCCTAGAAAGTACAACTAATGAAAAAGGCACAAACCACAGATGAAGTTGATAAATTTGAATGCATTATAATTTAAGTCTATATGGCTAAGAAGACGGAGGAGACACATTTCATCTTATTATTAGTAAAAATTCCAAACAAAATATATAAAATAGACATCAGAAGACTCTAACAGTCAAAGAGGGACTTTATAGGGACTTCAGAATTCAAGGAATGACTTAGCAGTGAGTTCCTTAGGGTTTCTTTCTTTGATTCCAATACATCCTAGCTTGGTGTGGAAGAAGGTCACAACTCAGAAAGCTTAAGAATGCAGAACTCACCCTCAAACAAAACAAAGCAAAACAGTCAAAATACTAGAGGTTTTTCTAGCCAATGTACCGAAGGGAGAAACCCTGACAAACTAACACTTTTTGACAATACCAGCCAAACACCATTAAGGAAAAATGTGGTCCTCCCCAACCTCACCGTATGCTGATGAGACTGGCACTGAGGGGGTGGGGACATGTGTGAAAAGAGTCCTGGGTATCATTTGAGCAGTAACAGGTAACAAGATTTAAATAGAAACCAGTCTCATAACATAATACCCAAAAGGCCCAGCATACAACTGAAAACAAACAATAACCAGGAAAATCTCAACCCAAATGAGAAAAGACATAAACAGATGCCAAGACTGAAATTACCAACATGTTGGAATTATCTGATAAGATTTTAAAGCAACTATCATAAAAATCTTTCAAGGAGCAGTTTCAAACACACTTGAAATAAATTTAAAAAAAAAGTCTCAGCAAAGAAAAACTAAATAGGAAGTTTAGAAATGAAAACTGACAACACCCTAAATTAAAAGTCACTGGAAGCAAGCATGTAGTCAATAGATGAAAGAATCCATGAACTCAAAGATGGATCAAAAGAATTTATCAAATCTGAGCAACAGAGAGAAAAATAGATTGAAAAAAAAAAAGAACAGATCTCAGGGTACTGTGGGACTATAACAAAAGATCTAACATTCTTGCCCATGGAGTCCCAGGATAGGAGAAAGAACAAGGGACTCAAGAAATACAAGTTCAAAGTTTCCAAAATGTGACAAACCTGCAGACTCAAGAAGGTAAAGAAACACTAAACAGAATAAACCCCAAACATCTACAACTAGACATGTCATAATCAAATTTCTGGAAACTAGAGACAAAGACAGAATATTAAAAGACTGAGAGAAACATTTTACCTATAGAGGAAGATCAATTTGAATCACAGTGGATATTTCTTCAGAAACCATGGAGACCAGAAAAAAGTGGGGCATTTTTCAAGTGTGAAAGGAAAGAACTGACAACCTACAAGTTTATATCCAGAAAAAATATCCTTCAAGAATGGAGATGAAATAAAGACACCCTCAGATTTTATAGAGAAGGCAGCAATAAATTAAACATGTAACACACAAATATCCAGATAAAATGGAAACCTAGCATATGTAATTTCAAACCCATTTTTTCAACTCCCCTTTGTTCCCACCCTCTACTCCTACGTATATACATATTCTCAGTAAAATAAAAACCCTCCTCAGAGAAGAATAAATCAAGGCAGTGTGCATGATACGAGCACATGCATATGCATGCACACCACACACAGCCTCCCAACCAAGGTTACCGGAGCTCTAATAACAGAATATAACAGAAATTCAGGGTTCCCTTTGCTGTTGCCTACACCTAAAAGATTTTAACAGAGTCTCTCTCCATCCCCAGTCAAAAGAGAAACAAAAACAAAACCTAAAACAGCTCATCTTGACTCCAAAAGTTGCACAGATAAACTCACCCCAGCCTAAGGATGAGCAAACAAATATAAAAGAAATAGGAGAACAATTTCAGAATTCAGGGCACATGCCTTGCTTTAATATAGAGTTACTACCAGGACAGGAGAAATCTTTTCTGAAGTTTCTGACCAGATTTTCACTAAGTAAGATTCAAAGGAACACTGCATCTATGGTATTAGAGAGGGATGCAGAAAAGATAACCTGAGATGAGGAAGGACAGGGGTAAGGAAAAGTACAATTGCTCAATGGAACTATTAAAAACAACAGTGAACACTGTGCAACAGTAACTCTTCACAAATGATCCAGTTAGGGGGAGAAATCTGAAAGTAATCAAAATGAAGAACAATAGAAAATAAGGTTGGGAAATAAAAATGGGGTTTTCAATGATGACAAATTTACTGAGTTCTTTAAAGTTGTACAAAGTGGCTTTTCAGTTGAAGACCATCTGGTCTTCAACAACGTATTTGTTGTCTACGTAGGCTGTTTCTCATGACAATAAATCTTAGAATTATACAATCCTGTCTTGTAGAAAGAAATTTTACATTCAAACTTCAATAAAATCATAACTGCTACTAGACCTGACAGTCCCTAGTGAACCACAAAAGAAATCACATCTTGTATTATACTTAATTTATACAAGATTCTTAACAAGCTAGGTAGTTGGATTTAATTCAATAAGCAATAAAGAACCAATGAAAGTTTATGAACAAGGGAATAATATGTCAGAATAGTATGACAAAGAATTTACAAATGAGACTAATTTGCTTTCCCATATTATAAAAATAAAGACCAACAATACTGAAAATATTTTTTAAATGACAGGGGAATTTCAAGATTATATTTAATTATATTAATTATTGGGAAACTTATTTACCAAAAAAAAAAAACAAAAAAAAAAAACAAAAAACTAGAAGGGGAATCATTAAAAGCTATGAAAAATGACAAAAGTGAAAAGGTGGGAAAGCAAAAAATTAAAACTTCAAAATTAAAAATTGAGTATGTCTGTACCCCTACATGCCCTGCAATATTCCCACTTTGCTCTCTCTGCAGCCCAATCTCAAAGGCATTGATAACAGCACTGTCTACTGATCTTTGAGAATCTGTGAGAATACATAGTAGGACAAGGTAAAGAGGTTAGTATACTAACCTCTAGGGTTAGAGTAAAGAAACTATACAGTTTCAGGTCTACAAAATTAGCATCACTAATAGTAGGGCTATATTTATCATGGAGGAAAATAAAGAGCAAACACAAGAGATTCAATTTATAGACTATTACTGAGGGCAAGCACATGGTCCCTGCCCTTACGGAATTAACAAATACTGACCAAAGACACAAAGCAGGTCTAGGGAAGTTCAGAAATAAGCAAATGGGGGGAGGGGGGTGTCATAAATCTTTTGAAACTATAATATATAAATCTAAGTAGATTTGAATTTTACTTTCTCTATCTGTAAAGTGGAGACACTAGTCAATAAGGTTCTTGTAATGACTAACTAACCAAGGATACACATATATACTTAGCATAGTGACTGACTCATAATTTGAATGCAAATGTTAACTCCCTTGTCTTTCCATAAGTGTTCTTTCGTTGGCATTAGTAACACAGGTAGATACAGTGCAAGAGCAATTGCAATTTTGAGAGTGGGCCAGATTTCTAAGATCACACCAGATCCAAAACCATCGATTTTATGGAATAGATCTTATTTTATGAATATAAATGAATGGTGATATAGGATTCAGACAAGAGAAAATAAAGTACT
The DNA here is from genome assembly GCF_018350215.1 of Panthera leo. NCBI lineage: Eukaryota > Metazoa > Chordata > Mammalia > Carnivora > Felidae > Panthera > Panthera leo. The sequence goes on from NC_056683.1 coordinate 90,236,125, forward strand.
CATGGGGTTTGAACTGGGCTTTGAAGAATGGATAAGATTTGGATAACTGTCAATGAATAAAAAAAGACATTATGAAAAAGAGAAAATGCATGAGGAAATAGAATTGTTTACTTGAGAAAATGTAGATTATAAAGAGAATCCACTATCTTATGTAAGTAGTAGTTCTCAAAATGATTTGGCTTTGGAACCTCTTTGTACTCTTAAAATTACTGAGGGCCCAAACAGCTTTTGTATTTATGGGCTTTCTTTCTTTCTTTCTTTCTTTCTTTCTTTCTTTCTTTCTTTCTTTCTGTCTTTCTGTCTTTCTGTCTTTCTGTCTTTCTGTCTTTCTGTCTTTCTGTCTTTCTTTCTATCTCAATTTCTTATACTAGAAAGTGCTGGATGGGTGTTCAGTGAGGGAATGTACTAACTGGGTTATGGACATTAAGGACAGCACTTGTTGGGATGAGCAGTGGGTATAATATTTAAGTGATATATCACTAAATTCTACTCCTGAAACTATTACTACACTATATGTTAACTAGCTTGGATTTAAATAAAATTTTAAAAATTTTTAAAAATTTAAAAAAAGAATAGAAAGTATTCATTCCATAAGCCATCAATGATGACAACATCACACCTTATGCAGACTCTGGAAAACTCCACGATATATGTGAGAGAAGGAGAGTGAAAGAAAATAATATCATCATGTTATTCTAAAAACAGGTTTTAACTTTGCCAACCCCGGAAAGAATCTTAGGAAATATAACATCCCTGTACTGCATTTTGAGAGTTCCTGCTGTAGTATAATGAGAATGACCAAAACAATGCAGAGTTTAAAACCAAAAAAAAAAAAAAAAAAAAAAAAAAAAAAAAAGGCTGTTAATGGTGTGCAGAATTACACAGAGGAAGAGCCGTGGTTTTGGCACAACAGTGACTTGATTGCCAAAGCTGAACTTACCATTTGTAGAAAATTTCTTAAGGCTAGACTTGCAAGCAATAAAAGAGGAATAAACTGACTTGCTTTCTTCCCTAAAATTGTATCCATCGGGATACAAAACTCATTTCTTTAGGTAAGACACATCAGATGTATGGTCTCAGATACTCTAGAATGGTTCAAATTTCAGAAAATTTTAATGGAGGAAATTTTTTAAAAGTCAAATTTTGAGTTAATCTATATGCCTTACAAGACATTATGAAAGTAAAAATCACATACTAAAAAAATCAGTCTATGTGTCCTGATGTGTAGTTTTGAGATATGACCTCTGTAATTGTATGTTCAAGTAACTCTGGGAGCTAAACTTGGAATGTATCATATGCAACACACCTTCTATAAATACATGAGCATACTTTCAGAATCAAATGTGTCCATAAGTTTGAAGTCTGCATTGTGTTATACAAATCTGTCAACTTCTTTCCATTATATACACTTAAAAATTTAAGCATGATTTAGTTCATTATGTTAAAAGAACCAAAATTTGTTCAAGTGACTACAATTGACCCCTGAATGACATGGGTTTGAACTGTGCAAGTCCCCTTATATGAAGATTTATTTTGATAAATATAATATAGTACTATAAATGTATTTTCTCTTCCTTACAATTTTCTTAATAACATTATGTCTCCTCTAGCTTACTTTATTGTAAGAATAGATAGTATATAATACATATAACATATAAACATATGTGTTAATAGACTGTTTATGTTATTGGAAAGGCTTCTGGTCAACAATAGTTAAGTTTCTGGAAAGTCAAAACTATACATGGATTTTTAACTATGGTGGCGGGGGGGGATAAGCACCTCTAAACCCCCACATTGTCCAAGGGTCAACTGTATATGTAAAAATATAATTGTTACTCCTGTTTTCACGTAACGGTTCTCTAGATTCTTTAACAAAATAAAATTTAAAATGTTTCAAGGAGGGGTGCCTGGGTGGCTCAGTCAGTTAAGTATACAACTTCGGCTCAGGTCATGATCTCACCACTTGTGAGTTCAAGCCCTGCGTTGAGTTCTGTGCTAACAGCTCAGAGCCCGGAACCTGCTTCGGATTGTGTCTCCCTCTCTTTCTGCCCCTCCCCTGCTTATGCTCTCTCTCTCAAAAATAAAGTTAAAAAAAAAATTTTTTTTAATGTTTCAAGGAAAAGGCGGGGTGGTATCTCAACACTCAAATTTCATAGAAAATGTTAAAAATTTACAGAAAAATCCTTTAATTAAAACCTCATTTTAAGGGGGTGCCTGGGTGGCTCAGTCAGTTAAGTGTCCAACTTCAGCCTAGCTAATGATCTCACTGTTCCCGAGTTCGAGCCCCGTGTGGGGCTCTGTGCTGACAGCTCAGAGCTGGGAGCCTGTTTCAGATTCTGTGTCTCCCTCTCTCTCTATTCCCCTTCCCCACTTGAGCGCTCTCTCTCTCTCTCTCTCTCAAAAATAAACATTAAAAAATTTTTAAAAATAAAAATAAAAATGCATTTTAAGAAATTATTAGAATGTCTCCACTCATGTGATGATTAAAATAATGACAATAAAAGGCATTTTGCATATAATATGTTGAATATATTTTTGAGAAAAATTCATTTGGAATAACAAGATTCTAAAAAATGTTATAAGGAAAAAAATGTATGGGTGTTGGATAAATTGTTTTTTTTTAATGTTTATTTTTGAGAGAGAGAGAGAGAGAGAGAGAGGGAGAGAGAGAGGGAGAGACAGAGACAGAGACAGAGACAGAGTACAAGTGGGGGAAGGTCAGAGAGAGAATCACAGAATCCGAAGCAGGCTCCAGGCTCTGAGCTGTCAGCACAGAGCCCCACGCAGGGCTCCAACTCACAGACCAAGAGATCGTGACCTGAGCCAAAGTTGGATGCTTAACCGACTAAGCCTTGTGGTGCCAGGTGTCCCTTGGATAAACTTTTAAAAGAACAGTTAGATTTTTAAAATATGCTTCCCACCTTCACTGCTAGGAGAAGACAATTAGTATGTTTGAAATACTAATAAACTCAATAATAAAAATATTAGGAAATTGAAATCTATTACCAATAATGGCAGATGAACAAACAAGTGGCAGGAATTTCTGCAGATAATCATAAAATACTGTATACAATTAAAAAAAAAAAACTGTTTAAGACACAGGGCAGCATCAGAAAGTGGTAAAAAACAGAGAAATGTAGTATCAATTGAAAGGGATTAAGAATTACCAGTTTGCAAATTACTGACCCAAGAGTATAATCACAGACCCACTGCTACAGCTGCAAAAAAAGGAGGTGGGAAAAACCACAGCCTCACTGGCTGAAGGTGCCAGATATCAGAGTTCAGAGGTGGGATTCAGAGTTGAGAGAGCAGCTTGAAAATCAGTGTGAAAAGCCCAATAACATGGGAACCTTCCAAATGCCGGAATAAAAGCTAGTAATACTTTTATGGGAGAAAACCCAGGAGTCCCATGTAAAAAAGCAGGCCAACACCAGAACAAAACCTACTCTAAAAAGACATAACTACCCAGAACAAAATCTGTAAGTTTGATGCTTTTCCTACATGAGTGAATTTCTCAACCATGCACGGCTCTAGTGGCTGAAAGCAATAACTAGAGTAGCTTAAAGTGTCCGTTGATAGAGTTCAGGACATGCTGATCCAAAGAATCACTATAGAAAAGAACACTATCATTAATAAAAGAGACTCATATCCCTTCAAGGCAATGGGATAAAACGTACGTCAAAAATTACCATATTGATTTTAGCCAGAGTAATTAATGAAGACCCCACACATTAGTCTGGTCTTTAAAACCTAACCATGTATCACAGTTATGCAATATAAGCTAAAACTTACAATGACAGAATAATAAAATTATTCGTTTGTTTACTATTCAGCTGTTACCACTGACAAAATATTTAAAGAAAATGTATTTTTTATAATAAAAACACATAATTCTTTTACATTATTTTAGGATTAGAATTTACCCAACAAAAGACCTAAATTAACTGTCATAGAAGTACACTATACATTTTAAAATTAATTCTGAAGCTGAAATGTGAAAGAAAAGAAAGGTCAAGCTCCTAAGGTGCCATTACCTGAACTCATAAATATGTGATCAAAATTCAAATAATGTGTGCTTTACTGTCGACCATTTTCAGCAGTTAAAAATCTATTTATGTTAACAAAATAAGTAAATCTGAGATTGTAGTATAATGTAAAAGGGCAAAGAAAAAGTTTTATAGATTCTAAATATAAAAACTATGTTGTAGCTCCACTGACTTTTTCCTTCTGCCACCTCTTTTTGAAACACAAAACCATTTGTTAAATTAGAGATTTTTTAAAAACTGTGACAGATGCTAAACATTAATACACTCCCCTCTATTATTTCATAAAATAAAAAGGATATTAAAAATAATGAGTGCTAAATCCTGATTACTGCCTTTTATCTACTACAACTGAAATATGTGTCTGATCTTCACTAATTAAAAGTCTAAAAGTATTTTTTTCTTGACTGTTTTAATAATGCTGTAATGAACACAGGATCTTTGAGATCCTAATTTCATTTCTGTTGGATATACACCCAGAAGCAGAATTGTTGGATCATAAGGTAGTTCTACCTTCAATTTTATGAAGAGCCTCCATGCTGTTTTCCAGGGCTGCACCAATTTACATTCCAACCAACAGTGCACATAAGTTCCCTTTTCTCCATATACTTGTTGGCACTTCTTATCTTGTCTTTTTGATAGTAGGCATTCTAACAAGTGTGAGATGATATCTCAGTTTTGATTTGCATTTCCTTGATGATTGGTGATGCTGAGCATCTCTGCATATACCTACTGTCCATCTGCATGTATCCTTTGGAAAAATGTCTATCTGCTTCCTCTAACCACTTTTGTTTGTTTTTTCTAGTTTCACTGAGAAATAATTAACATATACCACTGTATGAGTTTAAGGTATATAGCATGATGATTTGACTTACATATACTGTGAAATGATTATTATGGTAGGTTTAGTTAACATCCATCATACAATTAAAAAGTTACCAATAAAATGAAAAAGAAATAAAAAGAAAAAAAAATTCTCCTTATGATGAGAACTCTTAGGATATCCTCTCTTAAGAACTTTGGCTGTATAACATGTAGCAGGGTTAGCTATAGTCATCATGTTTTACATTGTATCCCTAGTACTTATCTCATAACTGGAAGTTTATACCTTTTGACCACCTTTCTCCAATCCCCATCCCCCAACCCCTGACTTTAAATTCTAATAGTATTAATTACATATCAGGTATAATGTTTAAAAAATACATATTTAACAACCAGTAAGGACAGGTAATTTGTCCTGAGACACTGGCAAGGATGCCAGGCTAATAGGCCAGTGTATTCCCTAGTTCCCACTCCAGATCATCCTTGAGGCTGAACTATCCCATTAATATTTGGTTATCCATTATTGGATTTTTCCAAAGCATTATGAACATTACCTTAGTTGATGTTGCATCAATTAATGATAATCTTGTTGTAGCTCTAATATAGTTTTTGCCTATTCAGTCATAGTATAGGATCCTTGAAAGCAGGAAGGGTATCTTCAATATCTTTGCTGTCATGCACTTCACCTAATATAGTGCTATACACAGTGCGTGATTTAGTAACTTTCTATCTGATGAAATAAAGAACGACTAAAAACTTTTATTTTTTGTTAAGCAATCCTTATACAATAGTTTAGAATACTAGTGGGGTCATTTAAGAATCTATATATTTTCCTGCTCTTAAAACTGAAGTCTGGTCTTATCCACATTCTCATTCTCTACTGTTTAAAAAAAACATTTAGTGTTAATGGACTTAAAATTTACACCAGACATCTAACAATAGTCAAGATACAGCAAGAATCATAGAGTTAGAAGGGATAAAATAGGACAGTGCACCAGCAAAAACCTCTTTTGTGGAGGTAAGATGTAATTACAGACAAAAGAAGTTCATTTCATTAGGTTTATATTTTATAGCTACTTAGGTATAGTTGCTTAACAATTTTCACTATTACCTGAAAAATAATGGTATTAAAAAAGTCTAAGTACACAACATACCTGAGTTCGTAAAATTTCATTTTTTGACAACTGCATATCCCCAGTCAATTCTTTCACAACGATGCCCAGTGGCTCTAGACGTTTGCTGAAGTAATTTGTCATTTCAGCTGCCAAGGCTTTCATTGGAGCAACATATACAATCTGTGCCAAGGAAAACACTACCTTGATAAATGAGCAAAACCTAGAAGGTCATTTGTTTCACAGCAGTCCATGTAAGTCACAATTTATTGTGAAATATAATTGTAGCCACTAGGAGTAAAAAATCTTAATAGTGATATCTGAAAAGTACTTCTCCTTCTTGGATAAGTGTGCAGCTATTTAAAGGACAATGAAATTTTTGTATATAGTCTCATCCCTCTGAAAATTGGTTTTGCTTCAAAGCTAAATGTATTTTCACAGCTTTTCACAGGGGTAATAGGATTTTCCTAACACAAACTGGGAATGCTTTCACAGTAATAGAGAAATTCAAGCAGCAATCTTTACATGACATCATGAATATATCCTTTTATTCTAGATTTCATGTAACATGAACAACTACAAATGATTTTAATTTTACAATTTAAAAAGTTATGGTCTAACCTGTTAATTTCCTACCTTAAATTCATTCTTTTTGATAACACCTTGTTGAAAATGTTGGCGAATTTCATGCAGAACTGTAAGCATTGCAATGTTGGTCTTTCCAGCCCCAGTAGGGGCACAAATCAGCATGTTCTCATTGGTGTTGTAGGCAGTCTCAAACACAATTGACTGGATTCTATTGAGTCTCCTCATTCCTTTAAAAGCCAGCTGCCCAATCTAGAGAGAGAGAGAGAGAGAGAGAGAGAGAGAGAGGGAGAGGGAGAGGGAGAGAGGGAGAGAGGGAGAGAGAGAGAGAGAAGGAGAGAGGGAGGGAGAGAGGGAGGGAGAGAGAAACAAGGAAAGAAATAAATGACTCATAATAAATGATAGTAATGTGAAGGACTCATACAAAATATTAAATGTAAACATTTACTTCCTTTGATTAAAAAAATGATTAATTTCAATATGTCCTATATTTAAACCAAAGTATGTACATTTGAGAACTCACAACTACTGTATAATTCTAATGCATTTGGGAATTACATATTCACTGAATTTGAAAAATATGGTAATGACACTACACCTATATTCTTGTACACAATCTTAAGTACAAAACAAAAACAAAATGAAACAGGTATTTTTTTGAGTTGTGATGATATTCTAGTTTAGTTAGATTAAAGATGACTAACGAAAGTCCAAACAAGAAACTTCTTGGTTATATAAATCAATAGGAAATTCTGTTTTAATATGTTATGGATTTAAAAATACTTTTTTTAAACAGCAGCCATAAGAGTAGGAACAATAGCTGTAGATTACATTTATTCAGAACTTATACTGTGATATATATGTATTTGTGAGCATTTTGATACATTTACCCAATTCTCAAAACAATTTTATGGTATAGGTTCTTTTATTATGTGCCTTTAATAAAGAAGAAAATGAAGACAGAGTGGTTAAATAATTTTTCCTAAAGTCTCCCATATGAAAAGTCTTTAGAAATGAAAACTACAATGTCTGAAGGCAAACAAAAAACTGGATAGGATTAATGGCAGGAAACTGGAATGGCTATAGTAATATCACAAAAAATAAATTTCAAACCCAAGAATAATTACCAGGAATAAAGGCAGTCATTTCACAATGAAAAAGAGAACAATTAATTATAGTCATAAAGGCTAATATACCTAATAACAGATCTTCAAAATACAGCAAATGACTTCAGCATCCTTCCCAACAGCTGACAGGACAAGTAGGCATGAAAATCAACAAGGTTATCATGAACAGCACTATTAACCAATTTGACCTGACTGACAGGTCAGGTATTCATCTAACAATAGAATACAAAATCTTATCAAGTGTTCATAAAACATTAAAAAATACAGTATATTCTAGACCATAAAACATGTTTCAATAAAAGGAAAAGTAATAAAGACAAAACATGTCCTCTGATCACAATGGAATGAAATTAGAAACTTTTCACAGAAATATCCTTAGGAAATATCCAAATATTTGAAATTAAATAACACACTTCCTAAATAACCCATGGATGAAAGAAGAAATCAAAAGGAATTTGGTAAGTATTGTTAACCGAAGGAAAAAGAAAGCTTGACATATCAGAATTTGTGGATGCTGCTAAAAGTAATACTTAGGGAGAAATATATAGCACTAACCACCTATATGAAAAAAGAATGGTTTTAAATGAACAACTACATCTTCCAGAATAAAAGAGAAAATTAAGACCGAACTAAGCAGAATAAAGGAAATAGTTAGGATCAAAGTGGATATCAAAGAAATGGAAAACAAAAAATGCACATTCTTTGAGAAGATCAATAAAACTGATTAATCTAGATTCATCAGGGGAAAAAAGAGAAGACAGACATTACTTATGCCAAGAATGAGATTGATGGCATCACTACAGATGCTACAGATATTTTAAGAATGGGGAAATTTTAATAAATAACTTTATGCCACTACACTTGACAACACAGATGAAATGGACAACTTTCTTAAATGACACAGGTAACCAAAGTTCACTCAAGAATAAATGTACAACTTTAATAACCCTGTATCTATTAAATAAATTAACAGGCTGAGATTAAAATCCTTCCCAAAAAGAAAACTCCTGGCCCAGTTAGCATCATTGATAAATTCTACCTAACATTTAAGGAGGAAATAATACCAATTCTACATGTGGTTTTAGACTATTCAGAATAACTGCAAAGGAGAAAATACTTCCCAAATCATTCTATGTGACAAACATTTTCCCGATATCAAAATAAGACAAAAAAAAAAAAATTACAGAACAATACTCTTCATGAACACTGAGAGAAAATATAAACGAAACTTACATAATTCTACAACATAATAATAATATTACCAAGTGGAGATTATCACAAAAATGCAGGGATAGTTTAACACTGAAAACTCAGTTTGATTCACCATAGAAATAAGCTATAACAGAAAAACCACATGATCATTTCAATAAATGAAGGGGAAAAATCTGACAAAATCCCATATTCATTCCTGATTAAAAACAAGTCAAATCAAATCAAGACAAAACACTTTCAGCAAACTAGAAATAGAAGGGAATTCTTCAATCTGATAAAGGGGATATACAAAAATGCTACAGTTCATACTATTCTTAATGGTGAAACACTAAATGCTTTCCCCTAAAATTAGGAACACAACAGGGATGTTGCACTCAGCAGTTAATATTATACTGGAGGTTCTGGTCAGTGCAATCCAGCATTTTTTTTTTTTTTTAGAAATAAAGGCATTTACACAGGAAAGAAGAAAAACTGTCTTCATTTAGAGATGACATGACTTTCTATGCAAAAAATCTGATGGAATCTACAAAATATCATCTAACACTATATGTGATTTAAGAAGTTTGTGGGATATAAGTTCAACATTTTTTTAAAAAGTTGTATTTCTATATACTAGCAGTGAAAATCTGAAAGTAAGGAAAAATTTAAAAATCAATTACAATAGTATCAAAATTATGAAAATCTTAAGGGATGAGAAACACATATATTGAAAACTACATAATTTTGCTAAGAGAAATAAAAGAAAATCCTTTAAAAGATGCCAATTCTTCCCAAGTTTATCTATAAATCCAGTGCAATTCCAATCAACATCTCAACTGATTTCAACTGGTTTCAAGGATTATTAAAAAAACTAGAGAAATCAAGTCAGCATTGTATTAGCATAAAGATAAATAGATCAAGAAACAAAACAAGGAATCCACAAATAAACCCTCATATATACCAACAACGGATATTTGACAAAGGCTCAAAGGCAATACAGATGATGAAGGATAGTATTATTCAATAAATGATGCTGGAACAAATGGATATGTATATATAAAAAACAAACAAACAAAAAAAAACAACAAAAAAAAAAACCAAAAAAAAACCCCTTGAATCCATACCTCCCACCATACAAAAATTAATTTAAAAGTAGATCATAGATCTAAATGTAAAACTTAAAACTATAAAACTTGTAGAAAAAAATGGAAGAGAACATTTTTGTGGTCTTGAGTTTGACCAAAATGTCTTAAATATACCATAATCTGTAAACAAAGAATTGATAAACTGAACTTAAGCCAAATGAAAAACCTGTAATCTTCAAAATATTGTTAAGAAAATGAAAGAAGACAGCATGGAATAAAATCTTTGCAAAGTATACATCTGACAAAAGACTTATGTCCAGGATATATAAAGGATTCTCAGAACACAACAATAAGAAATCAAACAATCCAATTTTTTAAATGGGCACAATTAAACAGTCAATTCACCAAAGAAAGTATCTGGATGGCACTCAAAAAGATGCTCAATATTATTAGTCATTAGGGAAATGAAAGTTAAAATCACAGTGAGATAACACTACACATCTATTAAAATAGCTACAATTTTAAGAAGTGCCCACTGCAAGTGTTGATGAGGATGTGGAGGAACTGATACTCATAATTCTGCTGGTAGGTATCTAAAATAGTACAAAGACTTTGCAAACAATTTGACAATTTTTTAAAAGTCAAACATATAATTAAACATATGATCAGGCCATATCACTTCCAGGTTCTACTAAGAGAAAAAAAAAAAACATATGTACATACAAAAACTTGTACTTATACGCAATGGTCATAGAAGCTTTATTTGAATAGCCTAAATCCAGAAACAACTCAAATCTCCATCAACAGATGAATGAAGATAATGTGGCATATTTATACAGTGGGATACTACCCAACAATAAAATGGAAAAAATTACTGAGATGTAACAAAATAAATGAATCTCAAAATGACTGTTGAATGAAAGAAGCCAGGCAAAAAAAGAATATACACCGCATGGTTACATTTATATAAACATCTAGAAAATCTAATCTAATCTATAGTGACAGCAGATTAGTTGAGGCTGTGCCTCATCCTAAATGTGTAATTTAATCATATCAGATAATCTCAGACCCTCAGTTTCCCTACTTTTGCAAAGGAGATTAATATTTACTGCATGAAGTAGTTCTGAATATGAACGTGTTGGTATAATAAGCACCTGCACAAGGGATTTCTTGTATTTCAATGATACATAAATTATATACACAAATATCTTAAAAGTTTAAAGCAGAAGAAAAGTGTGGTTTTATCAAAACTCTACTCAAATTTAGAATTGTGTACTAATAATTTTCATTATTTTATTTATACTTCACATACTAATGTCTAATTAAATGGCTCTAACAACCACTGCTTCCAAATATTTGCTATTCTTCTAACTTAAAAGAAACATGTATTGATTTTATATATTAATGATGCATAAAGCTAAAACTGCAATTAAGCAGCATGTTAGTATTTGCTTTTAAACAGAAAACTGAGTGTCTCATGGCTCATTTATGATAAGGCTTTATGTTCAGTATTCTCCCTTTTAATTTACAAATAAGCAGTATTCTCCCTTTTAATTAGTAGAAGCATTTTCAAAACATATCATAATCAGCAGATCAAAAAATATTTTAAATATTACAAGCTTTGGGTCACCTGGGTGGCTCAGTCAGTTAAATGTCAGACTCTTGGCTTTGGCTCAGGTCATGATCTCATGGTTTGTGAGTTCGAGCCCCTGCACTGACAGTGCAGAGCATACTTGGGATCCTCTCTCTCCCCCCCTCTCTCTGAACCCTCTCTCCCCAACCCCAGTCCACTCTCTCTCATAAATAAACTTAAAAAAATATATTATAAGTCTTACCCTAAATCCACTTGTCTACATATTTTGGATTCATCAGACTACTAATCATTCAGGAAATGACATGACTCATTTATGCAATTCTTGGAAAATATATATGTTTCAAATATCCCTTATAAAACACTGACTACACAGGCTGCTGTCAACTACACACTTTACTCTAAAACATAATCTGGATAATACTATTTACCTGGGAGAACAAAAATGTACACTAAGTATACTACATTAACTGTTTATAATAATCGAATAAGGTACCTACATTGCCAGTCAATTAAAATGCATTAACTAGGTATTTAAGATGAAGCCAGGACCATGCTGCCCTCTCTAAGCTAGTGTATCATAAGATTATGCTTAAGATTATTCTAACAGTAAAGATTACAATTTCAGCATATATTTAGGAAAACTCATATAGATACCAAAGACACACACTATATAATTTTCATAGATTAAGTTTCATCTGGCTCTTGATAGCATGTGGCTTGGGCTTAACATTTCAGAATAGAGTCGACTGCCACTCAGTACTCTCTGTGCAAGCTTCATTTGCTGAATCCCACCCCTCAAATACACCTCACAAACCATGTTCCACAGCACAAGCCACTTACAAGTCACGGGGCTAAAAATAAAACAGTTTATATGAATAGCTTTGAATAGGAATTTAGTATTTTTGGGTACTCATTAGGTAATTAGATAATTTTAGATAATTAGGTTTTTTAATTTAAAAGGTCTTTACTCACTGCTTGTACGTGTATAAAACCCTTTTCAGTAATCATTCTAAAATAAAAGATTTTAGGCCTTCATAACAGGATATATTAAACAAAATTTCACCTTTCATTCATAGCTGGGGTCATCATGTGCTCATCTGGCAAATATTTATTGTGCTACAAACTGTTTAAGTGGTCAAAAAGGTAGTAACACAATTTGTAACGAAGGTAGGAAACAGAAAATACACATTCACTAATGAATAGATTATTTCAAACACTGATATGAATTAATTTTTAATAGATGGTATATATGTGAACCAGACTAATTGGCACTTTGGACAAATCTGCCATGATGAAGTTTCTGTGACCTGAAACCTTCCTAAGAATAGCCCCTTCCCCTCCCACATTCTTTTATTTAACCACATCCTTAAGTACACAATTAGGACATAACATCCTCAAAGTGCTCTGGAGATAAGACTATGAATACACACTTATTCTTAAACATTCTCCTCTTGGATGATCTCCCAGCATGTACTCGCAGTCTCTAGGGCTACAAAAGCAAGTCTTAAAAGATATGGGGTTAGGGGTCTATTTCTCTTGCAACCACCTAAGACACAGTTCTATCTGTAAGCCCCCTTAATAAACCATTTCTTGTCAAGCTGGACTTGTTGGGCCTTTTCATCAGCCTTTTTCTTTGGTCTTAGGGCTCCTACAGCCTTTGGAGGTAGTTTTGCATATACTTACCTTTCAGGGAACAGGGTAATACAGAGGAAGAGGGTGTTAACAGGAAAGGGAAATAGGAGTCATGGGGAAATTATAGGTCATGGTAACGAGTTATGAATTTTTATTCTTAATACAAGAGAAAGTCTTTTCATGATCTTAAGTGGAGGAATGACAACTATACTTTTTAAAGGTCTACTTAGCCACCATGAGAAGAACAGATTGGGACACGGGAAACGACGACGCTAGTAGTTAAGGTGAGGAATGATGCTGATTTATATTATGAGTGGAAACTGAGGTAGGATACAGACTATATTTCTAAGGTGCAGCTAATAGGATTCAATAATGATTTAAGTGTGAGAGACTGGGTAAAAAAAAAAAAAGAGTAGATGGATGGCAGTTCTATTGATGATATAAGAAAGATTCAGAGGACAGACTGAGAGAGGAAAAAGAAAAAAACACTACATTTGAAGAACTCATTATATGTCCAAGAAGAAATTTCAAACAGGCATTGCATCTGACTTTGGAGGTCAATAGAAAGGTCAAGATTTTTTTAAAAATTCATTTTCAGAGAGTTATGGTGACTTTCTCAAGGTTATATATTAGTAGCAGACCTAAAATAAAATTTCACACTATACTTCAATAACAAACATTTAAAAAGGAAATATAATGCAAACCATATAAATTTTAATTTTCTAGCAGAAACATTAGAAAGTTTTTAAAAATTAAAATTTTATAAAAATTTTATATAACCCAATGTATCTAAAATATTACCTTTTTAATCCATAATAAAAATTATTTTTTTACATAAGAAGGTTGAGAAATAAGTGTATTTTACACTTAGAGCACATCTCAATCCAGACTAACCATATTTCTCTTTTATTATTTAAATTTTTTTAATTGAAGTATAGTTCACATATTATATTACTTCCAGGTGTACAACATACTGATTGCATAATTCTATACATTACAACATGCTTACCATGATAAGTGTAGTCACTATCTGTCACGACACAAAACTGTTATAATCTACTAACTATGTTCCCTGTGTTATACTTTTTATCCCTCTGACTTATTTATTTTATAACTGGCAGTATGTACATCTTAATCCCTTTCACTTATTTTGCCCATTCTCTTACCTCTACCTCCCTCTGGACTGCTCAACAGCACATGTAGCTAGTAGCTACTGTTTTAAAAAGTGCAGCTCTAGAAAGCACCCAGCTAACTTACATAATGTTTTAAATTTGATAAATATATTGTCATAACATAGCTGACCGCATTGTGGGGAAAGCTCTTAGGGCAGCATCCAAAATCCTTATTAACATGGTCTCAATAATCTGAGGGTCATGCAATGCAGATAAACTATATTATAAACTGTCAATCATTGAGGATGCTTTAGGGGACAGAAAGAACATTAATTTTATCTGACCTCTTATTCTTTAAAAAAAAAAAATTTAACATTTATTCATTTTTGAGAGACAGAGAAAGACGGAGTGCCAGTGGGTGAGGGGCAGAGAGGGTGAGACACAGAATCTGAAGCAAGCTTCAGGCTCTGAGCTGGCCTCACAGAGCCTGACGTGGGGCTTGAACCCACAAACTGCAAGATCATGACCTGAGCCAAAGTCAGACATTTAACCGACTGAGCCACCTAGGCACCCCTCTGACCTCTTATTCTTAATAAAGTCATCCTTAGTAACCAAGGGAAAAAATAACAAGTAATCATTTGTTGAATGTGTTAAAGAATGGAATTAATATTCTTTTTCCAACACTGCCCAAATAATTAATACTTCTTTCTATATTCCAACACAAAGTCTAAAACAGTTAGACTAACTAAAACAGTTAGGTCTAGTTATCCACCATATATGAAACTGGGCCAGATGAAGTCTCCTTATTCACCTTTACTGAGGAGTGACAAATACTTCACCTGATCAAACAAAAATTACTTACAGTCTCTAAAGTGCTAAATGATTAATATAAGGAGTTATTTCCCTTTAGAATATGAGAGCACTGAGGGTTGGGAATTATGTTTTTCATCTTTGTCTTCCTAATGCCTAGTACTAGGCACAAAGGAAATACTCAATGATGTTTTTTTCTATACATACTTCAGCTGAGTCATTCTAATTAAACCAATTATTATCTGTGAGCTGCATCACTGATGAATTTCATAAATAAAGTAATATTTAAGACACTCCACGTTAAGCACAATGACTAACTCCAGAACAGGAGCTGGGTATATGTTATTCTGCTAACATCATTTAAGTTTGATGTTTTCTATCAGATATCATAAATACATTAACATTAATAAATGTGCACCCACCTCCATAAATTTCTTCAAGTTAAACTAACTGAACAAGAATGCTAGGTAAATAAATAAGCACAAAGATGTTTGCAAAAACATCTTTTTTTTTGCATTTTTTTTACATAAAAACAAAAACAAAAACATTGAATTCCACAAATAGTGGAGTGGTATAAGTAATTCATATTATATTCTTCATGAATTATAGCAGTTAAATAGAAAACATACTGAGGAAGGATATACACATAGGAAAACGTATCCAAAAGCGAAAAACAAAAAACAAAACACCATGCCACAGAACAGTAACATAACTAAGTATTTGTTGATTTAAAGAAAACATCATGGAAAGATATACAACAAACTGTTTCACTGGAATTGGGATTAGAAAGGAACTTTTGCTTTCTGTTTTATAAATATAAACATTACATTTTAGATATTACTGTTTTAGAGTGAACAGATTTTATAATCAGCTCCACAAACATGCTTTTATTAGGATAAAAATATTTATCTTACCAATAAACATATAAAAGAGGAAGATCTACTTTATACTTCTTAAAGTATTAAAAATAACATAATATGGGGTGCCTGGGTGGCTCAGTCGGTTGAGTATCTGACTTTGGCTCGGGTCATGATCTCACAGCTCATGGGTTCGAGTCCCGTGTTGGGCTCTATGCTGATGGCTCTGAGTCTGGAGCCTGCCTCGAATTCTGTGTCTCCAACTTTCACTCTTTCTCTCTCTCTCTCTCTCTCTCAAAACTTGAATAACATTTAAAAAATTTTTTTAAATTATAAAAATAACATAATTTGTGTCTTTACAGATACAAATATGTAATGTTTTTGTGTTAATACATAATAACTGATCACCCTTTTCCATTATCTCACACAGAAGCCAACATCTTTACCAAACACCTAATTTCCAATTTGTACTCCCACTTGAAAATGCACTGAAAAATTAGTGAATTCTGCTAATTAAGAGAAAAGAAAATAGTCCATGGACAGTTTCTCTTTACTAAAGAGTCATGCATTTTAATGGTTCATGGTAATAATTCATTGTGAACCAGACAGCTGGGTAGAGGAAATTAAATCTTAGCAACAAAAGGCCTCAGGAGACTAATCTACTATTAAATCTTTGAAGGAAGTAAGATTGTAAGATTTTGTAAAAATCAAGTTAGGTATTTTATAAAATGAAATGGATCCAAATTTTATTACATGTGACAAGAAGCCATAAGAAATCATAATGCATAATTCATAACCCTTTCATATTATTTAACTGAATGTATTTACACTATTCTAATAGTATCTGGAAATATTTAATATGCCCCTAAGGAGCAATTCCTAAAAATTTTCACAGTGAAAATACTCCATCTAAGAAGCATAATGAAAAAATAAAAAAGAAACACCACTAAATAAATGAGACTTCTAAATATACTCTACTACATGACAACAAAATGATAAATAAGAAGCTATTAAGGTCCTAAAGAGAGAAAAAAAAAAAAAAAGAGAATAACAAACAATAGCAATACCACATTTAATGAGAACTTAAGGTATAATGGGAGTCAGAGAGGAACACTAATCTCTTTTTGGAAGGTGAGGGTACCTTCCTTGTTCCTAAGTTGCAGCTAAGGTTTGAATGCTAAGGAAAACTGAAGAAAAAGTTCTTGAGAGGGAATTTTAAAAGATAAACAAAACTTTGTCTGCAGATAACAAACTCCACTGATAAACCCTTGAGATTGCACATCTGGATTTCTACTAGTGCACTCTTAACAACAACTTAGCAAGTCAGATGTCACTCAGAAGTGACACCCAAATGCTGTGCCAACAATATACAAGAGGATAGTAATAGTCATGGTTTAAGCTCAATTAGGGGTTTGATTTGGGTAGACGGAACTACCATAATAAGACAGGGCTGCTTTCAAAAAACCAGTATAATAATTACACAAACTTCAGAGGCTTAACGCAGAGGTAAAATTGAAGGTTAAGAGTCTGGTATTTTCTATTTAGTTAATATATTATTTTCACAAGGGAGATGAACTCCTACTGACATGTAGCCAAGTATACTTCCAGGATGTCACTATAAGTGTCACGGCTTAAAAATGTTAAGACACCATTATTTATTTGGTATTACAAACAGTCTTTTCAGTCCAAATTGTGGGACCTGCCTTCTGACAAACAGCTGCACTTCTAATCATGGCAATAAAATAGAAGCACAACAGTCTCTGTCAAATTCTGTTGAATCCTACAAAGAAAATGTCATTTTCAGCTTCTTGGCTGATATTTATGGTAATAACTGGTTTCAGCTCTGACTTTAACCTTTAAGGTACTTTCACTAGCTTACTTTGAATATTCAGAAAAAATAAAGTATTTTGGCACTTAGATGGTCAAGCTCATAAAATGTAATAGATATTAAAATATGGGTAATTCTTAATTTAAATTTTCTTATAGTATACATGACTTTAAACTTTCCACAAAACTAATTAAATAAAGCAAGGATATCACTTTAAATATACATCTCCTTAAACAAGAAAATTTCATCAACAGAATCCTCAGATGAATTGTTCTAAGTAATAAGAGACTATTTCCACTTGCATTTAAACTCACAATATCGGAATAACAGTATGATTTTAAGTCAAGAATTCATTTAAGTAATAACTTAGCAAAATAATGTATTATATAAATAAAAGTATTAATGACTTAAAGTGGTCAGTTCAACATACAAGTGTGTGTGTGTGTGTGTGTGTGTGCATGTGTATTCCAATGCTTAAGAACATACTTGGTATTGACTTCCTAAAGATCACAAATTTTAAAATATCTATTTAAATTGGTACCTTTTAAAATGTCTAATATTTTAAATACACAATGTAACATCATGAACTCTCTCCTATAAAATGAAAGATCTGAGAATTACTGATATAATGGGGAAACGAGTAGTAAAGTGGACTTATAAATGATTTCCTTAAACTGAAATTTACTGCTTGTTCCCCCACATGAGATCTGAAGCTCACATAGAAGGGTTTCAAATACACTCAAACCACTGAAAGAGTAGGAAAAGTGTCGGGTCAAAGACTGCCGGATAGGAACTCAGCTGAGGGTGTGCTGAGGAGGCCAGTGCTTTGAGAGAGGATCCTCATTACTTGGGGTAGGGAGTGTACATGCTTTTAAAAATGACAGATTTCTAGACTCAACCCTTGAGGTTTTCATTCATTTATCTAGGGTGGGAATAGTAATTTGTACATTTCTTTATAGCATCCCAAGTGATTATCAAAGCCCAAGAATGAGGACTGTTACTCTAACTTTCTCTACCCACTCCCAACACAGTGACTATGTTTTCTTAGTCATCTGTTTTTTGTTGTTGTTGTTTGCCTTTTATTTTAATGTTTATTTATTTTTGAGAGAGAGAGAGAGAGGGAGATTGAGAGAAAACATGAGCCTGGGAGGGCAGACAGTGAGGGAGATACAGAATCCAAAGTAGGCTCCAGGCTCTGAGCTATCAGGCACAGAGCCCGACGTGGGGCTCGAATCCATGAACCGTGAGATCATGACCTGAGCCGAAGTTGGGTGTTTAATTGACTGAGCCACCCAGGTGCCCTGGTCGTCTGTTGTTGTTGTTGTTTAATAATTTAACACAACCTACTCTGGAAAGAACAAAGTGCATTTTACTCAGAAAAACTTGTTTAAAACATGTATCAAGTTAGAAGGCATACATTTAGTAAGGGGTCCCTAAAAGACAAATGTTTTGCTTCAACCTCTTGTATAGTATGTAAAAATTTGAAAGGAAAAGCAAAACATTTCAAGGAAGAAATCATAAAAATTATGTAATAAAACATGATATTATATAGATTGCTTAAGAATACATTGAAACGTCTTTATATAATGATTTCCCCCGATATATTTAAAATTACTCCAACATATAATTATTATTCTCATGAAGTTGATCAACAATGTAACAGCTTGTTGAGGATGTAAAAAGGTAAAATAGCCTATGTTTAGTCACTGTCATACTTGCACCACTGGATGAAATTTAAACTTGCCCTCTCTAAACTTGCTTTCAGGGTTATAAGAGGGAGTTACGCTTAAAAAATGAAATATAAGATACCTAATGAAATGCACAGTATTAACTAAAGAAATGAGTCATTTTACTTTATCTTTATTAATTTAGAACTATTTTCTATATTCCTTCAATATTCATCTTTGAGTAATTTTGAAAAGTTATTTATACCAAAATAATTCCAACCTTATCAATATATCTTAACAGAAAGACTCAAAGTGTACCCAGTTAGATAAAACAGCAAAAAGCTCAGTTATCAATGTGATAACAGTTTACATAATTATTACTCAGGCTAGGAATTTACTGATAATTTAAATTGTATCACAGACACCACTACACATTTTCTGTGTGTCGACTTATATAATCTTTAAAATAAATAGTCTGATGAGAAAAACTGAAATTTGGAGGTGCTATGTAACTCGATCCACATGACAAAATGTGCCAACGGTGAAAGGTGAAATTTAACCTCAGTTCTACTTACCTAACTGGATAAAGTCCCTTTAAAGGCAGGATCATAATTCTAAACTGCTTTGTGCCTATCATACCTCCCAAGCATAATGCCTTGTATCAATCAGGAGCTAAAGAAATAATTATTGATGAATGATAACCAATCCATGCATATTTCCAGAGAAAAATAATAAAAATCTATAAATAGCAACAATCATGCCAAACATTTCTGTTTATCATAAGAGGTCTGTGTAAACACAATGCATAGATATATTGGAAGATATGGACTAAGTCTATTTCTAAAGTAATTTGAAATTCTCACATTACAAGTTGAAGTCATCTACTTTTCAGACTTCTGAATTCATTTGAGTTCTAAAATTATCATCATGGGAAAGCACAATATGCTTGAGGCTTTTAATCTCTCTTCTAATTTCTTGCCATAAAATCAATAAAGTGTAGGTCATAAAGAAAGTTCTGTTGTTAGATTTCTCCTAGCTAGAGGTGCAGATGTTAGTTATAACTCTTTCTAGTTTAGTAGGTTTTTTTTTAAGTAGCTGATGCTCTGCACCTAGTTAGCTGTTTGCAAGTATTCCCAGAAGACTTTATCATACTACAATCCTGAAGAAGTTCAGGGCATACAGATAAAATTAATTCTTTATAAGGAAAAATATAGACATAATTTCCCTTCAAATGAGACCTAGCTGTTTCATATATTTGAACGATAGTACACTTTCAAAACAACTAAACCTTACTTTTTAAGCAAATAATTTAAATACTTGCTGGGAGTCACAAATAAATAAAAGCATCTTATTTATAACTTTATAAGAAAGCTATCCAATAGAGCAAACTTTTACATAATGAACCTTTACTGACCTCCAAAACAAGAAAATATAGTATATCAAAAGCATGCTTTTCACACATAGCAGTCTGAACACAACAAAATCCCTAATTACTTTTAAGAGTAAGCTGAGAAATTTTTAACTTTTTCCTTACAGTTTTCATAGTAATACTTCACACAATAATTGTAAAATAGTGGCCCTCCTGACAGTGACCAAGTTTTTATAACACAAATACCATTTTAAAGTTCTATGGAAAAAGTAATATGGACAAGACATAATCTCTAATATTTCATACCAGATCCACACAAAGTTTTCATTACAAAATCAAGAAATGCTTCTTCCTCTGTATAACCCACACCAGCTCTCTTACAAAAAACAATGCTAAATTCATTGTCAATGTTCAGATAAGGCTCAATTCCTCCAGATCACAGCAGTCAAGGAACAACTCAAGTCTCCTTTTCTTCAAGAAATTGTCAAAAGAGCTACAGCCTGCATTAATCCCTTTGCCATCTATATAAAATGGATTAAATTTGCATCACTGACTTTGTGCTTACTGCATTCCACAGTATATTGTTTGTAAATATTCAGCACAGATGTCTTCTTATGTCCCCAGCTATAGTGCAAGTTCCTGGAGAGGGGGGAAATACTCTGTATTTCTTTCTTCATTTTTAACAATGTCTGTCAAGTTACAGGTGTATGAAAAATGTAAAGGGAAGGGGCAGAGAGACAGGGAGAGAACCCCAAGCTGACAGCACAGAGCCCCACGCAGAGCTCGATCCTACAAACCATGAGGTCATGCTTAAAAGAAGCCAGAGAGAAAACTTACTTCAAAAACAAACACACAAAAACAAAAAAACACCTAAATAAGATTGATTGCAGATGTCTCAAAAAAAAAAAAAAAAAAAAAAAGATCAATGGAACAGAATAGAGAACCCAGAAAAGGACCCACAAACGTATAGCCAACTAATCTTTGACAAAGCAGGAAAGAATATCCAATGGAATAAAGATAGTCTCTTTAGCAAGTGGTGCTGGGAAAACTGGACAGCAACATGTAGAAGAATGAACGTGGACCACTTTCTTACACCATACATAAAAATAAACTCAAAATGGATGAAAGACCTAAATGTAAGACAGGAAGCCATCAAAATCCTAGAGGAGAAAGCAGGCAAAAACCTCTTTGATCTTGGCCGCAGCAACTTCTTACGCAACATGTCTCCAGGGGCAAGGGAAACAAAGGCAAAAATTAACTACTGGGACCTCATCAAAATAAAAAGCTTCTGCACAACAAAGCAAACAATCAGCAAAGTAAAAGGCAACTGATGGAATGGGAGAAGGTATTTGCAAACAACATATCAGATAAAAGGTTAGTATCCAAAATCTATAAAGAACTGATCAAACTCAACACCCAAAAAACAAATAATCCAGTGAAGAAATGGGCAAAAGACATGAATAGACACTTCTCCAAAGAAGACACCCAGATGGCCAACCGACACATGAAAAAATGCTCAACATCACTCATCATCACTCATCATCAGGGAAATACAAATCAAAACCACAATGAGATACCACCTTAAACCTGTCAGAATGGCTAACATTAACAACTCAGGCAACAACAGATGTTGGTGACGATGTGGAGAAAGAGGATCTCTTTTGCATTGTTGGTGGCAATGCAAGCTGGTGCAGCCACTCTGGACAACAGTATGGAGGTTCCTCAAAAAGCTAAATATAGAACTACCTTACAACCCAGCAATTGCACTACTAGGCATTTATCCACGAAATACCGGCGTGCAACCCCATGTTTATAGCAGCACTATCAACAATAGCCAAAGTATGGAAAAAGCTCACATGTCCAATGATGGATGAATGAATAAAGAAGATGTGGTATATATATACAATGGAGTATTACTCAGCCATCAAAAAGAATGAAATCTTGCCATGTGCAACTATGTGGATGAAACTGGAGGATATTATGCGAAGTGAAATTAGTCAGTCAGAGAAAGTCAAAAATCATAGGACTTCACTCATATGAGGACCTTAAGAGACACAACAGATGAACATAAGAGAAGGGAAACAAAAATAATATAAAAACAGGGAGAGGGACAAAACAGAAGAGACTTATAAATATGGAGAACAAACTGAGGGTTGCTGGAGGGGTTGTGGGAAGGGGGATGGGCAAAATGGGTAAGGGGCACTAAGGAATGTATTTCTGAAATCATTGTTGCACTATATGCTAATTTGGATGTAAACTTAAAAAAATAAAAAATAAAATTAAAAAAATAAAAATAAATATCTGGTAGAATTCTCCCTGGGGGGGGGGGGAGAGAGGGGGGGAAAGAAAAGCAGATGATATAATAACATCTTTCATGTTTTAAGATATGATGTGGTAGAATAATATCTTTAGTGTGCTATGAGAAAATAGCTGTGGACTTAGAATTCTATTACCAGCAAAAATATCTTTCAAGAACACAGATAAAATAAATGCATTTTCGATTAACAAAAATTAAGAGATTTTGCCATTTCAGGCACGGAAAAGTCACAGAACATGAACACACTGATGGAATTAAGAAACAGCAAAATATATAGGTAAATCCAAATAATTACTGACTGCAATTACAATAATAGCAGTAATAACAATATCTGGTATAAAACTAAAACAAGATAGAACTAAAATATGTGACAACAATATCAAAGAAGCTTAGGAAGGGAGTGATTACAAATTAAAAGTTTTTAATAATCCTATTTTGTAATATTTTTAGATCTATTCAATGCTTAGAAAATACTTAAAAAAAAAAAAAAAAGGAACCAAGGTTCCAGGTATCAAACCCCAGAGGGTCTTAGATGGCTCTTTCTATTGGGGTCTCTAAATCTTGGCATCATTGACATTTTTGTAAATGTCCCCAAGACTGTCATGTGCACTGTGGAATGTTCAGCAGTATCCTGGCTTCTATTTACTAGATGCCAGTACCCTCTTAGTCGTGACAACCAAAAATGTCTCCAGATATTGCTAAATGTCTTTTAGGAAGGATGGTGGGGAGCTGAGGGGTGTCCAGTGCAAACCACTATTATAAGTAAGGAATGGGAAAAGAAGGGGTGGAATCAACTCCTTTTTCTTTTCTCATTTTACTTAAGACCTACTTCAGAGTACAGATCTCACTTTTCTAATAATTTATAACTGAAAACAGGACTTTTTCCTTCCTTTGATAACAACTTGGAATGCAATAAACTTTTGGCCTCTTCCAGAGAGAAAGGGGGAACATACCTTCTAACTTGCTATAATTCTTAATTTCCAGATTTATCTGCTGCTTTTGTTTCAAAAAGAAAAATAAAATCCATAGATAAACACTGAAGGTTCTGTTAAAACACAGGGATTTCATGAGCTTTGATGGAATAAAGCTTCACGGCCTACTTCATTCCCTTAAAGCTGAATTTCTCCATTTGGGAGATATTTTTATTGTAAAATATATATATAATCAGAAAGAGAGAATTGATAATTCCAGAAATCTCCAAAGAGCACAAGCGTATGAGAAAAGTGCCCAAGGTAGGGGAAAGAACCACTTAAATGGACTGGAGGAAGCAAACTCAAACTTCACCCCATAGGGTCTAGAACAGCTCCTGTTTTTACCAACCATAGTGGAAAACCTCTTATTTAACTGGGAATTATGTTCTCTGCTCAGAAGAGCTATGTCTTATTAGTGGGGCAAAACTAGCCTTTAAATGTTGCTTTGGCCCACCTAAGAAATTTTAGAAGACCTGAAAAGATCAAACTGATCTAAAGTAACTTAGTTATATCCCAAGAAAAAACTCAAGACTATAAGAATACAAAAATATCTGGTACTCAACAAGGTAAAATCATTATGTTTGGTATTCATAAAAAAAAAAAAAATGACCATGCATGCTAAAAAGCAGAAAAACACATTATGATAAAAAAAAATTGATCAACTAAAACAAATCAAGAAATAATACAAATGACAGACTCTTCAAGGAACTAGAGCAAAGGTCAGCAAATTAACAGCTTGTGTGTCAAATCTGGCCAGACATCTGTTGTTTGCTTGTTTTATTTTGGTTTGGTTTTTATAGACTATAAGAATGGTCATTACATTCTGAAAAGGTATTTTAATAAAAAAGAAAACAATAATGAGTATTGAACAGACACCTTGTATGGTCCAAAAGTCTAAAATAATTACTATCCTTACAGAAAGTTTGCTGACCCCTACAGAAATGATTGTGCAAGTGGAAGCACAGAAGATAAAACAACAACAACAACAACAACAACAACAAACTCATTAGAGATAAAACTGTACATGCTACATGAAAAATACACTGAATGCAATGAACAGTATTTTAGACACTGCAGAAAAAAAGACCGAATTTTAAGACAAGGCAATAGAAATCACCCAAAATGAAACCTGAAGATAGAAAAATTTCAAAAAATAAATAAATAAAACAAAGCAAAAGTTAATAGAACATCAGTAAGCTGTGTGACTGTTTCAGGAACCCTAATTTATCTGTGTAAGACTTCCTGAAAGGGAAGAAGGGGTAAAAAAATTAAAAAATAATGGTTAGAAATTTCCCACATGATGAAGACCAGAAACCCACAGATCCAAGATGCTTAACCAATGCTTCAACAAAACACTGGAAGAAAACCACATTGAGGCAGTGGTAGGCAGAATCCTAAACTGGCTCTCAAGATTTCCTCCTCAATCTCTGCCACCACTCCACAGCATAACTCCCTGCATAAATCCCAGAACTATGAATATGATGGACGTTATTTCCATGATTCCATTATGCTATATGAAACAGCTGACCTTTAGTAAGGAAGATTATCTGGGTGAATCTGACCTAATCACACAAATCTTTTAAAGTCAGAGTTTTTTCACTGCCACATGAAGTCAAGGATTTAGAGCACATGGGAAATTGATACTCCCTTGTTGGCTGTGAAGCTGGAGTGAGCCATATGCCAGAGAAGGTGAGTAGTCTTTAGGAGCTAAGAACAACACACAGAAAAGAATCAGGAACCTCAGTTCTACAACCCCTACAAAGTGGATATGGCCAACAATCTGAATGACCTTGTAAGGGAATCCTTCCCCTTCAGCCTGGCCAACACAATAGTTTCACC
Source organism: Panthera leo (assembly GCF_018350215.1). Classification (NCBI taxonomy): domain Eukaryota; kingdom Metazoa; phylum Chordata; class Mammalia; order Carnivora; family Felidae; genus Panthera; species Panthera leo. The sequence continues at coordinate 90,262,086 of NC_056683.1, forward strand.
CTTATAAAACCAGGAACAGAGATCCCAGTCAAGCCTACCCAAATCAGACTTTCAGAACTCTGAGATAACAAATGGATGTTTTAAATCACTAATTTTTGGTAATTTCTTGTATGACAACAGAAAGCTAATATAAAGTCATATCATAATCAAAATGCCTAAAACCAATAAAAAAGAAATCTTAAAAATCAACCAGAAAAAAAAAAAAAGCACATGACATAGAGGATTAAGAATGAGAGCATACTTCTTATCAGAAACAACATAAGAAGACAATGCAGCTACATCTAGAAGGACCAAAAAAAAAAAAGAAATTGTCAACCTGGAATTCTAAATTTTACTTTAAATTAAATTAAATTAAATTAAATTAAACTTTATTTTATATATATATAGAGAGAGAGGGAGAGGGAGAAGGAGAGAGAGGGAGAAGGAGAGAGAGGGAGAAGGAGAGAGAGGGAGAAGGAGAGAGAGAGAGAGGGAGAGGGAGAGAGAGAGAGAGGGAGAGGGAGAGAGAGGGAGGGAGAGGGAGAGAGAGGGAGGGAGAGGGAGAGTGAGAGTGAGAGAGAGGGAGGAAGAGAGAGAGGGAGGGAGAGGGAGGAAGAGAGAGAGAGAGAGACAGACAGACAGAAATAGAGAGAGGGAATCTTAAGCAGGCTCCACACTCAGTATGTAGTTGAAGTGGGGCTCAGTCCTGCAACCCTGGAATCATGATCTGAGCCGAATCAAGAGTCAGACAGAAATTCAACTGACTGAGCCACCCAGGTGCCTCAAACTGGAATCTATATCAAATGACATATCTTTCAAGAACAAGACAAAATGAAGATTTTTATTCAGACATACAAAGCTGAAAGAATTCATCAACAAACTTGCACTCTAAGAAGTGAATACTAGATGGAAATCTGGATCTAGACAAAAGCATAAAAGGTACCTGATAGGTGCACAAGTATAAAAAAAACTTTTTTTATTATTAGAAATCTTAATATCTTAAAAAGACTGTTAAAGCAAAAAGAATAACAATGTATTGTGGGGTTTATAAAGGTGCATAAGTAGTCTACATTTACATGTCTGTTTGTTCATTTGTTTGTTTTAATGATAATACGTGCTCAAAAATCTAGCAAACAAATATATTAGCATCAGGATTCACATGGCTCCAGTCTCCAGGTGAAGGTAGGCATGTATCAAGGGAAATTAGAATTTGACAAAATGAGTAGAAATTTAATTTGTGCTACATCATTTCTTTCCCCATGAAATTTAATGAAATATTCTTTGCTAAGATCGCTATCAGTGTAAAAAAGATTGTAAACTCACTTTTCAACTTTCAACTTTATATTTTGTTATTATTTCTTGATACCACCTCTTAAAAAGGCAAGGAGTGATTCAAGGCCATGCTTCTGATGAAACTGATGATATGCTTGACAGTGTAATAACCAGCCTTGTGAGCTGTTTCAGGAAAGGCTTTGGGAGCATGTCCAGGTTTTAGCAACATTTCATCCTTTTCAAAGTGGTCTCATGAAAAAGATCCACACTCTAAAGTGTTTTTCTGGGTGATTATTTAGCTTTCTTGCCTTTATAATCTGATTGAACCAAACCATGTCAACAAACTCTGACTTTAAGATCCCCAGCTCGGGTTCAGAAAACAAAATAAAACCAAAAGAAAAGTAATATATTTTTCTTAAAGTTTATTTCTTTCAAGGGAGCAAAAGTGGGTGAGGGGCAGACAGAGAGAGGGGGAGAGAGAGAATCCCAAGCAGCCTCTGCACTTGTGCAAAGACCAATGTGGGGCTCGAACTCATGAACCTTGAGATCATGCCCTAACCGAAATTAAGAGGTGGACACTTAACCGACCGGGCCACCCAAATGCCCCAGCAATACTTTTTATATTTATTCTATTTGACTTTTTTCAAAATGTCTGACTTGAATAACCACAGATGTCAATAATTATAATGACTGGTTTCTTTAACTGCTATCAATTAATTAGAAACCACTCTCGATGTCTTAATAGAATGACTATGAGTTTAGTTCTTCCTGATCCTGTATGATAGCATCCAATAATACTCTACATATGTTTGGAATGAAAGAATAGCTGAATAGCATAAATGAACACAGAAGTAATTTATTTAATAAATATAATTTCCAAAGTAACAATAAGTCTTTTCATTTTATCCATACACTTATCTGCCAATGTTAGTTTTCATCACTCCACTTTTCATTTTAAGCTAATATTTTAGCTAAAATGTATTAAATACGCAACACTCTTCAACATGTTTTACATATATTAATTCTCACCATTAAACTATAAGGGAGGTTCTATTATCCCAATTCTACAAATGAAAACTGGATTTCAGAGAGGACAGTAACTCGCCCAAAGTCTCACAGCTAGAAAGAGGGGAGTCCAAGTCAAACTAGGTCAGCCTGGAATCAGAGGCTCTGCTCTTAACTAACATGGTGTATTGCCTCCTAAACTTAACATATACAAGCCTTTCCTTTTCTTCTATTCCTCAGCTTGGTAAATGGCACTATCACTCACCCTCCTCAACTTGGTAAATGGCACTATCACTCACCCATGAAGCCCCGGATATCATTCTAGACTCAAACAAAAACTTGGATGTCATTCTGGAGTCTTCTCTCTGCTTCATCTCCTCTCATTTAATCAGTCATCAGATCTTATATATACTGGTACCTAAATTATTCTCCATTATCCCATTTTTCATGTAGGATGCCACTTTCTTAACTCAGGTGCTCAGCATTTCTCTCTTCTGCAACAGTTCTACTTCAACCTTCAACTTTGTGTTGCACACAGGACACAATTATCTGATGTGACATTCAGTCAAGAAAGGATATAAAAGCATTTTATCTATAGTTCTGTAGGACTGTTAGGAATGGCATGCAATTATGATGTCAGTAAAAAGAGAAAGATACCATCTCCAAGAGTACTATTCCTGATATATATAGATTCTACCTTATATAAAAAAGATCCAAGCCAACAAAGGCATCCACTAAGCTAACATTCTGCTAACACCTATATTTTTTCCTGAGGTCTAAATTACTACTCATGCTAATGACATCTGGTGGGATCATTATGTAAAGCTACATGACATCAAACGATTTACTTATGTACTTATAATGACATTTGCATTTGAATGTATTATCTAATTATTATTACTGCTTATAAAAGTGCAAATTAAAACCACAATGAGAAATCTCTACACTCTATCAGAATGGTTAAAGTATACATATAAATATAAATAAAACATAAAAATATAAATTAAAATGGCTAAAATAAAAATAGTGATAAGACCAAATGCTGGTGAATACGTGGAGAAACTGAATCATACTGGATTGCTGGTGGGAATATAAAATGTTCCCCAGAAAACAGTGTGGTAGTTTTTCTTAAAAAAACTATGCAGCTACAATAATGACCCAATAATTGCACTCTCAGGCATCTACTCCAAAGAAATGAAAACTTTTGTTCACACAAAAACCTGTATACCAATGTCTAGAGCAGCTTTATCCATCTTATGGATGGAATTAGGTTTCATCTTATAATTTAAGTACATAAATTAAAGCCTTAACTCCCAGTGTTACAGTGTTTGGAGACAGAGCCTTTAGGAAAGTAACAAAGTTAAATAAGGTCATCTGAGTGAAGTCCTAATCCAATAAAGCTGGTGTCCTTTAAGAGGAAGAGACACAATACAGAGAAGAGCCCACGTAAAGCCATGGGAGCACAGTGAGAAAGTGCCTGTCTGCAAGCCAGGAAGAGAGTCTTCATTGGAAACTAAATCTATCAGCACCTTTTTCTGGGATTTCTAACCTCCAAAACTGTGAAAAAATAAATGTTCATTGTTTAAGCTACCCCGGCTGTGGTTATGGCAGCCAAAGGAGATTTACACACTTTGTAATAGCCAAAAACTCTAAACATTGATATTCTTCAATGGAAGAAAAGTTAAACTCTCATGTGTGGTAGGCAGAATAATGATCCCCACTGATGTCCAGATCCTAATCCATGGAACCCATAAATATATTACATTACACAGCAAACAAACATTAAGGTTGTAGATGAAATTAACCCATTTAGGAAAACTCTTACTCTTATAACCTAAATTAAAATGAACAAAGTATTTATTTAGAAATGAATATGAAAGAAAAATAAGAAGCCTGATTCATTCATTATACAATGAATGTTAATTTTTTCACATTAAAAATGTTAATATTTAATATACAAAACAAAATATACTTCAATGATGATAATGCTTATAATGACTGGTAAGGTTTAAAAAGAATTATGTACAAAATTATGTCCTGCTGTATTTCAGAATCACCTACAGTGCTCCAAAAATCATCTTCAAAATACAGGTACCTGGACCCTTCTCAAGAGACTTTAATTTTATAGAAGCCAAGTCACTTGGATTTTGAAAAAGATCTACAGATAATTCTGATGCAGAAGATGAAACCCAGCAATATAAAATTACAATTTTAGTCTAATATATAAACTTACTGTAGAAGACAACTTAAAACTGTAACAAAAAGGAATCAGTTTAAAAGTAATAAAAGTATAAAATGGAATACCGTATGGTGATTATAAATGATGCTGCAGATATGTTTGCTGACATGGAAAGATGTATGTAGATAAATATACAAATAGACACAAACAGTATGTGTGATATAATGCCATTTTATAAAACAAAATAAAATGCACACATATGTGTAGAATGTAGTTAATTCTGGTTGGCTGTGGTTATTTTTTATGCTGTTCTTTTTGCTTGCCTCCATTATTTGATATTTCTGAATGACTACATATAAATTACACACTCATACACATATATAAATATATATAAAGGAACTTCATTTTGGTGACAGAAAAGGTTAGCTTTAAATAATATGTATACTTTAAATAATTGGTATAACTTAAACTAAATTAAGAATTCTTTTTTCAGTTTAGCACATGCTTATGTATATATTTGATTTCTCAGTGAGTTTAATACCCAGATGATAAGATCCCACAGTACACAGAAAATAAGCAACCTAGGATGCAGACAAGTGCCAAAAGTGCTGGATTATATACTTTAAGCCTCAATAACCAACATATTTGACTGAAATGGTTTGATAACCATTAATTGATATATATTTGATTGAAACTGTGTTCTTAACTCTAAGGTTGAAGAGATACTGATCAGAGGTTCTCACCCATTATCAACGCTGCCTACATGAAATACTCTACATGATCACACCCTCACTCTCTACATGAATACTCTTCAGGTATCTTACATCTTTGCCATTTTTCTTCAAATAAAGTGCGTATTTTAGGTATGCATGGATGCATTTGGTGCAGGTGAGTATTGAGGAGCTGATAAAAAAAAAAAAAAAAAACAAAACTATGGGGAGAACTGTCTCCTCTTATAAAAAGGGATAAGATGATATGCCCTCCTATACTCATGTTTGCTTTGATTGTAAACTTAGGAAGTTTGCTTCGGGGCACCTGAACGGCTCAGTCGGTTGAGCTTCCAACTATGGCTCAGGTCATGATCTCACAGTTTGTGGGTTCGAGCTCCGCATCAGACTCTGGGCTGATAGGTTGGAGCCTGGAGCCTGCTTCAGATTCTATCTCCCTCTCCCTGCCCCTTCCCCGCTCATGCATCCTCAAAAGTAAATAAACATTTAAAAAAAAGTAAAGAAAAAGAAGAAGTTAGCTTCAATATACTAATTCTTTTCCTATAGCCTCCTGTGCACTCTAAAACTTGATGAATTTGGACTTTCCCTATGATGCTGATCACCAAAAACTTCAATTTTACCTTCAATGTAATTTTCCCTTCAGTGTAAACTTCAATTACACTCCACAGATTTGCTAAGTAAATTATATGCAAAACTAAATTCTGACAAATATGTACCCTAATTAAGATGTTTTCAAATACATTTTAAAAGACTATCTGAACAATTTTCACTTCGATTTACATACAATCCAATAAATCTGATCCCAAGAACACCTGATTACAAAGTTAGTCATTAATCTGCATTACAATTTATCTAACAGTGCCCTATTACTAGAAATCATTCAAATAACTTTAAATACTAAGTCAGACTAGCACTCTCAATATATTGATGTTCTCTAAAACCACTAGGACACAACACTCGATATAATTTATATTTCTGCATGTTCCTTCTAAGGGCCATACAAGTTTACTACAGCACTGTTTTAACTACAATGAGTATACTGAGTTTCCAATATATCCTGGATTGGCACTACTTGATAAGTTTACTTAAGGGAATGATTACTTCTCTACATAGCTTTATAATGAAAAGTTCTCAAACCCTCACAAGTTAAGCAGAAGTAAAAATTATAAATAATTCCTTCCTAAAACTATGTTATTAAAACTAAAAATTCAGGAAAATAATAAATCACAAGTTGAACAATTTAAGCAAATCTAAAAGTAAATTAAGAAATATTTATTTTGAGATAAAGCAAATATGGCAAAATTTTGACAAATGGTAAATGAAGACAAAAGATATATGGATAATACTATTCATGCGACTTTTCCATATGTTTGAAATTACTCAAAATTTAAAAGCTGAGAAAAAAATAAATAGTTTAGAATTTGGTCCCCTCCCCAAATAGCATTCTATTATTTTATAGACTGACCATTTGATATATCAATACATGAATCCTTTAAAACAGTCTAAGTCCGCCTACATAGGTTAAACCAAATATTAGCTGAAATAGCCAAAATAAACATGAAATTACAGAAATATACACACAAAAATGTTTAATGTGTGAAGGAATGACTTTTTAAAGTTTAAACTCCCCTATTGTAAATTTTTAGTAACTAACTGCATATAGCTCTCTACTATATTAGCCAACTACTAACTTTTAAAAATAATTTTTTAAATAAAAATCTATTCAGAAAACATACCAAGCACCAAAAATAACAACTTTATAAAATGATCATCTCACCTCATCTAAGTCTTGGATATAAACTGGTTTTTCCTCAAAGCCAACTGGCATTGGTTCACTATAGGGAATCTTTACTTCTTCATACATCTTGTTATTCTCTCTTTGAATTCCTTCTGGTAAAATCATCTATAAACATCAGAAATTAAAATTAAATAATAATACAAACAATTGCTCTGGTAGAGATTATTTAATTAGAGAGAAAGAGAAAGAGAGAAAGAGAACACTAATGTCTTTAGACACAGCAGTGGTAAATAAATTTAGCTAGTTTAAAGAAAAACAAGGGTGCCTGGGTAGCTCAGTGGGTTAAGCGTCAGACTTTGGCCCAGGTCATGATCCTGCTGCGCTCTGTGCTAACAGTTCGGAGTCTGGAGCCTGGAGCCTGCTTCAGATTCTGCGTCTCCCTCTCTCTCTGCCCCTCCCCTGCTTGCACTCTGTCTCTCTGTCTCCCCCAAACATATTTTTTTTAAAGAAAAACAAGCTTAAGCAAAACAAAAACAAACCAAAAAACCACACACACACGAATTATTCATATACTGGATCTCTCATATAACACACAGACCATATTATGTTAATGAGTTTTAAGTATATATTGATTAGATGGTATCCTGAAGACAAATATACTTGTGTCACTAGGAAAACTGTGCCATATACATAGTGTAAAGAACATTAAAAAAGTGATGTAACCACTAAAACTCAAAAATACAAGTTCCATAAATAACAAAAGGGAAGAGAACAAATACATTTTGAGTACCTAATATGTGTCAAGAAGTTTCCATACACTGCATTATCTCATTTTCCCCAATATTTTGAAATTAAAGTTAGCATAGTATATCAACTAGTATAAGAGCCAGAAAAGACACAGGAAAAATCTATGTGTTATTTCCTCAGAATAGACCTATTATCCCAAAGTGGTCATATACCAGTGACATACCTTTGCACCAGCAATGAATGCTGATGTTCTCATGGCTTCAGCCTGGGAATCATAAACATGGGGATAACGTATTTTTTCAACGTCCATGTCTCTCTGCCTGCTCAGAATTGGAACACTTCTAGCATTCATAAGTGCCTGCTCTCTGTAAATATAAAAACAGTAGGATAAATACAAAATTTTTATCTAGCAAAAGGAAGCCAGTACAAAGTCACTATAATAACAATTTCAGGTAGCTTTCCATTATGAAGTGGAGGAAATTAAATTACACAAAGAAAGATATTAGTAATCCTCACATTTTCAGTGTAACTACATAGGAGTTAACACATTTTGTAGGTACTATTTTTAGATGACATCATTTGCTAAGTTTAACTTAGTGTTCTTTATTTATAATTTTGTTTGTCACAATCCAAAGATGTTTAACAAGGTATAAGTTCCTTTATAAAAATAATATTCAAAATTTAAAGAACAAATATCATAATGCTTTTGTTTCTTTTTCTTCCTTTCTACTTCTAAATAACACAAGGAAAAGTATTCTTATTAAGCTAGAAAAAAACCCAAAAGTCTCAAAATAAATCTGTGTAGGCTTTACAAATTTTAACCTAGTGGTTTGTGCACAGCATCCAAAATAGCTTACTTCTATAATCTAAAATTCTCACCTACATAGATGTAACCAAGAATATTTTAATTAAGAAGATCATTGCTTTCTTATCCCAGAAAATTAGGTTTTCATACAACAAAAGTCTGTTCTTATAAGAAAACCTTACTAGAAGTACGAGTTATCTAAATTGTTAAGACTAACCAAAAAATAATGCATAAAGGTAACAATTACAACAGAAGCATCTTTCAGCTTCTGGTTTTTATTACCTTTGTATCCGCAATTCCTTAGGATCAAAGCACATAACTCCTTCTGCAATTTCTCCATCCTCTCCAGCCTTTTTTTCTCGTCTGGCAATTCTTTTTTCTTCACGACGATACTGTTTCATTAATTGCTTTTCTTGTTCAGACTGAATGGTAACTTGACAACCATAGTTAGGTTTAGCATTTTCTCCTAAAATTTTTTTGCAATTGTCTACAAAGCAAATTTAAGAAATACCATGTTCTATGAGTTTAAACTTTAGGAAAACCATTTTTCCCCTTCACCAAAATATAAAATAGCACAATGCTCTAATAATTCAGTTTTTTTTAAAACTGTCATATTCAATTGTATGTTTTATGGAGAGTTGTTTTTTTTTTTTTTAATGTGATATCTAAGCGATATTAGACAGTGGCTAAGAAAAGTCAGTAGATATTTTCTTCATACGCACTACATAGTTTAGTGTCATAAATTCTTACACATAACATCAGGAACTTAAAAATTCAGTTTTATAATTTTGAAATTATTTGTTTACATAATTTCAATAAATATAATAATTATCAATGCTAATTAGCACTTACTGTTAACATAATGAAATAAATATATTCTTTACATATTAGATATAACTTTTCCCTGTGTAACAGCCTTACTGTGTTAAATTGAATATATGTTTTTACTCACTTATACATGAAATACAATTTATTAACATTAGCTCAGGATATATTTAGAAGATGACCAGGCAAATAAAGACTGTGATCCACCTTTCCGTGGAAATACAGTTAAAAACAAAACAAAACAAGGGAAGATGGCTACAGCCACTAACAATCAGGTCAATGAAAGTTCAATGTTTCATCTACAAGGTCCAATTTAAACCTGTGGTTTGGTCAACTCAATATTCAGGAAATTTTTTTCTTCCAACAGGATTAACCTTCCATGTTTAATTAAATCTTTTGAAGTAGTAGTATCCTGGCTCACTGTGGCCCTAAAGGAAATCACAGGAATGTTGCTGAAAGCAATCCAAATCAATACACATTTACTGTATTGGGGACCTACTAGTTCCAGGCACTGCTGCTAGGCTAGGAAGCAATAAAGAACTAAACTTGGTCCATACTCTGAAGGAGCACAGTACAAAGTTATTTTATTAAACTCCAAGATCCCACACCGAACAAGGAAGGAATTAAAAAAGCATCAAGATAGCGAAATAGCCTTCTAATTCATTTAAGTCAAATCTTCACAATTCTCAGTCATTTGTCACTACCTCAATACATAATTTTGAATAAATCATTTTAACTCTCAATCACATGAAGTAATCCCTCTGTATAATGGTTTTAGAAATCTCAAGAAGGAAACTGAGAAATAAAAAACTATGAAATGAGATATGATCTCCTTTATATTAGTACAGTTCTGAAAAAATGTTTTTTTCTAGGTCATATATATTTTACTTTTTGGTAAAGTCTTATACATCTATTATAATGATTAAGTTTGTAGCCAATTAACTTTCAATGGTAGAGAACAGACAGGTTTGACAAAGGGAGGTGGGTGGAGATGGGCTAGATGAGTGATGGGTACAAAGGAGGGAACTTGTGATAAGCACTGGGTGCTGTATTAAGTAGAATGTGAATAATACCATGTGAATAACACTATGTATTTATTATATAAATGAATGTTAAGGATTCTGTGTGTGAAACTAAATACCCTGGATGACACTCTAAGTGCTATGCTAATGTAATTAACATTTTAAACAAATGTAATAAGAAAACAGGTCTGCTTCATTAATAGCTTTTTTAAGCCTCAAAGAAAATATACTGGAATCCTGTAACACTGAACATAATAGGTAATTTTCAAAGTAAGTCATACAGCAGCAAAAGTTTAAATGTATAGTCTTCCTTGGTAGGTTCAGTTAACTTTAGAGCCTGAAAAGTAGAAATGAAATGAATAAGTTTACCGTAATTCTATAAAATTTTACTGAAGAAGAATGTGGAAGCTTGTATCCTTTTAGAATGTAATCGTGACCAAAAAGATCTTGTGTAACTACTCAAAACACTGTCCTCAATAGCATAAGCTAACTTAATTTTTATTTTATGACACACCCTGGAGTAAACATTCTTCACATCAGCCCTAAAAATAGAATTTAATTTACAACTATCCTTACCTTAGCAGTCAATCCACTTTACCCACCCACTTCTCACCTACATTTCCTGGTTATAATAAAAACAGAAGAGATAAAATGGGTGATGCGCATCTGGATTAAAAAGTTTTAAAAAAATCATTATGAAAACTAGAAAATGATAAATAGTAAGAAGCAACTTCTAAGACCACGATTTTGGAGGAATAAAGAAAAGGATGGGATGTGATGGTCATATTAAAGTAGCTTAATAAAGAATGCAAATATAATTTGGTAGTTTTTAAAGAATTTTGAAGGATCCTCAACACAAAATTAGATCAGAAGATACAAATGGATGAGAACACTGATAAAGTAATAAGAGTCTGAAGAATCTTTTCTTCAAGAATATTTCCTTTCCATACCACCTCCCTCCCCGCAAATAAAGGAAAATATCTGTTTAAGGCATGTACACGAGAAACTCTACTGAAAAAAAAATCTGAAACATGCTGCTTGTCAGCTTCTTTACACTAGTCCTTAGACAAAGTTAAAGCCTACTAATACCCCACTTTTCTATAGTAAAATTACTACTCTTAGATAGTGGCAATAATAATGATCTAGCTTAGAATAAAAGAGTAAAAGCAGTATGAGAAAAGTAGATAACATTTCTGGGCAGAATGATGGTTCAAATATTTTTTTTTAATAATTCAAATCTAATATTTGTTTTTGGGTTCAAAACTATGTTGCTTCTAAAAAGTTATCCAAAGAGAATAAAATTTGTGTATAAATGTTATACAAAAATGAACATAATTAAACTGCAAGACAACACTAACTCATCACCTATAGTTCCAAAAAAAAAAAAAACCACCACAGGTGAAGCTGGAATCATTTTGAACTTTCTGTTAAGTAAATTAGCACTATTAACAGGTGAGATCAATATGTATCCCTATATCAACACTTAGGAGGCTGACAAAATAAACAATAAATTGTCAGAATTTACACTGCAAGACTAGATATTTATATTCATTCCTTTCTTTCTGGCGGACACCCATTTTAAATGCTCTTAAACTCTGGTGGTTTCCAACAATGTGTGATAAATATCTTTAGCAGGTGGGAGAGCCTTCTTAGAGCAAGGCAGTTTGTAAGTGATAAAGTTAAAGAACAACGAAACCTGCATAAAGACAAAGTGGCTAAACTCAATTCTTCTAAGTTTCTAAAAATCTCAAGACAACTCCAGGAAACTACCAGTAATCAAAGTATAGGATAAGAAAGTCCCAAGAAATTTTGGATTTAAATCAAGGTTCTTTTCATAACTTCATTTTAGTGCCATACTCATATATGTGAGGAAAAGATAACATAACTTACATTAAAAAATGATAAATGCCAATTCATTTGAAGAAGGGAGGGATGTCTAATTTTTTATGCCCAGGCACTTTTTAAAAATTCCAAACTATATATAAGGCTGGCAAAGAACATTTGGGTAAAAGTACGAAATTCAGGTTTCCTGCTTATGACTTAAAATCTGAGTTCAGCATCAGTTGTATCATAGTAAGCAAAGCATTTTTTAAAATTATTTTGGCTTCCTCAACTACTCTAATTCTTCTGGGGCTTTTAAATACATGTGATACATGACAATATAAATATTCAATTTGCTGAGCATGATAACTGTATTGCAGTTTAGTAGGAGACTGCTATTGTTCTTAAATGTACGATGAAGATTTTACAGGTGAAATATTATGATGTCTGCAACTTCCAGGCCACTGTTCATCGAAAATGTTAAATGTAGGTGTTTGTTTATGTATATGTGAGTGAGTGCATGTGTAAAGAGGATAATAAGAGAAAGAAAGCAAAATGTTAACTGTCGAATCTACACAAAGGTATGCAAGTGTCCACTGTACTATCCTTGTACTATCTAGGTTTGAAAGTTTTCAAAATAAAAAAGTTGGGAAGAAATTATAACACTACTTGGCCCACAGTTAATATCAAATGCAGTTGCTTAAAAAAAAAAAAAAATGTATCTATTCAAACCTTCAGCAAAAAATAAAAAATTAAAAAAATAAAAAAAACTGCCATACCTAAACAGAATAGAATCTCTACCATAACAGCCTATTTAGGGCATTGTGGTATTTGTTTCATAATCTGCCATATCTAAAATCTACTTTAAAAAGTGGTATCGCTAAATTATATAATAGACCAAAAGATATTAATGTATAATTATATTAAAAAGATTTGCTAACCAATGAATCTTCCTTTAAATTGGAATTACCACTGAACACTTTCTTACCTTGAAGAGCCTGCAACTTATGATCATTTGAAGAATTAAGAAATCTATCCACAATTGTAATTCTGTTCTGGAGGAGTTTCTCAATAAGTTCAAGTCCATCAGGTCCCAGCAGTTCAAATAGCTTAAAAGAAGAATCAAAACAACTGTTACCTCAAATCACCTTTTTCAAGTTATTAATACCTTATTCAACAGAGGTATGAAGCCAAACTGCTAGAGCAAGAAGTACCCAAACAATACCTTGGAAAAAAATAGGAACTTAGGAAAGAAAAGCAACTCTTCATATTGTTACATATCTTTCAGGTTTACAAAGTTAATATGCAATTACTAAAGCACATGATTCAATCTGTAAAAGTAATCATGATTATGATATATATGGTGTATAAATAATTATGACATATATATAACTAAATCACAGAATTATAAATCCTTACACTTGCCTTTCCTAGGTATAACCAAATGAAATTCCAAAATTAATTTGCTTTTTAATATTGTTCTGGTTTTGGCAAATAGAGTCCAGAGTATGAATTTTCTTCCAACTTACTACACATAACAGCTATCATTTTAGAGTTAAAGAACCATTAAAACGTTTTAATGATTCATGACACACCACATTTTTAATGCTTAATAACTGTTTTATTTTATTAAATTTATTTTATTAATGTTTAATTAATACTTTTTAAAATTTTATTTAATTTTGAGAGAGAGAGAGAGAGACAGAGCACGAGTTGGGGAGAGGCAGAGAGAGAGGGAGATACAGAATCTGAAGCAGGTTTCAGGCTCTGAGCTGTCAGCACAGAGCCCAACGCAGGGCTCAAACTCATGAACAGTGAGATCATGACCTGCGCCAAAGTTGGACGCTCAACCGACTGAGCCACCCAGGCACCCCTTAATTGATAATTTTTAATGCTTAATAAATCTGAAATCTAAAACACAGTTCCACAAAGTACTTTATGTAACTTTTTATAAAAAATTTCCATGTGTATCTCATGCAGAGCAGTTGCCAAAGATTAAGTTTATTCAAGTCAGAGAACCAGTTTTAGGATTAAGAAAGACTTTCAATCACATAATTATACAAAGTAACTGCTCCAGAAAGCCTTTCAATTTCTTCCAGTATGGTTCCAGGATGTTTTTTACTCCTGTCCAGAAATGTTATATCTAATTTTACATGTGAAGATTTTATATCAGCCAAATTCTAACTATTCTCAGAGATTCATTCCACACAAAATCATAATTAAAGTAGGAACTTATGTTAAGTATATGTGCAATGCTAACTATTTAATAAATATTTTCTTTTTGCTGTTCATTTAACTGACATTATCTACATATAAGGCCAAGGCCCTAGTCCTAGAACCTCTACTTTTGGCCTAAACATCATGGAGTATACCGGGGCCCAATCACTCTCACCCTGGCTCATAAGGCACTAATTCCACACCAGGAGAGGCAAGCCAAGAAGGACTTAGGCTACTGCCTACCCCTTCCATCAGCACTCAGCTCTTAGAGCAAGGGTGTCAGTCAGAGATAAACTGTCCCTTGTCCCCACTCCTAGCTCCAGAGTTTGCCTCAAAGATTTTGTCTGGGGGAAGAACTAGGCTATAAAACAGAAAGGTCCCAATCTCTTCCAAAGGTATGGGCCTCATGTGCAACTTGGCAGAAAGTCGAAGCCTTAGGGTCCTCTCAAAAACAGCACAGATTGTGGTTAACTATAAGTAGAAGAGTCACAAATTGAACAACCAGGTTACAAAAGAGAACTAAGGAAGGACAAGGGGGGGAAGAGCCGATTCCTTCAAAGTGGCCACAAGTTTATTAGTTTGTGGAGCAATTTATGCCCCACGACATTTCTGTGACCAGAGCAATTATCTGGTAATTAGTAAAGTTTAATAGCTGGCTAGGTCACGGAAAGAAAAGCAGAGCGTCCTGCCAAAACTACTTTCATCTAGGATGACTGTGGATATACCCGAAAGTGTGCCTCCTTGAGGAACAATATCAGAAGCTAAAACACCGTGGGGTAAGGCTTAGAGGAATTGTCTGCACTAAAATATCCAGCTAGTCACCAAGCCAATAAACAAGCAAATAACAATCATAAACCCTGGCAGTGGTAGATTAGATGAAATAAGCAAATTCCTAGAAAGACAAACTAGCAAATAGCAGACAATCTGAATAGATCTATAACAAGTGAAACACTGAATTAAAACAACCCACAAAGAAGTCTAAATGACTTCACTGGTGAGTCCATTCAAAAGACTTAATGCCAATTCTTCACAAATTCTTCCAAAAAACAGAACATCTCCCAGGTCTTACTCTAACTCCAAAACCAGACAAATATATTACAAGAAAACTACAGACCAATATCTCTTAGAAGTTGAGACACAAAAACCTCAATAAAATACTAGTAAACCACATCCAGCAATATAGAAAAGGAATTACACACCATGACAAAGTGATATTTACATCAGGAACATAAGACCAGTTCAACATAAGACAATCAATTGATGCATTACATTATATCAACACAATAAAAAACAAAAGTCACATGATCAGCTCAACAGATGCAGAAAAAGCATTTGAAAAATCCAATAGCCTTTCATGATAAAAACACTTAACAAAGTAGGAATATAGGTACTTTTACCACCCGATGAAGGGCATCTACGAAAAACCCATAGTGAACATCATACTTAATGGTGAAAACACTGGATACTTACCACTAAGAATAGAAACAAGACAACAAAGTTTGCACTTGTGACTTCTATTGAACACTGTGCTGGAGGTTCAAACCAGAGCAATTGGGCAAGAAAAAGAAATATAAGGTATTCAGATTAAAAGGAAAAAGTAAAACTTTCTATTCATAGATTGTCTATGTAGAAAATACTAAAGGATCCGCTAAAATACTATTCAAAGTAATAAACAAGTTTTCAAAAATCATAATAAAACCATTCAGTGAAGAAAGATGAGACTTTTCAATGAATGATGCTGAGACAACTGGCTAGTCATATGCAACAGAATGAAGTCAGACCCTTATACGATATACAAAAATTAACTCAAAGTGGATCAGTATTCTAAATGTAAGAGCTAAACATAAAATTCTTAGAGGAAAACAGAATAAGATCTTTATGGCCTCAGATTTGGTAAAGGATTCTTAAATATGACACCAAAAGCATGAGCAACAAAAGAAAACACAGATAATTTGGATTTTAGCAAAACAAAATTTGTCCCCTTCAAGGAAAAATGCAGAATGGGAGAAAATATTGGTAAACCATATATCTGGTAAGAAACCTGTACCCAGAGTATATAAAGAACTCTTACTACCAACAAAAATACAACCAATTAAAAACTGAGCAGAAGATCTGAATTTATCCTAGGAAAATACAAAAAGGACCAATAAGCAGATGAAAAGATACTCAAAATCATTATGCATCAGGGAAATGCAAACTAAAACCACAAGAACCATTAAAAAAAAAAAAACTGGAAAAGAACAAGTGTTGGCAAGGATGTGGAGAAAACTGGAAACCCATACATTGTGGGAATACAAAATTGTACAGCCACTATGGAAAACATTTTTCCGATTCCTAAGTTAAATATAGAATTACAACATGACCAATTGATTCCATTCCTAGGTATATACCCCCAAAGAACTGAAAACAAACAAAAGTTTTGTCGTAACAAAAACTTTTATACATACATGGCTATTCACATAGCCAAAAGGTAGAAACAACCCAAATGTCCACCGACCAAAGCATGGATATACAAAATGTGGTATATCCATACAACAGATATTACTAAGCCATAAAAAAGAACGAATTAGTGTACAACATGGATAAATCTTAAAAACATTTTGCTAAGTGAAAGAAGCCAATCACAAAAGACCACATACACATGATTCCATTTACATGAAATGTCCAGAAGAGAGAAATCTCTAGAGACAGAAAGTAGATTAGTGGTTCTTTAGAGCCTGAGAAGAAGGTGGGAGGGAGGAGGAGGAGAGAAGCTAAAGGCTTAGGATTTCTTTTTGAGATAAGGAAAATGCTCTAACATGACTGTGGTGATGGCTGAACATATCAATGAATATACTAAAAACCACTGATTTATATACTTTAAATGGATGAATTGCATGGTATGTGAATTATATATCAATGAAGATATTTCATTGAATTATAAACCAAAATGGCTTAAACTAAATACTAAAAGTAGTCAGAAAAAATTGCTTATGGTTGAAAGATAAAGACTGAATGCAATTTCCTTATTAAAATATTAAGTGAATGTTCTCAATTGCTGTTAGTTCAATTTAAGCCCCATGCTTAATGTTAAGAGTGATATTTTAAAACCAACAAATTCAAATTAAAAGATACTTCCATACTCCAAACAAACTATAGTAAGAAATGCTCTCTACATACAGCATGAAATGTCTTTTATAGTCTATCAACTCTCAAAGAATGTGTTATTTTTTTAATGTTTTACTTATTTATTATTTATTTATTTATTTATTTTTAGAGCGAGCACAAACCAGGGAGGGCCAGAGAGAGAGGGAGGCCGAGAATCCCAAGCAGCCTCCACGCTGTCAGCGAAGAGCCCCATGCAGGGCTTGAACTCATGACCTGTGAGACCATGACCTGAGCTGAAATCAAAAGTCGGACACTTAACCGACTGAGCCTCCCAGGCACTCCAAGAATGTTAATTCTTAAATTGAGACCATTTCTTCCATAAGAAGATAAATTATCATGGTAGAGTTATCCTTACACATATTCTAAGCTACTTCAAGTTTACTTAATCTGAAATACAATATTCACACATGATAAATTAGAGATTCACAACTTTTTAGTTCACCATAATTTTAGGAAAACATCGGTATATTTGGAAGACAACTTGTAATGTAACATCTCAGGGGGAGGATCACCACAGCACAGAGCCATTTTCTCTTCTTTTCTTTTCTTTCTTTTTCTCTTTCTTTCTTTCTCTCTCTCTTTCAAGCCCATTATTTCTTAAAAATAACATACCTAAGACCTAGCAAAAGAGCTGTTTTGCTCTGAAGAGTAGGACTTCCATGACTTCCAAGATGAAGAATCCCCAGTAGAATTCTGAGATCAGCTGTTACCAAATTTAAAGTAATCCCCAAATTATGCTTTCCCTAACATTTGCCATTTTCATCCACAGTGAGAGCAGGTGCAGTTCTCATTCAAGATTTGCACTACAAACTAATTTGGCACTGAGCATGACTATTTGTAAAGGTACAGCTGTCTGGATCACTGCTCTATGCACTGACACAAGTTCCAGAAGCTATCAAATTGCAAAACAAAGAGGGAGGGAAAAGTTAGCCATGAGTACAGAAACAGACATCAACTACAAAGTTTAGAAAGAAACGAAAGAAAAGTAAAAAAAAAGAAAAAAAGGAAAGAAAAGAAAGAAAGTTTCACTACCCTGGCTATAAATTAAAGATATGAAATTTAAAGGAGACCACAAGAGTAATAGAGGTTGTTAAAGCCCTGATAGAGGTTGTTAAAGCCATTATTGGGGTGCCTGGGTGGCTCAGTTGGTTACAAGTGTCCAACTCTTGATTTTGGCTCAGGTTGTGATCTCACAGTTCATGAGATGGAGCTCAGCATTGGGTTCTGTGCTGACAGCATAGAGCCTGCTTCAGATTCTCTCTCTCCCTCTCTCTCTGCCCCTCCCCTGCTCTCACACACATACACACTCTTTCTCCCTCTCTCTCGAAATAAACATTTTTAAAACACATTATAATCAATGTATTATTATTATAAGGTATTTTAATAAAGTTTCTCTTAGAATTTTCATTGTTTTATAAATCCATTTTCATTAAATTAAATTATTAAATTGAAGTAGTTCTTTATCAAAATCAAATAGAATGGAAAAAAGTTAAAAAATCAACCAAGAGTCTACATTCCTAAGTGTCAAAAAAAATTATTTCAGAGTATGTACACACTAACTTTAAAATGGTATTACTTCCTTGTTTCTTATAATACTTTTAACAGATAAATATAGCTTGTTAATCTCTCAGAAAAAGTAATTCCCACTTTATCCCATATTCTGAATATCATTTTTGTTCCAAAAGGAACAATGGTACAATGGATGTTATATTCTCAACACAGTATCAAGTGAATCACAAATGGTACATTATAAAAGCAAAAGATAATGATAAATGTTTGAATAATATACCATGGAAAATTATACTATAAAACCTATGAAAATTGAGAGAGAATGAGCTTAAATTAGAACTATAAATTTGTTCTCAAACTGCGATATGCAAAGATTTGCTGAGTGTCTGTGAAACCACAGAATAAATATGATAAACATCCTTGGACTATCAGTTTACTCAAAAGATTTAGAGAAAAAAATATTATTTTCGTTTAAAATACAACTTTGGTCATGTCAATATCCTGTCTGAACTCTGCTTCTCAGGTAAATAAAAACAAAAACCAAAAAAGAACAATTATTTAGTTGCTAATTGCTTGAAAGCAAATAAAATTTTATTATTTATAAAAGGTTTGTCAGTTCCATTCTGTTTCTATATAGTCAATATTAAAGAATTCATCAAAAGTCAAAACTAAGTCTATTTGGAGTTCTAAAAGACCTTTCAAAAGAAAGATCAACCATTCTACATATCAAATAGTCAATGCACATTCTGAAAAATGATTCAGGGATACAGAGTAGACATGGTATCTTGATGTGAGCGAACTATCTTTTTGTATAACAACATGGTTAAGTAGATTATGGGATTAATCTCAATACCGAGTTAAGCCACTAACGTTTTTCTACAAGGATGGGCCATGTCTCTGTCCTTTTCAAAATTTTATCAATGATATATAAAGTGAAGACATTAAATCAAATTTGCTAACGTGTTAATAAGTTGCATGGTAGAATCAAGATTATAAATTTTCTAAATTGTCTGATATATCTGGCAGGACCTAAGGGGAAGTAACGGAGGTAAATATAAAACCCCACAATTAGGGTAAAAAACAAAACAACAACAACAAAAACTCATGTGAATTTCTGTAAGATGGGTAAACCTGGTCCTACAAATAAATTCCTAAGAAAAATCCTGAAAGGATGGGTGAGGGGGGTGGTTACTTGTAAGGTCAGTATGAATAAAAAATGTAATGAAGGCTGGGAAAAATTTATGTATTAATAGTAATATTTCAAAAATCTCATTTAGTGGGGCTCCTGGCTGGCTCAGTTGGTTAAGCACGCAACTCTTGATCTCCAGCAGTTCATTAGTTTGAGCCTTACGTAGGGCCTAGACATTACTTTAAAAAATCCCATTTAGCAACTCAAAGGCTATTACATTGATTAAACCATTTTTAGAGTGCTGAGTTCAATTTGAGTCATACTTTTTAAGGTCACAATCAAAAAAATATTGTAGAACATGAAAAACAAATAAAAATAAGATATATCTATGCAAACTTTTTCAATAGCAAAATGAGTAGGGGAGGAGCAGAAAGAGGAGAGAAACAATCTCAAGCAGGCTCTGTGATGCCAGCACAGAGGCCAATGCAGGGCCCATACTCACAAACCTCGAATTCATGACCTTAACCAAAACACAGTCAGATGCTTAACTGACTGAACCACCCAGGCACCTCTATTTTCCATTCTGTTTGAAGAATACTAATTCATAGATTTGATGAAGAAAGTGAATTTTATTTTGACCCCATCTTCCTTATCATTCCACACTGCTAAATACTCCTTATACTTCTTTAAACACACTTTTCCTTTGATACCCTTGATACATCACTCTTTTGATGTGTCCTACCACTTAGAGCTACCTTCCTATCTCCATTTCAGGCCCACTTTGCCTATCAAATGTTGGAGTTTCTTAAGGCTTAATCCTAGGCTTTCTCTCACTTTCACTCCATATTCTCTCCTTAGCTGTTCACATCTAAGCCCTTACATTCCTTAGCAAACATATGCTAAAAACTCTTAATTTTATATATCCTTCCCAGAACTCTACTCTGTGCACAGACTACAGTTCTGGGAAGGATGTATAAAATTATATCTAATTGCCCAGTTATCATCTCCACTTGGAGGTCTCAAGACCTCTCACAATTCTACATGTCCAAAACTATGTTTGGTTTTCTACCCTCTTCACCCTTTTCTAAGTGTTCACTATTTCCATGAATGGTATTACTGCCATCCCTCCAGTTATATAAGTGAAAGGCTAAAATGCATCCATAACCACCTCTTTACCCCACAACACCCACACCACTTCTGTCATCCAATCCACTATCAAGTCCTCTTGATCTCAACCACTAAACAGATTTCAAGTCTTTATGCTTATCTATTTTTAAGCTCCCAAACCTTTACTGCCTGTACCACTCAAAAGACTTCCTAAATGGTTTTTGCACATCTATCCAAAACACTCCAATCCATTCTCCACATAGCAACCACAGTAAATTATATGAAATGTAGGTCTGACTAATACATGCTACCTCCCCTCTACCCCTTGCCAACAAACTCTCCAGTGGCTCTCCATTGTTCTAAAAATGGAGTACTGAATTGAAATGCACATAGAACCAGAATTTCAAAATGTCACAAGTGCTAAACTATGATAAAAAAAAATACTGATGCATACTCAATCATATTGCTCTGACTAGAATTTTAATACCATTAATAAAGTTAAATATAACTTCTAAAGCAGCATCCTTTTTAACTCTCCATTTCTATGTATGTTTAATGTTGAACATAAGGCAGAATAGTATATGTATATACTTTAAATTAAATAACTACATTTATATCAAGGATGCATTATTAAAAGTGATTATTAGAAGGTATGATCAAAAAAGTTTGGAGACCAGTGCTTTAAAGTATCATTCTGTTATGAAAGTTTTTCACAATGTAACAGTTTTCTAATCTAGGTATGTCTTAATTACTACCTATGTTTCATAATACTTTCTCTGAAAAGGTTATTAAATGAATGGTGTTTCTGAAAATTGCTGGTGTTTTATAGAACTCAAGGAATACAAAATATGTATAATCCACTGATACCATCACTGCTCATTTTTTACAACTTTTTTAAGTGCATTCTAAATTAGCAACCCCATCATTATTTCATATTATTCCTTGTTAGTCGGTTTAATTTAATAATCTAAAAATTTATGAATGCTAGTCTAACATAGCAGTTTAGCATAGGAGAAAGTCAGCCAGGCCTCAAATCTTTAGCCTAATGCTCAAGAGTTTTAGGACCTCAGACATTCTCTGAGCTTCCTATGTTCTCATTTGTATAGCAGGAATAAGAGTACACTCCCATCCTTTGCAGGGCTGTGATGTGAAAAAAATAATACATGTAAATGTTTTTGACACAATGCCTTCCATATAGTTAATGTTAGGTGTTTAATATTATTAAAATAAATGAATCATAAAGAGAGAAATAAAAGTATAAAAATAATTTGAATCACAATAATATTGATAACAATACCTAACACTTATATACTATTTGTGTCCCAAGCAAGGTATGAAGTGCTTTACAAATAAAGCATATATTTTCAGGACGCCTGGGTGGCTCAGTCCGTTAAGCATCCAACTCTTGGTTTAAATTCAGGTCATGATCTCGCGGTTTGTGAGATCGAGCCCCGCATTGGGCTCTTCAATGGCATCTCAGAGCCTGTTTGGGATTCTCTCTCTCTCCCTCTCTGCCTCCCCTGCTTGTATTCTCTCTCTCTCTCTCTCAAAATAAATAAACATTAAAAAAAATTAAAGCATATATTTTCCCTGTATCTGAAGAAGTATTTAATAAATTTTTGCTAATTATATACAACACTGATGTATTTATCACTTAAAAACAATCATAATAGAAAATAATTAAATGAAAACACTACAAACATATCTAAAAATCAACTACTGTTAAGAAATAAATGAACACAACAAATATTAAAAACATCTGATATGCATATTTATGTCAACATGTTTTTAAGAAAGTATGCTCATGATTGTAATATGTGCATACACATATCCTAACTTTAATTTCTACTGTGAAACTGTTCTTGGTTCAATTGTGAAGTTAAACACAATATATTGTGGTGCTCTGTAAAAAACAGCATTAAGTTTGAAACAATGCTTCAATCAATAATTGGTCAGATCACAGCTTCCTTAATCTTCCTGCCAACGACCAGTAGGTCTCTACTTCAATCTGCTACATATTAGAGCCAGATCATTCTTCCTCATAGTCATCTTTTACATACACTTTTTCAAAAAACTACAATGTGGTCATCTACGCATTTGGAAGGGACATTAGAGGATAACTAAACAAAGCTCTCGTAAAAGCAATGATTAGTAATGGGAAGAAGAATAGGACAGTTGAGAACATGGGCTTACATTCAGAGAGAACTAACTTTAGTTATCAGTTTTGTCAATTCCTAGCTATAGGACTACTGGCAACTTTCTTAAGCTCCTGAGCGTTAGCTTTCTCATCTGTTAAAAGAAATCAGCACCGTATTTGGCAATAAACGCTCAATACTAATTGCTGTTAACTGACAATTATTTCCTAGCTGATGAACATCCAGCATACATCTGCCAGCAACAAACTATCTTATAAGATAATTCACGCCACTGCTAGCAAACACACTATCAAAAAATCTTTTCTGGGGCGCCTGGGTGGCTCAGTCGGTTGAGCGTCCGACTTTGGCTCAGGTCATGATCTTGCGGTCTGTGAGTTCAAGCCCCGTGTCGGGCTCTGTGCTGATAGCTCAGAGCCTGGAGCCTGTTTCAGATTCTGTGTCTCCCTCTCTCTCTGACCCTCCCCCGTTCATGCTCTGTCTCTCTCTGTCTCAAAAATAAACAAAAACGTTAAAAAAAAAATTAAAAAAAAATCTTTTCTTATATTGAGCCCAATCAGCCTCTCTATTCTTTCATCTATCATTCTAGCTGTGTTCTCTGGGTTACAGAGAATGATCTTAGTAACATTCTATAAGACAGCCTTTCAAATATCTAAAGATAAAGCAAAGTACTAGTCACATTTTACCCACAGGTCCTTTCTTTCCCAGGTAAATATACATCAATTCCTTACTATTAGTCATATAACTTGGTTTCTACATAATTCTTTATCCACGTTCCTTTACAAACGTACCTTTTATTGAAACTTTAAAAAAAACAGCATCATAAACCAAAACTGAACATAATATTTCAAATATAATTTTATCAGGGCAGATCACAGAGATTACAAGAATTTTGAACTAGATGTTCAACTTTTCTGAACATAGCCGAAGTCAGTCACAACATCACACTATTAACTCAAACTGAATGTGTAGCCAAAACATTTGGTTTTAGGTTTTTACCACATGAATTCCTAGTAGTCCAAGCTTTCCATATCCTGTATTTTTTATAATTAGTAAAGGCAGAATTCAAATGGATTGCTTATAAAGTTCACTTTCTTCCTGCTTCTTCTTTTTAGTCTTTTGATAGCTTTGTAAATCCATATTTGGGCATCTGTCATATCAGTAAACACTACCCTGAACCTAAGTTCAATTAAAACTATGCCTTTATGCAAATTATCAATTAAAGTGCTGAGGATAGGGCAAATGTAAAAAGAATAAAGAATAAGAAAAAGAAATAAAGAACTGATCCCAAATTGTTAATGGACCAATATTTATGATAAAGGTTTTCAATAAACTATTAATGCCACCTAACTGTATTAATCACTGACATTTCTCTATCTTGTTTGTCTAGTTTAGATACTTCCCTAATATTGTAGCCACTAACCACATGATATCTTTTTTTTTTAATTTTTTAATGCTTATTTATTTTTGAGAGAGAGAGAGCAAGCATGAGTGGGTGAGGGGCAGAGAGAGAAGGAGATACAAAATCTGAAGCAGACTCCAGGCTCCGAGCTGCCAGCACAGAGCCTGATGCAGGGTTTGAACCCAATAACCATGAGATCATGACCTGAGCTGAAGTCCAATGCTTAGCCGACTGAATCACCCAGGCATCCCACATCGTATCTTTACATTCTAAATAATTATAAATTTAAAATACAATTTATCAGTCCTATTAGCCATACTTCAAGAGACTCAACAGCCACAAGTGACGAGTGGCTACCACGTTGGAGAGCAAACAGAATATTTCAATCATTGCAAAAAGAAAGCACTGGCTTAGAAGATATTTTGATTCTACTGTAAAATGGTCAGGTGAGTGCTAGATAGACTATATTTACATACCATAATTTATGTCTAGTTGTATCATATTGACTACCAAATTAGATTTTTTAAAGTCCATGGTTTTACATCAGTTTATATTTGTGTTGTACATTTTACAAGTTTTAGCAAATGCATAATGACTATATGACATTTCTACCATTAATAGTTTCATACAGAATAGATCCACTTCCCCGTGCTCCACCAATTCATCTCTTTCTCCCTTCCCAACCCCTAGCAACCACTGATCTGGCTATCTTCAGAGTTTCCCTTTTTCCAGTATGTCATATAGTTACAATCATACAATATGTAGCCTTTTATGAAAGAGAACAGCAGCTAGTTACAAAAGAGAACAGCAGCTAACCCACAGAAATTAAAAATTTGTTTGAGCCTCTAAATGACCAGATTTATAAAATGGAGGAACTGGGTGAAATATTACTCTTTAAGTAAGCTTATTTCTTTGTGTATCAAGAGAAAAGGAACATTTTTCATAGAAAGCAATACCTATGATTGTTCATATACACATTTAATATTTGTATGAAAATTATTTATTACATTTCATATAGGCTGGTAATATGCAAACAATGTTTAGCCTCTTCCTTATTGGTACAGACAATAAAAATCACAACATTGATTAGGGGTCCTTTCTGTTTCAGGGATTTGCAAGGCACTAAATTCTCTACATAGAAGTTCAATCCCCAAGAATAGTATATCACACATAACTTTTTCTATGTATCAACTGATATACAAAATGCATAAGCAACAAAGATAAGAGAACCACTACTCATATAAAACTAGAGACAGGGCTAAAAGTAGTAAAATAGAGCAAATATTTACAATAATATAAGCAGTGTGTTCCTGGCTTGGGGTTTTTGTTTTTTCCCAGAATCATCATAATACTTATACAGGCTATATATATAGTTGTTATTCTTATTAAAACAACATAACAATGATGATCAATTTTCCTTTACCTTGAGCGAAATCAACATTTCAACTTTAACCCTAAATAGAAATAACAATTGAATAAGTTTTTATTGGTCACTGAATTTAGTTACTCTACTGTTTTCAATTTGTATATTGTTCTTAAATAGCTAAACCCTTAAATAGTTTGCCACAATAAAAAATATGATGATCCTATAAGGATAACAAGTTATTTCTCCTTTAAAAAAAAACAAAACAAAAAAAAAAAAACAACAACAAAAACGCTACATACACTAAAATAGATTTTACTTTTAAACTTCTTCTTAAAATTACCTTGAAAAAAATCTCTTCTCCTTCATGCTTAAGATAGGAAGGAGACTACCTTCTGAAAGAACAAGTATTAGCAATTAAGATGAATAAGAAACAGTGACACAAAATTCATGCTTTAAAGCGCCTCTTCTGGTAAAACAGAAAAACAGAAAAGACACATTTCAAACTTAAAAGCAAGAAAAATATCTCCTTGGGCCAAACATTAAGCAAAAAAGGCAAAACATTAGGAAGAGATGACGTAACAAGCTGGGTTCCAGTTCTGGACAGCATGGCCAGGAGTTTGGCTCCCTGGGATAGTCTAAATGAGAAATGCCCCATGCAACATGGAAGCTAGGCTTAGCTGAAGCCAGCACAAGGGAATAGGGCTGTGCTGTTCATGAGAGGGGCTGAAAATAACTACTACCAAAACGGCACTCGGGGCCACAGCTACTGCAAAAATCTTAAGACAGGGAGTAGGGGGGATACAGGCAGAGAAATTATAAATTGGCATCAGCATAAGAATTAAAATTCCAAAACATATGAAGAAATTTTATCCTAAAAACAATAGGCAACAAAATCAACAAGGAACTTAAAGTCATTCCAGAAGACCTTAAATGTGACGAGGACTTTACAATAAGTAATACTATGAAGCTCCGAGATCAACAGAGCAGATACTTCCATTAAAAAGAATTTATGAAACAAAAGAGGGTATATTGATGTTCTATTCTTTTTGCTTAATTTTTCTGTAAGCTTAAAACTTGGTCTTTAAAAAGTCCATTATTTTTTTTTTAAAAGATGATATAGGATTCAAGGAAAAAAAAAAGAATTATATGCCTATTATCAAAGTGACTATTCTCTTAATGTTGATAAATATTTGCAAAGTTGAATGATTATCCTACTTGTGGTTTAAACGAAAACTACCTTTTAAAAATGCCTTACATATATAAACGAATCTTTGTGAAGAAAACAAGTAATAAAAAGATCAATATGAGATCATTTTCTATCAGCATTAGTCATCAGGTTATAAAATACACATCTCTTTTGGAATTTTTCACTGGGATCTCTCACTGTTCAAATACAATAAAATGTCCTTGAGATCACCTTATATTTTTAGAATGTTTCAAATATTATCATGATTGTTACTGATAGCATAAGAAAACAAGTAGCTGTAAACAGATTATAAATTTTAAAGAAACCCATTTCCATTGTGAAACAAATACATCTGTTATAACTGGGTGTAACTAGAAAGTCACGGAGCTTGTCCCAACCCTCATGTATCTAAAGGTTGGAAAACTGACACCTCTTATTGTTTAAAACTAATACATGCTATATTAATAAAAGACAAAGCATATGTGGGGAGAAAAATAAAGAGAAGAACAACAAACCCAAGAGTGGTTCTCTGAAAACAAAACTAACATTCCCCTAATAATAAAGAGAAAATAGAGAAAAGGCAGATAGAAAGAAAGGGACAATACAACTAAAAACCAATGTAAACATCTTTTTTTTTTTAAATGAAAGACATTATAAATAACTTTAGAGCTAAAAGCTTGAGTACTCACATAAAATGGCTAGTTCCATAAAATATATATATAATTTTTAAACTTGATTTAACTAATAAAAAATCTGAATAAGCCAACTACTGTAAAATGTGAATTGCTAATTAAAGTCTACCCTCCAAAAAGACAACAGGCCAGAGAAAGAGATAATCATTTCTTATAGAAACTGTTTGCAAACAGAAAAAGAAAGCTCCAGAAGTTTATTTTATGAAGTAAGGTATTAAAACAGCATAATTTACAAATCCTCAGTCAGACTGGGATTCTAAACATACCAGGAGGATGGGAAAAACCATATAATGCACCAGTGCCCATGTAATAAAGCCTCAAGAAAAAAAGGAGGCATTCACATTCTCATAAATGGAAGTAAATCCAGGTGTTTTCTTTCTTAATTATACTCTCATTTTAAAAATTAAGGATGTATCTGCATCTCCACTGTATGTACTAAACAGCATACACTATATATTATAGTAAGTACAGTATCTAAAGAAAAACTATATTTAATTTAGAGAACATCTTCTTTTGAGATAATAAGCTATTTTAGATTTGTATGTCAAATGAAAAAGGTGTGCATATTAAAAACTAAGAATAATGAAATATGATAAAACAAAATGTTAAAAGTGAAGCAACTGAAAAAAGCTTTGAATTAACAGTCCATGTGGAATTGAGTATTAGAATAATTACATAAAGCAGAGTGTGTTAATAACACTGTAAATTATTCTTAGTTTGTGGCATAAAAGATTATTAAATATTCATACACTCCAAAATAAAATCTTAAATACATAAAAAAGGCCATGAAAATTAGGACAGCATTTATTTAGAATTTATTTTTCTCTCAAGAAAAATGTATTACGCAAATTGTTGTTGCATTGCAGAGAATTAGATTAATTATGTTTTCAGAATAACTAATATTCATTATTTACAGGTACTTAATCTAACACAGAGCTAAAACCAAGGTCACTTATAACTTAATTAAAACTACTTGAAATGTGAACCTATTTATTCCTCACATGCTATAATTAATTAGATGTGTGTAAGGTTACAGTTAGGTACCACTGTATATTTAATAGCTTACTTTACATTTTCATGGCAAATTGATAGCCTGATCCTTAGAAAACACGCTGATTTTAATTTCCTTAAACAAATTTACAGCCATTATGTATGTGTATATATGTGTGCAAACGTGTATATATAAAGCTGAACAATTTAATGTATTAAATATTAAATATTCAAGTGAACACTCAGAGCAATTTCTAAATCTATAGTCATTTATGTTTATAAGCTGACAACTGAAATATCTAAAATGTTTTTTTAATCTCAAATATTATTAGAACAGAAATTTATCCTTTATTTTACTAATAAAATGCATTATCTTACTTATTTCCCATATCAATATATTATAGATATCTCTCAGTATATAAAATGTATGTGCTCTCCCAAATTAGTCATAATACTATTCACTATACCAAACATAATTTGCTTGTCTATTTCTGCTTTTTTAACGTTTACTTATTTTTGAGAGAGAGAAAGAGAGTGGGCGGGGAAGGGGCATACAGGGGAACACAGAATCCAAAGCAAGATCCAGGGTCTGAGCTGTCAGCACAGAGTCCAGTGCGGGGCTCAAACTCATGAACCATGAGATCATGACCTGAACCTGGACACTTAACCAACTGAGCCACCCAGGCACCTCATCCCTTTTTTTTTTTTAATGTTTATTTATGTTTGAAAGAGAGAGAGCTTGCGAGCGAGCAGGGAGGGGCAAAAGCTAAGGAGACAGAGGATCTAAAGCAGGCTCTGTGCTGACAGCAGACAGCCAGATGTGGGCTCGATCTCACAAATCACGAGATCATGACCTGAGCCCAAAGTTGGATGTTTAACTGACCCAGCCGTCTGGGAGCTCCATTTCCCTTTTAAATACAAGGTAATGAGAGTGGGTTGATTAAACTTTGTTAGATTTCTTTTTGTCTCCTAAAACCTAAGAGTATTTGACACACATTAGACAATTAATGAATGAATGAATGCATACTCAAACAGTGCCAAACAGAAAATAAGAGAGCAAGTATGAAACTTGGCAAAATGTCTCACTTTGAGTAACCATTCCAATGAAGAGCAAAATGGTTTGAAATCTGTTACTGCCACAGATTAGAAACAGCGAGTATTTAAAAGTCTTCACTGTGAGTTTAACTACAAGTTGCTAACAAGTGGGGATAGAGTTTTGCCCAACAGGGGGACATTCATTCACCTACAATAGGTTTTTGTTTTGTGTTTTTAACTAAAACAAATGGATTTTTGACATCATTGTTTTCTTATTGGAGTAATATATACATTTAAAACCTAAACGTGGTCAAAAAATAAAGCAGGAAATAGCCACTGGTTAAGAAAAAACAATTTTTTTTCTTTGAACAAATGCAGCTGCTAAACCGGATTTTCCTATCTGGAATTAACAGTATTCCTGGTTACGAGGATATAAATTTATATTTACCGATTTTATCATGTCACAGTCATTCTAACATCTAACATCATTCTAACAACTGTAGCCATACGTAGAGGAACAAAAGAAACACACAACCAAGATAATACAAAATATACCTAGTGCCTTCCCAGTATAGATTATGTAACTCAACAGACATAATAGGTGAAATACTTCACTTATCTTGAGCTTTCCTCAATTTTACATTCAGCTCAAAGTAGAACAAATGATTCTTGATTTTTCCTCATGAAAATTTCACCATTTATCAAGTGAACATAGGAAGGAAAAACCTAAAATAGTAAACAATGTGGAAGTGACAAGAACCCTTGGGAGAAAATGGCTATATCATTTTAGAGTATGCAATATGGACATATTTAGATATGTGTCCGTAAATCAAATACAGAGAAAAGAGACATCTTATCCAAATAACATTCTATAAAAACCAGTGAGGCTAAAAATGAAAAAAAAAGTTCAAAAACATGGGAGGTTCAATCATGTCTTAGGGACTGCCTTTCTAAGCAGTCTAACACCAAAGGAAGATTCCTATGTAAAAAGATGAATAGATTTGCCTACCTGAACACTTAAAACATCTGTAAAAATGTTTTTAATCTCATTATAAATTTTCTTATAAATAAAAAAAATAGCTTCATCAAATTAAAACTTGGTAATTCTCACAAGAAAAGAGTAAGAGGCCTCCAAGTATATGAAAAAAAATGTAACCTCAGTTGTAATACAAAATGTAGTTAAATACTGAGATACCATTTTCTATTAAACAGGCAAGAATTTTAAGTATAATCACTACTATCTCTGAGAAATAATGAAGAAAAACACAAGTGCCAGAGAAAGGCAAAATTCCCTTATTTTAAAAAAGAAAACAAAAAAGATAAAAATGATGGATTGTGAAAACTACTTAACTGTAAGCTTAAAATTCACACATGGTAATGTAACAACAAAAAAGAACAGGATTCACTAAACAAAGTCATGACAAAATAGTCTTAATTCATTTTCCCGTGAGATTATTAGGTTAACCGTTTATAGACTGGCAAAGTAGCTGAAAGTAATATCCTTTAAGACAAGATGATGAAAGCATTCTACAAGTCAATACTGGTATATCTATGGAGCACTGAACAACTGTATGCAAAGTTGATAATGGATTAATGTCAACATAGAGGAAAACTGAAAGAGTTTTATATTTAAAAGAAAAAAAAGTAAGGAAGAGAAAATGTAACTGCTGTCATATGTCTAAAACAGTCATATAAAAGAGTAGACACCTACAATTTTGTTGCCTCACTGTACAAATTCAGGACGAAATGGCAGATACAACAGAAATGGAATGAGTTCAACAAAACAAGGAAATTATGAAAGAATTATTCAAGAAAAGGACAGGATGCCTTTTGAAAAATATAAAATCTTCATTAGAATAAGTAGACCTCATCATACTGGCACCATCATTTTGATGGAACACTAGATCCACAAATACTACATGGGGTGGAAAAATTCTATGACTCTAAAGATTCTCTATGTCTTAAAATAATAATTTCACCCAGTGACAGCTCTCTGTTCAAAGTTGGTTGGAGGAAGGGCTCTTCTGTTCACTGGTGGAAAGACTATAGAAAAAGTAACACATAGTTGGTCCTCATAACTGAAAAGACACTATTTCATTTCCAACCTGGTTGATATCAGTGTCCTTCTTACTGTTCAGCAGTGCTAAAGCTACCAAGAAGAATGTACAACATCAAATAGATGAAAAATCTTTTCATGAAGCATTAATGGTATCATTCAGCACAATAAAATTTTAAATCCTGTATTCTAGGTACCAAAACCATCAGTATATCCTCCTTGTTAAATTGTAGTATATACATTAAATCAGTGGTTCTCAAAGTGTGGTCTGAAATCTCTAAGATCCTTTTAAGAGGTCCATGGAGTCAAAATTATTATTAAAAATAAATAACATTATTATTTAATGTAATAAATTTAATATTAGTATAATAGTTTATTAAAATATTATTTTCCCTCCTTCATTCTCATCCTCCCATGAGTATAATAAAGTGAGTTGAGTTTTGCAGAGGCTACATAATGTACATCAGAACAGACTGAATACAGAAGCACATATGGGAATCTAGTTGTCCTCTATTAAGCTAGACATTGAAATAATTTGGTAAAATGTAACACAGTGCCATTCTTCAAACTTGTATGTTTTTATTTTAGAAAAGTTTTTTCATAAACATGTTACTTATATTAATACAACAGATTAAGTATTATTATTAATATAAGAGATTTTTCTTATATTAATAGATTTAGTATTAATTTATAATACTTATTAAGTCATTTAATGTATTAATAATACATTCTAATATATCAATAGAACATATTGATAAACAACATAAAGAAAAGTTCTAAGAGGTCCTCAGTAATTTTTAAGAGTGTAAAGGAGTTTTGAGAACAAAATGTTCCCAAGAACCACTGTATTAATCCATGCTAATTATTCTACACCAAAATTTCAAAGAATGTTGGAATCATTTATACTGCAAATACATATTAAAAAATATATATAATTTATATACATAATATAATATATAACTCATAATAATAACTCCTATTCCTTGGGATCAGGCACATGTCTGGAACAGGGTTAAATTCAGAAATGAACTTGCATGGGTCAAGTAACACCATCTGCAAAGAGTCAAGAGATAATGCTAACAGCAAATGTCAAATCACAAATGCTATAAAGACTAAGCCCCATATGCACAAAAGCAAACTATGATCATATCAATACAACTCAAAATTCACTTTTCCTAAGAACTGATTACACAATAACTCTATCAATATTTACATCAGCATTGATAACTCTGCAAATAGCATTTAATATTGAAAGAGTACCAAAAGATATGTATACTCTGATACATCTTTAATAGGTGTCCAATATTCTCAAGTGTTTTTCTATTAACATCTTTTCTATTTTATCCAGGACTGATAATCAGAACCCACTTCAAAAAATTAATTAAAAAGATTTTCTTTAGGATTAGTAAGACTTACAAAAGCAAAATAGAAAAAAAAGTTGTAAAAATAATTATCTGAATTAAGACCTAGCCTTTAAGCTATTTTATTACTTGAAACATCTCTACAAGGTATAGATAAAATTTTATATGCTGATCTATAGTGTGTACACTCTAATAAAACTTTGATATGCATAAATTTATGATGCTCATTAATATGAAAGACAAGAAACCAACATTTGAGAGCCTATAATCTGTGAAACATTACGCTAAGTACTTCATATATATTATCTCACAATTCCCCAAAG
The DNA here is from genome assembly GCF_018350215.1 of Panthera leo. Classification (NCBI taxonomy): domain Eukaryota; kingdom Metazoa; phylum Chordata; class Mammalia; order Carnivora; family Felidae; genus Panthera; species Panthera leo. Next base: position 90,295,880 of record NC_056683.1, read on the forward strand.
CAAAATTTCTAAGAAAATATTTTACAAATAGCTGACATTCATAAAGGCTTAGGAATCTGCCTATGGTCAACCACAAGTAAGCAAACAGGGACAGAATTTGACCCAGCTTTGTAAGAAAAGAAATTCATTCAAAGAGTCTGATCAGTCAGTGGCCTTCTCTTCAAAGAATCTGATGGCATACTAGATGGAACAGCAGGCCTAGGCTCAGAAAAAGTCCCCAAATTTCTACCAATATCTTGCTTTATGACTTTAGGAAACACATGGGCCTCAGTTTTGCTTTGTTTCGTTTTCCACCTTTACACAGAGGATTCTACCGCTACCATGCAGGACTATGAAGAAACTGGTTATGTCAAAAGAGACAGCCTGGTCCAGGTCCACACATAATTGGCAGTGAAAACGTAGTAGACTTGCTGTTACTACTTTTTAAAGGTAAAGTCTCTGTTGAAAGTTCATTATATGATCCCACTAGGACTAAACCTATTGCTGCAATTCTGGTTATGGAACATCAACAACAGGAAGATATCTGTACCAATCAGGTTGAGTCCTCATGAAGAAAATAACATGGAACATTCAAGTCTTATTTACTTCTGATGGCTAAAATGCTAAAATGCTAATGGCTAAAATAAATATTTTAAAGGGACACCTGGGTGGCTTAGTCAGTTAAGCATCTGGCTCCTGACTTCAGCTCAGGTCATGATCTCACAGTTTTTGAGATCAAGCCCTTTATCAGGCTCTGCATTGATGGGGTGGAGACTGTTTGGGAGTCTCTCTCTCCTTCTTCCTCTGCACCTCCTCCATTCAGGCATGTACACACGTGTGGGCTCTCTGTGTCTCTCAAAATAAATATATAAATATTTGAAAAGTGAACATTTTCTAAATAAATAAATATATAAAATAAGTATATCTCAAGAGCATAAAGAAGGCTAAAGACTCTCCAGCCCAATCAAATTCTAAGGCTTAGTTATAACGAGTGTGGCCTTAACAGAGAGATTACTAGGAGTGAGAGGTTAAAAGAAGAAAAGCCCATAGAGGTGCCGGGTACGGAATATAAAGAAGATGGTACTGGAAAATCTAAGAAGTAAGCTATTTTATTAGTACAACAGTCACAAATACATATAAGTACTTCAAATGTAACTAATTATCTGCAGAAATACTAAAACTCATCTTTAATAAGGTTTCATCCTTTTCTCTTACTTCAGCCAATTCCATATTTGGAACTCTCTAAAAGGGAAAAACATTGTTTCTAAAGAAATTGTGAATTAGAGTAAATGCCAAAGATTCCTCAATATCTTTAAAATGTTTTATGTTTCAAAGCACCAAATACAGAAAAATGTACAGATTTATTTCTTGGTGAAGAAAGTACACTACAGTGGAGATAGAATGTCTGAATTTAATCTTGGATTCACTATTTTGTAACCTTGGAGAAATTTCCTAACATTTCCATAAAATAGCTACATCCTCCTAATAAGCAATAACACATGAAGCCAACAAAATATTTCCTTCAAGTACCAACACCCCAATGTTTATAGAAGCATTATCAACAATAGCCATCTATGGAAAGAGCCCAAATGTCCATCAAATGATGAATGGATAAAGAAGTTGTGGTATATATATACAATGGAATATTACTCAGCCATTAAAAAAGAATTAAATCTTAACATTTGCAACAACATGGATGGGCTGGACTGTATTATGTTAAGCGAGATAAGTCAATCAGAGAAAGACAAATATCATATAATTTTACTCATATGTGAAACTTAAGAAACAAAAGAGATGAACATATGGGAATGGGGTGGCGGGGGAAATAGGAGGGAGGGAAATGAACCATAAGATACTCTCAATGATAGAGAACAAACTGAGGGTTGATGGAGGGAGACGGGTGGGAGATGGGCTAGATGGGTGATGGGGATTAAGGAGGGCATTTGTTGATGACCACTGGTTGTTGTATGTAAGTGATGAATCACTGAATTCTACCCCTGAAACCAATATTGGAGTGTATGTTAACAAACTGAAATTTACACACACACACACACACACACACACACACACACACACACACAAAGTACCAGCAAAGCAGAGGTAACAATGAAAAAAAAACTTTTTTAAAGAATTTGATGTTTGAAAAAGCCATCACCTTAACTATAAATTAGTACAAAAGAAATTTTATTAGACTTTCTATATTCACTTTAGTATGATTTTTTTTTTCTGTTTAATCACTTATGGGCGGGGAAGTGAAGTGTCTCCAAGTGTAACTTTTTCAGTGCTTTAGACATGTTTCTAACAGTTTTTAATCCATCACTGCTGTTAAGGATTACATGAAATGATGCACATAAAGCATTTAACTTAATGCCTTATGTCAAACAGTAGGCACTCAAATGTTGCCATTATTGTTAATATTATTGTCATTAGCATTATTTCTCTCCACATGTTTCAGACTAGAACCTCTCTCTTGCATCTTTGTGCTAAATGTCATCATATGCACACACTTTTTATTTCCATCCTTCCAACACTAGTTCAACAATAACATAAAGGTCTTGGGAAAATAAACTTTAAATAGCCAAATCTTAAAAACTGCTTTACTGACCAGTCGTTAGGTCAATAAACTAAATTCAGAATTGGGAAATCCTATGTTAAGGAAGAAAAATGCCTTCAGCATAGACATAGTTTTTTACATACCCCTTTTACATTACATGTAAAAATATTTCCCCATGGTTCTGCTAAATTTCTAGAGCAACAGCACAGAGCATGGTTATTTAAATATTACTATTCCACAGAGTCAACTAAAACTTCAAAAAGAAATGGAAATTAACCATGCTATCACATAAACTGATTACTCTTTTAATTACATTCTTTCCAGGTTTAAAGAAGAGAAATTTAAAAGTCAATAGACAACACATAATGTATAGCACGCCTCAAAGTGAAAATAACACTGGTCAAGAGTGATTGTAATGAAACTATTTTTCTATTGAAGCATCACTTCAAAATTATAAGGAAAATTTGGTATAACAAAGTACAATTTCCCAGGAAGGAATCGAAATGTATAAACTATGAATAACTTATCCTATAAAATAAACCTTATCGTAATAATTGTTTATTTTCATTCACAGTTAAAAAAACCAAAACACCACATGAATCATTTAAAACTCCACTACTCAAGCCACTGGTACATGTCAAACTGTCCATTAAACACTGAAAAATCAATAAACCAGACCATACAAGGTGTATCTATTGGTTTGTAGAGTGGCTAACCGTACACCTCAACAAGGTGTACAAGGCCTTACTTTATTTGACTCTTACTCATCTACCGCCCCCCTCCCACCCCCGCTTGTCTCTCAACCACATTCCTCTTACATCTCCACCCTCACTACATAGATTACAGCTCTTTAAACACACCATGTTCTTGCTCACATTTCAAATATGTTCCCTACCTTTCTGGTCCACTTGAAGAAGTTAAATCTAGTATATTTTAAGACTTGCCTCAAGATTTGGATAAAGGATTAGTATCCAAAATCTATAAAGAACTTACCAAACTCAACATCTGAAAAACAAATAATCCAGTGAAGAAACGGGCAGAAGACATGAATAGATACTTTTCTAAAGAAGACATCCAGATGGCCAACAGACACATAAAAAGATGCTCAGCGTCACTCATTATCAGGGAAATACAAATCAAAACAACACTGAGATATCACTCACACCGGTCAGAGTTGCTAAAATTAACAACTCAGGAAACAACAGATGCTGGTAAGGATGTGTAGAAACCCTCTTGTACTGTTGGCGGGAATGCAAACTGGTGTAGCAACTCTGGAAAACAGTGTGGAAGTTCCTCAAAAAATTAAAAATAGAACTACCCTATGACCCAGAAATAGCACTACTAGGAATTTATCCAAAGGATACAGGATTGCTGATTCATAGGGGCACATGTACCCCAATGTTTATAGCAGCACTTTCAACAATAGCCAAATTATGGAAGGAGCCTAAGTGTCCATCAACTGATGAATGGATAAATAAGATATGGTTTATATATAGAATGGAATACTACTGGGCAATGAGAAAGAATGAAATCGTGCCATTTGCAGCAACATGGATGGAACTGGAAGGTATTATGCTGAGTGAAGTAACTCAGTCAGAGAAAGGCAGATATCAAATGTTTTCATTCATGTGGATCTTGAGAAACTTGACAGAAAACCACGGGAAAGGGAAGGGGGAAAAATAGTTGCAAACAGAGAGGGAGGGAGACAAACCATAAGAGACTCTTAAATACAGAGAACAAATTGAGGGTTGATGGGGGCATGGGGGAGAGGGGAAAATGGGTGATGGGCATTGAGAAGGGATGAACACCGGGTGTTGTATGTAAGCGATAAACCACAGGAATCTACCCTGAAAACCAAGAGCACACTTTACACACTGTTAGCCAAATTGACAATAAATTAAAAAATAAAAATAATTGAAAAAAAAAAAAAGACTTGGCTCAAGATTAACCTCCTCTATGAATACTTTGCCTACCATACTAAGCTCTCCACACAATCTATGACTGGTTCTTTTATCCCCCCATTTTCTCTCTATATACAGTTGACCTGTTAACAATACGGGTTTGAATTGTGTGGGTTCACTTATATGTGGGCTTTTTTCTCAATTAATACATTACTGTAAATGTATTTTCTCTTCCTTATGATTTTCCTAATAACATTCTCTTTTCTCTAGCTTACTTCATCACAAGAATATAGTATATAATACATATACAGAATATGTTATTAATTGACTTTTTGTGTTATCAGTAATGCTTCCAGTCAACAGTAGGCTATTAGTAGTTAAGTTTGCTGGGGGGAGGGGAAATCAAAAGTTACAGTGGACCTTTGTGCAGCGGGTCAGTGCCCCTAATACCTTGTGTTGCTCAAGGGTCAGCTGTAGTATCACAATACCTGTGGTATTTGAGTACACTTACTTAATAAAATGTCTCCTCCTACTGAACAATTTCCTGAGAAAAGGTGGCTATCTTAATTCATCATTTTATGTCCAATAACTAGCACTGTACTTCATATATGGTAAGCATACAAGTATATGAATGGATAGATGCATGAATTCAGTATGACCTTGTAATGAGGTAGACTATGAAAAAAAAAATCTTAAGAACTAAAAAACATTCTCCCTCCGACAATCAGGTTCAATTACTACTTAAAAACTGTGGCAAGGAAATAAGAAATAACAAACTTCACTGTCGATATTCAAAAGTGAAAAGAATAGTTTTTTTTTTTCTGCTAACTCAAAAATAAAATTAGTTATACATTTATAATCTTTGGTTTACTATAATTATAATAAGAAAACTTCTATGTATTCAATTATGATAAGCAAGTATCAATAGAATTTTCTTTATAAATCACAATTTTTAAAACAATACTATTATTTTCAGAATGTTAAAAAAATCCATTTATGAAGGTAGACCACCACAATATAAATTAAATTGTAAAAAAGTCAAGATAAATGAGACTGATCACAGAACTAACAATACAATAACAAAACAATACAATAACAATAACTTATTTCCAACCTAAAGTCATAATATCATTGCCATGGATTCAGTCCTCCAATATCTGTTAAGTAATTTTCTCTGTAAAAGAAAAAATAACTAGTATTTTTCCTGTATTCCTGACTGATACTCCATGTGATTTAAGATAATAATAACAGGGGCACCTGGGTGGCTCAGTCCGTTAAGCGTCCAAGTTTGGCTTAGGCCATGATCTCGAGCCCCGCGTTGGGCTCTGTGCTGACAGCTCAGAGCCTGGAGCCTGCTTCAGATTCTGTGTCTCCCTCTCTCTCTGCCCCTCCCCTGCTAATGGTCTGTCTCTCTCTGTCTCTCAATAATAAATGTTAAAAAAAATTTTTTTTAAATAATAACAATAATCACAGCTACCACGTAGTAAGTATTTACTAAATGCTACTCACCATTTCACATATGATACTTCATTTAAGGTTTATAACAATTCTATTATCTTTGCATTCATAGCCCTGGGAGACAGCCCAACAATAAAACAGCCTCTGAAAATTCAATTACCTAAAGTCTTACTACCAATTTTAAAGGGGAAAGGAAGGACTGTCTGATTTCAAAGCCTGTGTCCTTTGTACAACAATATGCCACTTCTCTTAATTCATTAAAAATGTTACTCACAATTTATCCAGTATTAAAATTGTATTGACATTTTAAATTTATAAAAGGAAAGGAATATAATGCCAATATTGACAGCAAAACTCAACACCTTAAGATAAACTTTTATGTAGCTGCAATTCATCATTTTGAGTAACATAACTAAATCATGGCATAGAAAGTAATTAAAATAACATTTTCCTTTGTGTGATATAAAAAACTTATTAAGACAGTTCTTTACTCCATAATAGAAAACAGACCAATTATTTCTGGATCAGTCTGTTTTTCAAAGCTTATTCTTTCAAACATAGAAACTAGTGAAAAATATTTTTCTAAATCAGTAAGTCATTCAATATATTAAATGTCTAATATTTTGAAATTAAATTTTCATCAAAGAACTCTTAGAAATCTAAAACAATATACAAACATTAACCTTTTTTAGTAGAGTAGCCATACGACTTATTATTTAAACCTATATACTTTTTGAAGAAGGGGCCCTGCTGATTATTATAATGTGACAACAGATTTAACCAGGACTGTCCCAATAACCAGGACAAGAGGACATCTTAACACCTTGTCCTCGGAGTCTTCTGCTATTCATCACACTCACAGTCCTCCTATAACTACTAAGTGGAAAGACACGCATGCCTACTATATAAGCCATTTGGCTACGTATTTATAGCAGCACAATATTAAACCATCTTTGCTAACTATCCATGTTTTAAAAGGCTACTAAAGTAATTCACATTAATATAAAACTTCAATAACTTCAACTATACCTCATTCTGAAGTTCATCACCACTTTTAACAGAAGCAAGCATATCGTATAAGGTACAGCAAAGATCTTCTATTCTTGTTGCTTCAGCCATTTCATTTAAAGTTGCATTTAAGTACTTCTCAACTTCACACCACAAAAAGGAGTCGTTTGTTTTTTCCACAGGCTTGAGCTCTGGTGTAGACTGTTCCTGAAAATGTTCATTCAGAAACTTCTTATAATCAAGGCTTATAGTTTTCTGGGGTTCACCATTTATTGGCAGTTCGTCAAAGTGGTCCAAATCATACATGTCAAATGAAAATGCTAAATTTTTACCAAATAAAATTCTATCACCATATTCTTCTTCTGTCATCTGGATAAGAGCAGTAAGATTGTCTTGACGAAAATGAGAAATAATTCGATTAGTAGCATTACAAGCTGCAGTGGCAGATGATGATGGAAAAGGACCAAACATCTGTTTGATAGCCTTTGTCTCCTTGTGACCAACAGAGTCCTTCAAGTGAAATGTCTTGAAGAGAAATGCAGCCGCACTTTCAATTGCTTCTTTACCATTATCTATTCCAACTATTCGAAAATGAAAGAAACAGTATTAGCTCAAATGAATCACAGTTCAAGTTACTGTCTTCAAAAACAACTACTACCAATATTCTTCTGGGTACTTCCAACAGTGAAAGTATACTGATAAAGATAAACAATTTAGGAGCAGAAAAATCCCTGTAAGTCTATTCCCAACTTCCCAAAGAAAAATATTAGGTCAATAAATCATTATCAGTAATCATTCTCTATATAAAAAGGAGAAACCCGCTAGTAACAACTCTTTACCTCTTTCTGAAAACAACTTGGGTGTTACGTAAAAACTTACTTAAAAGTGATTTTTAAAAAATTTTTTTAATGTTTTATTATTTATTTTTGAGACAGAGAGAGACAGAGCATGAGCAGGGGAGGGGCAGAGAGAGAGGGAGACACAGAATCCGAAGCAGGCTCCAGGCTCCGAGCTGTCAGCACAGAGCCCGACGCGGGGCTTGAACTCACAGGCCATGAGATCATGACCTGAGCTGAAGTCGGACGCTCAACCGACTGAGCCACCCAGGCGCCCCAAGCGTGATTTTTTTGAACAGTTTTCATGGGTTAAATAAACCCAAATAAGGTTTAAAATACATCTGAATTATAGACTTTTGGAGCTAGAACGTCAGGAGATCTATAACTTCCTTTCCAATTTGTACTGTGAATCTCAGATGGCCAGAAATAGATTTATATAGTTTTCACTCAAAAACATTTAATAATATCAAGGATGGACATAATAGAATCTTTTCAAATAAACTTAGCCAATATTACAAAACATTTTAAAAAAATCCATTGTTTAAAGGCCAGAAGTAAATTCCTTACCAAAGTAAGAGTAAGTAAAGGAGCTGCCACTATTTTTTAAAGCATAAATTTCTCATCACTGATTTTCCCAAATAAAAGAAGGAAAGAACCTATATTTGTGTCATAGAATTCAAAGAATAGCCTGAGAGCAGAAAAAAAATAATTTTAATCTTCAGAAGACCTCAAAGTCAGTGTCTGAGCTTAAGGAATAAAGTTAGTAATGTAATACTAGTATCTTCCTGAAAACATTGCTACAATCATTATTGATCACAAATCTTAAGCAGTCTAGTACAGCTTGATATTCAATCCAAACTTCTACACTTTGTTTCCAAGTCACCCCAGGAGCTGACTCCATCCTTTTTTCCCATCTTCACTCGCCATTATTCATTTCCAACTTCAGAATTTCTTAACATCCAAAAACCAGGTCCTGTCCTATTCTATGCCTGTCTCCACACCTTTATGTAACCTTCCCCAAGGCCTCTAATTGTTGGAATTTTACCCATGTTTCAGAATCCAGCTTAACTGCCTCTTTCAAGGTGAGCATGAATATTGAAACAGTGTTGTACTCTGTCACTGCTCATACCCCAAAACAGGTGTCTCAATACAAATTTGTTGAATTAACCTAAACCCAGGCCTCAGTGATATCAGGCTAGTGTTTTTACACTATACCACACTGCCTCAGTAATTTATCTGATGCTTACACAGGTGTGTGGAAGACTAATAATTTAGGAGTGAAAGTAATTTTACAATGGCTATTATTTCTAATAGCAATTTTACATGGCTATTATTTCTGATTTCTTCAAGTATAAAGTCTACTTGTATGATTATAAAGAATTTACAAAACAGTATGGGACATATAATTAATCTTTTATTATTTAGGAAAATACATGACTAAAAACTTCTATAAGTTAAATAATGCTTAAAATTAATTAATTGAATAACATTTATCTACATTTTACTTAGTCTATACATGATGCTTAGAGAACTTGGGTTTTGAATCATTTAGGAATTGTGATAATTCTACAAATAATTCAACAGGGCTGGGACTACTGAGGTCTGAATAAAAATGAACTCTCATTTTCAAACTCACTTTATATCTAACATTGTAAACATGTATTCTTTTGTAAAAATATTTTGCACCTTGGGATTTTTCTTAAACTTACTAAGAACTTTTCCATTAAATTATCTCAATCTTTCCTAACAAAATTAGCTTCATCTTACAGATGCTAAAATGGAGACCCAGAGATAAATAATTTGGGACAGATCAAACAGGTATTTACTTATTAAACAAGATTCAGAGCAGTCTTGTAACTCCTAGACAAAGTTCTACTACACCACAATGACTCCCTATAAAGTCCCAGAAAGTAGATTTATCCCTAAGTCTCCTTTACTAAATAAATGATAAATCACTTTAGGAAATAAATAAATGAGAGAATAGTCTTAATTTCTTACCAAAAATGGAATTAATTTATATACCATTATTACATCTCTGGTTAAAGTATGCTACAGGCATATACTGCATTCGTTAAATATAATGCAGTGGATCCATACATCTTACTAGAAAATAATCTTCATGGTATCAGAGAAAAGATAAGTTATGAGTCCACATTTGAAGAAAAAGAAAATAACTACAGGCTCTTAGAAATAAAGATCGAAAACATTTGTTCAGGGTTTCAAATTTTTAAATGAGTATTGGTAATATCTATTTCCCCAAAACACACAGTCTTTAAAATATCTTTTTAATGTTTATTTATTTTTGAGAGAGAGTGCGAGCAGGGGAAGTGCAGAGAGAGAGAGGGAGACACAGAATCTAAAGCAAGCTCCATGCTCTCAGCTGTCAGCACATAGCCTGACACCAGGCTCGAACATGATCATGGACCAGGAGATCACAACCTGAGCAGAAGTCAGACGCCCAACTGAGCCACCCAGGCGCCCCTCTCTAAGTTAGATAATGTTGCTTCATAAACGTTAACACCCTTGCCTAACTATTCACTCTCCCGTACAACCTACTCCAGTGTATTTTTGAGTGACACATGTTCGCACCACCAAGTCGTTTCTAAAAAGTGAACCAGCACCGCGATATTCAGGAGTCTGGGAGTTTGTTTTGGAGAAACATTAGCAAACACCATTTATGGCTACTGTTGGCTTTCCAACGAAGAGAGTACTGCATTTTGAAAACGATGGACTTCTCTGGGGCACTAAAACACACAAGGCCAACTTTTCGCCCCGCTGCCTTGCAGCAACCGCACACGCGTTTTCCGTGCCCAGAGACGCGACACGAATTCCAGCGCATACAGTCTGCACGTGATGACGTAGTCATCATAGGACGCTGGCCGTTGGCCGACCACCCCGATGAGAAGGTAGCTCAGGATTGTGGAGGAGACAACTGTGGTCTCACGCTGGCAGCAACAGAGGGGCCACAACAGTTTACTAACACTTGCCCACCCATGAAGCCAGCACTCAGATCTTTTGGTGACTAAACTACATGAAAGGTATTTGAAAAACATGGAGAAAACATCTGAAGAAAGTGAATGCAGCTGGATGTCTGGCCTGTCACTGGTCTGGCAGGCCCCAACACCCCTCAATAGAAATGGCGTTAGAAGGGAAACGGACAGGAAACCTAAGCGCTTCTCCATCAACTAGCTGAACCAGTGCACAAATAACTGCGCCACATGGAGAGACCTCAGAAAACACGTGTGGTGCGCTTCTGGAGTGTAAACTTGTAAAAAGTAGTCCTTTTCTTACACCATACTGAAAATTAAATTTGTTCACAAATAACCTCTTTATTTTTACGTACAGTGTAGTACTCATATTTTATGTACAATGTAAAACTGATAAACTTTTAAATGATTTCGTAGGCTAAAACTCTTGAACAGTTAACATTAGCTCCCAAATCTTCAAGTCTTCTCTGTTTTACACTGCCCGTCCTAATCTTTCTAGGCGGATGTTAATAAGTTTAGTTGTGTCAAGATAAAATATCAGTAAAGAATAAGATATACACTAAATAATCAACTCTCAAAAGCTTTAATGAAACTTAGTATCTCCAGACCTTTAAGAAAGCTAGTCGAGATACTCAACCATTTGAGTATCAAATGTTCTATCATAAAACACTAAACAAGATAGACTGTAAATCAGAAAACTGGCTCTATCACCTGGCACTTCAACTGCAACACATTTAAAGAGATATGATGCTTAGAGGGTTATTAGAATACTCTATATTAGTAATAAATACTTGCCCTTCCTACTTCAGTTACATTGAGAGAAAATAAGATGTGAAATGTACAATAAACTGTAAAGATATAACTGGTAACTGATAAACAAATTTTTAAAATCAGAGTTGAGTGATGACTATAATCATAAGTCATTCTCAATACAAAATTTACTTCTAATACTAAATACTTTTAATACTGAGAATTACAGGGTTGTAAATTATAACTTTTAACAAATAACCTACACCACAGTAGCTGGGGAATTCCTAAAACGGAATAAGAAATTTTTAAATTGAAAATTGAATAAAAATATCCATCAACTGCTTGCATTTCCATTTACAAGTTAACAAATGAGTTCCTTGATCAGTTAAATCTTCAATGTTTAGCAGAAAATATTTTATAAATATCTTATATGTTTATATTTTAATATTGAAATGTTCAAAACAGTCAAATTTACTTTTTCATGTTATACAAAACTTTAAGTGTTCATTTTACTGAACACTTGATCTGCAATTGCAAATACCATAATATTATAACCCAGCATCAGTGTTACCTTAAGTTCATTCCATTTGTTATTATCAGCAACATAGCCCAGCTACTATAAACATGTTATATTTGCATGGAGATTAGCTAACTGATTTTTTAACTGGTAATTATGATAATTTTTCACAAATATGTAAAATATTTGTGCTATAAACTTTCCTAGGATAGCATCACATATAAAAAGGTACAAAAATAAGGATTCAACTTAATCATATACTATTACATTCCCCAATCACATCTCTCCCTTTACATATTCCCTTCCAGTCTCTGTTGGTGTGCTTTTTAACAAGTACAGTATCTAAAATTGTCTAAAATGAATCTTGCAAGTATTTTCCTCATTTTACAGAGAAACTCAGATACATGAGATTAAATAACATACTAAGACTATAAGAGCAGGATCATTTGTTTTTGCATTATACCATCTTTCAAATTACCAAATTATCAAACAAACTTATAATAAATACAGATAACCATTTACCATGTGCTTTTGGGGGAATAAATGGAACAATTTATGTAAGACAAATTTAAAAATTGCCTAAGTAATACAATTTAATATAATGGATTTCATTTAAGAGTGTAACTACATCAAAGCACCTACAACAAAACCTCACATTAAGTAGGCACAGTATTCAAGAAGTGTTCAATAACTTGAAGGACTTGCTTAAATGTTAAGATTAGTTTACACTTATATAGAAATCATTGCCTTCAGGGTGAGCAAATAAAGGAAAACAGAGAAACATACTTGGTAGAGAAAAAGAAGAGTACAAGAGACTAAAAATAGTCCAATGCACTTCTCCATGTTTTAAAGTCAGCCATTTAATTTTGTGTTATTAATTACAAAATGTGAATACTTATCTTACAGTGTAGACTTCAAGTCAGCATCCAGCCACTATATTATCATTTCTAGTACTACAAAATCCTGCATCAAATTACAACTTGACTTCCCAAGCAACCAGGTAACATCAAAACGTCAAGTTCATATAAAATTGTCAATTTCATTTATAATAGTGAAACCATTATTTTGAGCATCACTAAGGAAATAAACTGTACCTTTGAGCAAATCACATACCTCCCTGAGATCTGGCATTTTAAACTTTAACATCCAAGAGAAAAAATTAAAAAACAAAACAAACAAAAAAAAAAACAGGTGCTGTAAAGTTTTTCTTCAGTTCTGTATCCATTTATCAGATGCTTAGTAATATATTTGACAATACTATAAAGAAAATCAACTGTACCTTAAAAATGCCTCTACTAAGGAATGCAGTGTAAATTACTTACAAATAATTTGTAAATAAAGAATATACTGATAAACTTCATAAACTGTAAAAATTTGATCCTATTTCCAACTCTTGCCATTGCTACAATGTCCATTCAATTTATAGTTGTTTTGCCATATTCTCAAGTAATCTGAGCTTCCTGTTTATACAGTTGATACATTTGCAAAGTCATCTATGATGTCATTAAGTTATTCAGCTCTTCCATTTTGTAATTTCTATGGCGAAACAGACATAAATATAACAACTCTGACCTGAACATCTACAACAAAATCTAAATCTGCCCCAACTGCCCTTCTCCATGAATCCCTTCCTGACTTACCCAAGCACTGTTCCTGCACTTTCTGTAACACCACATCACTGGGCACATACATCTGTCATAACATTTAACTACAAAGAACAACTATTTGTTTACCAATAGCTACTGGTACATGTAGGTTATAATAAAATTATTCACTGACAGATGTTTACCAAGCTTTACTTTAGACACTTTGCAGTCTTCCTTCACAACTACACAAAAATAAGAATTACCATCACTGTTACAGAGGAAATAGGATTAGTAGTATTAATTAGCCACTCACCAACAAAGGAAAGAACTGAATTTGTACATCTATTAACTCATAACTTCAAACCATCCTAAACCATAGGAAAATCATATTCTGAAAACAAAACAAAAAATACTGAAACAAAATAGTTGTAAATATTCTAAACAACATTTTAACTGACTGGACCTATCCACATATCTGAAAAAAAAAAAAAAAAAAAAAAAAAGAACTACAGGCAAGTAGTATTCAGAAATGCAAAGGTTGATCAATTATCAGAAAATCTAACAACATACTACTCTACTCTCAAAAAATTAAAGATGTCTAGTGCACAGGTATGATGGCTAGATGTGGAGCACGTGGTGAACAAAAGGCAACAAACATGAAGAAAAGGCAAGCTATTAGCAGTCTTGGGCTCTACTATTACCAAGTTGCTGAATCCTACAGAGGGAGTTTGTGAGATAAAACATAAACCCACTTGGTCTGTTACCATAGTAGGCTTTGATATCTGAGCTGAATATATTCCTAATACATATTTATGAATGTATAAATATGTAATAAAAATAGGCATGAGAATGATAAATACAAATTTATTTATTATATTTGTGATACTGGTTACCAGAGGCTGAGCAGTATTCACAACGAGTTCTGACCACATCATTTTTATTTCTTAAAACAGAAAAACTGAAGACAGCCAAGTGTTAAGCTAAATCGTGAATACACAGGTATTTGTTATGTTTTTATTTTTATCAGTCTGAAATATTTCAAGAAAATGATAATATAAAAGCCATATTTTTATTGAATAAAACAAGAACATATACAGTACACATACAGCTCAAAGAATTATCACAAAATGAATGTACCTATGTAATTTGGAAAACTACTTCCAGAAAGAGATAATCAGCTCCCCAGAAACTTCAAAGTCCACCCCCAGTCATTACCTGCTTCCTCAAAAGTAGCCACTATCCTGACTTCTGAAACAGAGATTAATCGGGCCTAGTTTTCTCAACTTCGTCTAAACACAATTATCATCCTGTCCTTTTGTGTTTGGCTGCTTCCACTCAACACTGTAAGATTCATTTACAATGTTACATGTACAATTCTAGTTCCTTATTGGTATAAGGTAGTCTACATATCATAATTTATCTATGTCCCACTATTTAACAGTGAACTGGGTTGTTTCCACTTTAAAGCTATTATAAATAATGTTGCCATAAATGCACTGGTCTTTTGTATATATGTGCAGGAACTGTTACTGGATATACTGGATATATGTATATTACTGGATGATATATATAGCAAAACTTAAAATTTCACTTGTCCAACAACAGCAGATATTGTTAGTTATTCAAAGCAGCCATACCAATTTAAATTCTACCCAGCAATGCATGCAAATTCTTATTTCACATTCTTGAACCTGACCAACAATTGGTATGGATGTTGTTCTTTTAAATTTTAACCATTCTGATCAGTGCACGTGTTAGTGGCATCTCTCTGATTACCAATAAGGTTGGACACCTTTTTATGTTTACTAGCCATTCAATTATCTTCTACATCTGCAAAGTGCTTGTTCAAGGCTCTTGCTCCTTTTTATATAGGATTACCTTTTCTTATTAATTTGTATAAGTTCATAATTAATGTAGATACAAACTCTCTTTGGGGTCATATATATTGAAGCTATATTCTCCTACTCTGTGACTTGCCTTTTTACTTTCAAAGAATAAAAAAATATGTTTTAATGTAATTCAATTTACCAGTCATTCCCTTTAGGAAGGCTTTCTGTTTACTACTTAATATAATTTTCCATAAAGATCATGAAGATATTCTTCTTTATCTTTAGAAGATTGTTTTGAGCCTCATGTTTTATTTTATAAGCTGCTTAGAATTATCTGTACAGGTATAATTTTTTCATATGCATATACAGTTGACCCAGCACCATGTACTGAAAAAACAACCATGCTTCACTACTTAATGGTGTTCATGGTAAAGAAAGAGCCCTATATCTGTGGGTCAGTTTCTGGACTCTATTCCATCCCACTGGTCTATTTGCCTATCCTTAGACCAACATCTGTCTAGTTTACTAATCTTTATAATAAGTCCATTCCCTCTATTTTTCAAGGTTGACTTGGCCGCTTTTTGCCTCTGAACTTCCATATAATTTTCAGATTATCTTGTCAATTTCCACATACATATGCACATCCTCAAACACAAACCTGCAGAGATTTTGATTAGGATTGCACTGAATCTGGAGGTAAAAATGGTATCTTTATAATAATGAGTATTCCAATCCTTTGTACATTATTCCATTTATTTAGGTCTTCTTTAATTTCTCTCAATATTTCAGTTTCCCATGAGGAAATCTTGCACATCTTTTGTTAAATTTACTTCTAGATATTTGATGACTTTTAATGTTTTTGTAAATGGCATTTTAAAAAATTTGCTGCTAGTAAGAAGAAATAAAATTGATTTTTATATTGACCTTGATAATAAATTCATTTTCTAAAGATAGAATTATGTGAATAATGGCAGTTTTTATCAATCTTTATACTCTTTCTTGCCTTATTAGCAAGGACCTTCAGTACAATGAGAAAAACAAATGGTGATTGGCATTGTTATTTCATTTCCTGTTTTAAGGGAGAAGCTTTTTTAACAATGCATCATTGCATAAGATGTTTGATCTAGGCTTTTTAAATGTATATTATTTATCAAGTTAAGAAAGTTCTATTCCTAGTTGCTAAGAATTCTTATCATAATTGCATTTTAGATATTAAAAAAAGTTTTTCTTCATCTACTAAATAATGTGATTTTTAAACCTTTATTACATGAATCACACATGTCACTATTTATTAATCCATTAAGTAATATTTTGTGCACTCATGTGCATTCGTGTTCTCTCTCACACACACATTTCATATGTATTTTTTTTTATTGATCCATTTGCCAGTACATAGCAGTCTTCATGACATTTCACTATAAACATTGCAGTATGCATCTCCTGAGATTCAGGATATCCTGACTCACCTCAGATCTAATCTCACCTAATGATATCCAGACTACATATTCAAATTTCTACAATGGTCCCCAAAATGTCTTTATTACTTTTTTCTGACTCAGGATTCAATCAATGACAGTACATTACATTTAATTATTATATGCCTGTAACCTTTTTTAATCTACAATAACCTCATGTCTCTTTAAATGACATTATATGACACTCTCCAGTCAAGCTATCAAGGCATACAAATTTCTTTATATGCAGGTTTTTAATTACAGATTCAATTTCTTTAAGTCAAATATTCAGATTTTCTATTTTCTCTTTTGGCCATTTTAATCATCTTTGTCATCTTAGTCCTTTAAATCTGTCAAAAGCTCTTCTCATCTTCTCATTCTCCTCTTCTCCATCCAGCTTCCTCTTCTGGAATGGACAGTCACCTCTAGGAAAAAGTGGCCCAAATGCCAGGATCACATTTTCTGAGTTTATGTCTGCTTCCAGATCTTGATCCCATTCTTCTTGCTTTGGTAGACTCTGATGTAGTTAAACAAATTTTATATTTTACAGTTTTTCTAATATTTTCAGCAGAGAGCTGTTCCCAATTATCCTGTTAGCCAATTTATGGGACATGGAACTCCAAACTTTTTTGAAATTTGCAATTTTCAAGATAGCTACTTTTCATAAATACTCCTGAAAAATCTCCTGCCACATCCAATACACAACAGCCCTTTATTATTCTAAATGCAAAGCCTTAGTTATATAGACAGAATATCTAGACATTGCTAACACCTAATGTCTGCTGAGACCCCCCCCTTTCCAGTCACTGCCTTATAAACTGCTTTCTACTCTCAGTTTTGATTCCTCACTTCTTTATAGTAAAATCTTATTTCTTTTACAACTCAAAAAATGTAATGGATTACCAATTTCCCTAAACCACACTTTGCAAGTCGCTCCTGTCCAACATACATTTTGATTCATACTTTTCTTAAAGACAAAGTTATTAACAATAAAAACATCAAAACCCAAATAAAGCAGGGATTATAAATCAGAGAAGTCAAAACAAACAGGTCTGTCTATGGTGAAACAATGTGAATACTGAAAAAAACTAGTTCAGTTCTGGCTGAGTCCTAATTTGTATTCAGAACAGAGTAAAAGCATTAGATCATTCTGTTCTTGCTCTGGGAGAGATTAAGTTACATAGCTGAGTAGGGAAGTGATGGGTCTTTCTAATTACCTTCCCTACATTCTTGACCCCCAATTCTAGTTTCTCTAACTACACTGTGGAAGGCTTATAAGCCTCCTGGAATGAGAATTTAAAACTCTAAGTAACAGATACACATGCCTAATACATGATGCATTTTATCGACTGACACTCTCAATCCTGACCTCTTTATTTTAAAAAATGTTTGTACTTAGAGCACATAAAATATATTGACAAAAGTGTCACCACCAACAGAACATAGGTTAATATGACTATGCTTATCCTTCAAAATCCATGGAGGAGATCGCTATGTCTACAATGAGTACTTAAATTAAGGTTAAGGGCCATAATTTATGTTTCTCTCTAAAGCTAAGTTTATCATTAAAATAATATTGAAGGGAGAATAAAATTGTAAAATGGTATGGGAATATATTAAATGTAAATCTGAGAGAAAAAAAAATACTTCAAAATAACCAAAAAAAAAAAAAAAAAGCTGCCACTGGTAAGACACTGTCCATCGTCAAGAGCAGAAGTACTAAAGACCACAAAGTACTATTAGCTGAATTCTCAATACCTCTCTTATTTATTGATCATCATCTGTATGTATCCATTCCACCATAGTAGGTGCTAGTATTCCATACTATAAAAAAGTATGGAATAGATGATAGTCTAATGGAACACTATCTACTAAGATTAGAAAGGATAACAGAGGACATGAATGAAACCTAAGCCATTTCGTAGGAGATGAGGAACATCTGACCAGGTGAACACAAGGGGAAAGTTATTTTAACATATAAAAGACAGAAAAAAACAGTAAGCACTGTTCAGGAACTTAAGTCAACATTGCATATGTTAGTAGTAAAGGTTACATTTGGTAGAAAGGCAAGGAAATGAATGAAAAGGCAACTTGTTTCAATTCATAAAGAAACTTTTATTATGTCCATTCAAATGAATTTGGTCTAAAGAGTAATATGAAAATAAAAAATGAGCATTGCTTTTTACAAAGATAAGTGTAGTAAGAGTAAAGAAGTTGAGTAAGAAAGGAAAGCTGAGGCAATAGGCTTCTGCAGTAAATTAGACAAGAGATGACAAAAGCCTAAACTAAAGCAATGATAAACAATGTAGAAAGAGTGCATTTAAGAATAGCTGAAGGAATCTACCCCTGAAATCATTGTTGCACTATATGCTAACTTGGATGTAAATTTTTAAAAATTTTTAAAAATTAAAATTAAAAAAACATGTAAAATACCATATTAAAAAAAAAAAAAGAATAGCTGAAAAGTTGGCTTGACAGAACATGACCTCTGACTACAAGAAAAGGAAAGAATCTAGTATTTCCATCATGTTTCTACTTCAGGGTCTAGTCTATCTTCACCATGACTCAATCATGGGATTCAGTTAACCTTCACAGGTGTCTAGCACTTTACATACAAAATAAAGAGACTGGACCAGATGTTCTCTGATGTTCCTTACCAGCTTAAAATACCCATTACAATGACTAGTTGATATCATAGTCTTAAACAAGTGCCTTATACTATTATGTTCAATTGAAATAGGAATGATTATTTTTTCTTTATTCTTTTGCTCTCTTGAATACAATTATACCAAATTACCTGTGTTAAAAAGCAATATAAAAAATCACAAAAACATTTTTCCCATGAGACTAATCTTTTCAAAGTTGCTAATGCTGGGGCGCCTGGGTGGCTCAGTCGGTTGAGCGTCCGACTTCAGCTCAGGTCATGATCTCACGGTCCCGTCCGTGAGTTCAAGCCCCGCGTCAGGCTCTGTGCTGTCCCCCGTTCATGCTCTGTCTCTCTCTGTCTCAAAAATAAATAAATGTTAAAAAAAAAATTAAGAAAAAAAAAGTTGCTAATGTTAATTAGGCTTCCAGTATCAGCAGTATTTTTATTCAGAAAGAGTGGCTGACTCCTAGTCAACTATTAGTTTCGCTAAAGCTAATACTTATTCAACTTAAACATAGCATTTAAAAGTAGACACAACAGAGCATTTGCCTAAATCCAACCCTAAGGTTTTCTCTGTCATGAAAATATTCTTTTGAGATACTATATCTCAAAATAATCAATTCCTTAAACACATCAATCAATAGATTAGTCCCTGAGTATGTATCAGAAAGTTTTGCCAACAGGTAAAACTCCTAGGATTACATTTAATGACTGATATGTAAAACAATGATTTTTGACTTGTCAGAGATACTCAGGGAAGAAATCTAAAGGGAAACCTATTTTTAAAAGATCTTAATTTCCAGGGTGCCGGGGTGGCTCAGTATGCTGATTTCGGTTTAGGTCAAGGTCATGGGATAGAGCCCCATGTTGGGCTCTGTGCTGAGCATGGAACCTGCTTAAGATTCATTCATATTCATTCATTCATTCTCTCTTTCATTCTCTCTCTCTCTCTCTCTCTCTCTCTCTCTCTCTCTCTCTCTCTCCCCCCCTCCCTCCCTCCCTCTATCCCTCTCCCCTGCTCACACTCTCTAAAATAAATTAATTAATTAAATAAATCTTTAAAAAAATCTTACTTTCCACATTATTTAAATAAATAATTTAGCCATGGTACTGGATAAACTCAATATTTTAACTGTTTTTGCTGAGTGTTTTGAGTCATTTTTTCAAAAATGTTTTTGTAAGTTTTATTTATTTAGAGAGAAAGGGAGGGAGGGAGAGCATGCACAAGTGGAGGAGCGGCAGAGAGGAGAGACAGAATCCCAAGCAGACTCTGTGCTGATGGCCATGAACAGAGTCCAATGAAGGGCTCAAAGTCATAAACTGTGAGATCATGACCTGAGCCAAGATCAAGAGTTGGATGCTTAGCTGACTGTGGCACCCAGACACCCCAGTATTTTGAGTCATTTTTACAACTGAACCAAAGAAGGGGAAAGACACTCTTCTACAGTTTTTGAAAAGTTCTTTAGTCAGACCACCCCCTCTCCACAATGGCCCTAACATCTCAGAAATGAAAATATCCTAAAATAGGAAGTCCCAAAGGGTTAAGACCCTGGTCAAGTTGATCTAGGTATACTGAAGACTCTGCTTTTTGCCTCCATTTTCCAATGAATTTTAACTACCTCTTTATTTTTAAAATATAAAGTGTGAGTCTATGCCAAATGCTATCACAAATCTCATCAAAGTATGCTTTATTTCCCCTAGGCTTAAACAACAACAAAAAAAAAATCCTTTACTTATTAAAGCCCTTGAACTTCAGAACATAATCTACCTATAAAAATACACATGACATTCATTTTGTACATTCACAACTTAAAACAATGACGTTAAATTTTATGTTATATTACAAACCAATGACAAATAATACATCAAAGTGTGCTATCTATGAAGAACAAATTTTAAAATTTGATGATCATAAATAAGTCAAGTATATGAGATCTAACAGAAACACCCTCCCCAAAGTTGGTGTAGGCCAGAAAACTGCCAACCAGCATATGATAAAGAAAGTAAATTTTCCTCTACCAAAAAACCATCTATGAAAACCTCTTCATTTATTTATCAAGTGAATTTTAGGACCCTAAAACACACAAAGCATTATTCTAAGCACCAAGGATGAAGTGTTGAACAAGAAAAGTAAGATCCTATTCTTACGAAACTTACATCCTAGTAGCAAAACACAGGCAATAAACAAGGAACATCTCAGATAATGATAAATGTTATGGAGAAAATGTTACTGAGGTTATATGATAAAGAGTGACTGAGTAACAACTTGAGATTGGATGGTCAGCTAGGGCCTCATTAAAGACATAAGTTTTTAGTGGAGTTCAAAATAATAAGAAAAGATCTAACCACTCTAAGAGTAGGCTAAAAGAACATTCTCAACACAGGGAATAACACGTATAAAGACAGTAAAACAGGCACCAACTTGGACTGAAGAAGTGAGAAAAGGCCAGTGTCTAATGAAGCATAATTAGTGAGGACAAGGATGACTCAAGGTCAGAGAGAAAGGTGGAGGCCAGATCTCACAGGGCCAGAGTATCAGCATGAACTTTCTGGGTACAAACCTAAATTTAGAACTACAGTAGAGTTAACTATGCTTTTTAATTATCAGAGTCTAGAATGAGAGGATGAATTCCAATGAACAAACTCAGATGTTTTAACAAAGAATCATTTATTTTTTTTTTAACCTTGGAAAAGTAACCTATATTAATATATAGTATTAAAATCTCTAATTATAATTTCCTCCAAATACAATCAATTGATGAGAATATTAGTGTACAACAGGAATAGAAGCAAAGTTTAGCTTCAGTGCTGCCCCTCACTATGTGTTGATGGGCATCTATAAGAAATTGAGCTACATGGCTTTTAAGGTTCTTTCAAGCTACGTTAAAATTTTCATTTACCCTCTCCTTACCTGAAACATAATTGTGGTTTTCAAACTCTAAATTCCTATGAACTTGTCATGTTTGATTGTACACTAATTACTAATTTAATTCTGCTTCTACGACTCTATCCCAAGCTCTGAGATATATAAGAGTATCTTTCATAATTATAAATACTTGTCTGGAAACTTTAGCCTTTCGCCATATGGTATACAGTTTAAAAGGAACCTATTTTTGAACCTTACTGGTTCTATAAAACAAAATGAAACGAAACGAAACAAAACTATACCTATTTGTTTTGCAGCCTGCAATATATCTTTTAAGTCTTCATTTACACTTTGCATTTCACTCTTCTCCACTTTTTCATTCAAAAATTTTACTATCTTCTTCCATGTAACATCCAAGTCTACAATTTGTTCATGAAGTTTAGACCGCTTCACCTGAAACAGCATAATACAGAGACACTGGTCAAAGGTTTCCTCAAAGCCATCACTTATTGCATATATTTTGCACTGTATTATACAACCTGGCACTACCAAGAATTCAAAATTGCTTTTTAACTAAGCTCCGAGAAGGAGCTTTATTTAAATGTGATTTAAAAAAAAAAATCACATTTTAAAAGGTATGTTTTTTAAATATCACATTTTAAGGGGCGCCTCGGTGGCTCAGTCGGTTAGGCGGCCGACTTCAGCTCAGGTCATGATCTCGCGGTCCGTGAGTTCAAGCCCCGCGTCGGGCTCTGTGCTGACAGCTCAGAGCCTGGAGCCTGTTTCAGATTCTGTATCTCCTTCTCTCTGACCCTCCCCCGTTCATGCTCTGTCTCTCTCTGTCTCAAAAATAAATAAACATTAAAAAAAATAAAATATCACATTTTAAAAGATATGTTTAATAAAAACTTTATGTTTTATAGTTTTAATCACATGAATATTCATTATGTAATTATTTTTATACAGCAAAGTAAACAAAGCAAAAAGCCCAACATCCAGGGGAACCTGGCTGCCTCAGTCAAAAGCGCCATCGACTCCTGATCTGAGAGTCATGAGTTCAAGCCCCACATTGGGCTTGGAGACTACTTTGGAGGGAAAAAAAAAAAAAAAGATGAAAAAGTCCGATATTCAGATAATAACATTTGGTAATATCCCACACGCCTCTTTTCCATTTTTCTGCTTGTTTTTACCACAGCTTGGACCATACTGCACATAACTAGATTCCAAATGTGGGTTCACTATATTGAAATTAGTACTGTTTTCCTAAGTATGAGCCTAAAACAGTTGCGCATCCAGAAGATTCTTTTTTTTAATAAATTTTTTTTAAGTCTATTCATTTATTTATTTGGAGAGAGTGCATGTCAGTGGGGGAGGGGCAGAGAGAAAGGGAGAAAGAATTACAAGGAGGCTCCACACTGTCAGCATGGGGCCGGACATAGGGCCCAAACCCATGAACCACAAGATCATGACCTGAGCCAGAACCAAGAGCTGGACGCCCAACCGACTGACTCACCCAGGAACCCCACTGAGGAGATTCTTATCTATACATACTTTTATTCTTAAGACTATAAATCTTTCCATTCTTCAGAACTGCCATATAAAGCAATACAAATTTCACTTTACACCAGTGGCCTCGACCCAAGGATTAAACCTCATGAAGACCTCTGACCAAATGAAAAAGTAGTGGGTCAGACAGAAAACTGTAATTTTCATTTTGGTTGTACTAATGATATTGCTTAATTCGTTTTTACTTCCCTGCCTCAGTTTTCCAATTTAAAATGTTAATTTATGCTAATTAATCTGGGTTTAGGGGGAAGAAAATGGAGAAACATAGAAATAAGACTGGCCGCAAAGGTGCCTGGCTGTTTTAGCAAGAAGAGCATGCAATTCTGATCTTAGGGTCATGAGTTTGAGCCTGACCCTGGGTGTGGAGATTATGAAAATAAATAACTTAAAAAAAAAAAAAAAAAAGATTGGGCATAAATTGAATTAAGTTGTTTCAATGGGTCATAGGTATACAAAAGTTCATCTTATTTTTCCCTTTCTTTTGTATTATTGGATATATCCCAAGATAAAAAGTTATATTAAAATGAGTTTCATTAGATCTGTCACTTTTTTTCCTCAGGGAAAAAAGTGTTTAAAAGACTACAAGAATAAATGAATGACATGGAATTAGCATGTAGTCCTTATACATTTTCAGATTTTAAAATCTTGTTGTTATCTCTAATATAAAGTAACTTGTAAAAACAGCCTTGATTAGGTGAGGTGAGAAAACAATAAGTTTAAGACAGTAATATTAACTAATTGTATAGACTATAGCCTTATTTTAATTGCAACAGAAATGCAAAACAGCTCCCCTTGTAAAGAAGGTCAACTGTTCTCTGTAGTAAAACTGTATCACTGCTAGAAGAAAAATCTACCTAAAGACTGTTAACAAATCTTCTCTTCCTAGTATCAATCTTTAAGTGAAGGTATTAATTGTAAAACTGTCAAAGGACCATAAGCAATAAAATTGCAACCTATTAGAAAACAATGTTAATATTCTATAATACAGTCAAACAGCAAAGTGACTGTTGTTTTTGTTTAAAAAACAAAAAAGAACAGGGGTGCCTGGGTGGTTCAGTCGGTTTAGCGTCCGACTTCGGCTCAGGTCATGATCTCAAGGTTTGTGAGTTCGAGCCCCGCATCAGGCTCTGTGCTGACAGGTCAGGGCCTGGAGCCTGCTTCGGATTCTGTGTCTCCCTCTCTCTCTGCTCCTCCCCTGCTTACACTCTAATAAATAAAGATTTAAAAAGAAAAAAAAACAAAAAACAAAAAAGAACAAACGTAGGGTCAGTTCCTTCATGTATATATTACATAGCTTACTTGTTCATATATACAGTTTATATACCTTCAGGACTATAAAGTCCACAACAAATTCAAGGACCAGACAGAAGTCAGTTATGAGAGCAGGTACTGATTTTAAGACATTAATATTCTTATTTCGCATGTTCTGGTAAAGACATTATTTGTCCACTTGATAAGAATTTTACCAGAGAGAGATCCACCATAAACTCATTCAGATTACCCAGAGGTAAATTACTGAATTAAATTGTTTAAAACCAAAACAACAAAAAAAAACCAACCTGGCAGAAATTTAGCAACAAAAATTAACATAAGAACTCAATATCATAGTTCTGATTATTCTCTCTGACAATAGTCATAGGTGTTTAAGTATTCTTATAGGAAACAGCAGTATACCCATTCCCCTTCTTGGTATAACACCAAATAAGATAAAACTCACCATTTTAAGCACACCGAATTGAGAAAAAGAATGTCAAATATCTGCTCACTTTCTACATTTATTATGTTTTCCATTTAAAAAGTTTACCTTTAAGTCAGCCACTTCTTCATTATAATTATCTTGCTTGGTGACATTTGAAAAGGAGCGCAAAGCTCCTGTGAGACGAGGTAAAGCCATCTATTATTCAATCAGTGATCCATACAAGGAGAAACCTGAAACTGAAACAAAACAAGATGATATTTATCTTTTGGGAGGAGGCTGGAGCGGTAATCAAACTCAGCAAATTGACCTGTACAAGAGAAAAGAAAAATCAATTAGTTAAAAATTGCCACCAATGTTGAAAAATTCTCATGACACTTTTTCTACTCACAAAGTTTTTTAATAACACATTCTCTATGGCTGAAGAAAGGAAAAAGAAATACAAAAACATTTGTTTGTGGGTATACTACAACATCCCTTCAAAATGAGCTCTACAGATTCCCAAGCACAGGCCTCCAATAGTGTATTACTATTGCCAGTCACACTGAGAGAGATGAAAGCACTTTCTCATCTTTTCTCCAATTGTGTTTTACGCTCACTGCTTTCATCTCCCATTATCTCTTGCTTTCAGAGTCTCACTGGCTTTTTCTCTTCTTGGAGTATCAAGCATGTTTCCATCTAACTGCATTTGCATTAATGGTTCCCTCTGTTTGAAATGCTTTTCTGATGTTCATATAGGTGACTCCTTGACACACACATCTTGGTTTAAGAGATACCTCCTGAGATGGGACTTTCTTCACCATTCAATCTAAGACAGAACAGCTACCCAGTTACTGTCTCTCAAAGCACAAAATTTCAATTACCCTTATAGCACTAATTAATATTTGATATTTTTTGTTTATTTATGTGTGTCTCACCCCACAAAGAGTAAGCTTCATGACAAAAAACAAAAAAAAAAACACAAAAAAACAAAATAAATAAACAAACAAAAAAAAACCACCTTTATTTCAGTGATCGGTCCTAGCAAATAGAACAGTCCTGGAATATTTTTGGCATTCGATAATTATTTGGTGAATAGTAAAAGAATAAAAAATGGAGGAAAGAAGATAATGGTAACAGGGAGACTGAATAACAAGCTGGGGAAGGGGAGACCTCCCAGGAAAAGAAAGGAGTCAGATGACCTGATCTAGTCTCCTTGTTGACATGCTGACAACTACACAACTAAACCATCTGGCAAACAGACTAATAATATTTACTATGAGGGGAATCTTTATCTATGAAATACTCTTGGAGGGTTATCCTGGTTTAAGACTGCTTATTATAATAAAACTACAATCTATAGTTTCCTAAGGCATGGCTCCTTACAGAATGTCACAAAAGCTATGTAAGTTCTCAAATAGGGATGATTTTGCCTCCCATGGGACATTTGGCAGTATCTGGTGACATTTTGAGTTCTCATAACTGGAGACTGTGGGGTACTACTGGCTTCTGGTAGGTAGAGGCCAGTGATACTGCTAAATATCCTATAATGCACAGGACAGTCTTTCCAAAACAAAGAATTATCTAGCCCAAAATGTAAAAACTACAGAGCTTATGAAATTCCATTCCAGAATCTGAAATACAGATGTTTTATAATCCAGATACTTTCCACAGTGTTGAAATGTCCCACAAACCTCAATTAAGAGACTTCATTATTTTGGGCCAAAGAACATGTGTCCAACGTGGGAAGGAAAGAACCAGGGGGGCCATATAGAATACTTCAGACCACACCCTGATTCTGCTTTTCTTCTTGATCGTTTATATCCTTGAAGTTATCACAAAGTTTAATGCTTGGAAGAAATCTGAGTCTTCTGTCAGAATATATATAAAATAACTGACATGTTTAACAAAATAAGAGAGAATTTATAAAACAATGAAGAATAATAAAATAAGAAATGATGAGGCAAATTTGAAAATACAACTTTTAGAAATAAAAATATATACTTGTTAATAAACAATCAATGGATGGGTTAAATAGATTAGATACAGCGAAAGAAAAAAGTACTGACTTGGAATAAGGATCTGAAGAAATAACCCAGTATGCTATCACAAAAAGGCAAAGTATAGATTAAGAAGGAGAAAGAGGAATAAGTCCAAACATATCAGTACTCACAATAAGTATAAGTGAATTAAACTTAACACTCAAAAAATTGACAGAATTACTAAACAGCAGTCAAGTGAACATTAGAGCTACACCTGAAACACGGAACAGAGAAGGTTAGATGGAATAAGATCCTCCTATAAATAAGAAGCAAAACTAACTGGTGGCTTTACCAAAAATATCAAATCAGACAAAACATACTTTAAAACAAAAGGTATTATTAACGATTAAAAGAAAAAAAAAAAAAAACCTCTCCACATAGTAATAAAAATTATATCTAAGAAGATAAAAATTTTCAATTTGTATGCCCTGCTGAAAGAGCCTCAAAATAAATTAAAGCAAAGAGAACTCCAGGGGTGCCTGGGTGGCTCAGTCGGTTGAGCATCCAACTTCAGCTCGGGTCATGGTCTCGCAGTTCATGGATTCGAGCCCCGTGTCGGGCTCTGTGCTAACAAACAGCTCAGAGCCTGAAGCTTGCTGCAGATTCTGTATCTCTCTCTCTCTTTCTCTCTCTCTCCCCCTCTCCCCTGCTCATGCTCTGCCTCTCTCTGTCTCTCAAAAATAAATGTTAAAAAAAATTAAAAAACAAAAAAGCAAATAGAACTCCAGAAGAAAGTGAAAGTCCAACATCAAAGTGAAAGTGTAATAGTTGATTATTGATAGGTCAAACCAATGCCCCTCAAAATTCAGTAAAGTTATATAGGGGATGTGAGCAGTGAAATTAGTAAGTTTAATTTAATGAACATATACAGAAATCTGTACCTAATGATCAGAAAATACATATTTTTCACAAGTTCCTTTGTAAAAGTTTAAAACGGTCTGTGCATATTAGGCTATAAAGCAAATCTCAACAAATTTCAAAAAGTAAGTATCATATAGATTAGGGGTCAACAAATTTTTCCTGAAGAGAGAGTAAATATTTTAGATTTGGAAGGCCACATGCAGTCTTTGTCACATATTTTGGAGTTTGTTTTTGTTTTAAACACTCAAAAAGTACAAAACTATTACTGGGCTCAGGGTGACCAAATGAGTTTGCTGACAACTAATGTAGGTCATATTTTCTGAGTAAAATACAATTAGATTAGAAATCAGAAACAAAAAAGATAAAGTAAAAAAACACAAATGATTGCATTGCAAATCAATAAGGAAATGGTATGAAAATGGCTGGGAGAAAAAAATGGTTGGATGCCCTATATCACATTGAATAATTTTAATCACAAAAATGACCCAATTTGAGAATAAATACCCTAGCTAGCTGACTTTAAATTTCAACTACTCATTGGGAATGTATTTAGTTAGGAGAGATGATTCAGGGAATCACATCAGGATTTTTCTAACAGTTGAGTAAGTATGTTCTGGAGTGTTTGGATGAAGAAATGAAAGCAAGCGTCAATAGACAGCATGGAACAGAGATTCTCAAACTTCAGTATGTTTCAAAGTCACCTAGTGCAGGTGACTTCTAAAACTGGGCCCCGTCACTCTACTTCTTACCTCCAATTTTCTGATTCAGTAGATCAGATATCACTGAGATGTGGCACAAGAATTTTACACTTTCCAACAAGTTCAGATCAAGGACCACACTTTGAGAACTGTCACAAGAATATTATCTCACCTTCTTTTTTTTTTTTTTTTTTTTTTACTGTTTATTTGTGAGAGAGAGTCAGAATGTGTGCACAGGAGGGGCAGAGAGAGGGAGACACAGAATCCAAAGCAGGCTCCAGGCTCTGAGCTGTCAGCACAGAACCAAACACAGGGCTCAAACTCATGAACAGTGAGATCATGACCCACTGAGCCACCCAAGCACCCTTTATCTTTTATTCTTAAATCACCATTCAATTTTGTCTCAAATCAATAGTGATCAAAGAGTCTCCACCTACTAAGAATTCAGTGACCTGCGTTTACGTGCACAATATGCCTCCTAAGGAAGGAGCCTTTCTCAACAGTAATCTGTGAGAGAATTAAGTCTTACCCAATGTGAATTGGGTGACTTTTTTCTCAATTCTCCCAGGGATGGAACATAGTTACTATTATCTATTCATGAGAAGTAAGGCATACAACATGACTTAGAGTACTGGGATTTAATTTCTCTATCTGGGTTAAGAGACTGTAATGACAGGCATTCTATTCATGATTGACATTAACCTTGAAGTCTTTAAAGAAAGGTGCTGATAGTAAACTGAATATATTCTGCTTCAGAACCTGCCTTTTACCACTCAAGTTAGTGTTTTCCAAATGCGACACCATAACAAAAGACATGTGATACATGTAATATTTTGCCTCTGTCATATTTTATGAATAAATGGGGTATTTGGGACTACTACTTCCATCATTTTGACATAACCAATGGTAATCTCCTGAATTCCCTGCCCCTCTCTAAAAACAGCAGGGCATAAAAATAAAAATGGATAAAGTCTAATTCATAAACCTAACAAATTCTAACAAACAAAATAATACACCCA
The DNA here is from genome assembly GCF_018350215.1 of Panthera leo. NCBI lineage: Eukaryota > Metazoa > Chordata > Mammalia > Carnivora > Felidae > Panthera > Panthera leo. The sequence continues at coordinate 90,326,113 of NC_056683.1, forward strand.
ATCTCTAAGAAGAGATCTAACAGTAGAGCCTGGTAATGAGGTCACACTGTTGTTACACACTACACTAACAGGAAACTTTACAGCTCCCTGAGCTCTCATCAAATTGATAAATATTAATTAAACTTGTCAAGAAAATGAAGCACTTGATTTTCTAATTTGGTTTTTATGGTTCTCCTTCGTCAGGCTGAATACTAACACTTTAAAAATGTAATAGCTCATTTGCTCATGATCACCTGTAAATCATTTATTCACAAATATTTGAGTTTCTCCTATTTACCAGGAACTATGTTAGACACTGGGTATAAATAAGATTTACAGAACTCTGTTCTTTAAAACTCACTGGACTCTGTACCAGTAAAATGACTACTAACACTTAAGGGTGTTGGAAATGTATAAAGGTCAGAATGAGAAAACAAATTTTACATCTTTGATTATTTAATCAGCAAATATCTATAGATCACTTAATATATACATTAGACACCTTGTAAGTCTCTAAAGATTAAAAAAAAAAAAAAACATTTTGGGTTATGACTGCACTTGCCCTGGATAACACGTTTACAGTATGGTTAAGAAGGGTTACAATAATTATGCAGGTATAACTATAGGAAGACAGAGGTGGAACATCTAACAGAGTGGGAAAGAAGGTAGATAAAGATGGAAGTTGAGATTTATAGGACTTTAATGAGCTGGCCTGGTAGAGAAAAAAAAGGTAAAGGTATGAAGGAGAAAACTAAAATAATAGACTTAGACTTACTCTTTAAAAAAAAAAAAATCTATATAGGGTGCCTGGGTCAGTGGGTTAGGCATCCGACTCTTGATTTTGGCTCAGGTCATGATCTCAGAGTTCATGAGTTTGACCCCTGCATGGGGCTCTGAACTGACAGCATGGAGACTGCTTGGGATTCTCTCTCCCTCTCTCTCTGCCCCTCCCCCACTCAGGTGTGCACAGGCTTGCTCACTTTCAAAATAAATACACTTTAAAAAATAATAAAAATGTAAAAACCTATATAATGTACAATTGGTCACTCATGAAGAATAAAGATGTAAGCAGAGACCCAACACCATGTCTCAATTTAAGCATTTTTTAAATAAAGTTTATGACTTTGAGAAAGAAAGAGAGAATGCACAAGCGGGGGAGAGGCATGAGGAGAGAGGGAATCCCAACACAGGGCTTGAACGCACAAACCATGAGATCACGATCTGAGCCAAAATAAAAAACTGGACACTTAACTGACTGAGCCACCTAGGCGCCCTTCAATTTAAGCGCTTTTTATCTTGACAGAGTCATGGAAAAGAAATTTAACATATTGTAGAAAATTATTCAGATTTAAGTCTGGTGAACAGTTTAAAGGCAGAGTCAACTGGAGACAAGCAAACCAGTTAGAAAGTTATTTCTTACAATACACCAGGTGAAAGATAAAGAGGGTGGAATTGAGGCAAGGAAAAGCAGAAAAAGATGGACTTAAGATATACTTATATTTGAGAGACAGGATGGGTGGGATAGGCTGTGAAGAGGAAGAGGAAAGGAGCAGAACACCTAAATTTCAGGTTTAGGAGAGAAAGAATAGTGGCACATGGATGTATAGATAGCATACAGGAAGAGGAAAGATGACTGATTCTGTTTTGGAAAGTTTTGATCGTGGCCATCAAGTGGGATAAACAGTTTTGGATGCCCTACTAGAGGTGTGGGCTGGAAATAGAGAATTTAGTGTTGTCAAGTCAAGGCAGTTTAAACCGTAAGTGAACACGTTCCTTTAAGTCCGACATAAATATGCCTGTGGACCCTCTCCCTGAGAAAAGAGACATACACACAATATAAATATTTTGTACTTCATTTCAGAAGCTGCATGAATGCCATGAAACCCATCCACGTGCACCTCTAAAAACCTGAGAGTAGACAGTAGAGGGCTAAGAACAGAGTCCTAAGAAAGAGATCAACAAAGAGCTGTCCTATGAAGAAAGTGTTATCACAAGAGAACAGAGTATTTCAAATGCTGTTACAGAGTTCACAGTACTTGGCCATTCTCAGGTTTTAGGTGACTTTAGCACACATAGTTTCCAAAAAACTGGGGAGAATGCAAATTTCACTGGGTTGAAGGATAAATGAGAGGGAGAAAATGAGGAAATAAAATGGGTACAAGCTATTTTTTCAAGGAACCTGGCCCAGAAGAAAGGGCAAGAAATAGTAAAATACATGGGTCAAGATTTTGAAAATACAGGACAGAGCTGAGTAAAATCAAATAATCAGGGGAGAGAAAGTAGAGAGGGGGAAAGACTGAATAATCAAAAGAAAGGCTATGACTAAGGGAGTAGAGTCTCTGAGAAAATAGAGAATGAGAACAAAAGTATGGGTCTTGAGATAAGACACTCTAGAAGGAGGGAGATGCATGGAAGTGCAGATATATTTGTAACATGGTGAAGCAGAAATGAATGGGGAGAGAAAAAGGTGGTGAAAGGAAGTTCTACTAAAAGTACTTATTTTCTTTGAGATCTACTGAAACTATTCAAAAGATGATGAGAAAACAATTTTGAAGACAGGCAAAAGTCTGACCTCACACCAATGATAAGATAGGAAATTGATTAACCATAAAAAGATTTTTCAGGAAGCATTGAATATTCAGTTTATACTGAAAAAACACAAATTTAGGGTGGCAACAATCTGGCAAGGGAACAAAAGGTTGGTATAATCCAGGGTTAAAGTTTTATAACAAAAGGGCAATAAGAGGACAATGGTGCCTAAATGATGAGAATAATTATGTTCTGGATTTGAGGTCCAAACAAAAGGAAAAAACATTCAAGTTGGAGGTCTTAAAGATATATCATAATGTTTATGGTTAAAATTTCTGATTTATAAGACTACAGCAAATGCACATGAAGATAAACTGTCCTATGTAGCAGTTGTTACCTCAGTAATTTTTATTCCACATTTAGTGTGACGTACTAAATGGCAAATGAATACATGAAAAATTCCTTTAATAATAAATATTAACACCTTAGCATATAAAGACTAAAACCCAAAAGATTTTTACGGCCAGAAGTACCCATATGTGATTATCTGAATCTTTACAATGTTAATTAGATATATGTACAGATAAAAAGAAAAGGTCTTGAAGTCAAGTTAACTGCCCTTTTAAACATTCAAAAGGTGGGGGGGGGAGGAACCTGACAGTAATATATTTCCCTTTGTGAAGTGATACTGACCAATAACCACTGGACTAGAATTCTAGTACACATTATTCTGAAGTACCACAAAGCAAGTTTTACGATCCTTTATTTTAAATCTGTTTCTAAACTCTAAATGGGGTTTAAAATTACTGCTTGGCAGTAATTTTAGGAAAATATAGTTACTGTAGTTTTCATTATAAACAAATAACAAAATCTCCACCATAGCCAAACTATATTTCCTAATGAATGTAAAGTCCGCAATTAGTTGCTGGCAATCATAGATACTAGGGAATTATTAGAGGAGGAAAAAAAAAGAGTGATATAATGTAGGTAAGGGATAAAAACACTGGAATGATGGGTAGGTTGTGAATGGAATAAAAATGAGAATTTAAGATTTCAATACCTAAAATAGAATTATATGCCCACAGGCCAAATCTTGAAAAATAAACTGGAATATTTACATTTTACTTCTAAAAAGTGAGTTGTTAAAAAATTAACACAGTCAAGATCAGAATTCAGACATCAGCCTTCATAGATATATTACATATATACATAATCCTCTATTATGCCATTTCAAAAGGGGGTAATTTTTCACAGTACTCTCTAAAAAAAGATTTCTGCCTTTTCTTTAATTGTACATTATTGCCATCAATTAGTTAATAGAGTCCCACCATGGGCACATTTACTTATTTGAATCAACCATATAAAACAGGCCAAATAAAAGGTATAGACACACCAAAACAATAATACTGGAGATTCTGTCCACTATTTCACACACTGAATAGCTAGCTGCTCCAGAGTAAATGGAGGATGAGCAACAAAAACAGGAAGTTCCCTTCATCCATCCGTTTCAATCACCATATGCATCTCAAACCGTGAGCATCTTGCCGCATTGCATGACTCCAATATTTGAAAACCATGTTTTCTTCTTAAAAATATATATACAACATTGCCATTAAGCACAAACCAACTTTTTCACCTAGTTCATCGGAAGATACTGGTATGTTCCAAGTCTGGAGAAAAGACATGGTGGCACACAACACACTAAGACAGTGTGTTTTGATGACTTATGTCCAACTGAAGGATTTTCAAAAGCAATTTTAACTGTTCCTAATTTCTATCCAAGAAGTTCACTTTATATCCTAATTCATTCTTAAACAAGAAGCAACTGTTCTTCAATAGTTTCCAATCAAATCAGAAATCACACGTTGGGGGCGCCTGTGTGGCTCAGTCGGTTGAGTGTCTGACTTCGGCTCAGGTCATGACCTCGCAGTTCCTGAGTTCAAGCCCCGCGTCGGGCTCTGTGCTGACGGCTCAGAGTCTGGAGCCTGCTTTGGATTCTGTGTCTCTCTCTCACTCTGCCCCTTCCCTGCTCATGCTCTGTCTCTCTCTGTCTCTCAAAAATAAATGAACATTAAAAAAAAAAAAAAAATCACATGTGGAGCATGGAGAACAGAGAAAGCAAGGGGGAAATAAATATGTGTGTGTGTATACTTTTAATATAAATCAACATACATAATGGTTTGTTGAAATTTATGTAAGGTTCATACTCTAATTTACCTCCCCCAACTAACTACTTGTATTAACCCCAGGTTTCCCAACCTAGAAGGAATGGGCCTAATTAGGCTCATTAACTATAAACTAAATAGCCTTTATATTATAGGAGATCCCCATAATTACATTAATTTTACTTTTTAAGGATAAGGAAAGCTTTCCTTTAAAGGCCCTTGAAAAAACAAGTATCTTGATTAACATATCAGCACTGATTAAGAACAAGAGTAGTCAGGGGCACCTGGCTGGCTCAGTCGGTTAAGCATCCGACTTCGGCTCAGGTCATGGTCCCCGGTTTGTGGGTTCGAGACCGACGTCAGGCTGTGTGCTGACAGCTCAGAGCCTGGAGACTGCTTCAGATTCTGTGTCTCCTCCTCTCTCTGCCCCTCTCATGCTCATGTTCTGTCTCTCACTCTCTCTCAATAATAAATAAACATTGGAAAAAAAAAAAAAAAAAGAACAAGAGTTCTTAGAAAGAACATCCCACAAATACCAAACAAGTACACATATTACTCTAGAGAACACATGGAACAGAAACCCAACAGTCAAAAGGTCCTGGTTCAGATTATCTGAGAAAGGCAGAATCTTCATTCCACCCTAATCTATGGGCTTCTGGAAGACAGACCCAAATAATTTGTCTGTCCCTTAATAAGACCTGAATTCACCAAACCACAACTCTTAGTGATGCTCTGGTGATGCTCTAGAACCAGCGTTAGCTATGTAGAGAGAATGGATTTTCCAGACCTTATACTTATTCCTCTGTATCACAATTATATGGAGCACCATTGCATTACTGAATACGAGCTCCTTTTGGAAATCTGACTCAAGTTTTATTATACTCAAACAACTAGGATTATCTACTCCAAATCCAAAACATATTTATCAAAGGGTACAATGACCTTAATCTTTACTTATTATTGTTCTGTGCATAGTAGAGGATATTCTTAAATAGCCCTAACATTGACATTATATAAAAGAAGTTGGCACACACTCAATACCCCTCTTTCTCAAGTAGAGAAAATACTAAAATGAGGACTCAAATGAATTTATATGGTAAACAAAAAATATAAAAACAGAAAAGCAAATCACTAACACACTGGGCATTATGAATTAGAACAAATACATAGAGAGCAAAAATTCTATAGTGTTACTACACTGCATCTAATACATATGCTTTATTTAACATTCGGTCTAAATTGTTTGTTTCAGTATTTATGAATAAAAACTTAAATACTAATGGAAAAAAACAAAAACAAAATAGGGCATCGTCTTCCACTTTCTGTTATATCAGTCAGAAACGTGCCCTAACAAATATAGTCTACAAGAATGTATTCCTCTGTCCCTTATTTTGAGTTGAACCATCACTTCCCTATGAGACTTCATCCTCTGCTACTCACAGCTTCATAAACTGAAAAAGTGTTTGAAAGGGTTAGGCCCATTAGTTCTCATACTTTATATTCTAACTTCTAAACCACTTTCCTAACAATAAATTATACATACTACAATTGAGAGGAAAAACAGGTTTTCATAATGATACCCTTTACCTTTTTTAAATCTACTGAAACACCATGCTTCAAAAAGCATTAGAAACATGAAATTCACTCTGATGTTTTAAAAATTATAGCATGTGACCTTAAATTTTTAAATAGTAATGTAATCATTTCTCTAAAGATTGCTGGTTAACAATTTTTACAGTGAAGACACTAGGGAAATCATGATATCTGCTGACTTTTTAATAAAAATGACATCTGTATCGGTTGAACATGTTTTTCAATGTTTTATAAAAATTTCCACATAAGTATAGACCATAAAATAATTGATTACTGAGTACTGGATGTTGCTTTCTGATTGTAAATGTACTTTAAAAAAACAAAACAAAACAAAAACTATCTAGGGTTGCCTGGGCTGCTCAGTTGCTTAAGTGTCCGACTTCAGCTCACATCATGATCTCTCAGTTTGTGGGTTCGAGCCCTGTGCTAGGCTCTGTGCTGACAGCTTAGAGCCTGGAGCCTGCTTCTGATCTGTGTCTCCCTCTCTGTCTGAGCCTCCCCACCCCCATCCCTCTCGCCCTCTCTCTCTCTCTCTCTCAAAAAAAAAAAAAAAAAAAAAAAAAAAATTTACAAAGAAAAAATCTATATTTAAGTTATCAAATTTAAGCCTTCTTTTTCACACTATAGGTGACCATACCAGTCATTCTACTTTGTCTTCTCTTCACCAAGTTAATCAGTCCCATTTCTTTCCATCAACTCCCTCATTATGCCCTGGTTTATATCCTGTAAATAGCAGTATTTTTTTTTAATGTTTATTTTATTTATTTCTGAGAGAGAGACAGTGCAAGCAGGGGAAGGGCAGAGAGAGAGAGAGAGGCATAGAATCTGAAGCAGGATCAGCACTATCAGCACAGAGCCCGACATGGGGCTCAAACCCACAAACTGTGAGATCATGACCTGAGCCAGAGGCGGCCACTTAACCAACTGAGACACCCAGGTACCCAATAGCAGTAATTTTTCAAAGAGAAAGATCTGAAGCAAATAAGGTAAAAATTAAAACTTGTTAAATCTGCATGGCAACTATATTAGCGTTTGGTACATTATTTTTTGAAATTGCAAGTATTCTTGAAATATTCCATAATTAAAAGTTTTAATTAAGTTTTAATAAACACAGAAGGCTACTAAGAGAGACAATAGTTGTAAAAGCATCAAACTGAATGCCAAATTGTAGGTTCTGAAAATACTATCTAAAAATTCTCAGGTTTATGAAAGATTAAACATGAACACTGAGCATCTGGATGCTTATTTAATATTCCCACCCACAATGTGCTTCAATGTCATTTAAGGTAATAGTTCATAAGAGGTCTCCAAATATTTGAAGTAAACTTTTTAAAAGTTTAAAGGGGACAAGATGAACACAATGTAAAAGATTATACAAGCCCACTGCAGCAGCACACCTTAATTGTAGCAGATCATTTGTAAAGGCAGCTGCAAAAACTTGGGAAACACCAGGCTCATCATGTGAAAAAGTAAAGTGGTAATCTAATTAAGGAAGACTGAAATCTAATCATATTTCACAACCATCTGAACAACAACAACAACAACAACAAAAAAGGTGTTAACTAAAGTGTTCTTTATCCCACTTTTTATTCAACACTGATAAAAATATATAGCATCTGTTGAAAATACTTTTATCCATTCATTAGTTCAAGAAAAATTTATTCAGTGGACATACAGTGGTAAATTGCTGAAGTGAAATTGTCCCCTCTCTCATTAATACTTTCTTCTCTTTTGGATCATTTCTGAAGCCTAAAAATATGCTATGGGGGCTTCCATATTTAAAACCTAACCGACTCCACAGCCCTCTCCCATTAATACCCTACGTTTTTTTAGCTTATCTGCAATAAAAATGCCACTCCAATCAAACCAACCTCCACTGTTACACCAAAAGAGCTATTAACGTCACAATAACCTCAACACTGTCAAATTCAATGTTACTTCTCAGTCCTTATTTAATCCTTGTCAGTTTTTGACGCAGCCCTTCTAGATACAGTGGCTTCACTTGGTATTTAGGACACCAGTATCTCTTGTTTTTTCTCCAGCAATACTGGCACTTTTTTGTCCTGTTGGTTCCTCCTCATCCTACTTTAAACATTGCTGTGCCTCAAGATCAGAGAGCTCAGACCCCATTCTCCAGCTACGCTGGAGATCCCATTCAGGGGATCCCATCCAGTCTCAAGACTTTAAGTATCATTTATATCCTAATTCCAAATTCTTATCTCCATTCTCTATATCTCACCTGTACTCCAGATTTGCATACCCACTACCTCTTCCACATCTCCACCTGGATGTCTAATAGGTTAACTCAAACTTAAAAATGTCAAAATTGATCTCCTGCTGCAAATCTCCTCCTGTGGTCACATCACTTGAATAAATCACAACTCCATTCTGCCTGTTGCTCAGGCCAAAAAAACTTGTAGTTATACTTTACTCCATTCAATTCATCAGCAAATTCTCCCAACTCTTCCTTCAAAATATATTCAGAATCTGACCACTTCTCACCATTACCCTATAAGACTACCTATAGTCTACCCTACAGACTATTACAATTGCCTAGTCTCCCTGTTTTCATCCTTACTCTCTAACAATTTAATTTCCAGACATAAACAAGAATCATTCTTCCCAAAAACAGGTAACATTTGTGGCTCCCCTCTGTTCAAAACCCTCCAAAGGTTTCACATATCTCTGCATAAACTTCAAAATGCTTAAAGAACTTGGCCTTCTCCTATGCTTTGATCCCCTATAACCCTCCTCCTTGCTCATGCTGGGGCATCCACACCGGCCTTCCTTCCAGTGATATAAACTGTAACAAGTAGATCCCCCTGCATAAGCACTCCTCTCCCACAGGCCACATAGGTAGCTCCTTCATTTCCTCAGGTCTTTGCTCAAATGTCTCTTTACCAGAGAAGCCTCCTCTGACCACCTTATAGCACCTCTTCCTTGATCCTTCTCTTGCATCCAACTCACTTTACTTCATGGTACCTAACACATAACAATGTTGACTGTGTTATTTGTTAACTTCACCCAATAGAATATGAGCCCCATGAGGGTGGGAACATTGTTTTGTTCACTGCAGTATCCACACCACCTAAAATAGTGTTTGGGGTACAGCAAGTTCTCAATAACTATTTGTTTAATGGATGAATGGATGAACTGACAGAAAAGATAAAGGGAGGTACAAAGCGACCACAAAAAAAGGGCAGTATTTACAGGTCTGGTATATATCTATGTGTGTATATACACACACACATATACATACATACATATATATATATATATATATATATATATATATATATATTAATGTTTACATCTTTATTTCAAGACCTCAAAAATATTTTTCATATAAATTATTTAATTAATTTTAGTCCTTAAGAAGAGACAAGATAGTTTACAAACTAGTAAGTTTTCTCACAAACAGAAGAAATAAAATCTAACATGATTTATTCAACTCATGATGCCATCCTTCTCAAAGAACTCAAGAACTTATACATGCAGAAATTTAATTCTGAAATTAATATTTGGGTATTTTCTAAATCTCAAGCTAAAAAAGCACAAAACAAAAAGGAATGGTAAAAGTTGACAGTTGCTAGAAAACCTAGGGTAAGAACAGGCTCAGAAGGAAAACCTCAGAAGAATGTACAAACAGCTTTCACTCACCTGATATTTCTTAACTAGAATTTCTATTATATCCAGGTTGGATAGACTATGGTGAGCAAAATCAATCTGGTACCTATCCTTGTGAAGCTCACAGTCTAGTGAAGACAGGCTGATTAAACAAGCTATCTCAATACAAAATAAGACTTCTATTTTAAAAAGGGGCAGTAAAGAGTTTACCAGAACACAGAGCAGGTACATCTAACCTAGCAAGAAAGGAAGCGGGGAAAGAGAAGCAGGTTTCTTATATTGATACTTCAAGGATGAAGAGTCAGCCAGGTAAACAGGGCAACATAGAGAGTAAGAATACTTCACGTTCCAGGAACAAAAAGATGACCCAGTGTAGTGGTCAAGGAATAATGTGACAAGAAATGGAGCTGGAGGAAGAGCAATCAGGTCATGAAGGGCCATTTAAGTCATGCTGTTTAGAAATCATTCTGACAGTAAAAGAAATCTCCAAGCGAGTTTTGACTCGAGCTGTGTTTAATAAGAGTTACTACAACTGCAGTAAAGGGAATAGACCACAAAAAGACCAGACCAGAAGCAGAAAGATACCAGGGACTGTGGCAGTAATGCAGAAAAAAGATGAAGGCTTGAAGGGTTCCTAAACTGAAATACTAGTAGTGATTCAGAGAAAAGTGGATAAATCCAAGTGTTTAAGTCAAATCTATTTGGCTTACTCTAATTATCTGTGTTTGTGGTGGGGGAAGAGGGGTGGATGGGAGGGGATGCAAAGTCCAAGACTGACTTCCACAATTATAGATCAGGTTCACAATACAATTAATACTGAACTAGGGAAAAGTTAATAGTAATTATAGTAATATCACAAGTTCAATCCCAACCAAGTTGAGTTTGAGATATCTGTATGACATTCAAGTAGAAATGGTCAGTAGGAATTGAATACTCAGGTGAAGAGTTCAGGACTGAGGTCTGCTTTCAGGATATAAAAATGAAAATTATCAGGAATACAATAGGAATAGTTAAAAATCACCTAAGGATCTGTGAAGAGTAAGAAGATGGCAGCGGTAGAAGAACAGAAGCCTTTAAAGAATAAATGGGTGGAAAAGCTTGACAGAGGAAATTATGACTAGTAGAAGGCCAATAAAGGCCAAGGAAACACCAGAATATAGTGTTTCTGAAACAAAGCAGAGAGTTTTAAGAAAGAGGTATGGTCAACCATATCAAATGCGATCCAGAAACATGGCAAAATGTCCACCGGATTTAGAATTTCAATAATATTCTTCCAGTGTTCTGTTTCTAATAAATACAAAAAGAGCTCTGAAAAACTGGAGTTAAATCAGTCATTTTGCAAAGCTGTTGGGGAACAGCTATTTTTTCCCCAAACTAACACCAAAATCAGTGACTAGGGATAGCAACTTTTTCACTTTCTAAATCAGTGACAAAGCCTCTGCTTTACTTCAAGTTGACCAGGACAGCACTCACTGGTATTAGTATTTTTCCTCACCTCAAGTCAATTCACTCAACAGTCTCACAAAGCCAGCATCTTGACAGTCATTTCCAAGACTGCAGTAGTGTATGTCTTGCTTTTCTCCAATATCTTGCATGGGTCTTAGCCTATACCAAGGAACTCTGAGAATATATACTCAGAGCATTAATTTGTGACTCTTTCTAGAAGTAATCTTTAGGTTATCTCTTGCGTCCCCATCTCCAGGGTACAGACAGCACTAATATTTTGCAAAGCTTCCTTCACTCTTAAAAGAATGCTTCTTAGCTACACAGAACTGAGTAACTTGGTAGTCACTGAATTAATTTCAAAATAACTAGCAACTGTTTAACAATACTGGGAAACATTAAAACTGCCTCTCTACTCCATAGTCCTGACACTAATTCCCTCCCTTCTTTTGAAGTTCTGCTTTAATAGGACAGAATAGAAAATTAAGAGGCTTTTGAATTCATATGGTTTAATGCAGAAGTTTCCAATATGAATTGGTTGTATTGGAATCACTGGGGAGTTACCTGAAAAGACATTTCTAGACACCATCCCCAGAAATTTTGATTCAGTAATGTTAAGAATCTTTGGTTTAGTTATTAAATAACTATGTGTGAACTTTATCTCCTTCAAATATAAATATTTCTCAGCAATTAGCTTATTAAAACATATTCTGAGAATGTTTACTGTTACCAAAAATTACTTTACTACGTTCTTATGTACCTGTTCTAAATTCCACCCTTATTTTCCACGTCAGCTTCAAACTTTTAATAACAAATGCACTTCCTAACAATTCTCTCTGAAGAGTGAATCACAGAAGTGGAGGTAGACAAGCCCCAAACTCCTAAACCAGAAAGATAAAATAGGACTCTATTTTAATTTACAAAGGTTTCCAAGAGTTAAGTCTGTTCAAGTTATAATGAGGAGAGGCAAAATGACATAGTAGGAACAAAGTAAAATAAAAATAATGAGAACTGAGTTCAGATGTCAATTTTTGTTTGATGATAAAAAATCAGCTCACTTCTCTGGGTATCAACTTTCTGATTAACGAAATAAAGAGGGGCTTCAAAGTGACTTTTTATGCCCCTTTCAGGTCGAATGACCTGATTAAATTGAAATATTCAAAGATGGATTGAACTGCATTAAATCTGAATAATAGAGTTTCATAAATAAAACAGCCTGTATAACTGATTATCATAACAGCAGTAAAATGAAACTGAACACCCATCAGGCACACTCAAACATGCTCCCTTGCTCATCTATATGCAAAGTGAGGACTTAAATGAGATGGTACATGTTGAATGAATAAACATTTATATAGGAACATCTACTATGAGCTGGGCATTATACAAGAAATAAGATCTAGTACCTACTTTAAAAAACTTTATAGAAGGAGATAGACACATAACACCTACCTTCTCACAATTACTAACTACGTAAGATACCTTTCCTCCTTGGTAATTATGCATTTTTTCTTTCCATAAATGTTTATGTTTGTTAAAATTTCAATTTCAGGTAGATATCTTCTCAAAGTTGAAAACTGTGCCGTATTTATATGAAGACATACATTGCACTGAAAGGGCTTACGCTAACTACCTCCCCAACGAAGGTACTATGGGACAAAAAATTTTCTTGTCAATAAGTACCATACATGTTTCTGATGAATATGCTTTGTGTGCAGAATTCTTATGAATTATGAGTCATTAACACATAGGAGATCCAATGTGGCCAATGTAAAAACTGGAAAAATAAAATCTTTCTTTTCAGGTAGAAACTGATTTCCAATTGTGAACTTTGTATTTAAGCCAACTCGGCAAAAAGAAAAAATCACTCTCTTAACTGGCAAAACATTGGTATGTATACTCTCATTTTGATCAAAGAAAAATCAGTCATGCCGTTCAAGGACAATAATCTGCCCCTCCTTAGATGCCAGTTACATGTAAACATTAACAATAACTTATTCTCATGAAAAGCTTTATTTTGGTCCACTAGAGATCCACGACATGAAAAGGAATCCTAGTTAAGATCCTCTATTAAACTTTCCATAGAAAGTTCCGAATTACAGACACTGTATCTCTCTTGATTTCCTAGGCCTAGCACAGTGCCTGGCACATATGAATGAATGAAATGATAAAAGAAAACTGTTCAGCAGGGATCAAGAAGGCTAAGTCATGAAAAATTCATTCAAATAAAATTATATAGCCTATGCTTAATTGGCATCTCTAAGAGCACTCTTCTTATGTGAGACTATTATTACAGCCATCATTAAAAATAAAAGATGAACAGAAGTTCAATGCAGAGTAGACTCAATAGCTGAATTCTTAACTTTTCCTAACACTCCAAAAATGAGAAAAAAAAAAATATTTCAATCCATGAAACATGAAATCTAGTGATGGAGATACTGGCTATTCAATCTAACCTTACTTGTAAAAAGAAAACATGATCACTAGTTGGAGTGAACACGTGATACCAATCACATCAAACTTTGTTACTGCTAAAATTATGCTTCTTTTAAAAAACCAAACAGCAGATTACACGAACACACTCCATTCAATGAATAAGTTAATTTATGATTAAAAGACTTATTTATTTATTTTATTTATTTTTTTAATATGAAATTTATTGTCAAATTGGTTTCCATACAACACCCAGTGCTCATCCCAACAGGTGCCCTCAATACCCATCACCCCCTCCCATCCACCGCCCTATCAACCCTCAGATTGTTCTCAGTTTTTAAGAGACTTTTATGGTTTGGCTCCCTCCCTTTTTTTTTTTTCTTCCCCTCCCCCATGGTCTTAAGTTTAAAAGACTTTTTAATACAACTTACAACTGCCCACGTACTCACAACACGTCCCTTACACGCGCACACACACACATTTACTTATTTCAAAATGAACATTCTAGACTCGTCGACTGCACCCTCAATTCACCATGGTCAACACCCTACCCAGACTATTTACTTTTCAGTGTGAGGGTAAAAAATACAAAGCAGATTTTTCTCTTAAAAAGCTCTATGAAGTAAACGAAAAAAGTTACCACGGCTTTGTACCGGGAGGGGGGGGGGGAACTAAAGGAAACAAATTACGCACAGGAAAGAAAAACCTCCCCATCTGGTCATCACCTAGTGGTCTAACACCTGTACAATATACGGCTAGGATGATTTTTTGATCACCACCCCCACCTAGAAACTCCAAAGTGGACGAGACTGTCGGAAACCAGGGATACGACTTCAGGCCCCGAGGGGGGATGACAGCTCGTGGCTTCCCTCCGAGACCCGAGGGGGCTGTCCCGTAGCGTTGTCCGCCCCCAAGTCCCTGCCTCCCGCCACCTGCCCTCCCCTTCCCACCTCCAGCTCCATCTCCTCACCTTTCGGCCCCAGCTCACGCGCTTCCCATCACTCGGTCAGCTCCTACCTCCGCGCCTACCTCCCTTTCGTTTTCATTTTTACTTCCCACGCCGGGTGGGGAGCGAAGAGAGCTGAAGATTCCGGTGGGCAACTGCACCGTTTTGCCTTCTTCCGCACCTCAACCTGGGCTCGCCGGGGTCGCTCCCACTAGAAGAGTACAGAACCCCGACCACCAGACAGACCTACAAACCCGGCGAGGAGGAAGGGGGCGGAGCAGGCGCGGACCTACACGTCACCCGCCCGGCAGCGGCGCCAACGTCGGCACGTCAGCTCCCTCCTGCCCCACCCCGTCCGCGTGCGCGCCGCCGCCCCGCCTCCTGCCCGCAGAGCTGCGAGAAAGACCCAGCCGGCGCCGAGGGCGCGCCCCCAAACGGGCACGGGCGCGGGCGCGCGCGTTCCCAGGACTCCTTGGTCAGGTGGGTGTCCTTACAGGGCCGGACCTGCAGCCTCTCGCTCACCATCTCAGAGCCTTTCTTTGCAATTACTTGAGTTCGCTGCGTCTTTTCCCTGATTCTTCTCCCTAAGATGAAGACAAAGAAGTAATAATTCCTATTAAGATACAGGAGGGAAGAGCAATATGAGGAACCGGGTAATTGCCATCTTCTTCACCAGCCAGAGCTCCCGGCTACTGGACACTTTATATACGGTTCCCTGGACTCAGGTTCGCTTTCCTTAAACTTTCTTAGTCCTCACCTTAGTTCTCTTAAAAGTTATCTCTGCTAGCGGGCCCTTTGGTGGGACAGCCCACACCAAAAACACAATGTCTGAAGATTCCCTGGCTCATTTGCAAAGACAGGAAGATGATATCAAGAAAAATTAACTAACCTCAAGAACTGCCTGGTGTATGTGTATACAGTTCTAGACTAAACATCAGGGATATGAAGATGGCATGACTTAATGTGCTGTGGCTCTTTAACTTTCCCAACTTGCCGTTCTCATAACGAATGCGTCTTGATGCCTAGTGGAACTGTGTTTTATAGAGAGGCAGTCAACAGTGATCCAGTTAATTCCTCATTGGCCAAGCCATAACCGGAGTTCTACGTTCAGTCTAGATTGAGCATGTTAAAAAAAAGAAAAGAAAAGAAAAGAAAAGAAAAGAAAAGAAAGAAAGAAAAAGCAAAACCTCAGAAAAGTTGGAATTATTTCGGAGGAGAGCTGATGACAAAGAGAACCCCAAAACGTGACAAATAAAAAAGTACTGGTTGAAAAGTACTGGATAAAGACTCATCATGTGACATAATTTGTTTCATGTCTCAAGAAAAGCAGACTTGAGAGAAACATTTCAGATCTTGAAGATCCCCTTCTAGCACTAGTCAAAGAAGTTGTCTGCCTTAGGATGTGTGGATGCATCAACCACCAGATTTGACCTTACTTAGATTCCAAGGCTTATTTCAGAGGCACTAGGTGCAGGGGAGCCATACATCAAGAGCAGACTTAGTTCCTGGTTTTATTAAAGTTATTTTCAATCTTGAGATCGGATCAGCCCTTGGTCCCAGACTTCAAAGAATTTACAGGTTAGTTTATGAGACAAGATAAATGTATTAAAAGATAAATAATGACAGGGAACCACATAATAATGAGCGGTACTAACAATAAGTGCTAGGAATTCACATGATAGATTGTTCTCATCACAGTTTCAGAGACTTAAGGGAGAAGAAGGAAATTGAAAATGGACCCTGCCTAGAACTGCCCTAGAACTAACCAAATGCGGCCCTTTACCCTTTAAACGTGGTGGCATGCAGTAAGTGCAAAACATACACCAGATTTTGAAACTTAATACCAAAAAAAGGTAAAATATCTGAATTCTTATATTGAGTATATAAGATCCATGTCATGGATCTTCTATGTTGAAATATTAACATTTGGCATATATTGAGTCAATATATTAAAAGTAATTTTAACTTTATTTTTTTATGTGGCTAGTAAGAAGGTTTTTTAAGAGATTTTTTTTTAGTTTATTTGTTTATTTATTTTGAGAAATATGGAGACAGTGCGAGCAGAGAAGGGGCAGAGAGAGAAGGAAAAAGAGAACCCCAGCAGGTTCCGCACTGTCAGCACAGAGCCCGATGCAGGGCTCAAATTCACAAACCATGAGATCATGACCTGAGCCTAAACCAAGAGTTGGATGCTCAAATGACTGAGCCACCCAAGCACCCCTAGAAAGTTTTAAATTACATAGGTGGCTTGCATCATTTTTATTAGACAGCCCTGGCCTAGAGGGTAATATACTTCATTGAACTCTAAGAACCATCTTTATCCTCTGTGTAATCCCTGGAGGGTTTTCCAAAATGTTGGTGGAGGGACACCTGGGTGACTCAGTTGGTAAGCATCTGACTTTGGCTTAGGTCATGATCTTGAGGTTCATGAGTTCAAGCCCCGCATCAGGCTCTGTGCTTACAGCTCAGAACCTGGATCCTGCTTCAGAGACTGTGTCTGCCCCTCCTCCACTCATGCTCTGTTTCCCTCTCTCTCTCTCTCTCTTTCTCTCTCTCTCTCAAAAATAAACATTAGAAAAATTTTTTTTGAATGTTAGTGGAAAGGCAGTCTGATTGCAGGATTCCCAATGAAGAGAAAGAAGATTGTCCAGGAAGTATGCCATGAGCAAAGACAAGGAAACAAGACTGCAGATATACTCTATGATAACAAGTAACCTGTTTGTCTATAATAGAAGGTTCTTATTGGAAGGTAGTGACAATAAAGTTAAAATTAGATAACAACTAATCTGTAAGAAGATTCAATTTTTAATTTAAGGAATTGAGTGAGTACTTTAGGCAATCAGGATTTTGGCAGTTAGAGAATGGGAATCTATGATTCTCTTGGCAATATTGAGTAGGATGGGTTGAAATTAGTGGGTGGCTGGACAACCAACTAAAACTCGTACTTTAAAAGATATTCCAAAAACAAGAGGGGATTGATTTAAATAAATTATAGTAGCCCTGCCTCTTATCAAAGGTTTCCCTCTCTGCTGTTTTAGTTACCTGAGGTCAACCACTGCTTGGAAGCAGATGATCCTTCTTCTGAGATATCATCAGACGGTCAATAGTATCCTAATGCTATGTCACAATGCCTGTGTCATTCACTTCACTTCATCTCATCACCTAGGCATTTTATCATCTCACAACAAAAGAAAAAGGGTGAGTACAGTATAATAAGATATTTAGAGAGAGAGAGAGAGAGAGAGACTGCATCCACATAATTTCAGTTACAGTACATTGTAATTATTCTATTTTATTATTAGTCATTGTTAATCTCTTACTGTGCCTAATTATAAACTAAACTTTATCATAAGTATTAATGTATTGAAAAAAAACAGTGTATATGGGGTTTGATATTATCATTAGTTTCAGGCATCCACTTGGGCAGTCTTGGAAGTATCCCCCACAGGTAAGGGGGGATTACTATATAGCACATCTCTAAAGTAGAATACTTTGTAGGCATTAAAAAAAGTATGACATGAATCTATATTGCTTGATATGGAAATATATCAAGGAGTACAACTGAGTAATTTGCAAAATAATACATATACAATATGAACCCATATATGTAAAATTATATACATGTGTGTATGTAACTAGATCATTTGAGTAATAGTGCCTTAATTTTCTCAAAATCATCTCAAAAACAGAAAATCTCAAGGTAGAAGTGTTTCCAGCATACTTTCAGTGGCTCAACAAAGTCATCCAAGGGTTGTCTTTTTTCATCAATATGTTCTAGCATCCTTAGCATGCTAAGCCTCTCATTCTCAGCCTTATCTCCTCAGGGATTGTCAGAATGGGTTGATATGCTCCAGACTCATTCATTTCTAGCCCTTTAATCTCTTAGTATTTCCTTCAGTATGCATGTCCACTAGGTCTGCTCAGCTCACCAGTGTCCCACAGCCTTGGTTTCTAGGCCTTTTGTGTTTCACATATTCTCAGACCACTGTTCACCCCTTCTTTTTGCCAACCCCAACTTACAACATTGTGTCTTAAAATTCTATCATTGCTGTACCCCAGTGCAGTTCCTTACCTGTACTTGGCACTTAACCTCTGGGGGATGCTGATTTTTAAAAAAAAAATTTTTGTAATGTCTATTTATTTTTGAAACAATGCAAGAGACAGAGTGCAAGCAGTGGAGGGGCATACAGAGGAAGACACAGAATCCGAAGTAGGCTCCAGGCTCTGAGCTGTCAGCCCAGAACCCGATGCGGGGCTTGAACTCACGAACTGTGAGATCATGACCTGAGCCAAAATTAGACACTTAACCAACTGAGCCACTCAGGCGCCCCTGGGGGGTGCTGTTTAATGATAGACTCAATTCTAAAATGAACTTCTGTAGTCTTTTTAATAAATGATGATGGTAAGGGAAAAAAATTAGATCACTACCATGGCAGACACTATTAGTTGCCTACCCCATCACCATTTTTCTCCTCTTCTTTAATAAAATGAATTTTTTTAAGTTACCAAACAACTAAAGAAATGTAACTTCTTTCCATTACCCTGGAAGTAATTCTATTTCCCTTTGAATAAGAATTTTGTAGAGATGGTCATGAGACCAAGGGACAGTTGGCTAAGGGGATTCTGCAGTAAGTTTTATCCAAGTGGCAAAATACAGGCTTATAAAATATAGAGAGCTATTCTTGGCTTATTGTTCAAGATGGTGGACTTCGCAAACATTTTGCCTGATGTTCTTTCCTATACACTGCTAAAATAAAAATGTAGAAAGAGAAAAACTGAGGAATAAATAAAAGAGTAAATTTATGTGTGTTTGTATGCATGTACTTATGAGAAGAGAAGGATGATAGATGGAGAAGAGGAGAAAAGTAAATGAAACTTCAACAATTTCCCAGAAAACAAAAGTAATAGTAGAGGTTTGACTAGGAATAACACCCAAAACCATTGCCAAAAAATACAATGAAGGAGCTACAAAAGAGTTGGTTGAGGCATGGCAGAGAGCAGAAACGAGACCAAGAGCTAAAAATGGGGATAATGTTCTAAATGTGGTGCACTTGACTCAGGTACCCCACATATTTCTTTCTTTCATTCATACACAACTGAGAGCAGGCAAAGACACCTGACCAACACAGAAACCAAAAAAGACCCCAAAAGTCTTCTTGAAATGAGTTGTGTAAATAGTACAGAGGAAGTGAAAGCTTTTACGTAGACAGCACAGAATAATACCATTCTTGTTCTGTCATTCAGGGCCAGCATCTAGAGAGCTAGTCACTTGCCTACTCATCCTAAAGTAAAACCTGATATTTAGCATTCCTGGTCCTGTCCTACCCAACCCAGCCACTTATTCACAACTCCTAAACACGAGAGAGAACTAGAAGACATCCTACTTATTAAAAGCAAAGGAAAAACCACATCAATGACCAGTTTATGTATACTTTTAAATATATATTTTATATATTTTAAGTTTTAAATTAAATATTAAGCTGTCAAAACAATTCAGATGTACTACACCTAGGATTGAAAGAAGAAAGGGAGGTAGGAAAGGAGAAAGAAAGGGTGGCCAAAGAGGGAAGAAATAAGGAAAGATACATAAAATCATCTTTTTTTTTTTTTTTAAGTCATCAACAAGGTTAATTCCTGCTCAAAGTCAAGGAGAATGGAGACTGAGTTAATGTCTTTGGAGATTTATGTAATTGATGAATTGGAAGCAATTTTAGTAGCCTGCTAGAGATGGAACCAGATGGCAAATGTAAGACAGTAAATGAGAAATGAGAAAATGAAAACAAGAATGAGAATCAGTTTTGTCTAATACATGCATGAAAAAAGCAGAACAACGGAGGAAATACTAGGATCCAGAGAAAGAGTTTTGTCTGTGTGTGTTAAGATAAAAAAACAAACATACAAGGTATTGATAGAAAGAAAGAACCTATGAGATGAGTTAAGTAAAGATACAATGAGGTGAAGTGAAGACATACAACAATGCACCCAAGACCATAGGTGAAGTTGTTCTTAACCTGGGTAGAGAGATACATTTCCTGTGAGACAGGGCAGGAGTAGACAATACTTGAAAATACAGGAAAACTTTAAAGAATTAAGGAAAGTATAGCTGTAAAAATTTCAAAGTTGACTATACAATTTGAAAAGTATTCTTCTTTTAGCAGCCTTGAAATTATGGCTTGTTCAGTGACTGAATGTTCTTAACTATTTCCTATAATATAAGATACACTAAATTTCTATAACTTATTATAAAATAAAGACAAAAAAACAATTTCAAGGATGCCGCCATAGGTTAGGTTTTAGAAAGCAATACCACCCATTCATTATAACCTACGAAGTGAAAACTGCAAGTCAGAGTTCTCATTGACTAATTTGACTTGATATCTCATTAGTTGCCCAAATGCCAGGTGACAACTTATTACACATGTGAGTATGTATATGAATGTAAGTTTTGAGTGCATAGATGTGATTTTGAAGAAAGAAGATTAGGGGTAGTTAGCTTGAAAACAAATCAGTTTTAGCTAGGCTTTTCATGTCAGAAGTTAGGTTTGCCTTTCTTATGCAAGCAAATCACCCACCCAAAGTTTGAGGCCGAAACGTATTTATTCCTTAAAGCATTGTGTGGGAATGGAAGAATCACACCCTGCCAACTGTTGCCATTCTGTGATTCTCCAAATGGATAAGTTAGGGCGTTGTTTAGGCTGTATATGAGACCCAGAATAACAGTAGCATTAGAGTTTTCATCTCACAAAATAGGATAGGTGGGTAATTGTAGTTTTGCAAGCTCCTTGGGAGCATCCCAGGTATAATCTGAAACTGGTCCATATGTTTGGAGGGCAAGGAGAGACCAAAGAAAGAGGAAGTCCACTCTAGGCTGGTAAGTGGCAGTTTTAATAACCAAAGGGAACTTACATACAAGGCTTGTTTTAGGGTACAACAAAATATGTGGATCCCTATATCCCCTGCCAAATCTTAGAAGTTTATATAGAGGCTTTAACTAGGTTCAGTCATGTATCCTTTTTGAATCATCGGTTATCTCAAGGCTGTGTTTAGGGCAGCTTCTGGGAGCAGGAAGCCAAACAGAACTCACATTCCAAAGATAGGGGACAGGGAGAGGTGCCTTTTACTGCCTGGGGTTCAGCTCGTGGGTCAACCAGCAGTTTTGTCTTTTCAGTCACCTCTCCCAACAGTAATCCTGGAACAGTATAGTTATGTTTGTGATTTTGTCATCCAGAGCCCCAGGTACTTTCTTGTTACTGTACCATTTCTAGGGGATTATTGTCATCTAATAATTTGAGATGACTTGCAACCAAGACCATATTCCAAGTAGCAGTCTGAGCAAGAGGAGGAACAGAGGGACACTTCTTGGGGACTGTGAGCTGAAAGTCACATGACCACACTTAGTTCCAAGGGCAGCTGGCAAATGTAGGTTTTATTTTAGATAACTATATATTTAGTTAAAATTCAGGAGTTCTATTACCATGGGAGATAAAGACATATTTGGAGACAAATGTTTCACCCACAATCCTTTTCCTTCTCAATTAAAGGGAACATACTGGTATTAAACAGATAAGGATAGCCTCTCTTCACTTCTTATCAGAACTGAGCCATGGGGAACAGAACAGAATATCAAGACTAACTTTTATCTCTTTTAAGCACATAAAAATTGAGCTAGTAAAAAATAGCAATATATAAGGCTCAATCTTAATTATTTGAAGAATTAATTTTTTCTGAAGTTTAAACTGTTCTTAAGCATTTTTAATATGGTCAAAATGAAGTTTTCATTCATTCTACCCATAAGTAATTGAGCATATGTCATATAACCCACACTTTGTTAAGCATCGTGAACTTTCCAAAGAAAAGTGTGATATAATCTCTATTCTCAGGGAACTTTGAAGAATTTATAGTTTGAAAAAGAGACAAATTTAACACTCACAAGACTATTCAAGAACTATTAAGTACTGAGTTGTGTGATACTTTATGAGTACAAAAGGAGTCCGAAATAAATACAGGCCACTGTTGGCCGCAGAAGATTAAAAACCTTTGTGAGGGGCACCTGCATGTCTCAGTTGGCCAGCTCATGTCATGATCTCACAGTTTGTGGGTTCAAGCCCTGCATCGGGCTCTACACTGACAGTACGAAGCCTGCTTAAGATTCTCTCTCTCCCTCTATGCCCCTCCCCTGCCCTTGCTCTCTCTCTCAAAATAAATAAACATGAAAAAAAAAAAAAAAACTTTGTGTAAAAGATGAAAATTGAGCTGGGCATATAAGAATAGATAGAATGTGGGGTGCCTGGGTGGCTCCGTGGGTTAAGCGTCCGACTTCGGCTCAGGTCATGATCTCACGATTTTGTGAGTTCGAGACCCATGTTAGGCTCTGTGCTGACAGCTCGGAGCCTGGAGCCTGCTTCAGATTCTTGTGTCTTCCCCTCTTTCTGCCCCTCCCCTGCTTGTGCTATGTCTCTCTCTGTCTCTCAAAATTGAATATATGTAAAAAAAGAAAAGAAAAGAAAAGAATAGATAGAATGTATTTTATAAAACCTTTCATATGCAATATCATGAAAGGTTTATTTGTAAGATTAGTTATAGAGAATAAAGGCATGTTGAATTTTAAGATTTCAAACTGTTACTAGCAGTAGCCTAAAAATGGCTGACTTAGTAGTCTATAAACAGGTTTATTTCTGTTTTTTGCTCTATGTCATATCTATAAATACTAGCTTGACACTTAGTAGACACCAAGTATTTGTCAAATAAATATACTTTCTTTTAATACTTAATGTTTCCTTGGGGCACCTGGATGGCTCAGTGGGTAAAGCATCCAACTCTTGATTTCAGCTCAGGTCATGATCTCACGGTGTGAGATCAAGCTCCTTGTGTGGCTCTGCACTGATATTGCACAGCATGGCCTATTTGGGATTCTCTCTCTCCCTCTCTCTCTGCCCCTCGCCCACTAGTATGCAGACACTGTCTTTCTCTCAAAATAAATAAATAAACATCCTAAAAAATACTTAGTGTTTCCTTTAGTATGTGACAAAGGACTTAAACTTTTAATGAAAGTGTAACTTTTTTTCAAAATTGAGGTGTGCTAAAGTATACTTGCTGCCCCATGTGACTTCTATCCAAATCAAGATACAGATTATTTCTGATACTCCTTAATCCTCCCTTATAACCCACCCAGTCAGCATTTAAATCCCGCCACCTCAGCCCAGCCACGCCAAAGTAGCCACTATTTTGACTTCTATCAGTATAGATTACTGTTCTTGGTTTTGAAATCCACATAAATGAAATCATATAGTATGTCCCTTAACATTTTTTTCATGTTATTGCCACACTGGCCTTAATTTATGAGGCTTGTTGATACTTCAAAGAGATGTTTTCCATCCTCTATTTTAAAAGTCTTTTCTTATGGGAAAATCCCATAAAAGTATGAAAGGTGTTTATTATGTAGTAATATAATTAGAAGTGTCATTTATCTTTAAATTGCAAAGAGACGTTATGTCCACTTTAAAAGCAGGCCAGGTCAAGACAGCCTCCATCCTGCACCATTGTAGTACAGCTTGGTACTTCCAAAGTGATGGGCAAGTTAACTTGCTGTGACTTTTTTACTCTAACAAACCTGAAAATGCCCTGTGAGAAGTTTAGGCCAATTACAAAGTTAGAGGCACCGTCCACACACAAAACCACTGTCACTTCTGACACCAACTGCAATTATGCAGGAGGAAAAAGGGGGAAATGGGGGAGTTCTCCCAAATTCATCTTCAGTTGATTTTTATATAGAGTCACAAAACTCACTGAAAGCTATACTCATGGCCATGGCTTATTAAAAGGAAAAGATACAGATTAAGATTAAAAGAAGTCACATGTAAAACAGAGTCTAGGAGACTTTTGAATACAGAGATTCAGTTGTCTTCTAGCCATGAAGTCAGTAGACATTACTGTTCCATCATTGATACATAACAGTATACATGGAGTACCACCAATCAGGGAGGCTCCTCTGCGCTTGGTGCCCAGGATCCCCTAGGCATGATGGATTGATTGATTGCCCACTTGGTTAATCTCAGTTTCCAGGTTCACTGATACTATGTGACCTAAAGCCCCCACCCTATGTCATATTTTGGTCTTTGTCACTGGCCAGTCCCCAACCTAGGACAGTATGAGTGTTGCCAGTCCCCAACCTAAATCACATTGTTATACTTCTCAGTATGACCCAAGTCCCTCAGGTAAACTCCATCTTATAAGGCTGAAGGCAAAAGCCAGGCCTTCTCTTTGGGCAAGCTCTAATTCTTTACTACACACCTCCTAAATCTTCACTTTTCTCATTGGAGAATTTGTCGTTTTCAAACCCTGCAATTAAATTGTTTTTCAAAAATTTTTTTTTCTCAACTACTGATTTTGTAAGTTCATATTTTACAACATTCTGAATGATTATGAAGCATCTCAACAGAGAATTAAGACTGGAGTAGGATTACTAACCTTTTCTTTTTCATCTAATTGTCCAATATGTATCAAAATGAAGATTCTACCAGGCTTACTGACTTGTAATGCACTCTTTTTAAAGTTGGACAACAGCTAGAAGATAAAATTAAATGTTTTTCAGTAGACTATAATGCGAAACTGATAATGACAGAAAAACGAAGTTGTTTAGTAACATTTCAGTGATTTTTGGGGCTTGGGGATTGGGTAAGGGTACAAGACTAGAGACTCTCCCTAGAGAGAATGTAAACTACCAAAGTTGTTAAAAATTGCCCCTATATTTTGAACATTCTTTCTTTACCTAATTGCAGAATTTACCTAATTTACCTAGTTACAGAATTCATCACTGAGGAAGTAATACCAGTATAATTTAAAGTAAAACTATAAGGGGTGCCTATGTGTCTCAGTTGGTTAAGTGTCTGATTCTTGATCTCTGCTCAAGTCATGATCTCGCTGTTGGTGAGATCAAGCCCCACATCAGGCTCCGCACTATCAGC
Source organism: Panthera leo (assembly GCF_018350215.1). Lineage (NCBI taxonomy): Eukaryota > Metazoa > Chordata > Mammalia > Carnivora > Felidae > Panthera > Panthera leo. The sequence continues at coordinate 90,351,792 of NC_056683.1, forward strand.
AGAGCCTGCTTGAGATTCTCTCTACCTCTCTCTGCCCCTACTCCACTCACGCTTTCTCTCAAAATAAACTTAAAAAATAATAATAAATAAAATGAGATTATGAGATTTAAACGTTAAGGTGCCACTTATTAATGTCAAGCTTTTCTTTAAAATAATTTTTGATTGGGGTCACCTAGGTGGCTCAGTGGTTGGGCATCTGGCTTTGACTCAGGTCATGATCTCACAGCTTGTGAGTTTGAGCCCCACATAGGGTTCTGTGCTGATTGACAGCTCAGAGCCTGAAGCCTGCTTCAAACTCTGTGTCTACATCTCTCTCTGCCTTCCCCCTCTCTCTATCATACACATGTGTACTCTCTCTCTCAAAAATAAACATTAAAATTTTTAATAAAAAAATGAATTTTTAATTGTATTTTGATGGGTTTAGCTCTTTCCTAGTTTAGATATGAGATGTAATTTTTTTGTTCGTTTTAAGATATGGTAGAGATATAGGATTTAGGTGACAAAGTAGGCTAGAGATTGAAATTCTACCTTAGCTTAAGCAGGAAGGACACTTGAAATCAATCAAATCACAGGTCAGGCAGACAGTCATTATACTCATTGGTCAGGAAGGGCAAGGTTCAAGTCAGGCATAAGATTCAGATTTCATTAAATTCTAGAGGCTCAGACTGAAAGCCACCTTTAGCTAATTCTGTAGGTTGATGTGAGGGTTCATTCATCCATTCACTTGTGAAACTGAATAAAGGAAACCTTATTTAAACTGGAGTCAGGAGGCCAGAATGGGGAGCTTTCATGCCCTACCACTCCCTGTCATTTGCAGACCCAAAAATGAAGAGAGGTATCTTGCATTCCTAACAGGAAGAGGCCTACCTTACTACTCTAGCAGGAGGAAAAAAGAATTTCTCCATGCCCAACAACAAGCTTAACCAGTGTGAAAATATTGCACCTCAGCCAATGGACTCTCACTTTCCTCCAATGGACTATCATTCACAGCAGCCCCCCACCCTCTGCCTTCTTCCTTTTCTTTACAAAGTAATGTTTCTCTCCTTTGATCTGTGGACTTGCCTATAATTGGCCATAGCTTGCATGTCCAAATTGCAATTCCTCTGCTATTATTGGATAAACATTTAGCTGGTAAAATAACTGGCTGTTTTCCTTTAAAGGTCAACACATTCAATTGATACATATTGAGCACCTACTATGAGTCAGCAGACACAGTAGCAAACAAGACAAACACTGTTGGCTTTTAACCAATGATAGCTAGCATTCACTGTTCACTTACTTGCTATTTGTAGGCATTGTGCTAAGCACTTCTAAATGGAACTCTAAAAGTGTTAATTATTCTCACTTTTATTATGTAGATTTCATAGGTAAGGAAATTGAGACTGTAGGAGGTTGACAATCTGTTTGGAAGAGAATGTCTAAAGGCCATTTGGCATACCCTCTAAGGCTGAACTTTCTTGCTATCAAGAGGCTCTTGTGAGTTGTAATGGACAGTTTCTCAGTATCTGAAAAGTGTATTTATCTTCTCTAGCACTTTCAGTTGCTATGCTGGATACAAGAGCGCCATCTTTTGTCAATATGTGGAATTTCATAAAGAAGGACAACCTGGGGACTGCTGACAGATTAGTCAAGGGTTATCTTATTCTCTTCTTTATTAAAAGGTTTATTGTCTATGGTTAAAAGGTTATTGTCTAAACTAGGAGATAGGACTCTTTTTTTCTATTATGCAGAAGAAAGAAAAATGGCAGCAGATAATTAATTTTTATCATATGAGCACTTAAGATGTACATTCAAGGTTACTTACCAATAAATTCTTTAAAAATGTGATGTTGATTTCACTAATACCACATTTAAAAATTTTAAATATGGCCTTAATTAATAAACAAAGAGAAAAATTGTCCCAACTCAAACATAAAGTCTCAGATTTACACAACTCTGAACAGACCTAGTTACTTAACAACTACTAACATGATTTAAAAAAAAAAAAAATCCTGACATATGTGCTCTGTGGGAGAATTTTTCCTTTTAAGCTTTCACAAAGACACAGCAAGAAATTATAAATACATATATAAGCAAAACAAGATTAAGCAACACTTTTTCATTATGTGTGTAGCACTACTTATAGTGTTTCCTTTTATAAAAGCAGAAATAGTATAATATGTTCTCGTAGTTTGAGACAGTGGAAGTAGACGACTATAGCCCAGCAATAGCAAGTTTGTATGTTGAGACCACCTCCCACAGACGTGAACAGTAGTTACTACTGCCCACAGTTGATGTTGGTCCCAGAATTCTGTCTTTTTCTGTTTAGCCATCTTCCAACTTAAATGAGCCAACTCAACTGGCCAGGGTCTACAAACTCAAAGAATAGAATTTTGAGGAGCAATGTTTACTAAAAGTTTAATTTAATCTCTATATTGAGCAAGCATAGCTTTTGACATAACCAAAATGGTTTTTTCTCTCACCATTCCGTTATATTTTATTGGGGTGGAATAGCTGTTCCTGGATGAAAACTCTGGTGGAATCTATAACTTTATTGTTGTTGTTATTGACTTTTAAATAATATAACCGTCCATTGTCATTGTAGGTCACAAATACTATTATAATTCAGTAATTAATTTAATACTAGACTATTTGTTGCTATGTAATAATGAAAATTTGTAATTGGATTTAGTATTCATTCGTCTCCTTTGTACTAGTTTAAGGCTACTTAGATCTGAAAGCCTGAACTGAAGAAGTGGGGTGGATCTTCTCTCTTCTTTCTTCATTTCATGACATGATATCACTATCATTTCCAAAGCCACACGCATCCCTTAGGAAGTGAGGGAATGTCAGGAGGTCAGGAGATACAGGAAATTTCTTACTTCACTGCAAATCTTAGTGGTTTCCTTCTCTGGGTCTAAAGGCGGGGGCCTCGGGCCAGTGTTGGAAAATGATTAAAACAGATTCTTTCTCTTTGGAGACACCTTTGAGGATCCCTTGGAAGGTCCCAACTAGACCTTTCCACCTCCCGCAATTCATTAGCTGATGCATCTTTTCTTGCTCAGGTTCTGGAAGCCTGATGTGTATCTACACCTCCTTTTTGAGAGGAAATCCTTACTCCTTCAGATGGCTTTCTTGGACAGAATCCAGAACGAACCACTCTAGCTCCTTTTCCCTGGCTTACTTCCCTAGCCCTGGTAAGTTTTGGGAATAAAGGAAACCAACAGCTCCCTCCTGGCTCCACTACCAAGCAACCAGTCAACCTTGTAGCCTCTAAATTTCCTGGGGTGGAGGCAGTAGAGAAAGACCTCGGACTACAGTCCACTTAAGATTTTGGGGGCATCAGTCTGACACTAGTTCTTTGCATTTTACAACTCCAGAAAACACATTTCAAAGCTCTACTATGGTCCCCCGGCAGTACTCCTCACTAGACTTGAGGTTAGAATGTCATACTCACCTAATATGCCTTTTCCTTGCAGAGGGTAGGTACTATTAAACAACAAAAATTCAAATGAGTAACTTAAAAGATCAAATTGGTTTTATTGAGTGATTCATGGATCTGCATCCCATCAAGCAAATAGAAAAGAGCTCCATGGAGGGGCACCTGGGTGGTTCAGTTGGTTATGCAGCTAACTCTTGATTTCAGGTCAGGTCATGATCTCCCAGTTCGTGGGTTCAAGCCCTGTGTCAGGCTCTGCAGTCACAGAGTAAACCTGCTTGGGATTCTCTCTCTCTCTCTCTCTCCCTCTCTCTCTGCCCCTCCCCCATTCACTTGCTCTCTCTTTCTCAAAACAAATAAATAAACTTAAAAAAAAAAGAGCTCCATGGAGCTATAGAAAAAGGAAGGTTTTTAAAGGAAGAAAGGAAGTGACAAAAGAAAATTATTGGCAATGAATGTATTGTTTTAGGCAAAGTTGCCCTCCTAAGGGGAACAGTGGGGTCTATCAGTAGATTTCCTAGTGCTGTCAGGGAAATTCCATATTGACTGATTAAAGGTTAATCAGTCCCCATTCCTAGCTGGGACTGAAACTGCATTTAAGTATGAAGTCTTGGTGTGGTGCCTTAACACGTATAACTCTGTTTAGGGCATGTGGATTTTTTTTTCTTTTCTTTTTTTTTTGACAGTGCTCACAACAGAGTGGCAGCTCTTCAAAGAAGCTACTCTTTTACTTTCTCTGATACTTTCCTTTTCTTTTTTAATGTCCTTGATCTGGTTGAAGGCTAAAAGAATCACATAACAGTTTCTTGAATGCATTTCTTTTGTCAGCCTGTGTGTGGACGGGAAAATGATTCATCCTCAGTTGAGCATCCTGTCATCTGTTTGTGCTTCAACAGAAACTATGATGGGAATACTCCTACTCTAAGATCCTGTTAGAAATAGAGGCACAAAAAAGTGGGACATATCATAGAACCTAGGTGTGAATAGCATTAGCACATACCAGACCAGGGTCTGAATATTTCTTATAATTGTGTCATTTTTTCCATCTCTGTTACCACCATCTTCATTAAAACTTCATAACCTCTTACCAGTACTGCTCCAGTCATTTGTCTCTGGTTTTTATCCCAGCTAAGTGTGTTCTTCATAATACCACCAGATTGCTTGACCCAAAATGCAAATGTTACCTTGTCAGTTATTTGCTTTAAATCTTTCAAAATTTCCCAAAAGCATTGCCCTTGAGGCAAGCTCCTTAAATGTTAGAGTGCATAGAATTGACCCTGGAATCTTGTTAAAATTCAGATTCTATCTGAGTTGGGTTTGGAATGTGGCCCCCAAATCTGCACTTCTAAAAACCTCTGTGGTATTGTGACAGCTCTAGCTGCAGCTGGAAGAACGACTCTTTGAGTACCACAGGCCTAGAGAAGTTTTGGCTCCTTAGAGGTGCCATTCAAAGACATAACTAAACTTAACCTGTACCCTGATTTCATCTCTTACCTTTCCCTACAGCTACAGTTTAGAGTTCCCAGAAAACAATAATTTGTTTCATGTCTACTATCTGTTTTTCCTATTTGGTTTTTTATTTTGTTTTGTTTTTTGATATTTTACATATAGCAGTAGTAACTGAGATCTCCTCCCCTCAAAATTTCCTTCACTTCCAGAAAGCAATTCCCTACATTCACAAATTGGCTTAAGAGTATTATATTCATTTCCTGTGGCTGCTATAACAAATCACCACAAACTTGGTGACTGGAAAAACATGTATTCTCTCACAGTTCTGGAGGCCTGTGCCCAAAATCAAGGTGTCAGTAGAGCTGTGCTCCCTCCCATGGTTTTAAGGAAGAATCTGTTGTTTGCCTCTTCCACTTCTGGTGGCTCCAGGAGTTCCTTGGCTTGTGGTTCTAATCTCTGTGGTCACATTGCCTCCTCCTCTTAGGTCTCAAAACTCTCTGCCTTATAGTTATAAGAATGGATATATTTTCATTAAGGTCTACCCAGATAATACAGGAAAAACTCTACCTCTCAAAATCTTACTCATATCTTTCAAATATAAGGTGATATGCACTCTTGCCATATAAGGCAATATTCACAGGTTCTGCAGATTAAGATGTGGACATATCTCTTTGTGGGGAGAAGGTCACCACTTAAACCACTACATGCCTCTTTATAGAGCATATGGCATCATAGGAAAAATAGCTACCATTCATTTTATTTATTGTTATTCTTTTAGGACATTTTCCCTGATTCCTAGCACTTATTCAAATGCCCCTGTGCTTATCTTTTATATATCAGATATCACACTCTATTATGTATGTTAGTTCTCTTTCATGTCTAATTTAACATGTGTACTTACATTTTATGTCATATATAATAGGTATACTATTATCTGTGACATAGTAGGTGCTCAACAAATATAATAAAGTTTTGTTTTTTGTTTTCTTTTTTTTAAGTAGAGGGACTTTCTTATTGTCCACACTGGCATAGGTACTTGTATACACATACAGCACTGAACTTCTCCATTTTATCACTTACCATTTTGTAATTAGGTACTTCCTCCTGTATTTGTTTGGTGTCTGCTCTTCTAGGTTATAAATTCCATGAGGTCAGGGACCATGTCTTTTTTCCATTGTCCTTGCTTTCTTCCTGACATGGTGCCCAGCATAATTTGCTCAGTAAATAGTTGTTAAGTGAATGACCAGTTGAATGAATGGATCCCTGTAAGAGAGATTGATGAGAGGAATGGTGCTCTTAAAGTTTAGTTTAACATTAGGGGTTGCAAAAGGGGAGTGTTCTAGGAAAAGAGTAAGAATGTAAGAGGGTTTCTCGAAAACTAATTGGAATACTACTTAAGGATAGAGTGGGAAGGAGACAGCAGGAGTAAGAGGGAGCAAGGAAGAACAGGGCCCTAATAATAGCTACTATTTATTGGAGGGTTATTATATACCAACCTATTAACCATTTACTCATGCAGTAAAAGTGTGCCTATACCCTCTGAGCAGCCTCTTTTCTTGCACCCAGCACACTTTGAGAATAGACTCAGCACTTCTGGCATTCTCTGCAAATGAAAGTCCAAAAACACTGGTTTAGGAATGTAAATGTTATGAATTTTTTGGGGGGTGGAGGGAGGGAACCTATCTTGCACACAACAGGATAAGCTTCAAGCAAGCTTCTTCAGCAGGTATCTCGGTTCATCTGTTTCTTCATCTGTACAGGCTCTAGATCTCTCCATTTCTCCCTTTGCCTACGCTGATTCCCAAGACTCTATATTATAATGAGGCATTTTGTTACAGTATCTTCACAGTAACAGAAAATTAGTAAAGCAGTAAGCTTTAGTTTATTTCTTAAGACTTAAATTACCTCATTTATTTTAAACATCATAACAACCATAGGAGGTAAGATTTTGTAGAGATATAGAATGATTAAATAACTTATCCAATATCACACAAATAGAAGTACTGCTAGATTCAAATCCATATCTTCTAGTGCCAAAGTCTATGATTTACCATTATTCAAGTGTAGCACTTTGACTTTATATTGAAATATCCATCTGTGCTTGGCCCCTAGACAAATGTTTCCAAAGAGAGCTCTCTCACTGGGGATCATCTAAAAGAATTAATGAATCAGAACCTCTGGGAGTGGGGCCAGGTCCTACATTTTTAACAACCTCCCTGGCAATTCTTACGCACATTTAGCATTTAAGAGACCTCTGCACTAGACTACAACTACTTCAAGAATAAAGCCTGTGGTTTATTTATCTTTGTGGTTATTTATCTTGTCATCAGTGACTTGCACAGTGCCTAACTTAGAATAAGTATAAAAATAAATGTGTTGGGTTAAACCAAATTGATTTAGGGCTCCTCCTAATACTCTTCAGTGAAGACTACTTTCAGAATCTGAGATGGAAGTGAACTTTCAAGTGAAGATTAAGTGGCTTTAGCTGTAAGATTTAGAAGGAATCAGAACAGAAAACTTGCAGGTCATTAGACTACTTGGATGGAAATCTAGCAGTGTATTGTGCTCACATATTAAATCTAACCAAATCTTCAATCAACCTCAGAGCTTAGATCTGGGTGCTGTTTATACTATTGAATGACCCTGACTCCAAAAGATTTATCAGAAAGGTACTCAGTATCTTTTCTCATATCTTTTCCCATTAGCAAATTACCCCCAAAGGGATAGGTCTGCAGAAAAAAACCTCTGGTCACGTGTTCTGGATAAGGAAACAGCAGTTTTCAGTAATTACCACCCCCATAGGAAAAAAATCAGCAATAAAATGTGTGAGGCCTCCTAACTTGCAGGATATAAGTTATAATTCAAGAAACAACACATTTCATTGGAAAAGAACCTGAATAAACATAGCTGAGTGAAGCATCACAGGGTTAAGCTCTCCCACCCCCACCACCCCCCTGTAGCAGAGCCTAAACTTGCCTGAAAGCCGGAATTGAATTATATTTCTCTGGCGTGCAGAATGAGTATGGGAAGACCCATCAGACCTTCCTAGACAGTGTTACACCATTTTGAGGTCTGTATCTTGATTCATTATTTCACTGCTGGAGTTTAATCTTTAAGTAAATTTTCTCTGAAAGGGTGAATGGATGGTGTATTTTCTGAATTTTTGCATTTCCAAGATATTTTCTTCAGTTGCCCTCACATGAAAGATAACTTTCCCAGGTTTTAAAGTCTTTAGTAAAAAATAAATAAATAAATAAATAAATAAATAAATAAATAAATAGGTTTGTTTACTCAAAACTTAAAATGTGTCCACTCTCTACTGACATTTATTATTTAGTAGAGGAAACTGAAGTCTTTCAGGGAGGAAGAATTCCTGTCCTCTTCAAGGTCCATCTAGCTGAGCTAGGAATCAAATTGACATGAGGCAGATTAACGGGAGAAAATCAAATTTAATATCACATGTATGGGGGAACCCACACAGACATGGAAATTCCAAAGACAGCAAAAATGAGGTATGTAGGTCATTCTGAACTAAGGAGAAAGGGTAGGGATTCAGATCTTCAAAGAGAAGGAATGCAATCCTCAGGAAGAATGGAAAGGAGTGATGTTTGGTAAACAAATGTTTGCTGGGTGTCAGAAACAATGGGACAAAGATAAGACTTTGATCAAGCAGGCCTTGCGATGTTCCTCCCTATCTTGCATTCCTGGTTCTTACCATAGGGTAGCTATGTATGGTGATAGCTCTCTTCCTGGAGCAGGTCCTCTATCTAAACTTTTAGGCAGTTGTGGAGCAGATGAAGAGCTTTCCCTGAATCTGTCTATCTTTTCTTTAATATATTTCATTCTATAAGTCTATCTGCACATTTCTTTTGGATTTTTCCTAGAAAGGTCCTAGCATTTCTAATCTCCGTACTAACATCTTTTCTTTACTTAGGGATTCTTTCTTAGCTGTGTGTTTAATCATTCTTATAATTATTCTGATTTCTTATTGAAAAACACCTAAAATTCTTATATTGTGTTTTTATTCCTGTCTTCTGTATCTGTCAAAGTCTACCTTACAGTTTTTTTCTATATATTTATATGTCTATATGTACCTACATATACTGGAAGAGGTTAGACATTCAATAGTTTCTTTTCTGCATTGCACTGTACATGTTAATATTTATGTTATTTATTTTCTTGCATTCATTCTTTATTTTACACATTTTGTTTCATTCTCTGTTTCTTGTTTTAATGTCACCTTGTTTTTTCCTAATAATCTGCTCTTCTTTGATATAGGTCAGGGACTTGTCAAACCGAAGATGTCAAATGCTTTTCTAAAATTACTCAGTTTTCTTGATGGAAGTGCCAGGAAAATTCAGTGATAAAGAGTCTTTTTAGCAAATGGTGCTAGGACAATTGAATATTCACATGCAAAATGATGACATCGAACTCCTACCCCACACCATACCCAAATAATATCTTAAAATGAATCAGAAACATAAATGTAACAGCTAATACAACAAAATTTTCTGAAGAAAATATAGAGGGAGATCTTCATGATTTCTAAGATATGATAGCAAAATATAAGTGATAAAATAAAAAATGATAAGTTACCTAAAAGCTTTTGTGTTTCAAAAGATATCCTCAAGAAAATGGAAAAAAAAACGCACAGCATGCGAGCATGCAAGAACATATTTGCAAGTCATATTTCTAATAAGGGTTATATCTCGAATAGATAAAGAATTCTTCCAACTCAATAATAAAAGAGTAGATAATCCAATTAAAAATAGCCAAGGATCTGAATAGACATTTCTGCAAAGAAAATGCACAAATGGACAATAGGCACTTTAAAAAAATGAAAAAACAACAAAACAAACCCAACATTAGCTCTCAGAGAAATGTAAATCAAAATGACAGTGAGGTTCTCATGCACTAGAGTGGATATAATAAACAAGTTAGACAGGGGCGCCTGGGTGGCTCAGTCGGTTAAGTGTTGGACCTTAGCTCAGGTCATGATCTCTTGGTTTATGAGTTTGAGCCCCACATTGAGCTCTGTCCTGACAGCTCAGAGCCTGGAGCCTGCTTTGGATTCTATGTCTCCCTCTCTCTCTGCCTCTCCCCCACTTGTGCTATGTCTCTCAAAAATAAATAAACATAAAAAACATTTTTAAAAAGTCAGATAATAAGTGTTGGAAGATGTGAGGAAGTTGGAACCCTCATACACTGGTGTAAAATGGTACAGCTGCTTTGTAAAGCAGTTTGGCAATTCCTGAAGACATTAAGCATTGAGTTAACATAGGACCGTACAGTTCTACCTTTTGGAATCTACGTAAAAGAAACAAAAAATGAAAATGTTCACATAAAGCTTTGTACATGAATGTTTATATTAGCATCATTCACAATAGCCAAAAACATTGAAGTAGTGCAAATGCACATCAACTGGATAAACAAAACACAATGCAATACTATTCAGAAAAAAGAAGCAATAAAAAGGAAAGAAGTACTAATACATGATACAACATGCTTGCCTAAGGCTGGGGGTAGGGAGATGGGGATGGAAAATAAGTGTATATGGGCATGTGATTTCTTTTAATAATGATATAACTGTTTTAAAATTAGATGTGGTGATGGTTGTACAACTCAGTAAATACAAAATATTTATTTCAATTTCAATCAATGAATTTTATGATATATGTTTTATCTGAATAAAACTATTAAAATCACCCAGATTTTTTTTGTGTATAATGAGTTTTTAGTGATACACCATTTGTTTAATTTAATGTTCTTTCTCTTTCCTGAAATCCCCCTTCATAAACATTATGTTGATTTTTTTTACCCTCATCTTCAAACAGGGAGAGTTCTAGTCAACAGGCAATATGTAAGACTTGCCATAACTCTATCTCTAGTTAGGTGCTGATAAATTCTCTTCTCAGTTTATGCCTAGATATCAGGTTAAAGTACACAACTTTTAATAAAACATTCAAGAGAAGATATATAATGAATATATTGGTGCCTTGATCAGAACTTATTTCTTGAGAAATTGATCAGAGGACCGAGAGAACAAACTGCACAACTAGAGGGTGAGGGGGGCCACATTGCAGAAGGTAGGAGGTGAGGAGACATGGTGTGTGGAAGAAATGGATTGCAGGTGCTACAGAGGGGAGGGAGCCCTGGTCATGGAGAGAGAGAGGAGGGGGGGGGAACACACAGGAGATTGTACAAGGAAAACCCTTCCTCAAAGCCATCAACTGGGAAAACAAGAGGGGCTGATCTTCATGAGTTTTTACCAGTGGGGCTCAAAGACTGGAGTGTTAGAGGTCCACAGTGTGGTAGTATAGAGCCCCAAGGGTGCTACAGTGTGCTCCTGTGGAGAAGGAAGGCAGGTTACCTGGGGGCAGATGGTGCCATCTGAGGATCTCCTGAGACAATGGGAAAGACAGGTTCCCCCTTCTTGGAGCACTTCTGAGAGAGGTGGCATTGCCTCTCCAGGGACAAAGGAGCCTGTGGGTGCTATTTCCCTCCTTTGCACCTCAGCTTAGGCATAGAGACATCTGCTGGGGGCAGCTAACCAGGACACTCTCTCCTTAGTGTGCTTTGCACCAAACCCTATATTCCTGCTCTCTGGTGCAACTGCCTTTCTGTGTCAAACCTGCATTAATCCCAGCACAACAAGACCCTCCCCCACAAGACCACTGCAGGTCTCCATTACACCAGGTCCCTAAAGTTTGCAGTTCTTAAAACTCAACTGGCCTGCCTGGGATGAACCCTAAAGTGCACTGTGCTGGTCCAGGCAGGCAAACAACCTGGACATAGACACTATGAAAACAGTAATCTGAAAAACACCTAAGACGCACAAGGGGAAATTATTCACTCTTCTGGGAGGGCTTCCCTGACAGCAGCAAACAATAACTCTCCTCTACAGGGATGAAGGAGCTGGCTGACACCATTTCTCTGGCCCACCCTTCATTATAAACTAACTTCAGTAAACAGCACAGTGCCAACACCAGCTAAATAACCTACTTCACCAAGTCCCTCCCCCTGCACTCTGCTGGTACTGTTTTTCTAGGGCAAGCATGCTTAACGACAAGTACTGTGGGCCCCTCCCCCAGAAGATCAGCACAACCCCCCACATGCACCATATCTACTGACCATAGAGTGCTGCAGAGCTTCAGCTGTAGTGAAAATCACATCAGGTCTCTTTTAACAAGCAGGCCAGAGCACACCTAGTTAACTCTGGCAAAGGTCCATACACTGCAGGCAAGGAAAAACTCTGCAGAGGACTAACCTGAGAGAGCAGCCATAACACAGCAACAGAGTTCACATAGCATACCTCTGAGACACTTCCTGAAGTGCCAGGCCCTGGACATTATATGATCTCTTCATAAAGCTATTAGTCTCAGAAGCAAGAAATATAACAGGCTTTCCTAGCACACAGAAGACAGAGACCTAGACAAAGTGCCAAGATGGAGGAATTCATCCCAAAAGAAAGAACAAGAACAGGTCACAGCCAGGGATCTAATCAAAACATATATAAGTGATATGCCTAATTCAGAATTTAAAGCAGCAATCATAAGAATACTAGCTAGGCTTGAGAAAAGCATAGAAAACATCAGGGTTACCATTACCGCAGAGATAAAAGAGCTTAAAACCAATCAGGCCAAAATGAAAAATCCAATAACAGATTTGAAACCAACTAGATGTAATGACCACAAGTATGGAAGAATCAGAGGAATGAATAAGTAATCTAAAAGAATTATGGAAAATAATGAAGCTGAACAAAACAGGTAAATAAAAACCTTAGATCGTGAAGTAGACTTAGGGAACTCGGTGATTTCATCAAGAGTAATAACATTCATATCATAGGAGTCCCAGAGAAAAGAAATAAAAGGGGGTAGAGGGTTTATCTGAGGAAATTATAGCTGAAAATTTCCCTAATCTGGGGAAGGAAATAGACTTCCAAATCCAAGAGGTACAGAGAATTTCCATCAAAATCTACAAAAGCAAGAAAACATCAAGATATTGTAGTTAAATTTGCAAAATATAAAGAAAAAAAATCCTAAAAGCAGCAACACAAAAAGTCCCTAACTTACAAGGAGAACCAATAAGGTTAGCAGCAAATCTCTCCACAGAAACTTAGGCCAGAAGGGAGTGGCATGATATATTCAACATGCTGAATATGAAAAATATGCAGCCAAGAGTACTGTATCCAACAAGGCTATCATTCAGAATAAAAAGAGAGATAAAGAATTTACCAGGCAAAAACTAAAGCAGTTTGTGACCACTAAACCAGACCTGTAAGAAATATTAAAGGGGACTCTTTGAGTGGGAAAGAAAGACTAAAAATGACAAAAACTAGAAAGGAACAGAGAAAATTTCCAGAAAAAAATGGCAAAGCAAATAATTAAATGTCACTAAATTCATATCTATCAATAATTTCTCTGAATGTAAATGGACTAAATGCTCCAATGAAGAGACATAGGGTGTCAGAATGGATTAAAAAACAAGATCCATCTATATGCTGCCTACAAGAGACTCATTTTAGACATAAGGACACCTGCAGATTGAAAGTGAGGGGGATGGACATCATGCAAATGAATATTAAAAGAAAGCCAGAGTAGCAATATTTATTCCAGACAAACTAGATTTTAAACCAAAGACTATAATAAGTGATGAAGAATATCCCTATATCATAATAAAGGGGGTCTCTCCAAGATCTAACTATTGTAAATATTTATGCCCCCAACACGAAAGCACCCAAATATATAAAACAATTAATAACAAATGTAAAGGAACACATTGATAATAATACAATAATAGTAAGGAACTTTAACACCCCACTTCCATCAATGGACAGATCAGAAAGTCAAACAAGGAAACAATGCCTTTGAAGAACACACTGGACCAAATGGACTTAACAGGTATCTTCAGAACATTTCATTCTAAAGCAGCAGAATGCACATTCTTTTCAAGTGCACATGGGACATTATCCAGAATAGATCACATACTAGGTCACAAATCAGGCCTTAACAGGTACAAAAAGATTGAGATCATACCATGCATATTTTCCGACCAGAAGCTATGAAGCTTGAGGCTAACCACAAGAAAAAACCACAAATACATGAAAGTTAAAGTCATCCGAGTACATAATGAATGGGTCATTTAGGAAATAAAGAAGAAATTTTAAAAATACACAGAAGCAAATGAAAATGAAAACATTTAGTCCAAAACCTTTGGAATCACACTGCAGCAAATGCGGTCATAGGAAATATATAGCGATACAAGCCTACCTCAAGAAACAAGAAAAATTTCAAATACACAACCTATCCCTACACCTAAAGGAGCTAGAAAAAGAACAACAAATGAAGCCTAAAGCCAGCAGAAGGGAAATAATATAGATTAGGCAGAAATAAATGATATAGAAACAAAAAATCCCTGTAGAACAGATCAATGAAACCAGGAGCTGGTTCTTTGAAAGAATTAATAACATTGATAAACCTCTAGCCAGACTTATCACAAAGAAAAAGCAAAGGACCAAAATAAATGAAATCGAATAAGAGAGAAGAGATCACAACCAGCAGCACAGAAATACAGTTATAAGAGAATATTATGAAAAATTATATGCTAACAAATTGGGTTATCTGGAAGAAATGGATAAATTCCTAGAAACATCTAAACTACCAAAACTTGAAAGAAATAGGAAACTTGAACAAACCAATAACCAGCAAAGAAATTGAATCAATAATCAAAAATTTCCCAATAAACAAAAATCCAGGACCAGATGGCTTCCCAGGGGATTTCTACCACACATTTAAAGAAGAGTTAATACCTGTTCTTCTCAAACTGTTCCAAAAAATATAAATGGAAGGAAAATTTCCAGATTCTTTCTAAAATGCCAGCATTACCTTGATTCCAAAACCAGACAAAGATGTACCGGCACAAAAAATAGACATGTAGATCAATGGCACAGAATAGAAAACCAAGAAATAGACCCACACTTATATGGTCAAAAAATCTTCAACAAAGCAGGAAAGAATATCCAATGGGAAAAAGACAGTCTTTTCAACAAATGGCGTTGGGAAAACTGGACAGCAACATGGAAAAGAATGAAACTGGACCACTTCCTTACACCATATACAAAAATACATTCAAAATGGATGAAAGACCTAAATGTGAGATAAGAAACCATCAAAATCCTAGAGGAGAACACAGGCAGTAACCTCTTTGACATCAGCCATAGCAACCTCTTACTAGATATACATCTCCTGAGAGAAGGGAAACAAAAGGAAAATAAACTATTGGAACTTCATCTAGATAAAAACTGCACAGTGAAGGAAACAATCAACAAAACTAAAAGGCAACCTTTGGAATAGGACAAGATATTTGCAACTGACATATCTCATAAAGGGTTAACATCCAAAATCTATAAAGGACTTATCAAAATCAACACCCCAAAATCAAATAATCTGCTTAAAAATGGGCAGGAGACATGAATAGACATTTTCCTAAAGATATCCAAATGGCTAACAGACACATGAAAAGATGCTCAGCAACACTCATCGTCAGGGAAATACAAATCAAAACTACAATGAGATATCACCTTACACCTGTCAGAATGGCTAAAATGAACAACACAAGAAACAACAGATGTTGCCAAGGACGAGGAGAAAGATAAACCCTCTTACACTGTTGATGGGAATGCAAACTGGTGATGCCACTCTGAAAAACAGCATGGAGGTTCCTCCACAAGTTAAAAATAAAACTACCCTTTGATCTAACAATTGCACTACTAGGTATTTACACAAAGGATACAAAAATACTGATTCGAAGGATACATGCACCCCAATGTTCATAGAAGCATAATCAACAATAGCCAAATTATGGAAACAGCCCAATTCTCCATATACTGATGAATGGATAAAAAAGATATATACAGTGAAATATTAATCAGCCATTAAAAAGAATGAAATCTTGCCAATTGTCATGACGTGGATGGAGCTACAGAGTACTATGCTAAGCAAAAAAAGTCAGAGAAAGACAAATGCCATATAATTTCACTCATATATGGAATTTAAGAAACAGATGAACATGGTGGGGGAAAACATGAAGCAAACCAAAGAATAGATTCTTAACTATAGAGAACAAACTGAGGGTTGCTGGAGGGCAGATGGGCGAGGGAATGGGTTAAATGGGTGATGGGGTATTAAGGAGGGCATTTGTCTGATGAGCAATGGGTGTTGTATACAGTGTGACTCCCTAAATTCTATACCTGAAACTAATACTACACTGTATATTAACTAACTGGAATTTAAATTAAAACTTAAAACTTAAAAAAAAAAGAAAAAATCTCTGTTTTGGATAGGTGTATCCACCCCCAGCTACTATTAGTTTTGGATGCTAAGAGCTGACAACTGCATCTTTACAAATTTTTTTTAAGGTTTTGTTTTGTTTTGAGAAACAGAGAGAGACAGAGCACATGCAGGGGAGGGGCAGAGAGAGAGGGAGACACAGAATCCAAAGCAGTCTCCAAGGCTCTGAGCTGTCAGCACAGAGCCCTATGCAGGGCTCAAACCCACGAATGTGAGATCATGACCTGAGCCAAGGTCAGACACTCAACCAACTGAGCCACTCATGCACCACTGACAACTATATCTTTAGAGAATTGCTTCCACTTAAGTGGAGTTGCCACACCTGGGAACTTACACCTATCCCTCTGCCCCCACACATACATTCACATACACACACCAGACATGGCCAGTGGCCACTTGTATACTAAAATATGACCTCTTTGCCTCAAGGTAGGACCCACTGTATGCTACAAGTCATATTCCAGAGCTCCCTATGGGACCAGGCTGATGTGAGTCTCTAGCCAATACCACATGCTTTGCTTCCATTTCCTCCTCTGTCCTGATTCCCTCCCTCCCTTTCTGAGAGCACTTCCTAAATAAATCACTTTCACAAGAATCTCTGTCACAGGTTCTACTTCTTAGGAATGCAACATAAGATTAGCAGTGTTTGTAACAGAACACCAGACCATAATCTCCTTCCTTAGTTTGTGTCTTTCTGGAAGAAAGGGTTAGAGACTATTCCCCAAGCAAAGGGATGATATTCAATATTTGATAACCTGGACACCAAGACATCTGAATGCACACAGACCTAATAAGAATGAATAATGGGTGTAAATAAAAGTAGAATATACTAAGCACACACTGGCTGACTATTGGCCCTGCTCCAGCATCTAGCAAAGCATGTAGAATCTTTGTCTCTCAATAAGTATTTATTTTATAAATGAATTAATGGATATGTGAGTGAATGAATGAATGAATATTTTTCATTTGGAACTAAAGCACATGTTCCTGTGATTTACATATACTAGTCTTAGTTTCTATAAACCATTTAGCATCTATGATTGATTAATTTTTCCAGCGATAGCCGCAATAATTTACCTCATACTATTCTAGAACCTAGCCACACCTACATCAAAAGGTGGCATCCATGTGTTTCTCCACTGAATCCGGGCAAGACTTTGTGATTGTTGTGTCTAGTATGACTAGTACAGTGTGGCCGAAGTGACACCATGTGACTTCTGAGGCTAGGTTGTAAAAGGTGTTATAGCTTCTGCTTGGCTGTCTCTCTTGATGTGCTTGTCCTTAGGATCCAGTCTCATCTGTGAAGAAGTTGTGGTCATACTGAGAAGCCCATATGGAGAGAAACCTCAGGCCTGGTTGAGCTCCCAGCTGACAGCCAGCACCAACTTGTCAGTCATGTGGGTGGGCCTTCTTGGTCAGGTCTCCCCGCTGACAGCACATGCAACAGAGATAAGCCTTCCCCACAGAACCCTGCCCAAATTGCAGATTGATGAGCAAAACAACTGATTGCCATCTTAAGCCACTGTGTGGGGGTGGTTTGGTATGTGCCAATAGATAATTAGAATAAGATTTTAAATGAGGGAAGGGATAGGAAGTAAATGATGGCTTTTTAAAAACAGGAGAAGCCATGAATCATTTTAGTTGTTGTTCTTTAAGTAAGCTCTAGGCCCAACATGAGGCTTGAACTCACAACCCTGAGGTCAAGAGTCACCTGCTCTACCAATTGAAGCAGCCAGGTGCCCCACAATGAGTAGTTCTTTTCTTTTAATTTTTAATTTAGAAGTTTATTGTATTTTATTAATTTGGTAATAACCATTTACTATCTAGCATTCTTTGGGCTTTAAGTTATAAACCTAGTTCAAACTATATCAGGACAATATGGGAATTATTGGCTCTTGTAATTAGTAGTCGTGTTAAATGACCAAATCATTCAAAAGACATAAATGAAAGGGCCTGAAGAACAGTGAGAACCAGGGAATTGAAAATTGTTCGAACTCTCGTATCTCTTTTTTTCTCTACTTCCACTTTGTTCTTACCTATTGTTGTTTCATTCACAGAGCTTGGAATATCACTTCTGATGTCTCTCGACCCTCACAGATTATAGTCTTTGACTCCCATCACCTAAGAGAGACTGACTTTCTTAGTTACAGTTGAAAAATACTGCAGAAAGACTTGGAGTGGCTGTCTTAGACAGCCACTTAGATGCCTTTTCCTGCATAAATTGTCTATTGCAGCTGGTTGAGGAGCAGGTCATTATATATGTGTGGGCATATGTACTATGTGTGTATATATCAACCAATCACCTATAAATCGATTATCTATACCTGCACTCACTACTTAGGGGAATCTCATGCCTCTATCAATAATATGTTGGTGATTCCCAAACATTCCAAGACCTGACCTGACCCCAATTCCAGGATCTTATATCCAAATGTTTACTTCTCATTTTCACTTGAATGTCTAGTGGTGACTTAGTCAAGATAGGCTAGGTAGTAATAAATCCCAAAATTTCAGTGAGTTAACATAACAAATGTTTATTAGGTTGTGCAAAGTCTGTTGCAGAAATGAACAGTTCTTCAGGATGACTGTTCTTCGTGTGACTACTCAGCAGTGCAGACTGATGGAGCCTCCACCATCCTGCAATTGCGCTATCTGAAATATAGCTCCTCCTTGATTAGTGAGATGGAGTATGAGAATGCTTCTCCTGGGATGTGATACTATTATTTCAGTTTATGACCTGTTAGCAGGAACTGCTCACATTGTTTCACATAGCTTTCAGGTGATGGGGAAGTATAATTCTCCAGTGTGTCCAGGAGAGGAAATGTGGGTGAGTACTAGAAGTCTCTTTCACAAGAGGCACTCTTGAGAGGTTTCTGTTCCTACCACCTGCCCCCAATCTTTGCAGCATTAGTTATCATAATAAATGAGATCCATTCAGTATCTGAAGCCAGATATCCTAGAGTCATCCTCACCTCCTTCAGAGTCCACGTCAAATCTATCTGTATAAATGTTCAGTCCTGTCAGTTGTCTCTATGTTGAAAATGCACCCACAAAAAAAGGAAGTTTGTTGAAATGTTTCATATTAAAGGAGCCTAAATAGACATTACAACTAAACGCAATACTGGATCCTGTACTTGAGGGGAACCAATACTATAAAGGACATTACTGGCTCAACTGACAAGATTGGAATACAAATGGTAAATTAGATAAAATTAGATATTGTATCAATGTTAAATTTACTGAAGTTGATACTAGCACTGTGATTATGTAAGGGATGATCCTATGCTTAGGAAATATACACTGAAGAATTTAGAAGTAAGGGGCCATGATATATGATGCATACTACACTTTACCACCCAATACAATACAACCTACATCAAGCTACCACTCTCATTACCCCGATTCTAGTCTTGCACATCCTGTAGCCTCACAGCAGCCAATTTGAGCCTTTGAAAACATAAATCCAATGTCACCATCCTGCTCATAACCCCACAATGGCTTCCCATTGCATATATAATGAAAGCTAAAGACCTCTATAGTCCTATATCTTGCCCCTTGATTATCTTTTTGGCTTTACCTTCTATACTCACCCCATCCCTCTCTCTCCTCCTCAATCATCCTTTCTCTTTGAATTTGCCAAGCATGCCTCTGCCTCAGAGTCAGCACTTCAAATTTACATTCATTAATACCAAGATTTTTTCTAGTATTGTCAATATAAAAACCTTTGATGTTATTTAAAATGTGCAGTATTTTGTATTTTGTCATAGGATTAAAAAATAAATAAATAAGGCATAAAAACAAATGAAAACTAGATCATAGCTAGAAGCCAAACAATATAGTAGCAATGAATCTGAAATTATAAACAGTGAAAAGTAAACATTTTCATATCACAATCTTATTTCGGTTTAAACTGCCACAAATTTTAATACTATTATAAAGATACCTTTTATTTCATCTTTTTAGAACTGATGCTTAAGAAGTTCTTATGGGAAAAGTCTGTATACTTAATAAGCATTTATATTTCCTCATAATGAAAAAAGTCTATCCATGCATTCAATCTTACCCTATTGTGTTTTATTGAAGTTATTTGTTGGAAGAATAAGTGATTTCTCAAAGGAAACAAATTATATATTATGAATAGTAAAATAATCATATCTGAATGTTTCCATTGAATGTGTATTAATTTAATAAAATTGCACATGTAAGCAGCCCTTTATCAGTGTGCTACTATAAAGTCATAGGAAAGAAAACTACTTTTAAGGAATAAGAGGTAAGTGAATGCATAATCAGAATTTAATTTTGTGGAGGATTTAAGTGCATTCAAATTAGAAGCCAAAAATGGCATATCACAAAGCAGAAGGGCAAAAAGTTAGTCTTTTGGTGTTCTTGGCAGGAATACTGAAAATTAGAGACAAATTTTGAATCCCACATGAAATTGGTTCTTGCGGGAGGTTGAGGAAGGATAGAGTTGGGGACCAGAGGTGATTAGGAGGTCATAGACAGAGATTTCCCTGGAACTCACTCTATTCTAATCTAACCGTGTTGAGTGATGGCCTTCCTTTATCATGTCTGTCTTTGAAAGATTACCTTTTTGTTTTTGTTTTCTTTTAGATACATGAAGTTATAGCTTCATTTCTCAAAGACACTAGATTCTTTGAAATGCTTTATTTTAAAAGTATGACAGTGGAACAGCTAAACATTTTTAGGGTAATGGCTCTGTGAAACAGGCTATATTACGTGAGCTTGTGCGCTCATCTCAAGAAGTATAGGTGAAGGATATACATTTCATTTTAAGTAATATGATTAAATGCTCAAGTAACATAATACCAAAAAATAAAATAAAATTCTCCATTTGTCTCTCTGCCTCTCTGTGAACCATGGTTTTGTTGTTCTTGTTTTTCCATAGTCTCCTAACATGTAAAATTACAAAAATTTTACCTTGTTGTAGTCATGGGTTCCAGTTTTAATTTTTTTAAGTTTTTTTTTTTAAATTTAAAGTGATTTTTAAATATAATTTTAATTAGTGAAAAATATGTCATCAAGTGAAGGCACAAAAATTAACCATATTTTCATTTGTGAAAATTTAGGAGGCATGTATACTTAGATTCTTTTGTAGTCTAGAAATTATTCATTTATTTTTTCTTATTTTTTAAATTTTTATTTATTTTTTGAAAAGGAGACAGAGTGCAAGTGGGAGAGAGGCAGAGAGAGAGGGAGACAGAATCTGAAGGCGGCTCCAGGATCCAAGCTGTCAGTACAGAGCCTGACGCAGGGCTTGAACTCATAAACCGTGAGGTCATGACCTGAGCCAAAGCAGATGCTTAACTGACTGAGCCACCCACATGCCCCTGTAGTGTAGAGATTTTTTAGAAACCTCTTAGAGATTTGTGCAGTTTGGATAAACTGCAGGGTTTAGTCCAGTGAAGAAAAAAATTGGTTAAACCAGTGTTAGGAATTCTACAGAGGGCTACTGATCCAAAGGAAAAAAAAAATCATTTGAATTTTTTTCATAGTAAAATATAAAATATTCAATTATCTTACATATTCAGAACAAGAAAAATAAACATTTAATACTTCAGAAAAATACTCCAAGCATTACTTTGGACACATAAAGCCTTCAAACAGTAAGGAGCAAGAAGAAAGGCAGGCAAGAGAGAGGGGAAGCTAGAGAGGATATATAAGGAGATAGGCTCACTGGAAACAGTCTCTGTTTTCCTGTCTCTTCATTGCTAGACCTGTGTCCACATCACCTATAGATTTCAACCTGTATGACTGCTTGGAACATTTCTGCCTTTGGGAACAGTCTGGTCAGTTTCTGTCAGTTTCATTTTGCACCCGATTATTTGGCCATGGCATGTTGTTTTATTCCCCTGTACCTGAGTCTCAGCCTTGTTTCTAAAAAGGGTATGCAAGCTCCTGTGGAGCAGAGCCTCTCCTGTACTTTTTTCCTGATTCAGTCCTACTCCTATGAGTAGGTGTCTATTTTCATCTTCAGGTTCTTTTGGATGATGAGTGGATCTCCAGTTCTTTTGTTACTGTGTTCTGTACATCTACTGTGTTCTGTACAGGAGATTCCATCTGTTGTCGAATTTCCCATTATCATAACTGACATTAACCTTCTCTGACCATGTTTGGGCTGCTCAGGTCCACTCCCCCAACTGTCTTGCCTGTGGATGGATGTTTACTCAGTCATCTCAGACTAGTCCATCTTGCTGCCACTCAAAACCCAGGGACAACAAAAAAACTCGGTCTATAGTGGTGCTTAAAACTGTCTTCTTAGTTTTAAACATTTAAAAAATATTCAACAGGCAAACATTTTGAGCCCCTTTTAACAATGGTTTGCATAATTAACCATATTATTTAGTGGACAGTCAGCTGCAAAAGCCCTAGCACTGACTTGGAGAGTTCAATAACTCACTTAAAATTATATGCAAAGGGTTTTTGTATAAATGTTAAGAATCGAGGGAAGAGAAGGATAAGCCATGTATGAAGAAAGAACACAAGTATTACAATTTGAATGACTGAGTTTGAGATGCATCTCAATTTCCTTATTCACTATGACATTGGGTCAGATACTTAACAACCCTGAGCCTCAGTTTCCTCATCAGCAAATTGGTGATAATACCATCTAAAGGGCTGAGAGAGGATTAAATTGAATAATATAATGAGCTTTTTGGTAGTTTATTGTATCTAAGGTAAAATTTTTCCTATGTACAAGGTCTGTAAATAAGTCCCAAGAATACCTGGGCACATTTTGAGCATGCAGGCTACACCCTAGGGAGTCATTACTTTATGCACTAAATATTTTTTAGCCTTTCAAAAATATACTCCCATAATCAAGTGGCTCACCATCTCTTGAACCTGGGTTAGGGAAAAATACTTATAAGTAGGACAAACAGGCAAAGATGAACTATCCCCTGAATGATGTTACTTATAAATGTTTAAAGCATTGTTTTGGGTCAGATGACAAATTAGAATAAAAAAAATTGATATTAGCTATATGGTCTTACTTGCTCTGGGCTTTAAATCGTGCAGAAATATGAGAAGGAAAGATGAAAGAAAGATCCAAGCTTCCAGGTATTGACTGTTTGGATTGTAAAGGGGAAAAAAAAAAAAAACCTACAGGGAGGAGCAATTTTTTTCACCTAATTTGAAAGCCTCAGAGGCCAAAGAGATACCCCGTCCTCACCTTATTCACTCAGCAATCATTTCTGAACCCTGCCCTCTCTGCTCTGTCTTACGTTAAGTTCCAGGAATTCAAAAGCAGAGCCTCAGACCTCCTGGTATGCTGTCTGACTGGGAGGCACAATACAGGGTGCCAATCAAGCTATGTACAAAGGCTGTGAAAGCACTGAAGCAAAGCAGTCAGTGTTATTTATTGGGGTCATGATGACTGTTCTAGGTCTTAAAAAATGATCTGAGATCACTAGGAATCTAAGAATTTTCCAGGAAAATGAGAATTAAAAACATAGGATGTAAAGAAATTACATGACATATATAGAACAGTGTAAGATATGGGAGAGAATGGTGGAAGGGATTGGAGTCAGAGAGAGAATTTGACAGCTTCAGTAGTCTAAGTGAATGGTCAGCAAACTCTGGCCCACAGGTGGCCCACTATCTGTTCTAGTAAATAAAGTTTTATTGGAACACAACCACACCCATTAGCTTAGGTATTATCTATAGCTGCTTTCAGGCTACAACATCAGAATTGAGTAGTTGGGAAAGAGACCATATAACCTTCAAGCACAAAAGTATTTACTATATGACCCTTAACAAGAATAGTTTGCTGAATCCTGGTCTAGGTAATAAATGACAGAGGACTATACTAAGGAAGTAGTAGCATGACATGAAGAGAGACAAATTTGTGAAGCATTTTAGACAGTTTTATTTTTCCAAAGAATGTTTATTTGTATTGCTTTTTTTTGCTTTGTATTACATATCTCTATAAAAGTAATAGATATTTATTATAAACAATTTAAATGATGCAGTGTATATAAAGTAGAGACTAAAAACAAAATTTCAGGGATGCTTGGGTGGCTTGGTCAGTTGACAGTTCAACTCTTGATTTTGGCTCAGATCATGATCTCAGTGCCATGGATGGGATCGAGCCCTGTGTTGGGGGTGCTGAGCATGGGGCTTGCTTAAGAATCTCTCTCTCTCTCTCTCTCTCTAAAAAATAAACAAATTTCAAATAACAGAATATGTAAAGAGAAAGTGAATGTCCTCAGAGGCAACTATTGTTAATCATTTGAGGTACATTTTTAAAAAACTTTTTCATGCATGCACATTTATTCATATTCATTTGCTTTCTTCTACAAACTAGGCTATTTTATATGGACTATTCTATAATCTGCTTTTATCACTAAATAGTATATTACAGACCTCTTTCCATGTCATGACATGTACATCTATCTAATGACTATCAACAGTTTTATATTAAATATTTCTTGTACAGAAATTTAATTATTCATTAATTCCATAAATATCTGTTGAGAAATGTAGTGTTTTTTCTGTGGAATTGTCTACCTAGTATCCCCCCTACACATATGTTCTATGAACGGCTCTGTCAATATCCATTTGTTTGCTATGCTGTTATCATACTAGTAGAATTTAATCCCCGCTCTTGGCTTCAATTATTTTGTACCAGTGTGGGTATTTAACATAAGTCAGTTATGGAAGAAATAGCTAATTGTCACTAAAGTTTGGGTTTCCAGTTCTGCAATATAGTTGGAGAAACTGGAGACACAGGTCAGATAGTGTCCAGATATCAAATATGTTTTCCAGAGAAAGCCAGCTGTCCACCAAAAGCTGTTCTCCCTTTCTTATCAGATATATGGATAGACTACATTTCCTAGACTGTCTTGGTTATGTGGTCAAAGGAACTAAATTCTCACCAATGAAAGTGAGTGGAAGTAATGCACTCCATTATATTAATTAACTCTTGCTGGGTAACCTAAAAAATAAACATTTTGTAAGGGAGAAACACACACTCTAGTGTGTTTCCTCTACTCCCAGTCTTCTACACTATTTCATTCTGACACACAGCTGAGTGTCCTATAATTTAACTCAATTCTGACACTATCTACTTGGAGATAATGTCACATCACATGGATTAAGGGTTTCATTCTGCAAGATTGCTCTTCCCTCCCCAATTCAGATTCAAGTCACAATTCCATGTTGTTACCTGTGTTTGTAACCAACCTGCTATATATTGGAAGTTCCCACAACCCCTCCTTTGGCTTGATTAATTTGCTAGGGCACTTCACAGAACTCATTATAATAATGTACCTACTAGGTTACTGGTTTGTTATAAAAGGATATAACTCAGAAACAGTGCAATGGAAGAAACGCATAGGGCAAGTATAAGGGAAGCAATGCAGAGCTTCCATTCCCTCTCTGTTCATGCCACTCTCCTAGTACCTTCAAGTATTCACCAATTTGGGAGCAATCCAAGCCCTGTCCTTCATGTTTTTATGGAGGCTTCATTACATAGGCATAATTGATTAGATTATTGGCCATTGGTGGTTGAACTTAATCTCCAGCCCCTCTCTCCTCCCTGAAGGTTGAAGAACTTTCAAATCCAACCCTCTATCTATGTGGTTGGTTACGTTGGCAACCAGTCTCCATCCTTAGATTATCTACAGGCTTTCCAAAAATCACCTCATTCACATAAGCTCATGTACAATTGAAGGGGGCTTGTTATATAAATAACAGACGGCACCCATTTCACTGATATTTGGATCTATTTCAGGAACTGAGGACATAGGACCAAATATCATAACAAAAGATGCCTTTATGCCTGTTTCATAGGAAATTAGAAGGATTTTAGTAGCTCTGTGCCATGAACAGTGGGTGAAGACCAAATATATATATTTATCATTATAAATCACAGTATCACACATTTCTTATTCCAAACAGTTTCTGAGGTTTGAATTCAGGATTTATTTCACAGTATAGTTCTACATCAGGGCCTTTCATGAGGTTGCATTGAGGATTGCAGTGGGAGCAATCAAGGGTTGAGATAGTCATCTGGGCTGGGCTGGGGGTTCCATTTCCAAGATGACTCACTCACATGGCCTTGGCAGGATACCTCAGCTGCTCACCACATGGAACTCCTCAAAAGACCATCTGAGTATCCCTATAACATGGCAGCTGGCTTTCCCCAAAGCAAATGACCCACGAGAGCAATGCAGAAGCTGCTTTATCTTCTGTGGCCTGGCATTAAAATCTTATGCCATCATTGCCACAATGTCATATTGGTTACACTGGTCAGCTTTATTCAGTGTGGGAGAGCACTACAACAGGGCATGGAAACTAGGAGATGGAACTCATTGGGAGTCATTTCAGAGGCTGGCTATGGCAGTCTTTTAAGAGAGAAGCTAGGCCTTTCCTATATTCTCTTCTTCTTCTGACTGGAAACTAGATATGGAGCTCCACTCTAGAATATAAAGATGGTGACAATGTCCTATGGATTCCAGAGCCACAGATGGAATTATTATGTCCCCTGAATCAAATTCCTCTAATCAAATTAGAAGAGGAGGTCTGGACATCCTCTAGGTAACAGTGGTTTAATGATATTGCCTCTTGATACAATAACTGAATGGATTTGGGGATGGCCTCCCCCTGAAGACAGGATTTGAATATGAAATATTTGGTGTACACAGTTGTCTGTAAATATTTTTCATGTGTCTGCATGGTTCAGATCTTCAAACTAAGGGGGCATGTTTGAATAACAAAGACCTTGAAAGCCAGAGATTTAGAGACTTGACTTCTCTGGAGACATTTGTTTATAAGCATTCTTATAAGACAAGAATATATTCTAGGATAATAAAGATAATGAGCATCCCTCTCTTCTTTGGAGTAGATTTGTTTACATTTAAGGGTAAAAACTCCCTCTTTCTCTCCAGAGGGAAGAAGGGCCATATGTGCCAGCAATATCTCTATAAGCATTCGGTCTCATAATTTTGGGATTCCTCTCTTGTGATGCATCCCTGCCACATGTGCAGGTAATACCTCATTCTCATTCATGTTGCTACAAAGAGGCAGGGGCTGGGGGAACTGGTGCTAAAATGCTCTGGCTATTTTTCTGTAAGCAATAAATGGTTTCTCTTATCCTAAAAATCTTGTTTCTTTATCTAGACATCTATATCTGTATCTACATCTATAACTATATCTACATCTATATGTATCATCACTATGGCAGGCTAACTTGTTAGCTTGCAAGTAGGGTAAGATCTCTGACCTTTGACAGTTTTTGATTTAACAATTAAGAACAACATTATGCCAATAAATCAAAAAACTTAGGTGAAATGAACAAATTCCTGCAAACAAACCATCCAACTCCATAAGAAGAAATAAATAAATAGAATTAGATTTTTATCCTAAAAAAATTGAATTTGCAGTTAATAACCATCCTACAATGGAAACTCCAGTCTCAGATGGTTTCACTGAAATTTCTCCAAACATTGAAGGAAGCAATAATACCAAATCTCTGCAAACTCTTCCAGAAATCTAAAAAGGGGGGCACCTCTTCCTAATTCATTTTATGAGGCAAAAATTTCTCTGATACCAAGACATTACCAAAAAAAAAAAGAAAACTACAGATAACTATTCCTCTTAAATGTAGATGAAAAATTTTAAACAAAAGTTTTTGTGAATATAAGGAAAATATGTAAAAAGGATAATACATCATGATCAAGTGGAATTTATTCCAGAAATAAAAAAAAATTGATTTAACATTTGAAAATCAATGTAATTCACCACATTAAAAAACTAAACAAGAACATCATATTATTTTCTCAATAGATGCAGAAAAGCATAGGAAAAGACTTTGGTTTACATGATACTTTCTTAAATATGACGCCAAAAACACCATCTATTAACAAATTGACAAACTGGACTTCATCAAAATTAACCCATTTTGCCCTGCAAGAGACATTGCTTAGAAAATGAAAAACCACCTATAAACTGGGTTGAAAATATTTGCAAATCACATACATTGGAAAAATGACGTGTAGACAGAATATAAAAGAACTTTCAAAAGTTAATAGTACAAAAACAATCCACAAAAATGAGCAAAGACATTTGAACAGACACTTCATTAAAGAAGATTTACAAATGGCAAATAGGCACATGAAAAATGTTCAACATCATTACGAATTAGGGAAATCCACATTAAAACCACTGCATACCTACTAGAATGGCTAAAATTAAAATGATTGAGGGGCGCCTGGGTGGCTCAGTCGGTTGGGCGTCTGAGTTCAGCTCAGGTCATGATCCTACAGCTTGCGAGTTTGAGCCCTGCTTTGGGCTCTGTGCTGACAGCTTGGAGCCTGCTTTAGATTCTGTGTCTCCCTCTCTCTCTCTCTCTGCCCCTAACCCACTTGCATCCTGTCTCTGTCTCTCTCAAAAATAAATAAAAACATTAAAGAGAGAGAGAAGAAAAATAATAAAAAATAAATAAAATTAAAATGATTGATTTTGGAGAAAGTGGGAAATGGAACTCTTCATACACTGTTGATGGGAATATAAAATGGTACAACCACTTTTGACAACAGCTTGACAGTTTTTATGACGTTAAACCTAACCTTTCATACAATCCAGCCATTTCATGTGTAGGTATTTACCAAAAGAAATTAAAATAGGTGTCCACACAAAGACCTGTATGCAAGTGTTGACAACAATCTTGTTGTATAACAAGATACTAAAACCTGGAAACTGCTCAAATGCTCAAAAGGTGAATGAATAAATAAATATGGAATGTATTATAGTAGAATGCTCCTCAGCAGTACACTTAGAATTAAACTTGGTGATATCTGCTTTTCCAGCAGAGGAAAACATAGGAGCCATTAGAGTAGAAGACAATTAAAAACAAAACAAAACAAAACAAAACACAACAAAACCTTTCGAGAACAGCTTATACTAACATAAGGTTGTTAGCAGTTGCAAGTGAGTGATTACTTCAGTGGAGAATGCCAGTGGAGGGCCACGTAACTGAGGCTGGGACGTGCTGTGTAACATACTTTCATACAAAATGATATGTGGCATTGAGGTGTGCTTATTTGGGAGCCTTTGGTTTATTGTGATATGTCTATTGAATATTATCTGTGTTATTTATTGGCTTACTTTTTCTTTTAATAATAATCTCATGGTTATATATTGTGTCCACTGAATTTAGATGTGAGGATTTGGTGGAGAGTTGAGATTTGTCAGTTTTTCAGGAAAGGACTCCAAAAGACTAAAATAATGCCCTTAAGGCTTCTGTAGAAGTGAGTTGGAAATATATATATATATGTATATATATATATGTGCATATTATATACTTATATATGTGCATATTATATACTTATATATATTTATATATAATATAAATAATAAATATAAATAAATAAATATAGTCAGTCTATTTATTTGAGCTATGGGATTTTAAATGGTTAAATATCATCTCTGCCCTTTGAAATTTTGATTACCTAATTAGCCACTATTAATCATGGTTCAACCATTCCAGTCTTTAAAAGTCAAAATTAAAACTCCATTTTGAATGGCATATGTTAGCATCAAATACCAGAAAACCCTTGTTTTCTAGATATAGGATGTTTCCACTCAAGTAATATAAAATCAAATGCAGACTTTGGCTAATGTGCCATAGTTTCCTTACCTTGATTTAGGGAATGACATTTATGAAATAAATTCCTTTATAGAACTGTTAACATTTTTGGTTTCTTCTTGTCAAACCGATTACATAAGTTTCTTCTAAATACAAAAGAAAAGAAATACTCCAGGTAGCTTGGACCTGACTCATATTGATTGTATTCAGTGACTGTTGCTATTAACTTTCTAATGGGTTAGGAAATAATGACAAGAAATTGGCTAATAACAGTATCCTATACTATTCCTGGCACTCCTTTGTCAAATTTTGTGTTTGTTTTTGACGTCTGGCTTTCTAACAGTCTGTATTACCAGAACTGTTGGTTGATGTAGCAATTTGATGTAATCCCTTGGATCTGGTATAGCTCTTCCTATGAAAACTTATATCGTGGTCATAATTTTATTTCAGAGACCTCCATTTTAGGTTATGAGGAAAACAAAGAAAGCAGAGAAAAAAATTATGGGCAAACATTTTGAAAATAAATGCCATTAATCACAGTATTTGGTGATGTTGCATATAATTTCATGTAAACTATTACCACTAGAGGAGAGCAAATAAAAATAATGCCCTACTGAGTTTGGATCTATTAACCTCTTCCTGAGAGGTAGTTCAAAGGCAACTCCAGGAACCTTCAGCAGAAAGACGATCTAAGAGAGAGAATCTATATATTACCACGTTTATGACTAAAACTTACATAATAAACTCAGATTATTCTTCATACAGTCAGTTGTAAAAAACGGTTAACAGCTGGTATCAGAGTTCTTTTGATTTTATTGAGGAAATGGTTTGATAGAATCATCTGACATGGAAATTAGATCCGACAAAGATGGATTATCAGTAGCCAAACAAACAAAAGAAAAAAAAATTAACTTCTATTTATTAAAAACAAGTGTTTGAGGGAAGGGAAAAGAGCACAACAGAGAGAAAAAGAAAAAAAAAAGTGTAAGTAAACATTTTTAAAACAGAGATGTTTCTAATGTTCATTATTCTGAAACAAAACTCCCAGTTCTGCCTCTCCAAATCCTCAGTAAAGATTTGAGAATCCTGTTTTACAAGTGGAGAGAAGGGACTTATTTCCAAAACTGGGTTTGTATTGCTTTCTTATTGCTGCTATGACAGATTATGCATTTATTACAGTTCTGGAGGTCGGAAGTTCAAAAATGGGTCCTACAGGGTTATATGAAGGTATCAGGACTAGAGGCTTTAGGGGTAATCTGTTGGCTGTTTTTTCCAGGTTCTAGATGCTTCACTTCCAATTTAACAATGTTGCATCCTCAAATCTTTCTCTTTGCTCTCTCTGCTTCTGTCTTTTTTTTTTTTTTCCAACGTTTTTTAATTTATTTTTGGGACAGAGAGAGACATAGCATGAACGGGGGAGGGGCAGAGAGAGAGGGAGACACAGAATCGGAAACAGGTTCCAGGCTCCGAGCCATCAGCCCAGAGCCATCAGCCCAGAGCCTGACGCGGGGCTCGAACTCACGGACCGCGAGATCGTGACCTGGCTGAAGTCGGACGCTTAACCGACTGCGCCACCCAGGCGCCCCTCTGCTTCTGTCTTCAAGTCTCCTTCTCACACTGACTTTCGTGCTTCCCTCCTTCCCTTATAAGGACCCTTATGATCACATTGGGTCCACCTACAAAATCCAGGTTAATCTCTCCATCGTGACATCCTTATTGACAACTGCAGAGCAAGGTAACATTCACACATTCTGGAGATTAGTATGTGGACATCTCTGGGGGTCTTTTACTCTGTTTACCACAAGGTCCCTGTGGGAAAGAAGGATGTGCAGGTGGAACAGTGTCATGATCTCTAAAATGTACCAATTCAGTGGAAGCAGGGAGCTTAAAGCCAGAGGGGATCATGAGCATGTGCCTTGCATAGTTTTTGAGCAGGACTATAGCATGATCATAGTATATGTGCTTTAGGGAGATAATTTTGTGATAATAGGAAAGAAGGATTTTGGCAGAAAGATAAATAACAAAATAGTTAATAGTTCAAAAGAACAATAGGTTTGTCACAAAGCAGTACATGATTAATCACCAAAAGTTTCTACAGACAATAATTGCTATTGGAATTTTTAAAATGTAAATTTGGATAATGATGATTAGTGAAGCTGTCCTAATGAGGCCAAGGACGTGCATTTGACTTCTTTGTGGGTCAGAATGTTCCATGGCTGAGTTAAACACAGCCCTGGGAGTGTGAGAGAGTCATAAAGAAAATCAAGTAAGAAAACAAGGTAGAGTGATAGTAAGTAACATTTCATCTCTACTGGAAATAAAAATCCCAGTTTTTATGTTCTTCTGATGATAGGCTGGTACTTTACATATTAAAGGTAATACTTTAGTCATATAATTAGACAAAATAGGTTTTTTAGATTCATACTTCTGTAAATATACATACATTTATTTTTCTGATCATAGACATGCTTCTAAAGATTTGTGTAAACAAAATTTGCATGAACTCTCTAATATTCCAAATATATTTCTTACATGAACTTTATGAAAAATCAGTATGCAGTTTTGCTCCCTGAAGAGAAAATTTATATAAGAATAATTGTAATTATTCTTTGTAATTGTAATACCAAGTTTGTATGATGAACACAAATTGAGATCAAGAAGAATTAATTAGGAGGGGCCAGTGATATAATATATAGAATAATGGCTTTGAAATGTAATAGTGGATCTGAGTCTTAACTCTGCTTTTGATTAATTGTGTGATTTTATATAATTTACCTCTCTGAGTCTTTGGTTCTGTTTTATAAAGTAGAGATAATAATGCCTACTATTAGGATGGTTTTGAGATTTAGAGAGGTTATTTGTGTATTGTAGGTGTATCTCAAATGATATTTTTGTTGCTATTATCCTGATTCAAATGTTCAACATCAGTAACCTAATACAGCCACCTCCATAACAGGGACACACTTGCTTTTAGGAACAGAGGGATTAAGTTTAAAATATTATTTTAAATAATCTTATAACTATTTTTTCTGTCATCATTAAAAAATATTTTCCCTCCCCTTTCTATCTTCCATTGTTGTGGTTAACATGTCAGCTGTCTGTCTAATTGTCTTTACTTTGTTGGTACCTGTTTTTTCTCTCTGATTTGCAAGTGTAAATCACAAATGTTACATGGGTAGTGTGAACAGTTACATGTGTCGTAGTTTTAACATGGTGAAAATGAACCAGCTACTCATAAAAGTACATAAAATCTTGCTGATGCTAGAGAGATTTTTTTTTTTCTTTTGAGACTTTGTAGAAAAACACAAAACACATTTCTCAACATTTATTTTCCAACTACCTTAAAATAGCCCCTTGTTCTCCATCACTATATTCCCTTACTCATGTAGTTTTTTTCATAGGACTCACTACTTCTTGACACTGAATTTTATGTGTATTATATGTTGTCTGATCCCCAACCCCAAAAACACCCAGAATGTTACCTGCTCTATCACACCAACTACCTTTGGTGTTTGGTAGCTTTGTTCACAGTAAGATTTCAGAGCATATTAGTTTGCTAGGATTGTTGTAACAAAATACTACAGGCTGTGGAGCTTAAATATAAGTAATATATATTCTCAATGTTCTGGAGGCTAGAATTCCAAGATCAAGTTGTTGACAGGTTTGGTTTTTTTCCTGTGAGGCCTCTGTCCTTGGCTTGCAGATGGCCACCTTTTTGCTGTGTCCTCGCATTGCCTTTTTTTCTGTGTATGTACGTGCATCCCTGGTGTATCTCTCTTGTATAAGGACACCAGTCATGTTGGATTAGGATCCCAGGCTTAAGGTCTCATTTTAACTTAATTGGCTCTCTAAAGACTCTATTTCCCAATATAATCACATTTGGAGGTACTGGGAGTTAGTGCTTCAATATATCAACCTGAGAGGGTCACAATTCAGTCCATAACACTGAGAAAGGGAGTCTGATTGGCTTAGTTTCAGGTGATGGTCTCAGAAGTCAGAATAGAAGGAAAAAGGAAACAATACTCAGAAGAAGATAGGAGAACAAAGTGCTAGTTATTTAGGAAAACAAAAAACTGATAGTTGTCATGTGTTCCCCAAGGAGGACTTGAAAAGCAGCTTATTCTGTGTTGCTGCTTATGTCCCATGTTGGGAGGTGGAAGGAGGAAGGCGAAATAGAATGAAGTACAAAAAGAAGTACTAACTTTGTTTCATTTTATAGTCAGAAGTTAGGAGATGTCAATAAAGAATGAGATATCTCAGGAGATTACGTAAAAATTTCAAATAAACCTATCCAAAAAACAATGTAATAAAAATTGAATGGGGAGGGGCAGGTGTAGAGGGAGTGAGCTCATCTTTTCTGGTAGAGAGAACAGTTGATAAAAGAAATAGAGGTGTAAAGGCACAAGAACATTGTTATATGCTTAAATAGATAACCTCTAGAAGATAACCAAGAATTCAGATAATCACCTCTAGAAGTAAAGCCAGAAATGGTATAAAATAATTGTCTGTGGGGAGTAGAACCGGGAGTGTGAGGCAGGAAGAAAGACTGGTTTTTAGTTTTTGTTTCTGTGTGCATCTATTACTCTTACGATTAGAATAAAATAAAAAAGGACTTTTTATTTATAAGGAAATGTCTGCTATTCTGGAGAAAGACAAACATTATTTTCAGAATATTTTTTTGTGTTTCTGTATTCACATCCTTAAACAAAATATCTGATTATCTTCAGATTAGTCTATCTCCTGATCATGACAGAAGACTTATTGCTATTTAAAAAAAAAAGGAAAGAAAAGAAAAAAAAGTGCTAGAATTAATCTGCACAATTGGTTTAGGACTTTATGGACATTTGTTCTTTTTGTCTTAATTTAAAAATTATCCATCTAATTGTCCTGGACTGTTAACGTGGGGACAGTTATGAAAGTTCAAAAATAAAATTTAATAGATCTTTGTATTTTGAACCATCCAATAATAGTAGTGAGGATTTATTTTCAAGTGCCTCCTGTTAGGATATTTACTTAAACCTTGGCGTCTTTTGCAATTTATCTTTTCTCATAGTACTGTTCAGTACATTTATTTCTTGTAACAGCACTCATCTAGACATACTTAAAACTAATTGCCTGAGTCTGGAGGTGAACAGTTTTTCTATTCTATTTGTCCTTGTTCCAGTGAATGAATGTTAGATTTTTTTTGTTTTTTAAGATAGTCCCTAGTCAGTAGGTGAATGTGCTTAGGATACTACTGATCCATGCATTTTCTTGAACTGATATTAAAGTAGAATGAATTTTTCAAAGACTATTTTGTCTTTAAAAGCTTAAGCAAGCTACATAAAGAAAGAAATAACACAGGGTTGTAAAAATCAAATAACTAATCATATGGATACTTAGTTACTTCTTCTCTAATCCTAGCTTCCATTCCTTCTTGTTTCCTGATAGTGTTTACAATGATTTATGTTCACTCTTGTATTTAGGGCAAAGGCATTTAAATTAATTCACCAAAGAAAGAGAATAAACATTTGAAGAAGACCATTGCCTTCATATCTCAAATCTCAAATTATCCTAGTCAAATAAGTCATATTCACTCAAACCTTTGAATATCAAAAGCCTACTTTGTGTACGCTATTGTGCAAAGCATTATAGAAAATGAAAAAGAAATACTAGTTCCTGTCTTTGGAATTTTAGCCATCTAGCTGTGGTGACAGACTTTAGATAAATGAAATAAATGTAAGATAAGAACTTGTAATATAATACCTATGCTCCATTGCTGCAAATATACATATTCTAAAAATGCAGAAATGGTGAATCTCAAAGTGAGCCAAGGTAGTAAAACTTTGTTATGAGAAAAGCAATGCAATCTCAGATTAAGGAATTGTAAGACTTGGATTAATTATCGAGAAGGAAATGGGCAACCAAGAGAGAATATGACTCTGGACATTTGGAAAAAGCCTGGTTTATCTGCTCACTAGACCTGTATATAGTGATGCAGGGGAAATAGAGTTGTGTGATAACAGGTCCTTTCCCTACCCCCATCCCTGCTTTTTTGTGGTGAAAACCCCCTTGTCCCACGTTTGTCTATTTACTCAATTGATGGATATTGTAGTTGTAGGTTCCCTTATAGTTCCTTTATGTTATCCCTTATCTTTCAGTAAAGACATGCTATAAATTTCAATTTCCCATGTAACTGGGGTTCATAGTGTACTATGGGGAATTAACAAGAAGTACCTGACCAATGTTTATAATAAAGTGGACAATGAATGAGTAGAGTTTTTTCTCTGAAGCCAGATGGTGGTGGTGGAGGTTGGCACTGGATAGAGACAGTTATGATCAATGGTAAAGCAATCTCAGGAGGGTCATCAGCATCAAAGTAGCAGTGCCAGCCTGACGAAGAAACTGCTGACAGGACACAAGATCACATGGGAGGTAGCACCTGGATGGTTGTCAGAAATTACTCAGGCACAGTTTGAAAGGGAGCTGGTTTCCAACAGTCAAGAAGAGGCTCATTCCAATGTATTTTGGGCCACATTAGTGACCTTCATTTATTCTGCAGGTTGCCATTGGATTCCTATTTGTGTTTTGACTACAACAAATAGGAAAGCTATCTGGTGTCCCAAGTCTTAATGAAATTCAGAATAGTGATTTGTATTTTGAATCCAGGGATAGAGAATAGTAATGAGCTGGAATTCATAGGTTTATTTTTAAGTTTATTTATTTATTTTTGAGAGAGAGCAAGCAGGGGAGGGGCAGAGAGAGAGAGAGAGAGAGAGGAAGAGAGAGAGAGAGTCCCAAGCAGGCTCTGCTGTCAGCACAGAGCTGATGCAGGGCTTGATCTGACAAACCGTGAGATCATGACCTGAGCCGAAACCAAGAGTCAGACATTTAACTGACTGAGCCACCCAGGCGCTCCTGGAATTAATAGATTTTTAAACATGGAGATAGTAGTAAGTTCTCGGATGCTCCATCTATAAAAGAAGATTGAGCAAAACAAAGTCTAATATCTTTTTCTGGTAAAAATCTATTTGTCAACCCATTACTGAGTTATACATGTTTTCCATTCATCCTCCAATGCCAAAGGAAACATCATTGATTTACTCTACCTGCCTGCCCTTGACTCCCAAACTCAACCTTAAAAATGTATTCATATAAAACTTTAGAAATTGAGGCACTTTACTTAATTTTCTTGAAGAATATGTTGACTGAGTTTACTATTCTTAATCTGTGTTTTGAAAACAGTAATATAAAACAGGATCTATATTTCAAACTCATTGTCTCCTGTGATGAACCAGTGCCTGAAAGCCACCAACTTGGATGATAGCCCTACTACTGAAAATAAATGAAACAGATGTATTTTTTCACATAAAGGAAACACATGTTTATTGTGGAAAGCACTATAAAGTATGAAGAAGACAAAAATCCATAATCTAAAAAAATTCTCCAGAATCTTATATTTTATAAATAACAAGAGGTAACATTTTCAATGTTTCATTTCTGATGGTTACTAATGCCAAGGTAGGGTGTATTAATACCCTTAAATACATATTTAAAAATATATATTTTTTTACTTAACATGAAAACTTTAAGTATTTTCTCATGTTAGAGAAAATTTGTGGCTGCCAAATTTATTGCATTTCTGTACTATATTATATATGTTTATTTCCATATTGCACCTTTAGTTTATTTCAATTCTCTATCTTAAAAAAAAGCTGTAAAGAGTATTGTCAACTATATTTCTTTGACTACATGTATAATTATTTCCTTGGTTTATCTATACAAAAATGAATATACGGGCCAAAATATGAGCACCAAAGTTCTAGAATGAATATCATTAAAATTTCTTTCCAGAAAAGTTTTACCAGTTTACATTACTATAAAAGTATGAGTACTTGTCTTCACATTTTCTTGCTATGGAACAAGTAACATGTCATATTGATAGATGAAAATATTATTTTATTATAATTATATTCTGTACTTGTTTGGATATATATATATATATGTTTGCCCATTGGAAAAGTAGGTTGTTTTTTTATTATTAAATTTTGAGAGCTCTTTATATATTCTGAATGCAAATCCTTTATCAAATATGTGATTTGCAAGTGTTTTCCCAGTGTGTAGCTTTTCTTTTCATTCTCTTAGCAGCATCTTTTGAAGAGTCTTATTAGGATACTAGTATTTGATGCCTTTGTATCACTTTACTTAAATTTTAAAAGGGGGAGAGAGGGAGATACAGAAAGGGATGAGGAGAGAGATGGGGGAGAAGGGATAACAGATGGAAGAGAGGAAAGCTGGTTGGTTTAGGTTGAGTTACGTGCTCATTTATAGACCAGGGAAAGATGGCACTTTGATATTTTCACAAAGACTGCACATAATGGATATTCATCAAAAAGTATAAGAAAAGTGTAATGGTATGTGATTTTATCTGATGAAAGCTACGAGCCCTTTGGGTAGAACATGCACAAATGCAATACATGATGCATTTTACATACAAATACAGTCACAGAAATGGTCAGGATAAGAGCACTGGTTTGATAATTCTGAATATACAGCCTCATGATTTATAATTTGGTTTATTATGGTTGAGCAATCTGACACTATCCTAATTTTTATTCCCGTTAAAGTATTGTTTTTCTTTTGGAAAAGCTTTTGAAAGCATGGAAAATTCTTCCTGGATCCTTAAGCCTTTCATTAAACTATATCTTAAAACGGCTGCTTGCTTTTTATTTTCACTTGGAGGCATTATAAGACTTACCAGGTTTCAGGCACATAAAAAACATTTTTAGGTAACTTGTTTGATTTTATCTTTGATTCTTATAATTCTAAGGTTGGATTATACTATCACATTCATAAATCACATTTGTACTCATTTTCTTTGTTAATTTATTCTATGTATATCCCTTAGGTTTATCACTTGTGTTAACTGACCAGATATTCCAGAACATCATTTCAATAATATGCTGCTTCTGCCCATTCAATAGGATTGAATGATTCCTATCATTTAAATAGTGATTTGAATCATCCTCCTGCAGAATTCAACCTCTTCTACTCTTATTTAGTAGTTGTGAATATCACTGAAACCCACTCTAAAACTATCTGTCTGGGTTTCTGAGTATTGCAAAGAAAAGCGTGACACAAACCAAGTTAGGGTATTTATTTACAGACCTTGAGCTGTATGTATTGGCTGCCAGTACTTGGTTACTGCATTGACCACTTCCTCCATAGCTGGGACATGGCTCAAATGCATATCTGGTTTTTATTTCCATTTAATAGACCCCCCTTTTTTTTCTAAACAAGTCTTCTTCTAAATATAGATATATCCCCAGCCAAAGAAACTCCTCCTCCTTTCCCCCTCACACTGAATACACACTGATTTAAAGGACATCACGTGACTGTAAAACAGACTATTTCTTTTTAATAGTATGTGATACCTGTTATTACTCCTCTTACTTTCTGTTCTGTGTCCTCCCTATATTGTATAGTACTCCATCAAATCTTATCTTGCATGTGCCACACTTGAAATTTCCTCTTCGTTTTTGAGTCTTCATTCTACATCCCTACAATATATAACATGACAAAAAAAAAAGTTCTTGAGAACAGATGCTGATCTTCATGTTCTTCTGAGACAGCTATTCCAAGGGTGAGATTGATTTCTTGCTTGTTCTGCTTTCTTCTTTTGTTTTGATTTATTTATTTTTAATTGAAAACTTTCTCAATAGGGTCATTTCATTATTATTTACAGATAATTTCCACATATTTTATTGGGATTAATTTGTTGGCCTGTGGAGACTTAATCTTAGGTGATTCTATTTGAAAATTCTTTAAAAAGCTGACTTTTGCTTGCAGACTGCATTCTATTTAGAGATAGACCTGATAAAAACGTTATTAAAGAACTGCTAGTTTGGAGAAATCTCCTTTATTTTCTTAAATATGGAGAATTGAGTTGGTTGGAATTTCCTTAAACACAATTTCCATTTATGTAAATCTTTCTTAATTGTGACCCATTCGAATTAGTCTAAAGAAAGTTCAGATTGCCTACTCCTGTAGAAGGCTTAAATAACCTTATTGTAATTATTTTATTTTATTTTATTTTATGTATTTTTAAAAATTTTTTTTAAGGTTTATTCATTTCTCAGAGAGAGAGAGAGAGAGAGAGAGACACAGAGTATGAGTGGGGGAGGGGCAGAGAGAGAGAGAGAGAGGGAGACACAGAGTCTGAAGCAGGCTCCAGGCTCTGAGCTGTTAGCACAGAGCCTGATGTGGGGCTTGAACTCATGGACCATGAGATCATGACCTGAGCCGTAGTCAGACGCTTGACTGACTGAGCCACCCAGGTGCCCCACTTTATTGTAATTATTTTAAAGTTTATTACAATTTTTTCTGATGCTTTTATAAATTAAAATTACACATTATATATATATAATATATTATATATATTATAAATTAACTTTACACATTAAAATGCAAATAATGTTTTTGGGTACAGTTTAATATTTTTAAATTTTTATTTTATTTTATAGAAACCAAAGTCCTGTTTTGATATAATGTTGAAAGTGTTATTTTTGTTTGTTTGTGTTTAAACAGTATAAAAACTGTGTGAACATGACCCAGTTGACCTTGCTCCAGTTTACCTTGCCTGGTAAAGATAAGACTGTAAACTAGAAATAATTTTGGTGTTTGTTTCAGAATATGCCTGTAGATCAATTTCATCAGAGACAAGGGTCTACTTGCCTGGGGAAACAGTTTGCTTATTAATTAAGAATTTACTTATCAAGATTCATTTGGAGACCCTCATTTTGCTTTATTTACCATGTTGTAACTGTTATATCACAAACTTTCCTCAATCCTAACCAGTTTCCTGCCTCAAAAACCTTGCTTTAAACCACTCGATTCCAGTCACTTTCAACTTCTCTTTTCTGACACACTGCTAAGATTCTGTCAAGGGGGTATTCACTGTATTATAGTCAATTCAAATGAACTTATTTTTGCTTAATTATCAAGTCATTTGGTGATATTTTGGAAAGTTCAACAATCTGGAAAAGTGATGTCTTATAGAACTTCATGCAATGATAGAAATATCCAATATGGGG
The DNA here is from genome assembly GCF_018350215.1 of Panthera leo. Lineage (NCBI taxonomy): Eukaryota > Metazoa > Chordata > Mammalia > Carnivora > Felidae > Panthera > Panthera leo. The sequence continues at coordinate 90,392,685 of NC_056683.1, forward strand.
GGTGCCTGGGTGATTCAGTCAGTTGAGCAACTGACTCTTGATTTCAGCTCAAGTCATGATCTCAGGGTCATGGGATCTAGCCCCATGTCAGGTTCCACACGGAGTGTAGAGTCTGCTTTAGATTGTCTCTGTCTCTCTGCCCTCCCTCCTGCTCTCTTGCTCTCTCTCTCTAAAATAAATATAAAAAATAAATTAAAATAAAAATAGAAATAAATATCCAATATGGTAGTCACTAGCCACATGTGCACTTGAAATATGGCTAGTGTGACTAAGGAACTAATTTTTAATTCTATTTAATATCAGTTACCTTAAACTTAAATCTAAATGTCCCTATGTGGCTAGAGTCTACCTTATTAGATAAGATAGATCTTGGAGGTTTCACTGAGATTCAACTGAGACCCGACCTTACCACTGGGGCTAAGACCCTCAATCCAGAAACAGCACTCTCTGCTGATGTCCTTTAAACTCAGTGATCTCTGACTGTTATGGGGAAAGGGTAAATCTTGTTCCAATTTTTTTTTCATGTCATAAGAAATGCCAAGTTTATATTCTTTTCCAGGAAATAGACTTTTTAATGGATGTCTTTATTATCTGATAAGATTTGAAAGCTTTTATCTTTGCTGAAAATCTGTTTTGTTGCTAACAACTCTACTATTTGTCTTTGTCTGTCTGTGTGTGTGTGTGTGTGTGTGTGTGTGTGTGTGTGTGAAAGAGAGACAGACACACACACACACACATATGGAAGAAAGAGACACACACACCCACACACACAGAGTCGTAAGAGGAAAGAGAAAGAGCATAGATTCCAATAAACCTATTTCTCAAGCTGTTTCCAGCTTGAGACGGGCTAAGAACTGTAGAGATTTTCACTCAGGCTGGATTCATTTAGACAAATGTTACCTTATATGTTACTTATCAGTGAGAATCTTTTAAGACCAAGGCAAGTCTCATCTTATTTTTCCCATGAGAACATGATTATGGAAGATATCTCCTCTCCAGAACTTCTGTCTGCTTTCACAGATTTTCAGGTCTGTATAGTTGACTGACTCTGACGGAGAGGTTGTGTGATGTGGCAGGTGCATGCCAATCATTTGAGGACCCCAAGACACAAAGTTCATCAACATGCTTTAGATGGATTGTTGCTAGGCTTTCATGGTCTTATCTCACTCTGAAACTAAGTCTGTGCACCATCTGGGTTATATCTTCTGTCTCTAACATGTTTTTACACTTTAATTTAAGGGACTATCCTTCATAATTTCACCAATGATAATTTAGATTATAGTGCCACCGCAAGGAACTTTGACATGACATTGTTCATTTGAGAAGCATGCTGTAATGGAAGGGGACCAAAATCCCAGATATCCAACTTTCTGCACTGATTTTATAGTTAGGAGAAATTTCTAAAAGAAATTCCACTCTAAATTGCTTTTTAAAAAGATTTCTTTTTTTTAAACTTAAAGTTTTTTTAAATGTTTATTTATTTTTGAGAGAGAGAGAGACTGAGTGCAAGCAGGGGAGGAGCAGAGAGAAAGGGAGGCACAGAATCCGAAGCAGGCTCCAGTCTCTGAGCTGTCAGCACAGAGCCCGACGCAGGGCTTGAACTCACGAACAGTGAGATCATGACCTGAGTTGAAGTCAGATGCTCAACTGACTGAGCCACCCAGGCACCCTGAAAGATTTCTTTGCTAAGACAAAAAGAAATGTGAAAAACTTATAATTATCTTTTTTAAATATATTCCCAATCACAACTTAACCCTAATGGCTTTTATTTTATTATTCCTCTTGTTTATCTTTTGCTTCGCATTACTTTCTGTCTCTACTCCTCTTTCATTTCTTCTGGTTATCCAGAAACCCAGGAAGGTCACCTGTCTTGTAAAGCTAAATCCCCTTTTTAAAAAGGTAAGCTTTTTATGGTTGATTTTAAGCCCTAAGTCATATCAAGCAAGACTGGTCTAAAAAATTTAAGATAGTTCAGAGAACACAAAACTCGGGATCAATATCTGTTGGCTCATCTCTTAAGAGGAATTCTATATACAAAAACTGGATGAAAAAGGAAGATGGGTAAAACCATAAGGATTGCTTAAGAAGACTCTGAATTACATAAGAAACCAGAAGGTTTTAGAAAAGTTGTGGATTGCTAAATTAAAAGCTCTCCCAATGGTACTTTTCTTCCTAATTGAAAATCAGATCACAGCTTCCTACCTAAACTGAACTTTGGTTCTCTGATATTTTTTTTGTCTAATCAAGCCCTGACTGAAGATTACCACATGGTAATAAGTTCTTTGTGGGCAAAAATTTCTTCTGATATTGGCAGAATTCTAAAATTTTTATAATGTTTTTATTTATTTTTGAGAGAGAGAGACAGAGGGCAAGAAGGGGAGGGGCAGAGAGAGAGGGGGACACCAATCTGAGGTAGGCTCTGGGCTGTCAGCCTGACGTGGGGATTGAATCTGCAAACATGAGGTCATGGCCTGAGCCAAAGTCAGATGCTTAACTGACTGAGCCACCCAGGAGCCCCTGGTATTGGCAGAATTCTGGGGGATGAACTCACTGAGGTTCAGACTGATCCTAAACTTTCATAATATCTAAAACCAGAAGCTAAGAAATACCTCAAGTCAACACAATAATCAAAAGCCAAATAGACAAGATTAATCATGCTTTATACTGGTCCCTGTGACTCTCCATCTCTCTGAGTCAAAAGAACAAAAAACAAAAAAACAAAAAAACAAAAACCAAAAAACAGTAAGGATACAGATTTGTTCAGGACTATAAGCCCAAATAAATGAGTCATATTTGTACTCTTCTTCCCCAAGTTACTGAATCCCAATACTATTTTATCTTCAATACTAACATTATAACCATGTGTTCTGCTTTCTTTAGTGCTCCTTTAGATCAAGACCGGCCCCCACCCCACCCCAGGAAGTTCAACAATTTGGGCACTTCTGCCTTTGGGGTTTACTGAGGCACCCTCTTGGTTTCCACAGATTTTTAACTAGAACTTTCAGAACTCTGAATTTTTCTTATCCAATGTATAGATGATGTTTTACTGTGTTCTCAAGATGAGGTGAGCTTGAAGACTGACTCCTATTTGTACTTACTATTTTAGTTTTAAAAGGTTATATCATTTCCAATGATAAAATACAATTTTCTCAGAACAGAGTGCATTATCTAGAACATAATTTCTATTTAAACATTTTTTAATTTTATTATTGTAAGTTTTATTTAAACTCCACTTAGTTAACATATAGAATCATATTATTTTCAGATGTACAATATAGTGATTCAACACTTCCTTACACCTGGTGCTCATCACAACAAATGCCCTCCTTAATCTTCATCACCTGTTTAAACCATCTCCCCTCTGGTAACCATCAGTTTGTTCTCTATAGTTACAAATCCATTTTTTGGTTTCTTTATCTCTTATTTTTCCCTTTTGCTGGTTTCTTTTGTTTCTTAAATTCCACATGAGTGAAATCATATCCTATTTGTCTTTCTCTGACTGAGTAATTTCACTTGACATAATATTCTCCAGCTCCATCCACGTTATTGCAAATGGCACGATTTCATTCTTTTTTATGGCTGAATAATATTCGATTGTATTTATAATTCCAATATAGTCAATATACAGTGTTATAATAGTTTAAGGTGTACAATACAGTCATTCAACAATTCTATACATAACTCGGTGCTCATTGTGGTAAGTGTACTTTTAATCCCCTTCACCTATTTCACCCATTCTCCACCCACCTCCCCTTTGATAATCCTCAGGTGTTTCTCCCTAGTTAAGAGTCCTTTTTTTTTGTCTCTCTTTTTCTTTGTTTTGTTTCTTAAATTCTGCATATGAGTGAAATCCTATGGTATTTGCCTTTCTCTGGCTGACTTATTTCATTTAGCATCATGCTCTCTGGATCCATGTTGTTGCACATGGCAAGATTTCATTCTTTTATATGGCTGAGTAGTATTCCATTACATATTCGCATCTTCTTTATCCATTCATCTATCAATGGACACTTGGGCTCCTTCCATTATTTAGCTATTGTAAATAATGCTGCAATAAATATAGGAGTGCATATATCTTTTCAGATTAGTGTTTTTATATTCTTTGGGTAAATACCCAATAGTGGAATTATTGGATCAATGGTAGTTCTATTTTTAATTTTTTGAAGTACCTTCATACTGTTTTCCACAGTGGCTGCACCAGTTTGTATTCTCAACAGCAGTGCACAAGGATTCCTTTTTTTCCACATTCTCACCAACACTTGTTGTTTCTTGTGTTTTTGATTTTAGCCATTCTGACAGGTGTGAGGTGATATCTCGTGTTTTTGATTTTCATTTCCCTTATGATTAGTGATATTGAGTATCTTTTCATGTGTCTGTTGGCCATCTGTATGACTTCCTTGGAGAAATGTCTGTCCATGTCTTATGCCCACTTTTAATTGGTTTGTTTGTGTTTTGTTTTGTTTTGTTTCTTTGGTGTTGATTGTATAAATTCTTTATATATTTTGGATACTAACCCATTATCGAATATGTCATTTGCAAATATCCTCTCTCATTCAGTAGGTTATCTTTTAGTTTTGTTGATTGTTTCCTTTGCTGTGAAAAAGCTTTTTATTTTGATGTAAATCAACGGTTTATTTTTGCTTTGGTTTCCCTTGCCTCAGGAGACATATCTAGAAATATATTACTATTGCTGGCTGCCTGTGCTGTTTTCTAAGATTTGTTTGGGTTCAGGTCTCACACTTAGGCCCTTAATACATTTTGAGTTTATTTTAGCATATGATGTAAGAAAGTGGTCTGGTTTCATTCTTTTGGATGTAGCTTTCCAGTTTTCCAAACACCATTTGTTGAAGAGACTGTCTTTTCTCATTGCATATTCTTGCCTCCATTGTCAAAGATTAATTGACCATATAATTGTGGGTTTATTTCTGAACCCTCTATTATGTAGAAAATAATGTATCTTAAAAGAAGTAAATTTTTTACCCGTGATAGGTTACAAATCACTCAAAACTTTCCCAGACAAATTATTAAGAGATAACTAAGAGGGTTCTGTTTTTCACTGGTTACTGCAAGCAGTGGGTTCCCAACTTTTAAAATATAATCACATTTCTATATGACTTATTTAATCCTTGACAAATGAAACTCTTTCCTGAGAATGTCAATATTAACAGCTATTTTATGACTTAAAATGAACTCATCAAAAGCTCCATGAGTTGTGTCTTCCTAATCATAAATCTTTCTGCCTATTTATACATGAACACTCTGGATTATCCCTTAGTGTTCTTAGTTGGAATTATCACAGACCAATGCTTCTTTCAACCTTTCCCTAGACCAATAATCTCCTTGTCTAAGCAGCAGCACCCAAACAAGCGGAGGCTTTTACTGACTTGGTTTTATGATCTTTAACTTGATGGTATCTTATGCTGTGCAATCTTTGTTACTTACTGAAAATACATGAAATTTTTCAGCAAGCAGGCTTAATTCCTATGAAATTTTATCACCTCCCCCTTCACACACTGTATCCATCATTGGATTATTTTAAATCCTACTAATCTTTCATTACTCAAAGAAAAGGAATCCCATGACTGTCTACCTTCTGTTCAAGAACTGACTATGCCTTGAATAAACTTATTATAAACATCCCTAGAAAATCCTCATTGAGTATCATTTATTGATTGTCCATCTCTTAATTCTGAAACTGGAAATTTTTAGGCAAGACATTCCAGACAGATTTCAATGAACTGTTAGAATATAACCTGTTATCAGAAGTAAATTCAGCCCAGATGGTAGAATTTCATGAACTTGCCAGAGCTTGCAAATTGTCAAGAGATAAGGGTTAATATATACATTCATAGCAGGTAAGCCATTGGGGTAATCCACAATTTTGAAATGCTTTAGAAAAACAGAAGATTAAAAAATACATATAGTTACACACACACACACACACACACACACACACACACACACTCGTGCATTTGGGCTGCTATAAAAAAAAATACCATAGGCTGGATGGCTTAAACAGCATTTATTTCTCACAGTTCTAGAGTCTGGGAAGTCTCAGATTAAGGTGCCAGAAGATTCAGTGTGTAGTGAGGACCTGCTTCTTGGTTTATAGACTACTGCCTTCTCACTATGTTTTCACAAGGCAGAAGAAACAAGGAGCTCTATGGTATCTCTTCTATAAGAGCACCAATATGTTTCTAAAGGCCCAACCTCATAATCCCATCACAGTAGAGGTTAAAATTTAAAAATTTAAATTTTGGGAGAGACACAAACATTCTACCTATAATAAATTTATTTTTTTAACCATTTTTAAATGTACAATGTAGTGGCATTAGTGCATGCACATTGTTGTGCACCATCATCATGATCTATTTCCAGAACTTTTTCATTATTCCATATAGAAACTATATCCTTGTGAAACAAGAATTTCTCATTGTCATCTCCCCCCATCTCTACTAACCTCTATTCTTTTTTCTGTCTCTATAAATTTTTAGGTACCTTATATAACTGGAATCATACAATGGTTTTCTTTTAATGTCTGGCTTATCTCACTGAACATCATATAACATATTAATGTAAATGTATTAATACTACATAAACTATTTTCTACAGTGGCTGTATCATTTTACATTCCTGCTACAAAGCACCAGGTTTCTAATTTCTTCACATCTTCACTAACATTTGTTATTTTTCATATTTTTGATAATAGCCATCCTAATGAGTATGGATTGGTAACAGTGAAGGTTTTTGACCCCAGACATTAACCCAGTAAAAATGGTTAACAGATTAAATGACTATTAAATGACTAACACAAATGTTGAAGTCATGCAAAAACAGGTAGCATGGAAACCAAAGGAAATGCCTAGATAATGAATATAGCAGGTAGGCCTTACGAAGGTCCTGGCCCTCTTAATAGTCCTAGAACTCAAGTCTTCTGAGAATTTGAAGGAGGTTATTATAGAATGCCAGTGATTGACTCCAGCATATGAAGAGTTATTGGAAAAATTCCAGTTGTAAATTCCATGAAAATTATCTCTGATACTTCAGAGTGCATACTCGGTGACACTAGAGGATCTTAACTAGAATCTTGCCAAAACTTCCACATGAAAGCCTACACACAATAAGGACAAATTGACGACTAGTCAGTCAGTATTGGTTGGGATATTTTTACTAAGTGACTAAGGTTATCTGTGGTACATGACTATATAAGGGACATGGACAAGAGCCTAAGCTTTAAAGTCCCTATGAACATTTTTAAAGGAGTTCATGTAATTGTCTCCTTCTATGTTTTTTTTTTCTTTTCAATTGAGATATAATTGACCTACAACATTACATTAATTTCAGGTGTACAACATAACAATTCAATACTTGTATATATTTTTAAATGTTCACTACAATAAGTCTAGTTAGGATCCTTCATCGTATGGGGTTTGAATATGTCCTCCTGGTCATTGTTTGCTTATTCTTAGAATAGATCAAAGCATTTCCTTTCTTGGCAGCTATGTTTCTGACTATACAGCAAACACATTGCTTAATTTTATGTTTCCAATTCTCCAGTGGTAAAAGTACTCATTTTGTTGGGACTGTTCAACAATTTCAAAGCCTTGAGCTTAGAAACAAATTATCATTCTTTAAACTGTGTGCTTTTGTTATTTATTTTTCTAGCCATATAATTTCCTATTAATTTTCTAGCCATATAATTTCCTCAGGTTAAAATTCTTAATTTTTAACAAACACAATTATTTTTAAGCTATATTACTTATGAGTTCTTTAAGGTCAATGTTGCTTTCTGTATTCTTATTCACTCCTAAGTATAAGTCCAACACCTGAATGCGATTTGTTCATGATTTGGAGCTAGGTAAAACATAAAATCAAATGAACTACTAGGCTTGTAACCATTTTTTCCCAGTGTCAAATAAGTCCCTTTAGTTCCAATCCTTTATAATAAAACATATGGTTTAATCAGTCATCTGCCTCAGTTACTAACATGTAGTTTTTGGTTTTGTATTCACTGTTTATTTATTTATTTTTTTTGTGGAAGACAGCATATCAGGCAGATAAGCAAAACCCAAAACACCCTATTATGTCATATCTGGGAGGGTAGGAAGGGAAGTTTCTGTAACACCCAGAAAGCACTTGTATGAGAATACCTCTTTATAACTGGACTTTCACAGAGGTAAGACTCAGAAAGTGAACCTGTGGAATTTATTTAATACCTATGTTATGTTACAGACTTTACAAACAAGGCTTACTATATAAGATATCTTTGTATTCCCTATAAGATATAACATTTCATCTACTTCATGGCGTCTTTACTCTATATTCTCCCACCTAGTGCTTAAAAATCCCCAAGTAGTGCAAAACTATACAGTAAGCCTAGGCATCCACATAGGGATATTTTGACTAAGAACTTGTCACTGGGCAGCCCCCTACCACAGGTATGAAACTTGTTTCAAGAAGGAGAAAAAAACAGGTCTCTGGAGTCTAAAACCTTAACTATTCAAGGGAAATTATGGATGTTTTTCTTCTGCCGTTAGCCTCTGTATATCACTCTTTACTAGAGGCATGGATGGTGGGAAATCTTAACAAGCCATGGTTCAGAGATTGAAAAGGGAGTTAGATAATGCCAGAAATCCATAGAACTCCTTCTCTGTTCATAAAGTAAGAAGCCCTAGGGGCACCTGGGTGGCTCAGTCAGTTAAGCATCTGACTTCGGCTCAGGTCATGATCTCGCAGTCCGTGAGTTTGAGCCCCTCATTGGGCTCTGTGCTGACAGTTCAGAGCCTGGAGCCTGTTTCAGTTTCTGTGTCTCCCTCTCTCTCTGACCCTCCCCCGTTCATGCTGTCTCTCTCTGTCTCAAAAATAAATAAATATTAAAAAAAATTGTTTTTAAAAAGTAAGAAGCCTTAGACATACCTGCACTTCACAGTTATTACATGTACCACTTTAGGAAAAAAATATTATATTTACAATCCTATAGATATTTCTGAGAACGTTATTATTACCAAGAAGGTCGAGGAAACAAAGGAAATTATAAGATTAGTTAATTTAGATATATGTCCACACCTAGTCTGTAGGCATTTTTGTGGCTGCAGTCTGTTGTCCTGAGTTAATTAGACCAACCTTGGTTTTTGACTTAGATGTGGAATATGTAATCTGATCATAGTATTCTTAGTATTTGTGTTACAGTGTTCAAACATGTAACCTCTAGAATTTTAAATGCTTTTCATAAGCACTGTTCTATCAAATGATAGAGCAGCACACACAAAAAAAGGAAAACTTGATACATGTAATGGTTGAAATGAGCACCAAAACAACTCTGATATATAATGAGGACTCTACAAACATCTGTTGCATCGTTTCCCCTTATGATAACCATCTATAGGTCAGGCTGAAGAATGATCAAAAGGGAAGGCTGATTAATAAGATCATCTGTTTCAACAGGACTTGAGTAAGATTTTAGATCAACTATGCTAACCTGTATTAGTTGCTTGTTCCAAGAGAATTTTGCCTGGGAGAAATAATTCCGTAAACCAATAAATAACTTCACCGATTACTTCAGACTTTTACTACAGATCAGTTTATTGGAGATAAAAACTCTACTCACCTGGGTAGACTGCTTACTCATCGAACAGGAATTTACTTTCCAAGACTTGCTTCATGACCCTTGCTTTACTATGTCTACCAATCCCAAATTATTATATCACACATTTTTATTGAATACTAGTCAGTTCCCTGCCTAGAAGGACCCATCTTTAATCAATTGAGCTCAAACTTCAGAGTCTTATTAATACGTATCTCACTCTGACATTCTTCTTCTGAGACACTGCTCAAACTCTGTCAAGGAGGTTCTCTCCCTCAATGCGGTGAGTCCTAATAAACTTGGTTTGGCTTTATTAATGGGCTATTGTGTGATATTTTGAAGAGCTCAGCAAGAAGTTATACACATACCTTTTAAAAAAGAGAATTTCTGCTTCTCAAAAGTTTTAGATTTCATGTTTTTTGTTAAAGGGATTACTTTAGCTAAGAGTTTAGGAAACCATTTTTTTTTAGAGACTGCAAAATAACATTATTGACTTGCAAAATTTTCTCTTTAAAATCTGTTCAAAAACTAAGTACGTTATGGAAGTCCAATAAACCAGAATTTTTGGTCTATAAGGGTTAATTAGTATTCTTTTTAGTAGATATGAAGCTATTTCCATACACTAAAAAAAAACATTTTGGGCGTGCCAGGGTCATGGGATTGAGCCCTGCATTGGACTCCACATTGAGCGTGGAGCCTATTTAAGATTTTCTCACTCCCCAACTCTGCTCCTCTCCCCCATGCACACTTTCTCTTTCTCTAAAATTAAAAAAAAAACATTTTGAAAGATGCAATTGAGGAAAAAAAAATCAATTGGTACCTCTTATTCAGTGGCATACGTTTCCCAATAAAAAATAAGAAAAAATAGACAAGCTATCATTGACAGTGTGAAGAGGAAGAGGTGCTGAGAGTGAAATGCAAAGAACTTTAGAACCCTAAGTAATATAGGCATTTAAATACAGATTACATTGGGAATAAGGTTTGATTGAGGTAAAGTTTGTTAAAATTAGTCCTGTGTCTATCAAATTGAGTACTGATTTTGTGTTTAATATACTGTGCTGACTGGAAGTGAAATGAAGAAACTTGGAGATTTGGAAACTAGAATGGGGACAAAAGAGGACCATTAAGTGACCCAAATTCAGTTAAAAATCACTGACTACCAGAAATGAAAGAACTTTAGATATCAAGAGGAAAAATAAGAAATTCAGCTGTTTGAAATAATATTATAACTTACTTCAAAGAAATGTGGATTAGTTGCTTTGTACTTTTTCCTTATTGGAAATAAGAGTTACATAAAGTTACTCTTTTATTTTTACTTTGTCTATGTTATGCTATTTCAAATGTTTCGATTATGTTGGAAAAGAAAATGATTCAGAGAAACTGATTGATTAAAGAAGCTTTATGGCTAGTATTCTGGGCATTTTAGGAACTAGAACACATTAGTGAAACTTGTTTATTGAAAAGAAATATAAATTTGGCCATTAACTGGCTTAGCACTGATTTTCATTTTAGTTTAATTATGCTTATATTCCTAAAACTTATTGTGCATCACAACATAGTCCTTTTATAAACCCTGACTCTCAAAATATCCCTGTGAGATAGAGGGATAAAAATTATGTTTCACAGGGTTCCTGGGTGGCTCAGTTATTTAAGTTTTTGACTCTTGGTTTCGGCTCAGGTTATGATCTCACAGTTCATGAGTTTGAGCCTCTCATCGAGTTCTGAGCTCATAGCAATGGAACCTGCTTGGGATTCTCTCTCTCCCTCTGTTTCTGGCTCATTCTCTCTCTCTCTCTCTCTCTCTCTCTCTCTCTCTCTTTCTCCCCCCCTTCTCTCAAAATAAATAAACTTTTAAAAAATATGTGTTTCACTATTAATGAAGTGATAATCATTGAAGTCAAGTAGATTGGACAATATTGTACACAGTGGAGAACATTTTTAAATCTCCCTATGTATTTTCTTCATTATTATGTGTTACCAAAACAAACTCTTCTTTAGATGTCACATTTTAAGAATGTGAATAGAATCACAAATCAATGGTGTTACATTCTGACACTATGTCTTCAGTAGAAAGCATCTCTGTTTCTCATTTTGAAGAATCACACCTTTCATGTTTCATTACTCAAGAATACTCATGATAACAAGAGACTCAACTTTCATTATGACCAGTGTAAGAGAAAGCATCCCCTCCCACAACAAAATTAAGACTCCTTCCTTGAACCACAGAAAGCAGTGGACAGCATCTACTGATTGCCTTACCCCTGGATAATCTGGACCAGTGACTGAAAAGAAGGATGTATTTACCCTGATTACCTGTATTTATTACTGGAATTAGGGCCATTATCTTCTAACTCACATGGTAACAAGAATGGATGTTGGAAGGATAATCACAATATAATGCTTCCTTTTTCCAGCTTAATTTTATGCTCCTTCTCTGGAATTAAATGTGGACTCCTCACATCTTTCTGCTTATTGAAATAATTCTCATCCTGTAAGGATAAGGCAAGTACTTATCTTCATGCTACAAGATGCCTTCCTTGACTATTGTATCACCACTCTTTCCTTCCTCTATTAGACTTTTATTTCGTACCACATATTGTATGGCTGGATTACATGCTTCTATTTAAAGTTAGCTGTATCTTTTTTCTTTTTTTTTCCAAATGGGTTAGGGGGCAGAAGTAAGTAACAAAGCAAACCCTTGTTTGTTAGTGTGCACTTGTTTCATGTAGGTCCCTTTTGTCTTCCAAACCAGATTGTATGCTCTTAGTGGCACAGATTTTGCCCTTTATTTTTCCTAGCCTTGCAGAATTAGTCTGAGTAAAAACTGCAGATTATTATTGTCTAATTCTTAATGATCCAAAACACAGCATTGCTTATTATTATTACATTCTTGGTCATTAGCATTTTTAAAACTTACTTTTAGAGATTATATTTGCTTTTATCTTAAGATGGTATTAATCTTAGTAAAAAAAACCCCACAAAAGTCCCAAACCTTTAAAATGTCAATTCAGCCACACAACACTTTTTTCTTAGCTTCTTTTGTCTCATGTTAAGTAAATATATGTTATAGAGGAAGGACGGCTATATACAGAAATCATTTTAACCTGGAAAGAGATTCTCAGCCATGCAAGAACTGTACTCAAGCTCTCTTGAGTGCTTAATAAATATTTGGTCTTATTACTCTGTAGTTCATGTTTGCTTATTCATTGGAAAATTAAAATAAATCCCCTAATTTTCATAATGATTTTATCATACATAAATCTTCTTTGTAACTCTTCTGAGAAAGAGTGGTCAATGAGGCATTCTATAAAGGAAGGTTAAAGGTTTTATGACTTTAATCTGCATATGAAACTAATAATTCCAAATATTTATAGTTTTCTCAGGCTTGTTCTAATGGCTATATATATTTTTATTTACTCTGCCTAATGTAATTTCTAAATAAATTATGAGTTACCATAAGCCTTCTCTAAAATATTTAGTTCATAGCAAAACAATTGATATGCTGTAAATTATATAGTTCTTAAGAGTGTGAATCCTGTAATGTCTGTGTTTGCTTCCTAACTGAATGACCTTAAATGACCTAGCTGAATGACAGTGGACAAGTTATTTCTTGTTACTCAATTTTCTCATTTATTAAATGTTGGTTATAATAGTACCTATATCATAGGATCCTTATGAGAGTTTGGTTTAACTTCATTTCTAAATATGGATTGTATACAAAATGTCGTCATAGAATTACAGAATTAGAGACAGTAAAATCTATTTCTTCTTTATTGAAAAATGATTGTTCTTATATACCACTTAAGTCAGTATAATTAAAATGTCTAACTTATTATAAGCATGCAAGGGCCTCTTTTTAGAATCAAAAGGAATAAATTAGCTGTCAGTCACTCGGTCTGGAAGCAGAATCAAGAAAACAGCAGAAATCAAGGCTTTCTTTTCTTTTTTCTTTTTCTCTGTCTTACAGGCAGTGAGGTTTTTCTGCTAAGATACCTCTCTGTGTGCGTCTGCTTCATAATTTCTTTTTGCATATAGACTTCCTCCGCTCCATTTGTTTATAAGCCTAACATAGTTACCCCTACCTTGGTATTGCATATGTATTGGGTCAAATGCCCAACAGAGATTGACAAGAGTTTTTGAGTCCTTGCACTTATCTTGACAGGAATTACAACTGGCCCAGCTCAGGTCAGGTAATTGCCCTCATCCAATCAACTAGGCCAAGGGTGTCAGACAGCCCCTTGCCCACTCAGTAGGGACTGTGGGGCGCACATTTCTTAAAACAAGCATGTGCTAAGAGGGAAATTGACTAGGAAGTACCTGACAGATACTTTTTAGAGATGGGCTTGAAAATTTAACAGAAACCATGTGAAAGCAAAGCAAAGAGTATCAATTAACAAATTTAGAAAGCTAAATTCTAATCAATTTAGTTTTAAGGTTTGGATGACATACATTTTCACTGATCACATTTTGTAATGACAAAAGTGGGTTTTTTTTCTTCAACCATTACAGAAATTTTGAACATAAATATAAGACTATGCTTTTGTCATCACAATTATGACCTTGTACTAATCTCGTTTTTCACTCTGGAGAGCTTTACAAAGTGATACACTTGAAAAATATTTTATCCAACTCTGGGTGAGTAAAAACACTGAAAAATGCCATAACAAATTGAGAACACATAGGTACCTTAATTAGATATGACCAATTACCTGAATGGGGTTTAGCCAACACTCTGAAAAGGAAATAAACTCAAGACAATGCCACAATTTACCCTACTTCTCAGTAGATGCGCTTTCAGTGTTTCTTCTCAGTGGACCTGTCCATGTGTACCCTTAACCTTACTTTTGGCACATAACTTGGAGAATGATGGCAGTCCTGCCTGCCCCTAGCATTGTATGGCCAGAGCAAGAGTAAAAATGGAGGCCCACGCATCAAATGTCTAAATATTTAAGATTAAAAATGAAGCCAATAAAATATTATATGAAATGAGTTCCTTCCTCTTCCTTTAACAGATGGACTTTCATAATTATCTGAGAGGCCAAATTTGAAGTTATAAATTTTAGACTCTCTGAAGTTCTGCGCTCCAATGAGATGGTCCATCCCTTTCTCTTCCTACCTCTGTTTCTATGAAGGACTTACACACACACATGTGACTGACTTGCCCCAGTAAGTTATTAGCACACCTTCTACAATCAGCCACTCTTGGCCACTTTCCAGTCTATGGTGTGCACACCTGCAGGACAATCTACCCCTAGGAGAATGGAACTGAGGAGGAGACATTTGCAAAGTTCAGATCAGTGGCCTCTCTTCTCTGTGCCTAAAGATAGTCGTGGCTGGTGAAAAGAAGGGTGTATATGTATGGGTTATGATTCCACGTGTCAGTAAGCTTTCATGATTGAAGATAAAAAGGATATTTTTATAAAGTGGGAGGTTTATGCCATCAACCAAGAAAGGCAAGAAAACATTAATTCTAAACAAAGGAGCTTTTACTTTTTATTTAATAAATGTGAAATTTAGAAAAATATTCAAAAAGCTATTTCTGAAAGAAGTCTGAAGCACATGAAGTACAATTGTACTTATTGATATCAATATTTAAAAAAAGAATGAATAGTGAGAAGATATAAGAAGTTGTCTGGTGTTTCATCTTTATATAACATGAGACTCATTCAGATTTTATATAGATGAAAATGCACTCAAGAATTTTGAAGAAGGGGGTGCCTGGGTGGCTCAGTCGGTTGAGTGGCCGACTTCAGCTTGGGTCATGGTCTCATGGTTCATGGGTTCAGGCCCCACGTTGGGCTCTGTGCTGACAGCTTGGAGGCTGGAGCCTCCTTTGAATTCTGTGTCTCCCTCTCTCTCTCTGCCCCTTCACTGCTTGTACACTATGTCTCAAAATAAATAAACATTAAAAAAAATTTCTTAAAAAAAAAGAATTTTGAAGAGGAATGACAAGATTAAATGATAAATATTACTTGTTGATAGTAGGTGTCTTTTCAAAATTAAAGAAAAAATAAACATGTTATGGTTGTGTTTATGATTTGGTAGTAACAATAACTACAAATGCAATAAATGTAGTCCTCAATATTTTATAAGGCTTTGAACACTTAAAAATATGTTATAATCTATGTAACCACTTTGTTGAACCAGTATATTCAATGGAATATACATTGGAAATGGTTCTAGTTTTGTTTCCCCAATCACTATCATTATACTAGATTTCCCTTTTCTGATATTGTTAGCAGGTACCAAAGTTTTCTGGTCTACTGTAGTCCAAATAAAACTTCAATTTTTCACCCTTCAAAATGTCTCTCCTATTTCTAGCTGACGCGTAATTGTTAGGTAGAAGATCTATGGTGCAGGGTGGGGAGGATGGTCTGTTCTTTCGCTCTTCTTCCTCCTCCTCCTCTTCTTACTCTTGCTCTTACAGCCAGTGAAGAGCAGAATTAGTAGAAAATCATCAACTTTCTACATCCCTGGGACTGTTGTAATCAGATTGTAGATGTCCTCTATGTGATAAGCCTTCAACTGTGGTATTTTCATATTGGTCATTTGTGTGTGGCCTGAAGGCACATTGCATTGTATCTGTTTGTGTTCCCCTCCCCCCAAAATCATGTTAAAATCCTAATTCCCAATGTGATGGTATTAGGAGGTGAGGCCTTTGGGAGGTGATTATGTCATGAGAGTGGAACCCTCGTGAATGAGATTAATTATATATATATATATATATATATATAATATTTTATATATTTTGTGTATATATAAAATATCCAGAGAGCTTTCTTGCTTCTTCTGCCATGTGAGGACACAGTGAGAAGATGTTCATGTATGAAGAAGAACGTGGGCTCACACCAGACAATGAATCATCTGGCACCTTGATTTTGGACTTCTAGCCTCCAGAACTATGAGAAGTAAATGCTTGTTGTTTATAAGCAACTCAGTCTATAATATTTTTATTATAGCATCCCAAGTGGACTAAGTATCTTTCCCTGAAGCTGAGGTGAATTCCCTTGTTGACCTTTTGTAAGCATTTCCTTGACCCTCAAGCTCTTGCTCTTGACAATACTCCACAGCATCTTAATGCTAGATACCACCTTGGAATGGTATAACTTAAATATTAGCTTAAGTCTGGTGACTTTGTGGTGTCCACTTTGTTTACAGGAAGCTCTCCATTGCAGCTTCTCTTCTTTCCTTGACATTATGGTGCTGTAGCCAGACTTTTGTATTCATAGTTCTCCGGGCAGGAAGTAAGCATCAGTCTCTATGTTTAAGAATGTCCTAGTCACTGAGAGGGCTATTGCCAAGTTCTTTCAACATCAGCCTGTGATGGTTAATTTTATGTGTCAGCTTGAGTGGGCCCCAGGTTCCCAGATTAAGCATTGTTTCTCTATGTGTCTGTGGTAGTGTTTCCACATGATAGTAGCACTTGAATTGGTGGGCTTTGTCGATTGCCCTCCCCAATATGAGTGGATAGCATCCAATCGATTGATGGCCTGATTAGACCAAAAGGCTCAGAAAGGAAGTATTTATCATTTTTTACCTGCTTCACTGATCGAGCTGGGACATCTCATCTTCTTCAGCCTTCAGACTAGAATTTACACTACCAGATTTCCTGGGTTTTCAACTTACGGATAGCGATTGTGGGACTTAGCCTTCATAATGGTGTGAGCCAATTCCTCATAGTTAATCATATACCTATACATACATATATGTGTGTGTATATATATATGTATACATATAATTATGGATATATTGTACATATATGCATACATGTAAATATGTATATCTATGTATAGATACACATACGGAAAGATTGATCTCCTATTGGTTCTGTTTCTATAGGGAAGCCTAATACACAGCCTCATTATTCTTCACTCTGATGGCAGCCCAGTAGTGGGCATATGGGCATCTGCAAGTTAGCAAATGTCCAGCCTAAGACTGAGATGCTAGAAACAGGAAAAATCACTTTCAACAACTTGTCCCTTCTGTTATCTACTTTGATTTTTCACAATGAGTATTGAGGTCTATTGGATTGGTATTATTTTCTCTACTTTACACATGAGTAAATGAATGCTCAGATGTTCAGTGACCAACTCCAATCAGTTACAGGTTCACTTTGGAGTAAAGCCTTCTTTCCATCTATTTCGAGATTTAAGACTCAACTCTTGGGGTGCCTGGGTGGCTCAGTCGGTTGAGCATCCAACTTCGACTCAGGTCATGATCTCACAGTTCGTGGGTTTGAACCCCACATCAGGCTCTGTGCTGACAGCTGGAGCCTGCTTTGGATTCTGTGTCTCCCTCTCTCTTTGCCCCTTCCCCACTCATGCTCTGTCTCTCTCTGTCTCTCAAAAATAAATAAAAATATTAAAAAAAAAAAAGACTCAACTCTTTATACCCAATTACATACCTTGGATGTCTGTTCACCTCTGGAACCAATATATTTCTTAGATATGTAAGGCTTCAACAAATATAAGAAAAATAAATTCTGAATAACTGATTTAATTAGGGATTTTAAAAATTATTTTTGAAAGTCTTTAAAAAGTTGCTAAGGAGAAAAAAAAAGACTTAATTCAACCCATTTCTATATGCTTCCTACTTAGTTTTCAGAGCTGTGACAGAGCTGTCTTCTTCATTTTGACATAAACACTCTCTCCACAGTCACTAAGAAATTAAGAAAACCTCATTTATTTTTCCAGGGTCCATTAACAAGTCCATATTTTATTTGTCTTCCATCTTCATTTTCGACTGTGCTTTGCTAATAAGAAAAAGCTAACATTTTTTCTAGCAATCAAAATCCATTCACAATACTGATTTCCAATTATTTAAAGAATGAATTGCATTTTGCGATTTTGGCTGGTTTAAAAAGTGGATTCAGTAAATATCTTGCCTGGAAACAGAGATAATAGGTTCATCATGGATATTGTCCCTTAAGTCGGAGTTACACAACAGTAGTTTGTTTAATCCTTTCCTTTCCCTTGCCCCTGGTAATGACATTTCATTAACATTTTAACTTCTTCAGGAAAAAAAAAATATTTCAGCTTAGAGCTTTAATAACCTGCCTAGGGTATGCTTTACGTGAGCTTGCATTTTTAAAAAAGAAGCTTCTAACAGGTTCTAATATTAGTTTTAATTTTGAATTCTTAGCAGTGTCTATTGACCCAATGAAAATTTCAATACTGTGTTTCAGCCAGTACTGTGTTTTACCCTAACTGCACAGACTCAGGGTAAAAAACAGAAGATATGTGTACCAGGTTTTACTCTGCTTCCTCAGATATGATCTTGATCATGGGCATCCCTTAAATCACACTTACTTAGGGAATTTGCCATGTGATACTCCCATTTCCTCTCTGCTAGGTAGGAAGGATACATGCCTCTGTTCTGTACAGCCTTACTGGGCACCAGTCCCTTAGAATTTGGGAATTAAAAAATATATTTATAAACTAATGGCCTTTTAGAATTCTTTTGGAAGACTTACTAATTTTTAAAAATTAGCTTTAAAGTGAAATATTAACTGAATTTACTAAATAGCTAAATTAAACATCAATTATGCGGCACCTGGGTGGCTGGTTTAAAAAGTTAAGCGACCGACTTCAGCTGAGGTCATGATCTTGCAGTTCATGAGTTTGAGCCTCGCGTGGGGCTCTGTGCTGACAGCTCAGAGCCTGGAGCCCGTTTCAGATTCTGTGTCTCCCTCTCTTTCTGCCCCTGCCCCGCTCACACTCTGTCTCCCTTTCCTTCAAAAATAAATAAACCTTAAAAGAAATTTAAAAAAAAAAAAAATCAGTGATGTTACAGTGAACAACAAACGTGCATTTAACTTTGTCCCCAGGTGAGGAAGGCTGCCTTAGCATTTGACTTGCTGCCTTCATCACTCATCTTCTCTTTCCTGTTCCACATCTTTCTATGTAAAATGATTCAGTTTTTACTCAGTGCTCAATTATGTAATTGGGCTTTGCTTCCCTGGGTACAGATGGACACACGTTCATTTTCCCTTTCTCCTGAAAATGCTCTAGTTGTTTGCCTTTTCTTTCTGATCCAATTTTTCTCTCCTTTATTGTTTATACTAAGTGACTCACTGTTTCCCTATAATGCCCTGCAATAGCCACTGCTGCTGCTTCTCTCTGCTCACTCTTTCAGGGCCACTTTTATTAGTCTTACCTTACGCCAGGCAGGCTGCATAGAGATTCTCTGAGCTCTCTGGTTTCCCCTCTGTGCTGCTCAGAGGTCACATACTCTCAGGCCACCTGACCCATAAGGATAGGGCTCATGTCATCTGTTTCATAAAGGGGGTATTCTTATTTAGACTATCCACCATTACTTCACCTTTCCTCTGTGGTTTAGGTAGGAGTATATAGCAGTCAGCAGGTGATCACATTACTTTAAACACTAGTCCAGTCATATGCTATAGCTATTGAGCTATATTTTCTTCCCTTTTCTCTGAATGACAGACAAGAACTATTTTCTCCCTTTAAGAAACTAAAAATTCTGTAGAGAGGAATCTGGCTGGCAAGAAAGTGCCTCAAATAAAAAAAAAATTATAATGCTTTCTGTTCTCCCTATGTGTCTTCATTGTAGCTAGTAAGCAGAATAATGGTGTTATCTTCCAGAACTTTAAAAATTTTAATTACATATTATCCACCTCATATAAGTTGCTTAAAATCTAGAATTATTGAGGACTTTCTGTAAGGTTAAGTGTGTGTGCAATTCAAACAAAATTTAAATGAAAGCATCAGTGACCCCTAATGCCATAATTAGCTTCATTCTTTCATCCAATAAATATTTATGAAGGATTTTTATGTATTATTTTAGATGCTGAGTATGAAGAAATAGACAAATACTGAATAAAATTGACAAACCTTTTGACTTCAGGTAGTTTAGCTACTAGTTAAGGAGGATAAGCAATAAACAACTTAGTATATAATGTAATGTCAAGTGGTGAAAATGTATAGGAAGAAGAAAAGTTACCTTAATCAAAACTAATAATTTGAGAAAAACTAATAATGTTGAGATAGGGATTTCTTTTTGCAACCTGACTGCCGAGGTACAACTTCTATGGGCTTTTCCTAAGACATGAACACTGTTTTGCCATGTGACTCATAATGTAATTTTTAGAGCATAAACTTTATGCTAAAAAAATAACATACATATATAAAATATAACATTATGCCAAATCCTAAGTGTATATCCCAGAGAAATTTTCTCACTAGTGGTTACACTGCCACTCCTCAGATCAAGAAATGGAATATACCAGCAGCTCAGAATCCTCCCTCATGCCTTTCCCACCTCTTAAGATCCCTTCCCAAAGGCAGAAGATGTTGCCTACTATCTTGACTTCTTTGCCACTAATTAATTCTTCATGTTTTTGAGCTTTAAATAAGTTATATAGGCTGTATTCCTTTTTTGTTTGCTTTTCTTCCTTCATTGAGATTGTCAATATTGTTACTGTTTTTTGAAATAATATTTCATTCTTATTACTAGTTAATATTGCTTTGTATGAAGATATATTATAATTTATTAGTCCAGTCCACTGTTGAAAGACATTTGTATCATTTCCAGTTTGGTGGCATTATAAACAGTGTTGCAATGTACATTCTTATAAATGTCTTTTGATGAGCATACTTTTTAAAGTTTATTTATTTATTTTGAGAGAGAGAGTAGAGTGTGTGTGTATGAGTGGGGGGAAGGGCAGAGAGAAGAGAGAGAGAATCTCAAGCAGGGTCTGTGGCTGTCAGCACAGAGCCCGATGATAGGCTCCATCTCACAAATGTGAGATCATGACCCGAGCTGAAATCAAGAGTTGGATGCTTAACCAAATGAACCACCCAGGTGTCTAGAGCATTTTTTTTGATGAGCATGTTTTTGCATCTATGTAGTGTATATATATGGGAGTAGAAGTGCTCAATCATAAATTATGCATATATTTAACTTTAGCAGTATTACTAAACAGCGGTTGCACCAATTCCCGTTTTCACAACACTGTATAAAAGTTTGAGTTTTCCAAAACCTCATGAACACTTGGTGTTATCCTTCTTTAACTTTAGCCATGATTATATTATTGTAGTTTTACTTTGCATTTCCATGATGGGTGATGATTCTGAGCACATATTCATGTTTATTGTCCATTTGATACCATATTTTATAAAGTGCCTGTGCAAGTCTTTCGTTCATTTTTAAAATCGGGTTGTAGTGATTTGTAGGAGTTCTTTATATGTTCTAGCACAAGTTCTTTGTTGGATATATGAATTGAAAATGTTTTTTTTTCTCACTCTGTGGCTTACTTTTTTTATTCTCTTAAAGGTGTCCTTTGGGGAAAAAAGTCTTAATTTTAATATAGCCCAATTGCTCAATCTTTTATGGTTAGTGATTTTGAGGTCCTATTCACAAAATTTTTGTCAACCTTAATATAATTTCCCATGATATCTTGTAGAAGCTTTCACTTTTGAACTTTACGTTTAAACCTAAAATATACTTGGAAGGGACTTGTTTTTGTTTTTGTTTTGATGGTGCAATGTAAAGGTCAGGATTCTTTTTTTTTTTTCCCCATGCAGGTGTGCCATAGCCCCAGCACCACTGATTAAAAACTGGCCTTTCCTCAATACAGATATTTTGTCTCTCAAGTCCTGGTTGCCTTGTCAGATCTGAACTCAAATTGTATTTCCCCAGAAACTTGAGACCACTGAATGCTCTACTCATCCACTAATTTCTGCTTCTTTTACTCACCAGTCTCTTGTTTCTTGTGCCAAAATCCTTAAAGATTTAGGAAATGCCTCAAAGGGGAAAACTGGAACATAGGATGTCAAGCTCATTCCAATAAGTACTTTGTTTCTCTGGGTGCCAGGACTCCTTTGAAGGAGCAGCAGTGCGGGCTGCTTTGAAGCTTTCCAATACCTCGAAAATTATTTTTAAAAATTATCTGTCTTTTCTAGTTGCTTTTGGTGTTTTGATCTGCTAGTAGCCGTTTTGTCATAGCTAAAGGTAGAAGTTGTAATGGCATTTTCTTCTATGGAAAGAATGATCTAATGACAAATGGTCTTTAATCTAATGGTTAAAACACACCAGGGTAACATTTTAATTAAATCTTAAACCAGAAAGAAGGATTGGGCAACCTAAGAAAGACTGAAATACTAAGCTAAGAAAAGAGTATGACAGGTCATAATTCTCAAAAATATGATGGACATGAAGATTACCATTATTCTACCAATACTAGAATATTAGGCTGCTTTCAAACCAAACCATTAATGAGAAGAAGCTATGTTGTTAATAACCCAATAAAATTTAACAGACATTTTTGAATGCCTTACAAGAAAGACTTTCACTTTCTTGTTCTTAAACATGAACAACCACTTATGGTCCTTGATTCTATTTCTCCTGTTTTCAATGAGAAAAATCACAGCTTTTTCCTGAAGCAAGTTTGCAGGAGAATGCTTGCTTAAACCTCTGCAAGAAAACCAAGAACTTCCCTACTGTGGAGTGTCCTGACACCAGTTTCAGCAACAAGCTTTTTCAGACCTGTGAAAGACAGATAAAAATAACATCACAATCTTAATGGAGGAAATGTAAGTTTGAGAGGAAATTGAGTAGGGACAGCTGTAATAGTTTCTATACAATGGAATATTAGAGGCTTACCTAATAGAAAACTAGAAAATAAAGTATAATGATGTACATCAGGACCCGCTTTCATTCTACCCGGATGATCTTACCCTCTTCCCTTTGTGGCTGCATGCCCTATAGGATTTGGGACTAAGAGGAACTATGCATTCCTAACAAGTTACCTAATTATGGTATTTCTCTATGTACTCTTTAAAAATATTTAAAAGCTGTTTTGTATAGCCAGAGACTGAGATGCAAAGACATCTAAACCTATTAGGAGGTCACCATCTAACAAACGTGTTAATGCAAAGAGGTTTTCTAGGTAGGTGACTCAAGGTGATGATAGTTCATGAAGGATGGAGGACTCAATCTGGGAGGATTAGGGAAGGAATTTTCAAGTGAATAGAAAATTAAGCATACTTTTCTAACCTATAATATCTTTTGAGTTTGTTACACAAGCATCTATTGAGCACTTGCTACGTACCAGATATTGCATTGGGTGCTGAATACAACAATTATGGCTGGTCTTGCCTTAAAGAAGGGTTTCTTAACCTCAACACTGCTGAAATTTTGGGCCAGATATTTCTTTCTAGTGGGAAGCTGTCCTGTGCACTGTAAAATGTTTAGCAGCATCATAGACCTATGCTTACTACATGCCAGTAGCACTACTCTGCCAGCTGTGAGAGCTCAAAGTATCTCCAGATATTACCAAGTGTTCCCTGGCAGGCAAAATCACTCTCATTTTAAAATCATTGCCTTAAAGAAATTTAAATCTAGTGGGACACACTGATTAAATAGATAATTCAAATAATACTAGAAGTGTGGTGAATGAGTAACGCTTTGAGAGGAAAGAAGATGGATACTTAGCTAAGTTTTAGATCCAGAATGGGGTGCAGAGAGGGTTATTGGAGAAATCTGGATTGATTTTGAAGTACTGTTGACCCTTAAATAACACAGATTTGAACTGTGCAGATCCACTTATATGTGGATTTTTTTTTTTCCTGCAGAAAGCTTTCTTGTTTGCATTTGGCCCAGGGCTTGGGAGAAGGTGCCAGGTGGTTAAAAAGCTGCTTAGTGGCTGCTGGGAGAGGGTTAGACAAAAGCCTTGACACCAGGGGGATGCCAAATGGGACTGCTGGGCTCTGGAGATGGCTAATACTGCTTACGGGTGAGAATTTTAAAGAGATACTCACCCAGCCCAGCCTGGGGGCCAGCTAGCTGGTGGAGATTAGTCAAGTAGTCACCATCCTCTTGATGAATGTCACCTCTTTATCTAGGAAGTAGGTCTCTAGAAAGTCACAGATATGGGGTTGTCACAGGCAGAACCCGGGGCATGCAGCTCCAAAAGGGCCTGGTTGAGGTCCTTCTCTTGGACCATGGTGAATTCCATGGCTTCTGGGGTTTTACCCACTTATCTTGGGACAACTTCTGTACATCCTGGAAGAGGGTGCAGTTGCCACTTTGATTTTCGTTGGTGCCTTCCTGCTTCTCCTCAGCCAACTCTGGAAGTGGCCAATGCCCTCCAGAGTCACATTGCCACTGTGGAAACAGAAGCAGAGAAAGGTAGGTGTAGGAAGCCTGCAGATGCATGCTGACCAGTGGTTAATGGTGGCCTGAATTCACCCCAGTGGAATAATTCTGAGGCATCTGAGAGCTCATGGTTGATCGGCAATAAGGAGCTAAGTTCAAAAAATGGTGTTGGCTGGTCCTGAGGCAGAGGATGGCTGAGAAGATGGTTCCAAAAGTTGCAAATGGGAAAGGTGTTGAATGATGGTAGGAGGCTGGAAGAAGGGATATCCCTAAGTCTATTCCATTTGAAAACTGTTGAAGCAAGAGGCAGATTCCTGGAACTACTGAGAGCACTGCCAATACACAGAGTTTTTATTAGTATAGTACTATAATTGTATTTTCTCTTCCTTATAATTTTCTTAATAACATTTTCTTTTCTTTACCTTATGTTATTGTAAGAACACAGTATATAATACATATAACATACAAAATGTATGTTAATTGACTTTATGTTATTCGTAAGTCTTCTGATCAACAATAGGCTATTAGTAGCTAAGTTTTTGGGAAGTCAAAAGTTATGCACAGAATTTTAGGGTCTGATGCCCTTAACCCTGGCGTTGTTCAAAGGTCAACTGTGTAAGTGGGATTTAGCTCCTTTACAAGTGAGAGTTAGTAAGTATGTGTAGCAAGAAGTGGCATGAGATCTGAAATCAGATTGTCTGGGTCCAAACCCCAGTTCTACCATTACTAGTGTGGTGAGTTTGGATAAGTTACTTTCCTCCCTAATATTCCCTCAGGGGAAACTTAGAGTACCTCTTTCGAAGGTTGTTGTACAAGTAGAATCAGGGAAATGTGACATGTTTAGATCAATGTCTGCATGTAATAAGCATTCAATAGATACTGTATACCAGAATTGTTGTTGATGTCTTTGTTGCTAATAATTTTGCAGTAATTTCCTCATTAGGTTTTTCCTGACCCCTGTTGTTGCATTGAAGTCAAAAGTATGCAGATATCAGTCCTCCAGTTCAAAGTTACATAGTCATATTTGGGGGTGTACCTGGGGGTGTGCTTAGGTTCTCAGCTGCATGAACTTTCCAACGAAAGCCACTTAGAAAGGAGCATTTTCCACAGCCTTGAATTGAGCATCCCGGCTCTGTGAAAGAATCCCGTGAAAGTAACTGAAGAGGTTTTAGATGCTCATTTTAAAGAAATGCTGTGTTATTTTTCCTGTGTACTCCTAAAATAGACAGGTTAAGGAAGCAGTCTAAGGAATCTGAAAATTGCTAAAGAATGCCTGAACATCAAATTGAAAGGAAACTTTCAGAGACTCAGCAAGCACATGTACTGATGAGAGAGACTTAACCATAGTCTTTAGGACCTCTATAATCCTTAGCCAGACGATATCCATATGGTACGCACTTACCCAAACAAGCCTTCTGAGTAATTCTGACTTTGTGGCTTTTAACTGAAATGTGGCCAATTACTGTTAGAGACCAAAGACCTATCTCCCTTTGGTGACTAAGATCTATAAATTTTCCCCACACGCAGTTTTATACCTGGGAGCTACCCCCTTTCATTGTCTATTTATAGTTATTAGACTACTATTTTACTACTGTCTATAGATAGTATACCATAGATAGTAGAAAATAGTATAAGTATACTATCTATAGACATAGTAAAGTAGGTGAATTTTTCCAATAAATGATGTGCCTTTATTAAATATAATCCATTATGGAAATGATCTTCATCAGTGTGCATATAATTCCCATTGATGAGTTCTGGTGGTCAGTGACTCTGAAAGATTGGACATTCTTGCAGTGGGTTGTTCCTGTTTATCTCATGGTCTAATGAAGTTTTTGGAAGAGCTACATTATTTTAATGAAAGGGGACAGACACATTAATTAAATATTTTAGATATTAACAATATTATTCTATGATATAACAAACAGGATTGCCCAGAAATCACCCTGGAAGATAAAAAAGGGCTGAATCCAAACTCAGTTCCTATGATTACTTTCCCAAGGGAATTATGACTTTCTATCCCCAGTTGGAGGGGCTACAATTTCCTATGGGCTCAAGGTCCCCAGGAACTGGCTTTCCTAAACAACTCCTGTATATAGCTAACAACTCCAGACTTTTCAACTTTAGGTCTGTGCTGTTCAAAATAGTAGCCATTAGCTACACATGGCTGTAAAGCATTTGAAATGAGGCTAGTCTGAATTGAGATTGCTGAAAGTCTAAATATGCACTGTATTTCATAGAGTTTGTAAGAAAAAAATGTAAAATACCTCAATAATAATTTATTTTCTATTGGTTACATGCTGAAATAGTAGTATTTTGTTATCGATTTAAATAAAATCGACTATTACAATTAATTTTATCTGTTTTTTTTTCAATGTAGCCACTAGGCAATTTAAAATTATATATGTGGTATGCACTAAATTTTAATTGGATAGTGGTGCTCTAAGCAATCTGTTAACTTTTTTTTTTTTTTTTTTTTTTTTTTTTTTTTTTTTTTTTTTTTTTACCAATAATACTGCTCTTACCTTGTCCTAGAGGACCCAGAGTACATCTTCAGCAGAGAGCGTTGGTGTTGGCACAGCTTTCTGATGAGATTTGTGTCTTTTCTTGTGGATCATCTTCATTCTTTCAAATTTCTCATCTCTTTTCTTCCCCTTTATTTCTTTTCATCTTTTTATTTATTTTATTTTTTTTTCTTTTCATCTTTTTAAAAGAAAGTAGATTGAAACTAGTCTTTATTCTAGAGCCAGTTTAGTTCTGTTGCTAAGTCATGACGCTTCTGGAATCTTACTGAATGCTCTGGATAATCAGAAGAGCTCCTTAACCATGACTGGTTGGAACTCGAATGTCTCCCAACCCTGCATGAGCTTTGGAATGGCTCAGCTGGTTCTTGATAGTTTTTGCCTGTTCTTGTCCACTCTTACCCTATCTATATACAGCTTGTTGTTTAGCAGCCCATTCAAGAGATCCTATGCAGATGTATGGATCTCTTTTTCTGCATATCTTACTTTTCTATGGTACTTTGTCCCACTACTGCCAGCAACCTCAGTTGCCTCAAACTCTGATTTCTAGTTCCTCAATTCAGTCAGACATCCATATTCTGTTTGGTTAAATCCTTCCATGTTGTAATCTTGAAAATGACTCCATATGGAAATCCAGGGATAGTAGTTCCTACTCATTTATTTTCCTTTTCTCAGGGATCACAGTGTAGTGCCGCTTTTTATTCTAATGCCTTAAAATCGTTATTTTATATAATTTGTCCAGTTTTCTAGCTCTTTAAAGTAGCAGGGAAAGTTCTGTATGTATCTGAAACAAAAGTTCAGTTAAGAATTTTAACTCAGTTATTTTCTCGTCAATTCTTAACTATGTACTCTTTTATTTTTCTTTAGAATTGACACACATTTTACAACATGCATTCTTGATTTGTAAACTGTAGTATTATTGTTTTATCACTTCCTGGACAATGCAAGAAACTTGGAACATTTTATTTAACATCCCCTAGATTTTTGTGTTATTTTTGCCCTATCTTTATATATATGTTTATACATGTTTGTATATATAATCTCAAGACATAATTTTTGTTTAATTCTGTAAGTTTTTATTTAGATTTACCTCCACATTTATCCTTTCTATTAGTTCTCATTCCTTTTCTCATTTCCATGCTTCCATCCACTTATTTTTCTGCCTGAAAACCCTATTTGGTGTGTCTTTTAGTATAGGTCTAGTAGAGTGTAATTCCCTCAGCTTTTATTTATTTGATCACGTTTTTATTTCATCTTCATTTTTGAGTAAATATTTAGCTGGAAATAGAATTCTAGGTCGGCAGGGGTTTTTCCCCCCCCCACCCAACATTTTGTAGATATTTTTTAGTTTCTATTGTTTGTTTGTTTAGAATTCAGCTCTCAATCTTATTGTTGAATCTTTGGAAGTAATGTGTTCTGTTCTCTCTAGTTTTTAAGATCGACTTCATCTTTTGTTTTCTATATTTTGCTACAGTATGTCTAGATGTGGTTTTCTTTGCATTTATACTGCTCAGGAATTACAGTACATCTTATATCTGTAGCTTAATATTTTTCATTAGTTTTAGAAGATAATTGGTTAGGGGCACCTGTGTGGCTCAGTAGGTTAAGCGTCCAACTTTGGCTCAGGTCATGATCTTGTGGTCCATGAGTTAGAGCTCACATCAGGCTCTGTGCTGACAGCTCAGAGCCTGGAGCCTGCTTCAGATTCTGTGTCTCCCTCTCTCTCTGCCCCTCCCCCACTTGCACTCTCTCTCAAATATAATAAATAAACATTAAAAATTTTTTAAAAAGGATTTTTGGCCATTAGCTATTGAATTATTGCTTTTGTTCCATTCCTCCCTCCTTTCATGCTGAAACTTCAAGGTATGTTAGACATTTTTTCCAAGCCCCAAATGTTCCTTGGGCAGTGTTCTATATTTTCCATATTTTTTTCCTTTTTCTTCTTCAGTCTGTATTTTCTTCTTTAGCTACTTCCATTGTGAATTACAATTTGTGGAGGTAATTTGAGGCTTGAAATGGTGATCTATTCCTTCTGAGAAAATTTACTTTTGCTTCTGGTAGGAAGTTAGGGTAGGGTAGGTCACTCTAAACAAAGATTGAGCTGATTTGAAGCTGGGAGTTAGCCTTTCTTAACACTCACTCTAGATATAGGGTATATAGACCTTTAGTTTTCCCAAATGAAGGCCTTCTGTATTTTGATGGTATCCCTTCTCTTTGGAGGGCTTGGACATAGTTTTTGTTCCCCAAACCTTGTGACACTGCTGAGTGCTCTGCTAAGCTTCCAAACTTTCAGCTGAATCTTTCGAATTGGCTAATGCCTCCAGGTTAAGAGGTTCTCAACATTTGTCTCACCTCTCTGAACTTCCTTCCCCTTTTCCCCCATTGGAGTTGTGTTCCTGTAGGGTTTGCTTTGATATCTCTCCAGTGCTTTCAAAGAGATGATGTTTATGTTTATTCCTGCTCTTTAGGTTATTCTTAGTGGTGTGTCAGTCCTGAACAATTAGTTCATCATTTGCTGGAAAAAGTGATTCCTCATGGTTTAGAATTAAAAGGGCAAAGTATAGAACATGTCTTCCTTACCAGCTAGAAAGTATGTTTCATTAAGGCTGTCATTTACCCTTCAGTTCTCCTGGATTGTTATCAATTGTTCAGATTGGCCATAGATTTTCCTGCCTCAGAGGCATAGCATTTGCGGTTTCTTCTACCTGGAATGTTCTTTATCTAAAAAACTCAAACCTGTATTACAAGTCTTAGCTTAAAAATCCTTTCACAAAAATACCTTCCCTCACCTCCCAGACTAGGTTAGATTCCCTGTATTTTTCTTACAGTAATTTGCCCACTCAGAATTACTAAATTAATTATAATTTAATGTCTGTCTTACAAAGACAGAAATTAAGTCTGTTTCCTAATTAAATCTGCACTGAGATGCCTTAAGCTAGATTAATATTTCCCAAAATGTATTTTATGAAAAGAGTGCCAAGTTCAAATAACTTATGGAAACATTTAATGTCAGGTGGGGGATTAGTATACTAAAAAATCTTAGAAATTTCACTGTAAATAAAACTGTTTGACTCTCTTTATTCCTGAGTTAAACAAAACAAGACAAAGAAATAAAAAACAACCAACCAACCAAACAAAAACCCTGACTATTCTGCAGAATGTACTTAAAAGACAATTTGGTCACATACTTTCTAGAAATGCAAACTCGAGAGTTTTTAGATTTTAGGAAAAAAATAAACTTTATCCCAGAATGAGTCAGTATATTGCAAATTCTGGGTGAGTGAAATCAAAACCAAAGAAACTGAAAGGGAAACCCCACATGACAGCAGTATTTACAGGACTGGAGTTCAGTTGACATGGACAAAAGATTTCCTGCCTGCAGGTAAATACAACCCATATGGTTCTACTAATGGCATGAAACAGAGAGGTTCAAGCACTCATCTCAAGGGACTGTCATCACAAACTAAAAGACTATATACTGAACTGACTGTTCCAGTGACACGTGATTCTTCTGCAGTGAGGCAGATGCAGCAAATATATTTGCCAGATTTTTCCTAATAGTCAACTAGTCCTTGCATCAAAAATGAGTGATATGAAAAATCAAACCAGGGAAGCAGCATTTCAGTTGGTAAATAAAACAGTTTTTTTTTTTCAGAGAATTCCCAGTAGCTAATTGTAAATTGAAAATTATTTGTTTCATCATTAAGCAAGTAATAACTAATTTACATTTATTCCTATTGGCTTTCCCTCTTCCCTTGCTCTTCCTCTAACTCCTTCATTTAATGAATTTGGAAATAATCACTAGAAATATTCCCTGATTATACTCCATAACTGATTTATGTATAATTTATACTCCATTCCCTGATTATACTGCATAACTGTTTCTTCCCTAGCCCTTTGGCTATTTTTCTCCTACTTCAAAATATTTTGCCTCTTAAGATTCTATGCTAAATCTCCTCTTCTGCCTCCTGCTTCCCTCTTCACTTTCACTCCTCCCTTTTCTCTCTTAATCCTCATGATTCATTCCCTCTTCATCATAAAGATATCATTGAACTGTTTCCGGAAATGGTGATATCTTTAACGCAAAATGGAATTGTGGGGAAAGTAAAAATGATATGGGGCATAGTCAGGACAGCAAAATCAAGCTGAACACCAATAAAAAGTATAATGGAACTAACCTGAGCCTCATACTTTTTCTTTTTTTTCCCCCCATACTTTTTCATTACCTCCTGTTTGCCATAGAATATACCCTTTAGAATTCCCAGCTATGTCTTGCTTCAGGATGTCAGATGTGCTTTTTCTTCACTATTACCCAATACTTTCTGGCTCTTGACCAGAATCCATTTCTATCAAGTATTTCCATGCAGAGTTTGAGATGCATAGATCCACACTATGCACCATTCATCACCTGTATAGATGACGCTCAAGTCTGTGTGTTTGCATCCATGACAACTGGACTTCAGTCTAAACTATCTTTTCTCA
Organism: Panthera leo; assembly: GCF_018350215.1. Taxonomy (NCBI): domain Eukaryota; kingdom Metazoa; phylum Chordata; class Mammalia; order Carnivora; family Felidae; genus Panthera; species Panthera leo. The sequence continues at coordinate 90,424,389 of NC_056683.1, forward strand.
TGATTATTCTAATAGTATCTCAAATTCATTATGTCCAAACCTTAACTGAAAATCTATGATATACTTATAAATATACTTAGTATTTGGCATATTATATCACTCAAAAAAATTCTAGTTTTCTTCTTGCATCAAACCTGCTTGTTCTCATGATTCCATTTTTTTGTGTGTGAAAGTTACTTAGTTAACTACACTTAAAAACCCAGTATCTTTCTTCTAGTTTAATTTTTTCTCCCCATTTTTCCTTTCAACAAATATTCAACTATCTCTTATGTTTTTAAGAACCTATTTTGAGTTACATTAATTAGGAGGACATAGTCATGCTGTCTATAAATTTGCAGTATAATGGAGACCCTTGCAGAGAAATAAGTAATGCAGTGACAAATAACAGAGTTAAATGTAGGTAGAATAGGAGTGTAGAAGGGGACACTGACTGAGGTTTAGGGAGTAACAGAAGATTATCTGAAGGAGATGACAAGTATTCTGGGTTATGAAACACAAATACAAATTCTCCCTGAGAAAGTGAGGGATGTGAATTGTGTCAGGAAGAGCTTTCTAGGAATTGGAAGCAAGTATGACAAATGGATGCACTTTACCCTGCTTTAAGAGGGACAGAAGTTGGGGACACAAAGAGGGGAGTGCTCAGGGCAAGATGGTCCTTATATACCAAGTTTAAGGACATATCTCAAGGGCAGAGTACCAATGAATGGTTGGTGTTGGGCATGGCTGTGTGACTGGTTCTGGCCAACAGACTGTGAGGGGGGTGATAGTGAAAATCTATTGATTATGCTGCTTTTCACTTTTTCTTTCCCTGCCATATCAGGTGAATAAGTGGGCAACCTTAGATGGTGCAGTAGCAGAAAAGTGGAGCCCCCTACCAACCTGTGTTGTTGAATCATTATACAAATATTATTTACCTTGGAGGGTTGTTCTGACCTGGAACAGAGAACCTGACTGAGATTTGGAGGTTGTCTGTTACTGAAAAACATCATTGGCTGTCTTGATTGATATTCAGTAATAGAAAATATTTCCTAATACCCAACCTAAAGTTTCCACTCCCTTCCCAACCATCATCACATAATAATTCATAGCAAGTATCACTATATAAAAAACTATCTTTCACTTGTTTATTATTTATTATCTATATTTCTTTTCTAGAATAGGAATTCTACAAAGTGATGACCTTTATCTGTTGTTCACCTTTGTATTCCAGAGTCTAGGTCAATGCCTGATACATAACATGAAAAGTACTATTTTGAACTGAAAACAGTTTTACAGAAAAAGTGAGCAAAAGGCCCAAGACTCACTCAGCCATTTGAACTGCCATTCTGAACTGCTTACAGAAAGAAAAATTTGGTTTTATTTCTTACATATTATTCACATTGGAAGGAGAGAGTGGAAGGTATTTATATAGATGATTTCAGTTAGAGAAAGAGAGACCTGAGCACCTATTTGGGTGTGAAGATAACAATAAGGGAACTCAGAATTCAATTAACTTGAATCATTGCTGTTGTCATTACTGATATCACACCTTATGATAGTAATAACTTATGGTGGCAGACTTGGGGACTTCTGGTATTTTATGGTTTGTATGCGGATCTTTCAGAAGGCCCTTTTGTTATTTGTTTTGCACAAGTACATTTCATTCCTGATCTGTTACTGCTAGGACTTCTGCCCCTATTGCTCTTATTGATTTTTTCAAATTAAGACATAAAGTTACCATGACAGATAGCAATGCCTTATATCTGGAGACTAGATGATGCTAAATAATGAAATGTCCTAGTTTCTGACTCATGAACCATGAATTTTGAAGCAAATATGAGGTCGCTAAGCAAAACAAATTAGTGGCATGCCAATGACCACTAAGAAGATATGATGAATGCTCATTGAAACAATAAGTCTATAGGAAATGTTAAAATTTAGCCATTAAGTTTAATAAACTTAGTGTTCTCATGATGGTATATTTTCAGGGATTACAAAGCATTTTGCTAGCTTTCCTTGCTGAACTTGAATTCTTACTGATGATACATTATTGAGACATTTAGAATTGGGTTTGAGTTTTGTCTCTTTCATTTGGCTGCAGGACCTTGGTCAAGTTTCTGAACTTTAGGTGTAAAATAGGGACTAATAAATTGTTACACTAGGTTGTGTTAAGAATTAAATGATTTGAACTAGTAAAGGGCTTACTTCAGGCCTGAACTAAATTATATTAGTAATTGCTTTGGGTACGATATATTTGAAATAGTACCCAATGTTTTTTTCTTTGGAAAGGTAAATGGGAGTGTCAATGTCACCTGTCTCTTCTTGTCAAGCAGAAAGAGGAAATAGAGAACTTTTGTGGTATTGGAAAGAGGAGGGTGGTTTATTAGATTATTGTTTGCATAATATTCACCTGCCTCCTCCTCATCTCAATGAACGGAGTATACATCACTATCTCATGCATATTGGATTTGACCATATTACTTGGTTTGGCCTTATAGTAGGTGGAAAGTACTTGGCTATTGGGAAGCTAACAGATGTGACATAAAAACAAGCTTGCCATGTGCGCTTGACCTCTTGTACTTCTCATGGTCATGAGAAGAATGTGGCCTAGCTAGTCCACTGGACCCATGAGGATGAGAGACAGGAGAAGCTCATTTGGATCTACACTTCAGCTCAGACCTAAGCCAACCAAGCCTGTCTAGGTTCACCAATCCCCAACTGCTAGCCTTCAGATGTATGAATAAATATATATTATGGTTGTTTTAAGTTGCTTAATTTTTGGGATGACTTATTACACGGCATTACTGTGGAAATAGATGACTGATAAAAAGAAGCAGAGAAAAAGTCCTAAGAAGATCAAGGAGTAAGAGGCAAGGTCTTGGCCACCTTTTTCTTTGGGAGAGAAACCCTGGAAATGGGAAGAGGCAGGTAAAAATACCAGATATATTTGTATGAATCCAAATTTTTTCAGACCAATGCTTAATTTTCTCATGTGTATCCTAGATTGCAATATACAGAGAGGCTATATATCTGGTACAGTGTAGCATCTCATGTGGTAGAAGCATCAGTTAAGTAGCATCAGTGGAAGGAGGTACTAATTAGATGATCTCAAGATTGCTCTTTGAGTTGCCCTCAGCTTGAATGGGACTTTCTGAGGATCTAAAATTCCCATATGTTTCAGAGTAGACAAGAAACTTTGAGAGAACTGGTGGATATGAAGAGGTCTAAGGCAAGATCAGAGAAACTGCAGAGTGATAGGAAACTATGACAGAGATCACAGTTTTCATCCACAGGCTTCAGTATAGTAACCACCAAGCCAGAAAGGGCCACCTACATATCAGTAAATGGCTACTGTGGACACCTGGTAACCAGACAGCATTGGGCACATCTTAGCATAGTCCAGTGAGAACTGGGAACACAGCACAAAAGGAGAAGCTCTTTAGCTTTGGTGCTCTGTGTATTCTTATGCTCAACTATATACTCAGATATCACCTTGAGAAAGGGAAAAAAGATGATAAATCCATTTGAAAGAAGTTAAAAGCTAACAGAATTTATACCAAAAAATATTTTTACTAAACCAGAAGAAACTGTTCTCCAATGCCATCATCAGGAATTTGAGCTCCAAAGCTCACAGAGAGAGTCATATTATAGTAAATAAAGTCTTCATTTTTTGAATTTATTTTTTTCTTTTTTTGAGAGAGCACACATGAGTGGGGGAGGGGCAGGCAGAGGGAAAGGGAGAGAGAATCTTAAGCAGGCTCCACACCCAGCTCAGAGCCTCACAGTGGGAGCTTGAACTCACCACTGTGAGATCATGACCTGAGCCGAAATTGAGAGTCAGATGCTCAACTGACTGAGCCATCCAAGCACTGCTCTTTTTTGCATCTCTTAACGATAGCGTATGTTTTGACTTCAGTATAGTATGGCTAATTATCATCATCATCATCATTTTTTAAAATATTTTTTAATTTTAATTTTTTTTTATTTTTTAGAGTGAGAAAAAGAGAGAGAGCTCAAGTGAAGGAGAGGGGCTATGGGTGTGAGTCTTAAAGCAAGCCCTATGCTCAGCATGAAGTCTAATGTAGGGCTCCATCCCATGACCCTGGGATTATGATCTGAGCTGAAATCAAGAGTCAGATGCTCAACTGACTGAGCTATCCAGGCACCCCATCATCATTATTGTTTCTATTAGGAGGATCATCTGGCCAAACACTTCTGGTAATGTTTGAATCAGAACATTTACTATCTCATTACATTACTGTATAGTTTCAAAAATACTAGAAAGGCTTTCCTTTTATAGAGCTAAAATTTATCTTCCTGTAGCTCATAGCCATATAGTGTTATTTCTATCCCATGGAATCACATAGAAATTTCTGTTCCCTCTTCCACATAACAGCTAGATGTATCTCATAGATAGTAAAAGAGGAAAAAGAACTGACTATACAATTTTTTATTTATACGTAGATTTAATCATGTTTTTCATACTTAATTACAGTTCACACATTTTAAAATGAAAGGATCAGACCTGAGAATTGCCCCAAATTGGAAGAGTGGGTTAAAAAACTGTGTATGAAATACAGGATTGGGGAACATTAGCTTGGCGGAAGTTTATATATAAACAAAAGGAAATTTAGTTGACTAAAAGATGAATATGATATTGAAAGAGCAAATATCTTATGCTGCTTTAATAGAAAGACAGTATGCCACATGATGAAAAGTAATTGTTTCCGTGTTTTCTATGTTACTAGTATCATATATATAATCATCTTAATATCTAATTTTTATTCTTGACTCTTCAATCAAAAGAGTGGTATTCTTCAGTGTCTGAGGAAGATCTGGCTGTATTGGACTTAATACATTATGAATTAAATGTTGGTCTCAAATGTAAGTCTGAATGTATTTATTTATTTTTATTTATTTTTAATTTTAGTTTTAGAGAGAGAGAGTCAAGTCGGGGAGAGGGACAGAGGGAGAGAATCTTAAGAATGTTCCACGCTCAGTGCTGAGCCCAACACAGGACTCCATCCCACCATCCTGGGATCATGACCTGAGCTGAAATCAAGAATCAGATGCTCAGGGGCGCCTGGGTGGCTCCGTCGGTTAAGCGTCCGACTTCAGCTCGGGTCACGATCTCACGGTCTGTGGGTTCGAGCCCCGTGTTGGGCTCTGGGCTGATGGCTCAGAGCCTGGAGCCTGCTTCCGATTCTGTGTCTCCCTCTCTCTCTGCCCCTCCCCCGTTCATGCTCTGTCTCTCTCTGTCTCAAAAATAAATAAACGTTAAAAATTAAAAAAAAAAAAAAAAAAAAAGTAATCAGATGCTCAACTGACTGAGCCACCCAGGCACCCCATTGGTGGATTTTTTGACTGCTACTTGTGAGATAATAGCACTATTGTTGTTCTCTGCTATTTTTATTTTTATTTTTAAAGAGATAGAAAAATTATATTACCTTAACAGTTACCACAAAAATTCATCTCAGAGAGAGAATTATCTTAATCTGGAAAACGTCTTGATAAATGTTTGGGCCTAAAGATGAGTTCTTTGAGAACTAGATTAAAGCTGGAAGTAAAGATGAACAGGAGATGGAATCTGCTTTATATCATATAATGAAAATAAAATTAGAATTGTTTTTGGGAGGATTGGCTGAAAAGCAGACGTTACAGAGTTGATTTGTTGCTGCACAGCCTACACAGTATTGACTAACCATTCTAAAATCAGATGTAAAGTATGAAAAGCATGAAGAAAAGAGGAAAGCTTTAGAGGAAAAATGAAAATCTTGTAAAATAAACTTCTTCTTTCTCAAGTTATCAAAAATATACAGCATAGCAACATCTGGAGCCATCAGGAAGCTGATAGGATTGATCAATAATTGTTTTTGTTTTTTGGTTTTATTTTTAAGTTTTATTTATTTTGAGAGGGAGAGGGAGAGAGGGAGAGAGAGAGAGAATAAGCAGGCGAGGGGCAGAGAGAGGGGGAGAAAGAGAATCCCAAGCAGGCTCCATGCTGTTATCGCAGATCCCGATGTGGGGCTCCAACCCACAAACTGTGAGATCATGACCTGAGCTGAAATCAAGAGTCGGACACTTAAGTAACTGAGCCACCCAGGTGCTCCTGATCAATAATTGTTTTGATAATAAATGTCAAAGTTTTAAATTTTGGCTGCAAAAATTTTAATAATAAATTTATAATCATTATCTAAAATTTTATAACAATACCTTTTACATATATTATTATATCGAAGAAATGTAAACTATAATGATGATAATTGTTTTTGGCCAAATATGAACATTTTATTATTTGACATCTAACCAAAGTATTCAGGTTTCTTTGACCTTAGCAAATACCATGTCTCTCAACCTCAACTACCATCATATATATATATATATATATATATATATATATATATATATATATGGAGGAGATGAAACTTATGAATGGCTGTGAAGTATTTACTCTGTGTTAGATGCTGATGGAATGCTCTCTGTATAATGTACTCTTCACAAAAAAATCTGTGCAGTAAGTTTTATCTTTATTTTATAGTGGAATAAACTAAGGTTTATAGAAGTTAAGCCATGGTGGTCAATCATGTAGGCTTTGCACTTGAGTTGAATTTGGGATCCATAACTTTCTAGTGGTAGTATTTGGGGAAGTTATTTAACTTGTCTAATATTAAGTTTTATATGTATAAAGTGGAGGTTATAACCAAAACCATAAGATTCTTATGGAGGTTAAATGAGATAATCCCTGTAAAACAGTTAGTATGCTACTTAGCACTTAGTAAGATACTCTCTAAAAGTCTTTATTTTCTTCTCTTTCCCTTTTCTTCTCTTACTTTTGCCAAGTTCTCAGAGCTAGTGAAAGGGCTTACATTCCTACCTACTTTATGTTGAATCCAAATCTCAGTGCTTTTTGTATTATGCACTTCTGCTGATTACTTGTGCTACCAGCCACACATAACAAGATGGAGACTCATTCTTTTTATCCTATCAGGTTGCTCTATAATCTTTTTATTGGTGTATGGTATGAATTTATTTATTTATTTACTTGTTTACATTTCTGCTCAGTGTGCTCCCTCAGCTTCTTAGAAGAAGAGCATCTCCACATTTTCTCCCCACCAATACATTTGATCTGGTGGGGCTCCAATTTCAGCATCTTGTCCCTATGGCACAGATACGAGCACAACATCTGTCACAAGATCGTATTCTTCTTTTAACATTTTTAATTTTATTTTTGAAAGAGACAGAGACAGACTGTGAGCTGGGGAGGGGCAGAGAGAGAGGGAGACACAGAATCCGAAGCAGGCTCCAGTCTCTGAGCTGTCAGCACAGACCCCAATGTGGGGCTTGAACCCACAAACCGTGAGACCATGACCTGAGCTTAAGTTGGCCGCTTAACCAACTGAGCCACGCAGGCGCCCAAGATCGTATTCTTCTTGATGCAATGATGATTCTGACATTTGAACAGGTGACTCAAATAGAGATATTATAATAGAGTCTGACTCCATCTTTTGGTGTTTGACTGCTGACAAATATTTAAGCCTCACTCTCTCTTATCCCTCTTGCATCACATCTGGGCAAGGTAAGAAAGCCCAGTGCTTCTTCTTTAGTGCTTGTGGAAGATTCAAACCACATAAGCTTCTGCCCAGCACAGGAACTCTCACTCTGGCCCCACCTCCTAATCATAGTAAAGGCCTCAAGTCAGTATCCTTTCCTTGCTCTCTCAAGCCATTTTTTTGACTGGCTTGGAAACTCTACCCTGGTCTACCCAGAAAGCCTTCTGTGTAAGTAAGTAATTAGACTTTTTCATACTTTCATGGTGTATAAGTGCAATGTCTTTGACATCTGATCCAAACTTTGGGTAGGGATCCATCCTGCTTCTGAAGAATGACAATAACAGATATTAAGTGGATCTCTTGTTCCATTGAACTGTGAGTTCTAATGATATGACTCCTAGCTGCCAGATGCCATATCTCCTACAACATGGACAAGTCTGAGAGAAGAGCCAACATCCAGAGAGAAGCAGGTCAGTCATTGAGAATCTTGATTGCACAGTTCTAACATCCACCTTCAACTTGCCAGTTATATGAGCCAGTAAATCCCGCTTTGTGGCTTAAGTTAATTTGTTGGTTTTAGTAACTTCCAACAAAAAGAATCCTGGCTTATGGGGGAGGGAACTCTAGAAAAAATATCTTATTAGGATCTAGTGTTGAAAGGTGAAACTGAAGACCCTGAGAATTGAAGAAAATTTTAGAAAAAAAGACTGAGTTCTCTATGAAATGAGAAAATATATATGGAATGTCAAGTAAGGATCTTTGTTTGTTTTTATATTAAATATAATTTATTGTCAAATTGGTTTCCATACAACACCCAATGGTCATTTCAACAAGTGCCCTCTTCAATGCCCACCACCGACTTTCCCATCTCCCCTATCCCCCATCAACCCTCAGTTTGTTCTTAGTGTTCTTAGTATTTAAGAGTCTCTTATGGTTTGCCTCCCTCCCTTCTCTGTAACTTTTTTTTCCCTCTTCCCCTCCCCCATGGTCTTCTGTTAAGTTTCTCAGGATCCACATATGAGTGAAAACATATGGTATCTGTCTTTCTCTGCCTTACTTATTTCACTTAGCATAATACCCTCCAGTTCCATCCACATTGCTACAAATGGCCAAATTTCATTCTTTCTCATTGCCAAGTAATATTCCATTGAAAGTACTATGTGATTCCTTCTCAAGATCCCTGCTCTTTACTAAGGTGTTCTATTCTCATTAACACTCTGTTGTAGCTTTTGTGGAAATAGGTGAAGGGGCTGTTGAATTTTCCATTTAGTTTACTGAGGAGCAAACAGACTCTACTACCTATGAGATAGCAGAGCATGTACAGTTATGTTCACAGAACACCTAAGGAGTGATTTGGGCTTACACAGGCTGTAGAATCTGGATGGGAAATGTGAGACATGGACCCCCACATTAAAGACGGAGTAGCCAGTTTCCACCCTGTGGGTCTCTCAGGAATGAATTTTGATAACCAGAAATAATACTAACATTGACCGAATGGGATATAAACTGTGAAATACAGTAATATTTACTGATCATTTTGGGGTACTTACTGAAAATATTGATTTTGGAGCCCTGCACCCAAGTCTTCTAAATACTATTCCCTGGAGGAAGGGGTCTTGGAATTTGTGTTTTTAATGTGTTCCAGATGATTTTTATCACTAAGAAAGTTTTGGAAACACTGCTTTACACAAATACAAGCTTATGTGTGAATGCTATTTTTATTTCTCATTTTACACATGAGGTTACTGAGGTTGATTAACTTCCTCAAGGTCAAGGGCAGTGTCAGAAATAAGACTTAAACCTGGATTTGCTAAACCCTACAGCTTGAGCACTTAAACTTTTATTCTGCTTCTCCATAAGAATCTGTATTAACTGGAACTAATCATTGAGGGAATCTATGGAACTCCAGATGTTTAATATATATTATATCATATATTATTATTATTTTATTTTACACACATATATATTTATAAATGCTGTAATATTGGATGTTTAAATTTCCTATATCTGAAAAACAGGATATACCCATAAACAGACACACACAAAAAAGCATGTTATTTCAGGTCCAGACATCTTGCCCCCTTAATATCAAGAGAAATTTAATACATAAGTAACACATGCTCGTAGTTGCTATTTTGTAATGGATCTTAGAAGCTAAGAACAAATTGAGTTTAGTTTGGTGGTGCCTGGAAAGATGGGTGTGGCCATTTGCAAGAAAAATGCCCTATCATCTTCTGGGATGGCCTTGGTGAAGTAGAGGTTAACAGACTAACTAGCTCAAGAGCCAATCAATCAGTGATGATGCTGTTAAAAGCAGCATAAACACAAACAAACATCCTGAAGCAGGAATATATCACCTTGGTAATGACAAGTAATCCCTGAGAGCAGAAATGTGAGTGAACAATATTTAGTGATAAAAAAACAAAAACCCTAAGGTGAGGAGAATTTGCCACACAGAAAGAAAAACCGAAAATTCTATTTCTAGCTAATTCTAAAGAAGAAGTTGTTGAACTCCTTAAAAAGGGTGTGGAAATTGCAATAAAAAGTCAGAGACTGCAGAGCACCTGAATGGCTCAGTTGGTTCAGCATCTGACTCTTGATCTCATGGTTTATGAGTTCGAGCCCTGTGTCGATTCCCGTATTGGCCTCCGTGCTGACAGAGCAAAGCCTGCTTGGGATTATCTCTCTTTCCCTCTGTCTGTCCCTCCCACACTTGTGCGCTCTCTCTCTCTCTCTCTCTCTCTCTCAAAATAAATAAACATTAAAAAAGAAAGAAGTCAGTAACTGCTAGAGCTGCCAGAGAGCTGCAACCACTGCTCAGAGAAGATCTTCCTAGTTTTCCAGTGGAATATGTAGGTACTCATAAGGGATGATATGTAGGTATTCATAAGGGATGATATGTAGGTACTCATACAAGGGATGAAGGGAGCCTTGAATGGTCAAAAGATGCTGGTTTGGAGAAAACATCAGATCAGAAAGCTAGCTATACAGTTAACTATACAATTAGAATACAGTGAGCAGCCCACATCAGCAGACAGTAGAGCAGCAAAACGACCACACCAACACACCAACCACTGTGTGGTCAAATCATCTCAGTGAAGGGCGGTATTACAAAACACCACACCTGCCTACATGAGATTTGTTTTCCCTTTGGGAACTGTTATGGTCTGAATTGTTTGTCTCCAAAATTTGTATGTTGAAGTTCTAACTCCCCCCTCCCCGCCTCATACCCCAGAATGTGACTTATTTGGAAATGGGGTCATTGCAGTTGAGTAATCAGTTAAGGTCATACTGGAGTAGAGTGTACCTTTAATCCAATATAATTAGTGTCCTTACAAAAAGGAGAAATTTGGACACAGACACACACAGGAAGGAAACCATATGAAGATGAAGGCAGAGATCTCTTTTTAAACACAGGCCTGGCCTCTAAGCCCAAGACCACAAACACCAAATTTGCCATCATCCAGGGTTGTCTGCCTACTGAAGAACATATAATATCTGTTGCATTAGCTTTTTCAGTTTTAAATATATGTGTATTTCTGTCTCTTTAAAAAAATTTTTTTTGTGTTTATTTTTGAGAGAGAGAAGGACAGAGTGCAAGCAGGGGAGGGACAGACAGAGAGGCAGACACAGAATCCAAAGCAGACTCCAGGGTCTGAGCTGTCAGCACAGAGCCCAATGTGGGGCTTGAACCCATGAACCATGAGATCATGACCTGAGCTGAACTCCGAAGCTTAACTGACTGAGCCACACAGGCAGCACCACCCCCCACCTCTTTTTTTAAGTGTGTTCATTTATTTTGTGTGAGAGAGAGAAAGCAAGAGTGGGGAGGGGTAGAGAGAGAGGGAGAGAGAGAATCCCAAGCAGTCGCACTGTCCCAATCTCTTCACTGTCAAAGTAGAACCCAATGTGGGGTTTGAACCCACAAAATATGAGATCATGATCTGAGCTGAAGTCGGATGCTTAACCAACTGAACCACTCAGGTGCATGCGCTCTCTCTCTCTCTGTCTCTACACACACACACACACATAAGTTTATGATATTTAAAAAATTTTTGATTTTGTATTCTGACTTGGACTTGCTTAGTGGGATTGTTTCCTTAGTTTCTGGATGGGAGCTTGAATCAGAAGTATGGCTCCTTCCTGATTTAGGTATCTCCAGAAAAATGATTAAATAAGGATTAATATGGCATTAAGTAACAGAGGTACTAGAATTATACCTAATGTATAAATATTAAGCTAAATGGGAAAATCATCCATCAGTTGTCTTTTACAGAAGACTTTTGCTGTCTCTCAAAATGCAATAAATTATGGGTTATCAGGCATCCCTCTATAATTTAATATTTGACATATGTTTATTTGTCATTCACTATAATAGCTAAGTATAATATTTTGGAGTTTGTACTTTGAACTAATTGCTGCTCTAAAGAAAAAAATACTGTTAAAATTAAAACAAAACAACTTTTACGCTTCATTTAAAGAGATAATTTTCTTATACATAACATTCATGGCTCTATGATATTAATGGTTTTTTAGTAGATTATACTCTCTTTAAAAGATCACTATCTCTTTGTAGAATCTATAATAAGGACTTATAAAAATTACATGCATAATAAGGTTTTTTGATAGTGTGGATCACTTATGCTAAGAACTTAATTGCAAGTATCTTAAAATATTGTATTCCTTTCACTGATTCTATAATTCTTGTTTTGAATATGTCAATATTTTACTGAGAAAATTGACAAAAACCCAGTTTTATTCTTATGTTATGATTGTATATTAATACCAACATAGAATATGGGTTATCTTCTCTAGTTGTGGAGCATTATTTTCTCAGGAATATCAGGATCCTTTTAAGGAGGAGTTGCATAAGCTTACATGTTGGTTCTCTAATATTATGCAAAATTGTGTAAGATGTGAATTGGAAATTTATAACACTAAATTTGGAAGCAGTTTGGTGAAATTTATCCATGCTGAATTTCAGTGGTTCAGTTCTTAGCCTCAGTTAGCCTATAAAATCCACATGGGCAATTTAAACATTTTGACTAACATTCTACTTTTAGGGAATGTGAATCAAGTCACTTGAGCTATGAATCACCATGTAGTAGTCTTTTCATTTTTGAAGACACTTTGTTTCCTTCAAATAAGCACCAACCTTCAAGAGGGTAACCTCTCTGATAAATACTAGTGAGTGCATTTTAGTAGTTTTCTATCTTTTGCCTTTGTAAATAAATGATTACCCTTAAAATCCATCATGAATCTTGCATGAGTTAGGGTAGTGAGAACTGGCTGGTGAGTTTGGGGAAATAGGACCCAGAAGTCTGAGCACTCATCAAGTAGGAGTATATGGAATATGAGATACTTTTTGTCCTATTTTTCAAAAATGACTGACATTTAAGAAAAAGGTGAATAGAAAATAAAGTATGATCTTGATATAGTTACTCTCGTAATCATTTTTTTAATTTTTAAATAGAAAATAATTCTATAGTTATTGTTTCATTTGGGAAATCAACACTTGATTAAAGAAGTTCTGTCTATGGCTCAATAAATGGCATATTGTATAAGAGGAAAAAAACCCTTGGGGTCTTCAAATACTTCATATCAAGTTGTACTTGGTGGCATATTTATGTGGGGCATTTTATAGTACCTCATGAATCTGTATCCTCCAGTCGTCTTAGTTTTAAGGACCTGAGTGAAAAATTCACTAATTTTTTTAGACATTGAATAGCAATTTCAGAAAATTTACTCACCACCTTTATGATGTTATTGCATAACGGTTCAGAACACTGGCTGTGGAGTTAGGCTGCCTGGACTTGGATCCTTCTTAGCATATTATTAGCTCTGCAATGTGATTAGCCCATATGCAAGTCACATTTTCTGTAACCTTGTCTGTAAAATAAGGGTATCGCAAGTATCTATTTCCTAAAGTTTCTAAGAAGATTGAATGAGGATAAAGCATGTAAATCAAATTCTCACCATAGCACTTGGTATATAGTAAGTCTTCGGAAGTTTGTGTGATACTCCCTCTTTCAAACCTGGCAGGCAGTACAATGATCGGCATGCACTGAGAGTAAGAGTGGTGCCCTCTGTGGTTTCTATTTCTATTTGCTTCTCTTTTGCTCATCACTACCTCAGAGAGTTGCTCAGGAAGCCACAGCACAGATTACCAGGGATGCCATATAAAACTGGAAATGAGTTCAGAAAAATAAGAGTGCTGCTTTTGTGTGTAGTAACCACAAACACAGCACTATTGTCTGCATAGAAATAGGTAATGTCACCTAGGCTCTTCAGTAGTTAAATTATAGTTAGCACTATTGAATGCACTTTTTACAAAATGGCGAAGAACTTCATATAAGATCTAGCAGAACTCAAATTTGAATACCCAGCTCTAGTAATGTGCTTCTAAATATAACTTGGATTCTTGCAATCTGCATGGTTCATCTTCCAGCATGAAGATTAGCATGTGCTTATAGCCATAAAATTGGCAGATATTTAATTTATAGTAACTAGGTTTTTTAATTTAAATGTTAGATTTAATAGGCTAGATAAAATGTAACAATTATGTATGAAAAAATTAATTGAGTCTGTTGTAATTCATTCAAATAATGCTCACAATACAGGATAAATGGGAAGTAAATCTTAAAAAAATATCTCACTTCACCTCCTTTAGTAGTTGTACAGCTCTTCAGAGCAATTTGTTTTATGGCATAGTTCTTATTTAACAGATGTACCTGTTTATGCACCCCATGTAGAAGATATCATAGAAAATAACAGAAGGCCTAGGTTATGATGGACGTTGAGATCTACTCTATTTGGTTTTTTATTTAAGTACCAGAAAAATATGACCAGTTAATTCCCTAAACTAAACTTAATGGATACTTCTTAATTCAGACCCATCTTGCTAGGCTTTGGCTTCTCCCTTACCTAGATTAGGGAAAAACAAATTCACTCTCTGAAATTGCTATCACAAATGCTTTTGGTGTCCCTTGTCACATCCCCTCAAACAATCTGTGATTTCAGTCTGGGGTGGGCAGAATTCTAACATGATCCCCAAGTTCCTGGTGCACACACCTTTTCCCAATTATTCAATTAAACTCTAATCTAGATACTGCTGTAAAGGGATTTTGGCATTGCAGTTAAAGTGCTAATCAGTGGACCTTAAAATAAGGATTTCATTTGACTACATCACATGAATCTTTTAAAAGTAGAGTTTTCTCCCCTGCTGGCAGAAAAGGAAGTCAGAGAGATGCACTCCTACTGGCCTGGAAGAAAGCACACATCCATCTTGTGAACTACCTAGGGTGGTTGGTTCACATGACAAGGAAATCTTGGGCGGGTTCTAGGAGCCAACTCTGTCTCTAGCTGACAGCTAGCAGGAAAACAGAGACTTTAGTCCTACAACCAGAAGGAAGTGGATTCTGATAATAACCAGGGAGCTTGGAATAGGATCCTGAGTCCAGATGAGAATCACAGTCCCAACCAAATTTGATTTCAGTACAGTGAGACCGTAAGCAGAAAATCTAGTTATGCCTGGACTTCTGACTTTTAGAAACTGCAGACTAATAAATGGATGTTGTTTTAAGCTGCTGGTTGTGGTTATTTAACATACAGTAACAGAAAACATAGTCTTAACTGCTGCGCACTGTTCATGTGAGCCCAGATTCGCTTCATAGTGGCAGCATCCTATCCTAAGAGAACCCTGGTGTGTCCATCCTTTTTCTACCCCAGGATCTTTTCCAATGCAGTAGAAGTTTTTTTGTCTCTGTGTAATAACAGATTGGAAGTATGAGAGACTTAATGCTCTGGGGGGACCACTAACCCAGAGACGGTAGGGTCAGTAAATAGAAGTTTCAGTCTAGTGGCTCTTCAAGTGGGCAATTCCATATATTTCACAGAAGTCCTGGTAGAAGCAAGTCTTTGATGCCTATAACAGTGATCCCAACAACTCACTATTTTATTAACTTGTCGTTCTTCTCAGTCTTTCTCTTCACAATAAACTCACCCATATACAGATTCTCATGTCAGACTCTGTTTTCAGGGAAATCCAAACTAAGAGTTATAAGCCTTTAGCTGAGCTAGATCAGAAGATCAGAAACAAATAGATCTTACCTCCTCTGGTATAATGTCCTAAAAATATTATCAAGAGATGTAGTACTGAAGATAAAAAGAAAATGTTTCCTGAGCAAATTAAAAAAAGAGGATAATACATTTGGATTGAAAGAGTCAAAATCTGATGATTGTGTGAAATATCCCAGAATCTGCATGTGTGATCATTTGTGTCAACTCCCCCAAAATCATTAGAATTCATTTCATGTGATGAATATGCCATATTTGTAAAGTACTTTCATGTATGTTATTTCTTTTAATTCCTATAACAATCTAGTTTTGGGTTTTTTGTGTGTGTGGTGTGTGTTTGTTTGTTTTTAGTATTCTAATGATCTTTTGCCATTCAATAGCTTGGATAGTATTCTTTTTGAGCAATAAATATCTTGCAGCTGTTAATTTAGGATTTTTTTTTATATCTTCTAAAGAACCTAATTTAAATGCTTCTTCATTTCAAAATTATTTCCTATTTCAATAAAGGTCAATTTTTGTTACTTAGTCTGCCAATTCTATGATTGTTAAAAAAATTTTTAATAGATAGAGGCAGCATAGTGGAATGTTATAACATTTCTATTGTTGGTAGTCTATTTCTTTAATATTTATCTCACAATTTAACTTACTAATATTTACTCGATCATTTTTAAGAAATTAGTTCCAAGAGATTTCTATTTGGGATATGAGATTCTTTAAGAACTGTGAATTTTAAGCAATTCCTGGACCTTAAATTCTCTGCATTCTGAAGCTTTGTCATTATTTCCAAGATGAATCCTGGCTGATTGTAGTTTGTGAAAGGGTCTAACAAAATCTATGAAATCTCTTTTGGAAAATTAGACATTCTCTGGAAGGTCATTTCTGTTTCTACATTATGTTCTCTGAACTTGTCTTGCTTAGTTCTTTGCTGGGAGATTTTATTTTCCTTAACTTTAGACAGCCATTTCCTGCTGCTTTTTCGAATCTCAAAGTGTAGTCCTCTGTTTGAGGTATCACAGCTGGTTGTTACAAAAAAGGTTTTTTATGTTACAATTGGAAGATTATGACTTTAGGCAGGTGAAAGTAGCAAAGGAAATAGAACTCAAACCTAAATCTTTAGTGGGGAAAAATACGAGAAAACATGTAGAATCGGTTCCAAGTTTTCAATTATGTTTCAATTATGTTTCCCTATGAGCTATCATCGTTCTTCAGAGACACAAAAATACATGATTTAGGATGAAATTTCTCATGATTTAGTTTTCACTAGTGTTAACAAAATAACTAAGTTTGAAGATGATGTTGTTTGTATTTTAGCATAAAAAAAGAATGGTCCATAGCTATAAGTACCCATCATTGTCCTAGACAATTTAAGGTTAAATTTTGGAGATTTTCATGGTTTGTCTAAGTGACAAATTCCTTTCCAAGTTACACGTTTATTTCATTGAACTCTGAAAAGTATATTGCTATGTCAGAATGGGGCTAAGTCATTAAGGAGACCTAATTGCTTAGAAAGCCTAGTTCAAAGGATAATAGTTAGAGGCCCTTCCCTTTGGAAGGTTAGATTTGGGTTGGGGGGAAATTTGGGAAGATCCCCCAACATTTAGTTATCATATGTAGTCTTCTCATTGTCACTCTTTTTCTCTAAAAAGGACATTATCCAACAAAATGGCTTAACACAAACCAATAACTTTCACAATGCTAGACCAGGCTACTTCAACATCTTGACATTTCTTTTAAAATTTGCTGCTGTAATTACCATTTTGTCAGCTAACAAATCAAGTAGGTGAAAGTTTAAGTACGAAGTTTTGTCTGGCATAAGAAGATGAATATGTGCTTTGCTAATAATAACATTTAGTAGGATGGATCTCTTCCATAGTTCTATTTGTCTATTGTGCAAATTCACAATTACATTTCCCAATTACCCCAGACACGGATGTTTTTTTTTTTTTTTTTCTTCTCTGGAGGGCTTAAGGTTTTAATTATTGGCATTAATTATACTGCAAATTACCTAATAAAAGAAATCTGAAAAAAATGCCAGCATTTTCTTATTTAAGAATAGCAGCAGAATTTGAAGTTTCAGTGAAGATCTCTTTCCTAGCCAAAACCAGCTCTCTTACTCTAAATTTTGAAAAAGCAACATATTTCCTCTATTTCTTCTTAAGGACATGCAATGTTAGTCACCATAATTCCACAAATATTTAGTGAGCATTTACTATACACCAGGTATAGTGCGAAGTTTCAGGATGCAAATGAACAAAACATAGTTTTTGTCCTCAGTTATTTCATAAGACAGAAGGGAAAGGTAGACAACTAACTACAATGCACTATGATAAAGACATCGACAGGACGATTTTGAAGTTCTGAGGATTTCATTCATTTCAATATTTTTATTTAAACTTCATTAAGAAGATTAGATTTTAAATGGGCCTTGAAGGATGAGTATGATTTATCCATAATGGAAAAGTAGGAAAGGTTTTTCCAGGCAGAGACAAGAATATAGATAAAGTAAGTATGGTAGTTTTCAAAGAGAAGAGTGTGGTGAAGGGAGAACTGTATTAGAGGAGACCATTTCCAGCCCTGCTAAAATTCATCTGTCCGACAAGATAAATAGAGCAGGTGAATCGCTTTTGAAAGCACTATCAAGATAATTCTGAAGTGAATTCCACCCCAGCTCATTCCATATATGGCTACTAAGCTGAGAACTGATTTTGCAATAGGAAGATCATGGACTTTGAAATCATGTAGATCTATCACTTGTTAGTTTTATAACCTTGACAAAATCTAATCTTTTTGTGCCACAATGTTCCAATCTATAAAATGGGGATAACTACAACTTTACAGTGTTATTGTTAAGGTATAATTAGGAGACACATAAAAATCTTGGGACATTGTAGACATTCTGTGCATGTTCCAATTTTCTTTTCTGTTCTCCAACTTATGTGCAAAGCACAGAAATATGACAGTATACACTTGCTTGCAAAAGGTTGATTAGACTCTAAGGGCTAAAATGTAATATAGATAGGTTTAGAGATTGGAGTATAAAGCTGGAAATTTATATTAGGCTTTATGAAAGGTCCTACTGTCATGTAAGAAGTTCGGATTTTTAATATTATGCATGATGGGGAATTTAACATTTATTATTTGTTGTGTAACAAATAATCCCAAAACTTCATGGCTTAAAATAATAACCATTTATTAATATGAGCCAAAGGTTTTATTACTGGTAATACTGATCTGTACTAGGCTCCACTGAACTTGGCTAGACTTGCTAATAGTGGGATGGCCTTACTCCCATGTCTGGTGGTTAGCTGGCTGTTATGTGAAGTAACAGAGATTGTTGGGTCAAGTGTCTCTCATTATCTAGTAGGGCAACTTAGGCTTGTTCACAGATGGTAATATTGTTCCTAAGAGCTAGAGGAACTAGACTATACCCGTAGATAACAAGACCATCAACATCACCATTACAAAGGCACCTGGGTGGAGAATTGTGGTCTTTTTTTTTTTTTTAATTTACAGCAAAAATTATTGAAATATTTTATAGTGCTTAAAAAGATCGAATTTGTGTTTAGAGTAATTACTCTAATAGCAGTGGGAAACACAGTGAGCAGACAAAGAGTAAGAATAGCTGTAAAAGACTTTTGCAGTTGAACTGTGAAATATTATCTTTTAATATTCTGAGCCTTGTCTCTACCCCTTAACAGGGAAAGAAGATACCAGAAATATTTCTTTCTCTACCCATCATCTCTGCCATTTTGGGGCTGTCATGAAGAAGAGGGAAAGTCTAGGCCCAATTTCCAGAGCATTTTCTTGTTTGTTTTGGTAATTTGGAAGAGGGTAGTATGGTAGGAATTGTGATATGGGAAGTTGATGGTAGAAGAAATAAAGAGCTTTTATAAAAGTTGTAATGGGCTATATCTCATCTTCATGGTATTCCAGAAACATCAATGAAAAATGTAATGTGCTGGATATTTTCTATTTGCCCTTCCAAATTCATTCTTAATTCTTCTCTACCCTGCTCTCTTCTACATAAGTCTGATCTAATATGGATTATATCCACAGAAAACTTGTCCACTGGCTCTGGTTGGGCAACAGGGGCTTAGTAAGACATTACTGGTGAGGAGAGTGAGCTTGGAGTATTTATTTCCTCTCATCCAGGCAGCCATCCAACAAGCAAAGAAGGTAGACCATCATTATATACATTCTTGCTAGGAATTACTCTTATTTCCAATTCCATACTTTTTATTTCAGACAAATTGACTATTATTTGTACAGGTTTTAAAAATGTAAATTATCAGGGCACCTGGTTTTCAGTCAGTTGAGTGTCTGACTCTTGATTTTGGCTCAAGTTATGATGCCAGGGTCATGGGATTGAGCCCTGTGTCAGACTCCATGCTGAGTGTGGAACCTGCTTGTGATCGTCTCTCCGTCTCTTTCTCCCTCTGACCCTTCCCCCCCAGTCACATTCTCTCTCTCTAAAATTAAAAAAAAAGGTAAAAATGCAAATGATCAGATTTAACCCTACAGCAACTCTTATGAGGAAAGCAATATTATTTTTATTTTATAAATGTGGAAACAAAAAGTTCAGAGAGAGATTAGGTAATTTATCTACCATCCAAGGTTTTATTTTCCCCTAAAGCTTTCTAAACCCACTTTGGAATAGAATCAATGTTTGTATCTAAAATTAATTTAGAACCTTGTAAATTCTCAGTATGTGTGTGAGAGAGAGAGAGAGAGAGAGAGAGAGAGAGAGAGAGAGAGGGAGAGGGAGAGAGGTCAGTGTTGAATTTTATTTCAGTCTTTATTCAAAGGAATTAAGGTTCTTTTAATCTCTTACCCACCATTCCTAAAGAAAAATTAGGTGGGCAAATAAATATAGTAGCAAACTATCTCATTTTCTAAAACAAAACAAAACAAGTAATTTTGCATTTTTGTACTTGACTGCTTGTACATAGGAAGAGTTTAAGCATGAGAATCAAGCTCTTTTTTCTAAGTTTGTACAATAATAAACTTTCACTTGTTTTAAATAGTTTTTAATTTTTTAATGTTTTTTAAAATTTATTTTTGAGAGAAAGAGAGACAGAGTACTGGGGGGGGGAGGGGCAGAAAGAGAGAGGGAGACACAGAATCTGAAGCTGTCTCTAGGCTCTGAGCTGTCAGCACAGATTCCAACGTGGAGCTCAAACCCACAAACCGTGATATCATGACCTGAGCCAAAGTCTGATGCTTAACTGACTGAGCCGCCCAGGAGCCCCAACTTTTACTTGTTTTAAAAAACTGTTCTTGTGACACCTAATTGTCAAAGAATTTCCTGAGTCTTTTGGAAATGCATATACAAATTCATGTAAGAAGCATCTGAAACATATAAGAATTCTATTTAAACACCATAGTCCTATATGTAGTTTATGACAAATTTCAAAACAGGAATGTCTTCCAAGTTCCTTTTTCATATATAAGGCCGTCTATTTGTTTTGATTTGTAACTTATAATGTCATTTATCTCTTTCCTAATAAACATTTAAATCTTCACTTAAAACTTTTTGCAATTCTGGACTAGTATATGCTATTAACATTTGGGAAGCTCAAGAGGTAAATTGAGAACAGCTGTGGGATGATTAATATTGATGCCTTGGGTGCAACATTCTGTCAGCCTTTTGAGTGGTAGTAAATCAGCAGAGAAGTGGAGCTGTATGTATCTTTTCCCGTTTTGTTACATACATTATCACAGAATATTACTGAAGTGGACATCTCTCCCCCAACACTTTGGCTAACAACTGCCAAGACTTTAGGTATATAAAGTATATTTGAATATGTATATAGTTAGTTTGATATGAAACATATATTAATCTATCCATTTTGAAATTGCTTAGCATGGTAATTGGTTTGGAAATGGCTTAGAATTCTTTCATCAAAGTTGGAAGGTGAGTTGTTTGTTTTTCAAATTCAGGCATTGGATTTCATTTCAATTTGTTCTGTTTCTAAATGCAAGTGATAATCAAAATAGCACCTTACAAGTTTTCAAAACAAAATGTCTTCTTCAGACTAGTATCAGTGGCTAACTCTACCTGTATAAGTGAGAAGTAATGGGAAAGGAGGTCCGTTTTTCATGCAGGCAGGTTCAGTTATGAGTAGTGTAGAAAACTATTTTTAAAGGTTTTTCACCAAGCAAGCAATGAGTTTAAAATGATGTTTCACTTATATAGTAATTATCAGGCTCTTAATGCTAGTAACATCCAAATCACACCTTGTCTGTCTAACTCCAGATCTTTGGGATAATCCTCTATTTTAGTCTATTTATCTTAAACAGATTGTTACAAGCTGACAACTTCTTCTGGATAGTGGAAGAAAAATAAATAGAAGACAATTTTTCCAATCAGAAATTGGTGTTTAGCTTATTCAGTGCCCAATCAAATCTTCTGGCATTTTACACATGATCTGTTCCAGAAATCATGTATCTCTGTATCACCATATATTAGGACTATATTCTGGTATATTTTGAAGCCTAAGTTGCCATAAACAGATTTTTAAAAAAATTTTTTCAATGTTTATTTATTTTTGAGACAGAGAGCATGAGTGGGGGAGGGGCAGAGAGAGCAAGACACAGAATGCAAATGAGCCTCCAGGCTCTGAGCTGTCAGCACAGATCCCGATGTGGGCTTGAATTCAGGGACCTTGAGATCATAACCTGAGCTGAAGTAGGACGCTCAACCAACTGAGCCACCCAGGTGCCCCACCATAAACAGATTTTTAAAGGCAATATTGGTAAGAGCTCAGAAAGAAAAGAGATCTGTAGAGAAATCTTCCATCTTCTTAGAGAGAATACCTAAGTACCCATGAGCAGAATGTTGGTAGAAATATGGACAGTAAAGGCCATTCTGATGAATCTGTGGATGGAAATGAGGAATATGTTATTGGAAACTGGACGAAAGGCAATCCTTTCATAAAGTGGCAAATAACTTGGCTGAATTGTGTTAAAATATAAGTGCTTTGTGGAATGTAGAACTTATAAATGGTGAAATTGAATATTTATCAAAAGAGACTCCTAAGAAATGTGATGAAGGAGGAGCTTGGTTCCTCTTCACTGTTTATTGTAAAATACAAGAGGAGAGAAATGAACTGAAGATGAAATTGTTAAGCAAAAAGGGACCAGATCCTTAAATTTTTTTTAATTCTCAGCCTGTCTATATTATAAAAAACAAAAACAAAAACAACCCGAGAAAGCTATTCATAAGAGAACACTAAGGGTGTGACAAACCAAGCATTGGGTAAGGAGATTGGTAGGGGTTTGAACCACGGACTTAATCAACCATCTCAACAAAAGCCAGAAGTAGAGATGTGATTATACCAGTGGAAACATTGCCAGCTGGGACTAAAGGAAGCAGAGAAAACAGAAGACTGTTGAGCTTCTTAGACCCTACAGGACTGGACCATAGAACTATTTGGCTGTGAACGTAGGCTGTTATTCAAGACAGGAAAAGAAGGATGCCAAAAGGTGATTCTGATGTTATTAGGGTTGCCACTTCTACCACAAGCCCAGGGTGCAGTGTGGGTGGAGAGGAAGCTGTTTCTACTTTGTTTCAAAGGGTGGGACTAATGCTCAGAAGATTCATGGGGGAAGGGTCAGCCAGAGGGGCCTGTTGGGGCAGAAACCCCATCCCAGCAGAAAAAAGCATGATATACATTTTTTAAATGTTTATTTATTTTTGAGAGAGAGAGAGAGAGCCAGCAGGGGAGAGGCAGAGAGAGAGGGAGACAGAATCATAAGCAGGCTCTAAGCTATCAGCGCAGAGTCTGATGCAGGGCTCAAACCCACGAAGTGAACCATGAAATCATGACCTGAGCCAAACAGGTCAAAACCAAGCCAAAACCAAAAGCCAGTTGATTAACTGACTGAGCCACCCAAAAAACAGCATAATTTCTTGAGAATTGACAAGTGTTTACCTTTTAAACAGGAATTTACAATCACCTTTATCTTAGATGTTATCTCAATAATCCATTTCCAATTAAAGTTTTCAATAAGGATGATTTTCTGCAATAATTGACATTTTGATATATGGTAAATTGGTTGTAAAAGTGATCACAGTTGTTCATCTTTTTTGTACTTACACTCTTTGCAGTGTGAATTTGAGCCTCATATCAAGAGACAGAGTCTGTTTCCTCATCTCTTTAAACTGGGTAGGTCTTGTGCTTTGCTTCAGATTATGTGTGAAATTGTGTCAATTTCAGGCATAGACCTCAAGGGGTCTTAAGGCTAGCTTACTGGATAAGGTGAGACACATTATCATTGACACATAGTTGATGCTCATTAAAATGTGTTTATAAATAAATGAATTCTGGCATGCCACAGTGTTTTGTCCTTGTCCATTTCTGACCATTTATTGTCTCTCTGAAACGTGGTAGATTATAAACTTTCATCAATATCTGTTTCTCCCTTCCCTGGAGGAGGAATATACTATTCCTATTCATTAAAGTCAGGCATAGGCATGTGACTAGATTGACCAAAGAAATAGAAGTAGAACTAGCAAGTGTTACTTTCAAGCTTTAAGAACCAGCTTTTGCTTTGCTACATTCTCTTTTTTCTCACCATTACAAAAGGCAAATGCTCCACATAAGGTCTGCTCCATCAGCCTGAATTCCAGAATAAAGATGGATTAGAGTTTCAACCAACTCTTGATGGACATGTTGCATGACCAAGAAGGAAACCATTGTTATTATAAATGCTGAGGTTTTGCAGTGTTTGTTGATGTAGGATACTCTAGTCTAATCTGACCAATATGCTGGGTGATCACATCCATGTTTCTACTGCCACTAACTGCTGATAATAATCAAATGTATATCTCTATCTTCATAAATTGCTGATGGGAATGTCACTTAAGAAGCAATTTGGCAGTTTCTTAAAAATTCAAATATATATATTATATAACCCGCAATTTTATTCCTACATATTTACCTAAGAGAAATGAAAACATATATTCACATAAAAATTTTTTGCAAATGTCCACAATAGCCAAACATATAGTCAATATCCATTAACTTGAGAATGGTAAATAAGATTAGTGTATATGTATATATGTTTATATTACATATTTATATATTATATATATTTATATAACATTATATATATTATATTTATATCATATACATTTTATATATTTATATTATATATATTTATTTATATATCCATAGAATCGAATACTACTATGTATATAAATATGTATTTTTATATATCCACAGAATGGAATACTACTCAGCAATGAAAAGGAATGAACTACTGATACAGACAATGACATAGATGAACCTCAAAATCATTACATTAAGTGAAAGAAATCAGACACTAAAGTATACATCTTGGATTACACCATTTTTATGACATTTCTAAAACATACAGACAGAATGTGGATCAAAGTTTGTTTGGGGTTGGGCATAAGAGTGTACTAAAAGTAGAATGTCACAATGTTGGCACAACTGCAAAATTTACTGAAAAGTCATCAAATTATACATTTGCAATGAATGAATTCATGATTTGTGAATTCTATATCAGTAAAACTGAAAAAAATATATGTAGGCCCAATTTTTCTCTGAGTTGTATATTTATCTACTAGATATTTTTGCTTAGATACCCACAAACCCTTCAAAATTTTACAAAACTAAATCATATATTTTATCACCCCAAATTATGTTTTTTTTAAAAAAAATTAATGTTTGTTTATTTATTTTGAGAGAGAGAGATAGAGAGCAAGTGGGGGAAGGGCACAGAGAAGGAGACAGAAAATCCGAAGCAGGCTCTGCACCATCAGTACAGACCCTGATGTGGGGCTTGAACTTACAAACAGTGAGATCATACATGAGCTGAAATCAAGAGTTGGACGAGTAACCAACTGAGCCACCCAGGCGCCCCTCCAAATTAGGTTTTTGAACTGAGATTACCTATAGTATTGCCAGACTGAAAGTTGCTCAAGCCAAAAATATTGGGTTCTTTCTAGACCACTTGTTCCTTTTACTTTTCTATACAAGTTGCCAACTGTTGATTCTATCTTTTGAAAATCTCTTGAATATCTCTTCAGTTCCTGTCATTTCTTACTTTCATTCATTTACCTGTTTACTTTTTTCTCTGACACTATTCTACATACTCTTAATTCTAATGTTGCAATATTTGGAGAATGTAGTTTTTAAGGTCTACTCAGTGGCCAGAGACTAGAGATGCTTTATAACAATGTAATGAAAATATTCATAATGTAAATTATTATATTTACTTTATAAGTATATAGTGATATGCCCTCCACACCCTCATCACTGAATAAAAATACATAGGGATACATTCTAGACTATTCAATATAATTTACTTAAAAATATATTTTTTAATCATTCTACAATAGTCATTTTATATTTTCCCAAGTGCAACAAAAGCTTAGCTACTCAGAATGTCATGTTTGGAATGGAATGTACAACTGGGTTTCAACATCTCAGAGTCAGGATAACTTTAGGATTTAACTTGAATTTCAATTTACTCTCTGATGGGCATAAACAGCCCATAGCCCTTAGACCACTCTAGCTGGCCTAGTTTCAAAATACAGTTTTGAGCTACTTTCAAAGACAGTCTTTCAACTTATTTAAAACATTGAATTGAGTGGGAAATTCCTCCAGAACAAGCAACTGAATAGAGATTACCATTAAACAATGCAGGTATGGCCCAGGTTTGGGGGAGAAGATGCTACCTCCTGGAAAGTAGGGCTGCCTACCCCTTTCCAGGTTAGTATATGTCTGCAGCTGGGTCAGGAGCCTCCAGAACACTGAGAAGCTATGTCCTTAGAGAATATGGTAGTTTTAGGTAGAAGACAGCTGTGAGCAGTAGAAGGAATGCCCCAAGGCAGAGTTCCAAATCCTTGAGGGAGGTGGAGGTTGGGGTAGAAAGGGGAGAAGAGAGACATTAGCTGGAGGCAAGGATGGTGATACATAGGTTATATATTAGAACCCCAGGGAGCACAACATACTGACCTGACCTTGTGTCTTCCAAGACTCTGGAGCTAACAGACCAAGAGCCACAGGTGCAGAGCATGTGCTGTCCTCTTCCACCTCTGCCCCAGGGTACCTCTACATTCATTATAATGTATTTGCATTGAAGTTATACCCCTCCCCCCACCCCATGGAGAAAGCCTTCCTGGATCGTTCTGGTGCAATCCTGTAGGGTCAAAAACTCCCCTTCCCAACCTGTAGGAGGATTCCCCCAAAAGATTGGAAGCAGCCTCCATTAGAGATCGCCCCACTGTACCTCACAGGTCCTCCCATCCCAGAGAGACTTAACTAACGTCTAATCCCAAAACAACCTAGGGCAGGTTACACCTCTGGAACCTGCCTGAACTCCCACCTTGAGAGTGGACTGTTGTTTTAATTAAACTGTTTCCTGCTTTCACTTTAGATGTGCATCTCTAATTCTTTATTGCTTGTGAGAAATAAACCCACCCAATCACAGGAGGGACACAGTGAAGCGAAGCTTTAATCAACATCCTTGCAAGAGGGGGTGTCTGACAGATAGGCACACTCAGGGCAGTTGCAGCAGACAATTTATTTCCTAGAATGCAAGTCCCTCCCCTGGTTCCTCATTGGCTGAATACTACAGAGGTTACAGCCTTACCCAGACATCACCTATGCCCATGTAAGGCAAAAAGTAGTCTGACTGGAACAAATGTACATTCCCTGAGATGAGACAGAGAGTTTCAGTCTCTCCTCCCTTTGTTCTTTGGCGCATGCTGCTTGCAAAGCCATGAAAATAAGCCCGTGGAAAGGAGAGGGGAAGAAGAACAAGGAAGTGATGTGTCTAAAGGTTTGGGACTTCATCGTGTGTGTTGGGGGGGGGGGGTGGGGAGTGGTTTATACATATTTCCAATAGGTTGTAAACATGTTGTTAACTGGACAGTACAGCTTTTATTTGGTATTTCTGAGAATGAATCATCTCTTTTCTCACATTACTTTGGTGCTAAGGGCAGAGATACAACACTTTTTGTATTGACAGTAGGCTTGGTGACACTTATTAATGCTTTATTAATAAAATATAGTATTTAGGGTGTGTGTGTGTGTGTGTGTGTGTGTGTGTGTGTGTGTGTGTGTTTAGTTATATTGTGCTATTTTCAAACGCTGAAATATCCCTATGTGTGTGTTTAATAGCTTTTTTGGTTTTTAAAAAAATTCTAAAGTGTGAATCATTTACATCTTGAGACTTACTGGGGTTATATGCTGAATTAGAATTGTTTTGAATTTATGTGCCCTTGCTTACAAAGCATTCTGACTTTATCCCTCACTGATTAAAAGTGCTTAGAGGGAAAAACAAAAGATATAAAGTTATTCAGGAGGTTGAACATCTTTTCTTATGTTTATTAGTCATTTGATCCAATTTAGACTTTTATCTTTGGTTGAGGTTTGGGGTAGAGTGTTGTTAGAATCAAATTGCTGGGGAAACCACTAAAGGAAAATGAGAAGACTGTACCCTGTGGATATTAAAAGTGGAGAGAGAGTAAGAAATGGTAGTAGGCTTAAAACCACCACACCCTAAAGGCTAGATTCTGGCCCCTCCTCTCTTTTTCTCTCCTGGAGATCTTGGTTCCTTCTCCTCCCCAAGAAAAATGCATTTTAATCAGTATTAAATTAATTCATTTTAACTTATTTCTTCCCAGTTATCCCATGTGGGGAGACTATATCATCAAGACCAGAAGAAATTTAGGCCTGGACTCTGGCCCTCTTTTGGGTACAGCGGAATCCGAGGGCAAACTGTAGACCATGGCTCTCATTTCAATAAAACACAACTAAATTTCATGCAATAAACAAAATAAAAAATGAGCAAATATCCTCTGGATTAGCAATCACTGTAAATTGCACATTATCCTACCCTGGCCAGGCAGCTAGTCAGGAGATCCTACCATCAGGTGGGAAGCCATGGGGAAAAGTAGTAGGTTTGATTCAGCTCTTAGCACAGTAACTAGCTCCTCCCAAAAGACCCTCAGGCAATGTTGCATTGGAAGCCAATCAAAGACCCTCTCAGTGCCTCTTTTCTTACACATCTTAAAGTAGAAATAATAACTATAAGTCTTGTGGAGTTGATTTGAAAACAAAATAAGAAAAGTGTAAACACTAAGATACTGTATACATAAAAGGGCTAACAGAGAGTTATTTCCCTGTTGTTTCAAATAGTCCCACAATGAAACATTATTTTGAAAAAAAGAAAAAAAAAACCTGGCAAATTTCTTATTAACATTTTTGTATTTAGTGAAGGAAATCTTTTAAGTTTAAAAAATCTTTTTACACGGGATTCAGTAAAATGCTTTCTACTTATATGACAAATCATGTGTCCTTGAAATATTTTATTTTTTCTAGATAATACCTCATGAAAACTCATCCAAACCCTCTTAAGGAACAAAATTCCACCTTTAATTAACTCATTCAAGAAGTTCTCTCTTGTTGAGCATTTGCCATGTGCCAGGAATAATGCAAGGGCTTGAGATAAAGTGGTGAGGGCAAAAAATGTTGTTCCTCCCTCAGATAGTCCCTGGATTGCTTACAGCCTAGTAGAAGGATATAGGCACTAATAAAACAATCTTACAAACGTATGTAAAATAAAGTCCTATTAAAGCCTGTTAGAAAGAGATTTGGTCCGATCAGGGAGAAAGTCTTTGATAAAGGGAGATCCTCTATCTGAAATTTGTAAGATCTAAGGGTTTTCTAGGCAAAGAGGGGAGCACTGGACAATACTCAATTGGAAGGAGTCAGAACATGTCTAAGGGACAGGTAAAGGAGTATGGAGTGGGGAAAGTGAGAGGCATATTGTATGAGATGAAGCTGGAAAGGGAGGTAGGGTCAATTTTTTTTTTTTTTTTACTCTTGGGGCAACAAAAAGCCATTTGTTTAAACAGGGAAGTAACATAATTTAAATATTGAAAAGATAGGCTAGATGATGTATTATATCAAGAAAAAAATGTATGAAGATTGAAAAGAGAGAGAGGAAACTGTCTTTGTTTAAAGATCAATATGATAAAGACTTTATATAAAAATCCAAGAGAATCAGTAGACCAAGTATTGAAATAGGAGAGTTCAGAAAGTATGCCAAATGGGGATGCCTGGATGGCTCAGTTGGTTAAGCGTCAGTGCTAACAGGATGCAGCCTGCTTGGGATTCTCTGTCTCCCTTTTTCTCTCCCTTTGCCCCTCTCCTGCCCATGCATGCACATGCATGTGCACTCTCTCTCTCTCAAGATAAATAAACTTAAAAAAGAAAGTGTGCCAAATGAAGATCAACATACAAAGATCAATAGCTTTCCTCCATAATAGCAATAGTAAACTAATAAATCCAATAGAAAATATAACAATTTAAAATCACTACAAAAACTACAAACTGTTAGGAACTTACTAAAGAATCTCACTACCAAAATGCAAGCTTATTTACCAACAATACGTCTTTTTCACTCCTGTATCCTCAGTGCTTTGCACAAAGCATGGAACATTGGGAATGCTCAATAAATATTTGTTGAATGGTTGAAATAATAAATGCACATGATATCTATGGAGAAGATTTAAAAACTCTATGAAAGAACATAAATATATCTGAATCATTACAAATATATATCTTTCTCATGGATACACAATTAATATTGAAAATAATGTCAGTTAGTGTTAGTTAATTGTATAAATTTAATTGAAAAATTAAAGAAAAAGCAGTCCTTTCAGCGGAACTTAGAAAGTCTCTAATTTTATCTCTACATAACATGCTTATGTTTCTTTTGCTTAATAATCAACTCCATCAAGATAGTAGTGATAGAATCCCTAATATGCATGATTACAATTGAACTCACCAAATTCCACATTCCCTTCTTTCTCCTACTCCAAATTTTATTATTTATTGGGATTTTAAGCGATATGTTTTTACTTCCATTTCTTGTTTCTCTAACTTGATCACTGTAGACTCTTATTTATATAGTGCGATACTATTAGGCCTTTCTACTTTTCCTTTACCTTCCCTTCCCATTATCTACATCTCATTGTCTCTGAATCAGAACTACTGTGTCCCTGTTACATTTAATTCTGTTCTGTATTCAAAGTAAGTCTTCTATTCTTTCTCTAAAGGTTTGTTTAAACAAATTATAATCAGTTCCTAGAGTGGTGCCTGGAATAGAGCCAATAAATGAATAAACCTAAAAATCTAATAGGCGGTGTTTACATTTTAAATAATGTAAATATCGCGAAGGGTTGTTTCCTTTATTATTAATCCAAAATGATGACTCCTGCATTACTCAAAGATGATGTTTCCAGAAACAAAGTCATATGGATTATTTTTATTTTTTTCTTACACTTCAAACAATTGTGTAATCTCACATCATGTTTTATTTTCTTGTACACTTTTTAAAATTTTTTCCCTCTAAAATCTGTTCATCTTTCTTTTTTATTGTTGATTTAAAAAAAAGAATCTTTGCTATATCCTCAAGTGTATATAGGCTATCAATTTTAGCAGTTTAGACTCTATTGCATAGAGTCTCCATTTTTCTGGAAAACCTCTCTTTCTCAGGGCCTGTTAGTTACAATTTATATGGTTTGCTCTCAAGCCCTAACATTATCCTTGAGCTTCCCTTTGCTTCTTTCTCAGTTGAATCCACTATTTTCTGAATTGCTTGAGTATCTCTCTTGTTTTGTTAAAAGTATAACCTCAAGAATGGGTGTGTGGGAGGTAAACTTTCTGAGTTCTCAACTGTAAAGAAAATATTTAATCTGCCTATTGGCAAAGCTGGCTCATTTGGAATCTTGGAACCTGTCCAGTTAGATTAGTATTTCTTCCTTTGATGAAGGAGTATGGGAGTAGGAGAGTTTGGAGTGTGGGTGTATAAAAGAAAAGACTGTAAAGTGGAGAGAGTGACCTTCCTATATATCAATAACCATAAGTTCTTGGTGTCAAGTACTATGTCCTGTTCATCATTTTATCCCCATATGTGGCCATATATAGCAGATACTCAATTATATAATAGTTTCTAGAACTGAGCTATCTTAATGTAGATACTTAGTTAATATTATTGATAGAATGGATGGCATTGGAGGCTCCAAATGCCAAGCTGGCAACAAATTTGCATGCTTACACTTCTATAATTGTTTTCTTTCTTTTCCTACAATGTATTTGAGTTATAACTCCAAAAAAAATTCTGGAAAAATAAACCTCTCCATGATGTTTCACTTGACTTAAGTGCTTATAGGCACTCATAAATGATGTCAACCTTCACTAGGAGCCAACTCCTACAAGTCAATCCTGACTTTTTTCCTTAGCTTGTTTCTCCACGTTCTCTCAGCTACTTAGATTATTGCCTCCTATTCCATCACATCTCTCCTTGTATCTTGGATTCAGTTCAGGTTTTATCTTCTCTCTGCTACAGTTTTACTTTTTCTGTTTTGGCAGAATGTCCA
Source organism: Panthera leo (assembly GCF_018350215.1). Lineage (NCBI taxonomy): Eukaryota > Metazoa > Chordata > Mammalia > Carnivora > Felidae > Panthera > Panthera leo. Next base: position 90,456,417 of record NC_056683.1, read on the forward strand.
ATGACTAATTTGGGCAACCTTCCTCTTGGCCATATTGAGCCCTCCTCCTTTGGAGCAGCATCCTGGCTTTTATACCATTCTTTCTAGGATATGACTTAAAACTGAGCTAAAGTAATTATGAAATTGTAATGTTCAATTGATGGCCATGGTAGGTTTGAAGCAGCTTCTCAGTTAATTTTCTTCTATGCCAAGTAGAATATATATATTTACTTTTTCCTCTGAAAATAAATATCATTTTGAAGGATTCCAGCAAAGGCTCAGATGCAAGCCTGCTTTATTCTCAACTAAACTTGTATCAACCATATCTCATCCTTTTTTTTTGTAAAGACCCGACTGTAAGAGATTTAATATGTTATTTAAAATTTTGTTGAACATGCCAGAAACTGATTTATAGTTCTTTTATTCCTTTCCATTATAATTGACTCTTAGACTTTTTTTTTTTTTTTGCTTGTTTGCTTGTTTGTTTCCATAAGCATGATAGAACTCAAAAGTTGTAGCACTCTGTGGATGGCAAGTTATTTTCAAGGAAAAAAAGGATCCAAAAAGGTTGAGGGTATACCCTGCATTTGCTTGTCCTGAAAATGCACTAGATATCTGGGATCCCCTTCATAAGAAAAAAAAATTTTTTGAAAAGATGACATACAATGAATGTTCAACAACAGCAGGTTTCTCATTGAAATTTGCTTTTGAATAAAATTACAGTTTACTTTCTTATTTGCACAATCACATTTATTTTTACTTTTATAGAACATGATGATTTTTGGCCAGAAAATGTGATGCATCCATAATTTTAAAAAGTCTTTAAAAATTTTGTTATGAAATTTGTAAGGCAAACCAAAAAGATGTAAAAAGGGAAATTCTGTCTTTTGTATATATTCCACTAAGAATATGGAGTAAGAGTATTGACTTCTAAAGTCATTAGCTATAAGTTTTCCTTTACATGGTTATTCTGCTAACTTGACACAGGTTTATTGTTATTGATTAAGTTTGTTTTCATCTTTTTGTGGACTACTTTCTCTTTTTATTTAAATTTACACTTAATTATGTAAACCATTTTCATTGTTCCAAAGTCACAATTGTATCCTTTTCAATTTCTTTCTCATCCTATAAATTGCCATTACTTATTTTGCTAGTATTTTCTTTTTGTAAATATAAGCAAATACACATATTTAAATTTCTCTCCTTTCTTACACAAAAGGGTAGTATACTTTGTTATATACTTTGCTTTTCTCACTTAATATATCTTGATAACCACTTCATATCAAAACAAGGATCTTCTTTCAATGTATGGCTGCATAGTATTTCATTTTTACTCTAGCTTATGCAAATAGTCACCTTTTTATGGGCAACTATGTTATATCCAATATTTTTCTATTATAGGTAATGACACAATAAGCACTTGATTCCCGTGACATTTTGCATGTTTTTGGTTAAGTAAAGAGAGTAGCAAGAGTTGCTGCTGCATACTGTTTACTTATATATGAAGGATTTCAAAAGGATGTTGATTTTAGACAATGCATCTGGCCATTCTAGGGACTTTGACTTGCATCTAATGTCTTTGAAGTTGTCTTTTTCTCATTCATTACATCTCATTCAAATACTAAGCCAAATGTAAGTGATTCAGACATACAGAATCTTAAATGCACCTCTTAAAAGACTTAAAACATTTCACTTAAAAAACTCTACCCATATTAAAGAAAAACTGAAAAGTCAATATGTCAAAATGTAGGGGATGCCATTTAAGCAGTGCTTAGAAGGAAACTTGCAGCTTTATGTGATTATATTAGAAAATAAGGAAGGTCTGAAATGCATTATTTAAGCTTTATACCTTAATAAGTGAGAAAAAGAAAACCAAATTAAACCTAAAACAAGCAAAGAAAGAAATAATACAAATAAGTTAGGAAATCAATGAAAGAGAAAATGTACAAAAGATAAATTTATTGGACAGAAAACTAATTTTTAAAATATTCAATAAATATTGACAAACAAAGGGGTGCCTGAGTGGCTCAGTCAGTTGCAAATCTGATTTTGGCTCAGGTCATGATCTCATGATTCATGGGTTCAAGCCCTGCATCAGGCTCTGTGCCTGGAGGTTGCTTCAGATTCTGTGTTTCCCTCTTTATCTATCCCTTCCCATCTCATACTTTGTCTCTCTCTCTTTCTCAAAAATAAATAAACATTTAAAAAAATATTTAATTGACAAACACGTAGCAAAATTAATCAAGAAAAAAAAAATGGAAGACAAGTTTTCAATGTTAGGCAGGAAAGAGGGGACATCACTACAGATTCCACAGTCATCAAAAAGGATAAGAAAATATTATGAACAACTTTATGACAATAAATTGATAATTTACATGAAATTGAAAATTAATTAAAAGACATAAATTACCAAAACTGACATAAGAGAAATTAAATACCTGAATAGCTTGATATCTATCAAAGAAATTAAAATTATAAAAGCTTCTTACAAAGAAAATCTAGGTCTACCAGAATTTAAGGAAGATATAATACAAAAGTCAAATAAAACATTTAAGAAAGAAGATGAAGAAGAATTTTGTAATTCATTTTATAAGGCCAACATTACCAAAAGCAGGTAAAATATTACAAGAAAAGGAATATACAAATCAGTGCTTTTCATAAGATAGAAGTAAAAATCATTTAAAAAATTATAGCAATTATAAAGGAAACAATATATTAAACCAAGTGTGGTTTATCCTCAGAGTTAAATCTTAATTTAAAAATTGAAAAGCTGTCAAGGTAATTCACTATAATATTTGAATAAAGGAGAAGAACCATGTATATGTATGAACCATATGTATGTATATGCATGTACCATGCATGTATATGCAGCTTTGACAATATTCAACAGCCATCTATTCATGATAAAAACTCCCAGTAAACTACGGCATCAGTAAAAACCTATAACTAAATTCATACTTAATGATTAAAGAATAAGTACTCCTCAGGGCTCCTAGGTGACTAAGTCGGTTAAGCATCCAACTCTTGATTTTGGCTCAGGTCATGATCTCGGTTTGTGGGTTTGAACCTCTCAGTAGGCTCTGCACTGATGGTATGGAGACTGCTTGGGATTCTCTCTCTCTCTCTGCTTCTCCCTTGCTGCTCTCTCTCTCTCCAAATAAATAAATAAACTTAAAAATAAAAAAGAATAAGCACTTCTCTTAAAATCAGGAACAAGACAAAGATCTATGCTTATGACACTTCTATTTAAATTAGTCTCAAGAGGGGCGCCTGGGTGGCGCAGTCGGTTGAGCGGCCGACTTCAGCCAGGTCACGATCTCACGGTCCGTGAGTTCGAGCCCCGCGTCGGGCTCTGGGCTGATGGCTCAGAGCCTGGAGCCTGTTTCCGATTCTGTGTCTCCCTCTTTCTCTGTCCCTCCCCCGTTCATGCTCTGTCTCTCTCTGTCCCAAAAATAAATAAAAATAAAATATTTTAAAAAAAAAAAAAAAAAAAAAAAAAAAAAATAAATTAGTCTCAAGAGCCTAGCTAGTGAAATAACCCAAGAAAAGCAAATAAAGGGCAGATTATACAGATTATAATCAAAGGATTGTAACGCTGTCTTTATTCCCAGATGATATGATGATGTATGTAAAAAATACTAAGAAATCTACAACAAAAATTATTAGGTCCAACTAGTAAATTTGACAAGTCACATGACACAAAGTCAATACATAAAAATCAATTATATTGTTATCTATTCAGAATTTTAAAGATGGAAATTAAAAAAATTTAATGCCAGTTGAAATAATATCAATGATATAAAATCATTTAAAAATTTAATAAAACATAAACAAGGTCTAGATGCTAAAAATTATATTTTAATGAGAGAAATTAGAGAAGATGTAAATAAAAACAGACAGGTATATCATGTTTGTTAACTGCAAGATTTGTTATTGTTAAGCTGTCAATTTTCTCTAAATTAAACTACAGATTCAATGTAATCACAAACAAAATTCAGCCAGATTTTTTAAAATAAAAATTGTCAAGCTAATTCTCAAATGTATGTAAAATATGCAAAAGATCCAGAAAAGTACAACTTCAAGGATTCTTTAAAAAGAAAGGTCCTGTCTCAATCCAAGTATCAGATAAAATGAACTTCAGGCTAAATGCATACTAGAGTTAAATTTTGGATATCAGAATGATGGTCAATTCACCAGTAAAATGTAGCAATTTCATTTATAATCATGATGGCTTCAAAATATACAAAACAAAGATTGACAAAACTATAAGACAGTGTAGACAAATCCACACTGGTAAAAGATTTTAGTTCACTCTTTCAGTAATTGAGAAAACAACTGGACAAAAAAAGACAAAAACCAAAACCAAAACCAAAACCAAAAACCAAACACACATACAAACACACACACACACACAAAACAAAACAAAAAAAAAACTGAGTACAGAAAATCTCCTCCATGTTATTAACAAATAATCTAGTGAACATGTGTAGAACGTTATAACCAACTTGCACAAAATACATATTCTTTTCAAATACATAGGAAACATTTACAAAAATTGACTCATGTATGGTATTCTGACCATATATGAGTATATATGACACCGGTAGCAATGCAAATAAGTGTGTAACCTAGCAATATGTAAGGATAATACCTCAATAGCAAGTAGGGTTTATCCTGGGAATGCAAGGCTGGTTTCACATTCAAAAACCAATCAATGTAATCTATCATATTTATGGACAAAGAAGAAAAAAAATCTGGTCATCTCAACTGATACCAAAAAAGCATTTGATAAAATTCAGCATACATTCATGACCTCTTAATGCCCTGATATTAGATGGGAACTTTCTTAGCCTGATTAAAGAGAAACTTATAGTTAACATCATACTTAATGGTAGAACACTGAATGCTTTCCCAGTAAGAGAACAAATCTTGAATGTTTTTTCCAGAAAGATAGCATAGATGGTAAGCTTTCTAAATTTTTGCCTGTATTCAAACGTTTATTTTGCTCTTACACATAACTGTTTGATTTGTTAATTCATATTTCAACAATTTTAGGAGGAAAGCTCATCTCCATATATCAACTTATGGAAACCTCTTCTCCTTTCAGGGTCCCATTTTTAAGCCTTTTCTCATTTTCATTCAGGGATTCCCCTCATTGTCTCTATTTTTTTAATGTTCATTTAGTTTTGAGAGAGAGAGAGAGAGAGAGAGAGAGCGCGCGCGCGAGCGTACCCACATGTGTGAATGAGGGAGGGACAAAGAGAGAGGGGGAGGGAGGAACTGAAGCAGGCTCTACACTGATAGCAGCACTCAGAGTCACAAACTGTGAGATCATGACCTGAGCCAAAGTCAGATGCTTGATGGACTGAGCCACCTAGTTGCCCCTCCCCCACTCTCTTTTTAACTCTTTGATGCCCAGCATATTCTGTAGTATGTAACAGTTACTTTTGCAATTCCTTCTCCCTGGTTAGTTAAAAGTTCCTTGTCAGAGGGCTCCTGGGTGGCTCAGTCAGTTAAGCATTGGACTCCTGATTTCAGTTCAGGCCATGATCTCACAGTTTCATGAGTTCCAGCCCCTCACTGGGTTCTGGGCTGACAGTGCAGACCCTGCTTAGGATTCTCTGCCCTCCGCTGCTCGGCGCTGTCTCGTCTCTCTCAAAAATAATAAATAAATAAAACTTAAAAGAAAAATTTCCTTGAAGAGACTTCATCTTTCCCATCTTTTCTTAGCAGTACCCAACTGAATGAACCCTTTGCAAAAAGTTGGTGATAAATTAGTATTTCTTAAACAGAATAAAAAATTGCTGCTAAACATTAGAGAAGAACTGGTGAAACATTTCATCTTACTTGTCATATGAAAGCACTGAAGCTTGCTCATTTCATTCATTTAGGACACCTCTTGCTATTTAGTGCACCTTCTGCTGACATAGTTGTTAAAATTCAAATGAGGAATTAATTACCTGCTACACATTCCCTCTTTACAAGCATCTAGTGCTTTGGTGACTTCACATAACTAAAGAACTATAGCAGTTAAGTTAAGCAAATAGAACCCTTTTCCAAATAGAAAAATACAATTAACAGTATTTCTTCTTTTCCAACTAAAAGAAAAAAAAACCTATTTCTCTTCCCAAGGGAAATTACTAAACCGATGCTTCTCAAAATTGTGCAACATTGGAGGCCAAAACAAAATTATGGAAGTGTAGGGACAGGTAATATAATTTTTTCCTCCATTCATATCACAGATGGTGAGGTAGATAACTTTGAAAAGTTGATCAAAAATGGAACTGGCTCATTCAAATGCTAGGAAAAAAATAGATCATTTATTTATGAGGAACTTCAGATAGAAACTCAGTGTCTTGTGCCAAACACATTTCAAAATACGCTTTTCAAATCACTATTCTTAAGCACACAATTTTTGGAAAAATGAAAAAATGAGGCACAAGAAGATCAAGCCTTTCACTGATAACATGACATTTTTTAAAGTAATGATATCCATGCACGTTAACAACAGATTCATTTTCTTTACATTTAATATTGGAATCCTGACCTATGAAGATAGCATGTGTGTTTAAAACTATTTAAATATATAAATAACTATATGTTCCATATCTTTATCATTATATCTTATATGTGCCCTTTTGGCAAGATTATAGAATAATAGTTTCTTGTTAAAAAGAGCAGAATACTTTCTGGAACAGGAAAAATGCAGAGATCCAGTACGTAACACATGCATGGCATGTGGTAATCACTCAATAAATATTTGTAGAAAGGAAGGAAGAAAGAAAAAAGGAAGCAAGCAAAAAACATGAAAAGGAGTCAAATAAGTCTTTCTACCTCTATTCACAAGAGATGTTTTGCAGTTATAATCACAGATAAAGATGAGTCATTAAAAATGAAAGCAACTATTTAGAATGAAGTCAAATTCTTCACTGAAGGCATAAATTAACTACCAGAATTTTATTTCAGATTCCTCTAAATGATTCCTTTCCGATCTCAGACAACCTTGATGGGTTTAATTAAGGTTTGTTTGTTGTTGTTGCTATTGTTGTTTTCATTTTTTAGACTTTCACCCTTAATCGTAGTATTTTCCTTACAGGTAGTTCTGAAATTGCAAAATTATGGATTCACTTTTTTCTTATCACCATTACACAAAATAAATGGTGTTGAGAAGACTTCATCTTCTAATAACAAACCGTTTTATTTGATTGAGATTTTAAAGTTCTATTTGGCTCAGCCACATTGTCTCAAGCCTTTAAGGCAATCAGGAATAAATTTACATGAACTTTAATGTTACCAGAAGTTAAAAGGAAATTGTCATATAGGCAGAGTTTAGAGAAAAATAAGGGCATTCTGTCTATACATTTAGGAAGGCAGTTTCTCTTAGAGAGGAGAGCCTAGTCCTGTTGAGGGAAGTTTATCTCTGTAGTTTAATTCCTTATCTCTGAGACTGCAAGTTCACCTAGCTGCTTTCCAAACTCAGTGCTATTTCCCAAATAGTCTTCTTTACAGGAAAGATAATGCACTGATGGACCTAAGTTAATAAAAGCAATACCAGTAACTATCTTATCTCTCATTGTAAAGGATTACATTTACTTTCCAGTACATGGTATCCTATTGTAAGCTTGGGGGTATGTAAGTTTTGCTCCAAGACTGGTCACTCCTTGAATGACCTGGCCATTCAAATTTTGGAAGGCAGGTAGATGAAAGGAAACCATGATGTACAGAAAAGTAATAACCAGACTTTCTTGACCATCAACCTATTTCCCACTAGTACACTGCAGTGATTTTACTGGCGTGGGGGTGTAGGGAGAGAGCAAGTGTGACTCTAAAGTCAGCAAGTATGGCAAAATCAGTTATTCAAAAGCATATTTAAAAATTCCTTTAGATTTGACCTAGTATTTGAATGAGTTGTAATGAATGAGAATACAGGCAACAACAGATGTTGGTGAGGATGCAGAGAAAGAGAACACTTTTGCGCTACTGGTGGGAATGCAAACTGGTGCAGCCACTCTGGAAAACAATATAGAGGGGCTTCAAAAAGTAAAAAATAGAACTACCCTATGACCAGCAATTGCTCTACTAGGTATTTATCCAAAGTTTACAGGAGTGCTGTTTCCAAGGGGCAATGCACCCCAATGTTTATAGCAGCAGTATCGATAATAGCCGAAGTATGGAAAGAGCCCAAATGTCTATTGACTGATGAATGGATAAAGAAGATGTAAAGATATACGTACATATACAATGGAATATTACTTGGTGATCAAAAAGAATGAAATCTTGCAATTTGCAACAATGTGGATGGAACTAGAGTGTATTATGCTAAGCAAAATCAGAGAAAGACAAAGGTCATATGACTTTGCTTATATGTAGAATTTAGGATACAAAACATGAACATAAGGGAAGGGAGGCAAACATAATATAAAAACAGAGAGGGAGATAAACCATAAGAGACTCTTAAATACAGAGAACCAACTGAGGGTTGCTGGAGGGGTTGTGGGTGAGAAGATAGGCTAAATGGGCAAGGGGCATTAAGGAGGACACTTGTTAAGATGAGCCACTGGGTGTTGTATGTAAGTGATGAATCACGAAATTTTATTTCTGAAATCATTATTACACTATATGTTAACTAACTTGGATTTACATTTAAAAATAAAAGATTCTGTGTGTCCTCCTCCCAAGGAAGTATTAGCGGGGGAACTGAAAGGGTCCAGGACAGTCCCCCCACACCCGAATATGGATTTTGACATGTGGATTATTTTGAGCAGAAGGCACTTGATACCCTATAGGCTCAAGAGAAAGTTTTGTCTCTCCCTTTACCACACAGAAGAATCTAAATTAGGGTCTTTCCCAAAATAAGGGTTATTAACAGAGATAAATTTTATCTGAGTAACCCATTAAGTCAAACATCTAATTGACAAGCATCTGCTTTTCTTATCACGTGTAAAGTACATTCCATTCCTCTGTAATCCCAGACCCCTACCCCCTTCTTAGTTCAGAATGACAAATATATCTCATTTTGCCTGAATGCCTTTGGAGTGTCCATGCCTATGTGGATTCCTCTTATATATACCTATTAAATTTGATCTTCTTATGTTTTAAAACAAAAAGTTTCTGTGTGTCCTATAGTTTCTAGGAAGACATATTATGAATTCATATTATTGGTAGGCTAGAGGCTCTTTATAAGTTTCTTAGATTCTGGGAATCTACATAAAGACATTTTCTATAAGGGCTTCTTGAATAATTTCATCTCTGTAATCACTTTTCTGGAAGGAGAGGATGTTGGGGAAGTTGATACTCATTGCCCTTAATATTTATAATTCCTGTCTACAGCCTATGTTCTCCTCATCCTTATTTTCTCTCTTCTATTAGTGCTTTTTCTTCTCTTTCTGAGCTTCCCATCTTTTTCTTCTACTATGACCTGGGATACTAGCTGGGTAGATGCCAAAAATTCTATTATATATAGTTTTCATCAATGCTAGTCTTCATTTAAAGAAAATAAAAATCATCGTTCTTAAGTCTACTATATCTGATATTCAAACAGCGTCTCCAGTTTTTGTATTGTATATCTTTATATATTTACTTTAATTATTCATGTCATTATATTTAAAGTGGATTTCTTATAGTCTGTGCTGCCTGTTGTCTGATAATAGTTGTTTCAAGCATTTTTGTCCCGTTTTCTAGTTGTTTGCATTAGGAAAGTGAATTTGGACTGTGTTATTTCATTATAGCCGGAGTACAAACCTCATTCATATCTTTTAAGTTAATTCTTTATCTACTCTTACACTTTATATGAATTTATTGGTAACTTATATACAATTCCATATATATATATATATATATATATATATATATATATATATATATAAAGGTCCACAGAGTAATTGCATGAAATTCATAGAACAGACATTTGAACTATTGCCTCTTCCATTTAGTGCCAAGCTGGAACGTGCAGCATAGGATCATAGGGCTTGTCAACATCCCAGAATCCACTGTATGTAGGGCAGAGCAACTTCACTCAGATGAATGTCCCAGATCCCAGGTCTGTTATCTAAAAAAGAAATCTGAAGCTAACAGTGGGGTGGGACTAGAGCAACAAAATGACCAGAAGTCTTGCAGCTATTGCTGGGTTGCTGGATCTGAGCTTGGAATTTTATCTCCATCAAGTGTACCAGCCTCACAAGATATAGTACCTGCTCCTTTCAGGCTGGATATAGGACTGACATTGTCCTGTGTCTGCTGGTGAAGTGTATGAAACAACCTATTAGTATATTTAGTTTGAGGGATCAGGATTAGATAATTCTGGGAAACCAGAGCTGATGACTAAATATTGAAAATATTTGTTTAGTTGATGAAAATTTATTGAATTAAATCCTCTGATTTTTTCCTTTTTTGATAATTTTGTTAAATGTACTCTCTTTATATCTAAAAATTATAGTCTGTATAGAGGATACAGAATACATGTGTAGATGGCTTATTTGTCAGAAACCCATTGCCTTTTTTTCCAAAAATGCCATTTGCGATGTATACAATCATTTGAAACTTATTTGTAGGTCCCTGAGCCTGATCTATTACTCATGTCCTATTGCTGAGTCTCTGCTGTCTACAATGACTTGATGGATTCCTTCCTGACAGAATGAATTATGCCATGTGGTCTATTTTCTCTTGCTGTGTTGAGCTGCTTCTGGGGGGGTGGGCAGGGGGGAATGTTAATATTTTTAAAGCTTGTATCGCAGGAAGATCAGGTTTTGACTGCAAGATTAAATTCTGCTGAACTTTTCCATAGTGGGTGAGGTACTTACAATAATATAGTCCAGAAAAAAATTATCTAGAAATAAAATTTTGGAATGTGTAATTCTGATCATTTCTGACATAATGGGAAATATATTTTTGAATTTCTTTCTTATCAATAGATATTTAATATTTACTTTATGGTTTGCTTCCCAAGATGCAAACTGAAAGGTGATTTTGAGAAAGGAGAAACGTTGAATAGTTGATATGTAAGCTTGTTAATATATTTTATTTTAATTCCATGTGATGATTTTAATTTGGTGTTATGAATTTAGACTTCATTAATTCAGGATTTGTATTTACTAAGAAGCATTCTAGATAAAAGATTATTTTGCATTATTTGAAACATAAATTTTTAAGGAAATATACAATATAAGTAAGGGGAGCTTTATTTTCAAAGGATTTTTTTCAAGAAATTTTAAGATTTGTTTTATAATTATTAATTTGCACTCAAAAATGTATTTATTTGTCAAAATAGGTTAAACCCAGTTCAAATGAAGTACATTTAAAATAATACAGTTAACTTTTAACTTTTTAACAAATTTGAAAATTCTTTTAGTAATACTATACATTTAATTATTTAATGTACTTCTAATTTTAGTAATGTAATATTTCCTTGTGTTATCATTCACAAATTTTGAGTGAAGGATTTGGCTTTTCCTTCATAATTCTCTTTGTGTTTTTATGTGACTTTTAAAGCTTGATAAGAGCTATAAAATAGCTCCTTTTGTCCCCTTTTGTCCCCTTTTTGGGGGGATGAGGGAAAGGAGTGAGAGGAGGTAAGTGTTTGTTAGTTGTTCTTCCCAAGTATTCTGGGGTTCTCCATGTGAGATTGGGAGTAGGGGTGGGAACATTCTTCAAACTAGAATTGTGGGAATTCTAGAGTTTCCTAGATGCCTGGTCAACATTAGTCAGGGAAATATGCATAATTTCAATTTAATAAGATTAGCAATAAAATATCTATTGATAAAAGGCAGGAAATACATAAATAAGACAATGCACGTAGTCCTTCAGTTAAATTTATATTATTTACCAGCATTATATGTGTCAGTTATGCTCTAAGGGATTCTGGATGGTTAACCTCCTCTTCAAATATAATTAATGGATCTTTTACAGTTTTTTTAGGTTGGGAAATTAGGCTGATCTAAACCTATTAAGATCACAGGGGTAGCATCTACTTTAGAGGACTAACAAAACAAACAGATCAAGGATTTCAAGGTGTGGCTCCAAAATCTAAGAGTTTTCTTCAAAGCAAAATCTTAAAAACAAAACTTATACAAGAAAGAAAATGTAATCAAAGTGCACTGACTGGATCAGCTATTACACGTATGCAAACTTGATGGTAATACCACAAAAATATCATAAGTATATCGGGAGAAGGGAAGGAGAAATGTGTGTGTGTGAGAGTGTGCATTTGTGCTCTGTGTGGAAAATTATCCTAATTTTTCCTCATAAGAAATCAATATTGTCGAAAATTGAAAAATTAATAAATAGAAGTCCAAGGTTCTACTTAGAAATATTTTATATTTGTTTTATACATATATATGTATATATACATATATATTTTTTACATATATGTATATACATATATATACATATGTGTGTATACACACACAAACACACATATATATAGCCACAATATATATATATATATATATATATATATATATTTTGTGGCTATAATCATGGGTTTACACCAAACTTGCTTGGGTTAGACTTTTGACTCCATGCCTTACTGGCTATGTAACCTTGGGCAAAAGTTACCTAACCTTTATCTGTCTCAATTTCCTGTCTAGAAGGTGGGAATAGCTTCCTTGTAGTTACCTTGTATGAGAAATCAATGAGTTAATGTTATAAAGCACTTAGAAATTTCCTAGCATATAATAAACAGCATAAAAGTATTTGTTCACTAAAATAAACTATATATTCTTGAATTCTTATTATATAATTATTATTATTTAAAAATTATTATTAAAATATTTAGCTAAGAGAATTGACAGAGGTTTCTCCTTTTTACTGGAAATTTTAAGTACGGATTGTGATACTGCTGATTTTTATTCTTAGGCTCATAGTACCATTAGACTTTAAAGCTATGTGAATTTGGTACTTGCATAAAAACAAAAATAGGAACAATTAAAAATTACAAGCCGAAATTTATAATTTAACTAAAGGAAACATTTACAATGGAATTCATTAGGAGTCATCATAAGCTTGTGAAGAGAGCTACTTTTTTTTGTCAGGCCATCATGTTAGATGATTGCCTCAGTAAATGTTGGTTGAATGTTTAATAAAGAGTCCAGAGCTCATCTTCCTTTTCGTAATCTTTTCCCAGTGTGTAGCCATTTTGAAACTTTAGACTATAACTACTCAGAATAGGTTATATGACTGACTATTTCATATCTGCATGCAGGGATACACTGAGAAAGTTCCTCATAATCAACAGACATGCCTGAGAGAATCTTGTAACTGGTAGATCTTGAAACTGGGGCTATTTCAAAAGGAAAGACTGAGCTGGGAAAAGCTTGGAGGATGGCACTGTAGAGACTGCACAGAGTGTAGGTGACAGGTGAAGAGGAAGCACACACTGAGAACCAGGTGGATAAAACACATTTAGATGATTGTGTGAAGGAACTCCCAGAGGGAGCTGGCACTTGACAATAGCCTGATGGCTTTTGTGTTAATGACTAGGGTCAGCTTGAGCACAGGAAACTTTCTGATGGTTTATTTTCAGAAATGTAGGAAGTCAACTGGAGGAATGTTTCCCTGATGGCATGAGGAAACCTTATGCATTCAACTTCACAATTTTGTTTTGCTTAGGTTTTGGGTGGCAGCACGTATAGATGCCACCAGGTAGGATCTGAGACATTGCTCAATAAAGTAGAAGTAGCCAGAACTTAGGGATCAAGGTAATTGAACTAGAAGATTTCAGAGTCTACTTTCAGAAATGCAAAGATATAGAGGGCACTGGGGTGGCTCAGTCAGCTAAGTGTTCAACTCTGGATCTTGGTTCAGGTCATGATCTTATAATTCGCAAGTTCAAGCCCGCGTCAGGCTCTGTCTGCACTGACGGGGCAGAGCCTACTTGGGATTCTCTCTTTTGCTCTCCCCTCTCTCTCTGCCCCCACCCTGCTTGTGCTCATGCATTCTCTCTCTCTCTTTCTAAATAAATAAACTTAAAAGAAATTCAAAAATATAGAATTAGGGAATACTATTTAGGCTAACTCTATGAATATGCTTATATTTGATCCTTTTATCTCCAACATTTTTATTATGAAAAATCTCAAATATATGGTAAAAATTTGAAGAATTTCTTAGGGAATAGTATTCAATTGTTTCTTAACTACAAAACAGCAATTTCATTTTGTTTACCTAGTACACCTTGACAGGTGAGCTTAGGATGAGGGCTGAAGAGGTTTGTTCTTGGGTCTTCTGTCCCCTACAAACTCAGGTATCACAGCTAGTATCTATGGATATGACTGGTTATGGAAAGTACTGAGAATGGTTGAAGATGAGATCCTTATGGACAGCACAAAAAAACTATCCAAATATAACCCACTGTCACTATAAACCCAGGTATTAAGAATGCTTCGTAAAGAACAGAATACAAACCAACAACAACAGAAAAAAAACTTGATTCTTCGGAGTGGAAAATATGTTTGCTTATTCAGAAGTTCTGATGTTTTTTTGAAAAAAGCCCTTACCAGATCATTATTTTAGACTTTTCTTCATATTTGCATACATCATATTTTCTCATTATTTTCACTTGCAAAAATGGGATTTCTGAAGGAAACAGTGTACAGGCTAACAATGAAATGGTAACTGATTTGAATGTAAAATGATCTCTTATGATTTTCCCATGCTTGTAGATGTGGATCAAGTTGGAGATTTTTAGCTACAAAAAATTGTTTTGTATATCTCCCTAGTCTATTAATCTTCCACATTAGTCAGTATTCTTTAAATCAATTGAATCATTTTATGCCTGCTTAAAGATGACTTCGTGAAAACCATATTAATAATTGAACTATGATAGATATTTTGATTTAAAAAAACAAAACAAATAAAAAATCTCCCAGCTCAGGGCCAAGCTGTTGTTTTCTGTGAAATGGATGTGAGCGCAACACAGTTAAGTTACTTCTTCTCCTGGAATATTATTAGGTGATTTAAAATAATTATAGCAACATTTATGAGAAACTGTTGGCATTTTAAGCTTATGAAATTGCTTTTCAAATGTGCATAGAATGTTATGCCTATCTTCCTAAGGCTACAGGCATTGAACCAAAACTAATAACAGTAAGCTACCTAGTGCCACACCAGACAAATTGTGATTTGCTGCATAACTTAATGTTTGGGCAAACTTGCTGCAATTGGAACATGCATACATACACACATACACTAAATTCTCAAATTCGATATTTTCTTTCAACTGTTTTGGAATCAGTCCTCTGTCATCTCTTTGCCAACAATGTTTTTAGTTAGAAAGATACAAATTTGGATAATTTCAGTAGATTTTATTATATCTTTAAAAATAATTGCAAATGTTATCTGTAGTAGTGTCTAGATTCTTTACAGATTCTATAATTTTCCTTCTAGTCAGATTCTTCCTTTCTCTTTGGCACCATTTGGCTTTTCAGCAGATAGCCATAAGGGCAGATGGCCAGTTAACTAAATATGGAACTACAGGCCAGTTGGGCACTTAAAATATTTGATCTCCTTTACTGTATATGTGAAAACTGTTAGATTTGTTGGGTCTCGTAAGGGTTTGGGAATGTTAGAAGATAAGTCTTAGACTGACGATATGGGATCAGAGAGATATATAAATGACAGCTGTGTGCTGTGGGGCATTCATTCTAGATGAGCCTGGCATGGCCTTCTCAACCACGTGACTATGCCTGATATACACAGAGAGATAAAATAACATTAAAAAGTTATAAGACTGATCACAGTTATTTCATAAAGTGAATTCTTATAGTCATTATTATAAACATTATAAGCATATTATAAAGTACTCACTGTGTTGTGTCAATGGGAGAGTATGACCCCCTGTGAGGCCTTTAAGGATCACTTTAACACGTTCATGGAAATTGCACTTGGAGAATCACATGAAATTAGAAGATTCATTATACTCACAGGTCCTAGAAGAGGGAAGCATAGACACCGCACAGGAGGTCACATGGGGAGAGGCCAAGGGAGGGGGCTCAACCAGGGAGGTGGGGACCTATTAGAAAGTGAGCACCCAGAAAAAGTATCTTTATTACAGTGCAAGGGTTGGAGAGGGTCAGGGGAGTACATAGGTAAAACGTGCGAGGGGATATAATTGTTGTATTTGAATGTTACTAGGTCACAGTCAGGAGAGGGCAAGAAGGGGAACTAGTGGCAGGGACCAGCCTACCACACTGGTACACCTGACCACCTGGTAGGGCACTTACAGCCTGTTTGTGGGGCTATTGAAGAAGCAGGAAAATGTGGAGTTAAACATTTACAATATAGTTGAATATTTTTATTTATAATGATTTATATAATCTATTATCTATCCCGGCTCCTAAATGTGTAAATACTCATGTACACAATATGGTTTTTCTTTTTAAAAGTAAACTAAATTTTGGGGTGCCTGGGTGGCTCAGTCGGTTAAGCATCCGACTTCAGCTCAGGTCATGATCTCACAGTTCATGAGTTAGAGCCCCATGTTGGGCTCTGTGCTAACAGCTCGGAGCCTGGAGCCTGCTTCAGGTTGTGTGTCTCCCTCTCTCTCTCTCTGCCCCTCCCCTGCTCTGTGTCTCTCTGTCTCTCAAAAACATAAATACATGTTGAAATAAATAAATAAACTAACTTTCAATAAGAGGAATGCCCTTCCCCCCAGGAATATCAAGACATCATATATATAAATTTTCCAGATAATTAAAATGCTAAAAGCCACTTCATTTTAATATTATTGATGAAAATTTTTCCTAAAAAGTCTATCTGGTAGGTAGAATAATGGGCTTTCAAAGTTTTCCATGCTCTAATCCCTGCAACCTGTAGGTATGTTATTCATGTGGCCACCGAGAAATAAGGCTGCTGATAGAATTAAGGTTGCTCATCAGCTGACTTTAAGATAAAAAAATTATCCTGGATTATCCAAGTGGGCCCAATGCAATCACAAGAAGAATCATGAGGCAGGAGAGGTGGTGTCAGAGATGCAACAGGAGAAAGACTTCAAGGACCATTGCGGGCTTTGGAGATGGAATGGGGCTGCCAGCCTATGAAGAAAACAGATTTTCCCCTAGAGCCTCCAGAAGGAGTGTAGCCCTGCTCACACCTGGAGTTTAGCCCAGTGAGACTCTTTTTTATTTTATTTTATTTTATTTTATTTTATTTTATTTTATTTTATTTTATTTTATTTCATTTCATTTCATTTCATTTTATTATTTATTTATTATTATTATGTTTTTAATGTTTATTCTTGTGAGAGAGAGAGACAGAGCATGAGCAGGAGAGGGACAGAAAGAGAGGGAGACACAGAATCCGAAGCAGGCTCCAGGCTCTGAGCTGTCAGCACAGAGCCTGACTCGGCCCTCGAATTCACAAATTGGGGAGATCATGACCCGAGCTGAAGTCGGACACTTAACGGAGTGAGCCACCCAGGTGCCCGGCAGTGAGACTCATTTAGACTGACTTGTGGAAACATAAGGCAAATTTGTGTTGATTTCAGGCACCAAATTTGTGGTAATTCATTTCAGTAGAAATAGGAAACTAATGCAATGTAGCATGCTTCACTGCTTTTAACAAAGAGCATTAACTCTGGAACCTCATGAGAGTTCTGAAGGATGGATGATACAACTCTGAAGTTGCTTTCTTCATCTTCTCCAGCCTGTTGGCTGTCGCTGCCATCCTTGCTTTTGTTATTGTGCTGCTCCTAATTCTTGCACCCTCAACTCCTGAGCAGCAGGAGAGTGTGGTAGTTAGGCGCCACATATCTTGAGGGGTTCCTTCTCACTCTGCTGCTTGGGATCTGTGAGACCTTGGGCAAGGGTCTTTACCTCACCAAACCTCAGTTTAAAAAGCAGAAAAGAGGGGCTCCTGGGTGGCTCAGTCGGTTAAGCGTCCAACTTTGGCTCAGGTCATGATCTTGTGGTTTGCGAGTTTGAGTCCCACATCAGGCCCTCAGTCAGCACAGAGCCTGCTTTCGATCTTCTGTCTCCCTCTCTCTGCCTCATGCTCATACTCTCTCTCCTTTTCTCTCAAAAATAAATAAACATTAAAAAAAAAATTTAAAAAGGCAGAAAAGAATACCAAACTGGCAGGGTCTTTGTGAGCATGAGATAGATGATGTCTATATGTGTTCAGTGATTATCACTTCAACATCGTCAGGGCCAACAAAGCACTGGGTAAAGACTGTGTGATCTAGTGGGTGGTTATGATGAACTTACAACCAAATCTAGGCCTCTTCTGCCTTGTTCACTTTGGAGATGGGGGACTATGTCTGTGTCCCTGAGGTTTGTAGGCATCTGAACTTTGGATGAAGGATGTAATTCTACAATTGTATGTGAGGTGGCCCTACATACTCTGCTTTCTTTGTAATCCCTACCACATGTCATAGGCAGCAAGTACATGCCATTTTTATTTATGTTTACATGTTTGAAAAAGTGAGAGGTGCTTACAGTAAAACATTTAGACCAGAATATAAAGTGTATATAGTCAAAGTAAGTCTCTGAAACTTTTATCCCTAATAACCTAGACTGCCATTCAGGGGCAACTAGTTTTTCATGAATCCTTCCTGGGATAGCCTGTACACATTTCAGTATATGCCCTGTTTCCTTTCCACAAAAAGTAGTATGCTCTATACTTTGTCCCTAACCTTTTCCTTTCCAATGAATTTTTCTTGGGTAACATTTCCTGTCACTATAGTGAATAAAGTACTTATTTGATAAGTATCAAAAGAATGAACATACTTACCTTATAAATGAGGAACAACTATACATGTAAGTAAAGTGGTCTTTGCAATAAGTCACAAAACGATTTTCCTATACTTAAAGTAAGTTTTAACCAAGAGCTAGTGCTGTGTCTCAATTAGAAACAGCTAATCATTGCCATTCAGTCCCTGATTTGTCTGTATTTTTCCTAGACTTCAGGTTTTTCAAGAACACATATCATTTTCTTTTTGTTCCTGCTAAATTTTTATAATTACATTTTTTTCCCTGTCTGGTGTCTGTCTGTCTGTATGTATGTATGTACGTATATGTGTGTGTATTAATAAATTTTAATTCCAGTATAGTTAACATACAGTGTTATATTAGTTTCATGTGTACAATATAGTGATTCAGAAACTCTATACTGTATTCAGTGCTCATGGGTTATGTGTACTCTTAATCCCCTTCACCTATTTCATCCATCACTCCCCCCCCCCCCCCCCCGCCCCACACACCTTCTCTCTGGTAATGCCCAGTTTGTCCTCTACAGTTAAGATTCTTTTTTTTTGTCTCTTGTTACCTTTGTTCATTTGTTTTGTTTCTTAAATTCCACCTATGAGTGAAATTCTATGGTGTATGTCTTTCTCTGACTTATTTCAATTGCCACTATACTCTCTAGATCCAATCATGTTGCAGCAAATGGCAAGATTTCATTCTTTTTTCTTTTTTTATTACTTTTCCCCTTTATTTATTTATTTTAATTGACATCCATGTTAGTTAGCATATAGTGCAACAATGATTTCAGGAGTAGATTCCTTAATGCCCCTTACCCATTTAGCCCATCCCCCCTCCCACAACCCCTCCAGTAACCCTTTGTTTGTTCTCTATATTTAAGAGTCTCTTATGTTTTGTCTCCCTGCTTGTTTTTATATTATTTTTGCTTCCCTTCCCTTATGTTCATCTGTTTTTCTATCTTAAATTCTACATGTGAGTGAAGTCATATGATATTTGTCTTTCTCTGACTAATTTCGTTTCGCATTATACCCTCCAGTTCCATCCACGTAGTTGCAATAGGCAAGACTTCATTCTTTTTAATTGCCGAATAATACTCGATTGTGTGTGTGTGTATACATATATGTGTGTGTGTGTATATATATATATATATATATATATATATATATATATATTAAAGAAGATGTGCTATGTGTGTGTGTGTGTGTGTATGTGCATATCTATCTATCTATCTATCTATCTATCTATCTATCTATCTATCTTCTTAATGTGTTCATCTGTCGATGGACCTTTGGGCTCTTTCCATACTTTGGCTATTGTTGATAGTGCTGCTATAAACATTGGGATGCATGTGCCCTTCAAAACAGCATACCTGTATCCCTTGGATAAATACCTAGTAGTGCAATTTCTGGGTCTTAGGGTAGTTCTATTTTAAATTTTTTGAGGAACCTCCGTACTGTTTTCCAGAGTGGCTGCACCAGCTTGCATTGCAACCAACAATGCAAAAGAGATCCTCTTTCTCTGCATCCTTGCCAACATCTGTTGTTGCCTGAGTTGTTTTAATGTTAGCCATTCTGCAGGTGTGAGGTGGTATCTCATTTTGGTTTTGATTTGTATTTCCCTGATGATGAGTGATGTTGAGCATTTTTTCATGTGTCAGTTGGCCATCTGGATGTCTTCTTTGGAGAAGTGTCTATTCATGTCTTTTACCATTTATTCACTGGATTATTTGTTTTTTGGGTGTTGAGTTTGATAAGTTCTTTATAGATTATGGATACTAATCCTTTATCTGATATGTCATTTACAAATATCATCTCCCATTCTGTTGGTTGCCTTTTAGTTTTGCTGATTGTTTCCTTTGCTGTGCAGAAGCTTTTTATTTTAATGAGGCACAAACAGTTCATTTTTGCTTTTGTTTCCCTTGCCTCTGAAGACGTGTTGCGTAAGAAGTTGCTGAGGCCGAGGTCAAAGAGGTTTTGCCTGCTTTCTCTTCGATGATTTTGATGGCTTCCTGTCTTACATTTAGGCCTTTCATCCATTTTGAATTTATTTTTGTGTATAATATAAGAAAGTGGTGCAGGTTCATTTTTCTGCATGTCACTGTCCAGTTTTCTCAGCAGCATTTGCTGAAGAGGCTGTGTTTATTCCATTTGATATTCCTTCCTGCTTTGTCAAAGATTTGTTGACCATATGTATGTGGGTCCATTTCTGGGTTCTCTATTCTGTTCCACTGATCGGAGTGCCTGTTTTTTTGTGCCAGTACCATACTATCTTGATTATTACAGCTTTGTAATACATCTTGAAGTCCAGGATTATGATGCCTCCAGTTGGTTTTCTTTTTCAAGATTGCTTTGGCTATTCAGGGTCTTTTCTGGATCCATACAAATTTTAGGATTGTTTTTTCTAGCACTTTGAAGAATGCTGGTGTTATTTTGATAGGAATTGCATTGAATATGTAGATTGCTTTGGGTAGTATCGACATTTTAACAATATTTGTTCTTCCAATCCATGAACATGGAATCTTTTTCAATTTTTTTTGTCTTCTTCAATTTATTTCATAAGTTTTCTATAGTTTTCAGTGTATAGATTTTCACCTCAGGTTAGATTTATTCCTAGGTATTTTATGGTTTTTTGTCCAATTGTAAATGGGATCGATTCTTTGATATCTCCTTCTGCTGCTTCATTATTGGTGTATAGGAATGCAATCGATTTCTGTGCTTTGATTTTATATCCTGCAACTTTGCTGAATTCATGGATCAGTTTTAGAAGTTTTTGGGTGGAATCTTTCAGGTTTTCCATACAGAGTATCATGTCATCTGTGAAGAATGAAAGTTTGACTTCCTCCTGGCTAATTTGAGTGCTTTTTATTCCTTTGTGTTGTCTGATTGCTGAGGCTACGACTTCCAGGACTAGTTGAATTAACAGTGGCAAGAGTGGACATCCCTGTTGTGTTCCTGACCTTTGGGGGAAAGCTCTCAGTTTTTCCCTATTGAGGATGATATTAGTGGTGGGTGTTTCATATATGGCTTTTATGATCTTGAGGTATGATCCTTCTATCCCTACTTTCTTGAAAGTTTTTATCAAGAAAGGATGCTGTATTTTGTCAAATGTTTTCTCTGCATTTATTGAGAGAATCACGTGGTTCTTGTCCTTTCTTTATTGATGTGATATATCACATTAGTTCTTTTGCAGATATTGAACCAGTCCTGCATCCGAGGTATAAATCCCACTTAGTCATGGTTAATAATTCTTTTAATGTATTGTTGGATCCTGTTGGCTAGTATCTTGTTCAGGACTTTTGCATCCATGTTCATCAGGGAAATTGGTCTTTAGTTCTCCTTTTGAGTGCAGTATTTGGTTTCGGAATCAAGGTGATGCTGGCTTCATAGAAAGAGTTTGGAAGTTTTCCTTCCATTTCTGTATTTTGGAATAGCTTCAAAAAAATGAGTGTTAACTCTTCTTTAATGTTTGGTAGAATTCCCCTGGAAAGCCAGCCCTGGACTCTTGTTTATGGGGGAGATTTTTGGTTAGTAATTTGATTTCTTAACAGGTTATGGGTCTGTTCACATTTTCTATTTCTTCCTATTTCAGTTTTGGTAGTTTCTGTTTCTAGGAACTTGTCCATTTCTTCCAGATTGCCAATTTTATAGGTGTATAATTGCTCATAATATTCTCTTACTATTGTTTGTATTTCTGCTGTGTTGGTTGTGATCTCTTTCATTCTTGATTTTATTTATTTAGGTCCTTTCCTTTTTCTTTTTGATCATACTGGCTAGGGGTTTGTCAATTTCATTAATTCTTTCAAAGAACAAACTCCTGGTTTCATTGATCTGTTCTATTGTTTTCTTTGGTTTCAATAGCATTGATTTCTGCTCTAATCTTTATTATTTCCTGTCTTCTGCTGGTTTTGGGTTTTATTTGCTGTTGTTTTTCCAGCTCTTTAAGGTGTAAAGTTAGGTTGTATATCTGAGACCTGTCTTCCTTCTTTAGGAAGACCTGGATTGCTTTGTACTTCCTTCTTATGACCAACTGCCTTTGTTGTGTCCCAGAGTTTTTGGGCTGTGTTGTTATCATTTTCATTGGCTTCCATGTACTTTTTAAGGTCTTCTTTAACTTCTTGGTTAGCCCATTCATTCTTTAGTAGGATGTTCTTCAGTCTCCAAGTATTTGTTATTTTTGCAAAATTTTTTCTTGTGGTTGATTTCAAGTTTCATAGCATTGTGGTCTGAAAATATGCACGGTATGATTTTGATCTTTTTGTACCTGTTAAGGACTGATTTGTGTCCCAGTATGTGATCTATTCTGGAGAATGTTGCATGTGCACTGGAGAAGAAGGTGTACTCTGCCAATTTAGGATGAAATGTTCTGAGTATATCTGTTAAGTCCATCCAGTCCACTGTGTCGTTCAAAGCCATTGTTTCCTTGTTGATTTTCTGTTTAGATGATCTGTCCATTGTTGTAAGTGGGGTGTTGAAGTCCCCTACTATTATGGTATTATTATCAATGAGTTTCTTTATATTTGTGATTAATTGGTTTATATGCTTGGGTGCCCCATATTTGGAGCATAAATGTTTACAATTGTTATTTCTTAGTGGATAGACCCCTCAATTATGTTATAATGTCCTTCTTCATCTCTTGTTACAGTCTTTATTTAAAATCTAGATTGTCTGATGTAAGTATGTCTACTCTGGTTTTCTTTTGGTGACGATTAGCATAATAGATGGTTCTCCATCCCCTTACTTTCAGTCTGAAGGTGACTTTAGGTCTAAAATGGGTCTTTTGTAAACAGTATATCAATGGATCTTGTTTTCTTAACCATTCTGTTACCCTATGTCTTGATTGGAGCATTTAGTCCATTGACGTTTAGAGTGAGTACTGAAAGATATGAATTTATTGCCATTATGTTGCTTGTAGAGTTGGTTTCTGGTGGTGTTCTCTGGTCCTTTCCAGTCTGTGTTGCTTTTGGGCTTTTTTTCTCCCCGTCTTTTCTCCCCTCAGAAAGTCCCCCATAAAATTTTTTGCAGGGCTATTTTAGTTGTCACGAACTCCTTAAATTTTTGTTTGTCTGGGAAACTTTTTTTTGAGTGTTAAATTTTATTTATTTATTTTTAAATTTATATCCAAATTAGTTAGCATATAGTGCAACAATGATTTCAGGAGTAGATTCCTTAGTGCCCCTTACCCATTTAGCCCATCCCCCCTCCCAATCCCCCCCATAACCCTCAGTTTGTTCTCCATATTTATGAGTCTCTTCTGTTTTGTCCCTCTCCCTGTTTTTATATTATTTTTGTTTCCCTTTCCTTATGTTCATCTGTTTTGTCTCTTAAAGTCCTCATATGAGTGAAGTCATATGATATTTGTCTTTCTATGACTGATTAATTTCACTTAGCATGATACCCTCCAGTTCCATCCATGTAGTTGCAAATGGCAAGATTTCATTATTTTTGACTGCTGAGTAATATTCCATTGTATGTGTGTGGGGATATATATATATATATATATATATATATATATATATATATATATCTCACATCTTCTTTATCCATTCATCCATTGATGGACATTTGGGCTCTTTCCATACTTTGGCTATTGTTGATAGTGCTGCTATAATCATTGGGGTGCATGTGTCATTGTCTGGGAAAGTTTTAATCTCATCTTTTATTTAGAGTGTCAGCCTTGCTGGATAAAGAATTCTTGGCTACATATTTTTCCAATTCAGCACATTGACTATATCCTGCCATTCCTTTCTGGCCTGCCAAGTTTCTGTGGATAGGTTTACTGCATACCTGTTCTGTCTTTCCTTGTAGGCTAAGGACTTTTTTTCCCTTGCTGCTCTCATGATTCTTTCCTTGCCTCAGTATTTTGTGAATTTGACTATGATATGCCTTGTTGATGGTCCGTTTTTGTTAAATCTAATGGTAGTTCTCTCTGCTTCCTGGATTTTGATGTGTGTCTTTCCCAGGTTAGGAATGTTTTATCCTATGATTTGTTCACATAAACCTTCTACCTTTTTTTCTCTCTCTTCATCTTCTGGGATCCCTATAATTCTGATGTTATTCCTTTTTAATGAGTCACTGAGTTCTCTCATTCTTATATCTTGCTCTTTTGCCTTAGTCTCCCTCTTTTTTTCTGCTTCATTATTTTCCATAAGTTTGTCCTCTACATCACTGATTCACTGCTCTGCTTCATCCATCTTTGCCGCATGGCATCCATGTGAGATTGCAGCTCAGTTATAACATTTTTTATTTCATCCTGACTAGCTTTTTCTTCTTTTATCTCCTCAGAGTGGAATTCTAACCTATATCCAACCCCAGCTATTAGTCTTATTATTGTCATTCTGAATTCTTGTTCAGAATCTTGCTTGTATCTGTGTTGATTAAGTCCCTGGCTCTAATTTCTTCTTGTTGTTTCTTTTGGGGTGAGTTCCTTCATTTCATCATTTTGAAGGAGGAAAAGGAATTAATAAAGTAAGACAAAATTAAAAAATTAAAAACAACAGAAAAAAATCAAATAAAGGATGCTAGATCCTTGGTGTGTTTTGGTCTTTTACCTCTTTGGTTAAGTTTTTTTCCTAGGTATTTTATGATTTTTGGTGCAATTGTAAATGGGAATTTTTCTTAATTTCTCTTTCTGCTACTTCATTAGTGTATAGAATGCAACAGATTTCTGTTGAGCTTGCATGTTGTTGTTGATGTTGATTTTGTATCCTGTGATATTACTGAATTCACTTATCATTTCTAGCAGTTTTTGATGGAGTCTTTAGGGTTTTTTATATGTAGAATCATGTCATCTGCAAACGTGTAAGGTTAACTTGTTTACTTGAGATTTTCTTGCCTCTTGAGGTAGGTTTTCTTTCTTTCTTTCTTAAAAATTTTATTTATTCATTTTAAGAGAGAGAGAGAGATAGAGCATGAGCAGGGGAGTGGCAGAGAGAAAGAGAGAGAGAGAGAGAGAGAGAGAGAGAGAGAATCCCAAGCATGCTCCATGCTGTCTGCACAGAGTCCCACATGGTGCTCCATGTCATGAACCATGAGAACATGACCTGAACCAAAATCAAGACTTGGACGCTTAACCGACTGAGGCACCCAGGCGCCCCGATACGTCTGTATTTCTATAAACTTCCTTTATAGAACAGATTTTGCTTCATCCTAAAGATTTAGGACTGTTCTGTTTTTATGTTCATTTGTATTCATGTGCTTTTTGATTTCCTCTTTGATGTCTTGGTTTACTCATTCATTATTTAGTATCATGTTATTTATTAAACTATCACGTATTTGTGTTTTTTCCAGATTTTTCCTGTGGTTGATTTCTACTTCTAGCGTTGTGGCCAGAAAAGATGCATGGTGTGACTTGGGTCTTTTTGAATTTGTTGTGTGTTGTGGCTTACTATGTGATCTATTCTGGAGAGTGTTCCATGTGCACTTGAGAAGAATGTATATTCTGCTGTTTTAGGATGGAATGTTCTGAATATATGTTAGATCTGTATGGTCCAATATGTCTTTCAAAACCACTGTTTTCTTGATTTTTCTGTTTGGATGATCTGTCCATAGATGTAAGTGGGGTGATATTATTGTATTACTATCGATTACTTCCTTTATGTTTATTATTGGCCATTTTATGTATTGGTTGCCTTCATATTGGGTCCACAAATATTTACAATTGTTATATCTTCTTGTTGGAGTATTCCTTTTATGATTATATTGTGTCCTCTGTCTCTTGTTACAGTCTTTGTTTTAAAGTCTATTTTGTCCAATGTAGGTATTGCCACCTCTGCTTTCTTTTCACTTCTATTTGAGTGATAGGATGCTTTTCCATTTCCTCACTTTCAATCTGCGTGTGTCTTTAGGTCTAAAATGACTCTCTTGTAGGCAGCATTTAATCTGTCCTCCAAGTCATTAATCCATTCTCTGCTTCCTCTAGTCTACTATCTATTCCTTCTAGTGTATTTCTGATTTTAGTTATTGGGTTTTTTTTCTTTTTTATGTTTTCTATCTCTGTTGAGGGTTTCACTGAGGTCCTCCACTCTTTTCTCAAATCCAGTGAGTACTGCTATGATAACTACTTTAAATTCTCTATCAGGCATATTACTTATCTCTGTATCATTTAGGTCTCTTGCTGTGATTTTGTCCTGTTCTTTCATTTGAGACATATTGTCCTGTCTCTTAATTTTGTCAAACTCTCTGTGTCTGTTTCTATGTATTAGGAAAGTCAGCTATGTCTCCTTCTCTTGAAAGTAGTGGCCTTATGAAGAAGAGGTCCTGTAGTGTCCTGCTGTGCAGTGTCCCCTGTTTACCAGGACCTGTGCTTCAGGGATGACTCCTATTGGTGCTGTGTGCATCCTACTGTCATGGCTGAGCTGCATTTGCCTTGAATCCAGTCATCTACAATGGCTTTCTTTGCCTGTTGTGGGAAGGGTTTGGTTCCTGTGTTGTTAATGGTCCAGTTTGGGGCTACCTTGGACTTAAGTTGAGTCAGATTAGATGTTTGCCAAAGATGCAGAGATGACAAGTGAATGTGAGACTAGACATGTAGTGCCAGCAAGGTCTGTGCTTGGGGGAGGGGACCCAAGGACCCAAGGGAGACTAGACATGTAGTGCCAGCAAGGTCTGTGCTTGCATCTGTGGGACCAAGGCAGTTTGTCTGGAGTCAGAGGATCTGCAGAAGCAGATGGGGTGATGTGTGGTATTAGCAAGGTTTGTGCAGGTGAGTTGTGGGAAGGGACTTGGAGTGGAAGCCTTGATTGAGAGGACATGTCCACAAGGGAATATGAGGGTGGGGTACACTGTTACCAAGTTAGGTAGGGAGTATTAGTGCTGTTGATACCCACAAGTGTCTATGAGTTTATGTTGGGGAGTTGGGGAGGCAAATGGTGCCCACCAGCTCCTATGTTCCTGAAGAAGTCTTTCAATGATCCCTGCCCATGCAGCACATACTCTGAGATTAGTAAACAAATCTCCCTGCCATATATCCTAAGTGTTTTTCAAATTGCTGCTTCTATGTTGTATTTCAGCGGGGCTGTTTGTTGTGTTGTCTCTTTAAGGGGGTTGGGAGATTCAGTTTTCTCTCACCCTCCAACTGTCCCACCAACTGGCTGATTTTTAAAGTTCCAGGCTTTGAGCCCTGCTGATTGTAAGAACTTGTTAAATTTGGCCCATCCCTCTGATTTTCAAAGCTAAATATTGTGGGGACTCCTCTTTCTTTTGTGTGCTCCCTGGTGTGAGAATCTGTGTTTTTTTTTTCCCTTTCCACACCCACATGTTCCCTCCCCACCAGGGACAGTTCTGCAGTCCCTTTATTTCTTAACTGTGTCTCTGCCCTTTCTACCCTCTTTGATGTGGCCTTTTGTCTATATTAAGCTGTGGAGAGTTTGTTCTCCCCGTCTTCAGATCATTTTCTGGGTTATTTACACTGATGTAGCCCACTGTGTTGTATCAGTGAGACAGGTAAGCTTAGAGTCCTCCTACTCTACCATCTTCCCAAGAAGTCCTGTATGACTCCTTAATTTTTGCATTAAATATGGTTTTCTATCTTCTAGTTTACCTGTAGTTTATCTTTCTTTGTCATTGGGTTTCTTTGTCTTTATCTGAGAAGGAAAATTTCATAGGTAGAACTCTAAATTATTAGTTATGATATTCAACGCTTAAAACTACAAAGATTAAAAGACTGGAGCTATGAAAGGTATAAGCATTTTGTAGAAAATTATATACGTAAACATACACATATGCTTACACACATATGTGTAAACACATGTACATGTAATTTTTACTATACAAAAATTAAAAACAGCTTGCAAAACTATTTCATAATTGATTTTTGCCTCATGACCTCGAAATGCAGCATGAAACCCTGGAGATTTCAAAGGACTTTTTTTGACACTCATGGTAGAGTCAGAAAAGAACTCTGAAAGCCATTAATTTTAACTATGTGCATGCAGCTATGCTAGGTATTAATCTTCTCTATCATTTTTCTTATCAAATTTATATTATCACAGACTATATGATAGGTTTTTAAAAATCTTTCTTTCACTGTATGTACCAGGCAGGTGGCTGACTCTTGATCTCAAAATATGTGTCATTTTCTATGATGAGTAACTATTGAGATTTTTTTTTTCTTTCTGAGATGTAATTGGAGATTTAGCACCTTTTTCCACAAAAGAATTTCTCAATATAGCATTTACTTTTATCTTCTATGGAAAGCTAGGTTGAAATCTGAGGGAAATAACAGCTTTCCTTCTATTGAATTATATTTTTGATTAACACTATAAAGTTCAATTTTTTTGTCTTAGTTCTTCATAGTATTGTTAATAACTGTGCCTTAAACTTCCCCTTTGCCAATTCTTTATGCCAACAGGAATCCTACAGATGTAGATTGTATGAATCATGTCTTCCATGGACTTTGTATGGAAATATTTGTTAATAAGAATACATTTGTTTCCCTTGTAGTTACCAGATCATTTATTGATGCCTATGAGGGATCCAGATAGTATGCTTGTGATTCACATACCTTAGTCCACACGGCTTCTGGGTAAGATTTCTTTCTTTATTCTTTAAGATTTTTTAATGTTTTATTTTTAAATTTAATTTTGAGAGAGGCAGAGTGCAAGCAGGGGAGGGGCAGAGAAAGAGGGGGACAGAGGATCTGAAGCAGGATCTGTGCTACCAGGCTGACAGGAGTGAGCCCAATGTGGGGCTTGAACTCATGAACCATGAGATCATGACCTAAGCTGAAGTCAGATGTTCAACCAACTGAGTCACCCGGGCACCCCTGGGTAAGATTTCTTTAAGGGACATTATAGTTATTGTATGGCCTCCGAGGCATTTTCAATGTCAAGTTATTTTAATATTTTTAAAGATGTACTCACTGATGTTTAAAAAATTTTTTTAATGTTTATTTATTTTTGACGGAGAAAGAGACAGATCATGAGTCGGGGAGGGGCAGAGAGAGAGGGAGACAGAATCCCAAGCAGGCTTCAGGCTCCGAGGTGTCAGCACAGAGCCCAACGCAGTGCTTGAACTCACAGACCGCAAAATCATGACCAGAACCAAAGCCGGCTGTTCAACCGACTGAGCCACCCAGGTGTCCCATCACTGATGTTTAAAAGAAACAGATGGTTGAATTATCTCTTTCTGGGTGGAATTACTTAAAGATCTCTTATTGGACCATACACTGTCTCTAGTAGGATTTGAAAAGCATTTAGTAGGAGCTAATATTTTATGCAGCAGTGTTCTAGATAATGCAGAACATTGTTAAGCACTGACTCCACCTGGTAGGATCTTAATGATATCATAATTTTAAGGCACTTCTCAGAAACTACATCTTCTCTAGTATGGGTAGAGTTTTGTAAGGGAAATATGAGATGCCTTTAAGATTCTATGTTTCCTATAGTTGCTTCTAGGGACATTCTGAATTCATATTACAGATAGGCTAGGAGCTGGTTCATAATTTTTTTTTTTTTTTTAGATTCTCGGACCTATATAAATACCTCTTTATATGAGATTCTTCAATAATCCCATATCTGGAATTCCTTTTCTTGAAAGAGAAGAGGTTGGGGAAGTTGGTAGTCATTGCCTATAACATTTATAATTTCTGTCTATAGCTTATGTACTCTTTATCCCTATTTTCTCTCTCTTGTGTCCCTCTCCTTCATATTCTCCCATATTTTCTTTATACTATGAACTGGGAACTAGCTGGATAGATGCCAAAAATTCTATTATGCCATTTCTGTGAATAATTTTCATCATTGCTATTCTTCATTTAAAGAAAATAAAAATAAAACAGTATTTTCAGGCAGTAGACAAAGCAATAATCTGAGCTGGGGCTCAGCTCTACTTAAAGGAACAAACTAACATGATCTTAGAACATTTGTAGTAGAAGGACCATTAGAAAGTTTCTCTAACAATTAACATAACTTCACAAATTATGTATAAAAATTCAGGCCTTGTGTAAGATGACATGAATTAGTGTTGGAGATAAAATCTGTACCTAAATCTTCAGAATCCCATTTCAAGCTATGTGAATGTATAAATTCCCTTCCATTTAGAACTGACTTTCTACATTGTGTCCACATTCAATTTTTGATCCTGGTCAGTGGTTCACATTTTAGTGAGCTAAATTGGATGGCTAGATCTTAAACCTGCTTTTAGGTTAGCTAATTGTAACTGAGCACCTTGTAGCCCTGTGCATTAAAAATTGGACCACTTTGGGGGCGCCTGGGTGGCGCAGTCGGTTAAGCGTCCGACTTCAGCCAGGTCACGATCTCGCGGTCCGTGAGTTCGAGCCCCGCGTCAGGCTCTGGGCTGATGGCTCGGAGCCTGGAGCCTGTTTCCGATTCTGTGTCTCCCTCTCTCTCTGCCCCTCCCCCGTTCATGCTCTGTCTCTCTCTCTGTCCCAAAAATAAATAAAAAACGTTGAAAAAAAAAATTTAAAAAAAAAAAAAAAAAAAAAAAAAATTGGACCACTTTGTGGCATCATAATTATCTCTGCTCATGTTGGTTCCAGCCTCCTTATAGGTAAGCATGTAAAGGATGTCTGAGGAAATGAATGGATTATGAGATCAGTTCTTAAAGCATATTATAAAGGATATAGTGAAGGAAATGAGGAGAGGTTAATTAATTTCTCTAATTAGGAAAGTATATACATCTCTACTTGGATGAAGAGTTGGATTAGGTGACTCTAATGTCCTTTCTACTTGAGAATATACTGTAAAACCTGGCCAATAGCTTATTGGTTGCATTAGTTTTTATTGCTCTGTGATACATTACTTAAAAACTTACTGGCCTAAAACAATATAAATTATTATTTCACAGTTTCACAGTTTAGGAGTCTAGGTATGAAATAGCTTTGTTTAGGTCTCAGTTAAAATCAAAGTGTTAGCTGGGGCTGTAATCTCATCTAAGGTTTGGAGCCCCCTTCAAAGCTCATTCAGGTTCCTAGCAGAATTCAGTTCCTTGCAGTTGTAAGACAATGGACCTCAGCTCCCAGAGACTGGCTCTCTTCACATGCAGTTCACATCATGGCTGTTTCCTTAAGGCCAGCTAGAGAACCCCTCTCCTTTGTCTTGTCTCTGATCTCTAGACTCCCCTTTAAAAAAAAAGAAAAGAAAAAAAAGCCCAACCTGATTAGGTCAGGTCTGCCTAGGATGATCTTTTTAATGAACATAAAGTAACCATTGGGGATTTAATTAAATATGCAAAATCCCTTCCCGTTTTTCCATATAATATAACGTAATGACTGAAGTGATATCCTATCATATTAGTGGGTCCTTTCCCACTCCAATGGGATATACCCTATATTATGCCCTAGGGTGTTATGCCCTAGGGTGTGGGAATCTTGGGGGTCATTTTAGAATTCTGCCTACCACACTGGGGAGCGGTAGAGTCCTATATTTGTGTTAAAGCATTGAAAATAGTAAACATTATATCCAGAAGAACATATTTTCCTGGTTTAGTTTGTAAGCTTTTATCCTTTTTGAATAATTTTTATATGATATATTTTTCCTTATATGATATTAAGATAGTCTTTAATTCAGAAATGGAGAAAAAAGTCCTGCAGCCAAATTAAGTAAAGCTGGGGTCCATCTGCATTGGGCCAGCTTGTCTGGAGTATTTGTTAAGGCTTTGGGAATGGCTATGTTTTCAACTCCAGTTAAGAGGCATAATAGATTAGCCTCCTAGTTTAAAAAAAGAAATCACATGACTTGCTACTTGTACTAGTAATGAAACAATTTAATAAAATGTACATGAAAGAAATAGATTTTACTTTTTTCCCCTAAAACACCATTCTGTAATTTATTAACATTCATTCTATTTTAGGCCAGCGTATATATGTACTGGTGCATTTTTCTCTGAGAGCATAATGGAGTTTTGTTTTTCTCTCTTGATATCCCCTTGTAATACTATTACTAACACTTTACCATATAATTGGTATATAATTTTCTTTGTGGGCATCTGAAGTTAGGTTCTAGTGTAAGGAATTTGCTACTTACATTTGGTTCCTGGGCTAACTTCTAGTTCTCCACTAGATTGAACACATTGGCTAATAGTATAAAATGAGTTATTTGTCAGTAAGTGTCTGCCTCAAATGCCCATACTTTGTAGCCAAATTGTATCTGACTATAAGCTTGACATGAATTATTTATATTTATGAAAAGTACTTAATAAAACTATGAAAGTATAGAAAAAAATCAATGCCAGTTGTTGGTCTGCAGTTTATTTCTATTTGATTGGAATCAACTTTGTAGTGTCCAAAGGCTTCATTGAAGGGACATGTTTTTAGGATTGGTAAGTAGGTCAGCCCATGAGGTGGGTGGATGAAGATGTGTGGGGTTATTTTCAAAAAGCAGGCAGAGTCAGCTCTTTCTCTCCCCATTTAGCTGACCGCACGGATTTGTAGGCAGAGAACCAGGGGGTCAGCAGATGCCTCACCACCTCCTTCTGAATATTCTGTTCATATTAGTCCATTGTCTGTTTCTCACTCACCCTTTTTCAGCTTATGCTGTCCACCTGGTTTTCCAGAAGGGACTCGGCAACAAAATTGCAAACTTCACTAAGATGCTAGCAGGTTCTTTCCATTCTCAAAACCAGTAAACTTGTTTCATTTTGGGGATTGGTCCAAGTCCTCCTCACAACCAAACTCAAAGGAGCATTCACATTCAATTTACTAGGGGCAGCATACTGACCTTCAGTGTGCATCTTACAAAAAATTAAACTTTCATGAGGGCCCAAGGAGGTACCCAATTGCTTGAAAGCCATTTTCTAGTAATAGCTTATCTTTTTGAGCTATTCTTTCTCATGTAGGTACAAGCTTTTTTTTTTTTTTTTAATTTTTATTTATTTTAGAGACAGCACAAGTGGAGTTGGGGCAGAGACAGAGGGAGACAGAATCTGAAACAGGCTCCAGGCTCTGAGCTGTCAGCACAGAGCCCGACGCGGGGCTCAAACCCGCGAACCATGAGATCATGACCTGAGGTGAAGTTGGATGCTCAACCGACTGAGCCACCCAGGTGCTCCGTCATGTAGGTACAAGCTTTTAGTTTTCTTTTAATATATGTTCTGATCCTTAGAAGAGATGCTGAAAAAAAGCTTCACTCTTAGGAAAAAGACTTAAAATTTCAGTGGTTATAAATGTGTATTTCTGGATTTTTAGGCTATATGATACATATTAATTACTTGGAATCTCATTTATTTAACAATGTTTCTTACCAGTAAATTTCAATTAAATTTCACTTGACTGCTCTCATTCCTATTCTAATATTTAGCTTTAGAATAGAAATTGAAGAAGGAAGATTAAAGACTAATATGCTTTTCCTGGTAACATGGAAATATCTTATATTTTAATACAGAATAAAGATTTGGCTACTACCAAATTATTTTCCAGAAAGCTGACAAAAACTTAGACTCGTACCAATAGTCTATTTAAGTATGTTTCTCTACACCTTAATTATCTTTTAAATTTTTGTCAATATCATATACTACTAGGATTTCAAAGACTCAAAGATGTGATATAACAGTACATCTTAGAATGTTGAGATGCAGTTAGAACATAAGGAATGTGTGGAGGTAACAGGACAGGAGGTTAGAAACTGGAAGAAACCAGATGGTTCTGGGTGGTGTGTGGTGTGTGTGTGTATGCATGTATGGTCCTGAAGGATTTGGACCTTATCCCAAGGGAATAGGAAAATTATTGAAAGATTTTACAGAGTGGAGTTGTATGTATAATTAGATATTTTTTAAAGGGTCATTTTGGCAGCTGTGAGCAAGATGCATTGGAGGGTTTCCAGATTAGAAGCACAGAGAGCTCTTAGGAATTATTATACTCCAGAGAGATAACCTTAACAACAAAAGAAAAGAAAAGAGAAAAGGTTTATGGATAATCAGAATGATAGCTGAGGAAATACATATTTCTAGTTATTTCACTAAATTTAAATTATTTTGTTTTTCTTAGCCTCTTTAGTCTATATTATGTGGGGTTCAAAGTTATAAATCTCAAATGTATTCTTAGAACATGAATCCTTAGACCCCAAGAGAATATTAAATGTGAAAACATTCCTAAGAAATTGATTGAGGGCAATAATTATTTCTAAGGATCTTGTGGTATATTAAAAAAAAAGATTAAAAATGCTAGATAGATTGATTTTTTTAAATGGCCTCAATTTTCTACCCCTCTCTCTGATGTGACTTTTGAGCTGTGACTTGACATCAAAGGATGGAGTCTATTTTCCACTTTGTGAATCTGGCCCAGCCTTGTGGCTTACTTTGGCCAATTTCATGATGTAGTGATATGCCAGCTTTGAGCCTAGACCTCGAAGTCTTGTGCTCTTATGTTCTGGCTTTTGGAACCCTGATACCATAGGTTAGTCTGCTGGAGTGTAAGAGACCAGTGTCTTAACTAAGATTATTTTAGACCAACCTATCCTCTTTGACCTACCAGCAGACACATAGCTGAGCCCCACTGAGCCCAACTCAAATCAGCAAAATCACCCAGCCAACCCACAGACTTCTGAGCACAAATGTTTCTTGTATACCACTATGCCTATGAGGTGTTGTGGTTGTTATTCCTAGTTTACAGATAAATTTAACATTATAATAATATATAACAGGTATAACTGGGGGATAGGATTTGGGGCAATCCAACAGAAAAACATGAAGTGGAACCCAAGCATGCTGTCTCCTTCTAGCTCTAGATTGTGAGTTTCTAGCTATTGACTGAATATTAGTGATTGAATATATTGAATATTTACTTTGAAATAAAAATTATAATGTCAATCTTCAAAGACTTTGCAAACTAATTTGATACATTTAATTTTTTAAGATAATTTAACATATTTTAAAAATCCAGATACATACATTCTAAAAGGGAGGCTGCAATCTAAAATGCCTATAGAGGCCAGGCATGCAGTATAATTGAGTGATTCATGCTTGGTATAAAATACTAGGCAGTAGGGAACAAATGGCAAAGTGAAGGACATATTTCCAATCCACAGGCGTTAAATTTAAAATTTTAAGAATACCATGCCAAGAAACACATATATAAGGCTCAATTTAGTCTATAGGTTGCCAGTTTACAACTTCTATTCCAAAATTTTGATTTCTGACTTATGTTTAAAAATTAGCTCACCCTTTATCTTCAACAAGTTGAAGGCTTGAAATTGTTGAAATTTCAACAAGTTGAAAGCTTCAAATTGAGGCTGAACTTTGTGACTAGAAGAGCATGAAGGAAGGATGAGATGTTTTATGTCCTTTACCTCCAAGCAGTCTCCACAGGAGCCCAATGTGGGGCTCGAACCCACGAACTGTGAGATTATGACTTGAACTGAAATCAAGATTCAGATGCTTAACTGGCTGAGCCACCCAAATACCCAAAAATGTCCTTGCCCTCTTGAGCATGGTTCAGAGACTCAGGCAAATTGAATAACCAGCTTATTTAGAGTGAATTCATTAACAATAGATTTCAGAGACCCTGCCATCATTTGGTTTTCTCTATCACTCTCTTTACCTCTTGCATATATACATGCATGCATATACATACATGCAATAACTCTGACAGTAAGAGAAGGTTACAAAAATAAATAAATAAATAATGCATTCCCAAAGAACACTTTCAGTGATATGAAGTAGAAAGATGGAGCAAGGAATACTGGAAGAAGAAAATTGTTTTGCAATTGTAGTAGTAGTTAGTAGTAGTAGTAATTAGAGTAATTTAAAGAGAGGAATATTGGTAGTCATAACACCTACTGATTTAAGTAAAGAAAGAACATGAAGAGATGCTTGTTTCTAAATGCTCCCATGCCTTCTCATAATTTTCAGAGAAAGAATGTTATTAGCACAGCATGTAATAGCCACTCAGTAGATACTTGTTAAGTGATTGACAAGGATGACAATCTGTCACAGAAATTGGATATTATTTCTCTAAATTTTATCCACCCAACATCATTACTTTTTATGTCAGCAATAAATACGTAGAATAAAGTGTTCTCAGAAACTAATGTTACATATTTAGTTATTTCTTTTTGGAAAGCACCTCTTGAATCTCCTGGCTGACTAGAAAGCAATTTGTCCATTTATTCATTCATTCAAATTATATTTATTGAGTGTTTTAGGTATAGTGCTGGGCAGGGCTATAATGATGATGAAGAGAGTTATGTTTCTCTTATCATGGAGCGTATGTTCTAGTTGGGAAAAATAATTTTAAAAATCATTAACACATATAAAATAATGAAACAGGACATTTGCAGAGAGTGATAAATGCGATAAAAGAAATAAATAAGGTATTATGAAGAAAAGTAAAGGAATAGGAGTTGGGATGAGTTGGCTAATGCATGGTGAAACAAGACCTCTCTGAACAGAGTAATATATTTGCAGTCATCTAATGCTTAAGAATAAAACATCCAGAGATCAGTTTTCCATAATGGGAGACTAGTTTGTTTCCTACCAATGCTCCCGCTGGGAATAACTATAAAGCTGGAATAAATAAAACAATATATTTGATGGCATCAGAGGGATATCAAAATAGTGAGGATGTGTGAGGAAATACATAGAAATGAATCCAACATTTGGCACGAGTTTATCCCTTGAGGTATTTGCCGATTCAAAAGTGGCAACTGAGAAACTGAAGTTAAAACCTTGGCTTAAAGGACAAATTGAGCAGAAATTTTAGCAGTCTCTGGATGCTGCCAGAGTTTGGAGCTCTCTCAGGAGGAAAGGCCCTGGTAAACACCTAAAGTTATTAGTTGGAACCTCAAAGGGATAATCTCTAGGAGAAAGGGTATATGAGTAATAAACTACCCCTCAGAATAATGGAAGCCCAGTTTTAAATTAGCTCAATGCCTGATTAGATTATGGTAATCTCTGCCTAGCCTAGTTGCCTGCCAAGAGCAATTGTAAGTCTTCTCTGGTGGAAGATAACATCATTTAGAGCTTTCACAGTGTTTGGCACTCAATCTAAAGTAACTGGAAGTATAAAAATATCACAACTGAATAAAAGCCAAGATAAAAAAAAACCTGAGCAACAGAATATACAGAAGATTCAGATACTGGAATTATGAAATTATCAAACTTGGAATTTAAAGTAATATTAAGATGTTTTATAATTTAAA
Organism: Panthera leo; assembly: GCF_018350215.1. Lineage (NCBI taxonomy): Eukaryota > Metazoa > Chordata > Mammalia > Carnivora > Felidae > Panthera > Panthera leo. Next base: position 90,494,175 of record NC_056683.1, read on the forward strand.
CACGAAGATATTTTGATAGAGAAGTGGAAAGTATAAGAAAAAGAATAGATAAAATTTCTAGAACTGAAATTAATAATTCAATAAATAGCTTATCATCAGATTAATTTCAGCTGAAGAGAGAATTGGTGAACTGGAATATAGGTTAGGAGAAAATATCCAGACTGAAGCATAGAGAGGTAAAAGAATGGAAAACACACACACAAAAAAACAGGTTATACGGGACAGAGTGAAAAGTTCCAACACATATATAATTATAGTTCCAGAATGAGCCTCTAGAGACAGGGTATGACAGAAACTACATTTGAAGAGCTAATGGCTAAGAAAAAGTTAAACAACATTTAGGAAGCCTCTAGTAATTCCAAACAGGATGAATACAAAGAAATCAGACATAGAGACAGCATAATTAAACTGCTGAAAATTGAAGACAAAGAAGCAATATGTAAGCAGTTAGAGGAAAAAGGCATTATCTTCAACAGAGCAATAATTAGACTGACAATGGAATGGCCTCTTCAAAGTGCCAAAGGAAAATAACTTCCGATCCATAATTCTATACTCAGTGAAAATATCTTTCAGAAATTAAGGTAAAATTAAGACATATTCAAACAAAAAGTGAAAAAAAAATCACCAGTGGAATCAAATTAAAGATATAGTTAAGGGTGTTCTTTAAGCAGAGGAAATGATCACAGGTGGAGGTATGGGGCTGCAGAACAGAATGAAGACCACTGGAAGGGGAAAGTACGTGAGTATATGAGTACTGACAGGACAAAATGATATTGTTTTAGAAAGTCCAAAAAATAATAGTGTATTTCTTGTGCAGTTTAATTATTGTGTATGTGTATACTGTACAGTGTGTGTACCAAAACTCTGGCCTAGTTACTATGGCTGTGTAACAAATTACCACCAAACTTTATGGCTTAAAATTATTACAATGTATATTTTGCTGACATTGGGCAGGGGTTGGCAGAGTGGCTTTTTTTCTGCTTCAGTTGGCATCAGCTAAGTGGCTCAAAGGCTAGGAACTAGAATCATCTGGAGGCTTGCTTTCATGTCTGGCAGCTGATGCTGGCTGTTGGCTAAGACCTTTGCTCGGGCTATTGACTAGAAATACTTCGTTTTGTATGGTAACTGGTTTCCAAGGGGAGCACACACACACACACACACACACACACACACACACACACACGGCGGGGGGGGGGGGGCGGAGAGAGAGAGAGACAGAGAGGTAGAGAGACAGAGAGAGAGAGACAGAGATCAGTCTGATGGAAGACTTTTCCAGGCGTAGGAAACAGCAAGTACAAGTTTTCTGAGGTGGGAATTATTCAACATGTTCAAGAGACAGAAGAAAGAGCAATGAGACTGAATGAGGGACACTGTGTTATGAGATAATGCTGGAGCTGGTCAGAAGAGACAGGTAGTAGTATTTCAGGTTTCACTCAGTGAAACAGTATTGTGGCAGGTGCTATCCAATGTGCTGGTCTGAACACTCCCATATATATGTATATGTGTGTATATATATATATATATATATATATATATATATATATAATTTTTTTTCTTACATAAGGGTCCCCAGGAAGAGGACATAATTTATTAGACTTGGGAATATTCTCTTTGTGAACTTATGTAAAAGCCATTCATTAAATATTTATCATAATGCACATTCTGATTTCTAGAATTTGAAAATAACTTTACATTTAAGAACAATTAAGGAATTTTCTAAGTGCACTGTATTGAGTAAATTACCTAGTCATTTATTATAGTAATGATATACAACTTCACTAGCAAACACATAGGGCAGTCATCACTGAAATCTCAGCGGGTGAGATATTACCTGGCCTGATATGCAGATCTGAACACAAACCATGGAAGATTACTGAGAAGTCACTCTTAATAGCATCTGTTACCTTCAAGAAAAAAATAATTCAGCCTAAATAAACAAATACTGAATGAAATGTTACCAGAGATAGCTTCTCTTCCCCTAACTCTCCTTTGCCCTCCCCTCACTCTTAGGTCAAGCAAAATCACATAGTTGAAGAGATAAGACCACATTGCATTTGACATAAACAGACTTGAAATACCAGTGTGGGACAAAAGAAAAAAGTTTGGAGCAATAAGAAATATTTTTTCCTTCCACAGGGTCTGACTGTGTAGCCCTTAATTGGATTATTACACGGAGAGAAAAAGGCCCTTTAGCAGCTTTCAGAGTGCACTGACAGACACACTTTGCAAGTGTTCTGCTTAAATGCCTCGCCTTAATGGCTTTAGCAATAAATTCAGTTTTCTGGCAGGAGATAAATTCCTTCCGAATGTTTCTCCAATCCAAATAAATGCAGAATTACTGGAGTGCCCTGATTCCATTATTTGATTTACAAACTGAAGAGAGTATACTCCTTTGTGGGATTTTTGGTGTTAAAACAAGACAGCCTTCTTCTCTGGATATCACATGGTTTGGCGGGGGGAGGGGGGTCCATGAAGAAGGAAAGGGTCATCTCTGTCCTCTGCTTGGAAGCTCTGTTTCTTTCTGACCAAGAGAGGACCTATTCTAAGGAACCTGGTCAGTCCTGTAGGACCCAACATGTAGGACCCAATTCACATCCACTGAGTTCTAACATCCCTCAAGTCAGTCAGTCTTTGCTCTTGGGGAACCACAAGTAACTCTTAGAGAACTTTTTCATTGTCTTGTAATTGATTATTCTTTACCTAGGCTGCTGGCTCCTTAGGAACAGAGACAGTTACTTGTCTTTCTTTTTTTTCTTATAGCACCAGCATGGTCCCTGTGTACAGAGATGTGAAGGAAGCCTGCTGAGTATATGGCCGTAATTATATGTAGTCCCCACATATTTCATATATTCCATGCTTTTGTATCATGATTCATACAGTTGCAATGAATTAAGGAAAAGTACAGATTAATTATCTGGCAGAACAAAATGTCATGACACTTTCAAAATGATTCATTACAAACAAAAGCAGTCAGAATAAGTACTATAACTGAAATCCATTCTTTTCAGTGGATGTGTTGACAGAAAAAATTATCCTGGGTTATCCCACCACAATAAAGCATATGTTATTTGATTTCCTGTCACAATTAGGGGAATTGATATGTGTAAAGTTGTTCAACTTAAGTAGCTCAAACTAATGAATAAGTATGACAGTGAAAATTATTTTATATTGTATTCCAGCTATGAAAGATGCTTTGTGCTTCATATTAAAAGTAAAAGGGACAAATAAGTAAGTTATTTATAGGCATTTGCCTCTGGGACACCAATCTTCTGTGTATTTGTTCACCTTATTTTATGAGGATTAGAGCCAAGACTAAATGATAAAAGATCTCACACGAATAATTCTTATATTCATAAGAATAAAGTAGAAGCTACAACACTCAAAATGATGACAAATACTGATTCTTATTTGTGAAAAAACACAAAACCAAGTGTTTTATCTGTTCAGAATAGAAATAAAATATTTTTTTATAGTATAACATATAATTTATTAGTTTTTCTCTGAATTTGGCCATGCCTTTTAAATTATTTTAAAAATTTTCAAGAAAAATAAAAAAGAACTTTATTTGTATTCTACCTTAGTGTGCAAAAAGATTGTGATGCTGTGTATGGAAACTATACAAACCAACTGGTAATAGATGAAGGAATTGAGACAGGACAAAAAAAAAAACACTGACAAAAAAGAAAAAAGAAAATAAAGAATGGATGAGCGCAAAGAATGTAGTCATAATGGCTTAAATGGTTGCCAGAAAGCCAGTAGAAAGTGCAGAAGGGCACTAAAATAGACAATTATTATTTAATGCCCTTATTGCTGAAATAAATCAAATATATATAATTTGTTGAATAGTTGATGCAGTTTACTAGAGTTGAATCTGTTACATTTTATTAATTATATTACAGTCATGGGTATGTTGAAGAAATAAAAAGTATGTTCTTTTGTTCTTTTGGTAGTCTAGTTAAAAGTGGCTATTTCTCTTTTTTTGTTATTTTTATCTCAGAGAACAAAGAATGTGACATTTGTGAAAACAGTCCCTGCCCTTTGGGGATATTCTTAGGAGCGAAATTGCTGGGTATGTACATATTAAACTTTTAGTACATACTATAAATTGACTTCCAAACAAGTTGTATCAACTTACACTCCTACCAACCTTGTTAGAGAGTTTTGGCTTCTCCACATCTTTGATTCATATACACTTGGTATATTTTCTCTTTTTCATGTGTCTATACTGGTACCTTATTGTGCTTTCAATTTGTATGTACGTATGTATATATGTATGTATGTACATATGTATGTATGTATTGATTTATTTTTATTAAAAATTTTTTAATGTTTATTTATTTTTGAGAAAGAGAGGACAGAACATAAGCAGGAGAGGGGCAGATAGAGAGGGAGACACAGAATCTAAAGCAGGCTCCAAGTTCTGACCTGTCAGCACAGAGCCTGATGAGGGGCTCGAACTCACTAAATGTGAGATCATGACCTGAGCCGAAGTTGGACGCTTAACCAACTGAGCCACCCAGGCGCCCCTGTATTGATTTACTTTTAAAGACAGATAACTCTTGTAGTAATCTGGGTTGGATTTGGGAAAAGACACATTAGATGTAGACTTATCAGAACTTTGGACCTTGGATATGAGAGGATGATAGCAAAGTCAATGAAGTGGAAAAGGAGGATAACTAGAATAACGACAATGCATTTATTTATTTATTTATTTATTTATTTATTTATTTATTTATTTATTTAAGAGACACAGAGTGAGCATGAGTGGGGGAAAGGGACAGAGGAAGAGAGAGAGAGAATATCAAGCAGGCTTCACACTGCACACTGGGCATGGAGCTCTATCCCACAACCCTGGAATCATGACCTGAACTGAAATCAAGAGTCGGATGCTCAACCATTTGCCCCACCCAGGCACCCCAACAATGCCATTTTTAAAGATGAGGATACAAAGAAAGGCTTTTGGGGAGAAGATGATGAAGACACTTGATTTTGAGGTATAATAATACCTCATGGGGTTACCACGGTTTCAGACTTCTCACAGGATTACCATTCCCAGATCATTAAAGAATACAGTTTTGATATTAATAATTTCAGCCATTCTGACAGATGTGAGATAGTATCTCATTGTGGTTTTGATCTGTATTTCCTTGAAGATGAGTGATGTGGAGCATCTTTTCATGTATTTGTTAGCCATCTTCCAGTGTCTGCCCATTTTTCAACTGGATTGTTTGTTTTTAGGGTGCTGAGTTTTATAACATCTGTATATATTTTGGATACTAAGCCCTTGTCAGATATGTCATTTGCAGATATCTTCTCCCATTCCAAAGGTTGACTTTTACATTTGATTGTTTCCTTTGCTGTGTAGAAGTTTTTTATCTTGATGAAGTCCCAAGTTTATTTTTGCTTTTGTTTCCCTTGCCTCAGGAGTCATATCTAGTAAGAAGTTGCTACAGCCTGTGTCAAATAGGTCACTGACTGTGTTCTCTAGGATTCTGATGATTTTCTGTCTCACATTTAGGTCTTTCATCCATTTTGAATTTATTTTTCTGTGTGGTGTAAGAAAGTGATCCAGTTTCATTCTTGTGCCTGTTGCTGTCCAGTTTTCCTAGCACCATTTGTTGAAAAGACTGTCTTTTTTTTACATTGGATATTCTTTCCTGCTTTGTTGAAGATTAACTGACCATATATTTGTGGGTCCATTTCTGGATTTTCTATTCTGTTCCATTGATCTATGTGTCTTTTTTTTTGTTTGTTTTTGTTTTTGTTTTGCTTTTTGTTTCTTTTTGTTTGTTTGGTTTTTGTTTTTGTTTTTTGTTTTTTGCCAGTACCATACTGTCTTGAAGACTACAGCTTTGTAATATACCTTGAAGTCCAGAATTGGATGCCTCCAGCTTTGCTTCTCTTTTTCAAGATTGTTTTGGCTATTTGAAGTTTTTTATGGTTCATTACAAATTTTAGGATTGTTTATTCTTGTTCTGTGAAAAATGCTGGTGATATTTTGATAGGGATTACATTATATGTGTGGATTGCTTTGGATAGTATAAACATTTAAATAGTTTTAATGTTTGTTCTTCCAATCCATGATCATGGAATGTTTTCCCATTTCATTGCATCCTCTTCAATTTCTTTCACAGTGTTCAATAGTTTTCAGAGTACAGATCTTATATCTCTTTGGTTAGGTGTATTTCTAGATATCTTTTGGTTTGGTGCAATTATAAATGGGATCGATTCCTTGATATCTGTTTCTGCTGCTTCATTATTGGTGTATAGAAATGGAACAGATTTTTGCATGTTGAATTTGTATTCTGCAACTTTGCTGAATTTGTGTATCAGTTTTAGCAATTTTTTGGTGGAGTCTTTTGGGTTTTCTACCATAGACTATCATGTCATCTGTGGATAGTGTAAGTTTGATTTCTTCCTTGATTGTTTGGATGCCTTTTATTTCTTTTTGTTACCTGATTGTTGAAGCTAAGCTTTCCAGTACTATAGTTAAATAGCAGTTGTGATAGTGGACATCCCTGTCTTGTTTCTGACTGTAATGGAAATGGGGTCAGTTTTTCCCCATTTAGGATGATATTAGTTGTGGGTCTTTCATATATGGCCTTTATTATGTTGAGATATGTTTCCCTACTTTGTTGAGGGTTTTTATAAAGAAAGAATTTTTTATTTTGTCAAATGCTTTTTCTTCATCTATTGAGAAGATCATATGGTTCTTATCCTTTCCTTTATTAATGTTGTATCATGTTGATTTATTTGCGAATATTGAACCATCCTTGCAACCCAGGAATAAATCCCGCTTGATCATGGTGAATGATTCTTTTAATGTACTGTTTGGTTTGATTTGCTAGTCTTTTTGTTGAGAATTTTTGCATCTCTGCTCATCAGGGATATTGGCCTGTAATTCTCTCTCTCTCTCTCTCTCTTATTTTAGAGAGAGAGAGAATTGGAGCCCATGTGGGGCTCGATCCCATGACCCTGCGATCATAACCTGATGTGAAATCAAGAGTCAGACGCTCAACCAACAGCCACCCAGGCACCCTAGTAGGTCTCTTTTTTAGTGGAGTCTTTGTTCAGTTTTGGAATCAGGGTAATGCTGGCTTCATAGAATGAGTTTGGAACTTTTCCTTCACTTTCTATTTTTTTTGGAATTTTTTGAGAAGAATAGATATTAACTCTACTTTAAATGTTTAGTAGAATTCCCCTGGGAAGCTATCTGGCCCAGGACTTTTCTTTGTTGAGAGATTCTTGATTACTGATTCAATTTCTTTGATGGTTATCAGTCCATTCAAGTTTTCTTATTATTTCAGTTTTGATTGTTTATATGTTTTTTAGGAATTTATCCATTTCCTCCACATTATCCAATTTGTTGGCGTATAATTTTTCATAATATTCTCGTATAATTGTTTATATTTCTATGGTGTTGGTTGTTATTTCTGCTCTCTCATTTGCGATTTTATTTATTTGGGTGCTTTTTCTTTTCTTTTTGATAAGTCTGGCTAGGGTTTGTCAACTTTATTAATTTTTTAAAAGAACCAGCTCCTAATTTCTTGATCTGTTCTACTGATTTTTGTTGTTGTTGTTGTTGTTTCTATATCATTTATTTCTGCTCTAATCTTTATTATTTCCCTTATTCTGCTGGCTTTAGTCCTCATTTGTTGTTGTTTTTCTAGCTCCTTTAGGTATAAGATTAGGTTGCTTGCTTTAGATTTTCCTTGCTTCTTGACATAGGCTTGTGTTGCTATATACTTTCATTTTGTGATCACTTTTGTTGCATCCCAAAAGTTTTGGGCCATTGTGTTTTTATTTTCATTTGTTTCCAAGTATTTTTTAAATTTCTTCTTTAATTTCCTGGTTGACCCATTCATTATTTAGTAGGATGTTCTTTAACCTCCACCTATTTGTAGTCTTTCCAAATTTTTTCCTGTGGTTGATTTCAAGTTTCATAGCATTGTGCTCAGAAAATATGCATGGTATGATCTCAATCTTTTTGTGCTTGTTGAGGCCTGATTTGTGACTTACTATGTTTTCTTTTCTGGAGAATGTCCCATGTGCACTCAAAAAGAATTTTGTTGTTTTAGGATGAAATGTTCTGAAGATATGTTAAATTTGTCGGGTCCAGTATGTCATTCAAAGCCATTGTTTCCTCATTGATTTTCTGCTTACACAATCTGTTCATTGATGTAAGTGGGGTGTTAAAGTCTCCTACTATTATTGTATTTTTATCAATGAATTTCTTTATGTTTGTTATTAACTGTTTTTTGTATTTGGGTGTTTTCAGTGTGGGGGCATAGATATTTGCAATTGTTAGATCTTCTTGTGGGATAGTCACCTTTATTATGATATAATGTCTTTCTTCCTCTCTTCCTACAGTCTTTGGCTTAAAATCTAGTTTGTGTAAGTACTGCTACTCCTGCTTTCTTTTGATATCCAGTTGCATGGTAAATATTTCTCCATCCCTTCACCTTCAATCTTCAGATGTCTTTAGGTCTCAAATATGTGTGTTGTAGGCAGCATATAGATGGATCTTGTTTTTTTAACCCACTCTGTTACTCTGTGTTTTTTGGATTGGAGCATTTAGTCCATTTACATTCAAAGTGATTATTGATAGATATGTATTTTTTACCATTTTATTACTTGTTTTCTCTGCTCTTTTCTGGTCTTTTGTTCTTTCTTTCCCAAAGAGCTCCTTTGAATATTTTTTTCAGGGCTGGTTTAGTGGCCACAAACTCCTTTAGATTTTGTTTGGGAAACTCTTTATCTCTCCTTGTTTTCTGAATGATAGCCTTGTTGGATAGAGTATTCTTGGGTGCATATTTTTCCCATTCAGCACGTTGAATATATCATGCTACTCCCTTCTGGCCCATTAAGTTTCTGTGGAGAGATCTGCTGCTAACCTTATTGGTCTTCCCTTGTAAGTTCAGGAGTTCTTTTGTTTCTGCTTTTAGGATATTTTCTTTATCTCTATATTTTGCAAAGTTAACAAAAATATATCTTGATGTTGGCTTACTTTTGTTGATTTTGATGGGAGTTTCTATGCCTCCTGGAATTAGAAGTCTGTTTTCCTTCCCCAGTTTAGGGAAGCTTTCAGCTGTAATTTTCTGAAATAAACCTGTTGTTGCCTTTTCTCTCTTTTCTTCTTCTGGGACTCCTATAATATGAATATTATTACATTTCATGGAGTCACTGAGTTCCCTAAGCTACTTTTGTGATTTTTCCCCCAGTTTGTTCAGCTTCAATATTTTCCATGATTCTATCTTCTAGATCACTTATTTGTTCCTCTGATTCTTCCATCCTTGTGGTCTTTCAGTCAGTATGCATCCAGTCAGTTTCAAATCTCAGTTATTGCATTTTTAATTTTGGTTTGATGGGTTTTTAGCTCTTTTATCTCTGGTAAGGGTATGCCTGATGTCTTTTATGCTTTTCTCAAGCCCAGCTATTATCTTTATGATTGTTGCTTTAAATTCTGAATCAGGCATGTTACTTATATAGATTTTGATTAAATCCCTGGCTGTGACCTTTTCTTGTTCTTTCTTTTGGGATGAATTCCTCTGTCTTGGCATTTTGTCTAGGTCTCTGTCTTCTTCTGTGTGTTATGAAAGCCTATTATGTTTCCTGCTTCTGAGAGTAATGGCTTAATGAAGAAGAGGTCATATAATATCCAGGCCCTGGCACTTCAGGAAGTGTCTCTGGTGTGTGCTGCTTGCACTCTGCTGTTGTGTTATGGCTGCTCTACACCTCAGGTCAGTTCTCTGCAGAGTTTCTCCTTACTTGTAGTGGGGAGTATTTGGACTTTGGCCAGAGTAAGGTGAATTTTAACTAGGTGTCCTCTAGTCTGTTTGCTAAAAGAGACCTGATGCTATTTCCACTAGAACTGAAGACTTTCAGAACACTATGGTCAGTATTGTGGTGTCTGTGGGGATTTGTGCTGGTTTTCTGGGGTAAGGGCTTGCTGTGCTGTTCCTTTGGAACACTTGTCTGAGAAATGCAGTATCAGCAGAGTGCATGGGTATGGACTTGGTGTAAGAAGGTTAGGCAGCCAGTGTTGGTGCTGTGCTGTTAATGAGGCTGGTTTATGCTGAGGAGCAGGGGAGGGAAATGGTTCCAGCCCACTCCTTTGTCCCTGGAGAGGGGAGGCCATGCTTGCTGCTTTAAGGGAAACACTTTCAGAGGAGTGAATGATTTTCCTTCATGCATCATTGGTATTCTTCAGATTGCTGATTTCACACTGTTTGTCTTGGGGTTGCTTGCCTGCCTGGAGCAGCACAGCACACCTTAGGCTTTAACTTAATCAGGGCTGCTGACTTTAAAATTTCAAGCTTCAGGGACCTGGTGTGGTAGGGACCTGAACTGGTCTTCTGGGAAAGTGTCTCTCCTCACTGAGACTGATGCAGATTTGTCCCAGAAGGGCAGTGGCACCAGAGTGCAGGACATGGGGTTTGGAGTAAGTTGGCTAAATACCCAGTATCCTGCTTAGCCACTCTCAGCAGCTATCTCTGCACCTATGCTGGGGGACAGGAGAGGGAAATGGCACCCACAGGTTCTTTTGTCCCTGGAGAGACAATGCCACCTCTCACAGATGTGCTCCAAAGAGTACGAATAGTATCTCCTGGTGCCCCTTAGGTGATAGTCAGATCACACAGTCTGCTTTGGGGTTGTTTGCCTGCCTCCACTACAGGGAGTAGTACAGTGTCCTCAGGTCTCTATCACAGCCAAGCCTGAGACCTCTGAAACTCCATTCTTTGAGCCCCACTGATTGCAAAAACTCATGAAATTCAGCCTCTTTTGTTTTCCCAGCCCAATGGCTTTGGGGAAGTGTTCTTTTTGGCCACTCCACACTCACTTGCCTCTTTCCATGACCAGGGCTCCCTCCCCTCCACAGCATCCATGATCCATTTCTCCCTAAAACCACTTTTCCGTACTTCCTACTTTCCTTGAAGTGACCTCTTTTCTGCCTCTAGTTGTGCAGTTTGTTCTATTGGTCCTCAGTTCAATTTCTTGAGTATTCAGAATTATTTAATAGTTATCTAGCTGTGTTCAAGGGACAAGGCAAGCCTAGGGTCCTCCAACTGTGCCGCCATATTAGCTCCACCCATATTTCTTTTTTCAAGAATTTTGAAATCTAAAATCACAGAAAAATGTGTTTAAAAAATAGGGAGTGTTACTTTGAAAACATTAATTAGCACTTGTATCAAGTATCTTAAAAATGTTTATTTTCCTTCTCTTTTAAAAATATTTTTTAATGTTTATTTATTTTTGAGAGAGAGAGTGAACAGGGGAGGGGTCAGAGAGAAGGAGACAGAGGATCTGAAGCAGTCTCCTCACTAAGAGTGGAGAGCCAAACATGGGGCTTGAACTCCCAAACCATGAGATCATGACCTCAGCCAAAATTGGATACTTAACTGACTGAGCCATCCAGATGCCCCAATTTTCCTTCTTTCAGTATTACAACTTAATCCTAAAGAGATTTTCAAAATGCAGACAAAGATTTTATCAAAAAGGTACTCAAATTAAGATGCTATTTCTAGGGGCACCTGGGTGGCTCAGTCGGTTGAGCATCTGACCTTGACTCAGATCATGATCTCATCGTTTGTGGGTTCAAGCCTTACAATGGGCTCTGTGCTGACAGGGCAGAGCCTGCTTGGATTCTGTGTCTCCCTCTCTCTCTGCCTCTCTCCTGCTCATGCTCTCTCTCTCCATCTCTCTCTCAAATAAATAAACATTAAAAAAGTATTCAAAACAAGATGTTATTTCTAATAGCTAAATTATAATACATTTAAGCCTAAGCCATAGAAAAATACTGATGATATGATATTTAATAATAAGACAGGAGTCAAATGGTATAACCAGTACCAGAATTTAAACAGTACCTATCTTTGGTTAGCTTATTATAAGTGATTTTTATTTTCTTCTTTATCTTTTTTTGCAGTTTCAATTTAATTTTAAGTGAATTTAAATTTAAAAATCATTTACTTCATCAAAAAATTATTTAAAAATTTTCCATCAGAAAACTGTTTTGCTGACTCTCTTGAACTTTTGAAAGAAAAATAACCAAGAGCTTTACTTTTCAGGATCATAGACTGGGGGTGGGGGGAAAGCAATGCATTATAATTAGAATTTTTAAAAAAAACTTTGTATTAGAATAAATGCCATTCCAACTTGATATTTGAAATATTTGTCTACAATGGGGCACCTGGGTGGCTCAGTCGGTTAAGCATCTGACCAGCTCAGATCATGAACTTGTGGTTCATTAGTTCGAGCCCCACATTGGGCTCTGTGCTGACAGCTCAGAGCCTGGAGCCTGCTTCGGATTCTGTGTCTCCCTCTCTGCCCCTCCCCTGCTTGTACTCTTTCTGTCTCTCAAAAATAAATAAACATAAAAAAATATTTGTCTACATTAATATTCTCAAACTTTAGTATTGATTATAATTATCTGCCTTTAAAGTTTATATTATAAAATTTTTAGAATTATTATAGCTTTTTTTATTTAGGAAATTTTTGCATGTTTTTTCATTTTGATTTGTTTGTTTGTTTTTGTATAATGAGTTCGTATCTACTTTGTAGGGAAAAACACTTTGTTAGTTACTCCAAAATGGACAATAGTTACCATTCTTAAGATTTTTACTGTTATTTTTTATTTTCATGGAACAATTCAAGCTACAGCATCATGTTTTTAAAATGCTGAGGCTTGAGTATTTTGCCGTAAAGTAATTAAGTATAACTTATTACACACAGAGCAGGTTACAGACTTTCTCAGTAGTCTCAGATGGTTTATGTCCTTGACTTTCTCTTCAGTATCCAGGATAACAAGTCCTGATAGCCTAGGCTTACTGATCCCTTTCTCCCTTAGTTTTCTCAGTGAGGCAATATTATGGACAGGCAGATTAACTCCTCTGGTTTTAAAAGGGTTTGTATTTAGACCTGGAATGGGGCTCTTCACACTTCTTGTAGGACTGTGGCTTATGAAAGAGAGTAAACTAACCAATACAAATAGGGTACTTAATCTTCATTTGTCAAAGCTGTGGGTGTTCTGCTTCTTCGATTTACATAATAAAAAGTTAAATAAATTTCTGCAAGATTCAATTTCTATGAATTTTCTATTTTTAAGTTGTGCAAAGAAGTTTTTATAACTCAGTTGATAAGAATAAGTAAGAAAAACTATTCAGTGTTTACTTGAATCTGCAGTGGAACATTATTTGCCTTGTTTATATGTTCCTTTCACTTCCAACTTATCTATAGTAATTACTAAAATATCATAAGATGGCCATGTGTAATTTTGCAATGATAATGAAAATTCAGGAGATGGAAAGTCCATGTTTTAATTACATCCACCTGTTTATTAATAAATTTCTTAAAAACACGTGTAAAGCTAATTTATACCTTAAACAAGTAAAGACTAAATTCGTATACAGTTACTAGACTTCTATTTGATTTAAAAATGTGATCTATTTTCTATACAATTGCCTTATTGAGTGTCATTGATAATTCCCAAAGGTGGTCCTAGAAATTTCGAAAGCTTTTGAGTTTGGAACTACTTTATGCTCTTTTCTTTTTTTTTTAAATTTTTTTCTTTGTGTGTGTGTGTGTGTGTGTGTGTGTATGTATGTGAGAAAAAGAGAGAGAGAGAGAGCGAGAGAGCGAGAGAAAACTGAGGAGGGGCAGAGGTAGAAGGAGAAAGAAAATCTTAAGTGCAGAGCCTGACATTAAGCTCAATCTCATGACCATGAGATCATGACCAGAGCGGAAATCAAGGAAGAGTCAGAGTCTTAACTGACTGACCACTCAGGCACCCCCTGTATGCTCTTTTCTATTTGATTAATAATATGAATTTTTTTCTAAATGAGTTTTTTTGTCCCATGTATTATTATTGAGGCAGTTGTGATCATAAAATAATCAATTATAGATATCACTTAGGTTAGATTTCAGTGTTTGAAACCAAAGACCATTTGCTGATTGCCTAATAAATGCACATTACTGTACTCATCTCTAGGAATCAGGGGCCTGGGAGGCTTGATGGGTGCCAAAGAAATAGAATTTATGTCTCTTATGTTTAAGAAATACAGTTTCTTCTCAAAAGAAGTGTTTATCCCTAATAAACTGAAATAATATAAAAAGGGGTAACTCTTATCAGGAAAAAAAGTGTTTGTTTTTTTTCTAAATAGTATTCTGCTTTATTACTATATCACTTAGTTTCTGGAAGGAAACAAATGGTAACTCCACTCTGGTAATTAGGCTTAATGAATGGGATATTTGGAGTATGTGGTAAAAACTAAGGTAAATCAGCAAGGCTAACAACCACGGGAGATCAGTAGGAAATCTGCACTGGGACAAGAAAGTAGAGGTCACCAGAAGCCTGAAAGAGTTGTAGCTGAAGGACCAGGCCAGAGGACCAGGCATGAGCTGTGGATGTAGACACACGTGTAGCCACTGCTAACCCACATCTGGCAAAGAGGGGGCCAGGGGAATGAACACCCCATCTCTCTTTTCTTCCAACTTTTGATTGGCTATTAGTGCCTTTCACTAGCCAAACCCAAGAAGAATTCAGAAGGCAAGGTGTACAAGTCGGCCTGCTGGGTACAGAGCTTCATGGAGAAGGATTGAGAACATACCTGGAGGAGGTTCAGTACCACATTTATCATTTGACCGTAAATTTTGAGATAGTACAAATGAAACATGGTTCTTTAGTGCTATCATGAAGAAAATAGGTGAGCTTGACAAGTTTATACATTTGAAATGAAAGTCACTTAATATTAAGTTGTCAAAACAATAGTGGAACTAGTTTAGAATGTCCTAAAGACAAATAAACTGCATTTTATATAGCCAGTGGAATAACACATGATCCATTAATACATGACCCATCCTCAGTTCTCATGAGTCACTGTGATTTTTAGCTTAAAAACCATAGCATGTTGGGGCTAGACTCAAACCAAGCTCTTCAGATTCAGTGGGGGCAGAGATTATGGGTTATGCTAACACTAGCTAAGCTGAAGTGTTGTAGATACATGTTTTATACCAGTATCCTGTACCATTACCAAGGTCAATAGTTTTGTTTGCTGTGCCTTAAACATTACACAGTGTTATGTAGAAAATTCATTTTGGTTTGGCTCATGTATCAGTGGTGGGAGTCTTGAACATGGCAAAAGATAAAACACGGGAAGAAATCTTAGATTATAGAGATAAGTCACTGCTATATTCAAGAGAACTAGAGTAATATAATTACTTTTAATATGTTTCTTTAATTAGTGAATATATTCCTTCTGTAATTTAATTTTAGAACTTCAAATTAAATGTTACTTAGAAACCATTAATTTATAGCAGTAAATGGATATTTTACTTAACTTTTATATTTTTAATATGAATAATTAGTAATGATTTGACTACTGAAATATTCATAAAATAAAGTATTATTCAAGCAATATTTACAGTAAGATTCAGGGGAAAATAATAATTAGCAACTGTTGAATTTCCATGGTCTTTTTCTGAAGAGGTTGATTTACCTGAATAGAAAAACATTGCACACATTATTCACATATTCTGAGGAACTGCACATATGTGTTATATATTAAAATATGAAGCTTCTTTTTATCTGTAGATTCTAGCAGTATAAAACACTTTAATGTTTTCAAAAGGTATCAAAAGCATAATTTTATCTTCAGAATTAATGATAATTGTTTTTTCTTTTTCTTTGAATCTAAGAGAAAAACCATTAAAACTCTCTCCTAAAAGGTTCTTTTTTTTTTTTTACTTTCCTTTGAGCACAACCATTTTTTTCCCTCTGAACTCAATTTTGAACATTATATTATCTAACTTCTTGCTTTGATTTTGATCATAAATAGCCAAATTGATGGTAAATTTTTTAAACAATCACTTTTATATGAAGTAATTTCTTGTAAACTAGTCACTGCTCCCTGCTCTTGTCTGACCAAGGGCATTTAGGGTGGAATTTCCATAGTTCTATGGACAGAAGCATCTTCTGTTCTCTGACTTGGCATTCCATATCCCTCTCTCTTTCTGCTATTTACTTTATTAAATTAAGATGCATTATACTTTCTAATTATAATATAAACTATTAAAGTTAATAAATTAAAATATGGTAAGATAAACCATTTGGTAAAAATTATTTAAGTCACCCTAACATTCCTACTTGCCTTTCAAAACCCAGTTTAGTCCAACTTCTGTGTGGGTCATGATCTCATGGTTTGTGGGTTTGGGCCCTGCACCCAGCTCTGTGCTGACAGTTCAGATCCTGGAGCCTGCCTCGGATTCTATGTCTCCCTCTCTCTCTGCTCCTCCTCTGCCACGCTGTGTCTCTGTCTCTCTCTCTCTCTCTCAATAAATAAATAAATAAACAAACAAATAAATAAATAAACAAACAAACAAACAAACATTTAAAAAATCCACCCAGTTTAATCTTTTAAAGTGCCTCTATGCAGTCCTTCTTTGACTGTTTATCTAGCTCAGTCCTTAATCATTCATGTGTCTGTAAACATTTATTGAGAACCCACTACCTACCAGATACTGAACAAATCTTTGGGAACTCTAAGATGAATCAGATACAGTTCTGTCCTCAGAGGCTAATGATGGGATTAGACATGTAAACAGTTAATTACAAAACCATGTTTTCACAGCCATAACAGAGTATGAAGAAGGAGCAGAGAACAGAAGTCCGTGGAGTGGTGAAATAAGAGACCAACCCTATCTGGGGAATCTAGGAAGAAGTACTCCAATGGATTGATTCAAAATGGATCCTGAAGGGTGAATAGGAATATTCTGTGCACGAAGAGGTATGACATGCATCCAAGGTGGAGAAAATCAAACTGCTGTGTAAAATGTGGAAGAGTTAGGTATGTGTGAAGAATGGAATTTAAATTTGGTAAAAGGGCATGCTGTGAGATGGGGAATAGTGGGAGTACCTTCTGTAGGATATGAGGATTGAGGAGAGAGGATTATCCTCTCTAATTACCTTTGTTCCTGATCTCCTCCTCCACCATTTCATCTCCCAGAAATTCCCATGAAAACTACATCTCAGAAGCTGTGGGAAAAGCAATGTAATTTTCAGAATGAAATTAATAGAAATTTCCTCAACACTTGTATAGGTGTCTGCTAAATCTAGAGTTTCAGAGATTTGATGGGTTAGAGGAGTCATCTTTGAGTAGGACTATCTCTCCATTAATCATACTATTCAGTCTACTTTTCTCAGATGTTTAAGTTTTAAAATGGAGAT
The DNA here is from genome assembly GCF_018350215.1 of Panthera leo. Lineage (NCBI taxonomy): Eukaryota > Metazoa > Chordata > Mammalia > Carnivora > Felidae > Panthera > Panthera leo. The sequence goes on from NC_056683.1 coordinate 90,511,396, forward strand.
AATAAAACACATTCTCACTTAGCTATTGTAAAGATCAAATAAGATAATATATGTGACACATCTCACTTAGCTATTGTAAGGATCAAATAAGATAATATACGTGAAAGTCCTCAGTAACTGGCAAAGTGCTATCTACCAATGGTATTTTATTTAAAGTGGCCCTGGATCCCAAGCTTCTCTTACTAGCCATAAAATTAATTTTTCCTTTCCGTAACTGAGCCCTTCCCTATTCTTTTTTTTTTTTTCCTTTCCTTTTTCTTCTTCCTTTTCTTCTCCTTCTTCTTCTGTTTTTGTTTTGTTTTATTTTTTTGCTTTTTGCGGGGGGGAGCTGGTAAGGGAGTTGTCATGGGCTCTGCAAACAGACTCTGAGGTGGAAAGTCAAGTATATTGGGAGAAAGTTGGCTTATGGGAGATATCCTTACAAGGAAGTGAGAAAGGCTCTTTAGGATTGTCGCCAATTGAGGAAATAGGCCACACCTTGGTCCCTGCATCAGTCAGTCCTTATCTGGGAGCCACCTCTGGGTGGGGTAGTTCCTAGCAAAGGGCATCCTGAATGAGCAAGCAGCTATGCACCATTAATAACAGAAAGCTCCAGCAACTGGGGTTTTGGATGCCTGGTTTCTTTTGAATAAAATTTGTTTCAATGTCTGAATATAGCATTTTTTCTAGTTGAAATTATTGCAACAACCAGAAAGTAAGTTTAATGTGTAAAATGCTTTATATCATGGATGAAAAATAAGTTACCTTTTATGATATTTATTGATTTTTCATGTTGGGAGGACCTCTAGAAATTACCTCGGCCAATGGTTTCAGATTCAGTGTGTGTGTGTGTGTGTGTGTGTGTGTGTGTGTGTGTGCATGTGTGTAAATAAAGGCTCCAAGTCAGTGATTTACCCAATAACATACCTATTTGTTGCAGTTTATATTAAAAAGGAGGACATTTTCATTTGTTTGTAAGTCACAACTGTTTTTTTAATTAAGCATTCATCAAAATGTTATATACATAAAATGATAAAATGATGATGCACAATGCAGCATTTTAACAGATGGCTCTTTTTGACATAGTGTTTTAGAAAAGTAACACGATGACAATTCTGCATTTGCTAGAGCAGACAGACATTTTGCAAGATGTTACAGCCACTTATATTTAAAAATCCTGGAGAACTGGGGCTGGGAATTCTGACGTCAGCCAGTTTGCCAGCCGAATTCCTCAAATAAGTATTCTTTACCATGGATGAAGACATTTAGCAATATCTGGGGGAGCAATATCTCTCCCCCATTTTGGTTGTCACAACAAACCACAGTGGGGAGAGGTGGTTGTTGCTACTGACATGTAGTGAGGGTACTGCGCAGCCCGCAGCACTAGAGAATTATGTAGCCCTAAGTATCAACAATGCCAAGGTTAAGAAAACTCAACCAAAGGTGATGACACTTTTAAAAAATTTTTAATTGTTTATTTTTGAGAGAGAGGGAGAGAGAGAGAGAGAGAGAGAGAGAACAAGGGAGGGGCAGAGAGAGAGGGAGATCCAGAATCTGAAGCACGTTCCAGGCTCTGAGCTGTCAGCACAGAGCCCCACACGGAGCTTGAACTCACAAACCAAGAGATCATGACTTGAGCTGAAGTCACACGCTTAACTGAGCCACCCAGGCGCCCCATGTGATGACTCTTAAATTGATTGTGTCAGTCCTGTATTTACAGTTGCTTGTAATTACTTCAAAATGAATACTACATACATTTTTGTATGCAACATTTCCCAAAGCGTTTTCTATGAAACATGAATCCTACCAGATAGTCTGTGAGAAAAGAGTCAAATATGCTTGAGAAAAATGCAAATTATATTACCCCCTTAAAGATTCACAGTGAAAAACCAGCATATTAAAGGTTCTGATACATCCTGCAATAAGAAAACATTTAACTTTGCATATTCCAGAATATTCTACTTTTGTTATACCATGTAACATTTTGACATAGCCTTTATAAATATTCCTAAAAAGAGGCTTCAAGAAATTCCGTCACTATGCTTTATGGTTGTCAAAGCCCTTTTACATTTGATTTCTTTAGATTCTATCAATCATTCCATAAAACATAATTCTAAATAACCTCAGCATTTCTCCCAAATAATCTTTCTATTCTAACATTTTCTTCCTTGTTCATTTCCTACAGTCAGTAAAGATTTTCCGTCAATTAAGATGAATTTATTATTTTTCTTTTTGCAAAAATGGACTATTCTTTCAGAAAATGTGTAAAATGTAAGTAAACAAAACAAAAAACCTCATAATTTCTCCAATTGTTAACACATTGTAATATTTTCAAATTTTCTTCCTGTCAGTATATTTTACACTTGATCTTAGCCAAAAGGCCGAGAAGCGATTCCTGTCAGTATATTTTAAAACAAAATAGCATTATAAATTCTTTTTATAAACTTTGATTATTTTCAGTTAATATCTTTAACATTCTAGTATTTTTAATACTATTATTACAGATTCATGATAACAGAAATGAGTAAGGTATCCCCTACTTTTCCAAAGTTCATGATAGGCCTTTGAACTTTTGCAAAAGACCTATATTAGTACCTGCTTTTGCTAACTGAAAGAAATCAAAAGAGATTTTGCTTTTACAATAAAAGGCAAAAGGTGAAAATAGCATTTATTTTGCAGCGAGCCACTCTAGAGGCAGCGCGAATCTGGAGCAGTGAGTGGTGCCGCTAAGCCTCTTCCCCATGAACTATACCCAGCATCTCAGCATCAAGCTTCCAGAGCTTTGGAACTGTGTCTTGAGTACATATGCTTCATCTTTATTTATTTTGTGCAACTGTTAACAAGATGTGTCCTAAGGTATCAGAAAAGCCTTAGAGAGGTTGTGGGTTTTTTTTTTTTGGTCTGGGACACTAAAAAAATTTCCATATAGTAATGGTAATTGTTTCTTTGCTTTATACCATTTAAGCTTATGAAAGGTTTCATAGGAATACTCTACTTTCAGATAGTAGGGGAAAGCTGTATTTAAATAATAGCTGGGGCGGGGGCACCTGAGTGGCTCAGTTGGTTAAGCACCCAACTTCGGCTCAGGTCATGATCTCACGGCTTGTGAGTTCGAGCCCCGCGACAGGCTCTGTGCTGACAGCTCAGAGCCTGGAGCCTGCTTCTGATTCTGTGTCTCCCTCTCTATCTCTGCGCACCCCCTGCTCCTGCTCTATTCTCTCTCTGTCTCTCAAAAATAAATAAACAATAAAAAAATTAAATACCAGTTGGATAACTGATTGGTGTTTCATTGCATGGCAATGTGGTGCTTTATTTAAGAAGTCCCCTATTAATGGGAAACTACTAGTTTCCTTTTTTTTTGGCTAATTTTCAGAATATGCTAGTGAACAGCTTTCTACATATATCTTTTCACACATTTTAATGATTTCTTTGGGAAAGTTGCTAGAAGTAGAATTATTGTATTAATTGGTAGGGAAAGGCATAGGTTCAGGGATGTGGTAATTGTGGTGATTGATATTTATTTTAAGGATTTGCTGCTGAAAAACTGCCATTTGGCTGTACAACTTTACATTCTCAACAGTAGTACATAAGAGTGACATTAAGTATTTTGTTAGGAGCACAACATGAGATCTATTGTCTTAACTGGTTAAGTGTACAATACACTGTTATACTGTATTCTTACATTGCTTGGATTTGTCTCTTTCTTTTCATTTTCCCTGCCAGGACCAATCCCTTATGTTTTGGCTTTCTGGTTATCATACTTTTTCACCCACTTCCATTTATTTGCTCATGAGGGCTCAACTCAAATTTTTATTTCTCTAAAAGCTTCCCTATGTCAATAAGCATCAGATCCCACACTTCACAGTTTATCATGGCCTTGTGTTTTGTTTAATTGCAGCGTATATGCCTGTCTTAACTATTTGGCCAGTTTATTAGCACTACTAGAGCCCAGATCCTAACAATCATTATGTCTCAGTCATTGCTCTAGCCCCAGGGCTACAGGAATAAAGTACACACAGCTCTTGCTGTTGAGCTGCACATGGTTTGTAGAGAAGATAAGGAATAAGCAGACTATGAAAAGCACTATGACAGCAGTAAATAGGAGTATAGACTGGGGATTTAGTGCTAGGCAGGTTTTGAAGGATGAATAGGTGTTCTGAGTAATGAAGGATAAGTAGGTGAAGACATAGGAAAGTCTACATGTTGTAAACATATATGTAAATTTGTGTGTATATAACATGTCAGGGAAAGAACTTGAAATGTACATAGAGGAGTAGCAAGAAATGAGCCTGGAGAGATTGGAAGAAAGACAACAAAAGCTAAAGGGCTGTAGGATTGCTGCTTACACATTAGGCCTCACCTTGATGATACTAGGAGTGTGGAGGGTGGATTGACTGAGGCAAGGATGTTGGGAAGCCATGTTTATAGTCCTTAGCATGCCCACAGTAAGTGAGGGGCTGGTTCCCAAACCGTGTGTGTGTGTGTGTGTGTGTGTGTGTGTGTGTTTCTGATTTGTTAAGGATTCTGGACATGTGATTTAATTCCTTGGGCCTTAGCATCCTATTTAATGAGATGATTTTGTTCACAATTATTTAAAATAATGGGAATGAGAATAGAACATATTATTTAGTGAAAATGTATCTGAAATAATAGGGAAATTATAGTTTTTCCCTTCCTGTTTGGCCTGTGTACATTTATGATGCACATATGTCCTGCCACTTCTATCTCAAGCTCATTTAATATGGTTGTGATATATAGGGCTGATTTATTTATCATTTGAGTTGCCTTCTTACTTGATTATACACAGGAGAGAGATGAATAGAGTTAGGTAGATAAGAAAGACCTCTCTCAGATAAATCATATTTTTGTCAGGAAATGAAAATCATTTTTATTCTACTGAGAGAAAAGTTTTATTTATGATGTGATTTAATTTTTAGAAATTTAATTATAGCTTTTAATATAAAGCGTGGAATCTGAAAACATAATAGTAATAACAATAGACACCATTGAATTCATTTTCCTGCATAGGGATTTCTGCTCAATTTAAGAACTCATTGTTTAACAACTGAGGCTTAAAATCACTTTATTTGCTACCTTACTCATATTTCAACCAGATAAAAGACATTGTTATTTTATAGCAATAGCTTGTTTTTTGTGTAGAGTTAAGATACTGATAGCAACTTTTCATACTTTGCCAGCTAGCTTTACCTAGTTGAAGAATAATTAACTACACTGACAAAGAGTACTCAGTAACTGGAATTACTCAGGAGAAAAAAATTCTTTAAATTCAAATTGCTGTATTATAATTACAAGCAACTTGTATTAGCTTTCTTCAAAGAATCTTATTTAAAAGCCTTAAGCAATCTTGTCATCCTCGGGAGGTAGTTTCTTCTCACTTTACGGATGGAGAAACTGAAGTTAAATGATTTGCTCAGAGTCAAAGGAAATGGTATTTGAGACCTGGTATTGAGAAAAAGTATTATGTCTTAGAAAAACTTCTAAGGCTTTACTCAGACCATTGGTCCAGATCTGCCTCACCTTCCTGGAGTGAGAACATAATCTGTGGCCCGTATGGGCTGTGTGGGGCAACCAAGTGAATTTCAAAGGATCTCTTCTTTGGTGATCAATCTCAAGACTCTTTCAAGCAATTGATATTCTGACAAAATATAAATGACAGGTCACCCAGTGTGTTTGGGAGGGGATTGTGAAGTGTTTCTCATTTGTCATATAAATATTTGAGGAGGCACCAAATGTTATCTCAGAGTTAACTATACTTATAAATTTATAAAGTAGGGATTGATATCTGACATAAGTATCAAAAAGGAGAGACCTATAATCATCTACCAGCATATAGACATTCAAGACACTCAATGATTCATGTTTCCTTAAAGAACTAAGGTGGTTCATTGGCTGGAATGTGCTTGCTGCTTATAAATAGGCATGTTAATATATCATTAAGTTTTAATAAGATTAATGTTAATAAGGTATGATAAACTAAGATAATTTCCATTCAACAATTTACTTTGGAATTTGTAGCATTTCATTTTCCTTGTATTGTTTGCCACCTCCAAGGACTCATGTAGAAAGATGTTTCTTTTTTTATGAATATTTTGGAAATGTGGTTATACATGGAGAAAAAGGAACCATTTAATGCTTCAGTTACATTAATAATTATTACCAGTAGAGTCTAACCTGGCAACTCTGACAGTAACAGTCTACAGCGAGAATCTATGTCTTGGATGAAATGTGCAAGTCTACCTCTCATATCCCTTAATGATCCTTGCATGACTAATACACAGTGACATTTAAGAAGCACTCATCTAAAACCGTTCATATTCATTTTGAAAATATTCATCTGTGGCATATTCACCAGCAAGAAATGCAGCTGAAAAATCATTAACCCCTTCTTCAATGGTGTTATAAAATGTTATGGGATTTATGCTTTCTGATCACACTCTGTTAACACGACCAACCCAATACTATAGAGTAGATTAAGGTGTTTAAAACATAATCAAAGACATTATTAGAGATGCGATCTGTAAAATTATAAGCATTTGGGAGGCCTGTAAAATGTGGATCCGAGAATATAAACCAGTATGATGGGAAGTGGTCTGAGGAGGACATTGAGAAAAGTGATTAGCATAATGAAGTGATAGAGACACGGAGATGAAAAAGGTTTGTAGGCTAATTGGGTTGCTCTGTGGTACAGTTATTACAGAATGCCTGAAAAGGTGTAAGGTGTATGCATTAACATGGTAGCCATGAGTCTCAATCATGACAGTCTTCAAGTCATTTTAAGATAGTATATTTGGAAAGATTTTGTGAGTAAAATTCTTCCATTTGACGTCATTGATTTTGCTAATAGTGATTCCCTTTTTAAAATTTCCAAAACTATGTATTAAGAAGAGTTTGTCTTACCTTTTACTCTCTCCCTCTCATTTTATACATAGAATTCTTTATCTACCTACTTGATTCTATTTTTAACTCTCCATCTTGAACTCCAGGATTGCAAAGAGAGGACTAGGGGAGTTAAGTACTCAATAAGATACCTTCATCTAGAGGTGAAGAAATTTCCAGCTTCTTTGTCAGATGTGACCAGCTTCCTTTTGATGGGAAGGAAGCTCATTACTTATCAAAACAGTCTACTACATTTTTTTTTGCCAATTAATTGTTAGAATGTTTTTCTATGTATTTAATTATGTAATTTCTATCCCCTGGTTCCCAGCAAAGTTAGGGACCTATTTAAGCCCTTCTTTATGTCATGTTTTTACTCAGTGCATATGTCAGTTTTTAAATTATAGTACCATTATTTTAATATATTTCTCTCCTTCACCTGTCCTTGATTTTCTTATTTCCAGTACCTGTTTTTGTGCCTGAGGTACTTTAGGAGGTCAACAAGCATTTGTTGAGCAGATAAGTGAATATCCTTTTTGCTGCCTGATCAGGATTGTTTCTACTGCTAGCCCATTGCCTCTAACTGGGTCTGGATTGAACTCAACTCCTGCATGTAACTGTGACCTGCCCAAATTGTACTCTGTACTAGAAATGTTCCTTTGGTCAGGTTTCTAATGGTTTGTTCAATCCCATTTAGTGTATGATGGCATCTACAGAAGTCTAAATGCCAGCTGATCAGAGATATCACCTTCCATTCCCAGCTGTAGGCACTGTAAGAGTCTGACATTCTACATGTACATTTTCAGGACCATTGGACATGAACAAAGAAGGTTAATGGAATGTCAAAAGATGTGTCCATCCTTCATGATATATTTTTGTTTTTATTGTGTATATTTTAAAATTATGGTTCTTTGAATATCCATTTTTCATTCTTTTTAAAAATATTCTCTATTGTAAGAATATGTTTTTCTTGGACAGTTGCCATATTTAGGAAGATAGCTGCAGGGAGACATGATGATCGGTATTACAGTCAGAAAAACAAGAGTCAGGACAGGGCACATAACAGAGACAAGCCAAATCACTAAAAATCTATGTATACCCACCTTATGATTAAAACAAAACAGACAGGTGGGTGGGAATAAGTGAAAGCAAGACAAAATGTGCACATGTGCTGGGTGAGAAAATGTAGACACTTTAGTTGAAATCTTAAGTAAGGTTTTGGGACTGAGGAGAGAATATATGGGATCAAATCTAAAAGGAAATTAAAGTGCAATTGTTAAAATCAAGAATTTAGTGCCATGAATAGAGATGGAGAGATGCAGCTGGGAGGGGGGAAAAGAGTGAGGAGGAAGTAAAATTAGTCACAGATGTGAGTACTTAGGAAATTCAATACTTGTTGATTTGCTGTTTGGAGCGATGGTAGATTTATAGGTTGAGCAATCAGTATTAGGGTTCAGAGTTATGGAGGAGAGACGGAGACAGAGAGAAAGTTCACTTTGGAACAGTGGTTTTCAACCTTTGCTGCATCAATGGGATAACCTGGAAACTACAACAAGTACTAATGCCTGGGTCCCACCCCTAGAAACTCTAATTTAATTGGTTTGGTGTGTGCTAGCATGCTGAGTTTCAAAAGCTAATTCTAACATGCAGCCAAGATTGCTCCATAATCACTGTTATAGAATTAGAAAAGGTGAATATTACTATTTTAGGGAAACAGCTGAAGAATAAGATGAAATTCAGAGTCTCATCAGGGTCCAAAGGCAGTTGAGAAAGGAAAGTGAAAACTACAGAGAAGAAAAAAGAAGACTAGAATTAGAAGTCACTTAGACTTGGGCCAGCAGGTGATAGCATTTTTATAAAGGAAAGATAAGAAGAATGGAAAGTTAAATAGTGAAGGGAAGTAGATATGGAGCTGAAAGCAGAATCATTATTCAGATCTTAAGTAAGGTGTATTTAATTATTTATTTAATGACTATTTACTCATACCTACTATACCCCTTACACTGATATTACAGATACAGCAGAAAACAGTAAAGTCAGAGCTGCTGATATCATGGAGCTAAAATTTTAGTGAAGGGAAGAGAGAAAGCAAGGTAGAGAGAGAAGGAGAGGAGGGGAGGTATTTCTTGGAAGAATTGTGGCTGTAGTAAATGGCACACCAGAACTGACTGGAATCAAAGAGATGAGAAACAACCTTTATGAGAGATCATTGTATTTCAAATAACGAAACATGTTTGTGACTGTTGAGACAGAATAATCCTTGGGTCCCCAAATCTCTAAAGTAGGGAGCAGACTCAGTGCCCAAAGGTGAGCTGCAAGGAGAGGGAAAGATCATATTCTTCAATGACCTTTTTACAAGTGGCCAAGTAGCCTGATGGGAAAAGTTTCCCAGTTTCAGAGACAAGGTCACAGAGAACAATGGACTGGGAAACCCCTTTCCAGGAGAAAAATCTGGGCCTAATCAAAAAGAACATCCTCCAGCCTCAGGTAGGACTTCATAATTATTATGGAGTGTTTACTACTTTGTCTCTTCTCATTCTCCTGCTCTCTGAATGGGGGTGTTTATTGTAGTTATTTTGTCCCCATTCAACTATTTGAGATGTTTGTGGGAAAGACAGTTTATTTTTTTAGTTTTTGAGAGCCTATCACACATTACCAAGAAGTCCTGGATCTTGAGCTTGATACCATGGCCAGATGCAATGTTGAGTAGCCTCCAAAGAGTGTGTGTGTGTGTGGGGGGGTCTATACGGGGCCTGTGGGAAAGATGGTGAATGGAATGCTTGAGTACTGGACGGCCGACTATGGCAGTCAGTAGTGCAGAATGCCAACTATTTCTAGTTCTTCTCCATCCTTGGCCACTCAGATTTCATGACTGTGGCTGCAGAATTGCCTAACCTATCTTGATTAATTTTGGAGGTTTTGGCAGAGACCCAGTGAGAGATAATGGTGGCCATGAATAGGGTAATGACAGTAAAAATGGAGGAAATATTTAATTCAAGATGTACACAGAAGATAAAAAGCATACAGAACTGGGGTGGGGGGGGAGGAAAAGGAAGGATCAAGGATGAGCATCAGGTTATGTCATATTGCTGTTTATTGAGATGGAGAATGAAGGAAGTGGGCAGTTTAGAAAAGACAAACACATGTTTAGCTTTGCACATTTAGAGATTGAGATGTGTATGAAATATCTAAGTAAAGGTGTTAAATAAGCAGCTTGGTATGTGAGTCTGGAGTTCAAAGTAAAGATTTGTGCTGGAGAGCTAAGCTTCTGGGAGATAAACATATAAATAGTATTTTTAGTCAGAATGCGTAAGATCCCATAAGGCGAGGAGGGAAGTTGGGCCAGGACTGAGCATGGAGAATTGTCAATATGTATAGCTTTCATATGGGGGAAGAAGGAACCTGAAAAGAAGACTGACAAGGAGTGACCAGAGGAGTAGAAGGAAAACTCAGTGAGTGGAGTCCTACACTCAGTGGCTGGACGAAGTCGTCTTTTCTGATGAGTGTTTCTGAGGGCCTGGGAGAGAGAAGTGCTCCCCAGAGCAATGTGGGAAGAAACCAGACAGAGGTGGGTTGAAGAGCTAATGGGAGGTGAGAAAGTGGAGGCAGGACAAGTAGTGCCTCTTTTGAGGAATTTGGCTATGAAGGAGAGAACAGAATATTTTGGGGTTGGGAGAGGTTTGTTTTTGTTTTTTTGCTTTTTGTTTTTGTTTTTAGATCTATGATACTGCAGCATATTTATATAAAGATAGATCTGTTTCAGTGGAAAGAATTGCTAATGGGAGGGGGGCAGGTGGGGACTTGACTAAAGTAGTGACATCTGAGAGAAGGTGGAAACCTGAGCTCACAAGGAGAGGTTAGGCTTCAATACAAGAAAGAGAAAAAATGGCTTCAGCTGCTGAGAATATAAAGCAGATCACTGACTTTCTTATTTTCAGAGAGTAATGAGATGAGGCCTTTATACTCGAGTGAGGATGAAGTATGTATAAAACTAGTTCTTGGTGAGTTCGAAGTTCTACTACTTGAGAAACATAGTAGGATTACGAGGCAGTAGTGAGCGTCTATTTAAGGTTTGTAATCATGAATTTAAAGTGAAACCAGTCAGCCAGATTGAGTCATTTTTCTTCAGGAATGTTCAGCTGTGTAGCTGTAGGCATGGATACACCATCTTATCCATCAGTTCGGGGGAGAGAGAAAGCAGGAAGGGAATTGAGAGTATTTGCAAAGCAGGGAATAAAATATTTGACCTTGATCATGTGGGCTGGACAGGAGGGCAATGGATCCAGGAGGGGACTGACAGAAGGTGAAGAGGTGACAGTATAGTCCAGGGAAAACTGCACATCAGGAGTTAAAATATTCAGTAAGTGATTGTGAATGAGCCGGTGTCTGGCAGATGATTGCAACCAATATTGCGGTAGAATGATATATCCTATTAACAGTAGCTCAAAGGAACAGGGATTTTTGCCAGCGGAAGAAATAGGTGAGAGGAAGCAGGACTATCAGGGTGGGATTTTAAGGTGAGAAACAGAAGAACTTTTCCTCAAGAAGGTTTCAGAGCAGGTCGTATGTAAACGGACCTCTTTAAAACAAGAGGTAAATAGTGTGCTGATTACAAAGGGCATGATGGAAGGGTTTGGGATGAGCTGTGGGGGGAGACAGAGGTAAGAGACTGGGACAGTTTAGGGATTTTGTGGGGTGTGAAAGTGCATAATAATTATAATTGAGAAGAAAATTTAGTGGCAAGGTCATTTGAGTAGTCTTTTTCTATAGTTGTCTCTTGTATCTGCCTTCTAGTTTCACGTGTACCCTTCTCATTACTTTTCTGACCCTAACTTGCCATCCATTTCTTTATTACATTCTCAGTTTTACTAAAGGAAGAACAGGCGTTTGCTCTTATCAGCTCTTATTACCCACGCTAGATGTCGCTGTTGCTTGCCTCCTAATTTCGGTCCTTCAATAGCTTATTCAGTGTGGCCGCGATTGCTCCCGGGGCCACCCTTTGCCTTACCCACACAAAGACACACACACTCAAGATTTAATGAGATTCTGGCGCTTATAAAACCACTGAGGTGTTAAATCGCCTAGGGTTAAACAGAGCTTCTTATGTATATATTCTATGAAGCTTATTTAGTTTTTGTCTGCATTTAGGAATTAAAAGACTGAGTGAGAACCCAAGACTGGAATTCTTCACAGAAAACACATCTCCTTTCTGTGAAAATATGGCATTTTACACTTCAATTCAAACTTAGATAATGAGCTGCCTCCTCACCCTCTGTTGTGGGGGCAGGAAGCCTGACGTGAAATTGCACTTAGGTACCTTGGTAATCTTAATGTGTGGTGAAGAAATTTCCTGGGCTGAGCTTGGGTGTGCTATTACTACATGAGGTTGTCTACTTATGGTTTCTGATCTAGAGGTACAGTACTGGATAGTTTGTTCTTTAGCCCAGAGAAGAGTGTGGAAGACCCTGTTAGCAAAGGGGAAAGTCCAGGCTGTTATTTGTGAAACTGGCAAAGGCTATAACCACCTTATTAACCAGAAACATAACCCAAAGTTGCCAGTAGCTATGGAGCCACTTTTTCTTCCTGGCAGAATCCTACTCAAGAAATGAGAGGAACTTCCAGAAGGGATAGTGAGAGTCAGGTGGGAGAGACCATTATCTTTTGGGATTTCAAAAGAAGACCAAATATTTATTCAGGTCAGGTAACCGATATTTATTGTATAACTACCATGTGTAAATACTGGGGAATATACTGGTAAACAGAATTGAATTGGTTCCAGCTTGCATGGAGCTTAATTCTACTGGTACATGGGAGAGACAGAAATTTCTTTCAGAAAACAGCTTTGCAGAAAGTAAAATATTGTGATGGGATAGAGTATGTGGGTGATGGTGACATCTAGACCTGAGTGATAAGACAGAACGAAGAGATGACATGGGTGAAGAAGTAATTTGTGCAGAGGGAAAGGTGACACTAAAGTCCTATGTTGGGAAGTCCATGGCTTATTCAAGGAAGAAAATGAAGGCTAGACAGGCCAGCACACAATGGGCAAGTACAGTGTTTGAGGTGAGGGTGGAAAGATCGAGGTTGAAGTACAGACTGTGGGCACCTTGTGTGTCACATGTACGGGGTTTAGATTTGATTGTTAGGGTAGAGGTGGATGACTGAAGGTTTTGTGAGGAGCTAGGCAGTGATTTGGTTTATGTTTGTAAAAGATCATGGAGGACATTGAGTAGAGAACTGGTAGGGCCCAGAGTAGAGAGCAGGGAGATTAGGTAGGAGGCAAGAGCGTGGTGTAGGGGGTAGAGATGGTGTGTTCAGCCAGGCTGGTTGGGGGTAAAGATTTAAGATCAGTCATTTAACAATGGGCAGTTTTGGACCATTGACCCTACTTTCAAGTCTGTATTTGAAGTTTCAGGATGCCTTTTCATCATTATTGGTCTGACATGAGGAATGGGGGGGAAAGGTGGTCCATGGTAGCAGTGGAAGAGGAAAGAGATGAGGAAGTAACCTGAAAAGGGCAGGAAAGAATTCAACAGTCATTTCTCTGAACACCACTTTCATTGCCTAAATCATTAGTGTGTTTCATTCTAGAGCAAACTTGCTAATACTATTTTTAAGATGAAGTTGACATTTTGTGTGTGTGTGCGCGCGCGTGTGTGTATTTCCCCTTTCATTAAACATGACACAAGCCAAAAACAACCATGCCAGTAGCACAACAGCCACCAGGACATCTCTGGTGGCTGAGGCATGGGGAAACGACCACGTCTTTTGATGATCTCTGAGAGACCAGGGGAGAGAAATCTAATTTGAGCTGTGTTAACCTTTACCTCATAAATTCCAACATATCTGTGTGTGGGATCATAGAAAGGATTGGTAGTGGTGGTGTGCCTGTGTGTGCACACCCACATGTCTAAGTCAGGACAAATGTATCATCGTATAATTCACTTTCCGGGCAAATGGGCCCATCATTTACAAACTCTTACTATCTGTTAGCACTCTATTCCCAGATTCATGTCTAATACCTCAATTAATTATCATGTGAGCACCATGAGCTACATGGTATCAGTATACACATTTCACAGATGAGGAAGTTGAGATGTAGAATGATGAAAATCACAAGACTAGTGGGTGGCAAATAGGAATTGAAACCCACATCTGCATTTTCAGTAATTATGCTGTACTACCTCACAAAGTCTTTTGTTAGTTACGTATCTCTAAAGTGACATTTTTACTAATATACAGTTACAGTTTGTGAATTTTTAGCTGTTTATTCTTTATAAAGAAAGCTTTTTTAAGAGCAAGAAGTACATTTCTATTATTTTTAGTAACCAATCATTTGTTGTACTTATCATATGATATACAATAATACAACCACAATATTAATCTTTAATAATTCTAACTACCCTAATCTATCTCTTAAGTAATATTTTTATCTGGTGAATCCATTAGAATTATGAGGTTTTTCATTATACAAGCAGACAAACAAAAGACTAGTTATACCCTCATAAAGTATTCTTTTCATATGTAGAACACAACACATATGGCAGTGCTGGCGACATTGAACAATAAATTAAACCCTCCGTATATCAGTCAGGGTTCTATGTTGTGAGCATTAGAAGCTGACGCTCCTTAACTTCAGCAAAGAAAAATTTGCTGGTAGGCTGCCAGGAAGCTCACTGTTTGCTGGGAAGCCTAGAGATTCTGTAAACTGGCAGGAATGCAGGCAGGTTCAGTAGCAAGAACAACAGCCAAGGTCATATGGCAGGAATGGCCTGGTTAGGACACCCCTCCCAACCTCTGCTGCTACCACACCTCCCCTGCCATTACCCTGGACATTGGATTCTGCCGTTGGCAGTGGGAGAATGAACTGTCCCTGCTTCTTTCTATTACTTGCCAACAGTTCACAGGGGCAGACAAGATCATTAGATTGGCTAAGACTGGGTCATCTGCCCTACCTGCCAGTGGCAGGGAGAGGTAGCCTGTGATAGATTTTTAGAGAGAGAGAGATAGGGAAATGAAGCCTTACTTTTCAGCAGGTAGGAAAGTATTTCAGATGCTGGGCAATTAAAGGAATGACACGTATCTATTAAACTATAAAAGTAACATATTTTTAGGCATTAAGTGCTCACAAAGAATTTTTCAGGTCTCTTGAAAAGGCAACATAATTCTGGAAAGAAACTACTTTCCTATAGTATAGACTTCAATTATCTCAAAATAGCTACTGAGCTGGGGAGGGGTCACTTACTCTGCATTTGCATACAGATGATCTTGCCAGCCATTTGGTTCTGTGTTGAGAATTCCAATATGACATTCGGCAGTTATTGGAACAAAGACCGAGTTTGCGTCTTCCTTCCATTTATTTCATTTATCTCTGATAGGCTTTGTGGGAACAGTTTGTCTTTAATCCAAGCCATCAGAAAGGCTTTTACACGTTCCTTCTGGCGATGTCTGATTTTCAGTGTTCTTGGAGTAATCAGTTGGAATTTTTTTTTAATTGAGCTCATTCAAAAGCAACTCCTCCCCTCAAAGGAATGTTATGTTTTTGAATTTTATTGTTTTGCTCAGAGATTAAGCATTTGTATCACCATATTTGAAATGTACTGTGCCAACCTATTAGTACCACAATAAAATTGATGTGGCAATGTTTTAATTCACACAGTAATTTTAGTGTTTACCCCCCTAGCTTTAAATGCAAAGTGACCAGAGGACATGCAAAAGCCCATACAAGATCTTTAATGTAGCATGTTTCCTTTCATTATGCTGCAGTTTTATTCTGATGTGATAGAATCCTAGTTGAATTGGGTCTATTAAAAATGAATAAAATAGCATTATTACAATACCGACAAAATAAAATTAACAGTGCTAAATGTTATGGAAACTGCAACTGTCAGCACAAGGCATTATAGGAACTGTAATAGAATTAAAAAAAAAAGCTACTCAAAGCAACCAAGCATTAATCTTGTCCTAACAGGGACACTCAGTATAGTCTAGATACAGTGGGATTTGATTCATAAATCACTTATACCCCACTCAATTGCAAAATCCATGAAATTTATGTGATCCTGAAAAAATAGATTAATATTATCCAGGCCTCCTTAGTCTTTCTTCCTTCAACACACACATAACAACCTGAAATTCATTTTTGTAGTTTGTAAGTATACTGTACAGGGAACCCAAAGGGTCAACCTCAAATAGATTTTTAAAAGAGGCTCAAAATATAGTACAAGTTAGAGGGAGAAAATACAGTATTAATGTATATAAAGAAGTGAATAAAAGATTCAAGTAAAGAAATTCTTAGCTGTGGATATTTCAGAAAAAGTGTTTTCATTGGAAAGGAAGTAAAAAAGACAGTTAAAATAAATATTTTACTCTTTCTGCATATACTAATTAGTTATTGGTTCTTGGCTTTTACTAACTCTCCTATTTTGAGTACTTTTCACATGCCAGACATTGCGCTAAGCATCTTATATACCTTATCCAGTTTAATTTCTCAGTAGCCCCATGAGGTAAGTATCACTAGTTCCACTGTAAAAGAAACTAAGGCTTCAAGAAGTTAAGAAGAAAATAAGTAACTTGAAAATGAGTAACTTAGCATTCGACCCTACCTCGGCTTCAATGTTTTTTTCCCTATGTATATTACTGCCCTTGATTATCCTATTTCCTTTAATGCTCATGGAATGCTCAAAGCCATGCTAAGTCTTACTATGTGCTACTTGAGTACAGGAATCATATTTACAATTTTTATACACCATTCTTACCTAGGACAGTGCTTCAGAGGCTCTCAGAAAACAGTTGAAATTATGAAGTTATTGATTTTTCCAGCTGTGCAATAAACTCCCAGTTATAATCATTAGAGTCTTTCTACTGTGAAGTTCAGGCTTATGTAATATTAGATTTGAGGCTACATTTTGAAATTAGGTAGTTTGGGCAACCTCAATAGGGAGAAAGTACAGGTTTTGATGGACTATTACAATCATGACTAAGAAAAAAGGCCTGATGAGGTCACACTTGAGACCTTTCTTCATAACAACAACAAAAAAGAATATTTCATCTGAGTGCTCTACTGCTTTCTAAAATGTTAAACAAAAACTGCTTTCTAAAATGTTAAACAAAAAATTTGGTTTACAATGGGGATCCATATGTAGGCAAATTCCATACTACTGAGATATGTCAGTAGAATGGGACACAAGAAGTGATGCCTACTTTGCTAATATGCTTCACCTTGACCTAGATGTTAGTCCTTTTCCCTACTCTGCATCTGATACTTCTACTTCAATGTAGGAATGAGTTACTTAATTTGTTTTAATTCGCAGTTGACAAAGAAAAACCCACATTTCCATTATCCAACTTTCTCAATCTGTTTGTTAAAAAAAATCAGTTCACAGAAAACATTAATTTTTCTAGTATTAATATTCGTAATGAAAAAGGGATATTTTTATAGAAATGTCCTAATTTTTTGTCATGAAATTTGGGAAACCAATATATAAGACAAATAGATTGTATTTGCTATATACAATTATATACCTAGGCTATTAGAGTCAAGACTGAAATTGTTACAGAGACTCCTTCACTGGGTTATACTTTCATTCACTGTGAGATTGTGTAAGGGCATTATATTACATCATATTACATTATTAAATGTTTGAAAGTGTTTTGAAGAGATGAGATAATTTTGCCAAGAAATAAAAGGAAGGAGGGTATAAAAGCTCAGCACTTAGAGAATATATTTGTATTCAAAGTTGAATGTGAACAATCATATTCACTGTTTTCTTTTTTCAAATACTTCACCTGGCATGAGGTATTTGCATTACATATGAGTGCCATCAGTTGAAGTTTTATCTTTAGTTGAAATAAAGCCTATATGAAGAAAATTTTCTTGTTTATATTAAGATTGTTGGTTTAACCTTTTATTGTAATAGGAGATTAACTATAGTCTCCTTGTGTTGGAGGACTACTTTTGATGGTAACTGGATTAAGGGGAGCATGTATGTTACTTTATATGGGGTCACCTTGTTGCCATTGTTCCAAAAATATTAATTAAATGCATATTCTGTGTTATACATGTGCATGCTATAGTGCAGGAATATAATGATGAAAGCAATGTTATCATTGCCCTAGAGAATCTTATAAATAAGGCTGTCAGAAAATTTCCGCTTAATAGGGCATTTGCTGATGATGTACCCATAGAAAGGTCAGAATAGAAAGGTGGGACCACTAGCCAACCTGAGGATTCAGATAGTCTTCCTGGAAATCTGAGTTTTGAAAGATTATAAAGGGAAACTTTCTTATCAACAAAGATAGGTATTATGGTTATAAGCCATTTTATTTTATTCTGTATAAATAGGGATGGATATTTTATTTGTTTTATTTACCCATTCTTTGTTCACATCTCAAATAAAATAGTATAACCAGGCACAATTAAGTTAGCCACTTACCTACAGAAACACAAACTGCTGATGACTCCTAGTTATGTTCAGTTTTCAGAACTAGTACAAGTATCTCTATTTTTCAGAGTGTAAGGCTAGGATAGAGAAAGAGGAGAGGAGTTTCCCTATAACGCCCCTACCCCAAAACTGACTTTGAAAATACTTATCAAAGAGGGAAGCCAACAGAGTGGTAGGTGTAGGAAGGACACTTGGCAAAACATTTCTGTCCATTACCATACAGGTTTTTGTTTTGTTTTGTTTTGGGGGGGGGGGGTTGTTTTGTTGTTCTTTTAATCACTATAGGGATTCTGGAGTATTTCTTGGTATCTTCCTCTTAATATGTTATTTTCTGTGCTATTCTCACCTCATCTGAGGGAATTTAATACTTAAATCCATGTATCTATATTTGAAAGTTACTGATACATGCTTGTTAAATGGCCTAATTCCAGCAAGAAAAATAAATCCAGGTAACCCTTTATTTGCTCCTCTTTTCTACTTCCATTATGTTCATTATGACTGAGGTCTGTTGTCCATAATCCACAAGTTTAAAGCCCATGCCTCTCACCAACCTTTAAAAATCTTTTCTTTTCTTTTTTCCTTTTCTTTCTTTCTTTCTTTCTTTCTTTCTTTCTTTCTTTCTTTCTTTCTCTTTATTTCTCTCTCTTTCTTTCTTTCTCTTTCTTTCTTTCTCTTTCTTTCTTTCTTTCTCTTTCTTTCTTTCTTTCTTTCTCTTTCTCTTTATTTATTTCCTTTTCTTTCTTTCTTTCCTTTCTTTCTTTTTCTTTCTTTCTTTCTCTTTATTTCCCTCTCTTTCTTTCTTTCTTGCTTTCTCTTAAAAATTTATATATTTTAAAAAATTATTCCAGAAAATTCAGCATGTGTATTTTTCCAATATAAATTTAATCAATGTTTTACCCTTTTCCAAAACAATGTAAAGAACTTAAAATCTTTAAATGCAATTACTGCTCCCCTAACTTTGTTATTATTGCCATGTATTTAGTTTTATATTTTGTCCCTCTTTTTCTTTCTTTCTTTCTTTCTTTCTTTCTTTCTTTCTTTCTTTCTTTCTTTCTTTCTGATTTCCTTTCCTTTCCCTTTCCCTTTCCCTTTTCCTTTTCCTTTTCCTCTTTTTCCTTCTCCCTTCCTCTATTCCTTCTGTACTTCTTATGTATTTGCTATATGACTCACATTGTGAATAGGTATTGAGGATTTAACAGTAAGTAAGCTGATATGTTCCCAAGCACATGAGACTTCCATTCTGGTGGAGCAGATGCTCAAGGTAACAACAGTGTAAAGTAAAGAGTATGTTAGGTGATATATATCAGGAGAACATGATCTAGTATAAAAGTATATACTGATAGGGAAAGTCAGGAAAGGATTACCAAAAAATGGAGTGTACTAAATTCAGACATAAAGGATGAATAAGATGTTTAGACATTACACAGTTTCCCAGCCCTTAATCAATTAATGGATTCAAGCAGTGACCATCATTGACTGTTTACATTATAATAACAGAGACAAGTAGACATTATATATCCCCTGATATAAGAATACTATACAACCTATGATGTAATAATATAGTCTTGGGGGGAAAAAAGAATCTGATTCTGAATGAATCTCTAGATCCAATTACCAAATTATAGCAACTATGGTGGACAGAGGAACATGTTAAATGATACAACAGGGATGCAATCAGAATCATCCAGGGTTAGGGAACTCTATAGGACATCTAATCCATTTCCTTCAATTGATAAATTGCAAATGATAAAAGAGAAATTTGAGATTAAAGGAGACTTAAGAGATTTATCAGTCACAATGTATTAAACTTATTTGGATCTTGAGTCACATAAAGAAATTATGAATATAAATAATTTCATGTGTATGGAATTTATGAGGCAGTTGGATATTTGAACACTACTGGATAGTTGAAGGTTTTAATTAATTTTAAAAATATGAAAATTATAATTATGGAAAAGTAGTCCTTTTAATTTAGAGATACACAGTGAAGATTTTTTATGGATGAAATAATATGATGTTGAAATAATATAGGATGAGTAAGTGGATGAAGGTATGGATGAAACAAGATTGGCATGAGTTAATGATATTTGAAACTGAGGAATGGAAAATAGGGCTTTATTAAACTATTTTGTCTACTTATGCGTATGTTTAAAATTTCCTATAAAAATTGAATAAAAAGATAAAAGGCATATATCCCAAGGTTTACAAATTAGCCATGCAGAGAGGAAAAATATTTCTGGCAGAGAAAACAGTATACATAGATATCCAGCCAAAGGTAAGGGGGAATGCCGTTTTCAAGGGACTGAAAAACTCAATATGGATAGAATGAGAAAGAAGAAGAAAAAAGAAAAAATCTGGATGTATCCAATCATGAAGGATCTTGAAAGCCACATTAAAAGTTTGGATATTATTCTTAGGGCAATAATAAGCCATTGAAAGATCCTCAGCAGGAGTAACCTAATTACTAGGAAAGTTACAGCTTGAAAATGATTTTGAAGAAACCAAGAGAGATACTATGGAACTAGTTGGTAGACAGTTGCATTAGTGTGGGAAGGTGATGGCAGATGAGATGGAGACCAGATGGAATTGAGAGATGTGGGGGAAGTAGGTATGAGAGATGTGTGACGAAAGGGAGCAGAGGTGATTTCCTAGGTTGCAGGCTTGGATGGCTGGGTTGTTTGTGAGGCCTTACTGAAATCAGGAACATCAGATGAAGAGCAAACTTGGAGGAAAACATGAGGAGCTCTCTGGAAAGACTGAGTTTGAGGTAGTTTTGGGTCATTTAAGAGTAGTTGTGCATGGGTTAAAAATTCAGAGAAGATACCTGTGGTTGGGAGTAGAGATTTGGGAATTATCAGCAACACGTCTTTTATCAAATAATTCAAAGAGAATATGTCCAATGCAAAGAGAAGAAAACAGGGGATAGAACTTTAGGAATACCAGCATATAGGGAATGAGTAGAGGAAAATGAGCCTATAAAAGTAGAAAGAATGATCATAAATGGAGGAGGAAAATGAGGCTAATGTAATGTCATGAACACCAAGGGCAGGGAGCATTTCAAAATACATTGTGATTAGTGGAATTGAATTACAGAGAGGGCCAACTAAGGAAAGAATTGAAGATTGTCTATTGTATTTAAGAAACTTCCCTTTTATTCTTACTTTGTAAATAGGCTTTAAAAATGTGAGTAATGAGTATTAAATTATCAAATGCATTTTTTTCTGCCTGTACTAATGAAACAATAAAAACAACAATAATAGTGACTAATTCTTATAAAAAGCTTACTATGTGCCCAGCATTATATTTGAATGCTTCATATATTAATTCATTGTATTAGAGTCCTGTAGGAAACAAACACAATATGGTTAATTAAACCTAATTTAATTAAGGGACTATTTATGATGCTATAGTCAGGAATAAAGGAAACCAAAAATGGATGGTGAAACTCTTTGGGGCTAATAGCAGTAGGAAACTATTACCACCTCTTAGCTTTAAGGTGCAGGAAAAGACAGTGGTCACTGGAACCTGGTGAGGAAAAGTCACCAAACAGGACTCACAGCCTTAGTTGTAGGGATGCAGCCATTGCTAAACAGTGTCCTGAAGTGGAGGAGCCATTTGAATAAATACTAGTATTCTTTCTTTCCTGACCAACGAATCTCCCACTGGTGCTTGAAACCTGCAGAGAGAAAGAATGCTAATGCCTGATAGTTGCAATCCATGCAGGTCAGCCTCCTGAGACACAGATCAGAGTGCAGAAGGCAGGAGAGTGGATCTGGAGGAGCAAATGTGAAATGTCTAGCCATTTGTTCTTCACAACATTCCTAAATAAGTGCTATTATTTTTACCATTCTACAGATGAGGAAACTGGGGCACTCAGAGTTAAATCATTTGTTCATGGTGACATGGGTAGTACTAAAACTAGTTGTGTGCTTACCTCATTATTTTTTATCTTTTCTTCTTTACTCATATGTGTAAGGTTGTAAATACTGTTTCTGATGCATTCTACCCAGGCTGCAGTATAGCAATGGGTGCATCCCTAAAATTTTAAAACTTTATGTTTATTACAATAATTAAAATATTTGGGTTTATTTATATAGTCATTTTTTTTTGCTTTTTATTATCCTAGTTATTCTATACTTCTTTTATCTTTGTTCTTGTCTTCTTTTGGATTATTTGATTATTTTTCTCTTTTAGATTTTTCATCTACCAGTTTGTAAGATGTGGCTTCTTTTATGTATTTTTAAAAATTATTCCAGAAAATTCAGCATGTGTATTTTTCCAATATAAATTTAATCAATGTTTTTACCCTTTTCCAAAACAATGTAAAGAACTTAAAATCTTTAAATGCAATTACTGCTCCCCTAACTTTGTTATTATTGCCATGTATTTAGTTTTATATTTTGTCCCACTATAAATTATTGTTTAAATTAATATATCCAGATACTTATGAGTGCCTCTGCATTTTATTTCCTCTTATTTCTCAGATTTTCTTACAGGGTCATATTCTTTTTGCCTGATGTATATCATTTAAATTTCATTTTAGTGAGGGTCTATCAGTGAGCCGACCCTAATGTTTTCATTGTATAACAACATCTTGTTTTGTCCCTTTTTGGTAAGATATTTTTACTTGATATAGAATT
Source organism: Panthera leo (assembly GCF_018350215.1). Lineage (NCBI taxonomy): Eukaryota > Metazoa > Chordata > Mammalia > Carnivora > Felidae > Panthera > Panthera leo. The sequence continues at coordinate 90,534,353 of NC_056683.1, forward strand.
CTAAAACCACTTTTTTAAATGTTTACTTATTTACTTTGAGAGAGAGAGAGTGAGTGGTGGAGAGAGACAGAGAGAGGAAGAGAGTGAATCTTAAGCATGCTCCATGTTCAACATGAAACCCTGCATGGGGCTGGAGCCCTATATAGGGCTCAATCCCACAGCCCTGGGATCATGACCTGAGCCAAAATCAAGAGTCAGATGCTTAACCAACTGATTGAGCCACCCAGGCACCCCACTTGATATAGAATTCTAGACTGAAGTTTTTTTGTTTTTGTTTTTTGTGTTTTTTTTTGTTGTTGTTATTATTTATACATTGAAAATATTCCACTTGCTTCTGACATGCATTGGTGCCATTGAAAAGTCTGCTGTCAGTATAGTTATAGTTCCTTTAAAAGTAAATCTGTTTTTTCATTCTGTTTTAAGATATTCTCTTTTTCTGTAGTCCTACAGTGATTTGAGTAGGGGATAGATATCTCTTTATTCATCTTGCTTGATGTTTACTAAGACAGAGAATTTAACTGATTAAAATGTTAGACTTTCTCATTCTCTCTTCTGTATTTCAACATTTCTTCATTTCTCTGTGTTCCTGTGCTGCAGTTTTCAGATCTGTCTTACTGTTTAAAGTTTCTAATTTCAATCATTATATTTTTCATTTGTAGAAATTGCTTAATTATTTCTCAAATATGGCTGGAAATTTTAAAGTCCCTTTATCTTTATTTATATTACTGATCCTTTCATTATTTTTTAAAAACATAATAAAAATACTTATTTTATATTCTGTCCAGTAATTTCAATATCTGAACTATTTTTATGACTGATTCTGTTCTCTATTTTTTTTTGTCAATTTGGTGACTTATTTATATTTTATGATTTTGGCTGGAAGACGATATTTCTTGGAGTTTAATATATAGGAATAATTTGAGATCTAGGAAAGAATTAAGTTCATGCAGAGAAGAGTTTCATTTTCTTCTGCTAGTTGTAGGCCAGAAATACTTGAAATTCTTAGCTCGAGGTTTTTCAGATTAAATAAGTAGTATAAATTTAGATAAAACCCATGTGAGGTCTAGATTGTGGTTAAAAATTCTCAAGGGTGTTCCCCTTCACTTAGAATCAACATAGTTCTTGGGGTGCCTGGGTGGCTCAGTCAGTTGAGCATCCAACTTAGGCTCAGGTCATGATCTCTGACTTTGGGTCAGGTCATGATTTCATGGCTTGTGAGTTTGAGCTGTGTGTCAGGCTCTGTGCTGACCTCCTGAAGCCTGGAGCCTGCTTCTGATTCTGTCTCCCTATCTCTCTGTTCCTCCCCTGTTCATGCTCTGTCTCTCTCTCTCAAAAATAACAAAAAATTTTTAAAAAATGTTTTTAAATAAAAGAAAAGAATCAACATAGTTCTCTTTGTAGTCCCATTTTGAAGGGTAAATGGTTGGCTAGAATTATTTTAACCTCATTTTCACCACTCTGTTGGGATCACAGCCCTTTGAAATCCAGCTTTATGGGGAAAGATCTCTTCATATTCTCCAAGTTAGGAGATGCTGGCCTTTTTTTCCTTCTCCTATCTACCCTCCCCAATTTTAAAGCCAATAAAAACTGAATTGAAAATGTATCAAGATTTGGCAAATGCTCACAAGGTGAAAGCCGACTTTATCTTGTGGGTTTTTGCCTTCAGTCAATATTCCTTTCTTGTCACTTCATAGATATATTTAAGATTTTACTTGGTCCTTTTTTGTTTGTTTGTTTTTGGCGGAATTATTGAAGATTCAATCAGGGCAGTGAGGTCACCAGATTGCTTCAAAGTAAGTTGGCAATATCCAAGACCTTGGGAAATCTTGATGCTGTATCTCAGAGGATTGGTAGGTAGTTTAACTTAGATGGTAGTTGGTTAAGGAGGGAGAGGTGAGTGAGGCTATGTAGTGGTGAAGAAAGGAGTTCAGGGCTGCCAGTCTATATCTAGGCCCATCCTAGGCCCTTTCTTTCTTTCGTGCATCTACAGAGTCCACACCTCAAAACTCTACCAGATACCATATATCTACAATCTTAATTTTTATTCATTATAGATTAAAACACTGAAAACTTCTTAGAGCCCTTTGAAACCAAATTTTACTCTGTTCAAGATTCAGAGCCAGGTAATAAACCTTTATGTGATCTACCAATTTCACTGACTACTGGATATTTTCCCCCAATATTCTATTATTGTCTTTATTATATTCCAAGTTATAATACCTTGTGAGCTCACTGTTAGTCTTGGATCTCTTTGAGCTAAACTGGCCTTTTTGTAAGCAGTCCTCCCTCTGACAAGAGATGCCATTTCCAGATCTGTGGATTCAGCATAGCTGAATGGAACAGGCAGCCCAGCAGGAGCAGCAGCAAACCGTAAAATCCACAATTTTAAAGTGTCAGGATAAGTATTTCATGGACCCATCCTGTTACTCTAAAATCAGATCAACTGGGAACATACTTTCCAGCCAAATTTTGACAGGTGCAGCTACTGCCATGGCTCTGCTGTTCTTTCTCTAATCTGCCCATCTGCTCCCAGGATTCCTCTGTTTCCCTCACAAATATTCCCTCTTCTGCTTTTGTTAGCCTCAAATATTCCACTTTGTCATTTAAGACAAGATCCACACAAATAAGTCAAAGCAGACAGGAACAGAGCTATTATATGTAATTAGAGTAGTAAAGGCAGCCAGTCTAAATAATTCCATTTTGCAAATTGGTTTTCTTGTGTATATCAGTCTTATTTATCCAATATTCTCTGGTTTTTTGGAATTTTGCTGACTGTACATAAACAAATAAGATAGCTAATTAAGTTGTTAGGAATGGATAAAAAATGTTTAAATGGATTTATTCATATAAAAGTTTTCCATGAGCATTATCTATGTACTAAAAACTATTTTCCTTCGTAGTAAACAAAAACACATATTTTGTGCTTTGCAGAGTTAATCAAAATCAATATTTATCCATGACATATTTATTATTATTAAATTTTGGCATGTGTTATTTTGTTAAATTTTTAGTAAGAATCACAAAAAAAATTGCCATAGTACTGGTTATGTTATATAACCTTGTAGGCTAGATTAGAAATAGTTACAGGCTATACAAAAAGAGGAGGTGGGCTAAATTTCACCCATGGGCCAGAATTTGCTAACCTCTGCCTTACAACAATCTTATAAGAATGAGTTATTATTCTCATTTTTCAGAAGGACCGGACCAGGAGAACTTAGGTCAAAGTAGCAGAGCTTTCAATACATTTCTAAAATTTTTTCTCTTGTTTTACAAAAGCCTATCTGACTCAACTTTTCTCTGTTGTGCAGGATTTTAGGAGCAGCAGGGACAAAAACTGTAATGTTGGATGGAAAGTTAGGAGTTTGGTGGACTCCCAAGGCAAATGGCACCTATATGTTTTTAAAATCCTGTGTCTGTAAAATCATCTCCTCTCTGGAGTTGGGGACTCATGTAGCTGGTTCCTCTCTACCTTCCTGAAAGTAAACTAGGCTGATTCCATCCCAGATCTTGAGATGAATAGTGAAATGAATTAAATGTGTCTCCTACCTCTTTTTCTCTGGCTAGTCAAGCACTCTTAGGCTTTTAGTGTCTTCACATTGTCTCTAATGCCCTAGGAAACTCATATGCAAGAAGAAATCCAATATCATTATATAGATTGTTAATAAATGAGGAAAAAGATGTTACTCTTTCCAAGTGTTTACAATTTTACTGGGGAAAAAGTCCTACACCATAATATATAATATCTTATTGCTATTTCTGTTATCCATGAGTAGTGCAGGTGAGAAGAATATTTTTAAAGTTTCCATAAACAGATGACCATATTTTATACCTGCTCTATGGACTCCTCTATACTATGGACTTTAATGTTCCTAAATTTGAATGTATTACTTGGTTCACTGGTAAACTCTTATCCATCTCAGTGGAATCTTATATTTTTAACTACTAAAAGGGTAAAGTAAGGCCTAAATAATTGCCTATGCAACTATTTCAATGAAATAATAGTTTGTATTTTAGTATGCATCATATTTTCTAGGTAGTTTCATACCACGGTGCAGTAAGTTGGTATTTGTGAAGTATTCATAAGCTCGATAAAAATATAACCCCAAAGACAGCAATATCAATGATTTATACAGTATAGAGAAATACGACCCAGACATTTTGTAACACTCTCTTTTCCAGTGTCAAATGTAGAAGTTATATGTGAAAATATATTGAGAACAGGGTGGTATATGTAGGGGTGTGTGTGTGTGTGTGTGAGAGAGAGAGAGAGAGAGAGAGCGTGCACATGTGCAAGCACTGTACTCACATGGGCACTCATATATGTGTAGGAAAGGACAGTGTGTCAGTTATCTGTTGTTGTAACAGACTACTCCCAAACCTAGTAGATTAAAGTAATAACCATTCATATGTTGATGATTCTTCAATTTAAGCAAGGTTCAGCTGGCAATTTTCTGCTGATCTTGCCTGGAGTCACTCCTGTGTCGGTGGTCATCTAGTGGTTCATTTGTGGCCTGCTGGCCCATGATAGCATCACTTACATGGCTCGGAGTTATCTGGGTCTCTTGACTGAGGCTGCTTGGTTCTTCTCTATTTAATTTCTCCAGCAGGATAGTCTGAGCTTCTTACATGGTGGTAGTAGTATTCCAAGAGCACATGCCCAGTGTTTTAGCACTTATTAAGCCTCTTGTTGTGTCATGTTTTCTATATCTACTGTCCAAAGCAAAGCATATGCATATACTGAGAGTCATTGTGGGAGAGGACTGCACAAAGATGTGGATACCAGGAGGGGCAATTCATTTGGGAGTATAATTATGGTTATAAGGTTTCCCTTCAAAATTTATGCTGAAAAGACGAGCTTTTTTTTTTTATTTTCACAGAACAAATAGATCCATAATGGATGTTTCACAACTTTATATAACTGCTTTCAAGTATTACTGTGTTTAATATTCTGTGCTGTGACATTTTAAACAATTATAGTTGTTTTCCTAAGATGTCATAGCCTGGCATGAGGGTAGGGAACATGTAGGGAAGCTACATTATAGTTTAGAAGCAGCACCATCAACGCTTTATAGTGTTTCAGAGAATTTTGGTTGAAAGCATGAACTTTAATTGCCAACCCTGCCACTTGCTGTCTTGGACAAATGCTAAACCTCTCCATCTCCATTTCCTCAGCTGTAACAGTTAATAGCAAGAGTTTGAAGGACATTCACATACCTCTCCCAATGACATGCTCATATTAAACCCTGAAAAAACATTGTCTGGTATGATTATTTAATAGTAGTAGAGAAAATTTCCCTGTGTATTCTTCCTAGATTTTTCAATTATTCTTTATCCAAATATCTGATCAGTCTTTTCTTTACTAAATTAAAAGTAGTTAACTTATATATTACATACAGGCACCACCACCACCAAAGACAAGTAGTTCTATTCCCAGTAGGCTCCATTTCCAACTGGATCTGTTTGCTGGCTTGCATATACTTCATTCTCCTGAAATGAATTGACATTACTTGGGGATCAGGAACTTTTTTTTAGATATTTAGATATGTATTCCTATCTCTCTTATAAAGCCCAAGGTGTCAGATTAATGGAAACAACTGGAGATTTGGAATCAGGGAGACCTGTGTGGAAATCCAGCCACTGTTACTTACAGCTATATGACTCTGAATTTCAGTTTTTCATCTGTGAAATGGGGCTAATAATATATACTTAGCAAGGTTGTGAGAATTCAAAGGGATAATGTTTATAAAATGCCCAGCACATAGCCAGGCGGAATAAATGGTAATCCTTACAAATAAATTTAAATGTACTTTTTCAGGGTTATGTGGATTCATTATCTAATCACAGTTTAAAAAATGAGCCTGTGACACCTTGGTGTATGAAAATATTTCTGCTGCCAAAGCTATCACTGTAAGTTTTAATCAAAGATTCCAGATAACTGTGATTACTTTGCATTTCTGTGTCAAGATTGCCTGAGGACATATCCAAGAACAAATAGCCTACTGTCGGATGGAAATACGGAAACAGACTTTGGAACGCTAGCATGCAGCTAGCTCACCATGACTGTTTCTGAAACACTTCAAAATTACTCCAAAAAACATAAAAGACAGAAGGAAACATCAGGGAATATTTATGGAAAATAATCAAGAGAAGATAAATTAGCTTAAGAAATGTTCTATAATAATTTTCAACTTATATGCTTTTTCAAATGAATATAATCATTTTAGGATTTCAAGGAAAACTATACAAAGTAAAACAAATATCTAAGCACAAATTGAACAAAACCCCATTCCCTCCTCTACCCTAAAGACATGGCCTAGTTATGTTCAGTCTACTTTAAAGTAGCATTAACTCCTTAAAGCCTTCAGGTTAGTATTTAGTAGACTATATCTTCACTATATTTAATGGAATCCTAGTAGATGCATAGCATTAAAGATCTTCTTAGAAACACCAGGATTCTGGAAGGCCATGGTATAGAGGTGATAAAAGATATATTTACCTTACCAACAAATTTCAGTCAGGTTTCTTGGTTCCCTTTGACCTAAGGTGGCTGACTTGGGAACCTGGGAATGTAGCCTGTAGGGGTTAGCACTTCTTAGATATAGAGTTGAACAGAGGAAGGGTCCAGTTGCAGAATGAAATGGGATGATCAGGGTATGTTTTATTGTGAAGGAGAGCAAAGAATGGAAAGAAGTCAGGAAACCAATCATATAGACATCCAGGGGCAGAGCAGTCTAGGCAGAAGGAGCAGTAGGTGCAAAGGCCCTAAGGGGGAGTGTGTTTAGCAAATTCTGGGATGAGCAGAGAGGCCAGTGTGACTGAAGCTGACTGAATGAGGAGAGGGCCAACTGGAGAGGTCTGTGGGTCATTACAATGGTTTTGAATTTGCCGTGTGTGAAGTGGAAAGCCTTTGCAGGGTTTTGCAGAAAGTGACATTGCATGACTTATGTTTTGAAAAGATCCATCTGGCTGCTGAATGGAAAATGATCCATGAGGATAAAGTCAGGGGAAGCAAGAGTAGAAGCCTATAAACTAGTTAGAAGGCTTTTGCAGTAATCCTGGCAGGAGATGATGGTGGCTCAGACAAGGCTGGTACAGCAGAGACGATCAGAAGTGTTGTATCTAATATATTTTGAATGTAGCATCAATAGGATTTCCTAATAGAAACTAACAAGGGCTTTTTGGCATGTCAACTTCATTTTAGTGTTGTGAATCACTTATTCCAAATTTCTAATAATTAGCTGAGCAAACAATTATAATCCCTCCAGCTGCTCAAGGCAGCACACTGAATCATGCAGTGATGCATTTGACCTTCCAGACACACTAGAACTGAGGCAGAAAGGGCAGGGAAAGACAGGGTTTGAACATTGACATCCTCTTGTAAGGTAACTCCCTAGGTAAGGGAGGAATAGCCTCCAATGAGGTGGTGATAGCTGACAAAGGAGGCTCACAGAGATGGGAATAAGAGATGGGGTTCAGGTAAATTTCCCTAAAACCCTTTATTTATTCCTACCCCAGTTTCTAGGGTCTTACTCTTTCTTCTTCAATACCATAACTTCCTTAAAAGAAACCTGGTGAGGCTATGAATTTCAGTGGACACAATTCAACAAATTACTCGCCTAAACTTTAAGTGTGGTTTTTGGCCATTTTGGCCCTGCAGTTTTAGGACTTAACAAATTTGATAGTATCTTCAGAGGAAGTCTCTTGGAATATCAGTTGTTCCTTAAGCCAAACATTTAGGGATATATGCTTGTCATTCACTCTTCCGTCTGTTGAATGTCACTGAAAGAAGTACCACCAGCAAGTCCTGACTCACAACTTTTTTGTTGCCGTGTGGCCTTCCACATCTTGCCCTCAGTGCTGTAGCTCCATCCTGAGGACTCAGTTTTTGTTTGTCAGGTTTTCTGGTTGCAAGCAACAAAACCAAGTTGGATTGACCATTAAGCTGAACATGAATATATTAGAAGGTAGCTCATAGAACTGACAAACACAGAAGGATTAAGTTTAGGAATGACGACAAGGAGGGCCACTTGGAGCAGGCAGGGCAGCCTTGGTCATGCCTCAGAGCAGCCTGTTTGAACACTGCTGGAGGCCTCTAGCCTCTGCTCACCAGTTGGAGCTGATAAGGCTCTGGGTGGCGGAGCCTCTACCGGAGACTCTAATTGCTGAGTATTTGCATCATGGCTGCAAGACCTTCAGTCCCTGGTGGGAGCATCTAACTGGCTAATCCCAGCTTACATATCTACAATTTGACTGAGGGCAAGGAGAGGGAGTTCCTGGAAATCAGGGAGGTAAACTTCCCTCACAACATACAAGGAGGGATTTTCTTCCAGAAGAAAATACTCGGATGCTGAGTAGCAAAACATGGCAAATGCCATAATAAAGTGAAATAATGCAACTGGAAACATTTGAAAGGAAACACATTTTCATATAAATACACAATGATTTGCATATACCTTGCATTTGCCCTAATGGACTCACTCCATGCTTTTGCCTCAGATACTTTTCTTTTTAAAATGTTAATACTGTTGGGAGTGCCTGGGTGGCTCAGTGGGTTAAGCATCTGACTTTGGCTCAGGTCATGATCTCACGGTTCATGTGTTCAGGCCCCACGTCAGTCTCTGTGCTGACAGCTCAGAGCTTGGACCTGCTTCAGATTCTATGTCTCCCTCTATCTCTGCCCCTCCCCCACTCATGCTCTGTCTCTTTCTCTCAAAAATAACAATAAACATTAAAGAATAAATAAATAAAGTGTTGATATTGTTGACTTAGAAATTTCTCCTTTTTGAAAAACTAATTTTTATGAATTCTTCCCTATTTATTATTTCTTTCCTCTTCTTATTCAATTTTTATTTCTTCCAGTGCATAAACATTCTGTTTTCTTTTTCCTCTTTTTTTTGCTTTTTTAAAATATTGACTTTATATCTTGTTTCCCTCTACTTATTAAAAAAAAATCTTGTTCTCTTCTCTTATTATAAGAAATGTGATGGTTACAACCTAAGCAAAGTCATGCTTATTTTCAATTCCATATCATTCATTAACCCCTTTCCCCCACTCCTGTGACCCTGACTACCATCACTTTCAATGTTTTCTACCATTTCCTAGGTATCCGAGTCCCCATGTATGCCAAAGAGACTGCCTTGGAGAGGCAGTGCAGTATAATGGCTAATTGTAATGTTATCTATTATATTACAATAATGCCTACTTTGTTGACTTGTTTAGAAGTTTAAATGAGTTATTACTTTTATGTGTTAAGAAAGTGTCTGCAGCATAGTAAGCACAATGGCAGGTGTGAAGCTGTTCTTATTATTACTTTTTTCTGTATTAAAGTATATCCATTCCTCATCTCATTATTCCAGGACCCCCTTCTATTTCTAAAGTATTAAGATAATATCATCAGCATGATGTATTCATGGATTTAAATGGTGTAAGATATGATCTCAATCCAGGCAACATATCTCTATTTCAGCATGGGGTTTATGGAGCTACACATGTCTTAACCAAAAGAGGTGTTAATGTCTTTTTGGCATCCTGGTGAAGGTGTCTATTTAGAAAATGGGCCTCTGAGCCTTTTGATATTCAGTGTAGGTAACACCTCAACTGTAATGTCTAGAGTTTCCTTTCTAATTAGATCTTTTAGACCGTTAGGTATCTCCCCCAATCCCAGACTCTAACATTTCATTATGAAATTTTTCAAACATTACAACAAAGTTGAATGAATTTCACAGTGAATACTTTTATTTCTACTGTAGATTCCTAGAACTTCACTGTCATTTTTTTCTATTGTGTGTCTTACTAGATTTAGTTGTAGTAGGGAAACAACATAGAAAGTGCAAAGAATATGGACTTTACATTCAGAGGCCTGCATTTGAGTCCTTTTTCCTGGCTTAAGGCTGTAGTACAAGGGTGGTTTCTTTCTTCCTTCCTTCCTTTCTTTCTTTCTCTCTTTCTTTCTTTCTTTCCTTTTTAAATGTTCATTTATTTATAGAAAGAGAGAGAGAGAGAGAGAGAGCATAAGTGGGGGAGAGGGAGAGAATCTCAAGCAGGTTCCACACTGTCAGCACAGAGCCCAGCACAGAGCCACTGAAGGATCATGACCTGAACTGAAATCAAGAGTTGGACATTTACCCGACCAAGTCACCCAGGTGCTCTTACAAGGGTTAAACTCCTTGAGTTTAGTTTCTTCATCTGTTAAATGTGAACACTAATACTGACTTTCAAGTGTTGCTTTGAAAAACAAATGACATAGCTTAGATCTACAATTGACACTAGATAAACGTTAATTCTCATTATTTTTATATTTTTACATTGTTTATTGTAGTCATTTTTAAAATAATTATACTCTGTTGGCCTTTGTTTAGTGTTTTCCATCTTTCAAATTTATAAAAGAAATTGGCACAACTGATTTAAACAACCATGTTGGAAGCTAAAGGTTATGATAACTTATTGTGGGTCATTCCATTTTGATTATATATTTTCATAACTTTTAGGTGTTCTGTTAACTTTGGGGGACTTTCACTGTCATTTCAAGTGAGAATTTTATTGTTCAAACCTCTCTTATTTTCTTGGCACAAGATTGGCATTTTTTTCTTTCTTTGCTTTGAGACATATTTCCTTTGTTAATTTTTATTTTTGGTGTATCCCTTATCTCTGTGACCTTTTCCAAATTTTTTATTTCTGCTTACATTTTTTTTTTCTCATTTCTATGTGTGTAATTTAGGCTTGTTAATACCTGAATGCTTATTTCCTCCCAAATCCCATTGCTCATTTTTTCCCTGTCTCTTCTTTATGGTATTTCTTGGTCTTATTCATGAATTCTACAATCAGAAAACACTTAAGTTATTTTTCTGCATGGCTCTTTTTTCCATTGGGAAAGATGCAGACATTTCTTCCACTAATCAAACTACTTCTTGTGCATTTTTATATGCTATTCTTATTGGCTTTGTAGCATTGTGGTACCATTCTTTTTTCCTTCCATGTTTTCAAACTACATTATTGAAAGATTCTTTTATCAATGAAAGTGATTCAATTTTTATTTTGTTGTCTATACTGTTTTAATATGCTACTGCATTTACTTAATGTGGTCTTAACCTAAACCAATCTACTTTTAGTTTTATTTTTTTTTCTATGAAAAATATTTCAGAAACAAACAATTTAATTCAAACAACTGTTTACTAAGCTATTGTTATTTTTAGGTTACTATTTTCAATTTAACTTTTAATACATTTATTTATTTATATACTTAAATTCTTTTCTAATATTATGTATTTATAGACATAAAAGTACATACAAAGCCCTAAGGTTTATATCTTGAATTCATGTATGAAACCAGAAAAAAATAGTAATTAAATACAAACAAAAAAATACAACATCAGTAAAATTAAAATTGAAATACTTTTGCTAGGTAGCACACTGTTATGTTAAATTGCTGCTTATAACATGACTAATACATTTCTTTGAATGATGGCTTGCTGTTTGATAAATTCTAATGGATATGGTAGTTTATATTTTCATTTCTTTATGTATCTCATACATAATTTAGCCATAACTAAATAGGTAGATAGATATGTGATAGATGCTTGGCCTGCCGTTGTCAACCAAATAAATATGGTTAAAATTCTAAGTATTTGACACTCTGAATTATAAGAAATGGCTGTGAATACAAAAGTAAACAATAAAATTCCAAGTTTGAAAAACACAAAAAAAACACCCTAGAAGATGTAAAGATGAAAAGGTACTAGGCCCAACAAAGTCCTCTAACCCCAGTGGCTTATTTCTTCCTGGCTCTTCACTATGAAAATCTGGTGGGGTTTCTGGAGGTAAAACCTACCATTGTTTGGGGGGGCCTTCCTAAGTTTGTGGCCCCGAGTTTCTCATTTTCATGCTGGTCCATGCTCAGCTTCCAAAATTATCATTTAACTGCCATTTAATTCTTCTAGTTTATGGGCCTGTGGCTTCTTCTCCAGGTAAAAATATTATTGTGCTGTGATTCTGTCTATTCATTTGTCTCTCTAGATTTTAGGAGTGGCGATTTGTCCTTCAATTCTTTGCCGGGTCCAAAAAAAGTCATTAATTTTCAGTTTATTCACCTTTTTTTTCTTGTTGTGAGGATCAGAATGATGACTTCCAAGCTCCTTGCATGTTGGAGTTGAAACCAGAAATCCAAGATTGTTTTTCAACAATTGATATTTGAAAAGTTGGACATCTATATGAAACAAAAAGGAATTTTGTTCCTTATTGATGCCTTGAATCAATATTTGTTTATTTATTTATTTATTTATTTATTTATTTATTTAATGTTTACTTATTTTGAGAGAGAGAGAGAGATAGCGTGAGCAGGGGAGGGTCAGAGAGAGAGTGAGAGCAAGAAACTGAAGCAGGTTCTGTGTTGTCAGTGCAGAGCCTGATGTGGGACTCCAATTCACTAACCATGAGATCATGACCTGAGCCAAAATCAAGAGTCGGTCTCCTAACTGACTGAGCCACCCAGGCTCCCCTGCCTTGCATCAATTTTTAAAAATCACTTAAAATGGAACATAGACCTTAATGTAAAGCCTAAAACTATAAAACTTCTAGAGGAAACACAGAAGAGAATCTTTGTGACCTCAGGTTAGGCAGAATTTTCTTATATGTGACACCAAAAGCATGATCCATAAAAGAAAAATTTGATAAATTTTATTTCATTAAGATAAAAAATACCTGCTTTCCACAAGACATAGTTTAGAAAAAAAAAAAAAAAAAAAAAAAAAAACAAGTCGCCAATTGGGTAAAAATATTCTCAAATCTCTGAACCTGGTATAAAGGACTAATATCCAGAATATAAAAATAACTCTTAAAGCACAAATGGAACAAACTGATTTTTAAAAAGTAATAAAAGATTTAAACATACACTTCACCAAGAAGAGATAGGAATGGCAAATAAACACATGCAGTTCTAAATATCATTTGTCTAGGTGCACTTAAGTTGGTTAAGTGTCCGATTTTGTCTCAGGTCATGTTCTCATGGTTCATGGGTTTGAGCCCTGTGATGGGCTCTGTGCTGACAGCTCAGAGCCTGGAGCCTGCTTCAGATTCTGTGTCTCCCTCTCTCTCTGCCCTTCCACCACTCACGCTCGGTCTCTCTCTGTCTCAAAAATAAATAAAACATTAAAAAATTTTATTTGAAAAAAGACATTTAGGACTAAATATCATTCGTCATTAAGAAAATGCAAATTAAATCCACAATGATACCACTGCACACCTGCTAGAATGGTTGAAATGCAAAAACAAAACTGCTAGTACTCAGTAATAGCAAAGATGTAGAACAACTGGAATGCTCATATATTGTTCATGGGAATGGAAAATATTATAGCTACTGTGGGAAATAATTGAGCTGTTTCTTCTGAATTAAACATGTGGTTACCATATGATATAACATTACCACTCTTAGGTAACTTAAAAAATGAAATATCTTTACCTTAATGTTGTAATAGCCCCAAACTAGTAACTAAAATGTCGAGAAGCTTGTGAATGGATATACTAACCACAATATATCCATAAAACAGAATACTGCTCAACTATAAAATGAAATGGACTATCTATACATGTAATGGCATGGGTGAATCTCACAGATAGTGTATTAGGTGAAAAAACAAAACAAAACAAAACAAACAGTCAAAATGGCCATATATTCAATGATCCCATTTGTATAACATTCTGGAAAAGGTGAAAGAATGGGAGAGCAAACAGATCAGTGAGTGGTTCAGATAATGGGAGTAGAGGGATGTCTTGGGATGCTATAACGAGTATCCCAAGACTGGGTGGCTTAAACACAATAGAAATTTACTTCTAACAGTTCTAAAGGCTAAGGAGGCCAAGATCAGGATGCTGGAAGATTCAGTATCTGGTGAGAACCCACTTTCTGGTTCATAGATGGAAATCTTTCTGCTTTGTCTTTACATGGTGGTAGAGCTCTGTGGGGTCTCTTTTATAAGGGCACTAATTCCATGAATGAAGTTTCCACCTTCATGGCCTAAGCACCCATCTCCTAATACCATCACATTGGATATTAGGTTTCAACATGAATTCTAGGGGTGGGGAGCACAAACATTGAATCTATAGAGGGAGGACTTGACTACAAAGAGGCACAAGAAGATTTTATGGAGTAATGGGCCTGTCTTGTTTGTTAGTTTTGGTGAGTGTGCATGATTCTATACAGTTATTAGAACTCATAGAACTGGACATAGAACTGAACACTAAAAGGTGTGAATTTTGTTATTTATGTAAATTGTTCATCAGTAAATATGACTGAAAAAAGAAGTCAATAGATAATCTATGAAATTAAAAATCAAGAATTAACAAAAAATGTTAGCATAAAATATAATCATGTTCGATTTTTCTTTTTAAATTCCTAAATATTGCCCTTAGGGCAAAGCATTTGTTACATGTTAATTCATGAGGGTTATTTTTATCCTTTGTAATGCCACCAACTTTCATATTTAAAGAGACAATTTTTTTTTAATTTTTAATGTTTATTTTTATTTTTGAGACAGAGAAAGACAGAGCATGAATGGGGGAGAGGCAGAGAGAGGGAGACACAGAATCTGAAACAGGCTCCAGGCTCTGAGCTGTCAGCACAGAGCCCGACATGGGGCTTGAACTCAGGGACTGTGAGATCATGACCTGAGCCGAAGTCGGATGCTTAACCAACTGAGCCACCCAGGCGCCCCTAAAGAGACAATGTTTACTAAAGAAGTGTTAATATAGCAGCATGTCTCTTTTTATATTTCTTAATGAGATTTTTATTTAATTTTTTGTCATTTATTTGTTTAGTTAGTAAATTAGTTATTTATGTGATCTCTGCACCCAATGTGGAGGTTGAACTCAGGATCCCAAGATCAAGAGTAACATGCTCTTCCAACTGAGGCAGTCAGGCACCCCTAGTCAAGATCTTTTAATGGATGTTATCTATGTTCTAATGTATCTGAACAATAATGACAGGATGACATGGTTCTCAAAGTTTATAATTTCAAATTGACCATAAAACTAGACATGCTTTAATTTGTGTGCCCACTATCTGACACTTTGAGAACACACATTCATTTATTTTGCTTCTACTATTTTATTCATGAAACATAATTTTAGTGGTTCACATGTAGAATCTTTTAATCACAGTTGTTATCCGGGGATCGGGAAAGTACCACAAACTAAGTGGTTTAAACAAAAGAAATTTATTGTTTCACAGTTCTGGAGGGTAGAAGTCCAAGATCAAGATGTTGGCAGGGTCATGCTCCACTCTGAAGACTCCCTAGAAGGATCAGTAGCAGGCCCCTCCTAGTTTCCAGTAGTTGCCATGGCTTGTGATACCATAACTCTTATTTTCACATGGTGTTCTCCTTTATGCATGTCTGTGTCCAAATTTCCTCTTTTTATATGCATACGGTCATATTGGATTAGGGGCCAACTCTATTCTAATACTGTATCTTCTTAAGTGGTTATAACTACAATGGTCCTATTACCAAATAAGGTCATATTCTAAAGTACTGGGGATTAGGACCACAACATATGAATCTTCTGGGGGACACAATTCAATCTATATACCTGTATTCACACTTATGGCTTGATGCCTGATGCCTGAGGCAGAGGTTTCAGCTAAGGACAGCCAACTCTTCTGACATATGGTTTCCATAGCATGGCTGCAGACTACTGTAAAAACTAAGGAAGGAACATTAGAAGCAGACCCATCCACTGATTTTATCTATCTATCTATCTATCTATCTATCTATCTATCTATTTTTTAAATATAACTTATTGTCTAATTGGCTTACATACAACACCCAGTGCTCATCCCAAGTGCCCTCCTCAATGCCAATCACCCATTTCCCCCTCTCTCCCACCCCCTATCCACCCTCAGTTTGTTCTCTGTATTTAAGAGTCTCTTGTGGTTTGCCTCCCTTCCCTCTCTGTTTATAACTATTTCCCCCTTCCCTTCCCCCATGGACTTCTGTTAAGTTTCTCAAGATCCACATATGAGTGAAAACATATGATATCTGTCCTTCTCTGACTGACTTATTTCACTCAGCATAATGCCTTCTGGATTTTAGCATTTATAAGAGGAGTTCAAACTTCTTTTCTGATAGTATCTGCTTAACAAATAAGACACTTTGATTTTTGTCATTAGTGATACTATATTCCTATTTCCATTTCTCTTCAAATTAATCTGTTCTTGAAACAATTACAGAGACAGATCAGACCTTTATGTTTAAAGATCAGTAGCTATTGCTTATGTTTCAGCTTTTTCTTTGTCCCAACAAAATGATGAAAAAGATTAATTTATACATTTAAGTGATTCTTCTGTAACAGAATAGTTTGCTTTGCCCAAATATTTTATCCTTCCATGCAGTTATTATTATTAGCGTCAATCTTTTCTCCTATTTTCACAGAAATGATGTAACCTTGGTCCTTGACTACAAAAGTTTGATGAGAAAGTACATAGGAAAGGAATTTAGGAAAGCCCACATGCCAGATATAACATGTCAGCAAGTGCTTGTTCCTCTTGCTTTGGTTGACATTTCTCAGGCAGGGTGCTGAGTGCTATTTACTGCTTTATTTTCCTTTGATTTATTTTCATATGCAGTGCACATTATTTTCTCTCCTTATTCTCTTCATATAGTATTTAGAAATGACATTGTTTCTCTATTTATTTTTCTTTTCTCAGAGTTAGTTTTAAAAAATATTCCTTATTATTTATGTTGCTATTCTCTATCCTTTTCCTTCGTTTTCCCCTTTCAGACTTTTTTGAACTCTTCAGGTGAAACTGAACTCTGCTTTTGGTGACAGTGCAACTTCATAGATAGGAATGATTACTCTCTCTGTTAGATCAAAACTGAGGGTTCAGGTAAGCTATTTTCAGAAAGTAGGCACAAACAGGATCTTTTGCTGTTTTAGGTATGGCCCTCAGGCAGCCATGAAATCACTAAAGGTCATTCAACTGAAATAGAATCCTCTCTGGGGAGTCACTGCTCCTGACATTCAATTAGGTTATTCTGGGTGTCCATGCTGCAAAGAGAAGCTTTGTGTTGCTTCTGTGTAAAACAGTAAAAGTAAATGAAAGCTGGTACACTTGAGAATTCTGTTTTTAAACTAAGACCAGTTTACACCTTTAGTTTCCTAGAGGACAAGAACCATGCAATTTCTAATTTGATGTGGCACCTAGACAATTGTATTGTGAACATTAACTAAGGACAGATCAAACAATTAACCATTGCTTCTTGAATTCACATCCTTCTGGATCATTGGACTCCTCATTCACAAAGAACCAGCAGAAGTCCACTGTGGGGTTCTTTATTCAACATCATCCACAGCTTATAAGTCTTGGTTTAAAAAACAAACAAAACACTGAAGTGTTCGTGAAGATTTCCTGTAGTCATGAAGAAGTCATGAAGAATATCCTCACTCACAAGAGGATATTACTGAAGTGATAAAAGAGGTACATGGAATAGTGGAACAGGTTTTCAAATCCTGCTTTAGATGGTGAAGCAGCAAATTATTTACCACCTAACAGTTAAAACTGTAATTTTCCAGGCCACCTGGGTGGCTCAGTTGGTTAAGTGTCTGACTTCAGCTCAGGTCATGATCTCAAGGTTCGTGGGTTCGAACTCCATGTCAGGCTCTGTGCTGACAGCTCAGAGTCTGGAGGCTGCTTCTGATTCTGTGTCTCCTTCTCTCTCTGCCTGTCCCTTGCTTGTGCTCTCTCTCTCAGTCTCTCAAAAATATATAAAAACATTAAAATAAATTTAAAAACTATAATTTCCCAAGGAACTCATTCATTTTATCATTTGTATGATATATATAATATCAAATATATGATTTTAAATGATATTAATATATACCATTTATCTTACATAAAACCTCATTATATAAAATGTCATTTGAAAAAATATCAATTAAGAAGGTATATATCATATATGTAGTTTAATATTTTGGTTATTAATAACAAAAAATAAGTAGACGTGAGAAAAATGTTGTCTTCTTGACATCTTTTATAAAAGGAAAGAGTTGAACTCTATTCCTTCCCAACTGGATTGTGACTCCCTGAAGCATTTTTTATTATTTTTATTACTTTATTTCTTTATTATTTGCTGATTTGCCATGACTGGCACATCGTAGGCATTCCACAAATTCTTATTAAAGAAGTAATTGATTGAATTGGTGAATCAGCCAATAAACAGACAAACTAACCATCTTATCTCTAAGACCCTCCAGTGTTCTCTTTTGTTATACCAAACCAGCCTCCAACAACCTGATATTGGACAAGATGGCTGACATGGAAATGAAAGAGCTACATTAGAGTTGAGCTGAGTGTGGCTTTCCCCTTTCTTGTTGGGAAGTTGAAGTTTCTATTCTTGTTCTGCCCTGATTCTGAGCAGCAATGGCCTAGTATACAGGAGTAGCAAGTAGGCCAGCAGATACTACCCTTTCATCTTGAGTCATAAAAGTTGGCATTTTGGATTTTTGACATTTAGCTAAGTCTTTGTGACAGCACTCTTCCTAGCTTCCTACATGGCATGTGGGATGAAATCCGGCATAGCAAAGTTCCATATGATTTCTTGCTGCATGTGATATGCAATAATAGATTGGATGAGTAAATTTCTTTTTTTTTCACTATACATAGATGCAAAACTACAAATAGAGAAATAAAGCATGACATAATCATGCAGCTGCCAAAGAGATATATGTTTTATCAAGAGCCAGGTCAAAAATATAAGAAGATATATTTATATAATGGATTTTAGCATATTTTGCATAATTTTTGGCTAGTAGCATGAGGGCTCAGAAATATATATGTAACATATGATAATATCATGAAAAATTTAACTTTCTGTTTCAATTCAACAATTATTTAACATAGTACTATGTATAAGACAGATATTAAAAATGGGACAAGATATGGACCTTGCCTTCAGGAAGCCCATAGTGGAGGTTTGATAAGAACACAAATAATCATAATAAAAATGAAGTAAATAAGGAAAATACAAATAACTTAAATTGAGTTGAGAGAGCACAAACTAGTTCATGTAATTAAGATTCGTGGAAAGGATGTAATTAAGATGTACATGAAGGGATAGGATTTTGTTTGGAGGGGAGAAAAAGGTACTGGAGAAAGAAGAGCATGAACAAAGCTGTGACTATGGAAAGTGATCTATATTTTAGAATAGCAAATTGTTAAATGCATCTGGTTCCTAAAGTACACTTCGAGAAGTAGTGAATAAATGAAGTTAGAAAGACACGGTGGTCTTACTGCAGAAAGGCCTAAATATTAGGTGAAATACTGACTCATTTAATTAAAATGTGGTGCCCCTGCAAGAGTTTGAGGGAAAGAAGAGTAGGCTTGGCAAAATGGTTTGATAAGTGTGGGCTGACAGAAATTAGATGGGCAGAGATAAGAAGAAAGAAGAAGTTTGAAATTGTTACAATAGTCTAGTGCCTGGATCATTGAGAGAAGATTGGAAAAGTTTTACCCAGGGTTTATATGGGAAGCAAATGGCACATTTATTTTGGATAATTTGAGGAGTTTAATAAAGGGACTATTTTCAAAGCTATAAATAGCTGGGGGGGGGGGATGGATCCTAAGATCCATAAGATCCATAATGCAGTTAGGTGGGACCTGTTAGGACTGGGACCATTATACCCCTAGGTCTAAAATGATGTGGGGGCAGAGGCATTGCCAGATCTCAACAGAGGACTGTGTGGAGCAGAGAGATTTTAGTAGAAAGTGAGAGCCAGTCCATAGCAATTTTATGGGAAAATATTATGGCCTTTTTCTCCTCCCTCCTTCTGATTTTTTGCTAGGGCTCTCCATTGGCCAAGCACAACTGGAAGTCAGAGGTCAAAGGAGCTTTTCATGCCATCCATATAGGTCCACTTCCCAGGGCACTCAGCAGGGTGGAGAGTGATCTGAAGGGCCAATGAAACTATGCTGTGCAATTATGGACCAATGTAGGGTACTGTGAGGTACCAAGCAGAGAGTTGGAAATGGAGTGCTGCAGGAATGTTGAGCTAAGGATAAGGAGGTTTGAACTGCTGAAGTTATGTGAATGGATGAGATCATGGTGGGGGGTGGATTTATAGGATAAAGAGAGAGTATATTTAAAGGATAGAACTTTCAGGAAAAGCTATATTTAGAAGACAGGAGAACACAGAGGAGACAACAAAGAAGACAAAGAGAAATGGAAGGAAACAAAACCAGGAGCAAAGAATGGTGGAGAGGAAGGAAACAGCCAGTATCAGGGATGAGAAGGAGGCAGAGAAGAAGTCGAAGGCAGAAAACAGGTTTTTTTAATGTTTATTTACATTTGAGAGAGAGAGACAGAGATTGAGTAAGTAGAGGAGGGGCAGGAGAGAGGGAGAGAGAGAATTCCAAACAGGCTCTGTGCTGACAGGTTTTGTATGTAGTCAGTTCCGTATGTATTAGGTACTATTACTAGAAGGGATAGGCCTAGTGAAGCTTTGCAGGCAGCAAATACCAATAGGATGATGGGTGTTATGCTGGCTAGTGTAAATTGATTATTTAGGATTGCTATTTAGGATATGCTTTCCAGGCATAGAAGGGATGATATTAGGTGGGATAGGTATATTAGTAGTCTTATAAGGAATATGATGAAAGCCAGGAAAGATACTGATATACACTATAGACATTCGATAATTATACTATTAACCATAATCTAATGAGTCAAAATCATTTGTTTTGACTTTAAATATCATATTCAGTCCATTCTAGTCCTTTTTGGGTTCATTCATAGGCTAGGCTTATGGTTAATAGTGTAATTAATAGAAGTGCTATGGTAAGCATGGTGGACAGGTTGTTTGTGAGGCTCAGGGTAGAGGACGAGTGAGATTTCTAGGTCGAACAATATGAATGTAATGGCAATTAGGAAAAATTTTATGGAGAAAGGTAGGTGGGCTGACCCTATCAGGTCAAATCCGCATTCATAAGGACTTGCTTTTTCTGCATAGATATTTAATTGGGGCAGTCAGAGCACAATTAGTACAAGTAGTATGCTTAACTGACTGAGCCACCCAGGCACCCCAGAAAACAATTTTAAGTAGGGCTGGATAGACTGTCACTGGCTCTTTGCCAACTTAGAATAAATGGTTAGTTTTATCAATACCAACATGGACTTCTGTTATGGTTGTGTTTTGGATTTGGGGAAATAGGAAAGAGAATGCAATTGTAGTGAAGGAGTTGAGGCCAGGAACAAATAATCACATCCTATTTTTTTATTTAGTTTATTTTCTTCTGCTGGTTCTCTTATTTCTCCTCTTTTTTCTTCCTCCTGTGCACTTATTAACATCTGTAATATACTAGACACTTTACCTACCTACAGCATCCCATTTCAAAACAACCCGGTAGGGTAAATATTATCTTCATCTTATATGAAAGAAAGTTTGGTCATGCATTTAGTAAGGATTAGGCTCATTTTCAAAACCATAAATCTTAGACTCCAAAGCCATGTACTGTTTTTTCTTTTTACAGTATTTAATACATAGTAGTTATTCATCACCTAGTTGAAGAAGGAATGAATGAAGTATGGCATAAAATTCTGCCTAGGAGATGGCAATCTGGGTTCCAGTGCTAGCTTTGCTGTTAAATACAATGTAAACTCTCTGTTAATAAAACTTGCTTTTAACTGCTCTGAGAATAGTTATGTCATGAAAACACATTCCTTAGAGAAACTTGGTATATAAATATTAGATGAATCATGAATATTTTTTGTAATGCGAATGTTGGAATCAAATGAAATATCTTCTTTCTAAGATCTTAATAGTAAAATATCTTTATCATGTCGTTGTTACTGATTTTGTCCCAAGGAAATGGATGACATAATTCCAGATGTTTTATGATGTACCATGTTCATTGTTCAGTTTACAGTATATAAATCAAGATATTGCCAATTACTCACAATGTGATCATAGTAAGTTGTGAAGTCAATGACATCTAAGAGTTCAGACCAGGAGATAAAGCAGAAGCCGGTGCACATAAGGAATGATGGCCGTCTTCTGACCTATGCCCTTCCCCAAAGGAAAAATGAAAGTACTCACTGTTCATCCTTGTTGTGGTTGAAAAATCAGAACTGAGCAATCTGGTCTGTTCTTGAACTGTTTGCCTTAAATAGGAAGTGTCCATATTTTTTTAGTATCCCCGCCAACACAAATAACACTTAGTCTTCCATTCATGAACTTTTGCTATACTGTTAAGAGAACACCATCTGTCTACTATGTAACATTTAGTAATGATTTTATGATTTTTTTTGGTATCAAATGCATTGAAATGATATAAACTATTGGATAAATATCTATACCATCTTTTAAAACTTTCAATTCAGCTAGTACACAGATTTCCTCATTCCCCCCACCCCCCCACTCTGCTTTTCTGTGGAAATTCCTTCAGTTCTGTGTAGTTCTCCATAGTGCTATCCTCAGACTCCTTGGGACATATTGTAGATAATTAACATCTGCTCACACTTGTAGAGAAATGACACATTTTACTTTTTTCCCAGCACAATCAGAAAAGTGACACCCAGAAATGTTAATTGATTTGTTTAACATTGAGATAAATGTGGACTTAGCAGGGACATAGAATGACCCAGTGTCCAAATAACAAATCCAGTGCTCTGTAATTCACCAATTAGTTAGACTGTAGTCAGAGCACTGAAATAAAATAATTTCAACACCTCCCTTTGCATATACCAGTTAATACATACACGTGTTAAAATTATGTGGTTGTAGAGTTGAAAGGTCCAAGGTCTTTTAGATCTCTAATCTTATTTTTGTGTTCATTTATAGACACTTTAACAGTTAGATTTCAGTTTTCTTATTGTTTCTTCTATTGCAAATCTCTTACTAACTTCAAAGAAGCTTATTCAGGGGAAGAATGAAGTCATTCTTACATATTGCTAAAAATGAAGAATTCAGTATTACGTTAGAACTTTTTGTCTATGATGGGCTTTGAAGGGAGGTGTTAAGAGTCAAGTGAAAGTGAATTTTTCAAGTAATAATGTTCATATGTGATTGAAAAATGAAAATATAAAGAAAGTATTAAAGATTATGACAAATGTAATACAATATTGAAATATCAAGGAAAGAAGAAAAATATGTCTCTTTTGAAGTGGTAGACCCTAAATTCAATTCATGACAAAGAAATGCATGGATTTGATCAAAGATGTTAATTTTAAAATTTTAGAATATACAAAATGATGTTTATTTTCTCCTGACTTTATAGTCTTCTAAATTATCCACATGGATATCTTCTATAATCAGTCAACTTATTTATACAGTAAACATAATTTTTAAAGAGTTTGTGTTGGGATATTTTATCTTCAATGAGAATTTACAATTATTTAATATAGTACCCAACACAGACATGGTAAACTTGATAGTTATTTGGGATCCAGACAAAAGGAAAATACAATCCTAAAAATGGAAAATAAAGTATAATATGAACACAGTGATATCACTGCTATTTCTGGATGAGTCAATATCATGTTCTTAATATATCAAGTTCATTCTAATCATACAAGTAAATTGAATTAAAAAGTGGATGATTTCTCTCAGCTGTTATGCATTATCTGAAATAAAATGACAACTATCTATTTGAAATCATTATCTGATATATTAAACAATTAAGTGCCTTCTATGTCCACTCATTGTATTAGGCACTGGGATTCAATAATGGTACTAGCTTTCATGAACTAACAATTTATGAAGCTTTGTGACAAACATTCAGTACAGTGTAAGTTTTGGTAGAAAAGAGTTGAACTGTGAAAGAAATGGGGAATAAAAGAAATATTTGGAATTTTATCTGAAAAAATTCTTTTTTTTCCCCCTCACAGTTGAAGAGAAAGTTTATTTGAATTTCCTTGTTCTTAAGTTTTGGAGTTCCCACAGTTGAAATAATTTTGAGATAATCACATTTGATTTGGGGTTAGAAGAGTTTGAAAGTACCTTTTACACATGCTTTTTCTGTGTGATTTCTGCAATGGAAATGCTTGCCTCTTTGACCTCAGGATCAAGAGAGGGAATGTAAGTGAATGCACTGTAAAAGCACTATCCAGCTAGATTACTGGCATCCACCAGAGTTAGTGAACCAACCTAAAAGCACATTTACTGTTAACTAAAGTTTATGTTTGTGGATGAGGTAAAGACAGCAAGGGAAGAAAAAGTATCACAAAGTTTTGGAACTCTAAGTTGTATTTAAAGTATTTATTTATTTATTTATTTATCTATTTATTTATTTATATTTTAGATAAGGGCATGTTTCTGGTGAAAGCTAGTTAAATGGAGGTGGAACCAGAGTGTTGGCATTAGGAATGGGACTGCACTTCCCTTTATTACGATCAGCAAAACATGTTGAGGAAAGCAGCTTTAAATCGGTAGAGTCATGGAGCCCAACGCTCCTTTCCACCATCCTTCCATGGAATATCTCATCTTCCTTCATCTTCCTCTCTCAGGAATGGTCTTTTTTTTTTTAATTGATGTATAATTGACTTATTACATATTAGTTTCAGGTGTACAATGATTTGATATTTGTATATATTGCAAAATGATCACCTTAAGAAGTCTAGTTAGAATGTATCACCATACTTGGTTAGGAGAAATTTTTTTTCTTGTATTGAGAACTTTTAAGACTAATCTCTTAGCAACTAAATACACAATACCATATTATTTACTATAATCACCATGCTGTACATTATACCCCTATGACTTACTTATTTTGTAACTAGAATTTTGTACCTTTTGATCCTCTTCACCTATTTTGCTTACTTCACACTACCTCCCATTCTCTGCCTCTCACAGCAATTAATCTGTTCTCTGTGTCTATGAGTTAGGTTTTTGTTTTAGATTCCACATTTACGTGATATGCATTATATTTCTCTGTGTGACTTATTTCAGTTAACATCATGTCCTCAAGGTCCATCCATGTTGTCACAAATGGCAAGATTTTATTCTTTTTAATTGCTGAACAGTATTCCTTTGTATGTATACACCACAATTTCTTTATCCATTTATCTACGGTTGGGAACTTAGGTTATTTCCGTATGTTGGCTATTGTGAATAATGTTGCAATGAACATGGGAGTGCAGATATCTCTTCAAGATCTTGATTTCATTTCCTTTGGATATATACCCAGAAGTGGGATTTGGGTCATGTGATAGTTCTGATTTTAATTTTTTTCAGCAACCTCCATACTCTTTTCCATAGTGGCTGCACCAGTTTGCATTCCCACCAACAGACAAACAGAAAAGGGTTCCCTTTTCTCCACATCCCCACAAACACTTGTTATCACCTGTCTTTTTTCATATTAGCCATTCTAACAGGTATCTCAATGTGGTTTTTTCTAGTGTTTATTTATTTTTGAGAGAGAGGGAAAAAAAAACACAAGCAGGGAAGGGGCTGAGAGAGAGGGAGACACAGAATCTGAAGCAGGCTCCAGGCTCCATGCAGTCAGCACAGAGCCTGATGTGGGGCTTGAACTCACAAACCATGAGATCATGACTTGAGCTGAAGGCATATGCTTAACTGACTGAGCCACCCAGGCACCCCTCATTGTAGTTTTGATTTGCATTTCCTTGATGGTTAGTGATATTGAGCATCTCTTCATATATCTGTATGTTTTCTTTGGAAAAAAAATATCTATTCAAATTTTAAATATCTTCTTCAGATAAATATCTTCATCAGATCTGCACATTTTTCAGTTGGGTTATTTGTGGGTTTTTTCGTGTTGAGTTATATGAATCCTTTATATGTGATGGTTTTCTGTGCTTTGTGAATGTTCTTACTTTTGAAGTATAGGATAATAGACACTGATCTGGGAAGAGAGAGAGGATCATAGATTAGTTACTAATCACTTGTGGGACCTTAAGCTTGTGCTGAATTCCTTTGGGCTTCAATTTTTCAAATCTATAAAATAAGAGCTTGAATCAGAAGATTTCTAATATACTCTTTCACTTTAAAATGCCATATTGGGCTATCTTTTCATTTGGAGCCAGTGATTTTGGACATTTTGATGATAGAAAAAAACATCATTGTCTCATGTCTGAAAAGAATCAGCAATACAGTCTGAGAGGGCCTTGATTAGATTCAGGAAGTACCTTGGTGTTAGGAAGGAAGATGTTTAAACATCTGTGAAGAAAGTTAACACAAATGCTGGTAGCTCAGGATTTTTAGCACTGAGGTATGTGACTGCTCCTGAGAGAAGTGAAAATATTCTTTCAAGTAAGATTCCTGGGACAGCATGAATTAAAGTTACTTTCTTAGAACAAAGCTTTAACAGATGAAAAATTTCTGTTCCTTGTTAACGCTGAACCATTTCCTGACAGTATTTCCTTCTGCATATTTTGTCTTCTCTAGCAGAAGCGTCAACTCCTGGAAAGCCAAGAGAGAACCAAACACAACTTTGTATTCTCTACATTGAATACATTCTCCACTGCCTTTCATATAATACATGCTCAATAAATGCATTGAATAAATGGGGCTATTATCTTGAGATACAGCATGCTGGAAGTGTTGAGATACAGCATAAGGAAGAATTGTGGAGTGGCAAGATCACCCATAAACTGATTTCCATTGGCTCAGTCTGTCTGCCTCTAAGATCAGCATTTTAAATCTGATTTTGAAATTTGGAAAAGGTGAAGAGAAAAAAAGAGAATGATTCAAATTGTGAAGGAATAGGTCTTGTGAGGAAAATGTTCAAGGTAGAGGTTTTACTCACCTAAAAAGAATAGATTATTTGAAGAAGTAAGGACAGACTACATTCAATTATATAGAGAGGTATATTAGTATTACCTTCTTTCATAAGGTGGACAAAGCTAAATTTTGTTTTAAATATTCAAATATTTCTAAGTTAATTTTTGGAAATATTAGAATTTCATATCCTGTATTAACTGGATTAGGCTGAAAACTCTGTAAAATCATGTACACAGTTTACAGCATATTTTTATTTATCCTATTTTTAAAGTTTATTTTTGAGAAAGAGCGACTGCTAGCAGAAGGAGGGGAAGAGAGAGAATCCCAAACAGGGCTGACATCATGTCAGCATGGAGCCTGATGCAGGGCTCAAACTCATGAACTGTGTTATCATAGCCTGAACCGAAATCAAGAGTCAGATACTTAACTGACTGAGACACCCAGGTGCCCCCAACATGTTTTTATACTCATAATTTCATTTGTTCTCATTTTGTTCTCACAATTATCCAGAAAGGCAAGTGGGATAGATATTCTTTTCATTTCAGGGAAAATAAATCTGCAACTTAGAGAAATTTAACACTTTTCCCAGGGACTCATGACCAATAAGTGGCAGCACAGGCTTCCTGACTTCTACTGCAGTGTCCTTTACTTAGACCACCTTGCCTCAGAGGGAGAAATGGGAGTCACTTTCTAAAAATTCTAGGTTCTCAAATAATATGTAATGTCCCCCTCAAGCACAATTAAATATTGGACTTTTGGACCACATCTTGTTAATAATAATACTTTATGTTTGTATAACTACACTAAATGTATAAAATAAGTTAAGTCTTAATTGTGAGATCTCTTAATCTGAATGCATTTCCCTAGGATTCACTTGATTCTGAATTTTCAAGGATAAAGTTGTGACAGCAGTCCACATTTCTATGCTGATGGGTTAATTCTCTCCTTTCTGCCTTCAATGCTTTACATTTGTCAAGAAAATGTTCTTTCTGTCTCTGGTTTGCCCCCATGCTTCAAAAGAGGAGGCAGGAGCCCATTGAGAGGGGTGGCTTGGGTACACAGCGTGAGCTGTCCAAGCTAGCTGGAAGCAGTAGCTCAGGCAAAAAGAAAAACAGAATTTCAATTGCCAGCATGATTTCCAAAATGGAATTAATAAGAAACAGATAAAAACTATACACTGTAATTATATTCTGTCAAAAGGATCTGTAGTAGACTTTTTTCTGAAGTTACCATCAAAAGGGAAGAAAATGGCTAAAATGTAATTTTCTCCTGTATCATTTTTGCCACTTTAGTGATTAGAAGAAATTAAGTGAGTGCACAAAGAAAATTACCTACTGAGTCAATGAAAACCAACTTCTGTCTGCAAAGGAGAAGTGATAGAGATGGGGTTTCTCCCTTTTTAATTAAGAAATAATATTTAGCATCTAAGCATATTACTAAAATAATTCACATATTTGCACCAGCCAAAAATTTAATAAATATTCATGTCATTCTTCCAATGTATGAAGCGCTGACTGGATGTTCCAGTTCTCCAAAGTTTGCAGTCTAGTGGAGCTTACACATAATAAATAGTTATAATGAATGATAGAAAATAACAACCTTCATTCTAGAGATAGAGAAAAGAAAGGCTGGGCTTTCAGAAAGAAGAGATTATTTCTAGTGGGAAGAAATCAAAGAGAGCTTCTTGGAGGAGTTAGATTTTGGCTAAATTTGGAAGATCATAAAGATTTCAATGTGTGGTGATAGTGGAGATGTTAATAAAATATTCCATGTGGAGAAAATCACATGAAAAAAAGGATCTAGTGTGTGGTAAAAAAAAATTATATATATATATATATATATATATATATATATATATATATATATATATATATCACAGATTACATGCAGTTCAGTTTAATCAGAACATAGGGTGTGTGAACATTAGTGAGAAAGAACTGGAAGCCGAAAGGAATTTTTATTTTATTCTGTTCATGATGGGAAACCACTCAATGTTCTTGAACTGGGAATGAAATAATCAGAGCTGTGGTTCTCAAAGATTAATCTGGCAGTGAATTATAAGGTGTGCTAGAAGGAGAAGAGACTGGAAGGTAGATAGGATTCCAGTTAAGGGGTTATTGCAGTATCCTAGGAAAGTGATGACTCAGGTCTGGCTTTGGAGAAGCAGTAGGGATGGAAAGAAGAGGATAAATAAACTATGCTGTGCATTCATTCAATTAATAGCTATTGGATACCCTGAACTCTGCTGCGTTCTGAATTAATACTGCTGAGCAAGATAGAAACGGTCTTTGCCTGTTTATGATTTACAGTATAGTAGCGGGCAAGAAACTATTCACATAATCTCTAAGTAGTGTAATTGCAAACACAGAATGGGCTATGAATGGAATATACTTGGTTCTGGGAGAGCATGTAGTGGAAGATATGACCCAAACAAACTGAAGAAGTTTTGTTTGATATGAAATCAGGATAGATAAGAATTAAATATATCAAAAAGGGAGAGAGAAATGGAGCATCATTCTAGGCAGAAGGACCAGATATTCAAAAACCTTGAGGTAAGGAGGAACTTGGTGTTAGGTTCAAGCAACTGGGAGGAGAGCAGTAAAGTTGGGGGAGAGGGAAAAAAAGGAGAGCCATGTGAAATGAGACTGAGAATATAGTAGGGACGAGAGCACTCAAGGTCTCTGGGGCCAGAATAAGCCTCTGTACTTTAAGATCAGTGGACTTAAAACAGTGGAGAGGGGGACTCTGGGGAGCTCAATCAATTAAGTATCTGACTTCAACTCAGGTCATGATCTCATGGTTCACGAGTTCAGGTCCTGCATCAGGCTCTGTGCTGACCGCATGGAGCCTGCTTGGGATTCTCTCTATCTCCCTCTGTCTCTGCCCCTCCCCAGGTTGTTATATCTCTCTCTCTCTGTCTCTCTGTCTCTCTCTCTGTCTCTTTCCTTCCCCCCTCCCCCTCTCAAAATAAGTAAACTTTAAAAAAAACAGTTGAGAGACAGTTACTTCCAAGTTAAGTAGACTATGACAGATGCATGGAGAATGATTTTAAGATGGGCATAATGGAACTGTGAGACTGATTATGAGACTGATACACTAGTCCAGGTATGAGGTGATAGTAGCTTACGTTGGTTTCAGAGGAGGAGAGAACGTAAATTATATAAGACTGATTAATAGACTACATGTGGGGTTGGAGAGTGAGAATCCTTTTTTGTTGCTGTTGTTGGTTTATAAAGCTATTCAAAAATTAAGGTGAAAACTATGGTTTTGATTTTGAGAAAATTGAACGTAAATTACCTTTGAGACCATGTAAGTGAAGACATGTGGTAGGCAGCTGGGTATAGAGACCTAGAGCTGTAGGTAATTTGGGAATCATCAGGTGGGTTACAACATGCGCGAGATGAAATTACCAGGGAGATCAAGAAATATATCATGTATAGCATGCAAAGGGAAGAGACACTAAGTCTGGCTCTTGAAGATATCCATGGTAGTGGCCAACTAGAGGAGAGTGAGACAGTAAAGAAGACAGAGAAAGAAGGCGGAAGAAAACTAAGTGAGGGGCATCAAGGAAACTAATGAAAGAGAAGGTTTCAAAAAGGAAGAGGTGATCCTCGGTGACAAACACTGTTGTGTGATCAGGGAAGAGCAGCCCTGAAAATATCCGTAGGATTTACAATCAGATGCTGTTGGTGACCTTAGACAACAAGATTAGACCGGTTTGAGGAGAAAGGAGAGTAGGCAGTGAGCATAGAAAACCCCGAGAAGTTTGACTGTGAATGAGATAAGATAGGTAGCTAGAAAAAGAAGAGGAATAAAGAAATTTTGTTTTAATGGAGTTACTTCCTTCAGAAACTAATTTGTTACTTTGTGAAAAATCTTAAATGTATGATACTGTCTAAACATACAAATAAGAGGGGTGCCGGGGTGGCTCAGTTGGTTAAGCTTCTGACTTCAGCTCAGCTCATGATCTCACAGTTCATGGGTTCAAACTCCATGTCAGGCTCTGTGCTGACAGCTCAGAGCCTGGAGCCTGCTTCAGATTCTGTGTCTCCCTCACTCTTTGCCCCTCCCCTGCTCACGCTCCGTCTCTCAAAAATAAATCAACTTAATAATAAACATAGAAATAAAAAAGTAAAATCTTGTAAAAGCAAAGTAAGAAAATAATCTATTCGTAAGGGCTAATTTAGTTATTATCACTGAAGATTAAATTTTATTTGGGGCTCCCTGGAAGCCAAGGCAAATGGGGAAAGAATGAGTGTCATATAAATTCATTATCTGACAGCAATAATAAAAATAGGTGATATTAATGAGAGATTTTTATTACACATGTAGTATCTCATGGCTTATTAAAGCCATGGGGGTAGTTACTACTCTAACATTCATTTTTCACATGAGAACACCTAGGCTAAAGGGGGTAAGTAGCTTGGCTAAGATCACTAAGGTAATGAGGGGCAGAGGAATGCTTAGAACTGGGCACTCTGACCCAGACCCACACTCTTTCACAACAAAGGGATGAAGCTGTCATTTACACTGATGATTCAGAGAAGACAAAAAGTTTCTTTTGGTAGCAAACTCTGAAATGAATTGGTCACGTGGGATTTTGTATAGGGGGCATTGAACAACAGGCTGGAAAATGTCTCTCTGCATTAAGCAGGTGTAGTAGCCATTGATGTTTTTGGTATCACTGAATGTCCAGGTGGGTGGGAATCTTTTACATCTACTTCTTGGTTCATGTCTGCTGCATATGACAGCTGCAGCAACCCTTTTTCCTGCTAAGGGAATTTACCCAGGTTACTCTTCCTGTCCTCAATTTTTAAAGCCTGTGCTCACCTGCTTTTGTTGGATTTTCATACTTTTTAATTTTTAATTTTTGATTTTTATTTTCAAAAAAATTTTAATGTTTATTTATTTTTGAGAGAGAGAGAGAGACAGAGTGTGAGCAGGGGAGGAACAGAGGAAGGGAGACACAGAATCCAAAGCAGGCTCCAGGCTCTGAGCTGTCAGCACAGAGCCCAATGCGGGGCTTGAACTCACAAACCATGAAATCATGACCTGAGCCAAAGTCGGACACTTAACCAACAGAGTCACCCAGGCACCCTGTAGGATTTTCATTCTTGTCTCCTATAAATGCTTACCTTCTGCTGAGCTTCTTAGAATTGTTTACTTACTGAGATGGTCAGAATTTTCTTTCTTTTTTTAATTAGAAAATTAATATTTGTTCA
Source organism: Panthera leo (assembly GCF_018350215.1). Taxonomy (NCBI): domain Eukaryota; kingdom Metazoa; phylum Chordata; class Mammalia; order Carnivora; family Felidae; genus Panthera; species Panthera leo. The sequence goes on from NC_056683.1 coordinate 90,566,296, forward strand.
TTATGTAAAATTTGGAGTAGTCAGAGAAATGTAAGGAAGAAATCAAAATCACTTTTAATCCCTTCACCCCTACATAACCATTGGAAACATGAAAAATCCTTACTGTATTTGTTCTATGGATTTACATGTTTATAAAGTATCCTTTGATTTAGGCTATGTTAGATACTTTGTATCAATATTTTTACAGGTGAAATAATACTATAAACCATGTTTTGTAAAATGCTTTCCTTGCTTACATATTTTGAATAGTTTCCTATGGCACTAAATATTTCTTTTTGAAATAGCTTAATTGTATTTCATTAGAAGGATGAACATTCTATGTTTATTCAGTTCTACATTGTTGGGTACCCAGGTTTTCTTTTCATTATTTTGGCAATTATAGGTAAACCTGCTATGAACATTGTACATAAATTTCTGTATGTGGGTCTGGCTTTTTTCCTTAGGAAAATTCCTAGAAGGTAAATTGCTGTGTTAAAAGGAATTTAAAAAATCTGATTATTTCGAAAAATTGGTTTTTTTCCAGGGTACTATGTCTTACTATTTTTTTGAAACCACTTTTTTTGAGGATGGTTGTACATATTTAATGTATGCTACTAGATGAGTTTGGAGATAAGTATACGCTCCGAAATTATTACTCTAATCATAGCTATAAACTTATCACCTCAAATGTTACCATCTGTATTTGTTTGTCTGTTTGTTTATTTATTTATATCTGTTCTTTTATTTTGTGGTGAGAGCACCTAATGTAAGATTTACCTTCTTAGCAAAATTTTAAGTATGCAATACCATATTGTTAACTATAGGCCCTATGTTGTCCAGAGCATATTCATCTTGTCTAACTGAAACTTTGTAGGGGGTATTGTGTCTTACATTAATGTGAATGCATATAGTAAATAAGCCCGTTCTTCACACTTAGCAGTTTCTCTATACATAATGAATATTATTATTCAAGATAAGGAAACCACACTTTGCCCTTGAGCTTAATTATAAGGAATAATTTTACCAAATGGAAATATTTTCTTTAGAAAAGTAACTTTTTTACTACTCACTTTTTTTACACAATTTCTGTGTTTCTTCATGCTATCTCCAGATGATGATGATGATGATGATAGCAATAAACACTTTTTAGAGCAGGCAGTGAATTAAGAACCTTTTGTGCTGCGTATCACTAATTTCACGTGCATAGGCACTAGTTATACTCATTTTACAGATGAGGAAATTGAGACTGAAAGGGGTTATGTGATATTCCCAAAGTTACATAGAGTTTAAGTGGCAGAGCCAGGCTTCAGGGCAGGTATTCTGATGTCAGAGTCTGCAAATTTCACTACCACTCTATGAGAGAGGAGGAAAATAGTGTCAGTGAATGAAAATAACCTGTGATTCTATCTTTGTTGCTAGACCTAATTACTTCAAGTCAGGCAGTAACAGTTTATCGTAGTAGGCAAACCAACACTTTTTCTGTTTTCTTCCCTTTTCTTTTTCTATCTTTATTTTTCATTAAGCCTATCCCCAGGGTGCTCATGTTTTTTCTCCATTACTGCTGTCAAAATCAACTTTTATGAATGGATCTCATTAATCATTTATTTAAGGTTTTTCAAGGTTTGCAACTGTATTTTAAATTTTTTTTTTTCAACGTTTTTTATTTATTTTTGGGACAGAGAGAGACAGAGCATGAACGGGGGAGGGGCAGAGAGAGAGGGAGACACAGAATCGGAAACAGGCTCCAGGCTCCCAGCCATCAGCCCAGAGCCTGACGCGGGGCTCGAACTCACGGACCGCGAGATCGTGACCTGGCTGAAGTCGGACACTTAACCGACTGCGCCACCCAGGCGCCCCGCAACTGTATTTTAATAGGAGCCATCATCTTAATTCAAAATCATTTAAGTCAGATGATGGCATTTTAAACCTTAGCTGGTGGGGTAAGAAAATTTGTGGGGGTAGGGGAATCTTTCTGGAAGCACAGAGGGTAGGCAGCCACACATACTGCTTATTCAGAACACCAGCTTTTAACCTTTGTCTCTTATCTCTCTCTCTCTCTTTCCCTTTTTCCCTAACTTCTTTCCTCAGCTATTTCTTGAGAGCAATTTAGGAAAAGTGTCTTTAGGAAAGTAATAAAAATGAATGCATCAATGCTTTTGGAAATAAGCAAAGTGATTGAAAAGTGATGTTTATATTCATTACGTTCTTTTTCTTCAAGCTTTTGTTTTCGGCTTCAGGACCTTTGGTCCACAGGAAAAGCATTATGCTAGACTAGTTCAAGTGAGGAATAATGGAGACAGACAAAAACAATGGAAAGGCAGGGGAGAAGCAGCAACAAATAATAGGAATCTTCACTTTGTCTTTGTTTTAACTCTGTGAATCTCAGTGAAGACTATCCTTAATGGAAGGATTTCTTTAAAAGAGACTATTTAAGAAAATGATGGATGGCAAGATTTCCTCCCTCTTGCCAGCTATTAACTGACTGACCCTAAAGGTTTTGCCATGGTTATTACTTCAAGGAGAGAAAAGTATGTGTAGGAGTGGAAATTATTCAAGGATATAATCTTTCCGGATTTTCTCATTTCCTTTTCCAAGTGGGTAGACGATAATTTTGTGAGGTTGGATATGCAAGTAAATACATTGTATGTGGAAATTATATACAGTGGCCCTGATAATGTCAAGAAACTGCCCAGGATTATCCAAACCAACTTTTAACGTCTAGTATAATCAATCACCCAACCTACTGAGAAACCAGAGGTGCTCCACTGGATAGTGATGACAAGTTGACAATTTTTAAATGTTATTAGCAAAGGTCTCTACCCCAAATTACAGACAAATTACTATTTTATTCTGCAGTTATTAGCTTAGGCTCTACAATATCATAAGTATCATGACCTCATGACCTAAGACCACACCAGAGTTTACCTGGTATACCTTAAGGATTCACTATTCTGTAGCTGTATTTTAAGATTATGGATCTAATTAACTGAGCTAATTGGCTCAGATATATCATGATTTTTCAGTGAAGGAAAGTGGTTGGTAGAGAGGGAAAGAATTAGATTCTTGTTTGTTTTCTTTTTTTTCCAACCAAAAATATATTTTATTTTTTTTGTTTTATCTTTTTATTTATTTTTTTATTTTTTACTTTTAATTTACATCCAAATTAGTTAGCATATAGTACAACAATGATTTCAGGAGTAGATTCCTTAATGCCCCTTACCCATTTACCCATCCCCCCCTCCCACAACCCCTCCAGTAACCTTCCGTTTGTTCTCCATATTTAAGAGTCTTTTATGTTTTGTCCTCCTCCCTGTTTTTATATTATTTTTTCTTCCCTTCCCTTGTGTTCATCTGTTCTGTGTCTTAAGGTCCTCATATGAGTGAATTCATATGATATTTGTCTTTCTCTGACTAATTTTGTTTAGCATAATACCCTCTAGTTCCATCCACGTAGTTGCAAATGGCAAGATTTCATTCTTTTTGATTGCCGAGTAATACTCCATTGTATATATATGCCACATCTTCTTTATCCATTCATCCATTGATGGACATTGGGCTCTTTCCATACTTAGGCTATTGTTGATAGTGCTGCTGTAAACATTGGGATGCATGTGCCCCTTTGAAACAGCATATCTGTATCCCTTAGATAAATACCTAGTAGTGCAATTGCTGGGTCTTAGGGTAGTTCTATTTTTAGTTTTTTGAGGAATCTCCATCCTGTTTTCCAGAGTAGCTGCACCAGCTTACATTCCCACCAACAGTGCAAAAGAGATCCTCTTTCTCCACATCCTTGCCAACATCTGTTGTTGCCTGAGTTGTTAATGTTAGCCACCTGACAGGTGTAAGGTGGTATCTCATTGTGGTTTTGATTTGTATTTCCCTGATGATGAGTGATGCTGAGCATTTTTTCATGTGTCGGTCAGCCATCTGGATGTCTTCTTTGGAGAAGTGTCTATTCATGTCTTTTGCCCATTTCTTCATTGGATCATTTGGTTTTTGGGTTTTGAGTTTGATAAGTTCATAATAGATTTTGGATACTAACCCTTTAACTGATATGTCATTTGCAAATATTATCTCCCATTCCGTCATTTCCCTTTTAGTTTTGCTGATTGTTTCCTTTGCTGTGCAGAAGTTTTTATTTTGATGAAGTCCCAATAGTTCATTTTTGCTTTTGTTTCCCTTGCCTCTGGAGACGTGTTGAGTAAGAAGTTGCTGCAACCAATATCAAAGAGGTTTTTGCCTGCTTTGTCCTCGAGGATTTTGATGGCTTCCTGTCTTATATTTAGGTCTTTCATCCATTTTGAGTTTATTTTTGTGTATGGTGTAAGAAACTGGTACAGGTTCATTTTTCTGCATGTCACTGTCCAGTTTTCCCAGCACCGCTTGCTGAAGAGACTGTCTTTATTCCATTGGATAGTCTTTCCTGCTTTGTCAAAGATTAGTTAGCTGTACATTTGTGGGTCCACTTCTGGGTTCTCTGTTCTGTCCATTGATCTGAGTGTCTGTTTTTGTGCCAGTACCATATTGTCTTGATGATTACAGCTTTGTAATACAGCTTGAAGTCCAGGATTGTGATGCTTCCTGCTTTGATTTTCTTTTTCAAGATTTCTTTGGCTGTTCATGGTCTTTTCTGGTTCCATACAAATTTTCGGATTGTTTGTTCTAGCTCTTTGAAGAATGCTGGTGTTATTTTGATAGGGTATTGCATTGAATATGTAGATTGCTTTGGGTAGTATTGACATTTTAACAATATTTGTTCTTCCTATCCAGGAGCATGGAATCTTTTTCCATTTTTTTGTATCTTCTTCAATTTCTTTCATAAACTTTCTATAGTTTTCAGTGTATAGATTTTTCACCTCTTTAGTTAGATTTATTCCTAGGTATCTTATGGGTTTTGATGCAATTGTAAATGGGATCTATTCCTTGATTTCTCTTTCCATTGTTTCATTATTGTTGTATAGGAATGCAATTGATTTCTGTGCATTGATTTTATATCCTGCAACTTTGCTGAATTCGTGAATCAGTTCTAGCAGTTTTTTGGTGGAATCTTTTGGGTTTTCTATATAGAGTATCATGTCATCTGTGAAGAGTGCAAGCTTGACCTCCTCCTGGCTGATTTGGATTCCTTTTATTTCTTTGGGTTGTCTGACTGCTGAGGCTAAGACTTCCAATACTATGTTGAATAACAGTGGTGAGAGTGGACATCCCTTCCTTGTTCCTGACCTTAAGGGGAAAGCTCTCAGTTTTTCCCCATTGAGGATGATATTAGCATTGTATCTTTCATATATGGCTTTTATGATCTTGAGGTATGATCCTTATATCCCTATTTTCTTGAGGATTTTTATCAAGAAAGGATGCTGTATTTTGTCAAATGCTTCCTCTGCATCTAATGACAGGTCATGTGGCTCTTATCCTTTCTTTTATTGATGTGATGAATCACATTGACTGTTTTGCAGATATTGAAACAGCCCTGCATTGCAGGTATAAATCCCACTTGGTTGTGGTGAATAATTTTTTTAATGTATTGTTGGATATGGTTGGCTAATATTGAGTGTTTTTGTATCCATGTTCATCAGGGAAATTGGTCTGCAGTTCTCCTTTTTAATGGGGTCTTTTTCTGGTTTTGGAATCAAGGTAATGCTGGCTTCATAGAAGGAATTTTCCTTCCATTTCTATTTTTTGGAACAGCTTCAAGAGAATAGGTGTTAACTCTTCCTTAAATGTTTGGTAGAATTCCCCTGGAAAGCCATCTGGCCCTGGACTGTTTTTGGGGGGGAGATTTTTGATTACTAATTTGATTTCCTTACTGGTTATGGGTCTGTTCAAGTTTTCTATTCTTCCTGTTTCAGTTTTGGTAGTTTATGTTTCTAGGAATTTTTCCATTTCTTCCAGATTGCCCATTTTATAGGTATATAATTGCTCATGATATTCTCTTATTATTGTTTGTATTTCTGCTGTGTTGGTTGTGTTCCCTCCTCTTTCATTCTTGATTTTATTTATTTGGGTCCTTTCCTTTTTCTTTTTGATTAAACAGGCTAGTGGTTTATGAATTTTGTTAGTTCTTTCAAAAAACCAACTTCTGGTTTCATTGATCTGTTCTACTGGGTTTTTTTGTTTGTTTGTTTGTTTGTTTTGTTTTGGTGTGGTTTGGTTTCAATAGCATTGATTTCTGCTCTAATCTTTATTATTTCTTGTCTTCTGCTGGTTTGGGGTTTTATTTGCTGTTGTTTTTCCAGCTCTTTAAGGTGTAAAGTTAGGTTGTACATCTGAGACCTTTCTTCCTTCTTTAGGAAGGCCTGGATTGCTATATACCTCCCTCTTCTGACTGTCTTTGCTGCGTCCCAGAGGTTTTGGGCTGTGCTGTTATCATTTCATTGGCTTCCATGTACATTTTAATGTCCTCTTGGTTAGCCCATTCATTCTTTAGTAGGGTGTTCTTTAGTCTCCAAGTATTTGTTATCTTTGCAAAATTTTTTCTTATGGTTGATTTCGAGTTTCATAGCATTGTGATCTGAAAATATGCTCGGTATGATCTCGATCTTTTTGTACTTGTTGAGGGCTGATTTGTGTCCCAGTATGAGATCTATTATGGAGAATGTTCCATGTGCACTGGAGAAGAATGTGTATTCAGCTGCTTGAGGATGAAATGTTCTGAATATATCTTTTAAGTCCATCCAGTCCAGTGTGTCACTCAAAGCCATTGTTTTCTTGTTGATTTTGTGTTTAGATGATCTGTCCATTGTTGTAAGTGGGGTGTTGAAGTCCCCTACTATTATGGTATTGTTATCAATGAGTTTCTTTATGTTTGTGATTAATTGATTTGTATATTTAGGTGCTTCCACATTTGGTGTATAAATGTTTACAATTGAAAGATCTTGGTGGATAGACCCCTTATTTATGATATAATGCCCTTCTTCATCCCTTGTTACAGTCTTTATTTTAAAGTCTAGATTGTCTGAGGGGCACCTGGGTGGCTCAGTTGGTTAAATGTTCGACTTCAGCTCAGGTCATGATCTTACACTCCATGAGTTTGAGCCCCATGTCGGGCTCTGTGCTGACAGCTCAGAGCTGGGAGCCCTCTTTGGATTCTGTTGACACCTTCTCTCTCTGCCTCTCTGCCCCTCTGCATCTCGTGCTCTCTCTCTCTCTCTCTCTCTCTCTCTCTCTCTCAAAAATAAATAAACATTAAAAAATTAAAGTCTAGATTGTCTGATATAAGTATAGCTACTCTGGCTTTCTTTTGTCAACCATTACCATGATAGATGGTTCCCCATCACCTTACTTTCAACCTGAAGGTGCCTTTAGGTCTAAAGTGGGTCTCTTATAAACAGCATATTGATAGATCTTGTATTCTTACCCATTCTGTTACCTTATATCTTTTGATTGGAGCATTTAGTCCATTGACATTTAGAGTGAGTATTGAAAGACATGAATTTCTGGTGGAGTTGGAGTTTCTGGTGGTTTTCTCTGGTCCTTTCTAGTGTGTGTTGCTTTTGGTCTTTTTTTCTTCATCTTTTCTCCCCTCAGAGAGTCCCCTTAAAATTTCTTGCAGGGCTGGTTTAGTGTTCACAAACTCCTTTAATTTTTGTTTGAGAAACTTTTTACCTTTCCTTCTATTTTGAATGTCAGCCTTGCTGGATAAAGAATTCTTGGCTGCATATTTTTCTGATTCAGCACATTGAATATATCCTGCCACTCCTTCCTGCCAGTTTGGTTTCATAGCAGCTAGCAAAGTCTACCTTCTCCATACACTTTCCCCTCCCAAACCTGTAATTCTAGCTTCCCTAAAGAAACATTCCATTCTTAATCTTCTGATCATGGCAGTGTTGGAATCAGGTTGCACAAAATTGTAAAGTCAAATATGAAGCTTAAAGAAATCTTTTCAGTTCTCTGATGTGGCCTTTGAGTGGACCTTGAATATTTGTGAAGAATTCTGGAGACGGTTGAGGGCAACAAAGTTTCCAGGACAAAGTATTTGTATGCAATAATAAAAAAATTAACAGAACAAGTATGAAAAATGGTATAGAAACACAGCTCTTCCAAGTTCAGTTAGACTGTTTGGGCCTCTTCTGATGTTCATACAGAGCCTCAATCCTTGGATGTGCCCATCCATGTGCTAGTCTGGACACATGGAAATCTTTGTAAATTCTTGCCAACAAATGCAGGAGAAGGGAGCCATCTGGTGTGGGAGGTGTGTGCTGGGTAACTGTATCAGGAAGCAGGTGGCTAAGCTGCAGGAGGTTTCCAGGTTGACAACTAGAGAAAGGGCAGACTTTGTTGGTACAATGGACACTGAGACATCAAAGTAAGAGAAAGGAGCTTACCAAACTAGGAGAAAGAATTTCAGCAGGAGAAACTGTTCTTTTTGCTCTTTCACTTTGGCTAGCTTTTACTTCCATTCTCCAAGCATTTATTAAGTGCCACCATAGGTAAGATGCTATGCCTTTTGGGAAATAAATAAGAAGAAATGTCATGAAAGAGAAGGAAGAGTAATTCTTTACAGAAGAAATCATTCTAACAGGGCTGATACCTCATAACCCCCTAAATGTCTGTGAGACCATGACAAGCACCATGTAGACTCATTCTGAAGCCACATTCTCTCCTTTTCAGAGTGGCAGTGTAAATACACCACTCAAATAAAACTAAACATAGGTTTGTTTTAGAAAGAAGGATAGTCCCTGCATCCTAAACACATATGTATTGTCTTGATTGTGAATTTAATGTCTCTCTGTCTCTTACACACATCCCTCCTTCTCAAATACAATTTATGTTAACTATTTAAGATTTTTTACTCTAGGTTTGTGAAAAGTTGGTTCCAAGTAAAAATGGGTATGGAAAGGGTTACAAAAATAAGCACAAAACAAATACAGAAAGCTTATGTTTATCATTTGTCTATATTTATATTATAAATATAACATGTTTATAAAATAATACATATATTACTTTACCATAAATGTATTATAATAAAAATTATAATTTAAATGGTCAATCCCTTCATTAGATAAATGAAGAGGTCAAAATTCAGAGAATTAGAGGTGTCAGGGTGGCTCAGTTGGTTAAGCGTCCAACTTCAGCTCAGGTCATGATCTCGTGGTTCATGAATTTGAGCCCCACGTCAGGCTCTGTACAGACAGCTCAGAGCCTGAATCCTGCTTTGAATTCTGTGTCTCCCTCTCTCTCTGCCCTCCCCAGCTCACTTGCTGTCTCTCTCTTAAAAATAAATAAACATTAAAAAAAGTTTTAAAAAATTCAAAGAATTAAATGACTTGCCCAAAGTCATACAACTCAATGGTAAAACTGGGGACAAAATCAATTCACTTGCCTTTTAACTTAGAGGTTATAGAAATGGCAATAGGTTACTGTTTGAATATGAGAAACAAAATACATTTTATTTGAATGTATGGATTAGCTTCATCTTTCACCTCCTCTTATTTACTCTTGTCTGGAAAACTCAGTAAGACTCAACAAATTCCTTTCTTCGCTTGTTTCGTTGCCCTTTTGCTACATACAAGCTTCTAATAAATTAATCTCTATTTTTGAAAATATGTGTGGCCTTTAGTTATTAGTCATTTGATGAAGGTTTAGCATTTCTTCTTTATTCTTTCACATTCTACTAACAGATTAAGTTTTTTGTTTATTTTCTAAATTAGCTGTCTATTCACAGCTAAACTTTCTGGAAGTACATTTTGGCTGAGGTGGAAACACTAGGATCATTGCAGGTTAATGTGAAAATACCTTTTGATAGATTATCTTCGCACAAAATTCTGCCAAAATGCGTCAGCTCTAAATCACTTAATTTCTAGGCTACCCCATATAATGAATTATACTGTCATGGTAAGTGCCACTTCAAAGGAAATCAGAAAGAACTAGAGCATTCTTGAGTATGTTTCTTAGTAAAGTGATAAAATCTCTGTTTAAATCTAGAATTCTGTAGTGTAGAATCTTCAAAGAAAATATTTTGATAATTTATGTATGGTGAGCTTCAGGAACATATTAGAAATAATATACATGATATGATAGAGAAAATGTTAATACTTGGTTTTGAGGAAGATTGTGATATATATATATATTTTTTTTCTTAAAATGTAGAGTTTTGGCAGAAAAAATGAAAGAAAACTATGGATATGGAATCAATATTTCAGGTAAGATTTAATTCATTATAACAGAAAAAATATTTTCTTGCTTTGTATTTTATTTATAAATTATTCTTACAAACATACATTAAATGAACAATCCTTTCTGGAAATACTTCAAGTAACTATAATCATGTGATGATACTATTGTCTTGATAGCCTATAAATAGTCAGTAGGACCCTGGTGAAAATAATGTAGTTTATTTCTGCTGCTCAACCCTCTGTGTGCTCCTGCTGTGTACATTATAAATTTGCTTTGAGTCTTCTAAACACAGGTTAGAATTTTTTATAAATAGATACTTTGATGCTAGAGTTAAGGTCTTACAAAAATTCTTTAAAATATCCTCTATATCCCTCTAATAACTAACATTTATTGACTGCTTGTTACATTCAAGACACTGTGTTAGGGACCTTAAACCATAATATAATTTATAATTTTCTCAATAACCTAGAAGGCACCTACTTTTATCCCCATTTTACAGATGAGAAACCTGATGCTCACAGAGATGAAGTTAATTGCCATGGTCATCCAACTGGTAAGTGGGAAAACTGATACTTGAATCCAGGTCAATCATAATCAGAGAGTATGTTCTCCAACACAGTGCTTTGGTACCTTCATGTTGATTCCATGGTTCACATCAGCTTCTTCACTAGTAATTGGGAGACAGCAATGCTCTTTGTGATTGTTCTGTATTGTCAATAGGTTCATTAAAATGTATATTAAGGAGTAAAACAAAGATAAAATCTCAGGCCATTAGAAGAGACAATGAGATCATCTAGTGACTTGCTAAGAAACAGCTACTCAACACTGCCTGAGAGCTTGTTAGAAATGCACACTTTCTGCCTCCTCTTCACCCAGCTCCTCAATTAGAATATGGTTTGAAAGTTTTCACATACATGGACCAAAGAGCCCTAGACACCTGAAAGAGGGTCTGCCAGGGTTACAGAAACCCTGAAGCATTCGCCCCATTCAACCAAGAGCTCAGGTTTGACTTTTTCCCCCTTCATTTTGAACTTTTGTGAGACTCCAGAATTTCATTTGAAGACTAAATTTGGCTGCTTAAAAAAAAAGTTGGAAACTACTGACCTACACATGATCATGGAGTTTATACATGAGGAAAATGAAGTTCAATTAATGACTTGCCCCAAGCAAGTCAATTTGCCCCAAGCAAATTATTGGCAGATCTGGAAGGAGAACCCACAACCCAGCTTTTATGCTTTTGGATTAAAAATACTCTAGCAGTATGTTATATAGAGATGAGGAATGATTTTAGAATCAGGAGACCAAGATTTTACTCATGTCTTTATCTAGAGTCGGCCAGATGATCCAGAGTAAACAATGTAATCTTTCTATGTCTTGGTTTCTATGGCTATTAGAGAGATGGCATTTTTATATTTATGTTCCTTTCTAGCTTTTATATTTGATGTGAATATTGTTACCCTTTTTAAAAATCTTATTTTTAAAACAAAATTAAAACTAATATAAAAACAATGGTATAGTAAAAAACAAAATCAAGTAGTACTCAAGGGTCAAAGGAAAAATTAAAAGTTTTCATTCTTCTCTGCTTCCACTTCTGGTCTGTGCCACACAAGCAACCTTTGACGGTTTCTGTTTTTACTTCTAATGATTCTCATTCAAAAAGTGTACTTGTGGCTTGATTTCTAGATTTACCACTAGACAATATTGACTCCCATTATAAAAGATAAAGAATTTATTCCATCTAAACTATTAGCAGATTCTTCACTTCCTTCCCATTTTTCTTTTTGTTATGTCTTATTTTGTTTTTCTGGTGGTTACCTTTATGATTTTTTTAATGTTTTTATTTATTTTTGAGACAGAGAGAGACAGAGTATGAGCAGGGGAGGGTCAGAGAGAGAGGGAGACACAGAATCTGAAGCAGGCTCCAGGCTCTGAGCTGCCAGTACAGAGCCTGACGTGGAGCTTGAACTCACAGACTGTGAGATCATGACCTGAGCTGAAGTTGGATGCTCAACCGACTGAGCCACATAGGCACCCCACCTTTATGATTTTAAATAGCATACTCTCCATTTGTTTATGTATCTGCTTTATAACATATCTTGTTATATTTTTCATTTCTTCTATTATGAAACTTCTAATAACTATTATTAACACTATGCTTTGAAGGTTGATTCTAAAAATTAAAAAGCTAAAAAACAGCATTTGCAGTAATATGATTATGTAAATATTGTTCATACACGTGGCACACAGACTCTAGGGTGGGCCCATGTTTATGTCCTACCCTTAAGTACGAGTTACACTTTAGTCTTGCTTCTAACAACAGAACATGGCAAAGGTAATGGGCTGTTACTCCCATGATTACATTATGGTATACATGTGTGTGTGCACACATATGTGTGTTTATGTGGGTTTTGGCTGACAGCCATCATGAAAATGGGAACCTCAGTCTTTCAACCACAAGGAGATGAATTCTGTCAACAACCTTAATGAGCTTGGAAGTGGCTTCTTCCCCACTCCAGCCTCCAGATGAGAATGTTGCCAGGCCAAAGTCTGGATTGCAGCCTGTGATACCCTGAGCAAGGCACCCAGCTATGTTGTGCCTAGACTTGTGACCATGGAAATTGTGAAATAATTATGTGTGTGGTTTTAAGGTGCTTTTTGTCATAATTTGTTTTGAAGCAATAGAAAACAAACACAAAATAGAACTATTTTATACATAATGAAGGAAATGTAATTTTATGTTACCACATTTATACTGACCAAAGAAAGAATATCCAAATATTAAAGTCTATTTCCTTTTTTTTATTTTCAAAAAAATTTTTAAACATTTTTATTTATTTTTGAGAGACGGAGAGAGACAGCGAGCAGAAGAGGGGCAGAGAGAGAGGGAGACACAGAATTTGTAGCAGGCCTCAGGCTCTGAGCTGTCAGCACAGAGTCCTACACAGGACTTAAACCCACAAACTGTGAGATCATGACCTGAGCTGAAGCTGGGGGCTTAATTGACTGAGCCACCCAGGTGCTCCAAAGTTTACCCTTCTTAATTACTTTATGTAGTTTTAGTAAGACCACAGGTCGAGTGGGATGAATTAATCTTGGTACTCAGTTATTGACAGGTTATTGTCCTTGATCTATACATGATTGTTCTTTATTTCTTTATTGCTTTTATTCCTCACTTCTTACTCCCAGGCTCTCCCTACCACAGGCAACCATTCTAATATATTCAATGTGTAGCTATTTGTTTACTTGTGTTCCAGAAAAAACAAGAATTACTGTTTTGCGTGAATGTATATTTATTGCCTCATAATGCATTGAATTATAGAGCTCATTAATTTTCTTGCATTTTCCTCTCAACACTATGTACTTAAGGTCCAACATGTTATATGTACATCAAGTTCCTGCATCAAAAAGCCACATAGTTCTCCATTGTAAGCACCTCTTCTCATTTATCTACTCTACTGCAAGGGATACCCAGAGAATTCTTCAAATTCCTGACATTACAAATAATGCTATTTATAGAATTTTATCCTTCTATAAAAAAATTATAATATATTTATTGATTAGAGAAAAATACAACTGGGATTTTGACTGGGATTACAATGAATGTACAGATAAATCTGGGAAGCATGGAAAGACGCCATTTTATTTACATCTGTTACTTATAAGAATTTTTAAGTTTTCTACAAAGGTGTCTTGTGTATTTCTTGCCATCTTCCTTCTCTGCTGATTCTATTGAGGTTTCTTCCCCCACCCCACCCCCACCCCTGCCCCAGGTAAATTATGACATGTTTTACAAATAAAAGGAATATTCATCTTTCCTTTTTAATCATGCATCTCTTATTCCTTTTTATTTCTTACAGAGTTTTCTAGGACTTCCCATGGTGTTGAATAAGTAGCAATGGTAGGGGCATTATTTTTTACTCTTGATCCTTACAGGGGAAGCATGTAACATTTCTAAGTATAATGTTTATTGTAGCCTTTTATTTTTATTTGTTTTACTATAGGATTTTAAAAAGCAACTTTACTTAAGTGAAATTGACATACAAAATTTAATGTATATAATTTGATGAATTTTGATATGCATACATACTCTCTCTCTCTCTCTCTCTCTCTCACACACACACACACACACACACACACACACACACACTTAAGAAACTGTAATAAGGATACCACAATCAAGATAATAATAATGAAACCTGTCCTTCATCAACACCCAAAATCTTTCTTATACCTTTTTGTAATTCTTCCCTCTCATACCACTCTGGGTCCTCAACACCATCCCCTTTCCCTTCCCCATGTACAAGCAACAACTGATGTGATTTTTTTCACTATACATTAGTCTACATTTTCTAAAATTTTATATAAATGAAAGTATGCATTATTCATTCTTTCACATTGTTTCACTTAGCATATTTACCTTAAGATTTATCCATGTTTTTGTCTGTATCAATAGTTTATTTTCTTTTATTACTGACTACTTTGCCATTTGTGGATATACCACAATTTATTTATCTATTCGCTTTTTGATGAACATTTGAGTTGTTTCCAGGTTTCAGTTACTACTATATATAGCTGCTAAGAAGACATAACACTTTGTATGGACCTATGCTTTATTTCTCTTTGGTAAATGGCTAGGAATAGAATGTCTGAGGCATAGGGTGTTGCACATTTAATTTTATAAGAAAGTGCCAAAATGTTTTCCAAAACAAGTTGTCCCATTTTACATTACAAGTAGTTTTTCCACATCCTTGTCAGCATTTGGTGTTATCAGTTTGTTTGCTTGTTTTTAATTTTAGCCATCCCCTAGGTGTGTACTGGTATCTGTGATTTGATTTGCGTTTCCCTAGTGACTGAAGATATTGACTATCTTTTTACATATAGATGCCTCATTTGACATCCATATGTTTGGTCACATATCTGGTCCAATATTTTGTTTATTTTATTTTAGCTTGGTTTCTTATTGCTTGGTATGTTTGGGAGTTTTAAATAATATATTGTTATAAGTCCTTTATCAGAAATGTGGTTTTCAAATATTTTCTTTCAATCTGTGGCTTGTCTTTCATCCCCTTAAAAGAGTCTTTCGTAGAGTAGAGATTCTTAATTTTGATGAGGTTCAATTTATCAATTTGTTCTTTTATACATCATCCTTTTGACATGTCTAAGATGTCATCAGGAACAATTCAGCATCATGAACAATTTCTCCTATGTTTTCTTTTCTTTTCTTTTTTTTTTTTTTTTTTTTTGTGAAATTTATTGTCAAATTGGTTTTCAGACAGTACCCAGTGCTCATCCCAACAGGTGCCCTCCTATGTTTTCTTATAGAAGTTTTATAGTTTTAGACTTTGCATTTAGGCCTGTGATCCACTTGGAGTTAACTTTTATTTATGTTGAGAGGTGTGAATGGAAGTTTATCATTTTGCATATGGATACAAATAGTTTAAGGACCATTTGTTGAAAAACTATACCTTTTTCACTGAATTGTTTTGCATTTTCATCACAAATCACCTGAGCACTTATTTGTGGGTCTATTTCAGACTCTTAATAAGTCCAATTTCTCTTTTTATGCCCATACCATACTTTTGACTAATGTAGTTTTATATTGTTTCAAGTTCGGGTAGTATAAATCTTCCAACTTTTTTCTTTTTTAAAGTTATTTTGGCCATTCTATATCCTTTGCATTTTGTATGAATTTTAGAATCAGCCTGTAAAGTTCTAAAAAAAATGCTGAGATTTTAAATGAGTTGCATTTAATATAGACCAATTGGTAGGAAATAACATCTTAACCAGATTGAGGATTCTGATCCATGACCCCAGTATACTTTTAATTTATGCAAGGCCTCCTTATTGTTTTCAGCAGTGCCTTGCAGTTTTCATTTATACATTTTATACACCTTTTCTAAGTATTTTATTTTTCTCTGAAGCTATTTCAGATGGTATTATTTTTTAAATTTCAACTTCTAATGTTAGTGTGCAACAATACGATTGACTTATATGTATTGACATTGTATCCATAAATTTCTAAACACTTCCTAGTCTTAGTCCCTTTCATATAGATTCCATAGGATTTCCTTTACAAACCCATCATATTGTAGGTGAACAAAGACAACTTTTATTTCTTCCTTTCCAGTCTAGATTACTTTCTGTTTCTTGTTATCTTTAGTGTCCCTCTTTTAGAACCTCCAGCACAATCTTGAGTAGATGCGGTGAGAGAATGGATATACTTTCCCTGTTCCTGACCTTAGTTTGCATGAATTGGGAGAGTTGCCTGCCACAGCAATATCTTGCCCAGTTCCTCTTAACCATGTCCAATGGACAAGCCTTTACACCAGAAGGCATTTCTGAGTGTAATTCCCCTCCCACTTTTTTTCCCAGCAGGATTAATCAAGTTTTAGGTTGAACTCAAATGAAATTCCCAAATATACCCTATTGCTGGACCCAATTGAAAGTTCTTGTTTGTTTGTTTTTTAGTGAGACTAGGAAATGCTTTCCCGTGAGGCACAGTAAAACCTTAGGTCAGAATCCTTGTTTTTACTCGCTGTTCTTTTCATCTCTCCGAAGCCTATGTGCATATTGCCTACATGTAGAGTGTATAAAAATAATAAAATAAAAAGTTACTTTTGGTTGTTATCACAATCCCAGCATTAGATGGGTCCTTTGATTATCAGATTAGATAGGACAGATTCTATAAGGTGCAGAAACGCTTCACACTAGAGAGAAAGGAAATACTTTGTTTTCTTGGTGGAGTTTTGGCTTCTTTCTACTCTGATTCTAGGTTCTTCTACCTCCAATGGGAGGTTTTTAAGGGACAGAGAAAAGACCCACATCCCAACCTGAAGTGAACAGAGGTGAGAGGACATGATCAATGAAGTCAGGAAGTGGAGGAGTCAGGGGTCAGATTAGGGTACTTCTGTTCATCTGAGTCCTGGCATCTGGTCTGATGTGGTGGCTTTAGTGTAGGGGCAGCAGAGCACCTGCCAGAAAACTACGCCCTTAGCAAACTTTTATTTTCAAAATTTATTCTGGGGAATGATTACCAATGGGTCCCCAAACCATTAGATGGAAAGCTTGTCATAGTGGGATCAGGTAGTGTCTCCATCAGCCCATAGTTAACTGAGTACTGTGAACACAGAACAGGATCAGATAGTGTCCTGGTTATTAAGAATCTTATAAACTTGTTGGGAACAAGGGCAGGTGGGCATGGGTTGGGCAGACATGTAATCAAATATGTGCAGTAAATTATAATAGATGTTACAAGTTAAAATGCATGTGGTGTAAGAATTATGGGACAAAGAAGAGAGTGACTAAATGTCCTAGGGTGGATAAGATAACACAGAGAGCTACAGTGATGCTTGAGCTGAGCGCTGAGAAGCTGCAGGGCCTGTAGGCAGCCAGGTACAATCTCAATTGCACACTCTCATGACACACACCACTTTTCTTTTGGAGCACTAATAAATTAGTAATTATTTGTTTAAAAATATTTTATATTGCTTTTTCTGCTTGAGAAAGTAAGCCCTCATGGGTCTCTTGTTCATCATGGTACACAGAGTTCTGTGGCTTTATTCCCTTCTGTAGATATTTGGCATTTAAAACTTTTTATTATGTAAATTTTAAAAGATACACAAAAAGAGTGACTGTTGTTTGATGAACCCTCCTGTACCTATCACCAACCTCAGTAATGTCTACTATAACTGCCATCTCATTATAACATGTAACTAATAAATATCATTTTCTAATATCATTTAATACCCAGTCCATATTCAAATTTGCCTAATTGTTTCTAAAATGTCTTTTTAGATTTGTTTTGTTGGAAATAAAGACTAAAATAAGATCCACCCATTGCATTTTGTAGATTTGACTCATTGCCTATTTGGGGTATTGTTTAACTGGTTCTTCTAGTTATATGTTTCCTATAAACTGATTGTTAGATTGAATAGCTCAATTAGATGGAAGTTCTGCTTTTTTTCACAATAATATTGTATAGGTAGAGGTGGATATTTTCTAATGGATCAATTGTCTCATCATTAGTGTCCCATCCTAATTTTGGAGGACTTTATTGAAGAGGCAGCTTTTGAATAGAGTTTTGAAAGAGCCTTGTTAAGTGGTTGAGGAGAGTGGTGCATTCCAGTTGGAATGGGAACACAAAGACAGAATCATCATACAAGGGCATGATATGGAAACTAGGAAGTTTTGTTTTATTTTTAAATCTCAGATTTAGAATTGAAAATGCCCTTCAGTTGGAGGATTGAATTTTAAACTCAATTTCATTCACCATTACTTTTAAGATAATTGCTTTTGAGACTGGGACATTCTACATTCCTGCTAAACATAGGTTTTTCTATTTAAGTCACTCTTACCAATCAAGTTTTCTTTTATCTTTCCTAATGGAAAGGTTTATTATTTTTATCTTGAGAGATATTTTGTGGCCTGTGATATGGAGGTCAAATCTGTACAGAGAACTTTTAGTTTAATATCATGGCCTGATCATTTAGTGGCATATAAATAAAGCTCTTAGCAATGGAATTTGCTAAATTTTGCTCAGTTAAACAGGGGGTTTTCCTTTTTGAAGTAATTTGCTCTAGGGGTCAATAATATATTTTATTGAATGCAGAACACTGTAGAATCCATCAGATACATCCTAGGATACTGTTGTATCTATCTTATTGAATTGGTAAAATCGATACTTGGTTAACAGGAAACAATAGGATTTGATAGAAAATCTAATTACTGGCAGTGATAGGGGAAGCTATCATTAAATTAGTGTCTTTTAAGAATGTTTAGGGTTTCATCATATTGATCATTTACATTTTGGGAGACTGAGGACTGAGGGTTGAACGTAGGTCCATTTTATGTAAGAGGCATGCAGTTTCTTATGAGAAGGGTTTCTTCCCTGGAATATGTCCTCTTAATTTTGTAGCTGATAATTGAGATCTCACCATTAATAACAATAGTCCTTTACTAGAATGAAGCTACTGTAGACATGATTTCATGATAAGCTTTAACAGCATTAGCTGGTCAAACAACAACAACAACAACAACAACTTTATCAGTTTTGGTGGGGAAGTGTAACCTTAAGAAGATAAGTTGGTGTCAGTAGAACAATGAGACAGGGATGGTCAAAATGAAGCAAAAGGAGAGGCACCTGGGTGGCTCAGTCGGTTAAGCCTCCAACTTTGGCTCAGGTCATGATCTCACGGTTCGTGAGTTTGAGCCCCATGCTGGGCTCTGTGCTGACAGCTCAGAGCCTGGAGCCTGCTTCAGATTCTGTGTATCCCTCTCCCCCTGCCCTACCCCTGCTTGCACTCTGTCTCTCTGTGTCTCAAAAATGAATAAACATTAAAGAAGTTAAAAAAAATTTTTTTAATGAAGCAACAGGAAACACCAAAGGAGGATGACACTCAAGAGTGGGAATCTGACAAAAAGAGTTGTGCAATGTGGTCATTGCTTGGGTTGAGGTCTGCTAATCCTTGAACAACAGTAAATCATGATAGGCATGGTCCCAGCTGGGTGCATACATTTTTAAAATTATAATATTTAGTTGATGAAGCTGGCAAAAGGTGAGAGTTGAAAGAATGTCTCATATATCTATTTGGTTGATAATTTGTCATGCCAAGAGTCTGTAATTAAACATAATTTATTAATGCATTAGTGATGCATGTTTTGTATGGTATATTCCATTGTAGATCAAGATATTGTGCACATTCCTTCTGTTGGAAGGACAAACCAGATGAAAACTTCCCCCTGGGGTGATAGATGGGTGCAAGGGTCCTGGCATGGGTAGAAATAAAAGGGCTCTGTTGATGGCAGCATTTGCCTAAATGGAGAGATGGAGCCATAAACAGGAGGATGATCAAGGTTAGAACTATGAGTGACAGGATTGTATGTCAAACCAACGTATCAGCTAGCTTGGAGTCAGCTGCAAAGGAGGACTTGGGTCTGGATACTTCTCTATGTGCTGCCTGGCCTGTGCTCCTGGGACAGGCACACTTACTATAAAGGGACATTGTGTACAGTGGCCACTAGTATGAGCATTCTTTTTCAGGCTAATATTCAGGGGAATCACATGCTGGTGTATTAAACAATAAACTTAATGTGAATGTCACCTAGAGAAAACAGAAATCCATAAGGTCATTTAAACACTCAATTTAAAGTATAGTCGTGCTTTAAGTAATGACTTACTCTGGCTTCTGTTCTGAATTGGTGTTTGAGGGCATAAAAACATCCGAAACAAATAGCCACTGAATACATTTTGTGGTAGATGGGGAAGAGTTATTTCTGTGTATTGGGATTTGAGCCAATATTTTTCTTAATTACGAACATAAAATATGACTAGAATACATTCCCAAAGCATTCCACAATCAAATGGGTGCAATGAATTTGTGAGCTATGCAAGTAAATAGAATAAATGTGATTCTGAATATGCATGTCTCTGATATAGGGGTAAAACTGAGCTGCTCATAGAGTGGTCAGGGAAAAAAGAGTGAGACCACAGGTGAGGTATGGATTTCCTACTCTCTAATTGTATCATCTCAAAAGATAATGTAATATTTCAAGAAAGAACTTGAGGTTTCATCAGTGATTAAAATATAAAAAATACAAAGACACCTTCAATGTCTTTGCACAAGGAGGTTCTATTAGGAATCTCATAAAACTCAAATGGGTGGGGACAGTAGATAAAAGACAAGGGCTTTCTCAGCCTGCATCTGTTTCTCTACTCTATATGTGGCAGTCATCGACAGATAACATCCTCTGTGTGCTAAGTTCCTTGTGTTTCTGTGCTTGCTTGTGCTTCTCTCTTACTAAGTAGCTGTGTGGTCATTTATTCATTCAATAAACATCTATTGCACACCTTCTATCTGCCACATGCTGTGTGACCGGCTGGGGATAAAGATAGAAAGAAGACACAGACCTTGTTCTGCAGGAGCTCACAGCCTAGGAGGCTAGTTTATAGCACAGACCTGAGAAAGGCTACTGCTTGATGTTGCCTATTTTAGATAAAAATAGCAAATATGCTACTCCTTCTCTCTGTCTCTCCTGTCTCCCCATGATGCCAAACTTCCAATCAGCAATAGTTATATGTTTCCAAGCTTCTATCACAAATTATTTCTATTTTTGCTCTGGCCAAGGCAACCACCTTACTCAGCCCCTCCCCTCTCTTTTCCTTTCCTTCCTAATCATTAGCTCCTAAAGGAACACTTGTTTTCTTCACCAAAGCAAATAGAGCACCGATTTCAAAGTTGCCTTTTTCTTCCTACCCTTTCAAACATACTTTTAATATAACAAACACATTGTATGAGAAAGCATGACTTTGAAATGCTTTCTTTATGATCCCTATTGACCAATTGTATAGATCACTTGTACCTAATTTTCTGAAAAAGCTGTGTGAGCTTGTGTAATTTTACTTGATTCAAGCAAAGGAGTGACTATCACATTTAGATGAGTTTTATAAATATCTATCATGACTGCCTCATATAATGAAGGCTGAATTGGCCGAAAGGAAACTAATGTTCTGAAGCATTTGGTGACTTTGTCAAAGGCCAGTGTGTCAAAACTGAAAAGGAGCACACACCATAATCCACCCAACTTTCCACAGAGGAAAAAATGATGGCTCTGCAGCTACTTCCCGAAAACAGTAGACATCTGTTCACTCAGTCTAAACTAAGTTCACTTAGGTCTATCATTTGTTGGGAAGACATCACCATCTCTGTGCTGAGGTTTCACCTGATATTCTCTGAGTGATGTGTTTTCTTTTTTTGTGTATTGGAATCTGCTTGATGAAGCGTTTGTTAGTTTTCGGTTATATCTCACTAAAAACAACTTTAAAAAATTCGTAGAGAATTTATTTTAAAAAGCATGTGGGGATAATATATATGTATTTTTCATTGAGAGCCTATACTATTATGAATTCTTCAATTACTGTGGACCTATGACAAGCTTCCATTGTTTGAACATCCTGTCCTTAAGTGCAAACTGAATACCTATACTAACCTCCTTTAGGACCTACTTAGTCCCTCTGGATTCTTTCAACATTCTATTAATGAAGATATAATTCATCTCTAGCATATCACTATTGTTGAGTAGTTTAATTAGTAAAGATACCTGAAAGCTTCAATTTAATCAGTGGAAATAAAACCCCCTAAATACTTCTTATAAGTGAGGTATTTATAATTTGATACGTTTTCAGTCTTCCCTGTCAATGTATTAATTTTCTTCTTTTGACGGTGTGAACTTTCCTTTACTCAGTAATCTAGAGGTGATGGAACAGTATTTTAACAACTATCACTTCTTTTTATATTTTATCCTCCAAAAAAAGTGTGTCTTACATGTCCATTTTAGATAGAGGAGGAAGTGGTAGAATATTAAGAATTATCTTTCATATACTCTTCAAGAACTATACTTCTCCCTTTTAAAACTTTGACTTATGGAAAGAATTTTTTAAAAATATAAGAAAAAGATAAGATAAAAATTTTATCTTATCATAATGATGCACCATCAAATATTTTTTAGTGTGGAAATATTTCAGGCTTAAATAATACATTTCAAATTCAAGCTTATGAAAAGATGTTTGGTAAAGTAAAGTAACTAGAAGAAAAAGACTTGAAGTACACTTAGACCAAAGTTTTAGTGGAACATATATCTGAGAATTATAAAAGGACAAAGAACATTAGAAAAACTATTTTTTAAAATTTTGTTGCAAGTACAGGTTGAGACTGTTCATCCATTGAAATGTAATTCTTAGGCAGTGGGATATCCCCTTTCATGGAATTATATTCAGGGAAAGCAGCACATACAATGTGTTTTCAATATGTGTAGTATCTCTTGGCTCTTGGAGACATGACTCAAAATATTTAGCCTTAGGTGCTCCAGAGAACGGAGTCCAAGACACTTCTCATGGTAATGTCTCATTGGGAAATATAATCTAGGTGGCGATAGTGAGGGAAAGAGAAACAGCAAATATGAATGAGGTGGCTCATTGCCAAACTGACATGACTCCATGAAACCACATCTAGTTGCTTGATCATGTGAATGAAATAAGCTACAGAGAACGTGTGCAGTTTGGAAAAGTCTTACAGAGGTAGGAAGGAAGAGGAATCTGTTAGCTCCCTCTCGTCATAATCTCCTACAATTCTGGATTTTGCCACTTGACTTCTTTGGACAGCTCCTGGGAAACCCAAATCTTACATGCCATGGTACAGTACTTCATCTGAAGAAGAAGATGGAAGAGTGGGAGAAGCCAGAATCTTGGGTTGGGTTGGAGCCTAGAGCTGTGGCAACTTCTGCACCAGCAGGTATAATAGATGCTGGCACAGCA
This sequence comes from Panthera leo, assembly GCF_018350215.1. Classification (NCBI taxonomy): domain Eukaryota; kingdom Metazoa; phylum Chordata; class Mammalia; order Carnivora; family Felidae; genus Panthera; species Panthera leo. The sequence goes on from NC_056683.1 coordinate 90,589,700, forward strand.
CAGCCCTAACACTAGAGTTGTGGCAGAAACAGCTGGTAGTGTTAAAAGGTGAGGTAACAACAAAGCTCTCTGAGCAGCTAAGGGACAGAGAAGGTAGAGATGTTTGTACAAATCTTCAGTATAGTCCTCCCTAGGCACCATTCATATTCACTCATACTCTCTTGTGATATTATAATGTGGGACCTCCACTTTTGTAAGAACAAGATGCAATTTAAGGAAAATGCCCCATAAGGAGATATCAATCCAGCCAATCACAGATTATCCTTAAAGTGGTAGTTGGGGCACCTGGGTGGCTCAGTTGGTTAAGTGTCCAACTTCGGCTCAGGTCATGATCTCATGGTCCATGAGTTTGAGCCCTGCATGGAGCTCTGTGCTGACAGCTCAGGGCCTGGAGCCTGCTTGGATTCTTCGTCTCCCTCTGTCTCTGCTCCACCACTGCTTGTGCTCTTTCTCTCTCAAAAGTAAACATTAAATTTTTTTAATGGTAGCCAACCACAACTTCTGAAAAGGGTTTAAGGAGTTTTAGTAAGTCAAACTACAGCCTCCTCTGCTGTTGCTTATCCTCCTACTGTAATTGATATTCATGATCCTTCTTAAGGGTTTCTTACCTTGAAAGGCTCCCTCCAGAAGGGGTTCTGAGTCCTGAATTGCCTTGCATCTGTTGGGATGTAGTTGTTGCTTACTTACTGACAGTTGTCACTGGAGTGAAAGTAGTAAGTGAATTTCCAGTATGCTCTAGGTTTTAGGCATACTTCTCTCTGGCCTATTGTGTTGTAATCCTAGCTTGCTATAATAATGAGGGTTAATTAAATCCCAAAATACTATACTCCATTTTTCCCCCCTGCTTGTAGAATTACATGAGACATGTGAATTACAAGTGGCGAGGTAGTTATAACAACCTCCGATTCAATGGAAATCAATATATCCTCCAACAAAAGTGGGAACCACCCCTGCTCCTAGGCCCAGGATCCCTAGACTGTAGATCTTTTGTTTTCCATTTGAAAAAGCACAAATTTTCTCAGGGGATCAGTGGGAGAGATGGAAGAAAGGATATCTCTCAATTCTATCCCCATATGGTCCAGCTGTTAGGAAAACAGTACTATATATTGGCCATTGTTTACATGCAGACACTGCATGTGGAAGACAGTGCCACAATCCTGAAGTGAGTTTTTCCCAAGCTAGTACTTTAGGTAAGCTTTTAACAGACTGTTTTATTTTACCAAGCCAGGCTTCTGACAAGGTTTCCATAGTCATAGCCCATTGTCTTAACTTATATTTTCAAAAAGTGAATCACATGGTCTAAAGTAATGCTGCACGAGTACCATGTTGGAGGATCAGGTGTTCTGTAAACCATTGAATGTTAGTGCTGCTGGGGGCCAGATTTCACGTGTCTCCAAAAGCTATCAACCGACTTAAGAAGTGGACGTAGGAGCCAAAGCCTTGTTGGTCCCAATAGGGCAGGGGAAGGGAGTTGGGGCTGTTGTGGCTCCTGCTGCACTGGTACATGGAGGCCTAGACTGGGTCCAGTCCTCATCTGGGGGAGACTGAGACACTGTACTTGGAGGTTAGGCAATGGTGGCAGTACTTCTATATGAGTACACGGCCGAAGACCTGGAAGGAAGGTAGAGCTAAGCAAATCAGGGAGGGAGGAATTCAGTACACACTGTAAAAACATTTTTTATTAATTATAATCCTATGTTACTGTGTGAAGTGGATAGAAGTAAAGAAGATACATATCCTTGGTTTCAGACTCTCCTCTGCAAGCGCAGCATGCGATTTAAGTATGATTGACAGCCATCTGTAGAGGCAAGTTCCTCCACCTTCTCCTCACCTTCACTTCCCCAGAATGGTGGTGTGATTTGCAGGGTGTGGAAATCGCACACATTTAGGTGTTGGGACACCTGGTTCTAGTCCAAAACCTGTCACCCGGGTAGCCATGTGACCTTAGATACCTTTTTTGTCTGTCTGTCTGTTTTCAATCCTTTCTGGCTGCAGAGTTCTTACCTAAAATGAGGGGTAGCTAATGTCTTTTTCGGTTCCAAATCTTATGAGTTGTCGTGGAAATCACATTATATCGGCAAGGTACTCAGGCTTATTTCTGCAAATTGAAGGAACCAGTACAAGGTGGAGAAGGCATTTTGTGGTAGAGTACAGACTGGGGCTTACAAGCAGAAAGATGGAAATATATTAAGGGCAGATGCAAACCAGATTTTTACAAGGGATCTTGTGGGTTGCTATTATTAAAATAAACACTATGTTGCATGAAGCTGATAAATATGGTCATACAAAAAGGGTAAGAGTTAAAAGAAACAAGAAACTAGGTTCAACTTAGTGTCTTTTCTTTTCAATAGCACTCATTCTCCCTCTCTTTCAATTAACTGTGTTAAGGCATTTATTCTGAAACAACCTTTCTTTCTCTGTGCTGAAGTGTTTGGGGTCACCTGCGGTGGGCACCTCTGCCATTGTTTGGCAGCAGAGTGCCTTGGCCTAGAATCCCTGCAGCCTTTCTCTCTGAACTGCTGCCTCATTATGAAGGAAGCTGTCACTTCAACCCTCAGGTTCTGTTCTTTGAGACAGCCACTGATGGGACATCATAGGTTTGGTTCATTGCTCATTACATATTTATGTTGAGGGGAGTCTTCAAATTACCTTTTAGCTTCTCATTATCATTTAATATTTCCTACTTCCAAGTTAAGTCAGGCTAGAAAGATGGAGAAAAGTTATTCAGGGACTCTCTCATCTCTTTCTTTTGCTAAAACTCCTTGGATTCATCTTCCAAGCAAGGAAAGTTATAGGAATGATAAAATGACTAGACTAACATTGTTATAGACATTCTTTCCTCCATTTGCTTTCACTGTTTAGGCTTCTAGGTTTACCAGCTTCTTACTGAAATAGATTCTTTAGCATTAAATCAGACTATTGCCTCTGCTAAACTCTGAAATTTTTTGATTTTTAGTATTTTATAGCCATTCTTACAACTCTCAGCAATTTTTCACCATTGGTTTCTTTCCAATCATTTACTGAATTTTTTTTTAGTTAAGTAAGCATATTTTTTAAAAGTTCTTTCTTGCTCTCTGATTGTTCCTTTTTCATTGAAGCTTATTTTTGATTTATGGGAACAAATTCCTCTAAGGATAATAATTACACACACACACACACACACACGTACACACTTGTTATTTTACTGAAATGTTTCTGATTCTAACAGGGTCTTTGATTCTTTATGGCAGACCCTGGGGTGTACTGCCCAGATACCCTTCAAGGAAGAGCTTTTTACCCTAATTGTGAGAGTGTTGTCAGCAGGCCGCCTTTCCGCTGTCAGATCTTGTGATGTGCAACTTTTAAATTATAGTGAGATTATTTTCTCTGAGACGTACTCGTTGTAAATATTGGATTTTAAAACCTTCTAAGTCAGTGTCCCTCTTTATGATTTTATAATTTTGTTTGTAGTGAATTTCCAGAATGCTAGTACTGTTACATCTATTACTACCAGCTAATATTTATCAATCAGTTGTGTGCCAGAAGCTGTTCAAAGGACTTTGTGTGTATCCCACTAATTTAATTTACAGAGCTACCCTACCAGGTAGGTACTATTTAGTATCTCCAGCTTTGTAGATGAGAACATGAGGGCTTGGATTAGTATACCTGATCTTAATTACAGGGTTGTGTGTAGTGAGGTGGGGAATTCATCCCTGGGTGGCTGACTCTAAGCACGCATTCTTAACCATTTCGTATTCTGCCTCCTGATACTAGGGGACAGAATTATACTTCAAAAAAATTTTTGATTGTTTTTTTCGGGGGTGGGGTGGGAGAGAGTTGTATACAATTTTGGTTTCTCTATGATTGCGATTTTACTTTATTAATATGAAAAATAAGAACTGATTAAACTAGGCATAGGAAGTACAGCTATATAATAGGAATACCCAGAAAATCTGCTGTATTTAGAAGATATAAGCACTGGAAAAGCTATGTTTACAATTTAACTTTCATCTGTAAATAGCTGCAAAGTTGTTATTGTTGTTGGGTATGTGTGTGTGGGGGGGTGTATGGGTGTGTGTTTTAAAGACTAGAAGTACCAAATTTTCACTACTCTTATGGTGACTTTTTAAAAAAGGTATATATATGGAATCAGTCTTATTAAAACAAACCAAAAGAACACTATAAACAGTTTTAAGTACTTTATATTTCAAAGGCATTAGGTTCAAATCTGAAACTGATATGGCATTTTTATTAAAAATGTCCCAATGCTTTGTTTTCATGATCAAGTGGATGACTAAGTTTTCAAGACTTATTTTCATCAAAGGTTCTTGCTATTTAAGGAAAATATTTTTTTAAATTAAGGAATGCTTTCAGTAGAAGAGATTTTGATTGCTTTGTCCCTATGTGTCCTTTTTTAAACATAATTTTGAATAGCAGATGGTTAGATTCAGACAACATAGGGTTTAGTTCGTTTCTTTGTCATTACTCATAGCTTGAAATTTAGAAAACCTGAATTTAGGAAAGGAAGGAAGATAATCAGTTTATAGTAAATTGTATCTCACATTTCCCCCTCCATATGAGTGGGATTAATCATGTCTTTATAGTGTGGAGATGCATTTTATATCTATTCTAGGCATATGAAATGTTTTGGCTCAGTTGTTGGCATGCCCTCAAACTCTTGCATACTTTCCAAGCTGCTTTGACTTCAGAGGAGCTCAATAAATTCTAATTTTTAAAAATGGAAATGAGGCAATGGTTTAAAATATTTAAAATTTTCTTTGGCTTTGTCAGTTAGTGATACTTCTTTCAAAACCACTCTCTGAAAAGAGATTTTTCTTGGTGGCATAAAGTATTGAAGGGGAAAAGTAGATACTGTTACTTTCATTTAATATCACTGTAATGTACATAACATGTGTCGAGATCTGTTATTATCCAGCTTTTTCAGAATGCAAAGAGACAAAGGAAATATCTTTTAATGGCATCCATGAAATCTTACCTCCTCTCTGAATCCTTTTTCCAATTAAGAAAGAAAGGTGACACATTCATTCTTTATTTAAAAACTGAGATACAATTGACTTTTAACACTGTGTAACTTTTGGATATACAAAATATTGATTTCATACATTTATATATTGCAATATGATTACCACTATAGCATTAGGTAACATCTATCAAATTGCATAATGATCATTTCTTTTTCTGTGGTGAGAACAGTTAAGAATGATTCTTTCAGCAATTTGAAGGTTATAATACAGTATTGTTGGCTATAATCACTAAGCTGTGCCTCAGATCTCCAGAGTGTATTTATCTATTGCTTGTAAGTTTGTACCCTCCAATAAGATTTCCCTGATCCTCCCTCTTCCCAGCCCCTGGAAACCACCATTTTGTTCTTGTTTTTGAGTTCAGTTTCCTAGATTCCATATATAAGTGATATACAATATTTTTCTTTCCCTCTTTGACTTATCTCACAAATATAATGCCCTCAAGGCCTATCTCAGAAGTTGGCTTGTTCATTCTTTCAGATCATCAGGGACAATAAAGTAGGAGTTAACGTGATTCTGCTGCCTTTTTTGCAACCTGCGTTCCATCCCACATCATGTCTACCAGTCGAACCTTCAAAACATATCTGGATCGGACTGTCAACCATATATACCTCTACAATCAGACTGGACCACTGCAATAGCCTCCCAACTGGTATTCCTGTTTTACCATCTATTCTTCTGAACTTAGTCGAGTGATCTTTTAAATTGCATACATATCTTTTACTCTAAAACTCAAAATATTCACTGGTGATCACACTTAGTAGAGTCTGTCAGGTCGAATAGGATTTTGCCCTTGCCTTCCTTTCAAACTCATCTCCTTCACCTATTCCCCTCACTTACATTACTTGTGCCATGCTGGCAGTCTTGTTTTCTTAGTCATGCCAGGTTCATTTCTGCTTCACAGACTTTACACTTGTTACTGGGCCTGATATTTTTTACCTCAGATTTTTGCATGGTTTACTTCTTTAATCTTCTAAGGTTACTGCTTAAATATAACCTCCTCTGAGAGATCTTGGGTAACATCCAGTCTTAACCAAGAAAACTTTGCCTTATTAGTTCTAAGAATTCCTGACTTATAAACTTGAGACCAGAAATATTTGTTATAGGAAAATACATTTCACTTCTATGCTGTTAAATTGTCTGTTGAAAAACAAGACTATATTTATTCATTTAAGTTGGATACTGTGTCATAGGAATTTACTTTTAACTACAAGCCCTGGTATTATTAATTCACTATTCATATCTTCACTAACTTTATTCTTAACTGGGTCTTTTTTTCATGCATTGAATTTTGTCATATGAAATACAAGCCTGCAGGCATCCTCTACTTACTTACTCAGAGGTTGGGATAATTCTTTTAGATTTACAGTGGTTACAGTGCTCTAAGAAATCACTGACCAACTGCTTTCCAAATTAAACCAGAGTCATTCTTAAATATAAACAAAAAACTAAGAATTACCAGATATTTGAGGGGAATCCAATAGATTGAAAGAAAAAGGCAAAATAAATAAGTAGGATAATGTTGCAGGTTGGAGTCCCTGAGAAGCAGACTCTGAGACAAGAGTAACAGGTATCATATTATTAAGGTGTATCCCTGAGATTTATGGCTGTGAAAGGAAGGGGAATAAGTGGCCAAATTAGAAGTTGAGCCTAATGAGATCCTCAGCCAATCTTAAGGGGGAAGCTCTGGAAGCTTAGTGGCCCTTCATAGTTGTCTAAGTTTGGGCCACATTAAGTGCTCATGGGATATGGGTAATCCTGGGAAGGGGTATGACCTTGTGGAATGGGGCTCTTTGCAACTGATGGGGCTGACAGCTGAGAAGTTGCTTGCTGAGAACATTCTCACAATTAGGGTAATAGACTCTTCCTTGATGGGAATCTGGGAATCACGCCACAGTATCAACAATGAAGACTCAAAAACTCTGTTAGGAACAAAGGCAATTCGGGGAACCTGGGTGGCTCAGTCAGTTAAGCATCTGACTTCGGCTCAGATCATGATCTCATGGTTAGGGAGTTCGAGCCCCGCGTTGGGCTCTGTGTTGACAGCTTGGAGCCTGAAGCCTGCTTCAGATTCTGTGTGTGTGTCTCTCTCTCTGCCCTTCCCCCGCTCGCACTCTGTCTCTGTATCTCTCAAAAATAAATAAACGTTAAAAAAAATTAAAAAAAGAAACAAAGACAATTCAGCTAAGAAAGAAACATATATTGAAAAATCTATTAACCTCAGAAAATTTTACACCTATAAATTAAGAATAAGCCTCAATGAAAAGGAAACAGAACAAGAAAGAAGATAATAGAGTTTACCTAAATAAAAAAACATTCAGTAGATGACTGAGAAGTAAAATGGACTTGTGTGAGTACCCAACTCATTTGAAGGTAAAGTTGAGAACACAGAGTTAAGCAATAAAGGATGAAAAAAATGTGAGAAAAGCTAAAATACATGGATGAAAGTTTTAAGAGGTGCAATATTCTTTTAATGTTAAGTCTAGAAACAGGAGACAAAGTTGAGAGGAGAGGAGAGAATACTGATGAACCATTAAACAGAAAAAAAAAATAAAGAAGAAGAAAGAAAAACTAACCACCAACCTAGATCCAAAGGAATAGTTCTTAATTGGAAAGGGTCCACTTAATGCCAAGTATGTTTAATAAAAAGAAAATAAAAACTAAACTAAAGCCAAAAACCATTCCTAGATACAATTTTGTGAAATTCAAAACTCATAGGGCAAAGATAATTCCAAAGAGGAAAAAGATAAAAACAGTAGGACACCATAAGGGGATGAGAATTACTCTAGCATCAACGAATATTCAAAGATCATAGAACAATTTCTTCAAAGTTTTGAAGATTTTTCTCTTCTGCTTACTATTGAAGTACAATTGACATACAATATTATATTAATTTTCAGGTATATAACATATTGATTCAACAATTCTATACATTATACAGCACTTACCAAAAGTTTAATTACCGTCTATCATCATACAATGTTATTATAATATTATTGACTATATTTCCTTCTTATAATTCATCTCTGTGACTTATTTATTTTATAACTGGAAGTCTTAATCTCCTTTATTTGGCTCATCCCCACCCCACCCCCCACCACTTTCTGGCAACCACCAGTTTGTTCTCTGTGTTTGAGTGTCTTTTTTTGTTTGTTTCATTTTTTAGATTCCACATTTAAGTGAAATTATATGGTATTTGTCTTTCTCTGACTTATTTCACTTAGTATAAGTGTTGTTACAACCATGTTCATCCATGTTGTTACAAATGGCAAGATTTCATTCCTTTTTTTCCCCTTAAAGTTTATTCATTTATTTTGAAAGTCAGCATGAGTGTGGGGAGGGGCAGAGGGAGAAGGAGAGGGAGAGAGAATTACAAGCAGATTCCAGGCTGTCAGCACAGAGCACCACAGGGGGCTCAAACTCACAGACTGTTAGTTCATGACCTAAGCAGAAATCAAGAGTCCAACACTTAACTGACTGAGCCACCCAGATGCCCAGGATCTCATTTTTTTTTTTTTTTTATGGCTGAGTAATACTCCATTGTGTTTGTGTGTATGTGTGTGTACTGTGTATATATGCATATATACCACTTCTTCTTTATCCATTCATCTATCAATGGACACTTGGATTGTGTCCATAATTTGGCTATTGTAAAGAATGCTTCAAGGCACCTGAGTGGCTCACTCGGTTAAGTTTCTGACTTTGGCTCAGGTCATGATCTCACTATTTGTGAGTCTGAGCCTTGAGTCAGGCTCTGTGCTGACAGCTCAGAGCCTGGAGACTGCTTCAGATTCTATGTCCCTCTCTCTCTCTTCCCCTCCCCTGCTTGTGCTCTCTCTCTAAATAAATAAATTAATTAATTAACATTAAAATAAAAGAATGCTGCAATAAACATAGGTGTGCATGTATCTTTTCAAGTTAATGTGTTCTATTCTTTGTATACATACCTGGTCATAGAATTACTGGGTCATATGGTATTTCTATAGTTTTTTGAAGAAACTCCATACTGTCTTTCATAGTGGTTGGACAATTTGTATTCCCACCTACAGTGCATGAGTTCCCTTTTCTTTAGATCCTAGCAACATTCATTATGTTCTGTCTTTTTGATACTAGCCATTGTGGTTTTGATTTTCATTTCCCTGATGATTAGTGATGTTGAACATATTTCCATGTGCCTGTTGGCCATCTGTATATCTTCTTTGGAAAAATGCCTATTCAGGTCCTCTGCCCATTTTTTTAATTGGGTTCTTTGTGTTTTTGATGTTGAGTTGTGTAAGTTCTTTATAATTTTTGGGCATTAAGCCTTTGTTGGATATATTATTTGCAAATATCATCTTCCATTCAGTAGATTGCCTTTTTGTTTTATTGATGATTTCCTTAGATGTGAAAAATCTTTTTATTTGGTATAATCCTAATAGTTTATTTTTGCTTTTGTTTCCCTTGCCTGAGGAGATATATCAATAAATATGTTGCTAAGGCCAATGTCCAAGAAATTACTGCCAATACTTTCTTTTAGGAGTTTTATGGTTTTGGGCTTGACATTTAGGTCTTTAATCTATTTTGAATTTAAATTTATTTTTGTGTGTAAGAAAGCAGTCCAGTTTCATTCTTTTGCATACAGCTGTCCAGTTTTCCCAGTATTATTTATTGAAAAGTTGGTGTTTTCCCCATTGTATATGCCTCCTTTGTGGTATATTAATTGACTAGGTAGGTTTGGGGTTATTTGTGGTTTTATTCCTGTTCCATTGATCTATGTGTCTGTTTTTGTGTCAGTACCATACTGCTTTTATTACTATAGGTTTGTAGTATCTTGAAATCTCAGATTGTGATACATCTAGCTTTGTTCTTCCTTATCAAGATTGCTTTGAATATTAGTGTCTTTTGTAGTTTCACATAAATTTTAGGATTATTTGTTCTAGTTCTGTGAAAAATGCTGTTGGTGTTTTGATAGGGATTGCATTGAATATATAGATTGCTTTGGGTCACATACACATTTTAACAATATTAATTTTTCCAATCCATGACCATGGTGTATCTTTCCCCTTGTTTGGGTTGTCTTCAATTTCTTTCACCAACATATTATGGTTTTCTGAGTGTAGGTCTTTTACCTCCTTGGTTAAATTTGCTCCTAGGTATTTTATTCATTTTGGTGGAGTTGTAAATGGCATTATTTTCTCAAGTTCTCTTTCTGCTATTTTGTTATTAATATACAAAAACAACAGATTTCTGTATGTTAATTTTATGTCCTGCAACTTTACTGAATTAATTTATCAGTTCTAATAGTTTTTTTTTATTGATGTAGTCTTTAGGATTGTTTTTATATACATTATCATGTTATCTGCAAATGGTATTAATTTTACTTCTTACTAATTTGAATGTCTTTTGTTTCTTTTTCTTTTCTGATTGCTGCATAGGACTTTCAGCGTTATGTTGAATAAAAGTGGTGAGTGGATATATAGTCTTGTCTCTGATCTTAGGGGAAAGGTTTTCAATTTTTCACCACTGAGTATGATGTTAGCTGTGGTTTTTTCATACATGGCCTTTATTATATTGAGGTAAATTTCCTCTAAATGTACTTTACTGAGAGTGAACAAAGTATCATAAAAGGATGTTGTATTTTGTCAAATGCATTTTCTGCATCTATTGAGAAGATTTTATGATTTTTATGCATTTTCTTGTTAATGTGATGTATCATGATGATTTATTTGCAAATATTGAACCCTCCATACATCTCTGGAATAAATCTCACTTGATCGCGGTGGAATGAGGGTTTTTTTTCTTTTTTTTTAAATTTTTTTTCAATATATGAAGTTTCTTGTCAAATTGGTTTCCATACAACACCCAGTGCTCATCCCAAAAGGTGCCCTCCTGAATACCCATCACCCACCCTCCCCTCCCTCCCACCCCTCATCAACCCTCAGTTTGTTCTCAGTTTTTAAGAGTCTCTTATGCTTTGGCTCTCTTCCACTCTAACCTCTTTTTTTTTTTCCTTCCCCTCCCCATGGGTTTCTGTTAAGTTTCTCAGGATCCACATAAGAGTGAAACCATATGGTATCTGTCTTTCTCTGTATGGCTTATTTCACTTAGCATCACACTCTCCAGTTCCATCCATGTTGCTACAAAGGGCCATATTTCGTTCTTTCTCATTGCCACGTAGTACTCCATTGTGTATATAAACCACAATTTCTTTATCCATTCATCAGTTGATGGACATTTAGGCTCTTTCCATAATTTGGCTATTGTTGAAAGTGCTACTATAAACATTGGGGTACAAATGGCCCTATGCATCAGTACTCCTGTATCTCTTGGGTAAATTCCTAGCAGTGCTATTGCTGGGTCATAGGGTAGGTCTATTTTTAACTTTTTGAGGAGCCTCCACACTGTTCCAGAGTCGCTGCACCAATTTGCATTCCCACCAACAGTGCAAGAGGGTTCCTGTTTCTACACATCCTCGCCAGCATCTATAGTCTCCTGATTTCTTCATTTTGGCCACTCTCACTGGTGTGAGGTGGTATCTGAGTGTGGTTTTGATTTGTATTTCCCTGATGAGGAGCGACATTGAGCATCTTTTCATGTGCCTGTTGGCCATCTGGATGTCTTCTTGAGAAGTGTCTATTCATGTTTTCTGCCCATTTCTTCACTGGGTTATTTGTTTTTCGGGTGTGGAGTTTGGTGAGCTCTTGATAGATTTTGGATACTAGCCCTTTGTCCGATATGTCATTTGCAAATATCTTTTCCCATTCCGTTGGTTGCCTTTTAGTTTTGTTGGTTGTTTCCTTTGCTGTGCAGAAGCTTTTTATCTTCATAAGGTCCCAGTAGTTCATTTTTGCTTTTAATTCCCTTGCCTTTGGGGATGTGTCAAGTAAGAAATTGCTACAGCTGAGGTCAGAGAGGTCTTTTCCTGCTTTCTCCTCTAGGATTTTGATGGTTTTCTGTCTCACATTCAGGTCCTTTATCCATTTTGAGTTTATTTTTGTGAATGGTGTGAGAAAGTGGTCTAGTTTCAATCTTTTGCATGTTGCTGTCCAGTTCTCCCAGCACCATTTGTTAAAGAGACTGTCTTTTTTCCATTGGATATTCTTTCCTGCTTTGTCAAAGATTAGTTGGCCATACTCTTGTGGGTCTTAGTTTGTGGGTCTAGTTCTGGGGTTTCTATTCTATTCCATTGGTCTATGTGTCTGTTTTTGTGCCAATACCATGCTGTCTTGATGATGACAGCTTTGTAGTAGAGGCTAAAGTCTGGGATTGTGATGCCTCCTGCTCTGGTCTTCTTCTTCAAAATTACTTTGGCTATTCGGGGCCTTTTGTGGTTCCATATGAATTTTAGGATTGCTTATTCTAGTTTTGAGAAGAATGCTGGTGCAATTTTGATTGGGATTGCATTGAATGTGTAGATAGCTTTGGGTAGTATTGACATTTTGACAATATTTATTCTTCCAATCCATGAGCACGGAGTGTTTTCCCATTTCTTTATATCTTCTTCAATTTCCTTCATAAGCTTTCTATAGTTTTCAGCATACAGATCTTTTACATCTTTGGTTAGATTTATTCCTAGGTATTTTATGCTTCTTGGTGCAATTGCGAATGGGACCAGTTTCTTTATTTGTCTTTCTGTTGCTTCATTGTTAGTGTATAAGAATGCAACTGATTTCTGTACATTGATTTTGTATCCTGCAACTTTGCTAAATTCATGTATCAGTTCTAGCAGACTTCTGGTGCAGTCTATCGGATTTTCCATGTATAATATCATGTCATCTGCAAAAAGTGAAAGCTTGACTTCATCTTTGCCAATTTTGATGCCTTTGATTTCCTTTCGTTGTCTGATTGGTGATGCTAGATCTTCCAACACTGTGTTAAACAACAGCAGTGAGAGTGGACATCCCTGTCGTGTTCCTGTTCTCAGGGAAAAAGCTCTCAGTTTTTCCCCATCGAGGATGATGTTAGCTGTGGGCTTTTCATAAATGGCTTTTATGATCTTTAAGTATGTTCCTTCTATCCCGACTTTCTCGAGGGTTTTTATTAAGAAAGGATGCTGAATTTTGTCAAAGGCCTTTTCTGCATCGATTGACAGGATCATATGGTTCTTATCTTTTCTTTTATTAATGTGATGTATCACATTGATTGATTTGCGAATGTTGAACCAGCCCTGCATCCCAGGAATGAATCCCACTTGATCATGGTGAATAATTCTTTTTATATGCTGTTGAATTCGCTTTGCCAGTATCTTATTGAGAATTTTTGCATCCATATTCATCAGGGATATTGGCCTGTAGTTCTCTTTTTTTACTGGGTCTCTGTCTGGTTAGGAATCAAAGTAATACTGGCTTCATAGAATGAGTCTGGAAGTTTTCCTTCCCTTTCTATGTTTTGGAATAGCTTGAGAAGGATAGGTATTATCTCTGCTTTAAATGTCTGGTAGAACTCCCCTGGGAAGCCATCTGGTCCTGGACTCTTATTTGTTGGGAGATTTTTGATGACTGATTCAATTTCTTCACTGGTTATGGGTCTGTTCAAGCTTTCTATTTCCTCCTGATTGAGTTTTGGAAGCGTGTGGGTGTTTAGGAATTTGTCCATTTCTTCCAGGTTGTCCAGTTTGTTGGCATATAATTTTTCACAGTATTCCCTGATAATTGCTTGTATCTCTGAGGGATTGGTTGTAATAATTCCATTTTCATTCATGATTTTATCTGTTTGGGTCATCTCCCTTTTCTTTTTGAGAAACCTGGCTAGAGGTTTATCAATTTTGTTTATGTTTTCAAAAAACCAACTCTTGATTTCGTTGATCTGCTCTACAGTTTTTTTAGATTCTATATTGTTTATTTCTGCTCTGATCATTATTATTTCTCTTCTTCTGCTGGATTTAGGCTGTCTTTGCTGTTCTGCTTCTACTTCCTTTAGGTGTGCTGTTAGATTTTGTTTTGGGATTTTTCTTGTTTCTTGAGATAGGCCTGTTTTGCAATGTATTTTCCTCTCAGGACTGCCTTCACTGCATCCCAAAGCGTTTGGATTGTTGTATTTCCATTTTCATTTGTTTCCATATATTTTTTAATTTCTTGTCTAATTGCCTGGTTGACCCATTCATTCTTTAGTAGGGTGTTCTTTAACCTCCATGCTTTTGGAAGTTTTCCAGACTTTTTCCTGTGGTTGATTTCAAGCTTCATAGCATTGTGGTCTGAAAGTATGCATGGTATGATTTCAATTCTTGTATACTTATGAAGGGCTGTTTTGTGACCCAGTATGTGATCTATCTTGGAGAATGTTCCATGTGCACTCGAGAAGAAAGTATATTCTGTTGCTTTGGGATGCAGAGTTCTAAATATATCTGTCAAGTCCATCTGATCCAATGTATCATTCAGGGCCCTTGTTTCTTTATTGACCGTGTGTCTAGATGTTCTATCCATTTCTGTAAGTGGAGTGTTAAAGTCCCCTGCAATTACCTCATTCTTATCAATAAGGTTGCTTATGTTTGTGAGTAATTGTTTTATATATTTGGGGGCTCCCGTATTCAGCACATAGACATCTATAATTGTTAGCTCTTCCTGATGGATAGACCCTGTGATTATTATATAATGCCCTTCTTCATCTCTTGTTACAGCCCTTAATTTAAAGTCTAGTTTGTCTGATATAAGTATGGCTACTCCAGCTTTCTTTTGACTTCCAGTAGCATGATAAATAGTTCTCCATTCCCTCAATCTCAATCTGAAGGTGTTCTCAGGTCTAAAATGCGTCTCTTGTATAGAGCCAATAGATGGGTCTTGTTTTTTTATCCATTCTGATACCCTATATCTTTTGGTTGGTGCATTTAATCCATTTACATTCAGTGTTATTATAGAAAGATGTGGGTTTAGAGTCATTGTGATGTCCGTAGGTTTCATGCTTGTAACGATGTCTCTGGTACTTTGTCTCACAGGATCCCCCTTAGGATCTCTTGGAGGGCTGGTTTAGTGGTGATGAATTCCTTCAGCTTTCGTTTGTTTGTGAAGACCTTTATCTCTCCTTCTATTCTAAATGACGGACTTGCTGGATAAAGGATTCTCGGCTGCATATTTTTTCTGTTCAACACATTGAAGATCTCCTGCCATTCCTTTCTGGCCTGCCAAGTTTCAGTAGAGAGATCGATCAGCCATGAGTCCTATAGGTCTCCCTTTATATGTTAGAGCACGTTTATCTCTAGCTGCTTTCAGAATTTTCTCTTTATCCTTGTATTTTGCCAGTTTCACTATGATATGTTGTGCAGAAGATCGATTCAAGTTACATCTGAAGGGAGTTCTCTGTGCCTCTTGGATTTCAATGCCTTTTTCCTTCCCCAGATCCAGGAAGTTCTCAGCTATTATTTCTTCAAGTATACCTTCAACACCTTTCCCTCTCTCTTCCTCCTCTGAAATACCAATTATGCGTATATTATTTCTCCTTAGTGCATCACTTAGTTCTCTAATTTTCCCCTCATACCCCTGGATTTTTTTATCTCTCTTTTTCTCAGCTTCTTTTTCCATAATTTTATCTTCTAGTTCACCTATTCTCTCCTCTGCCTCTTCAATCAGAGCCGTAGTTGTCTCCATTTTATTTTGCAGCTCATTGATAGCACTTTTTAGCTCCTCCTGGCTGTTCCTTAGTCCCTTGATCTCTGTAGCAAGAGATTCTCTGCTGTCCTTTATACTGTTTCAAGCCCAGTGATTAATTTTATGACTATTATTCTAAATTCACTTTCTGTTATATTGTTTAAATCATTTTTGATCAGTTCGTTAGCTGTTGTTATTTCCTGGACGTTTTTCTGAGGGGATTCTTCCGTTTAGTCATTTTGGATAGTCCCTGGACTTCGGGGCACTTCCCCTGTGCTGTCTTGAATAACTTGCGTTGGTGGGTGGGGCCACAGTCAGACCTGATGTCTGCCCCCAACCCACTGCTGGGGACACAGTCAGACTGGTGTGTGACTTCTCTTCCCCTTTCCTAGGGGCGGGATTCACTGTGGGGTGGTGTGGCCCATCTGTGCTCCTTGCACACTCCCAGGCTTGTGGTGCTGGGTATCTGGCGTATTAGCTGGGGTGGATCGGCAAGGTGCACGGGGTCGGGAGGGGCAGGCTCAGCTCGCTTTTCCTTCGGAGATCCACTTCGGGAGGGGTCCTGCGGCACTGGGAGGGAGTCAGACCCGCCGGAGGGATGGATCCGCAGAAGCACAGCGTTGGGTGTTTGCGTGGTGCAAGCAAGTTCCCTGGCAGGAACTGGTTCCCTTTGGGATTTTGGCTGGGGGGTGGTGCTGAGATGGTGCTGGCGAGCACCTTTGTTCCCTGCCAAGCTGCGCTCTGTAGTCCCAGGGCTCAACAACTCTCCCTCCCGTTTTCCTCCAGCCCTCCCGTTGTCCGAGCAGAGCTGTTAGCTTATAACCTTCCAGATGTTAAGTCCCTCTTGCTGTCGGAACACACTCTGTCTGTCCCTCCGCTTTTGCAGCCAGACTCGGGGGCTCTGCTTGGCCGGCAGGCTGCCCCTCCGCCCCGGCTCCCTCCTGCCAGTCCATGCAGCAAGCACCGCCCCGCCGGCCTTCCTCTCGTCTGCGCTTGGCTCTGGAGACTCCGTTCTGCTAGTCTTCTGGCAGTTTTCTGGGTTATTTAGGCAGGTGTAGGTGGAATCTAAGTGACCCGCAGGACGCGGTGAGCCCAGCGTCCTCCTACACCGCCATCTTCCCAGGATCCACCTGAGGTTTTTTTTTCTTAATGTACTATTGAATTTGGTTTTCTAGTATTTTGTTGAGGAGTTTTGCATCTAGGTTCATCAGAGATATTGGCCTGTAGTTTTCTCTCTTTTTGTAGTGTCTTTGTCTGGTTTCGGTATCAGGGAAATGCTGGCCTCATAGAAAGAATGTAGAAGTTTTCCTTTCTCTTCTAGTTTTTGGAATATTTTGGGAAGAACAAGTATTAATTCTTTTTCTTTTTTCTTTTTAAAGTTTACTTATTTATTTTGAGAGAGAGAGAGAGAGACACTATAAGTGGGGAAGGACAGAGAAAAATTTAATTTAATTTAAATTTATTACAGAATTATTTTACACAACAAAGATTATTCGATATAAAGTAATCTAACTTGTAGAAATTAAACCTCCCTTCCCTATACTTCTCTTTGAGGGAAGATCGTATGGGCAGAGGGCCACAGTTCCTGCAGTATGTCAATTACCCTGTAAATCAGACCCTGGGACAGAAATTTGCATGAAGGTGAAGTATTGGTAGCTGTGCTTTTGGAAATAATGCCTGTAAGGGAAAGAAGGAAGATGGATTGTTAGGAGGAGAAGCTGAACTGCCATCTAGATGCAGTTGACCCCATAGCGATTGACCCTCATGGGGTTGGCATGGATCTTTAGAGTTGTCCTGACATGAGGCAAGGATACTGGGCTCTTGTATCCTACAGTGACCAGTCACTGAGTACAGGTTGCCCCAAAGGAGGGCATATACTTGGGTGAAGGCAACTTTCTTTGGTTGAGGGCAATGCCTGTAGCAAAACTGAGGTGTGAACTACTGTTGGTGAATAATCCTGGCAGCTGGAGGAAATAAGTGCATTGGTCCTAAATGGGGAATCTAGATGGGATACCAAAGCGTTCACCAAAGTACCTCGACCTTTATGTGGTGTCTGTTAGTAGCCCCTCAATCCCCTTGTAGTGTCTTCCTCTGGTAGCTGACTAGATTATCACTGTGGGTAAAATCCTGTACTGGGGTCTCTCGCCAGTGTAAGGTCTGGAGCCTGTGTCTAGAGACTCAACCTTGCAGCCTTAGGAGAGTGGAAGGGCAGCAGGCAATCCTGTAGAAGTAGCAAGTGTCGTGAGTGGTGAAAACTGAACAAATCCTAAAATGTGGGTTCTAGATATGAACAGTGAACATTAGATTCTGCTATAAACTTCCATCTAACTTTAGATTTTATAAATGTGTAAATTCGTTATTCTTCATTAGTCACAGTCAGTTCTTATGGTGCTGATGAAGTTATGATAAGGTGCTGTGATCAGCACTTAGTTTCAATCCATACGTATAAATACAGTAGGTAAATCTTATGAAGCTATGGAGGATATATATATGTCTAATTATAAGGAAAGACTTTTTCCCCCAAAATTATCCCTCAAAAGACACAATTAATTTGTATTTGAGACCTTTTAAAATCCCTTATACTATAGGATATTGTCTCCATTATTCTAATTAAACCAAAGAAATGCTGTTTGGGGAAGTTATTAGCTTGAAAGAGTTTCAATCATTGTCATTTGTGTTTCTTGTCAATATCACTTGATGTAATCAATAAAAAAGATTTCACAGAAGTTTAGTGTAGATTTGATTCTTTATCCTGTGGATATTCCTTCACAAGCAGAAATGTTAGGAACTGTTTGTAAACATTTTAAAAACAATGAGGTAAGTGATTATATTATGGAAAATGAAATAAATACCTACTTTTAAATTTCAGGACATATCAAAAATACCAGAAGGCCTGTTAAAATACAGATTACTTGGCCCCAGTCTTAAGGTCTCAGAATCATAGGTCAGATATAAGGCCTGACATTTTTCAGTTTTAACAAGTTTCCAGGTGATACTGATGTTGCTTCTCAGATTCACAGTTTGATAGTCACTTATCTATTGGGTAAATAAAAATAACCATCATAATAAAAATCATTGTACTAGTATTTTGTGAACTGGCTCTTAAGACTTTGAATAAATTTCCAGTAATGGCATCCCAAAGAACTAGATGGAGTTGAAGATGAAAGACTTCGAAAAATTATGTTAGAAGACTCGAAAACTGGTTCTAGTGATCACTAAATTACTGATGTCCAACATATATTTGGAGAGTTTTAGCATTTTTTTTCCTGAATTGGAGCATGGATAATGGTGCTTTAAATAACTGCTAGAAGCATGTATCATCCCAAAATTAATTCAATATTATAAATAGACATTGAGTATTTTATCTACATCTCTAAATGTTTGAACATTAAAGCTGGCTACCTTACAAAAATGTTGGATCTTTTCATGGGGAAAATGATTTACCTTATATTTGGGTAAAATTCCTATGTGCATGTACACCTTGTATTGTGGAGTTAAATAAGTAAGTACAAAACAATGGGGATAGTTTCATGTATTTTGTAATAATAAAGCCACATATCTTTATCTGTATGTTTGAGTGCACATAAGTATGCTGGTTGAAAGCATGGGTAAAGTTCTGGAAAAATACATCCAAAGTTTAGGACAGGGACAGGGAGACAGAAAGAAAGCATTTTCCACATGATTTCATACTTTCTATACCTCTACATGGAATATTTTGTGATAGGTTATATTACTTTTATAATTTAAGGAAAGCAATTTTGATGTAGCAATCAAGATTTATTTAAATAGAGGTAAATGAAACATATTTCTAAAACTAAAAGCACTAAAATTACAGATTCTTCTCAGCATTGAGATGTAGAAAGACAGGAAGAGAAATGGGAAGGTGGGAGACTTCACTTCAAGAGTGGGAACCGTATCTGGGGCGCCTGTGTGGCTCAGTCAGTTGGGCATCTGACTTCAGCTCACATCATGATCTCATGGCTTATGAGCTCAAGCCCCAGATCAGGCTCTGTGCTAACAGCTCAGAGCCTGGAGCCTGCTTCAGATTCTATGTCTCCCTCTCTCTTTAACCCTCGCCTGCTCACACTCTGTTTCTCTCTCTCTCTCTCTCTCTCCTTCAAAAATAAATAAACATTAAAAAATTAAAAAAAGAAGAGTGGGAACCATATCTTCAGCAAAGCTGGAAAGCATATTTCAATGGCATCTGAGTAAAACATGTGACCTGCCTTTCAGTGAAGAGTTCAGGAGAATTCGTTGCTGGGGGAAGGAAAACCAGAAGTTTCAAACCTTGAATGCAGACCTAAACCTGTGACACAAGACAGTAAGGCTAGAAATCAAGGAAGGGCTCTTAATTACAGGTTCAGGAACTCCCTGAAATTGCACACATTACTTTATGTATATATACTTATAGAAATTTGGGGCAGGGCTTCATCAAATGTTGAAAGGGTCAATGATGCAATAAAAGTTAGGAGTCTGTTTATTAATTTGGCTTAAGACTCTGCCCAGAAACATCAGTGTCCTCCTTTGTGATTTCCCCCTTGGAGAATATGTACTGTAATAAATCTTGAACATGTTCTTTACATCATTTTCTATATTTTTTATTGTGTTTCATTTGGACAATTTCTGAAATAATTTTTGTTTTGGTTTGATTTCTGCAGCTCGTTAGTCTGGGTTTTGTGATAAAATTATCTTCTATCCCTTATTTTTAGTTCTTATTCTTTTAATTTATGTTAGTGATTTAAAAAATATATTTATCTATTTCTTTAGGTGCCTTCAAATATTTCAGGAAGTAGTTGGGGTTCATACAATAAAATAATGGTAACTACTAATTTTAGTAGCCATGGATGAGAATCAGATCATAAACATTTTGAATTTTGACATTATAGCGTGGCTACTGAATTCAATGTAAGATGGAGAACCTTTTGTTCATGTATAGTATGATACCACATTTCAGCAATTCTAAGATTCTTTTTTTTTCATATAACATCTTTGAAATGAGGATGTTGCATATAGTTGATGGTTTATCACAGTTTAATGTCAGTTATTGGTTTTTTAAATTACACAATTTTCTTAATGTTTATTTTTGAGAGAAAGATTCAGAGCGTGAGCAGGGAAGGGGCAGAGAGAGAGAGAGACAGAATCTAAAACAGGCTTCAGGCTTTGAGCTGTCAGCACAGAGCCTGATGTGGGGTTTGAACTCCTGAATAGCAAGATCATGACCTGAACCGAAGTCGGACACTTAACTGACTGAGCCACCCAGGTGCCCCGAGTTATTGGTTTTCTAAATGGCATATAAAATAATAATGTCACATGCTCGATAGTGCCTTACATTCAGTGAAATACAGTATAATAGAAGCTACCATTCAGAATAGTGCAAAATTAGTAACAAAATATTGTTGTATATGTGGTGATGTTTTGAAATCCTCACTCCTTTGCCAGATTGCCAGATTGTCTTGTATTGTTTAACTTCTTTAGACCTTAATTGCTTTTTTAGACCTTAATTTATTAAAAATTAAGCAGTTTGACAACTTTATTCCTAGTGTTCTATTATTGTAGAGGATGAGGATGATGATGATGACACAATGAAGAAACGATACATTAGGAAGTTGATAAATAGAAAATCAGCAAACTATAACCAACTCTGTCAATCAGTTTTCTCCACTGTATTTCAGAAATAATAGGAGATAGATTAATTTTGACTCATAATTGACATGTATACTCATGCTACCGAAGAGTAGCATGAACATATACAATGACTCATTGTCAGTTAAGCATTTGACTCTTGATTTCAGCTTACATCATGATCTCATACTAGTGACACCGAGCCTGGCTTCATGCTCCACATTCAGCATGGAGCCTACTTGGGATATTCTCTCTCTCTCTCTCTGTCTCTTTTTCCCTCTGCCCCTCCCCAGCTTGTGCTTACTCTTTCTCAAGACAAATAAACATTTAAAAAAAAGATAAAATGTGACTGCATTATTTACATGCCATGAAATTAAGTGCATGCATCAGATCAACTATATATTGAATATTATAAAAGACTAGTTTAAGTTTCAGACCTCTTTTATTAAATGCATTTTTAGTTGTCATTATTTCATGTTTTCAATTTACTTGGGTTAATGTAAATTTGGTTAGATTCTTGATTACTCTTTCCAAAGAGTAATCATATATTACTCAGAGTAACTATATCTGCATTTAGTATATAAAAACAATAACTTTAACCTTCCCAAGAAAACTGTTGAAATATATATATATATATATATATATATATATATATATATATATATATACACACTTTGTGTGTGTGTGTGTGTGTGTGTGTGTGTGTGTGTGTGTGTGTGTTATAGGATTGGGGCTATCTTTTTTTCATTGTCTACCACTTGTCATCAATCTTTTGCAAGCAGTAAGTGAAAATAGAAGCTGTCACCAGTCCTCAGGGTTTGCTTCAGAGCCTTCAGGCAGCACATTTCTGTTCACTTTTCTTAAGCACTGAGTTTCATTCTGTCCTTTTTTGATAACCAGAACTTGACTTTATCTGCACCTGTCACTCCAGCCAGTACACAGATTTGCTTATTACACTTGTCTTCCATATCATTTAAAAAACTTAGATATGGTTACGGATTGCTTTCAAAAATGCTTCCTTCGGGTCATAGCTGTATATATATTCTCATGCATAAAAATACGTAGGTATGAAGACCCTATGGCAACAAAAGAGTTCCCATAAAATGGTGAGGATACATAGAGTGTTAATGTGCCAATTCAAGGTAATAGAAGTTAAGGTAAAATTTCAAGACTATCGTTATGCCCTTGTACTTAGGAATTGAGAACAGTCTGTTAAGTACTGCAAGTGCAGCAATAATTTGTACAGAAAGATTATGAAAAATGTGCCCTCTGAGTTTTTTATCCTAATGATAAATGTGATCCAATCAAACCATTAAAATGACTTAAATGCAGCTGAATGTCATTTGTTGCTTGCCATAGTATTTTAAGAAAAAAATAGTCATTATGAACTCTTGAAAAGGTCTTAATTGCTTTATAACCTATGACAGCTCTGGGTGACTGGTAATAGCCATTTCGCTTTTGTGGAAATTATGAACTATGAAGGTCTAAATGTCGTGTCTGCATGAGGGTGTAAAAGTGTTTCTTCCTTTAAAAAAATATATTCTTATAATTATCTAGAAAAATCCAAAGAAGTAAGAACTTGAAATAGCCTAATGACTTATTTCAGGTAGTAGAGTCTCCTGTACTATGACCTAATTTAGGAGATTTTAGATCAATTATCATGGACTAAATATATTAAAGTGGTCTTGGATCTGTTATCTTCTGGGTAAAAATAGCTTTTACTGAGGAGGAAAGACTCCAAGCTACAAATATGCGACTTGTAATTAAAATATATACTATGTGTATATTTCCTTTTGAAATTCAAATAAGGAATATAGTATTTCACAGGTTAGAAAAGAGAACAATAATATCAAAATTATGAAAAGTATTATGTTAAATAAGTAAATAGAACATTGTATCAATAGATGAATGTAATTCAACCTAAAGAGAGGATAAAGGCAGACTGATTTTCTTTATCATGCATTTGTTCATGGACTCAACAAATAATTTTTAAACTTCTATTATGTTTAAGATGTTAGAATATATCTTTTGGATGTTTGTGATAATAATCATTTAGTGTTTTTTTAACTGGTTTCCATTTATAAAATCATACATGGCACCTATTATTTTCCTAGGAAGTTTTCCCTCAGATAAGTGGGGGTAAAGCAGTTTTATCTGAGTCTTGTTATTTTAGCGAGCAGTGAGTAACAAGCAGCTGACAGAAGGAGGACACCAGATCTTTAGCGACCCTCAGTGAAGACAAGGCCAGAGGATAAATGCGATACTTAGATAAAGAGAGAAGACACCATGGCAGTTTTTCAAATGTAGTTGGGTCACAAGAGAGTAGCTGACACTGTCGGGGCATATATGGCCCTAGAACCTTGAAATATTATAGGTTCTAAAGTAAGCTTTTATCTTAAATCTTGCACAATATGATTAATTTATGTCAAGCAAATGAAACTTTAGTCACCATTATATTTAGGGCTTTTGTTGTTAACAGACCTTGCTGCAACGTGTGTCAGGGTTCAGAAGACCGCGTGTGTTCCATGTATGCCCCCCCCCCGCCCTGCAAAAAAAAATAGTTGCTGTCCTAAACTTAAAACGAACTCTAAATTGTGAAATGTAAGTCATGTTCTATTATACAAGTTGGTAAAACACACACACACACACACACACACACACACACACACACACACACACATTTCTCTATCAGGAAAGTAAGAGTCCTTTCGCATCCCTCAGTTGATGCTGTGTTTGGTCATGGCAGTTGAAGCTGGCACACATTGGAGCTGCATTGGCTCATGTAGACTCTTAACATTTGTTCTGCTTTTCTTGGTGCACACATTTCTTACTCTGCTTCAACCATATAATATTTTGGCAAGAATTACTGTGGTCTATGTCTCTGAAAGTATTATTTCAATTATTTGAAATCGAAGTCATAATATGCCTACAACATTATCTGGCATATTGTAAGTATTCAGGTGTTTGTACACTCATTGTATCAAATCATATGTCTGTTGACTCAATTGTCTTTTTTCTTCTCTGGTAAACTTCCAGGACCCTTCCTCCCTCTCCTAAAGTCTCAGATCATTGATTCTCCCTTTGCCTCCTCTATACTGCCTACACTACACCTCTCCCCTCCTGTTTTGGAATTTGCCAGAGAGGTAGTACACCAAGTCATCAGTGTCTCAGGGATGGGAAGCATGATTTAGGCCTCCAGATAATCATTCATATATGCCACCCTGCCTTTTGTTTGAGTTAGCGTAGGACTCTACAGTTTTTTTACTATTATTATTACAAGTCAATGTGCAAATTTTTGTTTCAATAATGAATTTCAGTTTGTCTAAATAAAAGAAAAAAATTATTGTTTTGATTATGGAGGTATAAGCAAATAAAATATTAGCTGGGTTTATTTTGGTTTCCTTGATTATGTGTTATGTTTGTTAAATTCAACCATAATTATAGAAATTTTCTTTTTACCATAATACTAATATCAAGGAAAAAATTTAAAACTATTTAAATATTTAGCTTAAAATTTTTAGTTCCATTATACATATTATTTAAAGTTAGCAAAAAATAAGGCTTCCCCTCATATATATCTCACTGTTACATGAATAAGTTTACTTATTTTTACATGTTCTGTCAGAGCAAAAACAAAAACACAAAATTTCCATAGGACCAATAGTTTACACATAAAATTCATTATGATACTATCATGACTTTCTCTGGACTCTTAACTAATGAATTGGAAATGTAAGTATCTCAAAGAGAGTTATTTTTTGTTAGTTTATTTAGAAAAAGTTATTGGACACAGTATTAAAAATTCAAAATATGACAATCCATTTAAAAATACAGAATAAGTACACAGTAGGATACAAGTGCCTCATAATATAAGACATGTTATAAAGTGTCCTATGTGCTAGAAAAGCATCTGTGAAGAAAACAAGGACAAAGAGGAAAGAGAAGGGGTTGGCATGTTTCTTCTTCCTCCTGTTCCACCCTTCATCACTCTACCAATAGGCAGAGTGCATCATAAGAAAGAAAGCTGTGGAATATGAACTCCACAGATGCCTGTCTTTCCATCAATTAGAAATTCATTTGTTTAATGAGTAAAATACCTCTAATTACCACCTGCAAGATTTACTTTTTCCAGTGTAGAAGCCAATGGCTCCTGCCTCAAACTTTGCAGAACCCAGATAAAATATGATTAGAGTTTTAAGCTAAATTAAGTAACTGGGGAGGAGTCCTTAACGTTACCATTGTCAAGAATCTCCCTGAATTTTGGTCTTTAGCTCTTACTAGCATGCTCAGCTTTATAAACTTAGCAGATGGAATTTATGTGACCTCCAAATATTTTAGTGTTACTGTTTTTTTTTTTTATGAAGCAGAAGCTCTTTTAATCCCCCCCATAGTACAGACTATTAACGTACTGGACATTTGGTGCAAAATGTGTACCACTCTTTGGCTTATAAATTGCCTGCCTGTATTTATAGGCCAATATTCAATATAAAATGCATGGAGGAGTTGGTGGTGGGGTTGTAATGCCTATAATATTTAAATTCTGTGATGAGATATCTATATTTCCTGCCCTCAGAGTTTACAGTCCAGCAGAGAGATTATGAATTAAATATATCATTACATAAGTATTTAATAACAACCATGATATAAACAGTATGGACCCATTAAGTGACTAGTTATTTTATCAAACTGTTTAGTTACTCACCCTGCTTACTTCAGAGAGATGAGATGGATTTTATATCAAGATTTATGTATACTTGTAAATGGTTTCGTTATTTTGTTCACCACTTTTAACATGACTATACTCATAGAACATTTCAGGAAGTATTAACTCACTGCTGCCAACATCTATCAAGGGTTTTGTTGAGGGAAACCGTATTTAAGAAGGATTGACTTAAAAGATATGCTATTCATCCTCCCTCAGATGCTCTGACCCTGGATGAAATCGGTACAATATGTTGCTTCCTGTGTGGACTGCATTTTATTGCTCACCTTCCCTTGTGGAGTTTGTATTGACTTGTACTTCGACACAATGCCATTAACTTATGTTGAAGGATGTTGCAGAAAACCGGCTGTGGAAGTGCATTGTGGTGCATACTGTAAGGGTGTTGTCCATCACATTTACACTTTGTTGTCCAAGAAAACCTAGGAGAATTTCTTTCAGGGGTTAGCACCCAAGTATTTGTGCTTCCTCCTAGCAACTAGTTTGTCTTTATCTCATTGTCTATGTGAACTAAATAGCTGCTACTACTGTCTTCTCATTTGATGCTATAAAAAGTTTGTAGCTTGAGTCCAACAAGTATATAATATTTTAAGGCATACTTAAAAAAACCAATCAACCAAACAACCTCTCTTCTTCTATCTTCATTTTCCCCTTATTTCATTTCTCCCTTATGAAATTTACCTTAATTTGCTCTATGATACATGTATTAGTAAGCCATCTTAACATTTCTGTAACAAAGAGGGATTTAACATTTCT
This sequence comes from Panthera leo, assembly GCF_018350215.1. Taxonomy (NCBI): domain Eukaryota; kingdom Metazoa; phylum Chordata; class Mammalia; order Carnivora; family Felidae; genus Panthera; species Panthera leo. The sequence goes on from NC_056683.1 coordinate 90,616,378, forward strand.
GTAACAAAGAGGGATATTAAAAATAAGTCTGGTGAATAAGCAATTGGCCTAGGAACATTTATTCCTTTTGTAATTTTTTTTTGAGAGAGAGAGGGAGCAAGTGAGGAAGGGGCAGAGAGAGAGAGAGAAAGAGAGAGAGAGAGACAGAGAGAGAGAGACAGAGAGAGAGAGACAGAGACAGAGAGAATCCCAGGAAGGGCAGAGGGAGAGGGAAAGAGAGAGAAGCAGGGCTCACTTGAAGTAGGGCTCGAGCTCACCCAATGTGTGTCTTGAACTGATGAACAGTGAGATCATGACCTGAGCTGAAGTCAGGTGCTTAACAAATGAGCCACCCAAGCACCCCTAGGAACATTTATTATAAAACAATTCTAGTCTACAATAATCCATGATGGCTACTTTATCATATATGCAATTTTTTTTACATATACTAAGCTCTGTTTAGGACAGTTCATTTTGTTTTGCTCATTCACAGTACCACATTGACTGAGAATGTCCACTGCTTGAAATTCATTCTAGGAAAATAAGGATAAGTGCAATTATTTAACTACAAAATAGTTATTGGGTCATTTTAATAATAGCAAAAATTGGGAAACATTCTAAATATCTAGATGTAGAGGTTATATTGAAACTGAGCAGTAATGATTTAATGGAATATAGCAAGGTAACATGGTTAATTTATTGACATGTTTGCAGTTTTTAAGTGAAATAAAGCAAACAATATGTACATATGATTATATTTATGTAAATATGTATTTAACTGAGATACTTTGCTTAATTGTTTAAGAAGCAAATAACAGATTTTCAATAGTACCCAAAGCACAGCAGTAGAGCCCCTTCCTACCAAGACTAGTAAAATGTCTTTCTCTTCTTGGGTTCCTTCTTTGAGGATATTTTCATGAATACTTCAGGCTGTTTTCTCATGTATGTTCAAAGGACCCATCCTGGTTTTCCTAGCCATTTTACAAGAGCCAGAATTGAGAAGCTGTCCTCTGAGGGCACAGTGTATGTTACTACTGAATGCTGGTTGCTCCAAAATACATCACTGTACCCCTCAGCTTCTAAGACAGGAGGAAGATGTTGCCCCATATTTTGTCAGCATGAAAAGATAAGTTTAGGGCTGAGGCTCCTATTCTGTTTACCTGTCCCCTTTGTCAGTGAACATTGCTATCTAGCCCAGGGCACCTCAAGGTATGAGGGAGGAAAGTCCTTTCAGTGTTTTGTTTTGTTTTGTTTTCTCACCAAAATACTCAACAGTAAGATTGGCTGTACTCCTAAATGTATGGTTCTTTCATTGCTACTCATTACCCCGTTACCAAGGCGAGTCTATAGATGCTGGGTCCAGAGTGTTTTCCAAGTTGTCACAATGCTTTGAATTAGCTCAGTACTTAGCCCCACTCTCAGCTCCTGTCTCTCAGGATAAATCACTTTGCTTTCAGTGAAAAGCATTAGTTTTTCACACACCCACATACTTAGAGAAAGATTTGGAATGGTGTCATACTTACATTGCTTGATCTCAGCCTTAATTTTGCTTATCTATTTTTATTTTTCTATGCATTCATCAATTACTAAAGAAAATCCCCCAGTACATCTGAGCCCAGCCAGTTCTTAAAATTTAAAAATCTCTTTATTTTGAAAACTTTCAAATATATCAAAAGTAGAGAACATAGTACTATATAGTGAATTCCAATGTGCCCATCACCTGGAGTCAATAAGCATCATTTATTGTCATTTTTCATTTATCACTATTATTGCCGAGATTTTATTTTGCTGAAACTTTTTTAATGTTTATTTATTTTGAGAGAGAGAGAATGAGTGAGAGAACATGAGTGAAGGAGGGGCAGAGACATAAGGAGAGAGAAAATCCCAAGCAGGCCCCACACCCAGCACAGAGCCTTACGTGGGGCTTGATCTCACACCTGTGAGATCATGACCTGAGCAGAAATCAAGAGCCAGACGCTTAATTGACTGAGCCACTAGGCATCCCATTGCTGAGATATTTTAAAATCAAATCCAATATGTCATTTTACCTATAAATGCTTTCTCATTCATCTCTATCTGCAGACATTTTTTAACATACTCATTGTACCATTATCACACCTATTCTAATTAATTGTATTTTGTTAATGTCATCTGATATCCAGTATATATGAAAATTTCCTATTTCTCAAAGATGCATTTTTACAGTGTTCAAATCAGGGATCAGTTGTCCTTCACATATAGAGTTTGTATTTTATGTCTCTTAAGTCCCTCTCATGCTATAATAGTCATTTTTTTTTGTATTTGTCATTATTTGCCAGAAACCTAGATCATTTGTCCTCTAGAATGTCCAACATTTTGGAATTTGGTTGATTGCTTCTTGTCTTATTTAGCTTTTTTGAAAGAAATTATTTCATATATTTTCAATAAACCGTTTAATTGCAATAAATGTTCAGTTTACATTTAGGTTGTTTTTAAAGCAAAAAAGAAATAATACATAGCCATTACATACCTTGCTATTGCATTTTATTATGAGGAGATAATGTCTAACGGTTGGCGAAGACTGGTCATCAGGCTTGTTTTGCCCTTTTTGTGCGTATGTTTAATTTTTTATCAAAGTAGCACGTGTGCATAGTTAAAATATACAATGGGACAGAGCAGAGGTCTTATATGGCTCTACTTCCTCTGTCGTCGCTCTACCCTACACTATTCCCAGGCCTGAATTTAACTATTTCCATTTTTAGTTCTCCTTGTCATTGCATCTGCCCCTCTAATTACAAACTTACACTTTTCTTTCTTGACATCAATTTTAAAAATAATCTATTTAAGCAAGGCAAGGACTTAATTCATTTACACCATTTCTGCATCTTATGTCTCCTCTGTTACTAGTGTAGAAATTTTCTAGGAACAATGTAGTAATGATTATTTTGTTATTTTTAGTTCTTCTTTCTTGTATTTGTTACTGTAAAAAAATAAGTTTCAGTTATTTTTCCCATTCTATCAATCTTAGACAGAATTACTAGCTCTCTACATTGAAAGATGAAGCTACTAGCATTCCTATCCCTTTCTCTATCTCTTTTTTACTCGATTCATTTATCTAGTACCTTCCTCTTCTGATGGGGAGAAATGCCATTTTTCTTGAAATGTATTAAAACTTGCTTCAAATAGAATGTGCACTGTGGAACATCACTATAAAGACTGTGGAAAAGCTAAAGATAGCTGAGGGAGCATGGTCCCAGGGAACCTCATGGAAGGAACTGTCTCTCAGAGGAAAAATCAACTTCAAGTCTTGGTCTCACTCTGAGGCTGAAGTCCTTTCCAAAGAGACTAAAGAAGCTCGTGTTTGAGCTCAGAACTACAATGCATTTGGACTTGGCCGAACACTGAGTTGTATTTGATTACAGTTGCTTTTATTGATTTATTTTTTAAACATTGCTGTGGATTCAGCAACTCTGAATACAGCAGCAGTTCACTTGAGTTTGTTGTTAGCTATTCTGGGAGCTTGCTTAAAGTTCAGTGGAAAAAAATAATAACTGATAAAAAAAGAAGGAAAGGAAAGAAATGTACATTTCACCTTGCAGAGGTAGAGAAGATCTTCCTAACAATACTGAAATCAAAGATGCCATGGAATTTAAATGTATTTCAGCCCTTAAATGTATGAAAAATCTATAACAATGTAAAGAATATAGCATATGATAAAGGATTAAGAACTTTAGCAGTTAAGTATCCTCTCCTGCCTTTGTAGGAGAGAAGAAAACAAATGACAGTAAAGACACACAAATTTTCCTCCCACATAAGTAAAAGATAAATAAAAAAAAATAAGGATAGAAGATTAGATTATTCTACAACTCTAAAATTCAGACATTTCTAGGTACATGCAAAAATTATGTGTTTATACCATCACAAAATTGAATTAGAGAAAATACTAAGGTCTTGAAATGTGAGAAAATAGCATACTCTTATAATGCTAATTAGATCAGCAAGTAATTATTACATTAAAAATACACCTTCGTGGGGCACAATTGATTACGTGGCTCAGTTGGTTTCATGTTCAATTCTTGGTTTCAGCTCAGGTCATCATGTCATGGTTTGTGGGTTCGAGCCCCACATTGGGGCTCTGTGCTGACAGTCCAGAGCCTGCCTGGGATTCTTTGTCTCCTGCTCTCTCTCTGTCCCTCCCCTTCTCTCTCTCTCTCTCTGTCTCTGTCTCTCAAAATAAATAAATAAACATTAAAAAATACACCTCAATATGGCCCAGAAAACTTACCTTGGGAAAGCTAGCATGGAGAGATAATTTTTTGGTATACCTATATTTTTGTATAGGGATATATTTTGCTTACCTGTGTGTTGGATAAAAGAAACTCCAGATAATAGTAGTACTAGTAAGAAGAATGACCATTAAAAAGGAAAAGACAATCAAGAAGAGGGTAGAGAGAGAGTAGAATGAACATTCTGTTATTGCTCCTTCAGAGCTTCCCCTCCTAGGGGAGTGGCTACAGAACATTTCCTGAGCTAATGGGGTTAGAGGAGGTCATGAAGAGGATGTGACCTCTGGTTGATCTGCAAGCTTGACCCAGACAGTCAGAGGCTCCTCACCCTCTCCTCTGTACTTGGAATATATATTCTTCTGGCCATTCCCACAGTGGAAGCTGTTTTCAAGGATATAGCCTTGAGAGACCATTGCGTTGTCGAGACCATCTGGATGGTATGTGTGACTGAACCCCATTAAGGCCTCTATATAAACTTTTAAGATTCTGGCAGGCAGGTGTGGAGATTTATTCATCTTGTGGCCGCTGGAGACAAGCCACTTATATAAGTTCCCTTGCTTAGTAAACCTGCCACCTTCCAATCTGGCCTGCCTCTTTCTTCAGTCTCTCTTTGCCCTCCATGTATGGGGGCCACTTTCAGATTTCACCCAGAAAATTCCCGAGGTTGTAAACCAATAAATGGTAATAATTAAACTGTGTTCTCATTTGCCCTATAGGTTTTTATTGATTATTTTTCTGTAAACTCAGGGAAAAAAAGATAAATATATTTCAGTTACAGCAGAAACTGAAGAGAAACTATTCCTTAGATGATGTTAAATACATCAGTGCATGCAACTAAAAATGCTATTTTGGCCTGGAATGTGTGTATATTAGGAGTATGTTGGATTTTGTTGGTCATCACAACCTGGTTGTACTTGGGAAAAGATATTCATTTAGTTAGAACTGGCCTGGTTGCATTTGGCTGAGGGATATATTCCTTGGGAATATATACTATATATATGTATACACATATATATGCTTATATATGCATGCACACGCCTATATATATATTCATAGCCAATATAATCAGGCTATATGCGTATATTTTTTTCTGGCTAGTGCCTAAGATTGATCCTTGCATTGTTAGCATTTTAAGTGCATTTTGTTTTTTCCTGCCTTTATCTCAATGTTCCTCAATGTTTACCATTGTAAACATTTTATCATTTTATGTATATAATAAAAAAATAATTCTGGACTTCCTCTAACCCCCACATTCCACCTTACCCTTCATAACTTTCTTATTCAGGGCAACTCTGAAAGATTCAGGATTACTGAGATAAAGACTGGCAGGAAAAGTAATGTGTCACATGGTTTCAATACTGAGAATGAATCCCACAGCAGTGTTTGAATTCTAACCGGGAAAGGCTCAGCCAGTTCTCATCTATTTGCCAATTCCAGAATGGACTTTAAAAATACCTTTCTCTATTATGGTTGATTGTGCTTATTAAATCACCAAATCACCAGTTTGTGGGTAAAAAGTAATTGGAATACTTGTCCTTTTGATTTTAGCATTGATCACATTTTGCAAGAATATACTCATATATCTGTTCAGGGGTATAAAACTCCCTTAGTGGACAGTGAACTTCATGATGGCAGGGTCCAAGTCCATTTTGCTCACCTGTGAATCTATAACACTTACATATATAAGGGTATGGAGTATATACTGTCTATTGAATGAATAAATGAATGAGAGGAAATCCTACTAGCAATTGCATGTGAAGGTTAGTGTCTGTCACTAGCTACTGAACTTGATCTTCAACTTATCCTTCCTGCCTTTGATTGCAGAGAACCTGAGCCGGAGAGATCAGAGATCAAGCCCTTCTAAGCTTCATTCTTGTTGTTTGCTAGCAGGAGGAAGTTTCTTAAAACTGAAAGAAAAGTACAGGAAGAGCAAAAAAAAGGGGGGGGGGATTTGAGGGAGATAATTAGAATTGCTTTAAACAAAATAAAAATTATTATATATAAAAGACTAAATTATAAACAAGAAAGGTTTTTATATTTTAATATGTCTAGGAAGGCTATAGTAGAGGAAATGATAAAGCAACTATATGATTTGAAAAATTATTAAAAAGTATAGTGTTGGTTATACTGAAGACATGAAGTTTAATAGCAACAATTATTTTAATGTTTCCCAAGACATGATCCTCAAGATATGAATACACCATAGAGCTTAGAGAATCACTATTGAGCACACATTTACTTAAAAGTTAAATTTATCATTTAAAAATGGAAGTAATGACCTTGAATATAGTAAATGATTTTTGTTGGTTTGAAGATACGATAAAACCTCATTAATTCAGATTCTACTTAATTTGGAATTTCTGATCATTTGCCAAGGCTGACATTTCCCTTTGTGTTATCTTGAAGAAAGTTTTAACTGAATAGACGACTGGCTTAAAGAAGATGGTGAGGGGGTGTTTAACCTTTATGAAAGAGACAACATAATTTTAAAAGACTTTAGAACACTGTTTATATGCAAATGGTGCTATTATTTATGAATTGATTTTTGTCTATTTATGAAAGCAAGCCTAGAATAATTTGTTTTTACAAATATAGTTTTAGTTACTCTAGCATACATACAATAATTCCAACTAATTATTAAAGACAGTGAGTTGGAGATACTTATTATTCATTTACCTATTAAATAAGAATTTATTGAGGGGTAATCATGTTCCAGGCCCTGTGAAGGGTGCAGAGACAGACATAATCCCTCTTCTTGTGGTGTTTATGGTCTGGTGCAGTGTTTTTTAAAACTCATTTGATTGCACAGCTCTGTTAGCAAAATGTTGCAAATGCACCATTATCATATGCATATTTATTTATACATTGCGTGCATGTACTACTTTACTAATATAGAAAGTATGTAAAATAAACTAATTCAAGAATAAATTTTGGCAGGATGAGATCAAAAGAAACATAAAAATTTAATGTCATCCCTTCCCAGCAAGAGTAGCCATTTTCCAGGAGCAACTCAACCCTACGGGAGGAGAGGCTCAATGGGTACCCATTTCTGACACAGATAGTGACACAGAGTTTATAGTTGAAAAAGAGACCTGCAAAACCTAAAATATTCCTTATTTAGCCCTTAACAGAAAAAAAAATTCCCAACCCTTGATTTAGAGAATAGAAGACATATGTGATATAAGAGGATATATGTAATATGCTGAAAACAGAGACGAACACAGAGAAGCATTCAATAAATATTAGCTCCATTCTCATCCTTACCCATTTTTTTCATGTTTTTATGTTATCCTTTAAGGAGGACTTAAAACATTCAGAGCAGTTTATACTGTTAAACTCAAATATATTTATTTATTAGGTTTATTTATTATGATAGTTTTATATATTTGAATTTAGAATCACAATTTTTTGTTAAACATCATAAGTGTACATTATTTTTAAAACAGATTGTTGTAAATGCATAAGATGATTGTAGTAGGTATTTAATGGCAGTATTATATAAAGGTGACATCTTTAGCTCACAAAATTTCCTTTGCATTAAAATTTGCTGTCTGAAAATTCAGGTGTTTGAAGCAAATAGGGAAAGGAACTTTGCCTTATATTTGTTTATGTTTAGTATTTAGAACTGTGGCATGGTAAGCAGGTTGGTTGAATATCTTGTCATTTGTGTAAATTAAGTCTAAATCAAATTGTTAAATAAGCATAATAGATTAAATACATAAAATAATAGCTCTCCAAACACCATTAATGCAGAAACCATGTCTTTGAGTTCTTTTGTATTATCCTTTCAATAGAACCAAAGTGTTTTTATTTCTATAATTTAACTGGTGGTCATTCTAAAAATTTCAATTTGAATTGAACAACCATTTTTGACATAGTATTTGATTTAGTTTTCCATTTTGACAAAATTTAATAAAAATTCTACCTATTTAAATTTCACAGAAATTATGTTATTATAAACTGCAAAACCAGGAGTTTATAATTATGATTCTAATCATTACCTACTAATTAAAAATAATTCCTGTCCTAGAAATCATAATTTTTTTTCTATTCTTACACATTTTAATTTTTTCCTTTTTGCATATCTGCTTGTTTTAGGGAAGGATTGCACCTATCACGAAATACCTTGAGTTGAAGATTTATTTTAAAATACTGTGAAAAATAATATTTAAAATATCATCCATGTGTAAAAGCACAAAGAAAAGAAACTTCTTTGCATTTGTTCATTGAGGTAGAAAAAATAAACACCAGTTAAAATACTACATGGGAATACTTATATGCTGGTAAAAAAAAAGCATAATTAGTCAAGAATAAAATTTATTGAACATGAAAACTACACACACACACACACACACACACACACACACAACCAGCTTTTTTGCTATAGGTAGTAAAATTACATAAAGTCAATCTGCTTTATAATATATAAATTTTTCCTGAGTGTTGGGATGTGATTATGGTATAACTGTCTCCAAGGTTGATGAGAAAGAAAACATTTCTTTGTTTGTGGGAAAGCACAAGAGGGGCTGCAATGGAGAGATGGACTTTTAATCATGTCTATGGTTCTCTATGTGAACAAAAGAGAACATTAATCTTGAATGTTGGTGTAGTCATAAGTCCTGGTTTGTCAAGCCCCAAGCCTTGAGACAGGTATTTGTTGTCACTAATGAATTTTTGCTTTTCATCTTTGTCCTTTGTAAAAGGATGTGAAAGATCTCACCATGTCTTTTTACCAAGTGTGACTTTGTGCATTATTTTTTCTTATTGCTTTGAGGTTTGAGGCAGTTCTAACTAGACTTCTCAGATGCAGCTAAGATTTTGTATTCATTCTCATGTTGCTGGCACTGGGTGAGAAGAGATAATAGAGATTTCTTAGTCATTAGTGAATAACCAGACTGGTGAATAGCCTCAGGAATGTGCAGATTTTACAGTAGTATCAAAAAAGTTACTATAGATATTTATTTATAAAAAGAAACATATTTTTAGTTAAAGCAATTACAATGAGCCATAATAACAGATGAAAAAGGAGAGAGAAATAGAGAAAATTTATTAAAATGGACACTGTCTCTGTTTGAAAATAATATTTTCAAAGATGTAATTGACAACCAAATCTGATGGTTAGTTGACATTCTTCTGAAAATTGTCTCCCTGAGAATATATCCCTCATGAACATTACCATTTGAACCAACTAGGTCGACTCTGTTCTTTCTCTTATAAAAACCTCTTGGTACAAAAATGCTCTCTCTGTGCCATTAAACTTCCTTTCTTCTTTATAGCCTCAGCCCAGTGCCTTTTCTTTCTTAGTAGATTTTTTCTTTCTACTAGACTGGGTCTTGCATTTCATAACGTGGCCTCCTGTTCCTAAGGCTATCCCATCATTTCCTCCATGTAAAGCCCACAAAAATTAATACAGCTTAACAGAGACTGGATTTTGAAAAAAAAATGGATGTGTACTTACTGAATATAATGTTAGTTGGTGCTCATGGGAAGAAAATACTCTTAAGACTTTTAGAGCAACTGAGAAAGTTTTGAAATAATATTTTAAAACATATTCTAAGAATTACTTTTATTAATCTTAGAAATCAAAGGTATCATTCAATGATCTTATTTTCTAAAATAAATGAATTATTTGATTTAATAGCTTAGGTTAAAATGTCAATCAAACATGAACAGGTAAATAACCTTCCCCTCCATTAACTGCCCAAGTATTTATTTACACACTTAAAAAAAATTGATTAGTCTTAGTTCCTTTTGTGTTATTATGAGCAACAATCTTTTTGGAAACGGAAATCTTAATTTTCTGTTTTTTTTTATTATCTGCTAATATGGATTTTCTTCTTAGTTGCCTAATTTTTACATCTTAGACCTAAAGCCACATATTAACCATAGGTGGCTAAGAATGAAATAAATTGTAAAAGAGAATTCAAGATAGGTTCTTATTTTCTGGAAGTTAGAGCAGTGACATTTCTTTTGTATCTAACTTCTATCAGAAAACAATATTTATAGCTTACATTTCTATAATACTTCAAAAACAGATTCCCATAGAAATCCTTTGAGATACATTATTATTGGGTCCAATTTATAGATGAAGAAACTGAGATTCAGGAAGTCAGCAGATAATGTCAGTGTCCCATCCATATCCCCTTGTCATTTATTATTTCTGTGCATGCAAGTTTGCTTTCAAACTGCCCATAAATGTGACCTTTTGCCTTTCCAGCACCACACTCAGAGGGTCCACAAAGTACCTGATTTATCATAGCGGAATTCCACATGGTATTTCTTGGACCAAGGGGACCACTTACAGGCGTGAAATGTCAACAATGGACACGTGACCTTGGCACCAATTCATTCTACCACTATGCGTATCACCTGCCCAGAAGCTCCTGGTCTGATGAAATGCTGTGTAATATAGTTCTTAAAGGCACAGTTAGAAAGCCAGCTGGGGATCAAGCTGAGGAGGTAGGGCTCTGCTTGAGAGGTGTTACATACTCTGAAATGATAGCCATTATATGACTCTGTGTTCCTGACATGTAGAAAAACCCCAAGGATTGGAAGTTAGAGTAGCCCATCTTAAAATTAGTCTGATTAGGGATATTTGTGATTCCTGGACCCACAACTTTAAATTTTGCTGGCTTAGGGCTTCTCAGAAATGGGAAGTCTTCTGCAAAGGAACATGGTAAACATTCCATTAAACCTTAGCTAAGGCTATTAAGTGGTAATTTTGTGCTTCTCATAATAGTAGACCACAGGTAAAGAAAGAATTTACCATATTGGCAGGATAGTTGGCCTTGATTATTAAGAGGAGATAGAGTTGTTACTACCTAACTGGAGCAAGAAAGAACATGTTTGGATCCCAGGGGATCCAGTGATGTGCCTCCAAGTGCTTCCATGCCTGATGATAACTTAGAGTGGGCTCTGCAGCAGCCATCCCTGACAAAGATAAAGTGACCAGGAGCTCAGTTACCTCAGGGATCAGAGTCTGAGTCATCCTACTAGGCAAGCAACCTTGAGAGGCTAAAGCAGTAGTTGAGGATAAAGGAAAAGCAAGCATGGGTAATGAAGGAATGCATATCCTATCCATTATGGTCTCAGAAATCAGTGAAGCAGTGGGACCTGTGGCTTATTCCACTAAAATTCCTAATGTAACTTTACGAAAGAAATTGCAAATCAGTGACAGGATGGAGTGACTTTCATATGGGGTATGAGTGAATCTAAGTAGTGCAAAGGAACAATGTAGCAAGACACTACAAGTGTCCTTCCCATAGTTCTTTGATATTTACTATTTCCGTGCACCCTGCCAAATCTTATAACTAATAGGATTTGTGGTACTTTGAGTGCTTACTCTGATCAATAGATCCTTCCCTGTCTGTGCTAAGGGCATGCTGGAATGAATACCACCTCCCAATCTCCCCCCACCCCCCAAAAGCTTTCAGTACATATTTTATAGGAATTACTGTTTAAATACCCTACCTCCATCACCCTGGAGTGGGGTACTTTTGAGGGGTATCTCCTATACACCCTTCAGAGTTCCTTGCAAAATAAACTCCAATTGCCCTCAGTGGTAACTTGATTTATAATACCTCTATTGCTGACTTCTTCCTTCTTTTGTCTCACTTCCCCACTCAGCTACTTATGTTTCTTGGAGTCCTCTTCCAAGTCAACTAATTGTACTTAAATATTTGTCTTAGGGTGCTTCTGGAGAACCTAAACTAAGACAGCAAGTGACTTGTTTAATGTCATCCAGCCAGTAATAGTGCAGAGTTTAATTCTAGGTCTTCTAACTCTTTGACCAGTGTTCTCATCACTATCATATTCCAGAAGTGTTCTAGATATGATTCTAGACCTTTATGTAGAGAGGTTACATTAAACACATCATGGAGGTAGAGTACAGTCAGAAAATATTTCTTCTAGCTTTTTGTGCAGGAGATTGTCAACTAATGTAGATTTGAACTTTGTAAAAATATAGTAACATATTTACTATATTCATGTTTTCTCACTCTTATGTCCCCTCCAAAGGAGGGATGGGTCTATTCTTCACTAATGGGTCAGTTCATGGGAACTTATTTGTTGTACAGAGTTTGGGCAATGTGTTGATTCCTGTCAGAGAAGTGAATTCACTGCACCTCTTTATTCACTGTGGAGTGTTCCATAAATGGAGGGGAAGGCATTGTATGGATGAAGTGATGGCATCCGTATGCAGGAAGGGAAATTGGGAAGTAGTATGTGGACAAAGGGAGATGCAGTGATGAGCTAAAAAAAGTGATTTTTAGCCATTAACATAAGAGAGCAAATATGGGAAGAGAGAAGAGCCATGCGGATTGAGGAGGTTTTGTGAGGATCTCCATCTTTGTGGAGAATAGTGAGAGTGGCAATGATGGCTAGAAAGGGTTTTTACAGGTATTTCACTGTGCATTTTGGGCTTTCTTAAGAGATGAATGCAGATTTGTAATAGTTTCTATTTACTTTTGTTTGACTATATTCCTTTGACTATGATAGCCTGTCAGACTAGATCACAGCAAACCTCTGTAATTTCGAGGTTAGAAGTTAACTACAAGTACTAGAGCAAATGCAGTTCAAATAGAGCTCCTACTGAATTTAGATTGTGGATCCTCTTATACTTGTGTGAGAGGCTTGAATTTCTGACAAGGCAGCATGACTGGCCCTGGGATGAGGGGTAGAGGAAGAACAAAGAGTAAGAAAAGCAAAGCACATTTAATTTAGAGGAAACATCAGAACAAAAGTGTCCGGGACTCCTAAAACAAGTTTCAGCTTTTAATCTAAGGCTAGAGACTTAGGTAGTTCGGGTGTTGGACAGGTCAGGGGAAAGCAACAGTTTAGTATGTGCTTGGGCTACTGTGGTCCTTGTGGAGGAGAGCCACAGAAGGTGCCTACCAGGCAGAGTTTGCCTGTGATGAGAGCGGTGTTACTTTGCTCCAGCCAAGCTCACTCTCAGTGTCCAGTGTCCAGGCTACTGGACAAATGTAGACTCTGTAAGAGAGAAGTAAACGTAGACTCTGTAAGAGAGAAGTAATGGTGAGAAACTGTTTCAGTGTGGAAAATAAAAATGAAGGGAAAGGAAAAAGAAAGTAAATTCAGCATGTTGGGTTAGTTTTTTGTTTTTTTGTTTTTTTTTGTTTGTTTTTATTTTTATTTTATTTTTACTTTATTTTTTAATATATAAAATTTACTGTCAAATTGGTTTCCATACAACACCCAGTGCTCATCCCAAAAGGTGCCCTCCTCAATACCCATCACCCACCCTGCCCTCCCTCCCACCCCCCATCAACCCTCAGTTTGTTCTCAGTTTTTAACAGTCTCTTATGCTTTGGCTCTCTCCCACTCTAACCTCTTTTTTTTTTTTTTTTCCTTCCCCTCCCCCATGGGTTTCTGTTACGTTTCTCAGGATCCACATAAGAGTGAAACCATATGGTATCTGTCTTTCTCTGTATGGCTTATTTCACGTAGCATCACACTTTCCAGTTCCATCCATGTTGCTACAAAGGGCCATATTTCATTTTTTCTCATTGCCACGTAGTATTCCATTGTGTATATAAACCACAATTTCTTTATCCATTCATCAGTTGATGGACATTTAGGCTCTTTCCATAATTTGGCTATTGTTGAGAGTGCTGCTATAAACATTGGGGTACAAGTGCCCCTATGCATCAGTACTCCTGTATCCCTTGGATAAATTCCTAGCAGTGCTATTGCTGGGTCATAGGGTAGGTCTATTTTTAATTTTCTGAGGAACCTCCACACTGCTTTCCAGAGTGGCTGCACCAATTTGCATTCCCACCAACAGTGCAAGAGGGTTCCTATTTCTCCACATCCTCTCCAGCATCTATAGTCTCCTGATTTCTTCATTTTGGCCACTCTGACTGGCGTGAGGTGGTATCTGAGTGTGGTTTTGATTTGTATTTCCCTGATAAGGAGCGACCTTGAACATCTTTTCATGTGCCTGTTGGCCATCCGGATGTCTTCTTTAGAGAAGTGTCTATTCATGTTTTCTGCCCATTTCTTCACTGGGTTATTTGTTTTTCGGGTGTGGAGTTTGATGAGCTCTTTATAGATTTTGGATACTAGCCCTTTGTCCGATGTGTCATTTGCAAATATCTTTTCCCATTCCATTGGTTGCCTTTTAGTTTTGTTGGTTGTTTCCTTTGCTGTGCAGAAGCTTTTTATCTTCATAAGGTCCCAGTAATTCACTTTTGCTTTTAATTCCCTTGTCTTTGGGGATGTGCCGAGTAAGAGATTGCTACGGCTGAGGTCAGAGAGGTCTTTTCCTGCTTTCTCCTCTAAGGTTTTGATGGTTTCCTGTCTCACATTCAGGTCCTTTATCCATTTTGAGTTTATTTTTGTGAATGGTGTGAGAAAGTGGTCTAGTTTCAACCTTCTGCATGTTGCTGTCCAGTTCTCCCAGCACCATTTGTTAAAGAGACTGTCTTTTTTCCATTGGATGTTCTTTCCTGCTTTGTCAAAGATGAGTTGGCCATACGTTTGTGGGTCTAGTTCTGGGGTTTCTATTCTATTCCATTGGTCTATGTGTCTGTTTTTATGCCAATACCATGCTGTCTTGATGATGACAGCTTTGTAGTAGAGGCTAAAGTCTGGGATTGTGATGCGTCCTGCTTTGGTCTTCTTCTTCAAAATTACTTTGGCTATTCGGGGCCTTTTGTGGTTCCATATGAATTTTAGGATTGCTTGTTCTAGTTTCGAGAAGAATGCTGGTGCAATTTTGATTGGGATTGCATTGAATGTGTAGATAGCTTTGGGTAGTATTGACATTTTGACAATATTTATTCTTCCAGTCCATGAGCAGGGAATGTCTTTCCATTTCTTTATATCTTCTTCAATTACCTGCATAAGCTTTCTATAGTTTTCAGCATACAGATCTTTTACATCTTTGGTTAGATTTATTCCTAGGTATTTTATGCTTCTTGGTGCAATTGTGAATGGGATCAGTTTCTTCATTTGTCTTTCTGTTGCTTCATTGTTAGTGTATAAGAATGCAACTGATTTCTGCACATTGATTTTGTATCCTGCAACTTTGCTGAATTCATGTATCAGTTCTAGCAGACTTTTGGTGGAGTCTATCGGATTTTCCATGTATAATATCATGTCATCTGCAAAAAGCGAAAGCTTGACTTCATCTTTGCCAATTTTGATGCCTTTGATTTCCTTTTGTTGTCTGATTGCTGATGCTAGAACTTCCAGCACTATATTAAACAGCAGCGGTGACAGTGGGCATCCCTGTCGTGTTCCTGATCTCAGGGAAAAAGCTCTCAGTTTTTCCCCGTTGAGGATGATCTTAGCTGTGGGCTTTTCATAAATGGCTTTTATGATCTTTAAGTATGTTCCTTCTATCCCGACTTTCTCCAGGGTTTTTATTAAGAAAGGGTGCTGGATTTTGTCAAAGGCCTTTTCTGCATCGATTGACAGGATCATATGGTTCTTCTCTTTTTTTTTGTTAACGTGATGTATCACGTTGTTCGATTTGCGAATGTTGAACCAGCCCTGCATCCCAGGAATGAATCCCACTTGATCATGGTGAATAATTCTTTTTATATGCTGTTGAATTCGATTTGCTAGTATCTTATTGAGAATTTTTGCATCCATATTCATCAGAGATATTGGCCTGTAGTTCTCTTTTTTTACTGGGTCTCTGTCTGGTTTAGGAATCAAAGTAATACTGGCTTCATAGAATGAGTCTGGAAGTTTTCCTTCCCTTTCTATTTCTTGGAATAGCTTGAGAAGGATAGGTATTATCTCTGCTTTAAATGTCTGGTAGAACTCCCCTGGGAAGCCATCTGGTCCTGGACTCTTATTTGTTGGGAGATTTTTGATAACCAATTCAATTTCTTCGCTGGTTATGGGTCTGTTCAAGCTTTCTATTTCCTCCTGATTGAGTTTTGGAAGCGTGTGGGTGTTTAGGAATTTGTCCATTTCTTCCAGGTTGTCCAATTTGTTGGCATATAATTTTTCATAGTATTCCCTGATAATTGTTTGTATCTCTGAGGGATTGGTTGTAATAATTCCATTTTCATTCATGATTTTATCTATTTGGGCCATCTCCCTTTTCTTTTTGAGAAGCCTGGCTAGAGGTTTGTCAATTTTGTTTATTTTTTCAAAAAACCAACTCTTGGTTTCGTTGATCTGCTCTACAGTTTTTTTAGATTCTATATTGTTTATTTCTGCTCTGATCTTTATTATTTCTCTTCTTCTGCTGGGTTTAGGCTGCCTTTGCTGTTCTGCTTCTATTTCCTTTAGGTGTGCTGTTAGATTTTGTATTTGGGATTTTTCTTGTTTCTTGAGATAGGCCTGGATTGCAATGTATTTTCCTCTCAGAACTGCCTTCGCTGCGTCCCAAAGCGTTTGGATTCTTGTATTTTCATTTTCATTTGTTTCCATATATTTTTTAATTTCTTCTCTAATTGCCTGGTTGACCCACTCATTCGTTAGTAGGGTGTTCTTTAACCTCCATGCTTTCGGAGGTTTTCCAGACTTTTTCCTGTGGTTGATTTCAAGCTTCATAGCATTGTGGTCTGAAAGTATGCATGGTATAATTTCAATTCTTGTAAACTTATGAAGGGCTGTTTTGTGACCCAGTGTGTGATCTATCTTGGAGAATGTTCCATGTGCACTCGAGAAGAAAGTATATTCTGTTGCTTTGGGATGCAGAGTTCTAAATATATCTGTCAAGTCCATCTGATCCAATGTATCATTCAGGGCCCTTGTTTCTTTATTGACTGTGTGTCTAGATGATCTATCCATTTCTGTAAGTGGGGTGTTAAAGTCCCCTGCAATGACCACATTCTTATCAATAAGGTTGCTTATGTTTATGAGTAATTGTTTTATATATCTGGGGGCTCCGGTATTTGGCGCATAGACATTTATAATTGTTAGCTCTTCCTGATGGATAGACCCTGTAATTATTATATAATGCCCTTCTTCATCTCTTGTTACAGCCTTTAATTTAAAGTCTAGTTTGTCTGATATAAGTATGGCTATTCCAGCTTTCTTTTGGCTTCCAGTAGCATGATAAATAGTTCTCCATCCCCTCACTCTCAATCTAAAGGTGTCCTCAGATCTAAAATGAGTCTCTTGTAGACAGCAAATAGATGGGTCTTGTTTTTTTATCCATTCTGATACCCTATGTCTTTTGGTTGGCGCATTTAATCCATTTACATTCAGTGTTATTATAGAAAGATACGGGTTTAGAGTCATTGTGATGTCTGTATGTTTTATGCTTGTAGTGATGTCTCTGGTACTTTGTCTCACAGGATCCCCCTTAGGATCTCTTGTAGGGCTGGTTTAGTGGTGACAAATTCCTTCAGTTTTTGTTTGTTTGGGAAGACCTTTATCTCTCCTTCTATTCTAAATGATAGACTTGCTGGATAAAGGATTCTCGACTGCATATTTTTTCTGTTTAGCACACTGAAGATATCGTGCCAAGCCTTTCTGGCCTGCCAAGTTTCAAAGGAGAGATCAGTCACGAGTCTTATAGGTCTCCCTTTATATGTGAGGGCACGTTTATCCCTTGCTGCTTTCAGAATTTTCTCTTTATCCTTGTATTTTGCCAATTTCACTATGATATGTCGTGCAGAAGATCGATTCAAGTTACGTCTGAAGGGAGTTCTCTGTGCCTCTTGGATTTCAATGCCTTTTTCCTTCCCCAGTTCAGGGAAGTTCTCAGCCAAAATTTCTTCAAGTACCCCTTCAGCCCCTTTCCCTCTCTCTTCTTCCTCTGGGATACCAATTATGCGTATATTATTTCTTTTTACTGTATCACTTAGTTCTCTAATTTTCCCCTCATACTCTTGGATTTTTTTATCTCTCTTTCTTTCAGCTTCCTCTTTCTCCATAACTTTATCTTCTAGTTCACCTATTCTCTCCTCTGCCTCTTCAATCCGAGCCGTCGTGGTTTCCATTTTGTTTTGCATTTCGTTTAAAGCGTTTTTCAGCTCCTCGTGACTGTTCCTTAGTCCCTTGACCTCTGTGGCAAGAGATTCTCTGCTGTCCTGTATACTGTTTTCAAGCCCAGCGATTAATTTTATGACTATTATTCTAAATTCACTTTCTGTTATATTATTTAAATCCTTTTTGATCAGTTCATTAGCTGTTGTTATTTCCTGGAGATTCTTCTGAGGGGAATTCTTCCGTTTGGTCATTTTGGAGAGTCCCTGGAGTGGTGAGGACCCGCAGGGCACTTCCCCTGTGCTGTGGTGTATAACTGGAATTGGTGGGCGGGGCCGCAGTCCGACCTGATGTCTGCCCCCAGCCCACCGCTGGGGCCACAGTCAGACTGGTGTGTGCCTTCTCTTCCCCTCTCCTAGGGGCGGGATTCACTGTGGGGTGGCGTGGCCCGTCTGGGCTACTTGCACACTGCCAGGCTTGTGTTGCTGGGGATCTGGCGTATTAGCTGGGGTGGGTAGGCAAGGTGCACGGGGGCAGGAGGGGCAGGCTTAGCTCGCTTCTCCTTAGGCGATCCACTTCAGGAGGGGCCCCTCTTCCGTGGGCCTCTCGTCTGTGCTTGGCTCTGGAGACTCCGTTCTGCTAATCCTCTGGCGGTTTTCTGGGTTCTTAAGGCAGGTGTAGGTGGAATCTAAGTGATCAGCAGGATGCACGGTGAGCCCAGCGTCCTCCTACGCCGCCATCTTCTGGAACTCTGTTTGTTTGTTTTTAAAAAGGACTAGTTTAGGGAGGAGCTCAAGAGTAAGCTTGAAAGTTTTTCAGTCTCTAAGAGGATGCGAAGGCTGCTGGTGATGCTTTCAAGGGAAGAATCACAGTGAAGCTTTGCCACAGGGGGGCTGAGAAGAGTTGCTCAACCAGGGAACACTGATTAGAGACTCAGTTGGACTGAACACAAGAGGCATGTTTGAAATAATTAAAATCCTTGTTAATAATGAATTTGCTTTAAGCTTCAAATTGGGTGGGGGAGAGAAATGGATCAGACTTTGGAGAATACATAAGGAAGAAAAGGGGCCATGGCTTTGAAATGATTTTAGTGATTCCTCTGAATAAGCCAAGAATAAAGAATATCATGAAAAAAGTAAAGGTCAGAAAAGCTATGGTTAAGAGATACCGTGACAGAGGTAAAAATATAGAAGCTGTAGTAGAAGCAGAGGTATAGAATAGGAGAGAAATATAATTGGAAAATACAGTTAGACAGAATGACAGTGGTAAGAGGGAACTCCAAGGAAATCTTGAGAGAGTAAACTACACAAACGTTTTCAGCAAAATTGCAGTGAGAACATGCTATAGAGTAGGAGAGCGTTACAGTTCTGATTGACAGATATTTGAAAAATAACAGGAAAATAAAATCATCTTGGGAGGTGGAGGAAAGCAGTAAAATTATTGGTTGGTGGAAGCTAAGAAATAAAGATGGTAATGGGAGAAACCCAGGTAAAATTTTGGTTATCTTAGAATATTTGGAAAGATCACATTACAGGCTCTGTCTTCTCCAGAGGGCACAGAATGCCAACCCCTGAGTTTCATAATGTATACGTGTGAGCAGAGGATTCTGAATGAGTCTTTCCATCATTGCATTGTCTCACTCATTCATGCTAGGCTCCATAAAGGTGGCATAGGACTAAGCAAAGTAGAGGAACAACAACAAAAATTAGAAGCTCCCTCTTCCCCAAAGTGAAGTGACCCCAGAAGAATTGGAAAGAGACATTTGTTACATCCCACAATAAAATGTTACATTATGTGCTTATGTGCCAGCAATTTATTATTTTAGAGCATGAAGGAATTACATAGTAATGTCCCAAATGACAATTTATCAGGCTATGTGAGAGTTGAAGATGTAAGGATACAAGAGGAATAAGTGAAAACTATTTAAAGTTCTAACTTCACACATGAAGAGATATTTTCTTTCAAAGGATATTTTAAATCTCATTTATTACCATAGCATATTGAAAATACAAAGATTCTGATCCTTCAAAAAAAGTTGCTGATTTAACATATTCAAATTAGAAAGACAGAACTGATGCATTTTGGAGTCATTTTGGATTAACACATTAAAATGGATTTATTTTTAATTTAATTTTTAAAATACTACCATTATGCATTCCTCCTAGTCAATCCTTAGGGACCTTCCAAAAAAAAAAAAAAAGAATGCCATATAAACTTAGTCCATGTACTCTTTATATATTTATATTCCCATTTCCTCCTCACTTCAGTCCTTCTTCTAATGGAGTAAATTTAATACTTCTTATCATTCTCTTATCCGTTTAAGTTCCTTCTTGAAAAACCAGGGCTGAAGAATGGGGAACTTCTTGCCGTATAAACACATCAGCATTACAACTTAGTCCCCTTTTGCTCTAAGCTCTCTGCTCAGGTAACATAAAAGGATGATGATGGCTTAACTGGGCATTGTTGCATCTGAGGTAGAGAAAAATGGATATTTTGAGAGAGATTTCTTGGATAGAAATAACAAGTAGAATTCAACTAGATTAAATTTTGGTGGGGAGGGAGGAAAGAGAGGATTCAAGGGTAAGATTATATGTTTACCTTATATTACAGGAAAGATGATGGTGGCATTTAACGAGATAGGGAAGATTATAAGAACCAAGGTGGTTATATTAAAAGATTGATTCAGAACATGTTAAGTATGAGATGACTATGAGATATCTAGCTACATGGATACAGGATATATTAGAGCAGAGCTTGGGTGCTGGAGATAAGATTTTGGAATTCAATTCAAAAGTAGCAGTTATATCCATGGAACTGAAAGAGATTTCAGATGGAGAGATTAAACACAGAAAGATTAAGAATAAGCCTCAGGACTGAGTCCTGAAGTTTTCCAATATTTAGAAGTTAAAGAGGAGGATGATCCTGCAAAGGAGATAGAAGATAGAATAACAAAGTTATGTGATATCATGGAAGTGAAGGGGGGAAATATTTTAAGAAAAAGTGAGTTTTCTGTGAATGCTGCTGAGAGGCCAAGGCAGAGACCAGTGAAATAAGCATGGATTTGACAATATGATAGTTTATAGATTGCCATAGAAACAGCAGTTTTGATTCAAAGATGAAAAAAAGCCAGCATGATTGAAGAATGAATGGGAAGTGAGGAAATGAAGACCATGAGAGCAGATTTTTGAGAAGTTCTGCTGTGAAGGGACTCAGGGATGGAATATTAACTATAAGAGGATTTAGGATTGAGGGAGGTTTCTATTTTAAAAAGAGGAGTATATACTAGAACATATCAATAGCAGATGGCTGGACATGGTGGAGAAGGACTTGATAATGCCGGGGAGAAATGGCTGACTGCAGAATAAAAGCCTCAGTGTGAAAACAGGATCTGGAGTACATTGTGGAGGGTTGGCAGATCATGTCTTTCATTATAACAGAAGGATGGGGAGATAGGTTCATCAATTTCATGGTGAGAAGACAAAGGAATCCTCTCTGGGCAAAGGAGGAGGAATCCGCATGAGACAAAATCTGGAATAGGTTCCATGCAGAGCCAAAACAAATATCATCCCCTTGATTACACTGGCTAAGTGATATACCAGCTCCACACTGAAGAGGAAGTGAACGGGAACTGACATGCACACCACATAATAAACTTTATGTAGTTTTCCTTATAGAGAATAGACTTAGTCATTGCCCATAAATCCTTTTATCATTGCCAGAAAATCTCCAAATAAAGAACTCTTCTAGGTGTTATTAAAAATAGATCCAGGGATTTGAAAGGAACCCACCTTTCCACGGGAGTCACAGTCCTGGTGCTGAGTGTGGAGGACAAAGCTGGGAGACCTGCCATGGGAACTCAGTTACATGTTCCATTTGAAATAATATTAAAATAATGAGAAGGAGGAGAAGGGCAGCAGTTTAAGAGCTACTATATACTGGGACTGTGTTGAATACATCCCTATTTGATTTAATCCTCAGAGCAGAGCTCTAAGGTAGAGATACTACTTTATTTTCACATTTGAGGAACTATGGCTCAGAAGTGAAGTATATGGCTGGGGTTTTCCCTGGGACAAGTGTGATTCCAGAGGCAGCAAAGTGTGTGTATGTATCAAAGCGTGCATGTTCAGGTGCATGTGTGTGCACGTGTTCTCACAAACCAGGTGGCTTAATGAAGTCCCAGGCCTGAGACTTCCAAAGCAGGCTATTTAAAAATTCTACAATACAAGTTCTCTAGAGTTCATACAAAAAACAAAAAGAAAATAGATTAAAAAAATAAGGTGCAAGTTATAAGAAAAATAAGCAAAATAAATAATACAATATTGCAGAATTTAGAATTGGAAACGGGGAGAAAAATGTTTGATTCTATTTTAGTCTAGAAATAGAATGCAATAGGGAAATCTATAGGTATAGATATAGGCATTTAGTGATATAGTTACTGATTCTTTTTTTTAAATACGAAAGTTATTGTCAAATTGGTTTCCGTGCAACCCCAGTGCGCATCCCAACAGGTATCCTCCTCAATGCCCATCACCCCCTTCCCCCTCCCTCCCACCCCCCATCAACCCTCAGTTTAATCTCAGTTTTTAAGAGTCTCTTATGGTTTGCCTCCTTCCCTCTCTGTAACTTTATTTTCCCCTTCCCCTCCCCCATGGTCTTCTGTTAAGTTTCTCAGGATCCACATAAGAGAGAAAACATGGTATCTGTCTTTCTCTGTATGACTTATTTCACTTAGCATAACACTCTACAGTTCCATCCACGTTGCTACAAAAGGCCAGATTTCATTCTTTCTCATTGCCAAGTGGTTACTGATTCTTAAGATGACAGAATTTCTAGCACTAGCAGTTACCTCACAGGGCAACCGATCACCTACAGGTGAGGAAAGTGAGGCCCATAGAGGTGCAGTGGTTTGCCAAAGGTAAAAGAAAGAGTTAATATGCCAGAATCAACCCCAGATTTCTTGTGTCTTTAACACTTCCCAACTGTATAACAGGGCATCTTGTACACATAGGTGGAAAAAAGTGAGAGTAGAAATTAAAACATAAATAGTTAAAAGAACAAAAGAAAGAATATGGTTAAATGAGTGAGAAAAGGAGAAAAGAAGACATGAACAAGGAAGCAGGTATGACTTACATATACTAAAGCATTCAAGTAACATGCATTGAATGTTTTAAGAGCACTGTGTCAGATTTAGATGAACATAAAGAAGAGGGGAAGAATTAGGAATATTTTACAAAATGAGTTTAGAGGTCACTAATGAAGCAGAATTAGGGAAAGAAAACCAAATACAACATGGGAGTCCAAGGAGGGATGAAGAAACAAAAGCTTACATAGAAAAGTTACAGATATTATGGTGGGTCTGGGAGATGCAGTGCTGCATTCTAGAAGGTGTTTGAAAATATTCGTTCTCATAAAACTAAAAAAAAGTCTTTAGTGATGTATAGAAAATTTCAAATGGCTGCAATATTGAAATAAGATGCTAATAATGCTTTTAAAAAGAGAACAGCAAGACAGAGGATCTTGATGTTGGTAAATGCAGCTTTCAGGTTGCCTTTTTTTCCCCCCAGTAATCTTGCTGCAAATGTTCTCATGAATAGTTTATTGGATGACACATGCAGCACAGTGGTATACCATAAGTCAGAAGGAAATGACCAGTGAACTTCAAATTACAAAATATGCTATTTGAGGAAGGTAGGGAGAATACTTCAGTTTGGATTAGAAAGACTGTGTTTTTCTCTTCAGGACCATGCTGAGATATGTGAGAAAGCCACATGCAAGTGAACCTAGGGTGCCCACACTCAGTCGAGGTGGGAAAAGATGAAATGATAGGTGGAGTGAAGCAAAGTGTCTTTATTATTTGGGTAATCCTATGTTCCACCCCTAAGGAGACATGCCAAATTTATACCAAGTTAAGACTACAAGTGGAGGCTTCCCAATGGAAAGAAGTTAGATGGTCTTTGATGGTCAGATGATGTTGTCTGGGCAATAAGTGGCAGACAGTAAAGAACACGTGATAGATTGTAACAATAGGGGTGGTAGTAAAGATGAAAGGAGAGGAGCAGGCAACAGATCTTTAAAAGATACTCTCACTATACTTTGTAAGGCTTAGAACACTTATCATTCTCTGTAATGGAATATATCTTATAATACAGTGTGATAAAATATTGAACTGTTGATTTCTGGAACATATAATTACAGATATATTTTTAATTAAAGAAAAGCCTGAAAGTACACCATTAGTGGCAATACACTTTATAATATGGAAAATATTTTACTATAGTAAAACATGCTAATTTAAAAAGTCATAAAACTGGATTGATAAGCTTGAAGTTAGACATGGTAGTAGCTAAATTCAAAGATTTAGTTTTTGAGCAAAGTAAACCAAACAAAGAGAATAAGAATGAAAATATGGTATATATATTTTATATCATGGGTTATGGTAAGGAAGTTATGGAAATGTGTTATTTTTATTTTTTTCATTTTCTACCATTCCAAGAAAAATCTTCTGTTAGAGAATCAACACTTATGTTTTGTTCAGTTAAAGTATAGTCTAATTAGAATTGTTGTTCCCACATTCTAAGAATATTTAAATTTTAATCATGCAGTTGTATAGGGACTCATAATTTTAATATTCTAGTCCCTAGCTAACCATGTGTTATAATGTTGCCCTCACACTGCGATCCTGGTTAAAATATGCACGCGCGCGCGTGCGCGCGCGCGCGCGCGCGCGCACGCACACACACACACACACACACACACACACACACACACACACTTACCTGTCTTGGATTTCAATTACGGATCCTAGGATTCCAAGAGGAATTTTTTGAAGTTCTTATTTATTTATTTTGAGAGAGACAGACACAGTGTGAGTAGGGTAGAGGCACAGAGAGAGGGACAGAGAGAGAGAGAGAGAGAGAGAGAGAGAGAGAGAGAGAATCCCAAGCAGGCTCCCTCCTGCCAGTGCAGAGTCTGATGTGGGGCTCAAACTTAATGAAACCATAAGATCATGACCTGAGCTGAAATTAAGAGTTGGAGGCTTAACTGAATGAGCCTCTGTAGTACCATGTTCTAGAACACTTTTATTCTTTGCTTTTTATTAAATTTCCATAAGACAAAAATACTGTGAGGGATACTCAGCACTTATTCCTATTGCCTTTTACTCTACCTCCTATTTTGTGGGGCCAGAATCCTGGGAACTGAATTTTCTGGAATCTTTTGCTGGTCTGATTCCAGTTTGCACAAATGAGAGGCACGTAATGGAATTTGAAAGTTATAAGGAAAGAAGAGCACATAGTTCTTCTTCCGGTGGTGGTGAATAAGAGAGTGGGCTTCAGCAAACACAACTTTTGAAAAACCTTTTTATTAATATATAACAAGTATCCTATAAAATGCCATAATATTAAGTTTACAACTTGATGAATGAATGAATATATATATATATATATATATATATATATATATATATATATATATACATACATATGTAACTGACATCCTGATAAAGACAATATTTTCAGCACCCAAGAACATTTCTTCCTGTCAGGTGTCAATCAATTCTGACCCTCCAACCTCAGAGGTAACCACTTTTCTGACTTCTAACACCTTAGGTTAGCTCTGCATGGTTTTGGAATTCATACAAGTGACATACACAGTATTTGCTTTTCCCCTGCTTAGCTTTATTGAGGTATAATTGACAAAATTGTAATATATTTAAAGTGTTAAAGTGTACAACATGATGATTTATATATGTATACATTGTAAAAGGAATACTCCCCTTCCATTGAGTTAATTAACACATCCATCAACTCACATATTTGTCCTTTTTTTTTTTTTTTTTGGTGAAAATGTTTAAGTTCTACTGTCACAAAAACTTTCAATTATACACTACAGTATTATAAACTATAGTCATGAGGTTATACATTAGATCCCCAAAACTAATTCATATTATAACTGGAATTTTATATGTTTTTACTGACCTCTCTCCATTTACCTCACATACCAGCCCCTGGCAACTACTTTTCTACTCTGTTTCTAGTTCAACTTTTTTCACATATAAATGATATTATACAGCATTTTCCTTTCTCTATTTAACTTATTTCATTTAGCATAATGCCCTCCAAGTTCATCCGTGGTATAGCAAATGGCAGGATTTCATTCTTTTTTTAAGAGTGAATGGTATTCCTGTGGTGAATATAGCATAATGTATAAACTTGTCAAATCACTAAGTCGTTTATCTGAAATCAGTGTATCATTGACACTATATTCAAATTTTAAAAATAATTTAAAAATCAAACTAAAAAAAAGTGAATGACATCTTTATCCCTTCATCATCCGTTGATAGACACTTAGGTTGTTTCCATACCTTTACTCTTGTGAACATGGGAGTGCAGGTATCTCTTCAAGATTCTGGTTTCACGTCCTTTGGATATATACCCAGAGTGGGATGCTGGATCATATAGTAGTAGTTCTATTTTTAACTTCTTGAGGAAACTCTATACTGCTTTCCATAGTGAATTTCACAGTTTGCATTTCTACCAACAATGCCTGAGATTCCCTTTTCTTGACATCCTTGTCAGTATTTGCTATCTCTTGTCTTTTTGATGGTAGACATTTTAGCAGTTGTGAGGTGATAGCTAATTCTGGTTTTGATTTTCATTTCCCTGATGATTAGTGATGTTGAGCATGAGTCTGTTGGAAATTTGTATGTCTTATTTGGAAAAATTTCTATTCTGTTCCTCTGCACATTTTTAAAGTTTATTTATTTTTTGGCTATTGTATAAATTCCTTGTATATTTTGGATATTAACTCCTCATCAGATATATTGTTTGCAAATGTTTTCTCCCAATCCATAAGTTGCCTTTAGGTAGTGATGACCAGTGGGACTGGTTTCCTACAGTTTCTGACCTGAGTACCAGATTTCCAAAAATCCAGTGGAACAGTTGAGATGTAGAAGGAGCCTTTCCTGACCTTTAACTTGCTCCTTCCAACATATTTGTGAGTATCGAATTCTCTTTATTCAACATACTTTTGCTTGAGGTACCTAAAATGATTTCTGTTTGGTAACTAAAACGATTCTAGGGTATAGACTGTCAAAGATATACATCTGGGATGATTAATCTCAACTATAATGTCAGATAAAATATGGAGTGCTCATTTTTTTTGAATTTCAGATAAACAAATGATATTTTAGTATAAGTATGTTCCTTGCAATATTTGCATTTTTATTTGCTAAATCTGTCAACCCTAATCAAACCTAGTTAGGACAAAAGCAGTAATGATTTATCACCATTAGATACTACTAGCTCAGGGATATAGGAGAAATGAATCCCGGTGGTTTCTGGGAATGAAGCATATATGAAGGCAACGCTTTGGGATACCAAGTGGCATTTGGTTATGTTAAGTCTCTTTTTTTTTTTTTTATTATTATTATTTTTTAATATATGAAATTTACTGTCAAATTGGTTTCCATACAACACCCAGTGCTCATCCCAAAAGGTGCCCTCCTCAATACCCATCACACACCCTGCCCTCCCTCCCACCCCCCATCAACCCTCAGTTTGTTCTCAGTTTTTAACAGTCTCTTATGCTTTGGCTCTCTCCACTCTAACCTCTTTTTGTTTTTTTTCCTTCCCCTCCCCCATGGGTTTCTGTTACATTTCTCAGGATCCACATAAGAGTGAAACCATATGGTATCTGTCTTTCTCTGTATGGCTTATTTCACGTAGCATCACACTTTCCAGTTCCATCCATGTTGCTACAAAAGGCCATATTTCATTCTTTCTCATTGCCACGTGGTATTCCATTGTGTATATAAACCACAATTTCTTTATCCATTCATCAGTTGATGGACATTTAGGCTGTTTCCATAATTTGGCTGTTGTTGAAAGTGCTGCTATGCACATTGGGGTACAAGTGACCCTATGCATCAGCACTCCTGTATCCCTTGGGTAAATTCCTAGCAGTGCTATTGTTGGGTCATAGGGTAGATCTACTTTTAATTTTTTTTTTTTATTTATTTTTTATTTTTTTATTTTTTAATATATGAAATTTACTGTCAAATTGGTTTCCATACAACACCCAGTGCTCATCCCAAAAGGTGCCCTCCTCAATACCCATCACCCACCCTGCCCTCCCTCCCACCCCCCATCAACCCTCAGTTTGTTCTCAGTTTTTAACAGTCTCTTATGCTTTGGCTCTCTCCCACTCTAACCTCTTTTTTTTTTTTTTTTCCTTCCCCTCCCCCATGGGTTTCTGTTATGTTTCTCAGGATCCACATAAGAGTGAAACCATATGGTATCTGTCTTTCTCTGTATGGCTTATTTCACTTAGCATCACACTCTCCAGTTCCATCCATGTTGCTACAAAAGGCCATATTTCATTTTTTCTCATTGCCACGTAGTATTCCATTGTGTATATAAACCACAATTTCTTTATCCATTCATCAGTTGATGGACATTAAGGCTCTTTCCATAATTTGGCTATTGTTGAGAGTGCTGCTATAAACATTGGGGTACAAGTGCCCCTATGCATCAGTACTCCTGTATCCCTTGGATAAATTCCTAGCAGTGCTATTGCTGGGTCATAGGGTAGGTCTATTTTTAATTTTCTGAGGAACCTCCACACTGCTTTCCAGAGTGGCTGCACCAATTTGCATTCCCACCAACAGTGCAAGAGGGTTCCTGTTTCTCCACATCCTCTCCAGCATCTATAGTCTCCTGATTTCTTCATTTTGGCCAATCTGACTGGCGTGAGGTGGTATCTGAGTGTGGTTTTGATTTGTATTTCCCTGATAAGGAGCGACCTTGAACATCTTTTCATGTGCCTGTTGGCCATCCAGATGTCTTCTTTAGAGAAGTGTCTATTCATGTTTTCTGCCCATTTCTTCACTGGGTTATTTGTTTTTCGGGTGTGGAGTTTGATGAGCTCTTTATAGATTTTGGATACTAGCCCTTTGTCCGATGTGTCATTTGCAAATATCTTTTCCCATTCCGTTGGTTGCCTTTTAGTTTTGTTGGTTGTTTCCTTTGCTGTGCAGAAGCTTTTTATCTTCATAAGGTCCCAGTAATTCACTTTTGCTTTTAATTCCCTTGTCTTTGGGGATGTGCCGAGTAAGAGATTGCTACGGCTGAGGTCAGAGAGGTCTTTTCCTGCTTTCTCCTCTAAGGTTTTGATGGTTTCCTGTCTCACATTCAGGTCCTTTATCCATTTTGAGTTTATTTTTGTGAATGGTGTGAGAAAGTGGTCTAGTTTCAATCTTCTGCATGTTGCTGTCCAGTTCTCCCAGCACCATTTGTTAAAGAGACTGTCTTTTTTCCATTGGATGTTCTTTCCTGCTTTGTCAAAGATGAGTTGGCCATACGTTTGTGGGTCTAGTTCTGGGGTTTCTATTCTATTCCATTGGTCTATGTGTCTGTTTTTATGCCAATACCATGCTGTCTTGATGATGACAGCTTTGTAGTAGAGGCTAAAGTCTGGGATTGTGATGCGTCCTGCTTTGGTCTTCTTCTTCAAAATTACTTTGGCTATTCGGGGCCTTTTGTGGTTCCATATGAATTTTAGGATTGCTTGTTCTAGTTTCGAGAAGAATGCTGGTGCAATTTTGATTGGGATTGCATTGAATGTGTAGATAGCTTTGGGTAGTATTGACATTTTGACAATATTTATTCTTCCAGTCCATGAGCAGGGAATGTCTTTCCATTTCTTTATATCTTCTTCAATTACCTGCATAAGCTTTCTATAGTTTTCAGCATACAGATCTTTTACATCTTTGGTTAGATTTATTCCTAGGTATTTTATGCTTCTTGGTGCAATTGTGAATGGGATCAGTTTCTTCATTTGTCTTTCTGTTGCTTCATTGTTAGTGTATAAGAATGCAACTGATTTCTGCACATTGATTTTGTATCCTGCAACTTTGCTGAATTCATGTATCAGTTCTAGCAGACTTTTGGTGGAGTCTATCGGATTTTCCATGTATAATATCATGTCATCTGCAAAAAGCGAAAGCTTGACTTCATCTTTGCCAATTTTGATGCCTTTGATTTCCTTTTGTTGTCTGATTGCTGATGCTAGAACTTCCAGCACTATATTAAACAGCAGCGGTGACAGTGGGCATCCCTGTCGTGTTCCTGATCTCAGGGAAAAAGCTCTCAGTTTTTCCCCATTGAGGATGATGTTAGCTGTGGGCTTTTCATAAATGGCCTTTATGATCTTTAAGTATGTTCCTTCTATCCCGACTTTCTCAAGGGTTTTTATTAAGAAAGGGTGCTGGATTTTGTCAAAGGCCTTTTCTGCATCGATTGACAGGATCATATGGTTCTTCTCTTTTTTTTTGTTAATGTGATGTATCACGTTGATCGATTTGCGAATGTTGAACCAGCCCTGCATCCCAGGAATGAATCCCACTTGATCATGGTGAATATTCTTTTTATATGCTGTTGAATTCGATTTGCTAGTATCTTATTAAGAATTTTTGCATCCATATTCATCAGGGATATTGGCCTGTAGTTCTCTTTTTTTACTGGGTCTCTGTCTGGTTTAGGAATCAAAGTAATACTGGCTTCATAGAATGAGTCTGGAAGTTTTCCTTCCCTTTCTATTTCTTGGAATAGCTTGAGAAGGATAGGTATTATCTCTGCTTTAAACGTCTGGTAGAACTCCCCTGGGAAGCCATCTGGTCCTGGACTCTTATTTGTTGGGAGATTTTTGATAACCGATTCAATTTCTTCGCTGGTTATGGGTCTGTTCAAGCTTTCTATTTCCTCCTGATTGAGTTTTGGAAGAGTGTGGGTGTTTAGAAATTTGTCCATTTCTTCCAGGTTGTCCAATTTGCTGGCATATAATTTTTCATAGTATTCCCTGATAATTGTTTGTATCTCTGAGGGATTGGTTGTAATCATTCCATTTTCATTCATGATTTTATCTATTTGGGCCATCTCCCTTTTCTTTTTGAGAAGCCTGGCTAGAGGTTTGTCAATTTTGTTTATTTTTTCAAAAAACCAACTCTTGGTTTCGTTGATCTGCTCTACAGTTTTTTTAGATTCTATATTGTTTATTTCTGCTCTGATCTTTATTATTTCTCTTCTTCTGCTGGGTTTAGGCTGCCTTTGCTGTTCTGCTTCTATTTCCTTTAGGTGTGCTGTTAGATTTTGTATTTGGGATTTTTCTTGTTTCTTGAGATAGGCCTGGATTGCAATGTATTTTCCTCTCAGAACTGCCTTCGCTGCGTCCCAAAGCGTTTGGATTCTTGTATTTTCATTTTCATTTGTTTCCATATATTTTTTAATTTCTTCTCTAATTGCCTGGTTGACCCACTCATTCGTTAGTAGGGTGTTCTTTAACCTCCATGCTTTTGGAGGTTTTCCAGACTTTTTCCTGTGGTTGATTTCAAGCTTCATAGCATTGTGGTCTGAAAGTATGCATGGTATAATTTCAATTCTTGTAAACTTATGAAGGGCTGTTTTGTGACCCAGTATGTGATCTATCTTGGAGAATGTTCCATGTGCACTCGAGAAGAAAGTATATTCTGTTGCTTTGGGATGCAGAGTTCTAAATATATCTGTCAAGTCCATCTGATCCAATGTATCATTCAGGGCCCTTGTTTCTTTATTGACTGTGTGTCTAGATGATCTATCCATTTCTGTAAGTGGGGTGTTAAAGTCCCCTGCAATGACCACATTCTTATCAATAAGGTTGCTTATGTTTATGAGTAATTGTTTTATATATCTGGGGGCTCGGGTATTTGACGCATAGACATTTATAATAGTTAGCTCTTCCTGGTGGATAGACCCTGTGATTATTATATAATGCCCTTCTTCATCTCTTGTTACAGCCTTTAATTTAAAGTCTAGTTTGTCTGATATAAGTATGGCTACTCCAGCTTTCTTTTGGCTTCCAGGAGCATGATAAATAGTTCTCCATCCCCTCACTCTCAATCTAAAGGTGTCCTCAGATCTAAAATGAGTCTCTTGTAGACAGCAAATAGATGGGTCTTGTTTTTTTATCCATTCTGATACCCTATGTCTTTTAGTTGGCGCATTTAATCCATTTACATTCAGTGTTATTATAGAAAGATATGGGTTTAGAGTCATTGTGATGTCTGTATGTTTTATGCTTGTAGTGATGTCTCTGGTACTTTGTCTCACAGGATCCCCCTTAGGATCTCTTGTAGGGCTGGTTTCGTGGTGACAAATTCCTTCAGTTTTTGTTTGTTTGGGAAGACCTTTATCTCTCCTTCTATTCTAAATGATAGACTTGCTGGATAAAGGATTCTCGGCTGCATATTTTTTCTGTTTAGCACACTGTAGATATCGTGCCAAGCCTTTCTGGCCTGCCAAGTTTCAAAGGAGAGATCAGTCACGAGTCTTATAGGTCTCCCTTTATATGTGAGGGCACGTTTATCCCTTGCTGCTTTCAGAATTTTCTCTTTATCCTTGTATTTTGCCAGTTTCACTATGATATGTCGTGCAGAAGATCGATTCAAGTTACGTCTGAAGGGAGTTCTCTGTGCCTCTTGGATTTCAATGCCTTTTTCCTTCCCCAGTTCAGGGAAGTTCTCAGCTATAATTTGTTCAAGTACCCCTTCAGCACCCTTCCCTCTCTCTTCCTCCTCTGGGATACCAATTATGCGTATATTATTTTTTTTTAGTGTATCACTTAGTTCTCTAATTTTCCCCTCATACTCCTGGATTTTTTTATCTCTTTCTTTCAGCTTCCTCTTTCTCCATAACTTTATCTTCTAGTTCACCTATTCTCTCCTCTGCCTCTTCAAGCCGAGCCATCGTGGATTCCATTTTGTTTTGCAATTCGTTTAAAGCGTTTTTCAACTTCTCGTGACTGTTCCTTAGTCCCTCGATCTTTGTGGCAAGAGATTCTCTGCTGTCCTGTATACTGTTTTCAAGCCCAGCGATTAATTTTATGACTATTATTCTAAATTCACTTTCTGTTATATTATTTAAATCCTTTTTGATCAGTTCATTAGCTGTTGTTATTTCCTGGAGATTCTTCTGAGGGGAATTCTTCCGTTTGGTCATTTTGGAGAGTCCCTGGCGTGGTGAGGACCTGCAGTGCACTTCCCCTGTGCTGTGGTGTATAACTGGAGTTAGTGGGCGGGGCCGCAGTCCGACCAGATGTCTGCCCCCAGCCCACCGCTGGGGCCACAGTCAGACTGGTGTGTGCCTTCTCTTCCCCTCTCCTAGGGGCGGGATTCACTGTGGGGTGGCGTGTCCCGTCTGGGCTACTTGCACACTGCCAGGCTTGTGTTGCTGGGGATCTGGCGTATTAGCTGGGGTGGGTAGGCAAGGTGCACGGGGGCTGGAGGGGCAGGCTTAGCTCGCTTCTCCTTAGGTGATCCACTTCAGGAGGAGCCCTGTGGCAGCGGGAGGGAGTCAGATCCGCTGCCGGAGGTTTGGCTCCGCAGAAGCACAGAGTTGGGTGTTTGCGCGGAGCGAGCAAGTTCCCTGGCAGGAACTGGTTCCCTTTGGGATTTTGGCTGGGGGATGGGCGGGGGAGATGGCGCTGGTGAGCGCCTTTGTTCCCCGCCAAGCTGAGCTCTGCCGTCCGGGGGCTCAGCAGCTCTCCCTCCCTTTGTCCTCCAGCCTTCCCGCTTTCCGAGCAGAGCTGTTAACTTATGACCTCCCAGACGCTAAGTCGAGCTTGCTGTCGGAACACAGTCTGTCCGGCCCCTCCGCTTTTGCCAGCCAGACTCGGGGGCTCTGCTTGGCCGGCGAGCCGCCCCTCCGCCCCGGCTCCCTCCCGCCAGTCCGTGGAGCGCGCACCGCCTCGCCGCCCTTCCTACCCTCTTCCGTGGGCCTCTGGTCTGCGCTTGACTCCGGAGACTCCCTTCTGCTAATCCTCTGGCGGTTTTCTGGGTTCTCTAGGCAGGTGTAGGTGGAATCTAAGTGATCGGCAGGACGCGCTGTGAGCCCCGTGTCCTCCTACGCCGCCATCTTCCGGAACCTACTTTTAATTTTTTGAGGAGCCTCCACACTGTTTTCCAGAGTGGCTGCACCAGTTTGCATTCCCACCAACAGTGCAAGAGAGTTCCCATTTCTCCACATCCTCTCCAGCATCTATAGTCTCCTGATTTGTTCATTTTAGCCACTCTGACTGGTATGAGGTGGTATCTGAGTGTGGTTTTGATTTGTATTTCCCTGATGAGCAACGTTGAGCATCTTTTCATGTGCCTGTTGGCCATCCAGATGTCTTCTTTAGAGAAGTGTCTATTCATGTTTTCTGCCCATTTCTTCACTGGATTATTTGTTTTTCAGGTGTGGGGTTTGGTGAGTTCTTTATAGATTTTGGATACTAGCCCTTTATCCAATATGTAATTTGCAAATATCTTTTCCCATTCTGCTGGTTGCCTTTTAGTTTTGTTGATTGTTTCCTTTTATGCTTTCATTTCTCTTAGGTAAATACTTATTAGTAGAATAACTAGATCATGGGATAGGTATATTTTTACCTTCTTAATAAATTGTCAAACTATTTTCCAAAATAGTTGCAACATACACCATTTTACATTTTCGCGATCAGCATACTTAGCACACTTGGTACGGTATTTTTTAATTTTAGTCACTCTAGTGGGTATATAGTGATATTTTATGTCATTTGAGTTTTTCTTTCCCTAATGGATGATGTTGATCATGTTTTCATGTGCCTTTTGGCATCTTCTCTGGAAAAATCTCTGTTCAAAATTTTAACCTATTTTTTAATGGGTTGTTTTCTTATTATTGAGTTTTGAGAAGTCTTTGTATATTATAGCTACAAGGGTTTTTTAATCAGATATGTAATTTTTAAATATTTTCTTTTGTCTGGGATTTGTTTTTACATTCTCATTCCAATGCCTTTCAAAGAGCAGAAGATATTAATGTTCAGAAAATCTAATTTATCAAGACTTTTTTATGGGTCATGCTTTTGATATTGTATCTAATCTAATTTTTGCCCAATCTAAAGTCACAAAAGTATTCTCATATGCTTTGTTCTAGAAGTTTATGGTTTAATGCATTACATTTAAGCCTGTTATCTATTCTAAGCTAACTTCTACATGTGGTGCAAGGTATAGATCAAAGTTTAGGTTTTTTGTTTGTGTTTTGTTTTTTACATATGGATATCTGGTTGTCCTAGCACCTTTTGTTGAAATCACTTTATTTTCTGCAGTGACTTTCTTTGAATATTTGTCCAAAATCAGTTGTCCACACATATGTGAGTCTATTGCTACATTCTCTATTCTGTTTTATTCATCTATCTCTATCTTAACACCAAATCTTGATTATTTGATTGTCTTGATTATTATAGCTTTAAAAGAAGTCTTTAAAATAAGTATTATTGGTCCTCCAAGTTTGTTTTTCTTTATCAAAGGTGTTTTTGTTTTTGTTTTTGTTTTTTTGCTCATTATAAGTCCTTTATACTTTTATGTGATAGTAAAATTAGCTTGTCAAGGTCTAAAACAAGGCATGTGGAAATTTTAATTGGTATGACATCAAATATACTTGTCAATTTGTAGAAAACTTGTATCTTAGCTATAGTGGGTCTAATGATTCATTAACATGGTATATTATTACATTTACTTTGGTCTTCTTTGATTTCTCATAGTTGTGTGTTTCAGTTTTCAATAAATAGGCTTTGCACATCTTTTGTTAGAGTCATCCCTAATTATTTCATACTTTGGATGCTGTGGTATTGATTTCTAATTTCAAGATTTTTTTTTCCAAAATGCATCTTTTTTATTATAAACTATATAAACAGCTATACTTATTATTTTGAAGCTCACACATACATCTGAGAAAAGTAACAGTTTCTTGTCTCCCTTCCACATTCAATTTTTGATTGTCATTGCTAGTATACAGAAATACAAGACATTTTTCATCTTACAACTAAAATCACTTATTAATTCTTTTTGTTTTTCTGTTTTAGTTTTTAGTAGACTTTATGGAATTTTGACATAGATGGTAATGGCATCTCTGAATAAAGACAGCTTCACTTATTTTTTTAAAATATGGATGCTGTTTTGGGGCACCTGGGTGGCTCAGTGAGTTAAGCATCTGACTTTGGTTCATGTCATGGTCTCATGGTTAATGGGTTCAAGTCCTGCATTGGGTTTTGGGTTGACAGCTCAGAGCCTGGAGCCTGCTTCAGATTCTGTGTCTCCCTCTCTCTCTGACCCTTCCCCATTCATTCTGTGACTTTCTCTCCCTCTCTCAAAAATAAATAAACTTAAAAAAAATTAAAAATATGGATGTTGTTTCTTTCTTTTTCTTGAGAGCGCAAACATCTTTGTCTTGTTTTTATATTAGAGAGGAAACATTTACTCTTTTACCAGTAAGTAAGATGCTACTTGTAGGATTATTTATAGATGCCCTTTATCAATGGGGAGAAAGTTCCCTTCTATTCCTAGTTCGTTGGAGGGTTGTTTTTAATGATAAATGGTGGTTGAATTTTGTCAAAAGATTTTTTGTGTGTATATAGGGAAGATAATCATATGACTTTTTTCCTTTTTAGCTTTTGAGTACTTGAGGGAAACCTCCTTTAGAAATGTTTTTGTTTGTTGGTTGGTTGGTTGGTTTTGCAGCTCTCTTATTTCTGGTTCTCTGTCCTGAGAACTCTAGCTTCCTTGTTCTCTGTAGACTCTCAGTTCCATCTCTTTAATTACAGTTCCATCTCTTTAATTAATTTAATTAATTTAAATAAAAACCCTAGACTCTGCCTGGGTTCCCCTTCCTAGGTCACAGACTAGAAATGTTCTCAAGACAGTGGTTTGGAACAATAGTAGGGCTTACCTTATCTGTTTCCTAACCCTTAGGCATCATTGTTCTTCTTCGCCTGAAGAAGAAGATTTTTGGTTTTTTGGTTTGTTTGTTTGTTTTTTGATATGTTTTTTCGTTGTTTCAAGTGTCAAGGTAAATCTGGTCTTTGTGTTTTCACCATGACCATAATTGGAATTCCTGGTCATATCTATGATTGGTTTTTAACAAAATCTAGACTTAACCTACTGTAAAGGAAGTTTGGGGTCTCCAATATCAAGTCTGAGAACTTAATTTTTAATTTTAAGTGAATTTATTAAATAACCTACTAAAATTTTAATAGGTGGTTATTTTAAATATGCTAGGTGTTAAGTTTGTGTCACAAGTAAATACACTTTTTTTAAAGCTATGTGTTAGTCCCTGAGTATCAGCTTCTCAGCTCAATTGACCCTGTGGTGAGATAAAGTAGATAAGGAGAGTTTGTAAATATATCTTGAAAAATAAAATCATATTATGTAGCCAGCTAAGAGAAACCAGAAAATATTACTGATTGTTTTACTAACTAACTGTCATTCTGACTCATTGTTTTTGTAAATTTAGTCAGTAATAGTCCTATAATTAAGAACTCTTATAACTTTGAAAGAAGTTTTAGGTAGTTTCAAAATTTAAGTACAGGCGAATCAAGACTATCCAATTAAAGTGAGAAATAAATAATAAAATCATATAGATTGCATTGATGTAGTCTTCATGATGAAAAGGATTATTCAATTTAACTTGATGAGCTACTATATCATTTTCTTCAAAGAACTAACATTTTAGGAAAATAATAGAGGACAAATGGAAAGTTTTAGCATATGTTAAATGATGCACTGATGTATGCAAAAAAAAAGTCATTCAAACTTTATGTAATTATACCTGTGTGCAATTAGGGGTGGTTTGTGAGGAGAAGTAGGCCAGGTGTAAATTAAATGCATCCAATGAGGTGACTCCCAGCTAGCACTTCCTAGTAGATATTGCATTGTTTGGAAGGCCAAGCTGAAATACCTTTATTTATGTCACAGAATTTTGAATTAAGGAACTCTTAGTCCAATACTTCTGAAAATTTCAAAATGAATTTCATGCCACTTTAAACAGCTGGAGTTGGAAAATGGAAAAGATTCTAATATTATCTGCCTGATTACTTGTTACTCATTCATGGTAAAACAAAAAAAAAGGAAAAAAGACGTATTGAATAACACTTTTTAAGCTGTATTTTAATGGTGACTCTACTCTTAAGGAAACTAGAAAACGTAGAGAAGATCATTGAAATGTAGGTAATATATACTTGGATGACAATGTTATCTTCCATAGGGTGCATCTACCTACCCATAAGTCCTTTAGAAATCAGGGTTGAGGTATATGCATTTTCACCTTATTTGCTTTACTCAAAGAAGCAGTGTGAATCTGTTGGTCAACAAAAGATAGTTCACCTTCTCTAAACTAATTTAGGACAAGATACATTTTCAAAATCCTTACTCACAATGGCTGTATGTTTTATGTCCTTGGTCTTTAATATAAAGAAATCATGAGTCTTTATTGTATGGAATTAAAAACAGACATCTCGAGAAGTTAAATATTTTTTTGAAATGATGCAAACATGTAGTATGACTAAAGAAAAAGACAAGGCCTCTTATTGTTCAGTATTATTTTTTTTGTACTGAGAATATTTTATTAATCAAAAGTTTATTTCAGTTATGATCTTGAACAGAGAACCAGAGAGTTAAAATAGCTCATTTGGATTATTATGAAGCTGTAGCTGTCAACAAAATGACTCAAAAGCAAAACAAAATAAAAAACAAAACAAAAAGACCTGGAACTTCTTAATTGAATGACTGAAGTAAGTTTCCTCTATCTTCCTTCTCATAATAAGCATAAGAAGCATATAATAGGTACTATTATTGGTTGTGTTTTGCTTTTTTCCACTTAGCCATCCATCTACCCCTCTTGCAATGGCACTCTGAATATCTTCTGGGGAGGCATTCTACCTCTCAGCCCTGCACCCTGGGTTGACAGGTATGTAAGCTATCCCAAGCAGAATACAGAGGCCCCTAAGCCATAGCAATTGCCTCAGGATAGTCACCTGACTGATACCAAGCTACTGAAGTTCAAATCAGGACCAAACTGGGGATCTTTACTTCAGTCACTAAGAAAGGAGTTGAATCTTTTCTTCTGGATCTAAAGTGATGAAGATTTAAATCTAAAACTGCTGACAATTCTTATAAAATCAAAGGAAGGAGTTTTCTGACCATGTAGTTCTCTCAGAAAATAACAGACCTGAGAGGGCTTTTGCTTTATGGCAAGGAACAAGGACCAGATTGACCTTCTTATGAGAAACGATAACAAAAAATCAGATGATATACGTGAAACAATGGTTTTCAAGATACTAATACTGGACATCGGGCAATGAAGTACAATGATCCCTGAGATATGGGGAAAAAAAAACAAGGTGTGTCCTGCAATTGTGCTAGGCTCTTGTCTTAAAACAGTTTCCAGGCTGGGGCTTACAGAGAGGGAAACAAAAGCAGAGGCTAGCAGACCCCTGATTGAAGGAGACCAAGCAGATTTGAGTTTGTTGGTGAGAATGCCAAATATTGGAGACTTGTACAGATATTTCCAGAGATAATCAGTGTAGCCCTTGAGTATTCAGCAGTATACTGATGAGTACATACATTCAAGAAAAGTATTTACAGCTGTGGAAAGAACCACCCACTGGAAGGGATAGTACAAATGCATATCACAGGACTAGGAATAGATCTACAAGCCTGACTAGATTTCACAATTCACAGAGAAGAGGAGAGAGTACCTAGAATAGTCTGACTCAGTAGAGAGAAATAATTTTAAACTAAATATGACTCTGGCCCTGCCTTACAAATCTTAAAAAGCAAGACCTGAAAGAATCAAACTGTTGCCCAGCAACTTAACTGGATTCCAGAATAAAAGCTCAAGAATATTTATATGAATACAAAAATATCCTGCATCCACCAAGGTAAAATTCATCATCTATGGTATCCAATTAAAAATGACCAGGCATGCAAAGAAGCAGGAAAATACAACCCATAATGAGGAAAATTAAACAATAGAAACTTATTCGGAAATAACACAGGTGTTAGAATGAATAAAGATGTTGACGTATACCGTATCTTCAAGTTTAAGTAGAAACATGAAGATATAAAAAATACCCGAATTGAAAATCTAGAGATAAAAACTGCAGTGTCTGAGATGAAAAATACACTGTATGTGATTAATATATTGAGATAAAAATATATAGATTAGACATTGAAGAAGATGAGATGAATGATTCAAAGACTTCACCATAGAAACTACCCAAAATGAAAATGAGAAAAAAATGGGAAAACAATGAAAGGGGTATCAGTGATCTATGGAATCTACAAAGACGTAACTAAAAAGTGATAAAAATGTAACTAATCAAAAAAGAGTGTGTTTATCGGGACTACAAGATATATCACTGATATACAAATATCAATTATGTTTGTATATACTAGCAACGAACAAAATTGAAATCAGAAGACAACATAATAGCGCCAAAATACAAATTACTTAGAGATAAATCTAATAAAAGTTATGCAGGGCTATATACTGAAAATTGAAAACACTACTGAGAAACTGTAAGACCTAAAAACTGTAGAGTTATAAGCGTGTTGATGGGTCAGAAGACTTAATATTTTTAAGATATCAATTCTCCACGTATTGGTGTATAGCCCCAATGCAGTCCCAGTCAAAATAGATGTAAAGGGCCTAGAATAAACAAAACAAGTTTCACACACACACACACACACACACACACACACACACGTTAATGGGCTAACATCACCTAATTTCAAGATAATGTAGCATTGGTATAAAGATGGACAACTAAATTAATGTAAGAGAATAGAGAATTGAGAAATAGATCCCACATGTATGGACAATTTATGTTTAACAAAGACACAATGGTGCTGGAATAATTGGATATCTCTTTGCAAAATAGTAAAAAAAGAACTTGGAGCCATATGTTAGACATGGATATGTTGTATATACATAAAAAGTAACTCACCATTAATCATATATCTAAATTTAAAATATAAATCTCTAAAACTTCTAGAAGAAAATATAGTAGAAAATCATAATCTAGGGTTTGGCAAAGATTTTTTTAAACAGGGCCAAAAATCAAACTATAAAATAAAAGACAATAAATTGGACTCAAAATTAGCTTTTGTTTAACTTTCCAAAAGACACTGTTATGAACAAGCCCTTTAATGAGAAAATATTTGCAAAGCACGTGTCTAACAAAGGACTTGTATCTTCGAGTGTACATAAAAAACTTTTAACAATAATAAGAAGGCAAACCACCCAATTAAATTTGAACAGCACTAAACGTTTGAATAGACACATCACCAAAAAGATTTACAGATGGCAAATAAACACATGGAAAGATAGTTCATATCAATAACCATTAGGGAAATACAAATTGAAATCACAATGAGATGATACTATACATCTACTAGAGTGGGCAAATAAAGAGATTGACACTAGCATGTGTTGGGGAGGAGAAGAAATGGGAACCCTGATACACTGCTGGTGAGAATGTAAAATGGTATATCCATTTGGTAAGACACTTGGGCTGTTTCTTTAAAAGTTTAATATGTACCTAACACATGATATAGCCGTTCCACTCCCAGCTTTTTATCTAAGAGAAATAAATGCTTATGTCAGTTAAGTTTTTATATCTATTTATTTATCCAGCACTACCAAGTTGCTGGGTCAGAGAACAAAACAATGATTTATTCACAGAGCATCTCAGTGCCATTTCTCCATACCCAAATATTTCATGTGCTGATACAATGAGGGCCTAATGTTTCTGTGCATGGACAGGGATTTGCACACAGGAGAGGAACTTTGAAGTTATGAATCTCAGATTTTACACAGAGCAGTGGGCAAATATACCCCTTTTTCTCTTCTAGAGAGAGAGCAAGCTTTGCTCTGGTGTGTATAGAATGTAAGCAAATTCTGTCTGGGAAGGGGAAAGAAAGCCTCTAAGTTCATTACCCTTTGAAGTGGAAATGAGTGATGGCTTAAGGGAGAGATAAGACTTCATATCACCCTAGTTGTCTCTATCTTTAGGGTTGCTACTTAGTTATCTCCAAACCCAAATGCCAGTGTTCTTTGCTCTGAAAGCCCTGACCAGGCAGAAAAGAAAAAAAATATTAATGGAGCATTGTTTCCCAACAATGTCCACACAAAACTTGTACATGAATGCTCAGAGCCCCCAAATGGACAATACAAATGTGAACCTAATGTGAAATATAATGAACAAACAATTGTGTTAAATCCATGCAATTAAATACCACTCAGCAATAAAAAGAAATGAACTATTGAAATATACAGCCACATGGATAAATCTCAAAAAATTGTGCTGAATGAGAAATGCAGACCAAAAAAAAAATCATACTGGATGATTTCATTTATATAAAATTCTAGAAAGTGCAAGTTATAGTGACAAAAAGCAACAGATCAGTGGTTGCATGGAGACAGCGAGGAGAAGGATTGGGATGGATAGGAGGGAAAGATAAAAGGGTGCAAGGAAACTGTTGTGTGTATATATTCATTAGCTTGATTGTGTTGATGGTTTCATGGGTTTATACATATGTCAAAACCTAGCAAATCGTACACCTAAATATGTGCAGTTTATTTGACATCAGTTTAACCATGATACTGCTATGTGAAAAATCAGAAAAAGCTCCTCTAGACTTTAAAAATTATTTCTTTGAATTTCTGGATTATAGATACATGGGGAGAGAAAAGAGCAAGAATAACTTCTTCTCCTGTCAGGGAGATTAAAGGCCACTGTGCTCAAGTTCCTCAGACTCACACTTAACCTGGGGTATGCAGTAGACTGAAGTGACCTCGGCCTGGGGTCTGGTGGAACCTGGGGTTGGAAAACTTCACAGAACTGACTGAACTGTAATTTTTGATGAGACTCTACTAACTTAGTACAGTGAAAAAAACGTAGACAGGAGAAGCTTCAAGTTCATTCACAGTTCCATGATTTGCTGTTGACTGTGTGTCACTTACCTTTTCCTATTGTCAAATTTTTATTTTTTGTCCTAATTTTGAATAAAAATAAAACAATTACTATGCAATTACCATCCACTTACTTGGTTTTGATGAGTTAGTAGCCCATTTTATGTAAAGTATTTTAATATTTAATCCTCAAAACAATGTTGTAAGGTATTATTGTTCACATTTATACATTCAGCTGGAGAGTGCTCACTGTGCCCATCTCTTTAAACTATGAACACTTTAACTGACTTATTACTTATGAAGGTCACCTTGGCCCCTCCTGCTGGTAGTTACCATTTGCTAAACTCAACTGGCAGGCAGAGGACAAGAGTCCTGGTAATGCAGTTTCCACAGGTCAGAGCCCACAACAGATAAAGACAGAGAATGGATGGAATGAGGGTGAGGCCAGAGAATAAGTCCATTTCCCAACTCGTACTTATAGTCCTAGATACTTCTCCATACTCTCTAGTAGAAGCTAATTTGTCCCTTAAACTATGTCAGTCTAAAAGCTATTGTTTGGAAAGAACTTCCCCATGTGTTTGAATCATGGAACTACAAGCTTGAATCATGGTTTTGGACTGTATTCTTGAGCATGCTGTTCCCTGACCTTAACTTTCTTCCTCTGTAGTATGGTAATATTGAAATAACTGAGAGATAAGAGGGGGTTTCACTGACCGATAAGAGAGCTCCACTCTCCCCTTTCTCTTAGATTCTCAGCCCTGACACATGACAAATGCATGCATTTTTCTTTTTCTGCTTGTCTTATGTTTCCTATTTGTGGTTGTTCATTTTCAAGGCCTTTTGCTAAACTGTACTAGTGTTACATCACGCTATTTTCAGGTAAGTCTACAGCAAGAGAACTGAA
This sequence comes from Panthera leo, assembly GCF_018350215.1. Taxonomy (NCBI): domain Eukaryota; kingdom Metazoa; phylum Chordata; class Mammalia; order Carnivora; family Felidae; genus Panthera; species Panthera leo. The sequence continues at coordinate 90,660,234 of NC_056683.1, forward strand.
ATTGGGATGAACCAATTCTGTGCCATTATGCTGTCCATGTATATCAGAACATTGTGATTGACTTTGATTTTCCAATTGATGTTAAATTAACTTATAGATGATAACAATTTAAAAAATGCTAAAGAAGGTAGATCCTTATGGTAAGTGAATAATGTGTTAGAACCATGTCTAGATATTCTCACTCTTTCAGAACTCTATTTTGCTCTGGAACTTTCTGCCAAATTGATGCAATTCTGTCAGCCCTGTTCCCAAAGGCAGGTTCATAAGCATTCTTTATGAGATAGATGCAATCTATCCTTGTTGTTAATTCTGTATTTTTGAATTCACCTACTTGTTAAGATTTGTTTGCAACCCAAAAATGAATACTCTAATGCTTTATGGTCATTCCCAGACATATGCAGAGCTACATAAAATTTGAGTGGCCCACATGACTTACACATCCAGCTGAGGTTGAATATGAGAATCATCTGCCTTCTTGTTCCAGTTCTCACTGTAAACAGGTGTCCTTCTTGTAGTCCATTTAACACCATCTCTTGTTTTGGGTTTGTATTTTGCACTTTTTGATGATGATTCTGTTGTTTAAAATGGTGCCCAAATGTAGTGCTGAAGTGCTGCTTAGTGCAAGTAGATGGCGGTGTGCCTTATGGAGATAATATGAGTGTTAGATAATCTTTGTTTAGGCATGAGTTCAATATTAATGAATCAACAACAGTTTATAGTCAGAAAAAGGAAGAAGAAATTCTCCAATCTTTATGTGAGGCTGCTCCAGGAAGTGCTAATGTAACATCTATGGTGTGTGATAAAGCTATGGAAAAGTGGCTATATTTGTGGATTCATGAAATGACAACTGATCTTAAGAGTGTAGTGGATAGTATTGTTGTGAGGCTGAAAGCCGAACAAATTTATGGTCACATTACTCGGGGTCAGGAAAATGTTTAACCATTCTTGGCTAATGCTGGCTGGCTCTCACATTTCAAAAGGTGATAGATATGATGTGAAAAATGTTAAACTTGAAGATAAAGCAAGTTCTGCAGATCAGGATGCTGCAGAAGAATTTTTAAAAATACTGCTAAGTGTTATACAGGAAAAAAGTTATGTCATCAATACTGGTGAAGCTGGATTTTTTGACAAGGACATTGGGAAATGAACCTATATAATGCAAGTGGCATTTTGATGGATGACAATTTTGTGGCCAGAGGCTCATAGAAGCCTTGTGTTTATCCTAAGAGCAATAGTTCAGAGTTCAGAACAGTTTTATAGAACATAACTGCTACAAATAGGGGGAATCAACTGTACATATTTAATCATCTTATTTTTTTTCTCTACCAAACTGAATTTCTTTGCTACTTTATATCAGTGAGCAATCCTTTTTATAACTATTAGATCTATTAGATATTCACTTCTCTGAACAATGCAGTTCATTTTTATGCAACTCTTATCTATTCTATGTATGAAAGAAATTGAAGCTTTAGGACTCTATGCTTGAATAATTAAAATATGCAGACTATAAGGAGTTAAGATTTAAAATACTTTTTCTCTGGGAGCACCTGCGTGGCTCAGTTGGTTAGGCATCCGACTTCGGCTCCAGTCATGATCTCAGGGTTCCTGAGTTTGAGCCCCATGTTGGGCTCTGTGCTGATACCTCAGAGCCTGGAGCCTGCTTTGGATTCTGTGTCTCCCTCTCTCTGCCCCTCCCCTGCTCATGCTGTATCTCTCTGTCTCTCAAAAGTCAATAAGCATTAAAAGAATAATAATTTAAAAAATAAAATACTTTTTCTCTGTAGCCACATCAAAATCCAGCTGGATAATTTTCTGGTAAACAGATGAGCCTGGCTTTGGGAAGGGTGTTTATCTTCTTAGATATTTCATTGTTTTTAAAGGTGTAGAACTCTATCATACATGTGGGGTTGGGAGAACCAGAATAATGAACACTAGTGTTAGAGGCTCCTTCCTTAGAGGAAGATTATATGCCCAGGACATGAAGGACATGATTTAATAGGATTTGTTATAAGATAATTAGGCTGGTGCTTTACTATACTTTTATTTAAAGAATTTATGAGTAAACCAGTATTTATTATTCTTGTGGTAAATTGTTATAGTTGTTTCACTTCCTTTTCTTATATTTAATAAGTATTTTCCATAATCTTGCTTCTTCTAGCCATGACTTAAACACTTCACATTATAGAAAGACATAGCAGTTGTTGCACAGGTAAATAAGATCATATGATATCTTACGATGCTGAGAAATGTCATATCAGTTTTTCAAACTTAGTATTAACCATCTGCTAAGTTATAGCTGCAGAACTAGCCATATGTTTAAATAATTTCTCTTATTCAATGTATAGAGTTAAAAAAAGGTCTTCAGCTGCTATTGTCCAAACACCTTATGGACCTATGGAATGTTTCTCAAGATATTTATTTATTAATACAGGTCATTTATTTTGAGGGAGTTTAGTATAGTGGTACTATAAGGTACTATCTCCTTGTGTTACCTTGAATAATTTTAAAGTGATGGCTTTTGGCTTTTAGCTTTTAATTATTCAACTAATTTAGCAAAATTTAGAGACTTTACAAATATAATGTATGTAAAAACGAAGCATATTATTTTCATTTTCTAAAAGTTTCTTCTAATTATATATTTGGCAAGTACATAGTTTTTCATATTGAACTTGGTAAAGACTGTTAAACTATTTTTACTTTATATAGAAACTTTTATTAGTCTGTTGCCAAGAGCATAATGTTTGATTTGTTGGTTTCTAGTTTTGCTAACTTATAATATAATTATCATTTATAACTACTAAGAAAAATAATTTAAAATTTTAATTTGAGCCTACCCAGGTTCATAGCAGCATTATTCACGATAGCCAAAAAGTGGAAGCAAACCCAGTGCCTATCGACAGATGAACAGATAAACAAAGTGTGGTAAATATACATACCATGGAATATGGTAATAATAATAATAATGAATAATAATTCAGTCTTAATAGGGAAGGAAATTCTGACACATACAATAACATGGCTGAACCTGGAGCACATTACACTAAGTGAAGTAGACATTCACAAAAGCCCAATTCCTTATTCCACTTATATGAGGGACCGAGAGTAGTCAAACTCAGAAACAGAAAGTAGAATGGTGGTTTCCAGGGGCTGCAGGGAGGGGTAATGGGGATTGTTATTTAATGGGTAGAGTTTCAGTTTTGTAAGATCAAAAAGTTCTGAAGAATTTTGCTCAACAATGTAAATATGCTTAATGCTAGTAAACTGTACACTTAAAAATTAAGACAGTAAATTTGTTATGTGTATATTACCACAATTAAAAATGAAAAAAAAATTCAGAAGAATCCATGAAATGATTAGTTTATTACTCTGACTTTTGTAATGTTTTTAATTAAGTATCAATGTAAAATTTCTTTCTACCACTAAAATATCATGAAGATAAATGATTTTTCCAATGAAGTAAATTTTTCCCGTGTGTGTGTGTGTGTGTGTGTGTGTGTGTGAATGTGTGTGTGTGTGAATGTGTGTGTGTGTGTGTGTGTGTGTGTGTGTGTGTGTGTATGGGTATACTTATTTTATAATCCCACCAATATTTGGGCTACTTATTGAGAATAAAATCTTCTCTCAAGAAATATTCATACAAAACCCTTCATTTCCATTTAATAGTATAATGAAAACCACTGTGTGTGACCTTAAAGCCTGTATTTTTTCAATGTCGGTGCCAAAACTTGAGTAAGTTATTCCTCTTTGAGGATTATCAATTACATCTGGTAGTATCTGATAATTGACTAACCCCATCTTCATGAATCTTTTCCCTCCCACCAGGGTGCCTTGTCCTGGTATCTCTGAATATACTTTTTATTGTCTCTTCTGTTTCTTCATTTCTGCTTTCCCTATCTATTTTTCTCCACCCAACCAATGCCTCCTGATATGGATGTTTTCCAACGTTCAATCCTTGGACTTTTGCTATTTTCAATATATGTTCATTCTAAAAATAACTCATTTATTCTCACAGTTTTAAGTCTTACCTGTAGGGAAATAGACCAAGTGACTTGGTCACTTTTTCCTAAGGGTCTATAGTGAGCTTAATCAGAGTTAGGGTATATGTCAGGGCTAAAAAATTCAAAGGAACCAATAAAAGGGAGCCAATCATATTCTTATTATTTATTTAATAGACATTGAGTACTTAGCATATGTGGTAGTTGCTAAGGAAACAAAATCTATGAGAAACTTAGGATTTAGAAAGGGAGAGAGGTAAACAAATCATTGTAGGACAACAGGGTAATATTTATGATAAGATGATTTATGGGAAGTTAAGATAATAAAGAAAAGGAATTTTTGAGAGAGAGAGAGAGAGGCAGAAAGAGTGAGGCAGAGGATTCAAAGCAGGCTGCACACTGTGATGATAGAGCCCTCTGTGGGCCTTGAACTCAAGAATCATGAGATCATGACTTGAGCCGAGATCAAGAGTTGGCTGCTTAAACAGCTGAGCTACCCAGACATCCCCAAAAAAGGAATTTTAAAGCAGTATGTGCTGATAAATGTTTAACAATTAGTTCTATGGAGGAAAAAACCAAACTCTCCACCCTCAATTTGTAGCAGTTGATTATTCCCATGGTATAAATACTTCTGCCATGATTTCAGGCTATCAGCCTGATGCCACTGAACATAGGCTTGGAAAGCAACATTCACAAGTGGCTGGCACAGCCCATATGAGGCAGCTCCAGAATAACACTACTTTTAAATCAGACTAGGGGTGCAATAAGGAAGGCTTCCTGAAGGAATCCACATTTGAGATGAAATTGATGGGAAAATATGAGTTAGCTAGAGAAAGGGATAGACAGGGACATAGATATCTGTTAGCAGAAACACCAGATAGATAAAATGCAGTTTTCAAACAAAGTGATTTATCGGTATGAGTGTAAATAGTTATGTGTAGCAGTAGTTAACATGGGCCTTGGGGAGCAGTGGAAGGTGAAGCCAGAGAAGAGGGCTTGGTGTGCTAAGATAAGAGTTGAGTCCTGAAAAGGAGCTTTGTGAGATGGAACACAGTGCAACCCAAATCCCATTTTTTTTTTCTGTTGATTAAGCACAATACCCCTTCTTGATGATCTGCTATAGACCAGGCACTGTGTTCGGTGCTTGACACATAAAGAGGAATAAGATACAGCAGTTTTGCTCTTGAGGAGATACTACTTGAATGGGTGACTTGTCAGCAGATGGAAGTTGTACCTGCCACTTTAACTGATGATGTTTTTGTGGACATTTCCATTTCATATCCACTTTCTATTTGGCGTCTGTATTTCCTGTATCCCCAAGGTTCCTCCACATTATACTTATTCCTAAATCCAGATCTTTGGCTTTGATGGCAACCCTGAGGTTAAGTCTCATATCTTTAACTTGCCACCCTAGGGTCTTCCTTCCTGCATTAGCATGTCCCAAACAAAACTACGCTTTCACTAACCCAAGTCCTTTTGTAATCATCCCCCTTTTATATTCTCAGCTTCCAAACCAAGGGGATAATCTTTAAATCACCCCTTGTATTCATTACCTAGCCTTAAGTAGATACAAATTTCTTTGAGTTCCTTTTTCTGTGTTGATCTCTTATTGCAATTTATTTATTTATTTATTTTTTTATCTTTAATCACTCTGGTCCATGGCTCTATCACCTGAGAGCTAGCATTTTGTAGGAGACTACCAACTGAGTCTCTGTGATTTATCCTGCTAAATAATTGCCAGACTAACCTTCCTCCCATACTGTCAAGATCTAGTTTCCTTACTTTTTGGATACTTGCAATGCTGACATGGACAAGGGACAGAAGAAAGAGAATTATGATGATGAAGAGGTGTGAGCCTGCTCTCCAAGTTTCCTTCCCCTTCTCCCCCAGTCTATCCCAGTGGAAACTCCAGAAAATATCAATCCAGATAGGACTCTCACTGCAGTCAGAAAACTTCTATATTGATGAATTCCAATTCCAAGGGCATCCTTGTTTAAATTTGTCTAAGTCCAGGTCTTTATTCTGGGGAAGAGCTAGTTGGGACATGAAGAAGCACCATTTCACTGCTAAGTCTTATTAAAGAGCTTCTTAATCCTGAGACCAGTCCTGCTTCCTTCTTTGTACAAAATGTTCAGTTGCCTCACTTCAGATTTGGTCTCTTCTATGACTGTCATCTGCACACACCTGACAACCTCTCTTGCCTGTCACCTGACATCTAGTCTCCTGAGCCCAGTGCTACCCTCAGGACTCAGATCAACCTGAGTTTTGATAACTAACAAGATGCCAGGCCAGCTGGGTTTTAATCTTAGTTTTGTGGTCCTGTCACACTTTCTTCCTCATTGCAGATCTTTTGAGTCAGGTCTGTTTATTTATCCCACACAGGCAACCCTTCTAAGCTATCAGATCTTTGTTCAGGAACATGTTTATTGGTTTCTAGAATCAAATGCCATGCTTTTAAGGTTTTCTGCATTGAATTTATTTCTTTCACATTTCTTTCCATCATTTCCTTCACTATACTTACTCCAACTTCTTTGCTTTTAGTCAGTTTATTCCACCCACATAATAAATCTTGTTTTCTCCTCTTTCCAGATCCAGCTGCCATTTAGAAATTATACTGCTCTTGCATGAAATCTTCCCCATTGACTCAGACTTCACCTTGATTTCTCCTTTCTCTCTCTCTTGAATTTCCTATCTCACATATTTAACCTCCTGTTACATTAATTAGCAACTAAAATATCTGTTTCCCATGTACTTTGCTCTTTAAATAAACCATAAACTGCAGAAAGAAATTCTTCTTATAAAATACAATCTTTTGCATGACCCAATAAATCAAACCACAGTTCAGAGTAAAGCAAGTCAATAATTATTTGGTAGTTCTGGTGGTTAACAGATGTGCTTAATTATGATGGTAACCTGAGATATTTTAACAAATTACATATGTACATGATCCCAGGGTTGTGGGATCGAGCCCTGCATTAGGCTCTGTGCTGAATGTGGAGCCTGCTTAAGTCTCTGTCTCCCTCTGCCTCTCTCCCCTGCTTGTGCTCTTTCTCTAAAATTAAAAAAAATTGCATATGTAATATGATATAACATTAATTGTGTACCCTTTACAGGCTACAGGCATTGTGTACAGGTTACAGGCACTGTGATGAATGTTGAAGATATACTCTCTACCTTTGGAAAGTTATAATATACTTGAAGGAAACAGACAAGTCTTTATGACTTATGAAGATCACCAATATCTGTATCCTATTTTGGATACATATTATTAATGATAAGCATGTAGAGATTTATGGCAGTTGCTTAATTTGAATGTTAATACTAATAATAATACTAATAAAAATAAGTTATTTGGAAATTCATCTGCCCACTATTGAATGGAAACACAGTAATCTTTGCTCCTCCTCAAACGATATAACAAGCATGCAGTGTTCTTGTGGTTAAGAGTATGATTATGATTTATACTTTGGAATTAAGTAGATGTGTTCAGAAGGGTACAAGTCCTGGTTCTGCCACTTATGTGATCTTAATTTGTTTTTCTTTTGCCCCTCCCCCACATCGAGTTAATTAACACATCCATTATCTCATATATTTACCACCACCCCCCTTTTTGGGTGAGAACATTTAAGTTCTTTAAAAAAATTTAATTAACTTTCTCTGGGCCTTGTTTTTCTTCAATTTACCCAGTATATAGGGATAAAATGACATCTACCTATTAAAGCACTTTGGAGAATGAAATAAAATCATGAATCAAGTGTTTAGCACATAGCTAGAAATCATATAAACGCTTTGATTCTAATGACTCTCCAGCCCTAAGGTACTCACTGAGCTACATTTCCCACCCAGTGTATTATTATGGTGATGATGCTGATGCTAATGATGAAAAACAGGTATTATTTATTAAGTAATTTGGTTCCTATGTGTCTGGTTCCCGCTAATAATTTTAACGTGAAGTTCCAGTTTGTTGTCATTTGAATATTAGATCTGTGAGATCCTTTTGACCTCAGAGACCTAAGACTACACAAGTGGTAGTAGTAAATGTTCTAGCATAGGGGAACAAGAACAGGATATTATCTAATTCTCTCATAAACTTGCTGAAAGATTTGGGTTGATCAATCTCTGAATCTCAATTCCTTCAGGTATCAAAGGAATAGTTCTGACTAGACAATTCTCTTTTTAAAGTTTATTTATTTATTTTGAATGAGAGAGAGAGAGAGAGTAGGCATGAGCGGAGGAGGGGCAGAGAGAAAAGGAGAGAGAGAGAGAGAGAGAGAGAGAGAGAATCCCAAGCAGACTCTGCACTGTCAGCATGGAGCTGTGGAGCCCGATGTGGGGTTCAAACCCACAAATGTAAACCATGAGATCATGACCTGAGCCAAAACCAAGAGCCAGATGCTTAACTGAATGAGCCACCCAGGTGCCTCCTGACTCGACATTCTTGAGATGCCATCTACCTTTAACATTCTGTGATTTTGATCCACTGCACATGTACAGGATAGGAGAAACATGGCTGAACAGCAGTTCATTAAAAAAGTGACATGACTTCCAAAAATGCTAATGTAAAGTTCAATTGATTAATAAAAGCAGCCTACTGGCAAATGAAGATCTGTTAAGGGAGCAATCAGAGGACTAGGAGGGAAGATGGTGGCATAGGAGGATGCTGGGCTCACCTCGTCCTACTGATTGCTTAGATTCCACCTACATCTGCCTAAATAACCCAGAAAACTGTCAGAAGACTAGCAGAATGGACTCTCTGGAGCCAAGTGTAGATGAAAGATCCACAGAAGAGGGTAGGAAGGGCGGAGAGGTGGTGCATGCTACACAGACTGGCAGGAAGGACCTGGGGCAGTGGAGGGGCAACCCGCTGGGCAAGGCAGAGCCCCAAAGTCTGGCTTGCAAAAGCAAAGAGACAGGACCCTATGAGATCTGACAGCCAGCGGGACTTAACATCTGGAATGTTAAAAGTCAACAGTTCTGCTCGGAGAGTGGGAGGGCGAGAGGACACCGGGAGGGAGAGATTGAGCCCCGGAAGATAGAGCTCAGCTTGGTGGGGAACAAAGGCACAGGGAAGTGCCATCCCCCTCGCCCATCCCCCCAGCCAAAATCCCAAAGGGAACCAGTTCCCATCACCAAACTTGCTTGCACCGTGCAAACACCCAACACTGTGCTTCTGTGGATCCATCTCTCCGACGGGTCTGCCTCCCTCCCAGTGCTGCAGGGCCCCTCCTGCAGGGGAACACCGATGGCAAAGAGAGCTAAGCCTGCCCCTCCTGCCCCTGTGCACCTTGTGAATCCACCCTGGCTAATACGCCAGACCCAGCAAAGCAGCACCACAAACCTGGCAGTGTGCGAGTAGCCCAGACAGGGGCCACACCACTGCACAGTGAGTCTTGCCCCTGGGAGAGGGGAAGATAACGTACACACCAGTCTCACTGTGGCTCCAGCGGTGGGCTGGGGGCAGACATCAGCTCTGACTGCGGCCCCGCCCACCAACACAAGTTACTCCAGACAGCACAGGGGAAGTGCTCTGCAGTTTGGAGTCACCGCAGGGACTATCAAAATGATGAAACAGAAAAACTCTCCTCAAAAGAAACTCCAGGAAGTAGCAGCAGCTAACGAATTGATCAAAAACGATTTAAGCAATATAACAGAACAAGAATTTAGAATTATAGTCATAAAATTAATTGTTCGGTTTCCAAAAAGCATAGAGGACAAGGACAGCAGAGAATCTATTGCTACAGAGATCAAGGGACTAAGAAATAGTCATGAGGAGCTAAAAAATGCTATAAATGAGGTGCAAAATAAAATGGAGGCAGCCATAGCATGGATTGAAGAGGCAGAGGAGAGGATAGGTGAATTAGAAGATAAATTATGGAAAAAGAGGAAGCTGAGAAAAAGAGAGATAAAAAATCCAGTAGTATGAGGGGAGAATTAGAGAACTAAGTGATGCAATCAAATGGAACAATATCCGTATCATAGGAATTCCAGAAGAGGAAGAGAGAGAGAAAGGGGCTGAAGGTGTACTTGAACTAATCCTAGCTGAGAACTTACCTGATCTGGGGAAGGAAAAAGGCATTGAAATCCAAGAGGAACAGAGAACTCCCTTCAGACATAACTTGAATCGATCTTCTGCAGGACATATCATAGTGAAACTGGAAAAATACGAGGATAAAAAGAAAATTCTGAAAGCATTTAGGGATAAACAGGCACTAACTTACAAAGGGAGAGCCATTAAGAGTGGTGGCAGACCTTGGCAGACTGCCAGAAACTTGGCAGGCCAAAAAGGAATGGCAGGAAATCTTCAAGTGATGAACAGAAAAAACATGCAGGCAAGAATCCTTTATCCAGCAAGTCTGCCATTCAGAATAGAAGGAGAGATAAAGGTCTTCCCAAACAAACAAAAACTGAAGGAATTAATCACCACTAAACCAGCCCTCCAAGAGATCCTAAGGGGGATTCTGTGAGTGAAATGTTGCAAGGATCACAAAGTACCAGAGACATCACTACGAGCATGAAACCTACAGACATCACAATGACTCCAAACCCATATCTTTCTATAATAACACTGAATGTAAATGGACTAAATGCTCCAACTAAAAGGCATAGGGTATCAGAATGGATAAAAAAAAAAAACAAGACCCATCTATTTGCTGTCTACAAGAGACTCATTTTATACCTGAGGACACCTTCAGATTGAAAGTGAGGGGATGGAGAACTTTCTATCATGCTACTGGAAGTCAAAAGAAAGCTGGAGTAGCCATACTTATATCAGACAAACTAGACTTTAAATTAAGGGTTGTAAGAAGAGATGAAGAAGGGCATTATATAATAATTACAGGGTCTATCCATCAGGAAGAGCTAACAATTATAAATGTCTATGCGCCGAATATGGGAGCCCCCAAGTATATAAAACAATTAATCACAAACATAAGCAACCTTATTTATAAGAATGTGGGAATTGTAGGGGACTTTAATACTCCACCTACAACAATGGATAGATCATCTAGACACAGGATCAATAAAGAAACAAGGGCCCTGAATGATACATTGGATCAGATGGACTTGACAGATATACTTAGAGCTCTGCATCCCAAAGTAACAGAATATCCTTTCTTCTCGAGTGCACATGGAACATTCTCCAAGACAGATCACATACTGGGTCACAAAACAGCCCTTAATACATATAAAAGAATTGAGATCAGACCTTGAACACTTTCGGACCACAGTGTTATGAAACTTGAAGTCAACCACAGGAAACAGTCTGGAAAACCTCCAAAAGCATGGAGGTAAAAGAACACCCTACTAAATAATTTACCGGTCAACCAGGAAATTAAAGAAGAAACTGAAAAATATATGGAAACAAACAAAAATGAAAATACAACAATCCAAATGCTTTGGGATGCAGCAAAGGCAGTCCTGAGAGGAAATGCATTGCCATCCAGGCCTATCTCAAGAAATAAGAAAAATCCCAAATACAAAATCTAACATCACACCTAAAGGAAATAGAAGCAGAATAGCAAAGACACCCCAAACCCAGCTGAAGAAGAGAAATAATAAAGATCAGAGAAGAAATAAACAATATAGAACCTAAAAAACTGTAGAGCAGATCAACAAAACCAAGAGTTGGTTTTTTGAAAACATAAACAAAATTGACAAACCTCTAGCCAGGCTTCTCAAAAAGAAAAGGGAGATGACCCAAACAGATAAAATCATGCATGAAAATGGAATTATTCCAACCAATCCCTCAGAAATACAAGCAATTATCAGGGAATACTATGAAAAATTATGTGCCAAAAAACTGGACAACCTGGAAGAAATGGACAAATTCCTAAGCACACACACACTTCCAAAACTCAAACAGGAAGAAATAGAAAACTTGAACAGACCTATAACCAGCAAAGAAATTGAGTCAGTTATCAAAAATCTCCCAACAAATAAGAGTCCAGGACCAGATGGCTTCCCTGGGGAATTCTACCAGACATTTAAAGCAGAGATAATACCTATCCTTCTCAAGTTGTTCCAAAAAATAGAAAGGGAAGGAAAACTTCCAGATTCATTCTATGAAGCCAGCATCACTTTGATTCCTAAACCAGACAGAGACCCAGCAAAAAAAGAGAACTACAGGCCAATATCCCTGATGAATATGAGTGAAAAAATTCTCAACAAGATCACCATGATCAAGTGGGATTCATTCCTGGGATACAGGGCTGGTTCAACATTTGCAAATCAATCAATGTGATACATCACATTAATAAAAGAAAAGAACCATATGATCCTGTCAATCGATGCAGAAAAAGCATTTGACAAAATTCAGCATCCTTTCTTAATAAAAACCCTCGAGAAAGTTGGGATAGAAGGAACATACTTAAACATCATAAAAGCCATTTATGAAAAGCCCACAGCTAATATCATCCTCAATGGGGAAAAACTGAGAGCTTTCCCCCTGAGATCAGGAACACAACAGGGATGTCCACTCTCCCCGCTGTTGTTTAACGTAGTGTTGGAAGTTCTAGCATCAGCAATCAGACAACAAAAGGAAATCAAAGGCATCAAAATTGGCAAAGATGAAGTCAAGCTTTCACTTTTTGCAGATGACATGATATTATACATGGAAAACCCGATAGACTCCACCAAAAGTCTGCTAGAACTGATACATGAATTCAGCAAAGTTGCAGGATACAAAGTCAATGTACAGAAATCAGTTGCATTCTTATACACTAATAATGAAGCAACAGAAAGAAAATAAAGAAACTTATCCCATTCACAATTGCAACTAAGAATCATAAAATACCTAGGAGTAAACCTCACCAAAGATGTAAAGTACCTGTATGCTGAAAACTATAGAAAGCTTATGAAGGAAATTGAAGAAGACACAAAGAAATGGAAAAACATTCCATGCTCATGGATTGGAAGAATAAATATTGTTAAGATGTCAATACTACCCAAAGCTATCTACGCATTTAATGCAATCCCAATCAAAATTGCACCAGCATTCTTCTCAAAGTTAGAACAAGCAATCCTAAATTTTGCATGGAACCACAAAAGACCCCGAATATCCAAGGTAATTTTGAAGAAGACCAAAGTGGGAGGCATCACAATCCCAGACTTTAGCCTCTACTACAAAGCTGTCATCATCAAGACAGCATGGTATTGTCACAAAAACAGACACATAGACCAATAGAATAGAATAGAGACTCCAGAACTGGACCCACAAACATATGGCCAAGTAATCTTTGACAAAGCAGGAAATAATATCCAATGTAAAAAAGACAGTCTCTTTAACAAATGGTGCTGAGAGAACTGGACAGCAACATGCAGAAGGATGAAACTAGACCACTTTCTCACACCACTCACAAAAATAAACTCAAAATGGATAAAGGACCTGAATATGAGACAGGAAACCATCAAAACCCTAGAGGAGAAAGCAGAAAAAAACCTCTCTAGCCTCAGCTCCAGCAATTTCTTACTTGACACATCTCCAAAGGCAAGAGAATTAAAAGCAAAAATGAACTATTGGGACCTCATGAAGATAAAAAGCTTCTGCACTGCAAAGGAAACAATCAACAAAACTAAAAGCAACCGGCAGAATGGGAAAAGATATTTGCAAATGACATATCAGACAAAGGACTAGTCTCCAAAATCTATAAAGAACTCACCAAACTCCACACCCATAAAACAAATAATCCGGTGAAGAAATGGGCAGAAAACACTTCTATCTCTAAAGAAGACATCCAGATGGCCAACAGGCACATGAAAAGATGCTCAACGTCACTCCTCATCAGGGAAATACAAATCAAAACCACACTCAGATACCACCTCACGCCAGTCAGAGTGGCCAAAATAAACAAATCAGGAGACTATAGATGCTGGCAAGGATGTGGAGAAACGGGAACCCTCTTGCACTGTTGGTGGGAATGTAAACTGGTGCAACCACTCTGGAAAACAGTGTGGAGGCTCCTCAAAAAATTAAAAATAGATCTACCTTATGACCCAACAATAGCACTGCTAGGAATTTACCCAAGGGATACAGGAGTGCTGATGCATAGGGTCACTTGTACCCCAATGTTCATAGCAGCACTTTCAACAACAGCCAAATTATGGAAAGAACCTAAATGTCCATCAACTGATGAGTGGGTAAAGAAATTGTGGTTTATATGCACAATGGAATACTACGTGGCAATGAGAAAGAATGAAATATGGCCTTTTGTAGCAATGTGGATGGAACTGGAGAGTGTTATGCTAAGTGAAATAAGTCATACAGAGAAAGACAGATACCATATGTTTTCACTCTTATGTGGATTCTGAGAAGCTTAACAGAAGACCATGGGGGAGGGGAAGGAAAAAAAAGTTACAGAGGGAGAGAGCCAAACCATAAGAGACTCTTAAAAACTGAGAATAAACTGAGGGATGATGGGGAGTGGGAGGGTGGGCAGGGTGGGTGATAGGCATTGAGGAGGGCACCCGTTGGGATGAGCACTGGGAGTCGTAAGGAAACAATATTGACAATAAATTTCATCTTAATACAAAAAGAAGGGAGCAATCAGAGTGGAGGAGGGCCTCAGATTTGATGCGGATGAACTGAAGTAAGAAGCTGGCACTGTTTAGGTTGGATGAGAGAAGACTAAAGTCTGAAGGCATTTACTGTCATTAAATAGTTTATCACATAGATAAAGGACTTGTTATAATCTGTGACTATCATGAGGCAGAACCAAGTCAGGAATTAAATTCCAGAGAGGCAAGTGCTAGGAAGTATTATGACTAAAGAGGTAATGGTTGATTGGCATGTGTGGTGGAGTTTGACATGCAGATTCTGTGATTTATGACTATATTTATCCGGAGAATGTCCCTGTAGTAAGATCACTAGCTATCCTTATTCTAGAACTTTCCTTCTGATTTTACTAGGCCCTTCATATTTCCTACTATTTCTCTTAGTTTGGAGATAAACTTCATGTCTATCTTTTTTTTTAAGTTTTTAAATTGATGTGTAATTTGTACACAATGAAATGAGCACATCTTATACATAAGCTTTGATGAATTTTGATAGATGATGGCACCCACTTAAACCATACCCAACTCAAGATATAAAATGCTTCCAATATTTGAGGATGTTCCCTTGGATCACTTTCTAGTCACTCTGTTTCCTCAGAGATATCCACTGTCCTGATTTTTATACGTAGATTATTCTGTTCTTCATATAAAGGTAATTACATGACATGCATTCTTTGTATCTGACTTCTTTCACCCAGTGTAGTTTTTTTTAGAGATGCATGCTGTTCTTTTTATTGCTGAGTAATATTCCATTTTGTGACTATAGCACACTTAGTTTTTCCATTCTTCAAATAATGAATTTTGTGGTTGTTTTTTCTTTTTGGATATTGAAAATAAAGCTATTATGTCCACAAGTCTGTGTGGACATATATTTTCATTCCTCTTTAATTTTTTTTTAAATCTTTATTTGTTTTTGAGAGAGAGAGAGAGACAGAGTGTGAGTGGAGGAGGAACAGAGAGAGGGAGATGCAGAATTGGAAGCAGGCTCCAGGCTCTGAGCTGTCAGCACAGAACCCGATGCAGGGCCTGAGCCCACAAACTGTGAGATCATGACCCGAGCCAAAGTCAGATGCTCAACTGACTGAGCCACCCAGGTGCCCCTATTTTCATTCCTCTTGAGTAAATACCAAGCAAAGAATTTATTGGGTCATAGTATAACTGCATGTTTAATGTTACAGGAAGCTGCCTAAAAGTTTTCTAAAGTTGTAGCATTTTACAATCCCACCAGCATTGTAGGAGAGTTGCAGTTGTCCCACGTCCTTGCTAACATTTTGTATTGTATTTTCGATTTTATCTATTTTAATAGGTGTAAAGTGGTATCTCATTGTGGAATACCATTAGTTTTCACTAAACAATTTTTTTTCATAAACTTGCAAAATTCTTAGAGTTTTTACCTTTGGAGTATTGTGAGGTGTATTCATTTATGTGTATGTGTGTCTATGGATAAGTGTGTGTGTGTGTGTATGTGATTTTTACTGTAGAGAGAGCCATGGAAGTCTAAAAGTGATCCATAATCTGTAGGAGGAAATGGTTGTGTGTATAAATGATGCTTGGGAACATTGTTTCCAATTTTTCTACATACACTTTTAATATAAGATGAGCAGTTTATTAGTATTTGCAATGATTCAAATAAATTCAATATAGTTGTTATACATTTCATGCTTTTCCTTTCTCATCACTCAGCTCCCTGCAGAAATAAAGGAAAACACTGATCCTGCTCAGTATCACACAATTTGCTCCAAAGCTTAAGCTCTGCTTGGCTACTATAATGTGTAAGAACATAGAGCCTTACTTTAAGGGGGGGTGGGGGGGGGTGGGGTTAATCAATGTTGAGAAAGCTACCTGTTCCTGTTTGTCTAATCCCATGAAAGTTGAAAGGTTTTAGAATTTTTACTCTCCACGCAGAAAGAAAAGATGGAAAGACCCATTTGGTGGTGTGGTCTTGTGCCAGTAAAGGATTAGCTTCTTAATAGCCCTTGTATATAATGTTCAGTTTAACTTTAGAAATTTTAAATTACTGGACTTGAACTACTTGCTTTAGGAGACAGTTTCAGAGAACAAATAACTGCTTGGGCTTATCCCAGTTCTAGGTTCAAATTTAAATATAAAGCACTCTAAGCACTAAAGGCTAGATAAATTCTGATAAAAGGCAGTGGTTTAGATTACATTTGACAAGTGTGTGTGACTGATCCTCTATTTTTCAAGTTTCCATTTCAAAAATAGTTAAATTTATCCCTTGATGTCAGAGGAATTCACTTGTATTTACAGTAAAATCAAAGCTTCTTGACTTTATAAAATTGGGTTTGAGAGTCTCCCTCCAGTTTCCTGTAAATTGGTGGCAAAGTCTGTACTTGAGCACAGAATGGGCAACAGTAGCCTTGATTTTGTTCTATAGTAGCAGGAGCCTAATGTTGGGATCTGATTGGTTGTGACATCTTCTGTATTGCCACCTGAACTTTGATCTTTTCCTCTTGGGGCTGGTTTAGTAAGAGAAGCAAAGATTGCAGAGCCATTATCATTTTTATTTTATGTAATCAGCATTGATCACCATCTTCTTTTCTCAGTGACTGTCTTTCTGAAATCCTTCTTACCGTCACTTCTGCAGTCCTATGACTAGAATGGTTTGCTGTAGGTCTGAGAGCAAAACTCCAGAGCTCTCAGATTTGTGTCGGTGTAAATCTTACTGTGTCACCCTTCCTTGTGCAGTAAAGATTTATATTATTGTCTTTACTCTTCTTTCTCTTGCTTTCTCCTTGACTCTCAACAATCTAGTTTCTGGTCCATTAAAATCACGTCCTTATTACCAATTCTAAGTGTATGATCTCATTACTTATCCTTCCAGAGTTCATCATTGCTTCTCTTTCTTTTTCCTCCTTGAAATCACACTGTAGGATCCAGATGTATAGTTCCTCCCCTCCATTCTATTTCTTTTAGATGGATCTTTTGACCTTTGTGACAAGCTTTTTGGTTTTTCTTTGTTTGTTTTGCTTTTACTTATCTCAATTACCATCATTTTCTCGGAAATGGTTTTCTTAAGACTGATACCAATTTTTCTATATTTCCCTGTTTGTATTGGAGGGATATGTGTTGAGAGAAATCACGTAATTAAAAAGGGTATATCATAGGGATGACTGGTGTATATGGCATTCAGCTTTCTAAAGTCAGAAATCTAATCTCATCTGCATTCCAGAGTGGTAAGATGCTGGCATGTTGAATCATGCAAATAGACCTCACAAAAGACCAGCATATAAAACAAGAATGCAATTTATTAATTTATAATGAGAAATGTAACTATTAGAAAGATCAGGTATTTCTCTTTGCCTGACCTGCCCCTCTCTCTATATAGATAAACTACTTGGGATTAGTGATTCTATAATTAGAACAAAGTGTGTTAGTTAAATGTGCTCAATGTGTAATAGCAATCATCTTTGATAGCTCACTGTATCCAGCTATATAACAGACATATTTCAGCCAAATCAGGTTTATGCCTATGCCTGCCTGGAAAAGTTATCTTCTCTTTTAGGTGGTGTCTGTATTATCATTGTGAATGTTTGCCTCTGTGACAGTTTTTTTTTGTTGTTGTTGTTGTTTTGTTTTGTTTTTGTTTTATAGCCACACAGTCTTTTCTTTGAATGACATGTTCTTAGTTCAGTCATATTGATAATATTGATTAGGTTATGGTCATTTTTTTGCTGGCCAAAGAGTGTGTCTTTATATCTATTGTGTTTGCTTTCTTAGTTTAATTATCAGAATATCCCAGCTGTTCTTATTTTCTCCATGTTCTTTAATGACTGTAATAATTACCCATTTGATTACATACAGATTTGTATTTGTAGTATGCTATATCCAAACTATTACATTTGGTTATCTGGCCCTGAAAATGGCCAAAACTATATGTGTGCTTTTCATTCCTCCCCTAGAGACTTCTAAACCCCTGGAAAAATATTCTTTCTTATTACATTCTAACTCTTTTTTTATCTAGTGACATAAAAATGCCCTGTACATTGGAGAAAATATTCAGTGTTCTTAAGGAAAACTGTAGGTTGAAACAACAATGTAAAGTTACAGTATTTGTAGTAATTCACGAGATACACTTTTTTAGAAACATAGATATATACTTTTTTAGAAGACATAGACACTGTACAAGAAGCAGATATGAGAATATCATCTTATTTGTCTCTAGGCACCCAAAGTATCATGGGAGAGGCAGATACATAGCTGTTTATGGGGAGGGCAAGGGCTTCTGAGAAATAATATTTGAGATTTTGTGAAAAGTGGGTAGGATTTTCCTCGTTAGGCCAAAGGATCACATCGTTCATTTGTTTGGGGAAGTTTAGTTTCACTATAGGTGGAATATAGAGCAAGAGTTTAGAAATCAACAGGTGGTTCTAAAGGATCTTCCCTATGCTGATGAAGAATCTTGACTTTTGTTTGTTTGTTTGTTTCAGGAGTAGAGTTTAGTGATTCATCACTTACATATAACACCCTGTGCTCATCACAAATGCAACAAGTGCCCTTCTAAATACCTATCATCCATTTAGCGCATCTTCTGCCCACCTCCCCTCCAGCAACCCTCAGTTTGTTCTCTATAGTTAAGAGTTTCTTATGGTTGCCTCCCTCTCTTTTTCTTTTTTCTCTTCCCCTATGTTTTCTGTTTTGTTTCTTAAATTCAACATATGAGTGAAATCATATGGTGTTAGTCTTTCTCTGATTGACTTATTTTGCTTAGCATAGTACACTCTAGCTCCATCCACATCATCACAAATGGCAAGATTTCATTATTTTTATGACTTCATTATTGGCTTTCATTATTTTATGACTTTCATTATTATTATTTTATGACTGAATAATACTCCATTGTACATATATATACCACATCTTCTTTATGTATTCATCAAACCATGGACATTTGGGCTACTTCCATGTCTTGACTATTATAAATAATGTTCCAATAAACATAGGGGTGCATGTATCCTTTTGAATTAGTATTTTTGTATTCTTTGGATAAATACCCAGTAGTGCTATTGCTAGATTAGGGATAGTTCTATTTAAATTTTTTTTAATTGTTTATTTTGGGAGAGAAAGCATGAGCAGGGGAGGGGCAGAGAAAGAGCCAGAGAGAGAATCCTGAGCAGGCTCCATGATATCAGTGCAGAGTCCCATGTGGGATTCCATCTCACAAACCACGAGATCACAACCTTAGCCAAAATCAAGAGTTCAACACTTAACTTGCTGACACAGGTGCTCTGATATAGTTCTATTTTTAATTTTTTTGAGAAACCTCCATACTGTTTTCCAGAATGGCTTAAACAGTTTGCATACCCACCAACAGTGTAAGAGGGTTCCCCTTTCTCTGAATCATTGCCAACATCAGTTGTTTCCTGCGTTGTTAATTTTAGCCATTCTGACAGGTGTGAGGTGGTATCTCATCATGGTTTTGATTTGTATTTCCCTGATGATGAATGATGTTTAACATCTTTTCATGTGTATGTTAGACATCTGTATGTCTTCTTTGACTTCTTATAGGCAAACAGAAGCAATTGCAAATATAGGCATAGAATTTCAGAGGGAGACAGAGCTGGAGACATGTGTTTGGGAGAGGTCATAGACCACTGAGACCATATCTCTCCAACCAGAGATAGCCAGTAGATTAAGAAGAGAAGTTAAGAGGTTCAGGGAGGACAAGAATCCTTCCCTGGTGTGGTACATGGATCCTTGTTGGGGAATGAATTGTGAGACTGAGGATATCTCATAGATATTAAGGTATATTTATTGCAAAGCAGATTTTCTGGAAATCCCTGAAAGTGTTATTTGAAAGGTAAGCTTTCCAGCTAAGCAGAAAGAAGTAGTAAAGGAACTCTCTAACCCCCATCCCCCATCCCCCAGGTCATGTCTGGACCACAGTCTTGTACCCGCGAGTCAAGAAGTATAATGACTTAACTTGTAAAAATGGTCACAATAGTTATTAATCTAGCATACCCTCAGGCCTCTGACATATATTTCTTCTTACTATTTTTAAGCTTTGTCATTTATTTTTGAATTTTATGCCTTGTGTTTCTTAATTTTGTTTAGTCAAGTAATAAAATTTCTTTCCCATCAACTTCATTTCTTCTAACTCCTCTGCTTTTTACTTTGAACAACACTTTGAAATGATCCTCACCCTTTATAGTTTTCACATGTCCATCTGTTGCTCTTTGCAACAGATTCCTTTCCTGGTTTCAGAATACCCTTTCAGTGTCCTTCTTTGTATCTTTATATATCCTTTGTTCTTTCCCCTGACTCCATCCAAATAACCATCCTCTCTATTTGTTTACTTCACTTAGTAAGGACTTAGCTAACCCTTTTCCTAAATAATTTACTGGTCTCTCAATCGTTTTTTAAATTTATAGCTTGCTTTAAAGAGACGTTCTTCCTTAAAATCTCATAACACACCTTCACCAACCTTAGATACCACTTCTGAGAAAGGAACTGTCACATTTGAACATCTGTCCACCATGGGATATACACTTCTTGAAGGAAGGGATTATCCTTTTCTATGTATATCTTTCTCATATTTTCTCATTAATCTGTAATGCATATAATTCAAATTGAGAAAGATTTGAAACCAATGTTTCTAGAATTCTATATGCCCTGTGTGTACATGCATACATTTTTGTTAGGGAGAGCATTCAAATGTGTACACATTTTTCTTAGGGAGAGGATTCATAATTTTAGCTAATTCTTAAAGTTCTCCAAGATGAAAATAAAGATGCTTAAGAATCAAGATCTTACCTTCAACTTATATAAGGAAGAAGTGTGATTATACTTTTAAATGAACTTGAAATAATTCATGTTTAATTGATATCACTACTTTTCTTTCTCACCCTGTGCGGTTGGTATTAATATTACATTCTATTAACTCACTGATCATATTCAACAAGACTTTATATTTGTGGACTGCCTTCCCACAATATTAGCTATTTTATAGTGATTTTGAATGCAGCTCTACTTAAATTTGTTTTTCGAAAAAAGAATTTTTAAAAAAAAAAAAAAAAAGAAAAAAGAATTTTTTTTTTCCAAAGAACAAAGTCAGAAGCAGGAAAACGGGAGCTTCTGGCAGCGTAGAAGCAAAGTGTGTAATTTTCTAGCCATTCAGCTGCCACCTGCCCTGCCACCAGAGATTCAGTCTAATTATACTCGCTGATCAGAGCCAGCCACAGAAAGAGACATGATGTATGTGAAAGGGGAGGTTCTTTGAAGAGTTAAAGCAATCTTTCTTTAAAAGCTGGTTCTGTGTTTGCCTTGATGCATGCTCTCACTGCTTCTTCCTGCCCACGATGTAAACCCAGATTCCATAGAAGTATGTGACAGAGTGGAAGCTGAAGGTACTAACATTAATCATGAGAAAGTCTAATTTTTCTAGCCTTCAGTTCCACCAAGTGACAGGGTGATTTTTACTTTTCTCTTCCAGAATCCTAATGTGCTAGATGATATTTAGGCTTCACACTCTCCTCAAAGTATCCTGATGTCATTCTGACAAATGACCATGTCTTCTGTAAGATGCCAGGTTTTGGGTGGTGGGCACATCTGGCTTATTTTCTTTTTTTGGAGTGAAAGGGAAGGTTTAGTAAACTCTCACCTGCCCCAGGTGTTATGGGGTCAGTATTCTTGTTCACCCTATGGAATCAAGTAGTGATTTTCCATCCTGCACAAGTATCAAAGGCTCCCATGGTGATCAGCTTATCTGACATGGATATAGGTACTGCATGTTTATCTTGGTGGCTTTTCAACTATTTTGTCACTCAATATTTTAATTTTTATAGATTTAATATTGGGAAAGGGATGTGTCAGGTACTCAGATACGACTTTTGAAGCTCTTTTTCATTCAGAATCTAAGCAAATTTAATTAATAAAAATGCCTTACAAGATGCAGGCATGGAGAAAGCCTTTTTAGTGAAGCCATAATAGCCAAGTTTGTATCTTTGTCCCAAGTATCTCTTGGGACAAATGATGGTGTCATTGCTTTAGAAATCTATGTCTTCCTTTGGATTAAGTTTTAAAACTTTATTATCATTAGGAAAATTTAGTTTACTTGCTAAATACCTAATTTTCCTGTAACTTTCAAGTTTAAGGCTCAAATTGTTCTGATTTAGAGACTTCGGTTAACACTCACTACTGCTCCTTGCTTCTGCCTCTTTTCATTATGCTGACTTAAATAAATCATCTTTTTCCTCAAAGTATTTCTCACCTCCCCACCATATACTATTTTCCTAAATTACTCTGATTAAATAAGTATAACTTGTTATATGTTTTATAAGAATGCTTTAATAGTAAAATTAGGAGATATGGTAGGTAGTGTTAGATGGTGTATTTGTTTCTCAATGCCGTGTAACAAATTACCACAAACTTAGTGACTTTGGAGTGAGCATCCATTTATTAGCTCATGGTTCTGTAGGTCAGAAGTCCAACACAGCATGACTGTGTTCAGGGTCTCTCAAGGATGAGATTAAGACATCAGCTGAATTGAGTTCTTTCCTAGAGGCTCTGGGGGGAAAACAATCTTCTTCCAAGCTCATTGAAGCTCATTCTTCCAAGTTTGTTACTGGCAGAATTAATTTCCATGAGGTTATAGACTGAGGTACCCATTTTCTTGTTTGCTGTTAGCTGTGGACCCCTCTAAGCTCCTAGAGGTTGCCACATTCCTTGAATTGGCTTCCTCTATCATCCAGCAAGCAAAGGTGCCTTGCATTTTCCTTGGTTTCTTTGTCTCTGACAACTAGATTCATATTTAAAGGGCTGCGATTAGGGCAAAACACACACAGATAATCTTGCTTTGTTAAAGTCAAACTGATTTGGGTTCTTAATTTCATCTATAAAAGTCCCTTCATAGCAGTACTTATATTAGAGTTTGATTGTATAGCTGAGAGAAGGTTTGTGTACACCAGAGGCTGAGAATTTGGGGGGCCATCTTAGAATTCTGCCCACCACAGAGATAGCTAGCTTATCAGCCACTCTTAATTCCTTTCTTCTATACCATATCCAATATAGAAGATGGAAAGCTGCATCCTGCTTTTCAGCTTCCGCTCCAAGGAGGGCGACTAATTGGCCAAGGAAGCATTAAGAGGAAGTTCACTGGAAGGCTACTGAGAAACTTTTGCTTTCCTGATAAAATAAACACGTACTCCTGAGGGTTTTCCTTCTTTTATGGAATATAGGCATGATGCTTGGAGCTGCACTGGCAGTCTTGTGACCAAGAGTTGACAAACATGTATACCAAGCCATCTGGGTACAAGCATGTATGCATTTCTGTTGTGGCAATTGATGATGTTCTTGGTTGATAAAACAACACTAAGGTTGGTGGAGAAAATATAAAGAGTCCTTGAGGGAATTGCTGAGGTACTGTTCTAAGCTTAGATCTTTTTACTTCCAGACTTCATGTTAATTTTGAGAGAAAATTCAATGTGTTTAGTGACAAAGTTACTGTTATTTGTGTTCAAAACATTTCTCATTGATATAAGGTAAAAGGGTGAATTAATATTTATGAATGGTAGCTAAGTGCTGGCTATGGTGTTAGATGTCTTGTATTTTATTTAACTAATCTTCATAATAATTCTTTTAAAAAGGAACTTGTATTACTTTTGTCCAGAGCTCTCCTGTTACAGAGATCACAATTGCCAGAATAGGATTTCAAGACAAATCTGTCTAGCTTCAAGTACCCATGTTCAGTTCACTAAATTATACTGCATCTCTTAGAGGTTTAATCCTGTTTCAGAGGATACCTTCTTAATGCTTCATCATAATAAATTTGGTATTTTGTGAGCTTATCCACACAGAGCAATATTATACTCAGAAACCATCTGCTAAAGACTGAATTGTATCTCCCGAAATTTTATGTTGAAGCCCTAATCTCCAATATGATGGTAATTGGAGGTGGGCCTTTGGGAGACAATTAGGTTTTGATGAAGTCATGAGGGCAGAATCCTCATGATAAAATTGGTATCCTTGTAAGAAGAGATACCAGAGAGAGTTCTCTCTCTCTCTCTCTCTCTCTCTCTCTCCCTTCTATACTCCTCCTACTACTGCTGCTGCTGCTGCTTCTCCTTCTTCTACTCCTACTCCTTCTTGTCTCTCTCTCTCTCCCTCCCACCTCTCCACCCCTGCCTTGTGAGGACACAATGAGAAGGTGGCTGCCTGCAAGCCAGGAGGAAAGCTCTCACCAGAACTCAACCATGCTGACACACTGAGCTCAGACTTTCAGCCTCCAGAACTGTGAGAAAATAAGTTTCTGTTGTTTAAGCATCCAGTCTACGGTATTTTGTTATGGCAGACTGAGTAGACTAAGGCAGGTGATATCTACCAGGTCCTGCTTCTCCTAAACAAAGATCCCTAAAGCCCAACCTAAAATTTGGATATGGTAGATGTTGTCCATAGTCTTCAATCCTTGCAGACTTCTTGGCTCTATAGCCAGATGCATTTAAATCTTTTACCAGGTGCAGAAGAAATTGCTAAAGGCAAGAAAACATATTTAGATATCCATCCTCCCTGAAAATATCTAACTAGTAACTTGAGACTAGTATCTCAAGTTAGTCTCTTGGAGAGCTCTCTGCCCATTGTGGGCATTTCAGAAACAGCGTAACTCACTTCTGTAAAATCTTGATCCCTGTCACTTAGACCACTTTATTATTCATATTTCTTATAAGAAAAGACTCCTGGGGTTGTGAAATTGCAATCTGAATCTTGAACTTATAGCTTCTGTCACCCAGGAGATATATGTTCAGAAAACACTCTAGCAGCATGTATTCACATTTTTACTAGCTAGAGCACTGAACTCTAATCCCTCTCTTATCTTTTATACAACAAAGCTGAACTAAACCAGAAGTGAGCCTCAAGAACACTTTTACCTCCATTACATAATGGCCCAGACTGAAGGCAGAAAAAGCCTTTTTCTTTCCACTAAATATGCATATAGTTTTGCCCTTAGTTTCCATTCTAAAATCAGGAAGGGTGCCTGGTGGCTCAGTCAGTTAAGCATCCGACTTGAGCTCAGGTCATGATCTTGCAGTTCGTGAATTTGAGATCTGCATCAGGCTCTGTGCTGACAGCTTGGAGCTTGGAGGCTGGAGCCTGCTTTGGATTCTCTGTCTCCTTCTTTCTATTTCCCTCCTCCACCCGTGCTTTGTCTGTCTGTCTCTCTCAAAAACAAAACAAAAGAAAAAGAAAAAACAAAAAACAAACAAAAACCATAAAATCAGAAAGAAAAAGATGGGAAAGAAGACAAGGGGAACTTCATCTCACGTAGGTCAGAGTGCCCTACTTCTCTCCTGCTTTTAACCCCATCCTGGTCCCATAAAGCATCTTCAGTGGAAGGTACTCTTACCCATCTTCCTCCTTGCCCCCCTCAGCTCCATTTTAAAAAGAAGTGAATAGTGTGAGCTCTTCAGAGAAAATAGAAATAAGTCCCCCCAAAAGAGTGGTTCAATGTGTAATTCCACTTAGTAAAAGCTGTACTTTCCTATAATCTGGCTTCATTGTCTCCTTAGCACTACATTTGGCCGTCTCTTCAAGGAGAATGGAAGTATGGAAGTAAGGAGTAAAGAAAAATTTGAGCTCCCACTTCTGCAATGATTTTCAAAATCTTAAGCCACATAACCCTTTATTCTAATAAAAGCATACCAGGGATCCCATTTATACAAACCTGATAAGTCCAGAGATTTCCTGGTTGAATCAAGGAGTAGGAAACACCCTAGATATTGAAGCACTGTTACAAACAACTGGCTTAGGGTTTAGAAGATGTGGCCAGTATCTCCTGATCCAGGCCCATGCTCCTACAATGAAGATAGAAAACAGGCCATGAAGATGGAGAAAAGACTGGGCTTGTGCTTTGACAGAGTCATGACTATCTTTTGTCTTACTTTGGTAGAGTTGATATGGACCATGTGTAGGGAGAAGTTAAGTCCTGTTGAGCTGGTAGGTGAAACTTTTCCTCTGCATAGCATTTCTTCATTCAGGAGATTCTCTGGCATTCAGACAGCTCTCCTAGCTTGCTTTAGTCATCGGTGAAGTAAAAAAAAGAGAGGTGTGAGATACTCCAAGTAGGTTCCAGTTCCTCCCAGACTATACCCTCCTGTATACTATAAAGAAAATCAAATTCAATGCCCTATTTTAGGATCAAAATTTTTGAAATTCCTACTATGAGCTTCTTAATGTTGCGGAGCTTTCCTGGTACCTGGGTAGAGAGACCAGTGTCATCTTTGCTTAGTCCCCTTCCAGTTTGCTTTTATAGCATCTGAGGATCTGTTGATTTTCTTACTACCAGTTATGTTCCTGCACATGAGTAATTGGAGGCAGAGGTTGACCCCACTGTTGTATAAAAGTAACTGATGACAGTAAACTTTGCCCTTTGTGTTGCTCAGGTATAGAAAGTCTTCTATTTAACACTACATTATAAATTATCCACCTACAACCAGGTTCTGAAATTGTCTTTCCCAACTTCAGTTGAAGTTTGTGGAGTTTGATGTGTGGATTTAGTATGGGATTAATTCTAAAGTCACAAACTTAGACCTTCTTACACATGGCATTCTGTGTATAGCATTTTGTATTCAGATCGACTGAATTAGAATATAAATATGTCTCCAGAGGTAGTGGTTGCAGAAGCGATTCTCAAATACATGTATCAATGACCAACAAGTCACCTCCTTACAAAGCCCTGTTGATATGGACTGTTGTTGCTTTGCCCTTTTGATTATTATTTATTTAACATTGATTTTCATACCACTTTATATTTAATCATTCATGTAAAAAATATAGGTGAAAGGAACTATGTGAAATTAAGCCAAAAATAAATGAATAGGCACACATTTAGAGTTGTGAATTCAAGAATACATAGATTGGAGCTAGTATTTATTTGAACTTCTATCAAAATGGATGACCAAATGCTAAACCAACTCACTAACATGGAACTGAATCTCAATTATATTGCCTGACACAATATATTTTTATTGCATCAACTAAGATATACTAAGAGTATAAAGAACACTGCATTAGAAAGTGAACTCTTGAAAAAACAAACAAACAAACAAACAAACAAACAAACAAACCTTTTTCCAAGGCCATGACTCATAATTCTTAGGAATATAACCTAGCTCTGACCACACACAGCTGTTTTATAATGTTGTCCCTAAACACTGCAACTATTTACTCTAAGCCTGATCCGTATCTCTGTTTAGATAATTGGTACACCAGTTACTTCTTTGTTCATCGTTATCTTTTTTCTGGATACAGTGAAAAGAAGAAACTGCTTGGGCTCCAAATATGTAATCACAAACATGCTTGTCTGTGTATATGCCAAGTATAGGAACCAAAACAGAAAATTAGGACATTAGAGATTACCTGGGTGATGTTTCTTTCTGTTTGAGCTGCTTTAACTTTTTTGGGAATATCAAAGTCCTCAAAACAGAAAGTAAATCCACTAGTAAATTGGAATTTTCAATTTGTACATGGACAAGCTAGTTTTATGTACTAAAGAGATTATAAATTTAGTTAAAATGTTCTATGAAATGCAATAGTCAGTGACAGCATAAGATGAGTAATGGGCAAGGAAAGCATGACTGCCAAGAAGTAACCAAAATAGACAGACAGAAAAGGAAATGTATATTGCAAGGATTTAGGGACCCATGAAGAGAAATCTGCAGAAACTCCATGGGCCATCAAGGTCACAATGACCCAGGACAGAAAGGGAAAGTGGACATGAGATTTAGTCTAGATTTCAAGTCTTCTGTGGCATGAGGGAAAGGAGGAGTGAGAAGGAAGCAAAAAGGACTATGAGGTAATTATATATTTACCCTAGTGGAATAACTGCTAGAAAAGCAAAATGCCAAAAGGGACTACATGTGGGTAGTGAGGCAGCCTAGCATCAGGATTATAGATTAAGTAAGATCTCTGGATCCTATCTTTGTGTCCTTTACTTACCAGAATTTCTTCCACAAGGACTTTCACTGCTGGAACCACCAGTGTTTTTTACCTGTAAAATAGAGGTACAAACTGTACCTTATCTCATAGGGTTATTTGAAGATTAAACATTAGTATATGTAAAGTGCTTCATACAGTACCTGGTCTGTGTAAATGTTCTATATATGTGGATTGACATTCATTAATAATTATTCTAATTCAGTCTCACACCAAATTTTGATATCGATCCTATAACAAAGTATGGCAGTTGTGTGATATGGGACCTTTACCAATAGTCCCAAGTGCAGCATCAGTATTACTGCAGGTTCTGTTTATGTTATTTTGTTCATTCATGCAACAGATATTTACTGACTCCCTGCCCTTGAGGGACTTCTATTCTATTAGGGAATGTTGCAATAAATAAGAAATATATCAATAAACAAGATAACTTTGGGGGATAATGGGCATTGTGAAGAAAAATCAAGTGAAGGAAACAAGGGTGGCTGGGGTGGGGAGACTGTGCCAGATAGTGTGGTCAGGGAAGGCCTTTCTCAGCGGGTAGCACTTGAACACAAATCTGAATGAGAAGGTAGAGACATCACTGGAAGATATTTTGGGAAAACATTTCAGGTAGAGGAAACTGTAGAAATAAAAATTGTAGAGAGGTAAGAAAGAGTTTGGTAAATTTGAATTTCATAAGCTCAGAATCAATACTGGTGTATCTAGACCTCAGAGAACACAGAGGCCTCTGGGATCAGAAGGGGCTGGTAAAGTTGAGAGGGCAGATCACCAAGGCCCTGAAAGCTGTGAATAGAGGTTTGGATGGCTGATATTCAATTGCCTAGTTAACACTGCTTCTTGGTCACCTCAAAAGCAATTCAAACTAGGAATTATCTTTAAGTAAGCCTTCAACAATATTTTGGGGGTAAAAACAGTAATACCATTGTTGTTTTAAAGTATGACCTTCATTATTTTATTTTAGTACTTTTAGCAACCTACTACATTGGAAGGTAGTGAATTTAGGAGCATGACTGGTTTTCTAGAATCCCTGTTGATCTCTCCCCAGGGGCCCAATGCCTCAGCCTCTGAACCTCTGAAACCTGCTGCTGCCTCTGTTGGTTCATCATGCACACAGATCATCTGGGGTTTACATTCAAGTTGCCAACATAGACCTGAGTTAATCCCTCGTGCCAAAAGGATTTTTGTTATTAGCAAGATACCTGAATTCAGTTTCAGACATTCTCCTAACCTCCTCAAAGTGAGATTAACCTATATGTTCTGATCCCAAGAATCCAAATCCAAAAATTCATCCTAAAGGAACACTTACATGCTGTAGTGAAGATGTATAATGATGAAAAAAAGCTTTATTCTGCAGACCAGAAGAGCCCAAATGTGAACTTAAAATGTGAACTTAAAAGTCATTGCATTCACTTTGTATCCAAAGGCCTTGTAATCCACCCTTTAGGAGTCCTTTCTATTGAGATGTAGGAATCAATCTTGGGCCCTCATAAGATATAGTAATAAATACTCTTTCTCATAAAAATTTCTGAATCCAGCTTTAAGTTTTTCACATTGGTTCTCAAGGATTAGGTACTCCTTAACTCTGAGAAGCCTATCTCTAAGCCAAGGACATCATTCCTTCTCATTCAACACAAATGTACTTGATACATACTATGTGACAGATACTATTAGATGTTCAGGTTATAGCAGTTAACAATATTAGCCACAGACCTGGTTTTCTCTGCAGTGAATCACGCAGGGGATTTTCAAAGACCAGGCAAGTTCAGAGTGCTGTGAGAGCACAGAGTAGCATGTCCAACATAGACAGTGTGCATATTCTGGGATCTGTGTGAAGAGTAGGATTTAGCCATATGCAGGGTATTGTTTTGGGAGGGAACTAAAATTGAGGAGACATTGTATAATTTTGTGCTGATGACTATGTAAATATCTTTATAAATTATTTGAGGAATTATGTTTTTTCTTATTTTTTTTTTTAGATGAAGGTTATTTAGATAAAGAGTAAAACAATCTACAAAATGAGAGAATCTCTTCTTCATTTTCTTCTGTAAAGTTACCCTCAGGATCTCAAAGGGCTTGTGGTAGATTTTATTATTGGACCCAATTGTTTACCAGTATCATATCTATGTATTTTTTCCATGTGACATTGTTGTCCTTCACACTAAATGTAGAGAGAACTTACCATCTTGAATTTGTGCTCAACTGGGTCAATGGATGTTGGCAAAAATGCAAACAAAATCTTGAAATGATTGAGCTTGCCTTCTTGCACACTTTTTCTATCACCGTTAGAACTCCCACTGGGTAAATGCTGCCTATTCAGCCTGAGCCCCACATATAGAGCTGAACTGATCCATCCCACAATGAGAAAATAAGTCCAGACAAAATAAAAACTGGAAGCAAAGATGGCCAATTTAGCCAGAGTATATCAGCAACCCCCTAACTGAACCACAAATACCTGAGTAAGAATAAATGATTGCTGTATAAACTAATGAATTTTGAGTGGTTTGTTACACAGCATCATATGGCAATAGCTAACTGATGCAGACAGACCACAACTGCTAAAAAGTTAGCATCAGTGATAGTGTTACACTTCAGTGTTAGGATTCCTGACTTATTCTTTTTTCCATAAGGAACAGCATTTGCTACTTTATGTCCTGGTTTCCTAGTACTTGTGACTAAAGCCACTGTATCCCTGGTGACAATAACTTCTTTTCATTTACCTTTTATGATTACCCTTTGCCTGTATAACACCATGAGTAAATAGGTCATTGATTGAATCTTGTGTACTAATATGACCTCTCTTCCCTATGGATTTGGACCCACCTTCAAGTTCCATTTCTTCCACTGTTTCTAGAAGACATTATTTGAGACCTTGCTCTCAAGGTATGCCCTGGAGGCTGTGCTAGAAACTGGAAATGGATAAGTGACTAAAGTAATCTAGTACATTTATAAACTAGATGTTATGTGCTGAATTGTGTCTCCCCTAAAATCATATGTTGAACTCCTAAGCTTAGAATGTGACTGTATTTGGGGAGAGGGTCTTTAAAGAGTTAATTAAATTTAAATGAGGTAATTAGGGTAGGCCCTAATCTAATATGATTAGTGTACTTGTAAAAAGAAATTAGGACCTAAATATGTACAGGGGGAAAACCATGTGAAAACACAGGGGAAAGCTGACCATCTAAAAGTCAGGGAGAGGGACCTCATTAAAATCAACCCTGCTGACATCTTCATCTCTGACTTCAAGCCTCCAGAACTGTAAGAAATTTTTTTTTGTTTTTTTTATTGTTTAAGCCACCCAGTCTGTGATACCTTTTTTGGCAGCCATCCCAAACCAATACACTAATCAAGGAGGTAAACTAGGAGAGTTAATTACAAAAAAAGTCATACTCAAAAAATTATGAAAACACAGAGGAGGTATTTTGGGGAGTTGGTGAAAAGGAGTAAGAAGAGATATCTTTATGGAAATGATAACATTTTGAATTTTGATTGATGAATAAGATGGCATTAAGTAGAAAAGTGGAAGAACATTTAAGATAGAGTGAAAAACATATGCATACATAGGAAGACATGATACATCATGGTATGTTTAGGTAAATGCAAATTATTTGAGAGTTGGAAATATGAGGAGATTAGCAGAAATGACTACTGCAGACATCTAATACAGATAGTTCATACTTAAAGAGAGCATGCTATCTTCCCCTAGAACATATAAATTACCTACCATATAAAATAATTTTTGTAACAAAAAAAAAAAGATTTCTTCACATTCTATTCCAATTGGACCCCTGGTGTCAAATTGGGTTAGATTTTAAATGTCTTGACAGCTTGATTCCAATATCTAGCTACAAAGCTTTTGGAGGGAGATTGATATTCCTGAATTTGTATCAATGTATTCCTACCACTGCATAATCATTGCACCAAATGTTCTTCCGTTTTATAGGCTATCTAACTAGCTCCCAAAGATAAAGCTCTGAAGTGGTTACACAGAGGCTGTAAAATCAGAAAACCTGGGTACTATTTATGATCAAACTGAACTAGAGTTGTTGGTCTTTCCTTTTTCTTTTTCTTTTCTTCTCCCCCCCCCCCTTCTTTTGAAAGGGCTGAGAATCTGTTGATTGTTTGGGCTTAAACAGATGAGGCTAAGAAGAGTGGCTAAAGCATTGAGCTCATAGAGGAAGGAAGATGAGTGAATTTTTCTTATTGGGCTTTTCTCCAGAAAGAGTCATCTGGCGAGTTGGCAAATACAGAATCAAACAGCCATGTGCCAGATGTGCACGGCTGCTGTTGGGCCATCTGCAGCTTGCTTTTGTGCCATATGCCACTTTTACATTTGGTTGACTGGGGTATCAGAGGCAAAACTCACAGTGCAATTGTTTTTGCATGATTCTTGTAAATTTAATCAGAAAAAAGGAATTGATACCCAGTTAGGCTACGGAGTAAGTCCAGCATAGTGAATGCAAAGATTAATACTGCCAGGATTGCTTAGGGTCTTACTCAAAAGCTAGGAACAACATTAGACTATACTTTAGGAAAATAAATGACAAGGTGGTACTGTGCTCCTGAATCTTTTGTGGCCTTGTCAACTTCAGTCATCTGTGAGGCAAGCTTTTACTTTTTTCTTATTTCTCTTTACTTGTCCTCTAGTTTATGAGCACCAACACTACTACTACTAGGTAAAAACCTAGCCAATGAGTTACTCTTTATTGAAAATGGACTATAGTTGTAGTTTTATATTTCTGAGTTGTTGGGCTACTTGGCACAATACAACATTAGCAAAAAAAAAAAATATTGCTGTGCAATTTGAATTCCATAGGCTATATAATAATGCCACTGATGGGTATAAGAGGAAAATAGATTATGTTATGCTTACATTTCATACCCAGAAAATAATTTCTTGTTTTTCAACCTGATTTTTCCAAGGCTGCCTGCCATTACTGACCATATATAAACATGTTTGCTTTTTGCCAATTTGGAGTCTAGTCGAGGCTGAATTTTGGTCAACACTTTTCTGAATCAATGCCTAGAGTTTTAATTAAGCTAACAAATGACTATACTTCTTAATTGAAGTGGTCATGACACTCTGCTATTTCCTGCAGCTGGTAGTCTTATTTTGGATATAGCGTGTATCTACACTGTAACAGTGTGTAAACCAACAGCATGCCTAAAATCAAAAAGGGTGGCCTGTACTTTTTAAAGATTCTGTGAATAATATAATATAATTATATTAAAATTTACATGGAATAAGTAAAATAAGTAAACCTAGGAGGCCTTAAAGGTATATAAGTAGTTGGCATAAGGGAAAGAACTTTAGAGGAAGTAGCATGGAAAACGTATTCAGATCTATATTATTTAATTAGAGTTATTTTAATGTTTTAGTTCTATTTTAGGAATTTTTTCCTCTGAGTGTTTTAATAAATACTCTTGGTGACTTAAACTTTGTGAAATGGTTGCAATTTGAATGTTCAGCATATTCATATCTGTCTAAATTGCCAATGATGTTAAATTATATTTTGAACTTTAAAAAATGACCACAAAAAGGACATCTTAGATATTTTTTTCATTTAAAATTTGAGTTGAGAGCTATTCTATGACATCCAGATGGACTGGCTCTGTAAGCAAAATTGGGGGTTTATAGATCATGATCCTAACCTAGGATGGTGAAGGGATTCTCAATGAGTGGCTAAGTTCATATTCTTCACCTGAAAAATTAGTACACTGGAGTAATTCTCACCTAAGGTCCAATTTAGCTCTTAGAGGTTATGATTATCATTCGTAGTATTTGGTTTTCCATCCCCTGGCTATCTTCACTAACACAGAAAATTAAGACCAGATTATATGTAAAGGTCAGCATCATCCATGGAGAATTGATGGGAAATATGAGAGAACATTATTGTGGTTTGAATATATTCCAGAAAGTGTGCTAGATGCTCTTCACATATTATTTCTATAATCCCCTCAGCATACATATTAGAGTTAGTTTTTAGATTCAACCACATGAAATTGCCCTCTTTCTAGGTCAAAAACTGTCAAATATAAGCCATTTTATAAGGGTTATCCTAAATGTTAATCTCTCTATTTTTTAGATCAAAACACGAGGCCTAGAGAAGGTAAATAACTTGGCCAGTTTCTCAGTTATTAAGTGGCAAAAAAAAACCTGGTGCTCAGCCTAGTTTACACTTCTAAAAACTATATAAAAGACTGCTTCTATAAACTAGATAAACTTTGTTTATTATTAGATATTTCTACTTGCATGTAAATAATACCCTAAAACCTTTTCATCTTGTTTAATTGAAACTTTATACCCCTCGAACAGCAACTTCCTAGTTTCTTAAAAATGTTTTTTTTGTTGTTTGTGCAGACTTAGTTTGACTTATCTATGATTAGCAGATGTTGAGTACAGTTTCACAGGGTAAGCAAAGCAGGCAGGCTCTAACCAGCTAAAAATATGTTTGTTTGGGTTATATTTAAAGCCATTGCATGTGTAAGAATTTAAGTTTGGCGGGCTTTGGCATAAAAATCCTAGCCTGCTGTGAAGAAGTAAACAACATAATAGCCAGTATATATAGGGGCCATCATTGGTCCATTTATATAACAGTGTGCTATCCGGGTGTACCTGTAAGGAAAGGAAACATGGAAGCACACCCGCTGATGCAATAACAATTACCCTTCAATGATCACTGTGCTGCCACGGGAAAAGGAAAGGGACACCCCTCCAAAGTCATCAGCAGTCCCTTTAGTAGCTGCATGTCTCTTCTCCTATGATCCTGTGAGGTGAGGTCTATGCCCTTATTTATTTAGTACCAGGTATGTGCCATGCTCATTGCTGGGTGAATTACATAACTAAGACTGTTCTTGGCACATAACAGGTACTCAACAAATCTTTTTTGAGTAAATAAATCATTTCTAATATTCACAACAATATTAGAAGGTACATATGGTTATACTTTGGTCACAGAATAGGGGCCCACTTTGCCATATCAGTTATTTTTGGTGGGCATTTGAGATACGATAGCTGTATTTTAACAGTTCTTTGTCAGAAGTTAAGGTATAGCGTATAGAATAGAAAAAGTAGAACCTTTCTAGCGAGAAAAAATAGGTGGTGGGGCACATTTGTCCATTAAAAATATAATTTGAGGGATGCCTGGGTGACTCAGTTGGTTAAGCATCTGACTTCAGCTAAGGTCATGATCTCTCATGAGTTTGGGCCCCACATTGGCTCTGTGCTGACAGATAGGAGCCTGGAGCCTGCTTCCGATTCTGTGTCTCCCTCTCTGCCCATCCCCCACTTGTGCTCTGTCTCTCTCTGTCTCTCTGTCTCTCTCAAAAATAAATAAGCGTTATATATATAATATACAATACATATATTATATATTATATATATATATATATATATATATATATATATAATTTGAAAAGATTTTAGGGTATTATTTACATGAAAATAGAAATAGCTAATAAAAAACCACTTTATCTAGTTTATAGAAGCCATTTATAATATTCAAAAGTATTCAAAATATTCAAAAATATACTTGGTTTAAATCCTAGGATGGCTTCTTTGGTGCCTCCCTACTGCAGACAGGTGAGCTCTGACACAGAAGCATGTGATGGGAAGGTGATATATGTTTAAGTTGATGGCAATAAGAAGAAAGAAGAAGACTGAGATATCCATACACAATCAGCTCATAAAAGCTGACTATTAATATGCTCCAAACATAGCTTTGTATCTCTGTTCTCACTTCCACCCATTATTCAAGAAGACAACACTGTGTTGGGGGAAAGTCATGAATTTTGGAGTGAGACTTGAATTTGAATTCTGGTTTGTTACACAGTAGGCAAGTACCCTATTGTATCTTCAGTATTAGAATCTGGAAAATGGAACCAATGAGATACATCACATAGTGTAGTTTTGAGAATAAAATAAAATGCAATACCTCTAGAACATCTAGCAGAGGATTTGGTCCATATTTAAATGTTCATCAAATATTTTATGGACCTAATTTTTGAGCCTACATTTTCTATATCAAGGCTTTCCTTGTTGCTCATTTTACTATGATTTTGCCAGTATATAAATGTTCAGAGTGGAAGTCATTGAATACAGTGATTTGTTTCTTCCTAGCCTTCTTCCCTTTTCCCAGGCATGGTCCTAGAAATGGGTTTAGTTTGACAATTTCCTCAGAGGCCATAATGTCCAGCTAAAGATGAATTGGGATGCTGAGTATTCTTTTTATTGCAAAATACAATAGAAGCTGGAATGCAAGAATGAATGAATGAATGAATACAACACAACTGGTGTGGAATTAGAGAGGTCCATGTGACATAATAGGTTGTGCTGGGGATGAGTGAGGAGTTGGGCCAAAATGAGGTGCTTCTTCCCAGTGAAAGTATACTCCCTATGAGAAGGTGTGATGAAGTAGAACCTATGGCTCTGTGAGAATATTTGCCATATATCCTTATCCTCTGTTAGAAAGTATTTGTAATATGAGTCATATTAATATTTATTTATTCATTTAGAAAAATGTTTTGCTCTCTGTTTTTATATTTCTGGATGCTACATTTATTTTTTCTCTTTGAAAATTCTAATGACCATCTGCAGTACTGGGAACTAGAGAAGTTATTATGACAGCTATGTTTCAGATTTGGTTCAGATTACTGGTAAATTGCATGCATTAGCTTTTAAAAATGTGGGGCAGATTCTAAACACCTATATACTAGCTTTTAAAACAAAATGTGTCCCTCTTAAATGCTGGAAAGTTCTCAAAAAAGAAAAGAACATAAAATCTGTTCAGCATGTTTCTTTGAGAATATTTTTCAGCACGTAAAATCTTAACTTCACTTAATTAACTTTGGTTGAAACAGAATTGTGTTTTTTTTCTCCAGTAGTTGTCTTTCTTCATCCTTTACCATTCTATAGCCATTAATACTAATGGCCAACACATTCTTCTGGAGATGTTTTTCTTCCTTAACCTGGGTTTCCTATCCTACAATGTCTGTTTTTATATTCTTTCCTTTTTTTTCCTGTTTTCTTTGTTCCTTTTTTATTCTGCAAAAATGTACCTTTCTGTCCTTAATTCTATTCTCTTCTTCTATATTCTCTGTTCTTTCGTGACCTCACATATTCCCATGACTTCAATGTACGTGATTTTCAAATATCACTCTCAAGTAACAACTGTGTCTTCAAGTTCTTTAACATTTCCAACTCTTTGATCAACAACATCCCAGAAATTCTCAGTCGCTTAAGCATCCGACTCTTAGATTCAACTCAGATCATGGTCTCGCAGTTTCGTGAGTTGGAGCCCCGCATCAGGCTCTGCGCTGGCAGTGCGGAGGCTGCTTGGGATTCTCTCTCTCTCCCTCTCTCTCTCTCTGCCCTTCCCTTACTCATGCTGTCTCTGTCTCTCTCAAGATAAATAAGTAAACTTAATAAAAAAAAGTAAAACTAAAAGTCTCAGATCTACATTTGATTCCTTCTATTCCCACTCTATTTTTGGTAATTCAGTTATCAGATTCTTTGAAATTTTTAATCTCTTCTTCCTTTTCATTATAACCATTATACCATATTTCATCAATTCTAACATACATATTTGTTAAAATGTTAACATCTCTGAAACTGGAATATGTTCTACAATCAGTGATGTATTAGGATTGTGTCATAGTTTAATTAGAGTGCTTTCTGTTATTTCATTTTAGTAAATAAACTAATGATGCATCTTACAACTCATGGTATCTTAGATTTGATGTTCCACTTTATGTAAACTCCCAATTGCCACAGTCTTTGATTTTGGTAATTGACTTCTCAAACTCCAGTTATTCCTCTTATCATTACCAGGATATATTTCTTAAAGTATAATTCTGATCAATCAATGTCTTGGTCAAGAACTTTTGTTTATCCCCACTGGTAATTATATAAATCCAAATTCTGTGTCTTGGCATTCAAGGCCCTCTATAGCTTTAACTCTCACAGCTCTCCTAAAAATTTCTCACTCCATTTACAAACTGGTATAACTGCCAAACACACCCTGTAATTTCTTACCTCTATTCCTTTGTTGAAAGCAGTGTTCTGCCTCAAATCCTACATCCTTCATTCCATCTGTTGATAATCTACCTGTGAATAAAGGAATTTTAAATGTCACTGACTCAATGAAGCCTTACTTCATTGCATTGATGTGCTTAGCCTCTATGGCTGCTCTCTCACTACATGAAAAGTAATATTATTCCCAACTAATAGAAGAGAAAGTCAAGAAGTTAATCAGAGAGTTGTCACTCAAGGGCCAGGGTATGTGACAAAGTTAAAATTTGAACCTAGATCTGGTTTACTTAAAATGATATACTCTTTAATCATACATGAAATATAAGGAAAGAGCTGTAGAAAACAAATTAGAAGAGACGTTCAAACCTCAGCTTTTTTTTTTTTTTTTTTTTTGCTGTAGAAGTAGAAGCCTAGCAGTAACTTCATTTAAACTTCATATCTACTTGTGATGAAATAACCTAAGATATTCTATTTTCAACTGGGTGATTTATCATGTATTATGAGGGGAAATTAGAACCCCCAAATTTAATGTATTTTATATATCTGGACATAGCACCATAGTAATCAATATAGTATAGAATATAGTATATATAGTACATTCAACAATGTACCTATCAGGTACCTATCATTGTATGTTGACACACAATATTAACCATCACAATCTCTATATGGAAATGTGCCATCATTTAAAAATCCTGAGAGAGGATGCCTCAGAACAATTTTCTCTGTCCTATGCTGAAAGTCCCTCTAATGCTCAACTTCACAATGATGTGTGGAGAGAGGAAGTCAATGAGCATCATTAAGGACCAGCTGAGCACTCTTCTCAAACATCCAAATCCAAAGTCCAGCTCTATCTCCTTAAAGAATCTTCTTGATAAAATCTCCCATTGTAAACCAAGTGACTTACATAAAATCCATCACTCACATATAGAATCACCACCATCTCCAATATAAAGGCTCAGCTTTCACTTAAAAAAAAATTGAAGTATAATTTATGTGAAAAACATCCATTATAAGTATTCCATGAATTTCAACAAATATGAACATTACCACAATATAGAAGATTTTCATCACCTTAAAAGGTTTTGTTATGCCCCCCTCCTGGAAATCCCCACTCCCATCCTGACCCCAGACAACAGCAAACCTAATTTCTGTCACTATAGATGAATTTTTCCTATAGTCAGACTTTCATATAAATGGAATCATATAATATTATCTTATACCTGGATTTTTTGCTCAACATACTTTTTTTTTTTTAGGATTCAGTTATGTTTTGCATGGTAATCAGTAGCTAGTTTCTTTTTCTTGCTGAGAACATCTATTGTAGTTATATACCACATTATGCTTACTCATTCACCTATTGATGGACATTTAGGTTATTCCAATATTTTGGTTATTATTAATAAAGCTGTACAAATATTCTTGAACAAGCATTTGTCTGGGCATATATTTTCATTTCTCTTGGGCAAATATCTAGGGATGGAAATTTTCTATTTTATGGTATGTTTAACTTTATGAGAAACTGCCCAGATCTTTTCTAAAGTGGCTGTATCATTTTACATTTTTAGTAACAATATATGAATTTCAGTTAATCCACATCTTCCCCCAAAATTGGTAGTGTCAGTCTTTTTAATTTTAGCCATCCTGGTGGGTATGTATTGGATTTCAATGTAGCTTTAATTTGCATTTCCCTGATGATTAATGAGGTTACTGTGCTTACTGGGCATTCACTTATCTTCAATTAGGTTGTTTTCTTATTAAGTTGCATAAAAAAAGAAAAAAGAAAAAAGAAAAGAAAAAGAAAAACACTTAGTTCCTTTATTCACAACGCTTCTATACCAGATATGTGGATATTTTTCCACATTGACAAATCCTCTGACACCAAATGGGTGTACTAACAATTCAGTCCAATTCTGACACTAACCAGTTTGTGCAGACTCTATGGATTAAGGGCTCAATCCCATAAGACTGCCTCCCACTTCAGATGCCAATTGCAAGAAGTGGGTTCCCAGGTTACCCACAGCTATTGTCTAACTTGGCTGCAAATTTAAAGTTCCCATGACTCCCTCCTTAGGTTTGATAATTGGCTAGAGTGTTTCACCCACTCTATGGACCCAGGGAAATAGTTTACTTACTGTTGCTGATTTATTACAAAGGATGCTTTAAAAGATACACCTGAACAGCCATATAAAGAGATGCTTAGGGCAAGGTCTACACATGCCCTGAATGCAGGAGCTTCTGCTTCTGTGGAGTTGGGGTATTTGGCACATAGATATGTTCACCAACTCAGAAGCTCTTTGAACTCTGCACTTTTGGAATATTTACAAAGCCTTCATCACAAAGACATGATCAATTATTAACTCAGCTGTCATCCCCTTTCCTCCCTCCAGGGAATGGAATGTAGAGCTGAAAGTTCCAAGCTTCTTGTCATGACGTGACCTTTAGTGATCAGCCCTGATCCACTAGTCCCTTAAGAGTCACCTTATTAGAACAAAAGATGCACCTATAACCCAGGAAATTCCAAGGAATTTCGGAGCTCTGTGTCAGGAACTGTGGTCAAAAACCAAATATTAGCAGGAACTTGGAGCAGAGACCAATATATATATTTCTTATTAGTTGACAAGTTGTTATTGATATATATTATGGGTATATACCTTTATATATATTTGTGTGTATATGAGTCCATGGATGTGTGGGAGTTTAAACTGGCCAATCTTCACTATAATATACACTTGAAATTATACTGTATGTTAACTAACTGGAATTTAAATAATGACCTAAAAAGCATTAAGTTGGCCAGTCTGTGGCTAACATTTTTATTTTCTTAACAATGTTTTTTGAAAAGCCCAAGATTTAATTTTGATGAAGTCAAATTACTGATTTTTGTTTTGTGAGCTAAGAAATATTTGCCTAACCCAAGGCCACAGATATTTTCTCCTCTCTTTCTTCTAGAATTTTTAAAAGCTTAGTTTGTATGTTTACAGCTATTTTAGTTAATTTTCATGTGTATTGTTACGTAAAGGTTGAGGTTCCTATCTTTCTATTTGGTTATATGATTTTCCATTACTGTGTGTTAAAAAGTATCCAGTCCCCATTAAATTACCTTGGCCCCCTTTATTCAAAATCATTGGTGTTATATTAATGAATGTATTTCTGTATTCTGTTACATTATTCTATATATTTATTCTTATGCCACTACCACATTGTCTTAATTATTCTACTTTTATAGGTAAGTCTTCAACTTTGAACTTAAGT
Source organism: Panthera leo (assembly GCF_018350215.1). Taxonomy (NCBI): domain Eukaryota; kingdom Metazoa; phylum Chordata; class Mammalia; order Carnivora; family Felidae; genus Panthera; species Panthera leo. The sequence continues at coordinate 90,702,006 of NC_056683.1, forward strand.
TATATAACCCATTAATATTTCTTTGTGCATAGACCTGCCACCTCCAGCCCATCCCCTTCTTCATTACCAAAGTTAACTTTGGACAGGACACTCCACTGTTTGGCTTTTAAAGGTCCTTTCTTTTCAATGCAAATTTTAGAATCAGGTTGCCAAGTTCTACTTCTGAGATTTTAATTTGATTTTATGTTGAATATATAGACCAATTTGGGTAGAAACTACATCTTAACAATATTATGTCTTGATCCATGAATATGACACAACTTTCTATCAATTTAGATCATTAATTTCTCTCAGCAATATGTTGCAGTTTATATGTACAGATCTGGCACGTATGTTATTAAATTTATCCCTGATTATTTCATGTTAGAGTACAATTAAAGTGGTAGTAATCACAATTTCAAGTTCTAATTTTTCATAGTCAGAGTACAAATGCAATTGATTTTTTTTTATAGTCAGCTTGTATCCTTTGGACTTGCTAATTTGCTTACAAATGGTAATAGTTTTTTTTTAAATATATGAAATTTATTGTCAAATTGGTTTCCATACAACACCCACTGCTCATCCCAAAAGATTCCCTCTTCAATACCCATCACCCACCTCCCCTCTCTCCCACCCCCCATCAACCTTCAGTTTGTTCTCAGTTTTTAAGAGTCTCTTTTGCTTTGGCTTTCTCCCACTCTAACCTCTTTTTTTTTTCTTTTTTCTTTTTCTTTTTTCCTTCCCCTCCCCCATGGGTTTCTGTTAAGTTTCTCAGGATCCACGTAAGAGTGAAAACATATGGTATCTGTCTTTCTCTGTATGGCTTATTTCACTTAGCATAACACTCTCTAGTTCCAAACACGGGAAGAGCCAGGAGGGTAATAGTTTTTTTTTTTATCCTTAGGATTTTCAGTGTACATGATCATGATTATGTTGTCTTAGAGTAAGGACAGTTTTTCACATCTTCCTGTGTGGAGAATAAGGTTGGGAATTCCCTGAGCCTGCACTGATGGGTTAACAAGGCATAAAGAATTAGAAAACTATAGGATGTACCCAAACATATACAAATGTATACGTGCATTTGTGCACGTCCATCACCATGTTTGTAAGCCTTCTGATCCTAATAAAAACGGAGCAAGGACCCTTAATAGGGGTTCTTGTCTTCCCCCGGACATCAGCTTCTCTCGAATTTTAATGCTGTGTCCCGCTTTCTTGCTGGACAAGAAAGAATTCCAGACCCAGAGTTTATGACATTTCTGTGTTCTCTCCATGCCTTTTTGTTCTTTTCCTTTTTTTCTTGCACTGGCTACAACTTCCTTTGCATGGTGGAAAAGAATGGCTGTGAACCAATTTTCTGTTTTTTCCTCCAATCTTAGGGAAAAAGTATTTTATCATTGAAGATGTCAAATGTAAGTATTTTGTGCATACCATTTATTAGATTGAAGAAATTTCTGTTACTAATTTATAAGTGAATGCCAAATTTTGTTAACTGCATTCTTTCACATCTATTAAGATAATCATGTGGTTTTCTTCCTTTGTCTGTTAATATGTTGAATTACATTTGGCTGATTTTCAAATCTTGAACCAACTGTTGATTCCTGAGAAAAAAAAAGTAGATGGTCATGGTGTAAAAATCTTTTTTAGAGATTATTGGATTTGACTTGGTAATATTTTGTTGAGGGTTTTTGTGTCTATATTCATAAGAGATTCTTGTAATGTCTGTGTCTTATTTTGGTATCAAGGCAATGCTAGTTTTATAAAAAGAAGTGGGGAAGTGTCCATACTTCTACTTCCTGAAGGAGTTTATGTAGTTTTTGTATTATTTCTTCCTGAAATGATTGATGGAACTCACTATTGAAGATATTGGGGCCTGGAGTTTTCTTTATTGTATTATAAATTGAAATGCTTTAATACCTTCAGGACATCTCAGATTTTCTATTTTTCTCTTGAATTACTTTAGATAATTTTTTGTCTTTCAAGTAGTTTGTCTACTTGATCGGAATTGCTGAATATATTGACATAAACATACTCCTGATATTTGTTTATTATTCTTTGATTACTTCTAGGACCTATAGTCATAGTCCCTTTTTTATGCTTGATATAGATAACTTTGTGCTGTCTCTGTCTCTCTCTAGATGTTTCTCAGTATGTCTTAATATGCCTAGAGTTGATTAATGTTATCTTTTTTTTTAAAAAAACAGCTTTTGGTTTTATGATTTTCCCTTTTATTATTTTTATTTCACTGAATACAAGATTTAAAATATAGAAGATACAATATGATACAGACAGGATTGTAATGGTAGAAGGAGATTTTAATTTATTTCTCAAAAAAATTATAAAGGTTGAAAGTAAGGAGACACATAGAACTAAATATTAATTATAAAGTTATAATATTAATATGTTACAATTTGGTTGGGCATAAATAAATATCAAACTCTTTAAAGAAAACAGCATATACCTTCTTTTAATGTGCTCATTAGAAAAATGGTTATGGGGGCACCTGGGTGGCTCAGTCGGTTAAGCGGCCGACTTCGGCTCAGGTCATGATCTCATGGTCTGTGAGTTTGAGCCCCGCGTTGGGCTCTGTGCTGACAGCTCAGAGCCTGGAGCCCATTTCAGATTCTGTGTCTCCCTCTCTCTGACCCTCCCCCATTCATGCTCTGTCTCTCTCTGTCTCAAAAATAAATTAACGTTAAAAAAATTTTTAAAAACTGGTTATGTATCATGCACATCAAAAATTAAACAAATTTTTAAAAGTAAAAGGAACAAAGGCAATATTTTCTGCTCAAAGGTAATTAAAACTAGAAAGTAAAAATCCTGTCACCTGAAAATTAATTGACAAAATTAATTGAAAATTAATTTAAAAGTTTCATTAAAAAAATCTTGTGATTGAAGGAACTCCCAACCAAAAATTCAGAATATCTAGAAACTAATAATTATACCTCTACCTAACAGAACCAATTGTATCCAGCTAAAATAGTACTCAGAAAAAAATACATATACTTAAGAACCTGTATAAATAAACCAGTAAGGATAAAAATAGACACCTCAGTTATAAAAACAAAGAAAAATTGGTTAAATGAGAGTAGAAGAAAGGAATTGACAAGAAAAAAAAAAAAGACTGAAGACTAAAAATTGGTTAATGTTTAGTAAAACAACATCAGTAACATTAATAAGAAGACAATAAAAGAGTCCCCTAGCTGATAGCACAGAGGCCAAAGGATGTCTGGAGTTACTATAAAAGACATGAACCGGGGTGCCTGGGTGGCTCAGTCGGTTGAGCTTCTGACTTCAGCTCAGGTCATGGTATTGCAGTTCATGAGTTCAAGCCCCACGTCGGGCTCTGTGCTAACAAACAGCTCCTCTGAGCCTGCTTCAGATTCTGTATCTCCCTCTCCCCCTCCCCTGCTCATGTTCTGCCTCTCTCTGTCTCTCAAAAATAAATAAATGTTAAAAAAAAACAAAAACAAAAATGACGTGAACCAGCAGGAGTTCATCAGCACTCTGGAAGTCTACCTCAGAAAGTCTGGGAAGCTGAAAGTTTCTAATGGTTGGACACTGTCAAGCTAGCCAAACTTAAAGAGCTTGCTACCATTGACAAGAACTGGTTCTACACATCACAGCACCTGTACCTCCCAGGCACCCCTGGGGTCACCTCCAGGACCAGGACCTGTGGGGACCATTGGAGAAGTGGGGTCATGCCCAGCCACTTCAGCAGAGGCTCCAAGAACATGGCCCACAGGGTCCTGCAAGCCCTAGTGGGGCTGAAAATCATGGAAAAGGACCAATATGGGGGCCACAAAGTGATACCTCAGGGACAGAATCGCGAGACAACAAGAAGCAGTAGAACAAATGCTGGGTTAATAAAGTGTCTCATTTGTAATACTGAAAAATAACAAAAAAAGATAATAAAAGAGATAACATTTTAGCTAACCCAATCAATAAATGACAATAAAGAAATAACCAGACCTTTGGGGGAAATTAGAATCATAAGAGACTATAATGAATATGAGACTCTGTATAAAAATATAAATGGAAGAAAATATGAATATAATTTAAGAGCATAAATTATTAAAAATGATATTGGAAAGATAGAAATTCTAAAAAAACCAATTACCATAGTAGAAAGAAAGTTATTGGAGAACATTATGACAAAATGTATCAGTACAAAATATATCACATGAGAATTCTATTGGGTCATTAAGTAAAGATACTTTTTTTTTTTTTAGTTAGTTAATTTATTTATTTAGAGAGCCCACACATGAGCAAGGGAGGGGCAGAAAAAGAGGGAGTAGAGAATCCCAAACAGACCCTATGCTGTTAGCACAGAGCCCAATGCAGGGCTTGAACTCACAAACCATGAGATCATGATGTAGGCCGAAATCCAGAGTCAGTTCCTTAACTGACTGAGCCACCCAGGCACCACTAAGTGAAGATACTTTTAATGCTGCAAACTCTTCCTCATCCTGGAAGTAAGAGTTGTGATTGAATGTTCAATCACAAAGCAAGTTTTCTCTTGTTTCCTTTTATCCTCTGAAATTTGCTTAGTGGACCTGTTTTTGTTTTTGTTTTTGTTTTCTTTTTCTTTTCCTTTCTTTTCTTTTGTTTTTTAATCTCTGTCCAAGGAGTAGTCCCATAACTTTCTTGGTCACACTGAAATAGGAAATCATTGCATTAATTAATTAGCAGTCAGAATGTCCACTTTTAAGTAGAATCAATGTTCTGATTTTCTCATATTCCTCTCTCCTTAAAGAAAGGACTTAATGATGACAGAAACAGGTAGGCAATGATGAGGAGGCCAGTGTCTTTCCATGGTAGCTGGTTTTAGGCCACTTTTGCAAGTTCTTGTTGAGTGTTCTGTCTTGACTTTGGTAGTTCCTATCTCTCACCTTAGGGTCTTGACCAAAATTTCCATTATTAACATTGTGACAGAAGAATGACTCAATAAAATTCATTAAATGAATAATTCCAGTGAGAGAAATCATAAGATTATTTGTGAAGACGTTAAAAATACCGTCGATAAAATTCAGTATCTATTTAAATATTTCTAATAAAGTAGGATTAGATAGATAATTTCTTACCTATTAAAATATATTTATCTCAACCCTCAAACTAGTGAAATAATTAATTACTCTATTAGTAGGGTGGCGTCCGCTATCACCACTAGCACTTAACATAGTCTGGAAGTATCAGTCTCGACAATTAGAAGAGAGAAAAAAAATGAGAGATAGAAAACTGGAAAGCGAAAGGTAAAATTATTTTTCTCGACAAACGATGTAATCTCATACCTGAAAAATTCAAATAATCAAATCTAAGAATATCAGTAATGTTGCCAAGTGTTGTTCTGTAGAAAAATAATAACCAAAACCAATGGTCCTCTTATGTAGTTACATAAAAACCAATTTGAGGGGCGCCTGGGTGGCTTGGTCGGTTAAACGTCCGACTTCGGCTCACGTCATGATCTCGCGGTCCGTGAGTTCGAGCCCCGTGTCGGGCTCTGTGCTGACACCTCAGAGCCTGCAGCCCGTTTCAGATTCTGTGTCTCCCTCTCTCTCTGCCCCTCCCTGTTCATGCTCTGTCTCTCTCTGTCTCAAAAATAAATAAACGTTAAAAAAAAATTTAAAAAAATTTAAAACCAATTTGAAAATATAACTGAGAGAAAAAGATGAAATAACAGAAAAAATATAATATTTAGAAACAGACTTTTAAGAATTATGGAATTTTTCATATTTTAAGAAATATGAAAAATATTTACAAAGAAAGTTCTAATGCACTAGCTAATAAGATACCCAAAGGTATAACTGAAAAAAAAGAAAAAGCATTTTCTGTTCTTGAATGGGAAGACATAATATCATGAAAACATGATTTTCTCTAAATTAATCTGAAAATATAATTCAATCTCAATAAAAATACTAACAAGTATTTTTTAGAACTAAATAATGTGATTCTAAGTTTTATGTGGAAAAAGAGAGTAATGATAAATTGGTTATGCTACAGATTTTGGACCAGTATAAATACTACAGAATTTAAAACAGCAACTGCTTAGATAGGCAAAAAGATCAGTGGAACTAAATAGAGAGTCCAGAGATAAAATTTATTAATAAAGGATTTTGGCATATGAAAATCATATTATATTCTAATGGTCAACAGGTGAATTATTCAGCAAATAAGAATGGAACAGCTAAGTGGGTACTAAAAAAATTCAAGGAATTAAATACAAAAAGTGAAAGCATAAATATACTAGAAGAAATCATGAAAGATTTAAAAACAATTTTTTTGGAGAGAGAAGTTTTTCTAGAGATAATATAAAACACTTAAGCTATAAAACAAAAGATGTAGAAACTTACATAAAAATAAAAGAATTATGAGAAGATAAAATGGGGGAAAATAAATACAATTGATAAAGGATGGGTGCTCTGATTATTTACAGTTTTCCCAAAAATAAATTTCAGAAAAAGACTAATGTGAGATGAGACCATGAAGAAATAGTATATAGAAGGAAAAATACAAATTACTCTTAAATATATAAAAAGTCTATACTTCACACACAATGAAAGATAAGAAAATTGAAACTATAAGGACAAAATGTTCATGTGTAAGACTGGCAGAGATACTTAAAAGTTGATACACTGTTAGTGAAGGTGCACAGAAATAAACACCATAGTTATTGGTGGAAATGTAAATTGGTACAGTTCTGTGGAGGGCGGTTTATAATAGCTATCAAAATAAAAAAATACACATAGACTTTTACCACCAATATTGCTTCTAGAAATTCATCCTAAAGAGCTACCCAGAGATGCAAAATAATCTACACATAAGGGTATTTATTTCAGCAAAAAGGGTAGAAATAAGCTAATTTTCCAATAATAAGGCACTACTTCATTTAATTATGGTATATTCACATAGTCATTAAAAAGGATGAAGAAGTTTTATGTGTACAGAATGATCTCTAGAAGTTACTGTTATATAATGTAATCATTTACTATTTTGACAAAATAGAAACCTATTGGACATTGCAAATAATGCCATGTTATTCATGGTGAATGGGAGATGACTTTTCTTTGTATGACATTTTGTATATTTTGAATTTTATTGCACTGGAATTTTGCAATATGTAATTAATTGTATCTATTAAAAGAGTATTTAACTTAAATATATTAAAAAAAGAACCCTGATGATGATGATGATGATGATGATAGCCACCATATACTGAATTCCTCAGATACGGGCTTTTATGTGTTATCTTAAATGTTTACAATGACTATTTAACACTCATTATATAATCCCCATTTTGAAGATAAGGAAACTGAGGCTCAGAGAAGCTAATGAATGTGCCCAATATTACAGAATTAATAACCCACTTACCATCTGGAAATCAGGTCTGTCCAACTTCAAAGCCTGTGATATCCAAGGTTTGGCCAAGTTCAAATGAGCATCACATTTAACTAAGTTTAAATAGATGTTAACCATTTCTACACCTCATTAAGCCACATAGCACAACTTTTTCTTTTTAAGTGCCAAGTTTGATATAAATTAGCTAACTTTATTGCTATAGTTTGTGATTTTATGTACACGAAATCTTGTTCTTTTGAAAGATCCAATTAAGATTACATAAAGGTTTACAACAGTCCTGTTGTGTAAACGGTTCAACATTCCAACAACAAACTAGATAAACATTTTGCCAATCACTAATTAAAAAGCTGGCTCTAAGTACAATAACCTGGAGTCAGTTTGCATTCACATTTCTATTAAAGGCTAATGAATACACAGCTAAACTAATTTAGTCAAATTGTTCCTTCATTGTGTTCAAAGTTAAAACTAACAATTCAGCTTCAGCCCTGAGTCTTTTAAATTATTTTTTCCTCCCCTATTGAGTAAAAGTCTAATTAAAAGCTTTTAGTCTTTCACATTGTGCAGGCTGCTAAGTGATATTGTTTAGTCTGCAGGGATTCAATTATTACTTGGCTTTAAAATATACATTTCTACAAGGATTTTTTTAACCAACTTTGCCTGGAAGGTTTTGTGTTCTGAAATTTAATTTGATAACAAGATTACTAAATTGTGAAACAAATAAAAATTATCTTTGGTGTGAGATTTTATGTATATTTGTATTTGGTGTGCAATTTTAACTCAGCCCTAAGACTTAAGGACTTACTCTAAGTTTCAAGTCAGGTGGTGTGGAGATATGAAAGGCATCCAAAATGCTGTATAGTAGGTGTGAGTTTAACTCTGCATATTCATACACAGGACTGCTTATATAATTTGCAGGGCCTGGTACAAAATGACAAATGCGGGATCTCTTTTACAAAAACTAAGAATTTCAATATGGCAACAGCAGAGTGTTAAACCCAGCACATGGTTTTCTGCTGACAGAAACAGGTAACAATGAGGAGGAGGCCATTCATCCCTTTCTTTTTTTTTATTTTTTTTTTATTTTTTTTTTTTTAAATTTTTTTTTCAACGTTTTTAATTTATTTTTGGGACAGAGAGAGACAGAGCATGAACGGGGGAGGGGCAGAGAGAGAGGGAGACACAGAATCGGAAACAGGCTCCAGGCTCCGAGCCATCAGCCCAGAGCCTGACGCGGGGCTCGAACAAACGGACCGCGAGATCGTGACCTGGCTGAAGTCGGACGCTTAACCGACTGCGCCACCCAGGCGCCCCATCATCCCTTTCTGACCATGAGTCCTTGTCCAGCTGCCCAAGCTGCATGCTTATGAAGCCAGCCCTGCTCACAAGTATAGAGTGTGAAAATCTCACATTATGTTGTTATTACTTTTTAAATTAAAAAGACTCTTCAAATCCCTTTCTACTAGGCTGATGGACATGTACACATTTTTAAGCTTCGTAGCTTAGAGATCTGAGGTCTTTCAAACAGTGAAGGCTCCTGGTCTTTGCCCTGATTGCAACTGAAATGCTCCAAGTTTAAGGCTAGTATTTTGCTTCTGTTGCTGAAGATACCTGGCTGGCCTGAAACTTGGTGCCTAGCATTCAGCTTTTCTAGCTACACAAAATTTATAATCCAAAACAATGCATTTGGAGAGTAAATAAGGTCCATACTGACCTAAATGGCCTGTAATGGGCCTGCCCAGGAGAGCTGGGCTTCATACTCATGTTAATGCAGCCACTTAATTCTGAAGTCTCCATGTCTCCAGGTGCCATAAAGCCCTGGGATTGGCTTTCCACCCTTAGCAGAACGTGCACCCTTCCAGCCTCTCTGTGAGCTTGGGGAAACTCTCCTCTCTGCAACCTGACATGTAAAACCCTGGCATATAGAAGACCATTCAAATTAATCTGAACTGCCTATTATTTTTCCCCTTTCTTCTTCTAATGAAGTTGGTCAAAGTCTCTCATTTTGATTCTTCTAGCTATTTAACTTCCCAGACAGATAATTGGCTATAGATAGTCAGAATATTTAAATACTGCAAAACAAAAATAAACAACAAAAAGTACTAGTATTATTGAGGAGTGGATTTTTTTGTGTTTTTTTTCCATATAACGAATGTATACACTTAAAAACAAACTAAAAACTGTGACAAAGTTTTTGAAGAACATGTATCTTAAAAACATACCCACTTTCCCAGTTTCTAAAAACATGTACACTGTCTATAGTAGATTTTTTCCTTTGTTATGCAGGGTTATCATATGAATTAGAATAAGACAATTAAAAACTTGTGCTCTGAAGCTAGTCAGCCTTGATTGGAATCCTTGCTTAGCTGTGAGACCTCAGATAAGTCACTTAAATTTTCTGTGTCTCAGGGTTCTCATCTATAAAACAAGGATATTAACAGTTCCCATATCATAGTATTTAGTGAGCATTGCATGATAATATATTTAAAGTAATTTAAGCAGTATTAGTCAATATGTGTGAATAAGTATAATTAATACATTATACTTGGTAAAATAACTCAGAGGGATCTGTGCCTCCAGTAAATGATCCCATTTTGAGTTCCCAAATACTTTTCAAATAAAAACAATATGTCAGTATTTCAAAGATCAGATACCCCTTGTACGATCTTTAATGTGTCCATTTCTTTTTTCCCCCACACCTCTTCTAGTTGTTTTATAATCCGATGTGTCCAATTTTCTTAGAGTTGTGCCTAAAGTAAGAATAAGCAGGCTCTGGGGCAACTGAGTGGCTCAGTCGGTTAAGCCTCAGACTCCGGCTCAGGTCATAATCTCATGGTCCGTGAGTTTGAGCCCCATCTCAGGCTCTGTGCTGACAGCTCAGAGCCTGTAGCCTGCTTCAGATTGTGTCTCCCTCTCTCTCTGCACCTCCCCTGCTCATATTCTGTCTCTCTCTCTCTTAAAAAATAAATAAACATTAAAAAAAAAAAAAAAAGTCGGCTCAGAGTAAAACTTAAGTGTTACCCTAAAGTGGATACGTTTAATTATATGGCTGTCCTAGATCTTGATTTGAGTTGATTAAAATGTTTTGTTTTGTTTGTTTTCCTTCACTCCAGATATTCGATCATGCTGTCAGGAATTGAGATGGCTAATTAATGGGCCACTAGTTAGTGAGCATTACAGTATCTCACAAGTTTGCCATGAAGATGAGATAGTATATTGTACATGAAAAATTTTCATACATACTACAGTGATATGTACATTGAGGGTTTATCATTGCTGATTTGCATGCTAATATTATTGGATGTAGGACTCTAAGGAATATTAAACTTATATATAATATTCAATGCAATCATTAAGAAAATTCTAATGGCGTTTTTCACAGAAATAGAAAAAAATCTTAATTTTTGTTTGGAACCACAAAAGACTCTGTGGTTTTGTGTCTTTTTTTTTAATGTTTTTATTTATTTTTGAGACAGAGAGAGACAGAGCATGAGCAGGGGAGGGGCAGAGAGAGAGGGAGACACAGAATCTGAAGCAGGCTCCAGGCTCTGAGCTATCAACACAGAGCCTGATGCAGGGTTCGAACTCATGGAGTGTGAGATCATGACCTGAGCTGAAGTTGGACGCTTAGCTGACTGAGCCACCCAGGCCCACCCTGTGGTTTTGTGTCTTAATAGCCAAAGCAATATCGAGAAAGAACAAAACTAGAGGCATCACACTTTCTGACTTCAAACCATAATGCAAAGCTATAATAAAACAGTATGGTATTGGCATAAAAACAGGTACATAGATCAGTGGAACAGTATAGAAATCCTAGATATAAACCCTTTCATATATATACAATTGATTTTTGACAAAGGAACCAAGAATATACAATAGGGAAAGGATAGTTTCTTTAATAAATCGTGTTGGGAAAATTGGGCAGCTACATGCATAAGAAAAAGACTGGACCACTATCTTACATCATACAGAAAATTTAACTCAACATATATCAAAGCCTGAAATGTAAGACCTCAAACTATAAAAGTCCTAGAAGAAAGCATAGAGGTTAGCAATTTAACCCTGATCTTGCCAATAATTTTTTTGTGTGTTTGATACAAAAAGGAAAGGTGACGCAAGAAAAAATATCCAAGTGGGATTACATCAAATTAAAAAACTTCTGCACAGCAAAGGAAAACATTAACAAAATAAAAAGCAACCTTTGGATTGGGAGAAAATATTTTCAAACCACATTTCTGAAGTATATAAGGGACTCATGATTTAATAACAAAAAAATAACCCAATTAAAAAATGGCTGAGGACCTTAATAGACACTTTTTTTGGAGAAGACATACAGGTGGCTAACAGGTATGTGAAAAGGTGCTCAGCGTCACAAATCATCAGGAAAATCAAAACCACAATGAGTACTACCTCACACCTGTTAGTATGTCTATTTTATATTTTTAATTTTTTTAATGTTTATTTATTTTTGAGAGAGAGAGAGACAGAGCATGAGTAGAGGAAGGGCAGACAGAGAGGGAGACACAGAATCGGAAGCAGGATCCAGGCTCTGAGCTGTCAGCACAGAGCCCAACTTAGGGCTTGAACTCACGAGCCACAAGACCATGACCTGAGCTGAAGTCAGACGCCCAACCGAATGAGCCACCAGGTGCCCCACTATGTCTATTTTAAAAAGGAAGAGATAACAAATGCTGGTGGGGATGTGGAGAAACAGGAAGCTTTATACACTTTATGAGAATGTAAATTATTACAGCCACTGAGGAAAACAGTACGGAAGTTCTTCAAGAAATTAAAAATGGAATCAATATATGATCTAGCAATCCTACTTCTGGGTATATATATGAAGAAGACACTAGGATCTCTAAGAGATATCTGTACTTCAGTGTTCATAGCAGCATTATTCACAGTCACCAAGGTATGGAAACAGCATAAGTGTCTTGGCAGAGGAATGGATAAAGAAGATGTGGTATATATGGAATATTATTCAGCCTTTATAAAGAAAAAAATACTGTCAATTGCAACAACATGGATGATCCCAGAGGGCATTATGCTAAAGTGAAATAAATCAGGCAAACAAAATCCTAAAAAAATCCTGCATAAAGGTATCACTTACGTGTGGGATCTTAAAAAAAAAAGTCAAATTCTTGGAAACAGGGGGTAAAATGTGGTTGCCAGGGGTTGGGAGGTAGGGGAAATAAGGTGAGGTTGGTAAAAGAGTATAAACTTTCAACTGTAAGACAAATGAAATCTGAGGATTTACTGTGTAACATGGTGACTGCAGTTGATAACACTGTATTGTGTAATGGAAATTTGCTAAGACAGTAGATCTTAAAAAGAAAAAAAGGTCAATATGTGAGATGATGGGTGTGTTAATTAATTCGATGGAGGGGATCCTTTCACAATAAATATACATATCAAATCATCACATAGTACTTTTTAAATATCTAACAATTTTATTTGTTAGTTCTACTTCAGTAAAGCTGGGGATGGGGACAGGGGAAGCTGATTCCTCTATTACATTCCTAAATCCCGTTTTCAGTACTTAAGCTTTGAGGAAAGGGCTACAATCACCTATGTAAAAAGGCTGTGTGAGAGAAGAGTAAGAGATTGTGCAGCTTCAAGAAGCTGCTGACTAAATCACTGAAGGTTAAGACAGATGCTCCAACTGGTTTCACTGTGTCTTCTTGATTGAAAAAAAAAAAGCTCCTAAGGCTAAAATTAAAATCTTTAAAAATGTTTTTATGGTATAGATTTGACCCAAGTATTGGGTATTTTGTAGTGAATTGTTAGTTTGTTATTTATTTGATCATCCTTTTTTTTTTTTTAATGTGGATTTATTTATTTATGAAAGAAAGAGTGCAAGCAGGGTAGGGGCAGACTCCAGGGTTGGGCACAGAGCCCAACTTGGGGCCTGAACCCACTATCTGTAGGATCATGACCTGAACTGAAGTCAGCCACTTAACTGACTGGGCCTCCCGGGTGCCCCTTAATCATCCTATTTTTTATGAGATTGATCATTTAAAAGATTTTTTCCCCCATGGGAATGGATTCTTCTGACCGTAGTTGACATTATTCAAATACAAACTAAAGCAATATCTCAGAAATTACAAAATAGGAAAAATCAGGATAATTGGAAATTCTTTGAAATAAATTCAGTTACTTCCCTTTACACCCTCCACTTCTCTATTCCATTTCCTTGACCTACACTTGCTTTCTCTTACTCAATCTCTTATTCAATTTTTCTCAAAAATTCAAATGTTATGAAGAAAGCCAGAAATTCTTAATTTATAGCATGCCTGCAATTTACAATCCTATTTAACCACAGTTTATATTAGCATTATGGATTCTGTGAAGACCTTCACACTCCAGTGGTTGCAGAGAACTCCCTCCCTGGCCTGAGAGGAGTCTTCTCTCCTGAAGTCTTCAGACAGCACCTTACACAACCTTGCTTTCCACATATCTTAATCACTCAAGTCTCTCATTTCAAGCTTGTAATGATAGTAATTAGGTAAAAATTACTTTATTGTAATAGTTTCCCTATCATTGCCAATGTTACCTTAACCAAATTGTCACAGAAAAGGAGAAACAGAGAATCCTGCAATTTACGCTTACGGGAACTTTTACACCACCTTAGTTTCCATTTCAGTGAGATGCACATTCAGATGGAAACCTTTAGGGAATAGTTAATGGCCAAAATGAATTTCCCTTAATACCCTCACTAAATTGTCAACTTGCTAGCATAAGACTATCTCAGTAACAGCTAAATTAGAAGTGTAATTGAATGAGATGTCAGTACAGAAGAACAAACTGATGAAACTTTCTATTAAACCCAATTTTCAATAGTCTGCCAAGTCCTTAAGTCTTCGGAACTATCAGTTTGGCTTTAAAAAAAAAAAAAAAGATCATATTCATGATTCTGTAGTTAGTTTTCCTTCATACCACGTTAGTCCCTTAAGAGAACTTTGTTTTAAACAGTCACTTTCTGTTTTCATACCAGCCTAGTTTTCTTTGGCTTTTCCATAATTTCCTTCTCAAAGTGCATTCTTCCACTGGAGAAAGTCATAGCACCATTTGGGGATCTGAGATACTTTAGAGTCCATAGTAATGATGTCAGAGGGAAAGGCTCTGACGAATATAGGCACATTTTTCCTGAGCCACTCACCCACTATCTCTCCCTCTCTCTCTTTCCTCCCTTCCTCCCTCCCTCCATCTAAATTAGTTTGAACTCTGGAAAGACCTAGAAAATTTCTATCAGCTCACTGAGAGTCCAGTGAAATTAATGAGGTTCTGATTCCAGCCAAAGGCAGAGCTGACACCAGAACCCAGGTCTCTACCAGTCTCCCCATTAAGCTGTCAGGTTACTAATTATTAACCTTACATCTCTATTTCCATGAATTTTAGCTTTTCTTGTCATTCCTTCTCTATGCTTTTGTTCTTTTCTTCTTTAACTTATCGAGACTGATTATTTCTTTTTTCCCTTAAATTCATTTGTTTTCTCTTCATATTTTTCCCTTTCAAGACTTTTTGGCTCTTCCATTTCAAAATACCTGTTGAGTGAATGAATGAATGGAATGAATGAATAAATGAGAGCAGGATATCAGTAGTAGTGTAGCATCTTAGGAATATGTATGTAATGCTCTCTTGGCTGGTGTTTTCTTGGATGGTGCTCAGTTTTACACTGTGTGAAGGGTAAACTGTGAGTGTTTCTTAACATTTTCTTTTATTAAACTAAAGGCTGTTTTCAAGTTGGGCAAAATCACAAGTTGTTCCTGTAAGCCACAAAATTAGCGGCTTAAGACAACACAAATTTCCTATGTCACAGTTGTATAAGTCGTATGACTGAGTGGTTTTAGCTTGGTCCTCTGCCCTGGGTCTCGCAAAGCTGAAATCAAGGTGTTGACACCCTGAGTTCTTAATGAGATGCTCTTGGGGAGAATCTGCTTTCAGGTTCATTCAGGCTGTTGGTAGAATTCAAGTCTGTGCAACGGTAGGACCCAGGTCCCTGCTTCTTTGATGAATGTCAGCTGGAGCCTCCCTAACCTCCGTAAGGCAGCCTGAACTCGTTGTGTCTCTTCCAGCTTCATGCTGGCAACTGCATGTAGAGTCCTTCTCACCCGCTGAATCTCTGACTTCTCTTCTGCTTTGGCCAGAGAAAATTTCCTGTTTTTACTGGCTCGTATAATTGGATTGAACCCTCCCAGATAATCCAGGATAATTTACCTATTTTAAAGCCTGTAACCTTAATTACATCTAAATCCCTTTTGCCACACAGTTTAACATTTCCCCATGTTCCAGGGATCAGGATATGAACATCTCACAGGGATCATTCTGACTACCATAGTCCCCAAATCAGAAATCTCATAAGGAATTCTGATCATTTTTAATTCCCATGTCATTGTGAATAATTAGAAAAATTAATAATTAGCAGTACTTCGCATCTCTGAAAGCATGGAATTTTAAAAATCTTAATAATCTAGAATCTTTAGCAAAAATAATATAAATAAGTTTTAAACATTTGTATACACTAAGGCTGACTCTTTGTGTTGTAAAATTCAATTGGTTTCGACAATTGCATGTCAAGTGTCCACTATTAAGGTACATGCAGGGGCGTCTGGATGGCTCAGTCTGAGCATCTGACTTCGGCTCAGGTCATGATCTCACAGTTTGTGGGTTCAAGCCCCATGTCAGGCTCTGTGCTGACAGATCAGAGCCTGGAGCCTGCTTTGGATTCTGTGTCTCCCTCTCTCTCTACCCCACCCCCACTCACACTCTCTCTCTCTCTCTCAAAAATAAATAAAAATTTAAAAAATAATAAAGTACATGCAGAATAGTTTCACCTATGTGCTTCACCTATTTATCCATACCCCTTCCCCCCTGAACCCTTAACAATCACTGATCTTTTTACTCTTTCTGTAGTTTTGCCTTTTCAAAATGTCATATGGTTGGAATCATATGTTATGTCAACACTTCATTTAACAATAAGATTCAAGTTTTCTCCATATCTTTTAACTGCTTGACAGTTCATATCTTTTTATTGTTGAGCAATATTCCATTGTAATACTGTATCATAGTTTCTTTATTCTGTCACCTATTTAAGGACATCTTGATTGCTTCCAGGTTTTGGTGATTGTAAATACAGCTGCTATAGACACTCATGCACAGATTTTGCTTTGCATTGTTTTATTGGGGACATAGTTTGTTTTTTTTTTTTTTTTTTTTTTTTTTTTTAATTTACTTTTGAAGGAGAGAGAGACAGAGCATGAGCGGGGGAGGAGCAGAGAGAGAGGGAGACATAGAATTTGAAGCAGACTCCAGGCTCTAAGCCATCAGCACAGAGCCTGATGTGGGGCTCGAACCCACAAACTGTGAGATCATGACCTGAGCCGAAGTCGGACGCTCAACCGACCGAGCCACCCAGGCGCCCCATAGTTTTTAAATCAATTGTGTAAATACCTAGGAGCCTGACTGTTGGCTTGTATGATAAGGCTATGTTTAACTTTGTAAGAAACTGCCAACCTGTCCTCCAAAATGGTTGTACCAATTTATATTCCCACCAGCAATATATAAAAGTTTCTATTGCTCTGTGCCCTTGCTACAATTTAATATTGTCAGCTTTTTGGATTTTAGCCTTTCTAATAGGTGTGTAATGATATCACATTGTCATTTTAATTTGCATTTCCCTAGCGACAAATCGCATTGATCGTCTTTTCATATGCTTATTCCATTCGTGCATCTTCTTTGTTGAGATGTCTATTCAAATCTTCTACCAGTTTTAATTATTTTTTGAGGGGAGAGGTTAAGAGTTTTTCTGTATATTTTGAATAGAAGTCTTTTATCAGATATTATTTTCTCCTAGTTTGTGGCTTGTCTTTTTATTCTCTTAATCTCTTTTGCAGAGCAGAAGATTTTGCTTTAATAAATTCCAATATCAATTTTTCTTTTATTAACAAACTTTTTAAAATTTTTATTTATTTTTGAGAGAGAGAGAGCATACAAGTTGGGGAAAGGCAGAGAGAGAGAGAGACACAGAATCCCAAGCAAGTTCAAGGCTCTGAGCTGTTATCCCAGAGCCCAATGGGGACTTGAACTCATGAATTACGAGATCATGACCTCAGCTAAGTCAGACACTTAACCAACTGAGCCACCCAGGAGCCCCTCAATTTTTCTTTCATGGATCCTACATTTGGTGCTGAATCTATAAACTTATCACCAAACCCAAGGTCTCTTAGCTTTCTCTTATGCTTTCTCTAGATTTTTTTAGAGTTTTAATTTAAATTTAGGACTTTTTTTACATTTACATTTTGAATTAATACATGTGTAAAGTGTAAAGACTATCTAGATTCTTTTTTGCATATAAATGTACAGTTAAGTTGTTCCAGCACCATTTATTGAGAAGACTATCCTCTCTCCATTGAATTTCCTTTGCTCTTTGATCATTAATTAGTTGATTATATTTGTATGTGTCTGGGCTTTCTATTCTTCCATTATTTAATATGTCTTTCTTTTTTTTTTTTCTTTGCCAATACCACACTGTGCATTGTAGCTATATGGTACATTTTAAGGTCCAATAATAGCAATTTTCCAATTTTTTCTTCCTCAGTATTGTGTTGGCTATTCTGCATTTTGTGCCTTTCATATATGCCATCTGCAAACAAAGAAAGATTTTTTCCCAATCTTTATACATTTTGTATATTTTTCTTGTCATATTTCACTAACTATGACAGATAATTTGATATCAAATAGAAGTAGTAAGTGGGGACATTTTTGCTTTTTTCCCCACTCTTGGAAGGAAAACATCCAGTTTCTCACAATTAGGTATGATATTATTGTTAGGTATTTGGGGTAGATATTTTCCATCAAATTAAGGAAATTTCCCTTTATTTCTAGCTTGCTAAGAGTTTTTATCATGGATAAGCTTGGATTTTGTCAAATGCTTTTTCTATATCAATTGTTATGATCATGTGTTTTTTTTCCGATTTAGCCTGTTGATGTGGTAGGATTACATTAGTTGATTTTCTAATGTTGAACTAGCCTTGCACACCTGGAATACATCCTTCTTGGTTGTGGTTATAATTGTTTTTATAATTTATAATTGTTTTTATAATTTGTTGGATTGGATTTGCTAATATATTGTTGAGGGTTTTTGTGTCTTTGTTCATTACAGATATTTGTCTAGGTATTCTTTCTGGTAATGCTTTTGGTTTTTTGTTTTGGTTGTGCATTAATACTTTTTTGTGATAAAATATGGATAACATAATATTTATCATATCAACCATTGTTAAGCATACATTTCAGTGGAATTAAATACATAGTATTGTGTAACCATCACTAGTATCTATAAAACATTTGTGTCATTACTGAACAAAATTTCTGTAGTCATTAAATAGTTCTTCCTTCCTTCCTCTCCCCAGCCCATGGCAACCTCTATTCTACTCTGTGTCTGTATATGTTTGTCTATTCTTTGTACCTCATTGTGTACTCTGTCATTTTATGTACAATATTTGTTCAATTTCTGGCTAATTTTCCTAAGCATAATGTTTTCAAAGTCCATTCATATCACAGAATATATCAAAATGTCATTTTTAGTGGATGAATAATATTTTACTACTTAACAACTCATTATATAGGGTGTGTGTGTATATATGGCACATTTTGTGTTCCATTGTTTTTTTATCTGTTGATGGACACTTGAGTTGTTTGCACATTTTGGCTATTTTAAGTAATGCTGCTATAAGTATTTGTGTACAAATATCTATTCAAGATCCTTATTTCAGTTCTTTTGGATGTATAGCTAGGAATAGAATTGATAAATCATATGGTAATTCTATATTTTACCTTTTGAAAAACCACCGTTTTTTACAGTGGCTGAATGATTTTACATTCCCACCAACAATGCACAAGGGTTCCAATTTCTTCATGTGCACACCAACATTTGTTATTTTCTGTTTGTTTGATTATATCTGTTCTAATGGATATGAAGTGGGATCTGATTGTGGTTTTGATTTGTATTTCCTTAGTAACTAATTATGTTGAGCATCTTTCCATGTAATTATTGTCCATTTATATATTTTCTTTAGAAAAACGTCTATTCAAGTTCTTTGCCCATTTTTAAATTGAGTTGTACTTTTCATCATTGTTGTTGTTAGGACTTGTTTATATATTCTAGATATCAATCCCTTACCAGATATAGAATTTGCAAATGCTTTCTTCCATTCAGTATATTGTCTTTTATTTTCTTGATAATATTCTTTGATGCACAAAAATTCTTGATTTTGATGGAGTCCGGCTTATCTGTTTTTTCTTTTATTGTCTGTACTTTTGGTGTCATATCCTTAAAGTCATTACCAAATCTGACACCATTAAGATTTCCTTCAGTGTTTTCTTGTGAGAACTTAATAGTTTTAGCTCCCAAGTTCAGGTCATTTATACAGTTTGAGGTAATTTTCATATATGGTGTAAGTTAAGGGTCCAATTTTTTTCTTTTGCATATGGATATTGAGTTTGGCTAGCATCGTTTGTTGAAAAGATTGTCCTTTCCCTATTGAATGGTCTTGGCACTCTTGTCAAAAATCAGTTGACCATATATGTAGAGGTTTACTTCTGGGAACTCTATTCAATTCTGTTAGTTTATATGTCTATCCTTATGCCAGTGACATACTGTCTTGATTACACTGACTTTGTAGTTAAGTTTCTAAATTGAGAAATGTGAATCTTCCAACTTGCTTTTCCTTTTTCAAGATTGTTTTGGGTATTTGGAATTCTTTTCAATTCCATATGAATTTGATGATCAGTTTTTCCATTTCTGCGAAAAGGATACTAGGATTTTTATAGGAATTGTGTTGAATCTGTATATTGATTTGATTAGTTTTGACATTTTAACAATGTTAAGTCTTCTTATACATGAATATGGAATATCTTTCCATTTATTTAGGTCATCTTTAATTTCCTTCAGCAGCATCTTGTAATATTTAGTGTAAAAGTCCTTTACCTCTTTGGTTAGATTTCTAAGTATGTAATCATTTTAGGTGCTATTGTAAGTGAAATTGCTTCCCTAATTTCCCTTTCAGATTGTTCATTGCTAGTCTATACAAGTGCAACTGACTTTTGTGTATTGATCTTGTACCCTG
Source organism: Panthera leo (assembly GCF_018350215.1). NCBI lineage: Eukaryota > Metazoa > Chordata > Mammalia > Carnivora > Felidae > Panthera > Panthera leo. The sequence continues at coordinate 90,722,462 of NC_056683.1, forward strand.
CAGCTTTGCTAAGTTTGTTTATTACTCTTGTCACTTTCTTGTGGATTCTTTAGGATTTTCTATATACAGGATCATGTCATTTGCAGATATGAATAGTTTACCTCGTCCCTTCCTATTTGGATGCCTTTTAGTTATTTTTCTTGTCGTAGTTCTGGTTAGAACTCACAGTACAGTATTGAATAGCAGCAGTGAAAGTAATCACCTTTGTCTTATTTCTGTTCTTAGGGGGATGCTTTTTGGTCTTGCACCACTGAAGATGATGTTAGCTGTGGATTTTTCATAAATACCATTTATCATGTTGAGCAATTCTCCTTCTATTCCTGGTTTGGAATGAAAGGATGTTGGATTTTGACAAATAACTTTCCCACATCGAATGAGATGAGTATGTGTTTTGTTTTTCCTTCATTCTGTAAATGTGTGGTATTACATTGATTGGCTTTCTTATGTTGAACCACCCTTGCATTTCTGGTTTAATCCCACTTGGCCATGATAAATAATTCTCTTAAAATGTTGTTGGATTTGGTTTGCTACTACTTTGTTGAGGAGTTTTGTATGTATATTCATAAGAGATACCAGTCTGTAGTTTTCTTTTCTTGTGATGTTCTTATCTGACTTTGGTATCAGTAATGCTGACTTGATGGAATGAATTATGAAGTGTTTTCTTCCTTTTCAAATTTGGAAGAGTTTTAGAGGGGTCGATGTTAATTCTATAAATGTGTAATAAATTCGTTGGTGAAACCATCTGGTTCAGAACTTTCATTTGTCAGTGAGTTTTTGATTCCTGATTCAGTCTCTTTACTTGTTATAGATCTGTTAAGATTTTGTAGTTCTTCTTAATCAGTTGAGGTAAATTATGTGTTTTAAAGAATTTCTTTTCTTCTAGGTTACCCAGTTTGTTGATGTACAGTTTTTCATGGTATTATCCTATGATTCTTTTTATCCCTATAAGGCTTGTAGTAATGTTGCCACTTTCATTTCTGATTTTAGTTACTTACATCTTCTCTCTTGTGTTGTCAGTCTACACAAAGGTTTTTCAATTTTATTGAACAACTGTTGTTTTCACTGATTTTTCTCCATCCTTTTTCTATTCTCTCTTTTATCTCTGCTCTAATCTTGATTATGTTCATTCCTCTATTAGTTTCAGGTTCAGTGTACTTTTTTTTTTTTTTTTTAGTTCCTTATGGTGTAAAGTTAGATTATGTATTTGAGATATTTCTTCTTTTTTTTTAATGTAGGTATTTACAGCTACAAACTTCCCTCTGAGCACTGCTTTTTCCATAGTTTTGATATGTTGTGTTTTTTATTTTCATTTGTCAGTAAGTAGTTTCTAATTTTCCTTACAATTTCTTTTTTCACCTTTTGGTTGTTTAGGAGTAGATTGTTGAATTCCACATATTTGTGAATTTTCCTGTTTCTCTTTAGTATTGATTTCCAACTTTATTTTATTTGTGGTCAGAAAAGATACTTCGTATAACTTTAATCTTGTACAATTTATTAAGACTTTTTTTGTCGCCTAACATATGATCAATCCTAGAGAATGTTTCATGTGCACTTAAGAATGTCTGTTCTACTGTTGTTGGGTAAAGTGTTCTATTTATGTCTGTTAGGTCTAGTTGTTTTATTTTGTTGTTGTTCAAGTCATTTATTTCTTTACCTCCCTCTAGTTGATCTATCCATTATTGAAAGTGGGGTTGCATGCTTTTCTTAAGCTTACCAGGTTGTTCTTATGTGTTACCAGGTTTGAGAACCTCAACAGTGTATGAATGATTTGAAAGTGTAGTTAGGAACAAAATTCTTATGCAGCAATAGTTGTTGAGTGTTTCATGTCATTTGCTTTTGTCCAGAATGGGATGTTTTCTTAGACAGATGTAAGAGTTACCAATTGGTGTATTTACATGGTAGTACAATCCACCGCTGTTAATTTTTAGTGGGTAATATCTTACTGGAATCTATTCAATAGGCAGTTGGATTAATTGATGTATTTTTTTAAGAAAGAGAAATGGATTTATGAATAAAAATACAGTGATTGTATATTTATTACTAGAATCAGGCAAGAAGGTAATTTTGGCCTTTGATTTTCTAAAAAGATGGTTTGTTTAGTGTGTTTACCCTCCTTTTGTGGTCTCTTATATTTGGATTTGTTCCTTTTATTTTTTACTGAGCCTGCCTATCCGACCATTGACTTTACTACATAAATTGGTATCAATAATATTTTGCACATTTTATAAACTTATGATGTCATATGTATGATATTGAAGTCTGCAAGACTTTGTGTTAAATCTGGTTCCTTTTTTTTAATGTTTTATTTATTCTTGCGAGAGAGAGACAGAGCATGAGCAGTGGAGGGGCAGAGAGAGAGGGAGACACATAATCCAAAGCAGGCTCCAGGCTCTAACCTGTCAGCACAGAGCCCAACCCGGGGCTCAAACTCACGAACTGCGAGATCATGACCTGAGCTGAAGTCAGACGCACTGACTGAGCCACTCAGGCACCCCTTAACTTTTGTTTCTGTAGCTTACATACTATGTGATCCTGGTACATCACTTAGCTCTCAGTTTACCATTTAGAAAACTAAAATTTTTCTTCATGTTAAAAGTGAAAGAGTAGGTGTTTTAACTGTTAAAGACCAAGTTCTTACTTGCAAAGATGAAACTAAAGATATATGTATTAATATATGGATTAATTAATGGATTGTTCTCCAAAAATGATAATTTCAATTTATTGTTAGATCTCACCAGCCTAGGAGAGATCTCTAAAATTGGTGTCAAATATCTACCATAGATTATCTGGGCTCTCTGACTCATGAAAAATATATTTGCATTTTAAACATATATGGCTATCTGTTTGAATGAGAATTATAATTCTTTCTTTCATGGGTAATTTTTCAATCAACAGGAAACATTTAATTGAATTTCTAAATGTTTAATACAATTATTCAAACTACAATATGAATTGAAGAAGATAAAAGCACTGCACATTTGCAATCTAGGAAGTATGATGAATTAGGTAAGAAAAGTTCATGTGTTAAGTGAGGAAATGTAATAAAATATCAATATTCAATTTCTCTCCATTGATTAGGTCTTAATTGTAGAAACTGTTTAGTAAAATTTTTCTTTTATAGTTAGCAAATCAGTCACCTGAAAGATGAGGTAGTATAGTTTTTCTTAAATAACAATACTTTGAAAAGTTAATACCTTTTGGTTCATTTTACAATCTACTTGTGTGTCTTAACCCTGGAATACTATTTTATGTAATGAATAATCATTTATGGTCAGAAAGGTTTAAATATAGCTGAAGTCTGGGAGACAGTATATTTTGGAGTGGGACTAAAATGTGCATTTCATGGTAGACTTTGGACCTGAGGGTTTAGGCAAAGGGATGTGAGTGAAAGTCAGTAATTAGAGCAGGTCAAATTATTGCCACCAGTTAGAAAATAACATCACAGTAAAGTCTGAGAGCAAGGAATAATAGTCAGAAATAAATCTGTACTGGGACAATAGGGCATAAGGTATTGGCAAAATTAGGGATAGATTTTGAAGTTAGGATACACTGAATGAAGTAAGGTTGGAAATGTTGATAGGCCTATGAAGATTTGAGAGGCATGGTAAAGGTTAATAATCCAAGATCACAAAGATTTGCACCTAAATTTTCTAAGAATTTTATAACTTTAAGAAAGCCATTCCTGGGTTGTAAAACTTGTAACAAGCTAGAGGAAGATTTACATCTCAAAAGGGCAGAGAAAAAATTCACAATTATAAGTTATATAAAGCAAACGCTCTAAGTAAGGGATGTCAGGGGACTACAGGGAGGCAGAAGTTTGGTGAAGCTGAGAGAAATGTTAAGACCATCCTGGTCATAATTCCAACTCTTTTTTCTGTTATGGGCCCATTCAGATTCTGTATTCCTTTTTGAGTCTATTGGATAGTTTGTGTCTTTCTAAGAATTTGTCCATTTTACTAGGTTATCTAAATTTTGGAATACCATTGTTCATTTTTTACCTTATCATTCTTTTCATCTCCTGATTTATTTTAGGAAAGTGGATAAATATGGTCCCTATTTTTCTCAAAGCATAGGTTGATAGATTTTTAATGACTGGTTTAATGTTTATCCTTCATTTTGATTCAGTTTTAGTAAGTTCTTTTTCTAGAAAAACTATTTTGTTCACACTTTCACATTTATCAACTTTAAGTCATTAATGGTATTGTTTACAATTAACTTTTTTTTCTTTGTAGTTATGATATTTTTATCATTGTTAATATTGTTTTATCTTGATAAACCTCATGAATTTGTCGATTTCCTTAGACTTTTCAAAAATCCATATTTTGGATCCATTGATTCTATTTTATCTTTATTTTCTATTCTATAGTGTTTAGTATCATATTTATTTAATTTTTATATGTTCTTTGAATTTAGTCTATTGTTATTTTTCTAACTTTATAAATGTAACCCTTAACTTAATTGTTTTTATTCTAACTTGTTTTTCTAAATAGTTAAGGTGATAAGTAACCCTGAGGGAACACTTAGCCTCCATACCATAGATCAGCTACATTGTAAATTTATTATCATTCTTTTTCAGATATTGTCTAATTTCTAGCACAATTTCTTTCCCTTTTTGCTCACAAATTATGTAGGACTATTGTTACTTTTTAATTTAGCATATCTTTCCCATCTGATACTGGCTGTTCGCTCATTCTTCCAAGTTTATTCCTCCTGTGAAAGTTTCTCCTCCCTACAGAATTATCCTAATTCTTCTGCACCCATCAGTCTCCTAGTCATCTTTGTGGTTTCTCCAGTTTAAATAGTTTTGCACAGATCTTAAGACCCAATGTCCATGTGCAAACACTTTTTTTTTTCATGTGTGCTTTCTTATCTTCTGTTGTGCCTCAATGCTTGGCTTCCTCTTCTTACTCCTCTATCTGGTTACTGGTTTCCAGCATTCCTGCTCTTATTCTGCATGTTCTCCCATGGGCAGAAGGCTATTTCTTCTGACTACTTTAAATCTCAGCCCCACTCTTCTTCCTTTTGTACAAAGGAACAATCCTAGGATGACCTACCAATGGGTAGATTGGCTTGTCAGAGGTCAGTTATCACCAACTTTGCAGGAATTTTCCAGTTCTGTGGATTTCTCTTTTAATGGCTCTTATCATCTTTTTTTTAAAAAAAATGTTTTTATTTAAATTCCAGACAACATGAAGTGTCATGTTAGTCTCAGGTGTACAATTTAGTGATTCAAAACTTACATCCAATACCCAATGCTTATCACTAGTGCCCTCCTTAATCCTCATCACCTATTTAACCCATCCCCACCCAGCTCCCCTCTGATAACCATCTTAACTCTGGCCTCATAGTGTTGCTTATTCCAGCCTGTGGAGTGAGAAGCAATAGTGCCTCTCTTAATTTTTTCCTTTGTCTTAGCTAAACACTGAATGGAATCCTGAATACTGATCCCTGTTTTTGACTCCTTTTCCCATCTTCAAAGTATTTTTATTTAAGGGCAATTGTGATTTATTTTCATCAAGTACTAAAAAAGGCATGTACTAGATTCATTGTGTCTTCTGTTCACAGGTACGTCTCCCTATCATATTTAACAGAATTTAGTTATATCTCTCTATTTGACTGACCATCTTGGGAAAAAAAATAATAAAAGATTAGTCCTTGATTCCTTTATTCTAGCATGCTCAAGTAATTCTGCTGCAAAAAGCGTTTAAATTTTACTCCCGATTAGAGATCATATACTGAAAAGTAACTCTTACAGAGCAAGGTTTATGAGATCTTCCTTTGCTTGAGTATCAACCTATGGGGTTCTCCTCCAGGGTTCCTCACCAACAGAGGAGGTATTGATTTGTCTACTGTCATGAGTTTATGATTACCCAAGGTGTCGCCTTGGCAAGAGAGCTGAGGACAATTCTGGGTCATAATTCTGCTATATTCTACCCCAAATACTACTGCTTCCCTCTAGGGGAATATTTTCAATGGCCTGCAAACAAAGCAACTGGAAAGTGCACTTGTATCTTTGTTACTGAAACTTTATATGAGAGAAATAGTGAAACTGTAGTTATTTTTTGTGCTTACCCACTATCGCTACTTGGTACATAAGATTTGGCTCAACTGTGCAGATTCTGAGTAGATTATGGTCAGCCACATGCAGAGTCCTTCGTTAGTGACAACTTCATTTAACACAAAAGTGCTAATTAGTGAGTAGAATACAGGTTTTCACTTTCAGTCAGACAAGCTTACAAAAGCTTTTAGCCTTTATTCCATATTCTGTGTTGTTATAGCTCAATCTCTAAACTCTCAGAGTCAGGACTTGAGTGAATAAGGAATTACAGAACATCGTCAGCAAAGGCTAAGTTAAAGCTCACACTAAACCATCTATCAGGTGTCTATGTGTTCAGTGTCCACCCAGAGCCCTAGGAAAACATGGAAGGCTGGGGTGAGTTGGGCTGGAAATCCAATCATCTAATGGATTTCTCCTGATTTTCCTGGCATTCTTCAGTTATACATTTATAAAATAGAGTTAGATTATTAAGCAGTTCAGTAATCTGGAAACAGTTCTTCACAAAGCTCACGTTACCTCTAAGCCTCCAATAATTTTTATTACTTTATAATTGTCAGGGCCTTGCCAACTGGTGTTAGCTGGTAACTTTACAGCAGTGATGCCCATTCTGTCTTTGAACACTCTGTGCTCAACATGTTTGAGAAAAGTTGGAAAGAAATTGGAACTCGTAAATTCAAATTTATCCTCCTCAAATTCTTCAGTAGTTTAAGAACTGGTTATTCATGTTTCTTCTAAGTCCTGCAGAAAATAATTATTTCATCTAATTAAAGCAATACTTCTAGCTAATTGGTATCCCTAATTACCTTTTTTTGTTAATCAATGAAAAGTGGCAGTTGTCCTTGAAATACCTTGGACTTTACTTTTAAATTGATAGAATCTCACAGATCACAGGACACAAATTTCTTGTGCTCAAAAGTATGGGTATTTTCCTAATTCTTTTGCAGTGGAGAGGGGAGACAGAGGAATGCTGGTGAAGATAATGGAAAGGGAGAAAGATTGTGTGTGTGTGTGTGAGAGAGAGAGAGAGAGAGAGAGAGAGAGAGAGAGAGATTGAGAGGGAGGGAGGGAGGGAGAGGTTGGGGGTGGGGTAGTCAGAGAGACTGGATTCCAGGAAACTGGAAAAGAATAAAAGTAGGAAAGTCCCAAGATTAGGTGATTCTTAGACCCTAAGAATGGCCCAGGTAGGGGGCAAAGACCTCAAAAATCTACATAGTGTTCTAAGTCTGCTGGACTCTAAGCACAGGGACTCACTGCTTCTACATGTGACAAACAAAAAGCAAATCTGCCAGATCTGAATGGGTCACACCCCATGGGAAGAAGAGGTTTTAAAGATAAGCCAGCAGCAGTCACTGGAGAGGACTGTGGAAAGCCCTGAGCTACTTAAGTAGCTGGAAACTTTGCATATCTGGGGTGGGGGAGCAAAAGAAGAATAGAGATGTTAGTCAAATTTAGAAAAAAAAGAGAAGTTAAATTTAAAGAAAAAAAGATTTAAAGAAAAAAACAGAGAAATGATCCAGTTTTTGCATACTTGAGATTTTTGTCAAGATTCATATCTGATAAAGAATGGTAAAATTTATGTACTGGAAATGAGCACAGAAACTGCTGACACTAGTGTCTTTATAAATTAAGCCTACTTGATTATTGGTTGGCAATAAGTGAATTGCCAATTCCTAAAATGTATTCCTCAACCTCTTGGTATCTTAGTTAGCTCTGAACATCATTGATGACACAAATAAGTCTTTGTTTTATCAATTACATTCAAGTTTCATTAAAATTTCTCTATCCTCAACCTCCATTTGGGGATCAACTTGGCAATATCTATTTAGGTTAAAAATGCAAATGAACAAAAACCCTCCATGAACCAACAATTCTGCTTCTGTGCATATACTTTAGAGAGACACTTGAATATATGCAGAGGGAATAGATACAAGTGTGCTCACTGTTTTCCCACTAAAAACCAGGGAAAATTTTAATATCAGTTAATAGGAAAATGAATAAATAAATTGTGGTATATTTATAAAGTGACATATAGCAGTTCAAATGAATAAACTGGATCCAGATGTATTAATATGGACAGATCTCAAGAGCATAGTAACTGAGTGGAAAAAGCAAGTCACACAGTGATACCATTTATTTAAACTTTTTAAATACACAAAACAATACTAACATTAGATTATTGAATGTGTAAAAACTATTAAAAATAAAATTTTTTTATGAGATTGAGATATGAGAGGGGTGTCTGGATGGCTCAGTTGGTGAGCTTCTGACTCTTGGTTTAGGCTCAGGTTATGATCCCAGGATCGTGAGATTGAGCCCCACATGAGCCTCACATGCTAAGCATGGAATGCTGAAGATTCTCTCTCTCCATCTGTCTCTTTCCTCACCAGCCCTCTCTCTCTAAAAGAAATAAAAAGAAAGAAAGAAAGAAACAAAGAAAGAAAGAAAGAACAAAATAAAGAAAAATTCCATGAGAGTTTGCATTTAGTGAGAGAGAGAAGAAAGTGCAATTATAGATTGAATACTAAGGGGCTACCATTGTATCAGAAATGCTTGTTAAATTTAAAAAAATGTGCAAATAACAAAAAATGTCAACATTTATTATTTCTTATTTCTGAATGGTCCATTAGTGTTTGTTATAATATTTCTGCCTTTATTTTAGAATTTTATATAATTTTTTAAAAGTTATTCCCCCTCCCCACTCACCGACAGAAATTCAATATAAGATTTCTAATAAGTCTTTAAATTCTGGTTAGATACTAACTGAGTATCTTCTGTCTATCTTCAAATCTCCTTTGCTAAATATGTGCATAGACAACTAACAAACTAGAATTACCTAAATTCTCTAGAAGAAGTGACAGTCTTCATGCTGTGTGTATGGAGGGGAGTGGGCAAAGGGCCAAAGAAAGGAGAGATGGAATTTCATTGGACTTTCTGGAAGGCTTCTCAGAGGTGGGGCCATTTGTGTTGTGCTTCATTGAAATCCCACTCATTCTTCAAGTAGAACATTCCAGGAAGCAGAGATATGAAAACTGCACAGCACACTCAGAGAGCAATAAAACATCTGGTATCCCCTGAGAGAAGAATTTTCACAGGGATGTCTGGGAAGTGAGGCTGGAAGCATGGCTGGAATCAGATCTTGGCAGAGTGCTAAATGCTATCAGCCATCAGCACTAAGGAGTTTACATAATATTGTAAAAGTAATTGAAAACCACAGAGTTTTCTAAGGAGGTGAATGATATGATTTAGCCTGTGTTTGGATAGATAGCTGTGAAAAAAAATGTAAAGAGTTAAAGTAAAATACAACCTTAAAGCTGGCAAACAAGTCAGAAAGACACATTTAGAGATGAATAACTACATCTAACCTACAAGGTAGTCCTAACCTACAAGGACTGTAGGTCAGAGATGAAGAGGGCTGAGCAACAGGTGCATTTATAAAGTGAATCAAAAGGGAACAAGGCTGGTGGAGGGGGCCGGTGGGGGGGGGGGGGAGGAGGTGCATGTGAGTGCATCATTTAAGCCTGGGAGCTGAGGGAGAGGAGTCGGCAAAGATAGCTGTGTACCAGCCACTGGAGGGATGAGAGAGAACTGAGAAACAAAATTGAAATCAGTGTAAGAGAGGATTTCTAGCAGAGTATGTTAACGTCAAATGTGTCATGACCTTAAGATAGATGTGGTATTGTGCAGCTATTGTGAAGAGCAGAATGGAGGTTCCTCAAAAAATTAAAAATAGAGCTACCCTATGACCCAGCAATTGCACTACTAAGTATTTATCCAAAGGATACAAAAATGTTGATTTGAAGGGGCACATGCACCCTAATGTTTATAGCAGCACTATCAACAATAGCTAAATTATAGAAAGAGCCCAAATGTCCATTGACTGATGAATGGTTAAAGAAGATGTGGTGTGTGTATATGTGTGTGTGTGTGTGTGTGTGTGTGTGTGTGTGTGTGTGTAATGGAATATTACTCAGCAATCAAAAAGAATGAAATCTTGCTATGTCAAAAATGTATTATGCTAAGTGAAATAAGTCAGAGAAAGACAAATATCATATGGTTTCACTCATGTGTGAAAATTAAGAAACAAAACAGATGAACATGGGGAAGGGAAGGAAAACTAAGATAAAAACAGAGAGGGAGGCAAACCATAAGAGACTCTTAAATACAGAAAGCAAACTGAGGGTTGCTGGTGGTGCGTTGGATGTGGAGGTGGGCTAAATGGGTGATGGACATTAAGGAGAACACTTGTTGGGATGAGCACTGGGTGCTATATGTAGGGGATGAATCACTGGATTCTATTCTTGAAACCATTATTACATTATATGTTAACTAACTTGGATTTAAATAAAATTAATAATAATAATAATGTAGATGAGGTTTCAGCTGCTGATCTCTGAGAGAGCAATTCTAGTCTAGCAATGGGGAAAGAAAGCATGTTCTATGGTGATGATAGAATGAGACCAGCAGCTCATTGTAGAAGTATAATGGCAAAGAGAAGGAGAAACTTAGGGTAGTAGCTTTAGAAGAAAGAAAACATATTCATAATTGTATCTGAAGTTTATTTTCAGATCAGTTATATAATATATGCCTTTCAAATATATAGCATACAGAGCATCAGACTTAAAATAAGATGGGTTATTTGGGAACTTTTAATAAAGAGAAGCATGGCAGAGTTCTGACTTTTAGCAAAGGCAAGAGACCAGTGAAGTATCTCATTATGAATTATGCTATTCATTTCATTTATCATTTACACCCAATACTGGATTGAAAGAAGCTTTCATAAGCAGTTCTATAAGAGTGAATTTCAGAGATTTGTAGAACAAAAAACACAGCATTTTTAGACAAGGGTATCATTTTTTACTTGTTTTTCTTTGCTGAATGAGGTTTCCACATGAAACCTTGAGGAAAGGGAATCATGTTTTGGTTAACTTTTTTGGGAAGACAAAAAGAGGTGTTAATGAGAATTCTTTGAGTCTCCAAAGGCTTAATAATACGTCATATGAATAAAGAGAAGGCGGGCTGTCCAGGGAAGTCACTGATTAAATTGCATGCTGTGGAGGAGTGCTTGGGGAGTTTTGAGATGGCCAGAAATAGAACTGTTTCTCAAACTTTCTAGGCAGACCAGGTGCCACCCAATACAGGACTAGGTTTTCTCTGGGCACAGCTGGCTGTGGGTGGAAGAGTTGTACCCACCCAAGCTGTGAATTGAAAACCTATTTCTTTGAAATTGCCTTTAGTTAGAAAGTATTCTCTTCCTCCCTCGCCCACCAGTTAGTTCCAGGCACTGGACGTTTTCAGTTTCTGGAACCAGTGAAGACAGTGAGGGTACCCTGCTATTCCTTTGTATCTGATGCATCTCACATTCATAGTATTTTATACTTTATTAAACACATTCATTTAACCCCGGAAGCAGGAATTCTGATCTATGCTTTACAGAGGAGGGAGGATATAAAGACTCAAAGAGGAGTTCGCCTAACTGCTGAGAAGTGTTGGGGGAACTCAGCCCACAGGGAAGTTTTTGCCCCTTTACTGTTTTCAACTTGGAAGTGTCAGTCGAATTATTTGTCTGCTTCATACATCTCTCCTTTTAGTCATTCCACCCAGGAAAGAGCATGATATTTTTTGTCAAAATTTGGGTCACTCAAGGGTCTTTCTCCAAGCGGTAGTAGGTCTCTGTGGCACATGGGTAGGAACATGCAATCTGTGTTCCTCTTTGGTACCTAGAGTCTTGTGAGATGGGTCTCTTCCATCTCTGTTGTCATAAACACATTTGGGGGAGTGGGGCAGACCAGCCCTTCCCTCCCTCCACTGCACAAGCTGTCTGAGAGATGGCTAAAGGTGCGGTCTGGAGCTTAGGGCACCTAGGTTCAAATCCCAAATCTTCACTTACTCTGCTACAGAACCTCTGCTGATGGTCATGTAGAAAAATACAGACAAGAGTTACCACACAGGGCAGTGGTCTTCAGAGTGGCTATGCTCCTGGGTATGCAAGGGCGGTCATTAGAGCAGAGAAAAAGTAATTAGAGCTTTTCTTTATATTACTTTTCAAATAAAAAGCAAAGCTTTCCTGATAATCAGTATATGGATTAACACTGGTTCCCACACCCATTGGTCAGTAAAACTAGGCCCTTGAGTCATCCTGAAGAAAAATGGAAGTTTCTCAGAGTGGAGGTGTTGACAGTGCTGCCCTTACTCATGTGATTTTAGTATTTCATGACAAAAGTATATTTTACGTATCATTTATTGCTACCAAGGTGATGATTTTCATAAAAGTAAGAACTGGAAGTATGATAATTTTTAAATGCTTTGTAATGAGAGGTTTTGTTCCACACAGAGTTTTGCCATTTGTCTTGTGGTAAAATATTTAAAATAATTGCTGAAATTTCCAAGTTATGTTTTTATTTCCTAAGAAAATAAATATTTTAAATTTGCTAAAAACTTTTGTGAGGGAAATGGATTTCAACAGAATGCTATCTAGAAGATATTTAAAAAAAAAATCCCCCTACATCTGTCTCTCTCAACGGTAAAGGTGACATTTAGGCAATAAGTGAGAAAGTAAATGCTATGTTAAAAAAAAAAATGTCACTACAGAGAGAGCATTTCAAAAGTGGGTATTTGAAAATGTTTCCATTGCTGTGTAATTTTATTGCTAAAAATAATGTGTCACCTATAAACACTCACAAACTCTATATACTTACAAAACTCAAACTGAATTTCTTACACTGTTTAAAAAAATCTTCCAAATGAAGTTATTCAGTGAATTTTGAACTAATTTATTTAAAAAATAAGAAATATTGGGGCAGAAAGGTGAGGAAAAAAATTCAGAAAATGTCTTAGAATTGGTTTGTAAGAACAACTGATTAATATCAGGGAAGATGGAAATTTACTATCTGAATTTGTACAAAACTTTGTATATAATTGGTAGATGTGACTGAAACATGTGTTTCATGATTTTTTAAGCATACCTAGTGATATACTTCTATTAAACTGTGTGTATTTTTCAGCTATCTTTTCAAGTATGATTGCAAATAAAATCATGTATTCAAATAAATTGGACTTAAAATCAGACTTTTAAATAGCTGAATCACCAAGTTCAAGCCAAATTAAAAAAATAATTAAAACATCTAACATGTTTATTATAGACAATATTGTAGAAGAAGCAAAAACATTTTGTCACATTAATTACAAAGAATGTTTAAAATTATGTTTTATTGAATCGTTACATCATCATTTAAAATTTGTCCCGTTATAAAGATGTAGATCTGCATATATTGAGGGTACAGGCTCAAAATCTTCTTAGTATTGGGCATCCCTAACCAGAAAGTTTATTCTATTCTCCTTAAAAAAAGAACGCAGGAAGGCTCTGATAGTGTTGAGGATGCATTCCTAGAAGCAGGAACCCAATTAGGTCATTTCTGTACAGGGTTATCATAGCATAGCTATGCTGAGTCTTGCCCCCAGAAGCTCACATTAGTAATTACTCTTCTTTTCAAATCCCTGATGTCATGACACCCCTCTGACCATACTTTCTTCCAGCTACGGTTGGTGCATTTGTTGGTGGGTCCTCCTCAGTGTCAGCAATTACGTGGTGCTCCTCATATGTTAGGCTTTCTGCAGTCCCAAGTACCTGTTGATCTTCACTACCTGTTTCTCTGACCTTTCTCTTGAAGATTCCTCAAGCTGCTCTAACACTTATGTCCCAGGTTCTAGTTTGATAATCCTCCCTTGTGTGGATACAGCAGTTCCAGCAGTGTCACTTACATACCTGTTAACTGCCTTATCAGTCAAAATCCTTTGCCAGGAAACAAAATAAATCACAGGAGCAGGGATAACAGCAGAGAAACAGTGTAGGTTGTAGAACTCACTCAGTTTAGGGTAGGCTGTAAAAAATTCACGGGCTGAGTCTGTAGCTCAAGAGAGCACAGAACAATCTGTCACACTAGTTCTAAATAACTATAAAAGCCCTTTTATTAACATTAATTTAAGACTAGAAAAATCAATTGAACTGATCCAGCCTGCCAGTGAATTGCACTCTTCATATAAAATCCTTCAACTAAGCTTTCTTTCAAGTCCACCCAGAGGAGGGGACAAACCTTCTTGCAGTCAGTAGCAAAACTCTGGATGCAGATACTCTAACCAAACGGTAAGTTTCTCTAGGGTGGAGACCATCTCACAGGTCACAGGGTTTTTTTTGTGTGTGTTTGTTTTCTTTCCTTTAGTTCCTAACTCATCCCCTACATTTGTAGCTCAGGGCTAGATGTACAGTAAAGCTTTAAGATACACTTGTTAAACTGTGGGTTGAAGTTGGCTGGTGAAATGGAGTGGTGAAGCTTGTAAATGCAAGATTGCAAATATTGACTGCCAAGTAATTTAATGTTATTTGGGGTTTTTCATATGACTGTATCTGACACTTCTGTAATATATACATTTTAAGAGCACATATTAAATTATTCTGTGAAAACATAATTCAGAGGGAGTTGGAAAAAAAAACAAAAACAACTACTTCAGTTTTTTACCCCAGTGCATTTAAGAGGTTTTAACCTCTTTCTTTCCCTCTCACTGCTGAGTCCAGATCTCTAAAGTTGATGTACTTTGAGCAAAACTCTCTAAATTCTGCTTCAATTTACTGATTTTTCTGGAAGGGAAGTCATTGAAATCTGTCTCTCCTCTTTACTCCCTACTACTCCCCATCTCCTTCCCATCAGAGCTAAGCTATTTTATTAATGGAGCAGCTGGGTGGCTCATTAGGTTAAGCGCCTGACTCTTGACTTCAGCTCAGGTCATGATCTCTGTGCTGGCAGTGTGGAGCCCGCTTGGGATTCTCTCTCTCTTTCTCTCTCTCTCTCTCTCTGTGCCCCTCCCCAGCTTGTGCTCTCTCTCCCTCAAAATAAATAAATATTAAAAAAAAGAATGTTTTTCTTCCCTTCCAGGCCTTTCTGAAAAGCATAAACAAGTACATAAACATTTACTGAGAAGTCAACAATGGTTATTAAATACAGACCTCAAAGTATTAAAATTGGAACGCCTTGAAAATTTAGTTAAGAGAAGTCATCATAAACCAATCTCTGGACTAGTATCTTTTCCCTGGCTCCTATAGTTACATTTTGGTTTTAAACATATGTATATTTATATACACAGTATATATGTAATGTACAGAATATATATAAGTATATATTCTTTATAGCTTATTCTCCCATTTTCAATTAAAAAATTTTTTTAAGTTTATTTATTTATTTTTAGAGAGAGAAACAGAGCACACAAGCAGAGGGGCAGAGAGAGAGGGAGAGAGAGACCCAAGCAGGCTCTGTGCTCTCAGTGCAGAGCCCAATGTGGGGCTTGAACTCCTGAACTCTGAGATCCTGACCTGAGCTGAATTCAAGGGCCAGACGCTTAACCGACTGAGCCACGCAGGTGACCCTACTCTCCCATTTTAAAATGTGGGGGGATTCTCCTCCCTTCCAACTGTGTCGCCCCCAAGAGAATCATATTGAAGGAATGATAAAGATAGCACATGGTACCTTTATTACATTTCCTTACAGCAACATACTCATGTTGTTAAAGAATATTATTTTGAGCTAAAGAATATTATTTTCTAGACCACTTTTCCCCAATTATTTTCAGTTTCTATAGCTAATCCTGGATTTAATTTAAAGAGAGGTGAGAATTGACATATTTTTAGTTAGTAGTCTAAACATGTCAATTTAAGTGAGGTTCAGAGAGCCGAGGTATTTATTATGCTTCTTGGGAGGAGAAATGGTGTTGATAACAGATTTCAGGTGCTGACAGGAAGAAGGCTGGTTCAGGCCTGCACATACAGGCCGAGTACTGTGAGTCAGTGGTGCCAAAATATACTGGAAAGATTTGATAACATTTTTTTATTAAAAGCGAAGGAAAGAAAATATGCAAAAATGGTACACTGAATAAGCCTTTTTTCCCTTCTCATAAAAGGGTATAAAATGAGGCTATGTTAATGGAGCAGACTTCAGACAACTTAGAAATAAATTATGGCACTACAGTAGTTAGGTTCATTTTAACTCTCATCTGAAAATACATTTCCCATCATTTCTTGGGTTTCTCTCTCTCCTTTTCTTTATGTGTAAAGCACCATGTTTTCTTTGGTTTCTTTGTAAAAGTTGATTTGATAGTCTTTCTCTAAAGAACATTCTATGATTTTAGAAAAAACATGAAGAGTTCATAATAATAATACTAATTTTAATAAATTAGTACTCAATTTGAGAGAAAGTCCAGTGACAATTTCTGAGGAATGTCAAATCTTTGAAAACTTGGAGAAAATTTTTGTTTGGCTTAACTAAGATAGCATTTTGTGTTTATGATTCACTCACATAGTGATAAAAGATTGATGTTATCTTTATTTATTCTGTTAGCGTGTGTGTGTGTGTGTGTGTGTGTGTGTGTGTGTGCGCGCGCATGCATTACAAAGCATTACTCTGCTAACCTGCATGAGTCTTTATCTCACTTGGTCCTCTACAGCCTAAGAAGGGATACACAATAGGAGTGTGTTCATCTAAATGTGTTTATCTAATTAGTGATAGGCACTTCCTTCCGAATAGATTTTTTCAATCCTTGAGTGTTGAATATTACATTTGTTTATCTGCTTTACTCAAAATGCATACAATACGTAGTAACAACATCAGGAAGATTTTTTGTTTTTGTTTTTGTTCTGTTTTGTTTTTTTTCAAAGCTACAATTGTCTATCTTCAGTGAAGTAAGGCTCAGGAGACCTTCTTCACACTAATCTCAACAAACTGCTGTCCTTATACCAATAGCTCTCTTTCTTATACTTGCAGAATCACAGCTGGGTCTCCTTATGAAAAGAGTGCACATAATAATTGCACTAAATATGCATTAAATTACTTTGCAAAATGATAGTGGCATCCATTATAAATCCTGTGTTTGAGAAGTTTAATCAGCTATTTAAATTTTCATCAGGATGCAAGTCGACATGTGAGTTCTTGGCCAAAGGCATTCTATTTACCACATAAATATTTGTTGATTAAGAAAAGCACAGGACCCTACACTCTCCTAGGGTTTCAGAGGCACACAAGCATTTCTCAGGAGCAATAAATAAAAACATGAAATTTTAAAAAATCAAACTTGAATTTTGATACATTGTTTAGTTGGCAGCTACATTTCCCATGAATAATATGCCACTTCACAGTGATTTAATATTAATATTCCTCCAGAAATCAAGTTTGGGAGAGTGGAATTAGAGAACACAGAAATGCTAGTAATTGTATTTTTGAAGAACAAAGCCAATAAATGCAAAGCAAACTATTTGCTGATTGTATCACAGGATTTTATTTTCATTTATTCTATGTTAAAATCTTCTCTACATCGGAACACTTATACCAGAATAAAAAGGAATGGAGTATTTGAAGTTGTAGCCTTTTATTTTCACATTTTTTCCCCACATTTACCTGATCTGAGTTACATTCAGGGTATGGATTTATATTGATGAGCTTCCGAAAACAGAGTTGCATTTTCTGTCTGCCGGGCTCCACAGAAAGTACCAAGGGGTAAGGGACTTCTTGCCTTCATCACAGCAAGTGTTCCATTTATGAAGCCCTGGTTATCACACAGATGCTGGGGGGAAATCAGGAGGAAGGGTAGAATGGAGTAATGGAAGGGAGCTCAAGTTGCCTTCAGCTTGGCTCTGGCTGGCTGGTTCCTAGATAACTGGATAAAAAAATTTAAACTGTTCCCTGGCATAATTTATTATTCTGAGGTGAGGGGCAGGAATGGTGATTATCCATAGAAAATATAAATGGGACTTCCCAATGGGAAAAAAAAGAAAAAGCAACATATTTTGATATTTTCATTTGGTACTTTGGATGGGAGTTTGTAATTCTCAGTCATTATTATGCTTGGACTATCTAGCAATTACTGTTACAGGTCTAAAATGGTAAAGCTGAAAAAGACAGAAGAAAATTATTTAGGTGAATCTCTCTTTCCCTTTGTAAGAGATAGTTTAAACTACAAATGTGCATCCTCATAGAAGTCATGTGATATTTTGTCCATTCTATTTTATTGTATCCACCAGTATTTAAGTTCAATGATAAAAAGGACTTTTCTGCTTTGTAATCTTGAATGACAGAGTGAATGAGTGAGTAAATGAATGTGTGTTTAGGAGACTAATGGAATGAAATAAGGTACATTTTTTTTTAAGCCAGGAAGCATGCTGCATTTGCAGGGGCTTCCCTTGAGTATAGCAAAGCTACTGAATTCAATTGTTAGGGCCACTGTTGCTAAGTGAGAGATTTGAGTGAAGATGATCTGCTTCTTATGTTTATGTATGGTTGCTTGATGCTCTTTCTTCTTCGAAGATGTCACTACTCACAGGAATGGATATTCATATAATTGAAAGGAGTTTTTAAAAATTATGGCAGCCGATACATTTTTTTCATTATTTATTCATAGATACTTGCCTGTGTTTTCTAAATGAAAATCTTTTGCAGGCATTGGCTAGCAAACTGCCTGTGACACTGAGTCTTGCTCAAAGCCTTGGCTCCAAAAGTCTGAAATGTTGGTTGATCTGCTATTGCTAACCAGGTGTATGACCTGAGGCAAATAACCTTGCTTCACTGTGCCTCAATTTCTCCATCTAAGGACCACAAGTTAGGCTGTTCTGGGAGAGCTTGAAGGTACCTTGTAAAGTCATAGCTTATGAATTTATATTCTAAGATCTGCCTTGACTGCTGCTTGCAGCCTACAGCATATGGAAATGTGACTTACTATTGCCACACCTCTCCCCTCCCCCTCCTGGGGAATTGACTTAGATAAAGCTTCCATGTCTCTGATCAGTGCTTTGGGCACCCATACTTCAATCACTGAGGCCAGCTGGTAAGACAACTTAAACTATGGGGCCAGTGACTCTGTCTTTCCATTTAAGTGTCACTAGGACTCATAAGTAAATCATGACAGTACTCAAGAAGTTTCAAATAAGATATCTCTAAGTTCATATCTCAAAGCTACATGGAACACAGGTTCCTCTTTACCTGCTGTGTACGTGTGTGTGTGTGTGTATGGGTACTTGTTAAATAAATGTGTATCTATGAGCCTTCACCAGCACAAAAGAAAAGAAGATACGATCCTGAGATAGAAAACCACCAATCCTTTCATAAACACAAACACTCTTATAAGCAAAACAAGAGCAAGATTTTCAGAACCAGAATAGTACCAATTAGTTCACAAAGCATCTCACTAGTTGGATGGGAAAAGATGAACTCAGAAATCTAGTCTTTTCTCTAGGGTGATGAGTTTTGTCTATTCACAGTATCTTTAATCTTGCTATGTGCTTCTATATACTTCAGGATAATGGCTCTGCTACCAAAATCTTGCCTGATTTTGAGCCTCATTTTCTTTTTCTTCTTTCCATTCATTTCATCTTAATCATACACTTGTAACACCTCTTAACATTTTCTCTTTTCAATGTATTTAATCAACTTTTCAATAAGTATTTGAAAGATGATTATAAAAATTTAAATAATTTTAAGTTAATTATATTGTACCCTTTCTCTCTCTCCCGCTTACCCTCCCTCAATCTCTTATAATATGGAGGAGTGTGAGATTCCCCTGGCAAGGATTTAAAGTTTATCTGGTTAATCTGAACAGCTGTCTATCTGATATTTGGAAGCTCACTGGAGCAATATCCAGTTCTCAAGGTAAATAAATTTACTCCTTTCCATTAAAACTGTTGGGCATTTTGAACATTCAAAGCCAATGTCTTTGCCAGCTCTCCTCATCCTGTCTTATAAACTCACCATCATCGGCAAACTTTTATAGGTATGGAATATGTCATGCTCCTGGGAAATAAAGGGCAAAGAGATTAAAAATATTTTCTCAGACTTAAGGGGAGGGAAAGATAATGAATATGAATACATATTTTAAAACTATACATGGGTAGAATACCCTAAATGTCAGATAAATGAGGGAAATGATAATTACTGCAGAAGTTTGGAAGTTGAAGCTTGGGGAGATAGGAAGTTCCACAGAGGAGGGCAATTGTCTTCTATGCTTCAATCCCATATTTTGAGACCCAGTTGTTTGTGGAAGTGGTTCATGTATCAACAAAGGATCCACAGCTGGAATTCGTAAGTTGCAAGAACATCCTGAAATGGCATGGAAAGTTTTGTTTCTGTGTCCTTATTTTTCACGGGGAGTCAGCTTTTCTCCTGTTCATGGTTGAGTCTTTTGACTTACGTGTAGGATGTCTTCTTCCTAAGGCCTTTGACCAGTCTGGTTCTTAGATGTTTTGCCTCCACTCTGACATCAGTATCCCACCATTAATTGAGTTCCTGTTTTGTGAATCTGTAAGTAAATTCGTCTCATATGTCTCAAGTTCCTAGTAATCGAGCCTCCACTAGGCTACCACCCCAGACCTCCCAGAGAATGAATTTTCCGTCTTTGAGCCAACTTCTCAGAGCTGTTTTTCCAATATCTTTTGCAAGTTTTCCAGTATTTGTCTCCATGCTCTTTTTGCTATCACCAAATACCCTATCTTAAATGGATGCCTTGAATTTCAGACAAGGTAGAGAATCTTAGACTAGTCATGTTTTGGTCCTATGTGTTTTTCCCCCTGATTAAATCATCTCCAAATTTCATATCTGTCCTTGGACCCATGATCTCATGCTTTAAGTTACTAATATCCTTAATCACTGCCATTTTATCCCAACCTTTCAGGATCCAACACTTATCTAACCCGTGACAGGAATTATGTATAATCATGAATTTTTTTCATAGCTCTCAGGCTTGGGCTAAGTCTTATAAGGCCTAATACAAATTGAGGAGGGTAGTATAAAATTATTGAGAAGTAGAGAAAACCTCCTAGTAAGAGGTGAGAAGAGTAATTTCAGCCAAATTATAGAGCTTGGAGTCCTTTAGCATGTTTAGGAAAGAAGTAATTATGTGAAATAATCAATGTCCCAATTTATATAGTGGCTTTGATTGGAATAAATAATTCTGAGATTTTTCTTTTCTGAAATGGAACTTCTAGAATTTAAAAATTTTGCAAAATCTTTAGAGATCCTTGGCCTTGTTGGTTTCTCAGAATAATCATTTAAAGCTTTTATTGAGTTTCTATTTACAGATGATTCAAAACTAGGTGTATCTTTTATGCAAGAAAAAACTTTGTGGTGCTTAGCATCGATGGATTCTTGCACTGTTTTCATCATCACATTATAATATTTTGTAACCACTGTATGGTGATAGAATGCCAAGATTTCAAACTAAAGCTTGTTTCTTGAAATAATACACATTTTTAATAATCTGTAATTGTCACACCAGCAATTTTCTACAATGCTGTAAAACATTATCACAAAAAAACATTTTATGTGACAGTTTTATATTTCAAAATGTATTTTTGTTGTTTAAAATATGGGTATTTCAATTTTGAGCTACTGTACCATGTGATTTCTCATTTTATGAAATTATTATTAACAGTACAAGCCCTGACTTTTAATTTAGGGTGGGTTTAGCTTATAATTTTTAAAGTACTTTTATGACTAAAAGCTATTTTTCAGTGATAATTAAAATTATATTAAGTGAATCTTGTAAGTAACACCATAAACTGTTACAGTGGTGTTAATATGATAAATCTCAAAAGCAATGAATGTCATTAGCACTTTAAACACATGGAAAATAAACATAAAGGAAAATACAGAAGAAACATAACGGTAACCCTTAAAGTTTGAAATGATAAGCAGTAGTGGTGATTTACAAGCTTAGTATCTTCTGAGACTCTTGCAAGGGGGTTAGAGGTTCCAAATAATGCTGTCTTATTTTATTAAAAGTGGAAGAATACCAAAATGATTTCATGAAAATATTGGCCTTTGAAGAAAAATGCAGCTATGAATTGGTAAACTGAACATTCACGTGCAAATAGAGAAGGAAAGAAAAAACTGTGGAGGGAAACAGAGTAGGTCTTCAATAAGTGTTTATTAGTTTTATGAGTCTCTGACTCATGCTTCAAACTATCTTTAGGCTACCCTAGGAATGCCATTATAAGTCCACCTTGGATATTACAGTCCAAAGAACTCATAAAACATGAGGACAACACTGAAGTCCTTTGAGGCCCAGATTGTCCTTTGAAGAGAAAGAACTAAGGCATCAAGGTTAGTGTAGCAGCATAGATCAGAACCACATAAGGGTATCCTAAAATAGTCCACCTCTCCCTAGGGTCAATAATAAGGTACAGCCCCAAAGGAGATCACATCTCTAACATGCTTATGTTCACCAAATTGTGTCTAAGAAGGCCTTGAACACACAGCCTACAGGGCTTATACACAAAACAGTAATTTTTCTTCTGAAATCAAAATGTGAGGTTATTTTTACATGCTCACCCTCTTACAGATAACATTGACAGGGAATCAGTCATACTTTTAAAGTTTGCTTAAAGCTAGGGAAAGAACAAATATTTCCATTTGAGGATAATTCTGTTAAATTAAATTTCACCTTATTAATTTGGTTAAATTAAATTTCACCTTTTGTATAATACAAAAAACACAGTAACAGCTTTTTGAATTGCAACTTCTTAATTTAGTTTGTCCTCATAAACATTTCTTTCCCTTGAAAATTTTGTTCAAAAAGTGTTTCATCAACATAGAAAATTTTAGTTTCAGTAGATGTAGATTTTGAAGCAATTTTGTGGTGGAAAATTGGGGAGGGAAAGAATAGGAGCCCAGGGGAAGTGCAGGGGAGAGATCATGGGTGGAGGATAGTCTGCTTCTCCCCAATATCACAGTATAGTGTCCCAGGTTCTAAATAAGAAGAAAAAATGCTAACTCTTACAAACTGTCCATCGTACCTTAAACTATGAAAAATTAATCATTATCTTGAACAGTCATATACTGCTCTAGATGTTACAACAAAATATCACAGACTGGGTGGCTTAAACAACAGAAATTTATTTCTCACAGTTCTGGAGTTTGGGCAGTCCAAGATCAAGGTGTTGACCAATTAGATTCTGATTGGAGACTTTCTTCCTGGCTCAAGGCCATCTTCTTGCTATATTTTCACATGGCAAATAGAGTGAGATAGAGAGGGGTCCTGCAGGGGAAGAAGCAGAGGAAGAGAATGACTGAATTAAACATATGTCTTTTCTTATAAGGGCACTAGTTTCATTAGGGGGACTCTACCCTTATGACCTCATTACCTCCCAAAAGCTGTACCTTCAAATACCATCACAGTGGGGAGTAAGGCTTCAATATATGAATTTTGAGATGGTGGTGGCACATTTCAGTTCATAGCAGACAGGGTAATATTTTTTTCTTTTTTTTTCATTTTTCCTTTTTGTTTATTTACTTACTTTTTGGTCAAGGCAGAGGATAAAAACAGAGATTGACAAATCCATCAAATGTGGAAGCACCTAACTTCCCACCCTAGGAAGGGGGGATAACAATAGGTAATGATGATGGTTACACAATGGTGGCCAGCAATGTGTGATAGAGGGTTTTGCAATGCTGACCTAAGAGAGAAATAGGAAGATGAAGGAAATAACAAATAACTCTAAACCTTCTCTGTTAGGTAGGAAGCTGTTAAAAAGTGTCTGTCTGAGGTTTTCACAGAGCCAGGTCCAAGTCTTTTGCTGTGTTCTAATTTATCCTGACATTGGTTAGATTTATGGATGAAGCTAATCCTAAATAACTCTTTGGTCTTTGGGACATTATTCAAGGGGGAGCGGTTTAGGCCTTGATAAGATCAACTTTTTCTGAGGCACCTGGGTGGCTCAGTGGGTCTTGATTTTAACTCATCTTGATTTCAGCTCAGGTCATGATCTCATGGTTCATGATGAGTTCAAGCCCCAGTTCTGGCTCTGTGCTGACAGTGCAGAGCCTGCTTGGGATTCTCTGTCTCCCTCTCTCTTTGACCACCCCTGCACTCTCTGTCTCTCAAAATTGAATAAATAAACATTAAAAAAAAAGATCAACTTTTCTGTAATACACTGAAAAAGTTATAAGATTACCCCCATTTTGTTGTTGTCATCACTTTTTCCCCCTTCATCTCATGTATCAAGTATACAAATTATTTTGGTTTTCTTGGATCTCTGGAAGCAGAACTCAACAATTTAGGTCATAAGATCAGAAAGACCTCAAAATTTGTATAAGATACCAGACTTTTCTTCCATATATTTATAAGCTGTGACAAAACAATTTATAAATCACTTGCTAAAAAAAAATGGGGACAGAAGATCCTGAAGTAGCCTCAGTAAAGAAGGAACAGAAAAATAGAAACTAAGTATTAGTTATTCATGTAAGGATATATAATGCTTACTTGCTATTCTATTTAATCTACTGTATTTTCCTTTTACTTTGGTTAATGTAAAAATATTTATAGGGCTTTCACAGGCCTTCTTATGTCATCAATTCCCTAAACCCATTTCCACACAGTCCTAAATTCCTTAGTAGTGAATTTTTTAACAGCAGAGTATTTCAAGAACATAGTAGAAACTGGGGAAAGACTAATGGCTCACTCCCAGAGTGTTGTATTTAAGATTAAAAGAGACCCATACTCAAACTCATACTCTGACTTATTTTCCTGGCAGTGGGAAAGTATTAAAACTGATCCACCTAAACTCTTTCATATTGTCCTTTCTTATTTCCAAGAGGTGGATAGTCACATAGGGATGTGGGGAAGAGGTTTCTTTGAATTACATCGTTGACTGATTTTTTTCAGGAACATGGCATTCAGCCATGTTGAAGTAATTCAACCAACTGAAGTAATGCCCATGCAACATCCACTTGAGTCAGCATATGCCAGATAATAATATTAAAAAGTACATTGTTGGGGAGCCTGGGTGGCTCAGTTGGTTGAGCGTCCAACTTTGGCTCAGGTCATGGTCTCGCAGTTCGTGAGTTCGAGCCCTGCATCGGGCTCTATGCTGACAGCTCAGAGCCTGAAGCCTGCTTCAGATTCTGTGTCTCCCTCTCTCTCTGTTTCTCCCCCACTCACACTCTGTCTCTCTCTCAAAAATAAATTAACAAAAAATAAGAAAATACATTGTCAGTATTACTTGATATTTTCTTTTGGAGAAGTGATGCCCTTTGTTTCTTGACTTTGTCAGGTCTTGTGATTCTTCTTCCATACTTGACCATGATTTAGCCCCTTAGAAAATTAGAGGGGCACCTGGGTGGTCAGTCTGTTAAGCATCCGACTTCAGCTCAGGTCATGTTCTCATAGTTTGAGCTCTGCATTGGGCTGTCAGCACAGAGCCCACTTTGCATCCTCTGTCCCCTTCTCTCTCTGCCCCTCCCATGCTTATGCTCTCTCTCTCAAAAAATAAATAAACATTAAAAAAAGTAGAATACATTCAATTTACTTCATTATTCATAATGTAAAGTACCATGTACAAGCAGAAAACAGCTTGGTGTCTCTACCTTCTTCATTAGGTCCATCCACAAGCCACCCTTACACCCATCCAGATGTGAGGATGAGTTGCCAATCCAGTTGGTTACATTTTTAAACCATGACCCTGGTAGGCAGGAGCAACATGTATTACAAAATTCATTAACTCACATTTACTTCCTTCATGTTGCTAAATTCAGCTTTGAATAGGGAATTAGAAGCTTAATTTTGCTTTGAGGTATAATCTGACCATTAATAATAATAATGTCTATAGAGCACTTCAACTCAGGTACCAGAATAGCTACCAGTTACCATTCTTTTTGAGAATATAGAGCAAAAAGTAGTATTCTTTATGACATGGCATCTTAGAAAGACCTGGTACTTTGATTTTTATTTTCTTTTATTTCTTTGTGTTTAAAGTCAATTATTAGCTTAAAATTCTGAGTGTGACTATGGAGCAGAGCTCCCTGCCAACTCTTGCAGGATATTTACCCTTAGCAAGAAATAAACTTTTGTGGCTTTTAACCACTAAAAATTGTGAAGAATTCTGTGGTATAATCCTATCCTAATAATACAGACTTTCATGGTGTGTATGTTTTATTCCTATTCAGTTTTCATTCCACACAATGCATTTCTCTAATTTTTATCTTCAGTTATGGTATTAGTCATAGTCCCAAAGTCCTTCCCTTTAACTATTAGATGATTTGAGATCTGATTTCCAGTCGTCTGGGTTTCTCCTAGGAATAAGGAGAGTTGTGTCTCTCATCATATCCCAAAGTGACCCAGATTAGTATCTTTTGTTTTAACATAAAATCTAGGTCTTAGCCTTTTTGTATTCAAGTTGATTAGAATCATCTGGCAAGCTTTAAAGACATATCTATGCCCAGCCCTTGCCCAAAATCAATTCATGGGGTAGGAGGAGTGGATAGGCATGGATGTTTAAAATGCTGGTGCTTCTAGTGTGCAGCTAGAATCGAGAATCCTCTCTTGTGAAGAAAAGCTTTTATTATCCTGTAATCTGTCAAGAATAAAACCTCTAGTTTTTGTGTTCTGGGAAATGCTCCCTAAACTTGACAATCAACGAATAACACAAATATTGGGGATTCTGGCAAATCAGAAATGATCAATACCATTTGAAGATCGATTTTATTATAGTATGTATTGTATTATTTGATTGTTTTCTTATTTAATATCTGTTTTCCTGACTAAACTGTGAGTTCTATGAAATCAAGGACTTCTCTGTCTTATTTGCTTTGCAGAATACATGTCATATTTCCCTAGAGCCTGGAGCAGTGACCGGCACATAGTTGGTGCTCAATAAATAATTGTTGAATGAATTAAATATCACTGGAAACAAATGTAAGAGATAAATAGCAACTGTGAAGAAAAAATTGTCAAAATATGACAAAGGGTTATATAATAAAATATCATAATAAAACAGTGTAATAAAAAGATGGTCTAAGTTTGTGGACAGACAATTCATGGAAGAAATACAACAGACATTCAGAGGAACATGTTAATTAATATACAGTTTTTAGCTATCAAATTGGCAAAGATTACTTAAAGGTAATAGTCAACACTGACTAGGGTATACTTTGACAAGGACCCTCAAGCTCCAGAGGTGGTAGTGCCGATTAGGATAGCTCTTTAGGAAAGCAATTGGGAGCTACCTGTAGAGAGCCCTGAGGATGTTAATTCCTATTGACCAAGAAATCCCATTCATAGAATACATCCTGAGGAAATAAAAATCAATTCTTTAGTCTAATGTTTGCATGCAAGAATATTTATTGTAACATTTTCAGACAGGAAAGATTGCAAGCAGCCTGTTTCTTAAAGAAGGGAATTTAAATATATAACAATAAATTCTCATATGAGAAACTATAATAAAACCATTAAAACCGTTATTGAAAATATTAATGACAGGAGAAAATGTTCCCATTATAATATTAAAGGAAATGATAAAATGATTAAAGCATGATAAAATGTGAAACGTTCTGCCTTTAAATATGTAAATGTATAAAGTGTTGCTTTGGTGGTTAATTGGGTTTCTAATTTTTGTATAGTTTGTTGTTTTGTATTTTTTCAAAATTATGTATTTGATTATATCTTGTACAACCTGACCATTAACGGTAACAGTTTATATAAAGTACATTCTATGTGTGAAGTACTATTCTAAGTGCTTTCCCTGATAACCTGTGAAAGTTAAGTATGATTATTTTATACTTGGGAATGTGTAGCCAAGGAATGAATAGGTAATTTTTCCAAGGTCACCCAAACCATAAACTCAAGAGTCCATGCTCCTACACTATTAGAAAAAAAAAAAAAAAAGTCAACAAAGGAAATAGTTTTAAGTTCTGAAGAAGTAGGTATTAGAGATCACCCATTGGGCAGAGCTCACCCAAAGTCTGGAGGAATTAGAATTTTTTTGGCAGTAGAGGACTTTTAGAGATCAAATGTAACCCTTTGCTTTTCTGATACATAAAAAAAATGTATACTGGCCTTGTTTTAAAATCATTTTATTTATTATCCTGTTTCAAAACAGAAGCCTAGAGAGGTGACATGATGGTGACATTGTCAGGGCAAAAAGACTCCATTTGTTCCTTTTCACCACTTTCCCCTGCAACTCCTGGTTGACTATGGGCTATCTCCTGACAACTTGCTATGGAAAGGTTGCTGCTTCCATCCTGGGGAAGATGCCTTGGAAGTAGCCCAGCACTCCTCAGTGACCCCAGACCAAGGGGACCGGTGTGACTCCCTGAGTCTGGCTCCTCCAGACTAGAATAGGAAATGCCAGTTTCTGTTGATGGATATGTGTTTTTGCAGAGGATGGGAGATTTCCCCTTATCTAGTTAGTCTAGGGAAAGGACTCCACTTTTATCTGTCAACCCTTCACATTTCTTCTATTAAAAGCATCAGAGAAAGCCTTAGGTAGAAGGGAAGGGGACTGGTGAGAATTAAATCATATTTCTCAGGGGTAGGGGACTAGACAGGCTGCAGATTTCCTCACTACAAGGGTTGTATGGCAGTTTTACATCTGATTTTCCAGAGATTGTCACTCAAGGATTTTGCTGGCAGAAAGGCAGGTGACCAAATGCTTGTTAAACTATCACCTCAGGCCAGCCCTTTGCCCTTACTCTCAGTGCAAATAAATGTATAAAAATCTAAACTTAAAATGTGATGGTGCTAATATTTGCTAGCTTTCCGTTATTTCTGAAACTTCCATTTAGGTATCATTTTGTTCTCCCTTCCTTAATCAAAATTGTTTCTGACATCTTAACTTAAAAATATATCACTAGGAACTTCTCCCAAGCTAGTGGTAAGATTTTCTTCATAGTAGCTTCAGTTAATGAGGCATTTTGGGATAATGAAGGATGAAAATCACAATATAAATGTAAAAATTTTTATAGTACAAGGCCTAACATATTATTGGACCCTTCATGGAATTTTCCATTGCCAAATTAAGGCTCATTATTCTGCACCTGAGCACCACAAATCCCTAGAGTTCTATGGCATCTTTTAATAATAAGAGAAATGTCCCATTTTGTTTTATAAAACCTTATTTTCCTTTTCTAACAGTCTTTTTCTCAGTAGTTTTTAGTATGGCCTCAGAGATTCATGCTTTCAAATATAAATTCCCTTAAGACATATATTTTTCAATTGCGTGGGTTGAAGCAGGGTAGGGGGTTACTCTAATCTGAGAAAAGTTTGGTAAGTCTTGCCAGAAAATCTGCATTTGAAGATGTGTAATGAAATATTTCTGACTTTAGGTTTATGATCCAAACCATGACATCTATAGTACAGACTTCATGGTATTTTGAGACCAAATTTATATATTATGACAATCTGTCCTTTGTGGTTTCTGTTATAGGCTGTGTTGAGCAATATATATTGGAGAACTTGTTAGAGAAAGGTAATGATTCATTATTGCCTTCATTGATTCTCCTTTCAGAATTAATTTCTCCCTACTGTGTTCTCTCACCAGACTTTGTGTATGACTTTTGTATTAGGGTTTGTTTATTTATTTATGTATTTATTTATTTAGTTTGTAATTCCCCACAATTTTCTTAATGGCTAAACCATTTCCAGTGAGAGAGAAAGGGTTGTGGCTCATTTATGATTCTATCCCATGTATTTAGTACAGAACCTAACATATTATCATTGGGGCTCAGTTGGATTGGTTGAATGGACTTGATTCCATTGATAGGATCAATGTTTCAATGCTAGGTAGTAATTTCACGTTATACTGTGAATGATAAGTTGTGGTTTCAGTTTATTCTATGATTCTTATCAGTTTAGAGAAGGGGGGGAGATATTTCGAATAGATTTCAAATACTAAATTCAGGTTTACTATTAAGTGTAAATGTACCTATTAATTTTTGAAAAGAATCTCATATTGACCACAAATATAAAACATAAAGATCTTAAGACATAAAAGCAATAGAAACCATATTTTTTATAAAAAGCAATAAAATAGGAAGTAATGGCAAAAATAGAAACTGAAAATATTGAAACCAGTAAACACACACACATACACATATACACACACATACGCACCTACACAAAACTCTTTCCTCCTACACAAGTCAATTTTTAGGTCAAAGAAAAGCTCAAAACAATTGTAGAATTCCTAGGAAATAAATATGCCACATAATAAATCAAAGCCATATAATATGACTAAAATATATCCAGAAGAATGTTCCAAGCATTAAACATTTGACTTACTGAACGTAAAAGAAAAAAAAAATGAATCACTTAAATATCCAACTCAAGAAATTAAGAAATAAACTAACTCAAAAAATACAGGGAAAAATAAAAGTATAAATTAAAGTATTAGAAAAATGGAAAACAGTGACATAGATAAATCTAAGAAGTGGTTTATGAAAAAAAATAAGCTACACGATAGCTTACTGAAGAAAAGAAAAGGAAAGGGAAGCATAAATAGGAATAGAAAGAAAAAAACATTATGAATTGAGGGGAAATATATGCTTTAATTCTTAAAAAAATGTCTTTGCACCTTTCCATATTAATGAATTTGGGGAAAATCTTATCCTCCACCAGCTCTTTGTCTTCCTGGAATACCCTTTCCCTGAAATATCTGTACAATTTATATAAAATAAAGATAGCATTTCATATCACTGGAGTAACATGAATTATTTAATAGATGATAATAGAATAATTATTTAGCCTTTGGGGGATTGGGTTATATCCCCTACCTCATTTTTATACTAAATTAACTCCATGTGAATGAAAGCCTTAAATATAAAAATTTAAACTATAAAAGAAATAAAGGAAAACATAGAACAGGATTGATATTCAGTTTGTGAAAACCAGTATAAGTATACTACTGGCATGGAATCTATAGCATACCTATCTCTATCATTTTAGTGCATAAATCTAAACTCAAGTTGGGACAGCGCTAAATATTTTGAGATTACTCTCCCAACTTTGGATATACTTATATTGTATATATTTATATATAGGGAAAATCTTACCAAGCATGGCACAGACTATCTCTATAGCAAAATTATATAAACATCATAATCAAACTAAAAAATAAACAATAACATGGGGAAAATATTTGCAACAATAAGACTGGCTAAAGGCAAATATTCTTAATATACAAAGCATTCTTGAATAATCCACAAAGAAATAAACTACATCAACTATCCATTAACTTTAACAATTATTATGATAATTAAATAACAATAATTACAAACAATAATTAAAATAAGATACTTAGTATCTAAAATATTTTCAGGTATTAAAAACATTTGTACTTAGTATTGGCAAAGTATGAAGTATGTTCTGATTTATATCGGTGAAAAGGTAAATTGATATATTTTTTTTTCTAGAGAAATCTAGCTGTTAAAAATTTTAAATATATATATATTTTGACCCAGACATTCCATTTCTAGAAAACTCATCTATATAAATGCACAAAGAAATATCTGAGTGCAAGGATATTCACTTATAAAAAGGAAAAAAAAAAAGGAAAAAAGTCACATATCAGTCTGGTATTAGATAAACATTTTATAGTATAGTCATAAAATGATGCTATTTTACAAAATGAGGTTTATTTACTTTTACTAACATGGGAAGATTTATAAGATATGTTATTAGACAAGAAAGGAGACAATATAGTATACTATATTTTGTATGATTACATTTTTGTAAGAACATACATGCATAGCTATCTAATGCAGCACACATTTTGTATATACAGAGTGAAAAAAACAGGAAGAATGCTCACTAGCTAGTAATAGTCATTAGGTTCGGGGTTTGGATATTTTCAGTTTTTAAGTCACACATTTTGTTCATGTTTGCATTTTTTAAATGAGTGTGTATTTTTTTTTAAATATAAGGAAAAACAGAGCTTTAAAAAGATGAAAAGGAAGCAGCAAGTGTAAAGACATCTTTGAAACATATTTGGTCTTTACTTCATCTAACAGAAATCTGGAACTACAAGTCAAGCTGAAGGATGTATACAGGATCTCTAAACATAGTTTCTGGAAAATAAAAAACAATGGATTATTTCTGGGTAATAGATAGCAAAATGTTCAATCTGATCTGTCCTGTGTAAGTTCCCAAATACATTGCCTTGAAGGAGATAAACTCCATGCAGTGTTCTACTTATTAACTTCTGTTAATGGATATGCTTTAAAAAGGGTGACTTTTTCTAATCTTTGTGATTTTCCTTATTTTATCTTTTGAAACATTATTGCAACATTTCTACTAATGTTTGAGAAATGTTCTCAGAGTAAATTGAGTATGAGGAGTTTTAAGAAAAGGATTTAGTAATATGTCTTTTTGAAATGCTAATCCTTTGAACATTTAAAAATTTCCAGTTCACATCAGTCTCCTGGTTACAGTGAATAAATTGGAACATTTGCACTTAGCCAGTTAACTTCCTTGAGGAGGAAGCTTAGCAAGGAGCTTTTTAAGTATACCCAAGTGACTTTATATATTCTAAAAGATCCTGCAATTCAACATGATTAAAAGTAACATCATATAATAAAATCTTATTTCTAAAAATAACAGCACACAATTATTGGAGAAAATACTAACTCTGAGACTGAGACAAGTCTGGACCACATGAAAAAGTCAGATTGTGAAGCTTCACTCCTGCAAGCCTTGCTCTACCAGAGAAAGGAATAAGACAGTCTTTCCAGGAGTAAAACTAGGAATAGAGTGTATTCATTCAACATTCAACAAAGACTTTAATACCCATCATGTGCTCAACATTATTCTAGGTGCTGGAGATAAAATGCTAAACAATACAAACAAAAATACCCTCTTGGTGTTTACACTCTGGAAAATAAAACGACATCAATACCAATTCCTAAATTTTAAATAAATTTTAGATTAAGACAATTAGGCAGGGGCTAGGTTTGTCCTGTTTTGCTTAGAACTATCTTCCTATGAAAAATACAGATCAATAAACTTGGACTTGAGTGATTTTTGAGCTACTGTGGAGTTAGTTTCTTAAATGCTTTAGAAACACACATTCATAAGCAATTATGAACTTTATAATATACAGGAAATGAATCTGATGATTAAGAGTAGAAAGTGTATGAACTATCTACCAGTATACAGTTAATTGACATTTTAGTTTTCTTTTATGTATTTGAAAATAACTACAAAATTAATACCTTTAAAGTATTTTAAAATAATTGAGATTTGCTACCCTTCAAATTTCATTCATGTATTGAGTTTTTATATTAGAGGTGGAATTTAGAATTCAGAGGTATTTAGAACAGAGGTTTTTTTTTGTTTGTTTGTTTTTCTAATATATTCATTTTGGTCAATATTCTTCATATTACTTTACATAACTATAACTGAATCTCTCAAGTTTCTATGTAGAGATGTTTGGTTTTTAAAATTTTCTTTTCATAATTCAATCAGCACAAGTTCATGAGTATTAAGCTGAGAGTTAAAAAATAAAATCTATTCTACTAAACTTTGGAATAAAATGGTTTAACTGAGACTCATAATTTTTTTTTTTACCACTTATTTAATATCCTCAATTAGCCTCAGCTCTTCCTAAAATAGATTTGTGTCTTTAAGAAATTGAACAGTCTAGATCTTTGGTTTTTTTTTTTTTTTTTTTTTCCATTCTCTCCCCAGATGGATGGCTAAGGAATGTTTGTTGATGGTTGTAAGTTCAAAGTCCTTTACATATATAGTCTGCAAAGCGTTAAATATTTTAGATGCATATTTGCCAAATGAAATCTTTCTGCATTTAAATCTATTTATACTAAGCACATTCTGAATTCCTTAATGTGCACTGGAAAAAAAAGACTGCTCAAAAATGAATCTGTTTTCCAGGCTTTAGGAAAATTATTTAACTATTCAACTATCTTTACAAGATTTGGCTTTCACTTTTGGAGAAAATTTTTGTGCATGTCTAAACACTGTTTTTTTCTTGCAAGGTAAGAGTATAATTCAAGCAACCATTCATCTGTGACTCTTTCCATTTGTTTTTTGTTTTTGTTTTCCAGGATTTTTGCTTGAGAAAAATCATAACCTCCTTATCGACAATGGACAATTTCATTGATCTGCCCTCATTGTTTTCCAGTGGTCTGTTGGTTTGCTGCACTTCAAAAGGGTGCTGAGCTTATGTACAGGATTTGTCTATCCTGTGTCAAAAGAGCTGATAGGTGGGCAGCATTGAACATGGCTCTGATGCCAGAATGGTTTCAAGTCAAGTGAATCCTGTAATTTACATTATCACCCATAATGTAATAGGGTAATAGGCAATGACAGAGCACAGAGGAGGTGGTTCAGGAACAAGCAAAGAATAGGATGTGAATTCTTTTTACCCCCAAAGAATATGTGGAATGCAGTTTTATCACTAGATAAGTGAACTGTGTGTGAAATAGATAAGATATTTCATGTATCTGACAAGCAGATTGTCTGCAGTTAGCCTAATGGAATTAAAATCGCCATGTCAGCAAGACATAGTCTATTAAATCACTAGTAGTGTTTTTGAATGTATAAAAAAGATACTATAAGTATGCTAATTATTGGACAATGATAAAATCTACTTCTGCCATTAAATCACAACACTTAACACTTTGATCTTATTAGGAACTGAGTATTTGTGTCCCCCCTAAAATCTATATGTTGAAGCTCTCTTAATATGATGGCATTAGAAGATGGGGCCTTTGGGAGGTACATAGGTTTGGAGGAAGTCTTGGGGTGGGAAGTCCTCATGATGGGATTAGTGCCCTTATAAGAAGAGACCTAGAAAGCATTCTTGCTCTGTAATGTGAAGCTACAGCAAGAAAGCACCAGTCTTGAAGCCCACAAAATGATGCTCATCAGAACCTGACTGTGCAGCCTCCAGAAACGTGAGAAATAAATTTCTGTTGTTTAAGCTGCTTAGTGGACAGTATTTTGTTACAGCATCCTGAACTAAGATAGATCTTTAGTACTTCTGCACAATTTCTCTTTGGACTGATTTTACATAGCTTTGTGATAAAATTTATACTAACTTTTCTAATTCTTTTATTGAGGGACATTCTTCAGTTTACAGGTTACTGTCAGTACCAACAAAGATGTTGGCTCCTTTAGACTCTAAGTGCTAAAAGGGCAAGGGCTCCACCCAATTCCAACTTCATCAGCCAATTCAGTTAAAAATGAATTAAGTCAGGCATGGAAATAATTGTGTGACAGTTTTACTTTTCCATCTGCTACTTTGGGCATGTAGATACAAGCTAACTAGAAACTACTCTTCTCAGTATCAAAAATTGCATCTTGTATCACATACATATTTATTGATTATATGGTGTATATGGTGCTATTGCTTTGGAACTTTTTTTTTTTAAACTATGGCATAGAAACAGGATATTTATGATAACTAATGGGCTAATTAGTTCCACTTTAAAAGTCTTTGTGGACTTTTTTTTTTTTTTTTTGTCCTTTGGGTAATTTTTACATGCCAGAAATTTCTCATTGACTATTAAGTTATCACTATTAATGTTTTTAAATAATTATTATGACTTAAATTTTAAAAATAAATAATATTCTGCCCTAATACTTTAGTGCAATTTGAAAATCACTGTGTTGCCTTTCTCTGGTGGTTTTTTTTTTTTTTTAATTTTTTTTTTAACGTTTATTTATTTTTGAGACAGAGAGAGACAGAGCATGAACAGGGAAGGAGCAGAGAGAGAGAGGGAGACACAGAATCTGAAACAGGCTCCAGGCTCTGAGCTGTCAACACAGAGCCCGACGCAGGGCTCGAACTCACGGACCGTGAGATCATGACCTGAGCCGAAGTCGGACGCTCAACCGACCAATCCACCCAGGCGCCCCTCTCTGGTGTTTTAATATCACTTTATTTTATATTTAAAAAGTCATTACATTTTATTTTTTCCTATTTTCTTAAATGTTGTTATTATTGAAACATAATTGACATACCGCTCTTACGTTTTAATAGTAAGACTGCATGACGTGCTCTGAATATCAGTGTCCAACCTTCGCACTGCCACCACCTACTAGGTGATCTCAGATAAGTCACTCTACCTCTGTGGAGCTCAGTTTCCACATAAGGACTTGGACTTTCATTCTGACACTTTGCTATGGCAGCCTATAGGTTGTGTTTTGTGATTAATCTGTTTCTATTGATAGATAAAGTGCCACATTTGCCAAGGGTTTACATTTTACTTTAGGATGACTATCCATAGAATAGTATCATTCACACTGATTTTCATTCCTATATGTAATTTCGAATGAGAGAGAAAAGGATAGATTTGTGATCTGTGTACCAGGAATAAACTTAGAAAGTAGTTCATGCTTGTGAGAATCATCTTATATGTGGATTCAGAAAAAGAGGTTGAGAACTTCAGGGCTTAATTCAGATAATCACTAGACTCCCTACTCCATAACTGTTCCATGGTCTCATTTTTCCACTAGAGATATTCCTTGTTCTCTGTATCAGAGACTAAAGGGATCCAAAATATCCTTTGATTTATTACAGCTACTACATTGGGAGTCATCGTTTTCTTTCATTTTATCAATTCAGTGACAATTTAAGTATTACATATTCTGAATAATTTGTTCTACTGAGAATAGCAGTGTTCTCACTTATTTGTAATCGGTTTTAGCCAACCATAAATTCAAATATATAGATATAGATAGATGGATAGATAGATAAGAATAGTGGGAAAGATTGCTGAAAAGAACCACAGATA
Organism: Panthera leo; assembly: GCF_018350215.1. Taxonomy (NCBI): domain Eukaryota; kingdom Metazoa; phylum Chordata; class Mammalia; order Carnivora; family Felidae; genus Panthera; species Panthera leo. Next base: position 90,759,068 of record NC_056683.1, read on the forward strand.
CAAACAAAAAGGTAGGAACAGTCTCACTGGATGTGATAACTAACATCTTAGCAAGACTAGAGAAGACAGAGACGGGAAAAATAGGAACAGCAAAAAAAGATGATATTGGAAGTTCCTTTGGGGATTAAAAATGGTGATGGGACAACTTTCTGACATCTGAACAATGGTGGGAGTGTCTGTAGATAACAATAGAGAGAGGAAGAGACACATCCTCCATTAATGCACTACAGCATTCTGAGGGCATTTAGTATAAGGGCAAGTTAAGTTCTGTACGACTCAATAACCCTCTAGGGATTCTTAGTGCCAATTTAAGACTAAAGCTCACCAATTAGAACAGCACAGCATTCTGGAATTATACAGTGTTGGAGAAAGCAATCTTTCATACTCCAAAGAGCAGAAAATAGCAATATATTACTGCATGGTTCAATTTGTCAGTTATTCATAAAAAATTTTGATTCATCAAGAAAATTTTGAAATATTTTGAGAAACTTCTATTTTATAAAGCAGAGAACTAAATATATTTTCAAAAGACTTTATTGACAAAAAGAGCACTTTTGTTGAGTCTGAAGATTTCCATATTGTGTTCTTTCACTAAGTGACTTTGAAAAAGTCACTTAACTTCTCTGAGCTTTAGTTTTTTCCCCTCTGTTCAGTAAAAACACTTGTTTTACCTACCTTGCAGGGTAGAGGATAGGATTGAAATCTAACTGAATAATGTATTTTCCTTCAGTAATTAAATACATAAAATATATTTATAAGATTGTGTTATTATGATTAACATTGTTAAGGTTTAAATATATAGTTTAAAAGATCTGCAGTCCTCCCTTTTCCCAACTCTCATGCCTGGTAAAGAAAGCATTACTGCAGAATAAATCAGTTACTATTGATTTCAAGGACCAGAAGTCTTCAGAGGAAAAACAAAAAACAAAAACAAAAAAACCCTAAAAAACAAGTAAGTAAACAAATAATAGGATGGCTTTATTTAAATTTGAGAATGGAATTTGACTTGTGTTGTAATTAGTTAAACTTGATGGAATTTTGTTTTATACATATCACAAGGTAGCTTCTAAATGAATGCAATTATTCAGCCTTCTAAAAGCATACAGAAGTCTAATTGATGCTCTATGATATTAGCTTTAAGCATGATTTTATAAAAGATCAAATTTGCATTTAATGGAAACTTAACACTGACACATACTCGTCAAGATACGGAGGAGTTGGCATTTTTGTACATACAGCTTCTACTTAATAGAAGTGCTTCTAAGTGGGAGCCCAGGGGACCCCTCTGTAGGGTTTGCCAGCACTTGGCTCTTTAAGATAGCTCTGTCGGTTTCAACACCCTGTGATTTGTAAGAGCATACTCATTGCACATCTTTATGTGTACCTCCTTTCTACCTAACCAAAAAGGTTGTAGTTTCATAAATATAGTGAATTTCTTATCAGCTTTGTCAGTGCTAAGCAGTGGGCTGGGGCAAGGTAATAAATCTCTTTGAATAAATTGGTTATTGTAGATGAACAGCATGATACATGAGGAAATATTGACTATTCATGTTTTCTTGCAGAATGAGATTTGTATCAAAATAAAGAACTTCTACACCAAAGTCATGTTCTGTTAAAAAAATGAAAGACTATTATGCTTTTGTGATTGGAGGCAGAATGGGGTGAATTTGGGTCATATCTTGCAGACTTTAAAAACTCGTAATTTTTTGATGGAAGGACAAACCAGAAGATTTGCAAATTCGTTTGGAAAAGGATGGGGACAATGAAGAGTTATTTCTTTCCAGTTTTTCATTATAGAATTTGCTGCAAAGCAAAAATAGGAAAAAGCAGGATAGGAAACCTCTATATTTGGATACTTTCCACCATACATTTCTAAAATATATTCTTTGCTATTGAAAGACTGTTTTTACTGTTTTACTGAGGGGGAATGAAACTGTTTTCAAAGGTAAAAGGACAGCAGGGGAATAGCATTAGGCCATGTGATTTCATGAATTTTTCTCAGGGCTCTCCTAGTTTGTAAGGTGGTGATGGAAACAGCAATGCCATCTGCCTGCACTGGGAACTCCCCCACCCACTAGAAGGGACATTCATTTGAGTCTTTAAGTTCTCATTTGGAGAGGGAAGTTTAGGCTTACTGTTCATTTACCACTTCCTGTACACTGCCTTGGGATATGTTTCAGTGTCTGGACATTGTGATGAGGGCACAGTGGATAGAAGAGAAAAAGAGGTAAAGGAAATGGTGCTTCTGGAGACATGTAGCTCAGATATGTGTTCCAAGATCTTGTCTTCATTTTTAAAACCCTATATCTACTGTACATAATAGGCTTTTATTTGGTTCTGGATTACAGAAACCTAAGGTGAAACTCTAGGATTTCTAAGCTGTCACTGCCAATTTGTCCCACCTTGGGAAAATACTCCTGCCAAGTAGTGATGGCCTCAGTCTGGTTGGGAGTGTCATGAGAAGGAGATTCTACTTGGATGAAATCAGCAGATATCATGGCCATTTGAATGCTCAAGAAAGCCATTTCCTGTCTTCAGGTAGACTGGAAGGTGAGCCCATCTTAAAATAGTAGTGGGGAGAGTCATTATGGTTCAGAGGAACAAAGAAGATGGAAAAGGGTAAGTCCTGTTTCAGGAATCTCTGCTGCAACAAGGAAGCCCCATGGGGGAGGGATCTGCAAGCACATGTCTCTGGCTCTTAGATGGCAAAGTCTTCTTTACAGTTAGTGTAAAATGGGGTGCTGGAGGGATATTTGGGGCCAGAAAGGGAGGTGTTCTCTCAGGTCGGGATGGCTGTGGGGTAGAGCGAGGATCAGTTGTTCCATGTGTCCCTGAAAGGGGCAAGGGGTGAGGGCGTAGAGAGAACCATAGGCTATCCAAACCTAAGCACAGTGGCTATTCAAATGCACATCAGCCTGGTTGTCCTGGTGTTTTTTTCTAGCACCTAGTGAGACGGGAATGAAGTAAGAACTTGAACTTTATGTCAGCCAAAACACAATGGATTCTACATTTTATTTATTCTATGTCTAAGCTCTTGTGTTTTTATGGAGCATGCTTTCTTCCATTTGTTCTCAGAAAAATTATTTATAAAAGCTGAAATTTGGCCTGCTATAAAAGTAGTTGCATGGAAGAAGCATACTTCCCACTTTCCAACCCAATGACCTCAAATAACACAGGAGAATAAAACTGAGGGAGGATCTGAGACATGGCCCACGGTGGCCTAATATACCTAGAAATGTCTTTGATGTCCCATGTCTTCTTAAATTCCTTATAAAATTGACAGTGTGTTATATAAAAAGCCATGCATACTCATTTTAATATAAAATGATGTGTCAAATTGCTTTCTAGGCAAAACCCTAACACAGCACCACATATTTCTGGTTAAATGGGCTACAGTCCAAGAAGCATGGATTAAACTTATGTCTCTCATCCTTGCTGGTTTTGTGACCTTAGTCAAGTTACTTCCCTTGAATCTCTGTATCCTGTATAGAAAATGGAAAGAAAACGCACTTATAAAGTTTGCTGTAAGTATTAAATGAGAGGATGTGCACTTAGCAGGCCCTCAATACATGGTGCTAGTACAAGCATTTGTCATCATAATGAATTGTAGTACTGGGGAAGAATAGATGCCTCCAGAAGAAGGTATCTTGAAAGGGCAGTGTTACTCTGGAGATCAAGCATATGGAGCCACAGCCTTCCCTGCAGGGGAGCAGATGTAGAGCCAGGAGGAGCTGTGACAGCCAAACTCTTGCAGGTGGCACTTTAATAACATCATATCCATGGAATACGCTAGCAAGGGGGGGCGGGGGGAGTGATTCCTGCCTTTGCCCCTGAATGTTACTTCTCCCACTCCCCATTCTCTAGGAGATTTCTTTCTTTTAATGTCTATGGAAATGTTACAATTCTTTAGTTGGGGTGGAGTTCATTTTTAGTTTCTAGTATTTTTATTGTCTCTTAGGCATGAAATCAAAAATGAATTTTCAGGGCTCCTGGGTGGCTCAGTCGGTTAAGCATCCGACTTTGGCTTAGGTCATGATCTCCTGGTTTGTGGGTTTGAGCCCCACATTGGGCTTTGTGCTGACAGCTTGGAGCCTGGAGTCTGCTTCAGATTCTGTCTCTTTCCTTTTTGCCTGTCCCCCACTCTCTCTTGCTCTCTCTCTCTCTCTCTCTCTCAAAGATGAATACACAGTAAAAAAAAGGAATTTTCAGTCTTATTTTCTTACTAACAAAAGCACAGGGCATTATCGCATTATGTATGTATATTTGTGTATATGGATTGCTTCATAGGCAGAGCCTTGACCACATATCCCTAGTCCTCAGTCCCTGACCGCAGCCAGGAAGGGCACAGACAACTTCTATCACTAAACCTTCACAAAGCTTCAATGTGCCATTCATTCCCTGGGGCATGTTGCCAGATTCTAATCATTGTCTCTTTAGGGAAGAGCAAAAATAAAACAAAACAAAACCCTAGGGCAACTTCGGTATGTAGATTGAAAGGATGAGGCTGTGTTACTCTGGAAATAAGAGTCAGAATAAGCAGAGAATGGCTTTGATGAATGTGAAACTATATAGAAAATCCAAGAATAAGAAAAAAAAACACAGGGTATCTTTTTGAAGTTATTTCAATGACAAGGTTTTACAAACAATAAAATAACATATTTATCCATATTTCCTCTAATTTTCTTTTGCATTTACACTTAATACAGAAAGGTTAATGGATCTTATGGATCCCTTTACCACCATACATTTGTATTCTTAAAATTTTTTTCACATTTTTTATATTGAAGAATAAGTATTCATCCAGAGTACCATAATATTCTTTTGCAAAGCAAAATTGGATTGTAGATATCTAAATACTTTTTCTAGCCTTCAGCAATTTTTTCTGTACCTAGTGAAAGATTTAAATGCATCTGGCTACTGACCAAAGGAAGAAAGCAAAGATAGGAAATTTGCGGGATTGAAGACTATAGTCAATATCTACCACATCCAAGGTTTTAGGTTGGGATTTATGGACCTTAGTTGAAGTGAAACGAGACTTGGCTGATAACATGTGTCTTAGCCTGCTCAGGCTACCATAACAAAATACCATAGACTTGTGGTTTAACCAACAGATATTTACCTTCTCACAGTTCTGGAGGCTGGAATTCTGAAATCAGGGTGCCAGCAAGGTTGGGTTCTGCTGAGAGCTCTCTTTCTGATTTTCTGATGGCCACGTTCTCACTGTGTTTTCACATGGGAGAGAGAGAGACAGTACGTGTGTATGTGTGAGTGTTCTGGTGTCTTTTCTTATAAGGACACTAATTTCATCATGAGGGTCTAACTCTCATGACCACCTAAATTAGTTATCTCCTAGAGGTCCCATCTCCAAATATCATCACACTGAGAGTTAGGGCTTCAAAATATGAGTTTTGGGAACAGACAGTTCAGTTCACAGCATCATCTAATGCTAAGTTCAATCCTGTTCTTTTATCTCTAATGTTGGGCCTGGCCCTGGACAGTAAGATGCTTGGGATTCTTTGGGCCTGATGTTCTGAGTCAGTGCTAAAGCTGTCTTACTGCTGGTTCTGCTCTGACCTTGATGGTATCATCTTTTTTTTTTTTTTAATAGATTTTATTTTTTAGGTAAATTATAGGTACATAGAAAACTGGAGCAGAAAGTAGAGTTTGCATATACCTCCATCCACCACTCCCCACACACAACACATACAGCTTTCCCCACTATCAACATTCTGCACCAGAGTGGTACTTTTGTCACAATCAATGAACCTACACTGACACATCATTATCACCCCAAATTCACGGTTTACATTAGGATTCACTTTTGGTGTTGTACATTCTATGGGTCTTGACAAATATATAATGACATATATCTACCAATTTTATATCATAAGGAATAGTTTCATTCCCTAAAAATCCTCTTCTCCCTACTTATTCATCCCTCCCTTCAAACCCCTCATGAACTGATCTTTTTACTGTTTTGCCTTTTCCAGATTGTGATTTAGTGGGAATCATAAAATATGTAGCTTTTCTGGGTTGGCTTATTTCACTTACTAATAGACATCTAAGATTCTTCCATGTCTTTGTATGGTTATATAGTTCATTTCTTTGTTTTATTTTATTTTATTTTATTTTATTTTATTTTATTTTATTTTATTATTTTTGGATGAAGGTGGCACCATCTTTAATTGGTCTCACGTGCTTTCTTGAAATGTCTGAGTCTCCAGCTCTGCTGCTTAGATCTTGATCCTCAGCTTGTGGAACCTGAGTTCTGTTTGCCATCCTTATTTTACTCATTCATCTCTCATCTTAGATCCATGTTTCTTCATGGGCATAGGTTGGTAGTCTTTGTAACTGTTTTGTATAAAGTCCCTGGCTTTATGTTCAACCCTCAAGTTAGTTTGGCCTTCTCTTGTGTGAAGTCCTGGTTTTGCTAGAGCTCTGGTATGGCAGTTGATAGTCAGGGGACAGCAGGAATAGTGTAGAAATATTTGTGCACTTGCTCCTGGCTAAATGTAAGTCTGTTCCAAGTAGCAAACAGGAATCTTGGTCCTGATGAGAGAATTCTGCCGTGGTCACATGCATTCAGTAAAAAATTCACACACACACACACACACACACCCTCCCCACTAAACAAACAAAAACACTAAAGTAGTAGTTGAGATGAGTTATTAAAATATCTTTCTCTTGTTTTCATATCAAAATGGGATTGATATTAGGGATTTTTGAAACTTATCATTTAACACTGTTTTTCTTCATAAAGCAAATGATTCACATGCAAGATGTATTACTTTCCCTTCTTCCATTCCCTCTCCCACCCTGGACATTAAATAGGTAGAAAATCCAAATAGTGGAGAAGGATGTTGGTAGTTTCATTTGTGCTAGTATTGTAGCAAGTTGGGGAAAATCTGAGAGCCAAAGCTAGACTCGATCTCATTAATATGATACTGACTTATTTGGTTCAATTCTTTTATCACCATCTATGACTATAATTTTTTTTTTCTCACAGAGAAATAAAATGGTATGATGCAGAAAGAACTCTGTTAAAAGCATTGGAACATTAACCTTTCTTGGTTTCTCTGTACTGATATAAATGACATAATTGCATATGGTGTTTAAATCCATGTGGGAAGTCCGAAGGGGTGTTGTGAGAATTTATATGCAGGTTGTTCAAGTCCTGCGAAAATATGAAATAGCCACTATATTGGAAAAACAATGCAACAATAACAAAATGCATGGTTGTTCTACTATAGCAGATGCAAATAAGATGGAGGGGAAGCCAGGCTTGAGAAAACATAGCAATGGGTCAGCTAGATAAGATGGTTGTAACCGTTGGTATCTAAAACACCCTCTTTTCATGGTCTTTGATGCGAATGAACACAATGCCAGGAATTATGAATGTATGTCATAATTATGTTTAGCTTCATTCACAATGACCTGTTCTTGACCTATATCTGAGAACAATTTGGTAGTTGTTTCTTTTCCAATGGAGTGGTTGAAATCTCTTTTGTTTCTCTTTAAGTGAATGGCTAAATTCATGGTTGCAGAATTACAGATGATTTAATTTAACATGAAATGAATAAAAAATAGACTTACTCCCACCTTGATTGCTGTCAGCATTTTAATAGTAGAAGAAGTGTCTTTTTGCGCCAGGGATTGGACAAGATCTGAGGGAGAAAGGCTTAGAATGCAGGGCTGAGGAAGCATCATGCTGTCTGTCCCCAGGGAGAAAAGAAATCCGTCCTCATTTTGAAATAGCTCTTGGCTATGGCTCAGAAACACTCAATGGGCAGCTTTAGAAATTGTAGCACTTTCTTTGACAAAGACAAAAATCACTGTATGTCTGTGTACTCTTAAGGGAGATAGAAGGGGCTAAAAAGTAAATGCAGAAATTATATACTTGTAAACAAGTACCCACATTATGAAATATTCTCATGTGTGTGCGTATTTTCTAATTAGAAAACATGCGTTCATCTGTAAACATAAGTAAAATTTTCTTGAAAGTGTCCAATTTCAATTATTTTGTTGTATATTCAGATCATGTGTTCCAATTCTGCATTAAATAGTACACAAGATGTATACAAATTAATTAATATAATTACTATATAAGAAGACTCATCATAGTCTTAGAATGTTTTTTCATCAATATGCTCCAATCTTTAGAAAAATCTTTACCCAGGGTGGGGTAGTCCTCACTTTGCAGTTGAAATGAGTTGGGGCACACATCTTCTCCTGTTTTCTATCAATTCCATCTTCCTTTCCCACATTCAAAGGTCTAATCTTAGATTTCCTTCACCATTCTAATGCAGGCAATAGAAACTGCCAGACTTAAAATCAGTTTTGAAATTGAAGAGTTTACATAGGGTCAATGGAGTTCGAAGTTAGGATTCTTTTCTGTTTAAAAGGTATTTCAACCAGGAAAAAAAAAAAAAAGCAAAAACAACAACAACAAAAAAACCCCTGCTTTTTGTTGTTCTTGTCTGTATGAAACAGTGTAAGAAAACTGACATAAATGGGATATTTCAACAATATGCTGAGATAAGGCCCTGAAAATTAGTTTACTTTCAAAATGTTTCAGAGTTGTCCTTCTGGAATATAACCAACTTTATAGAAAATAGGGGAACACTATTTTAAAAATTCCTTGATGGTACTGATGTGAAACCAAGCATATTATCAAAGCATATGCTCAGCCAGGAGAAAGCCTCCTATCTGACCTAATACATGTCACTTTAAAAATGTTATTTCTTTGTTATCAGAGTTGTTCTCTGAGAGTAGAGTGAAAAGAGTGTGAACTTTGGAAGTAAGCAGCATTAGGCTCAACAATCACCTAACATCTGAAGACCACACCTAATCTCCACATCTTCCCTAAAGGATTGTTTTAGCAGAATTTAATGAAGTAAACTATGCAAAATTTTATGCACACCCAACAGAGTGTCTGCATATAACAGTTTTCAATAAAGATTTGTTCCTTGTTCAATCCACAAAGCAGTATAAGGACCCAGAAAAAAACAATACGTAGTTTTCTCTTTTCTATGCTCCCATCAGATATTATAGGAGAAAGTTGAATATAGAGCACCTGACAGGGCCTTAAACAATCACAAACAAGTAATCTTGGGAAAAGGGAGAAATAATTAGAATATAATGAATATCCCCAATAATTTTGTCTTGGTGACAGTGAAAAGGCCAATGCACTATTAGTATGTGAACTAAAAGCTCTGGTCCTTTTGAGCACAATTAGATAGAATTGCTGTCTTCTGTATTGGCTGCCCAATGACCAGAAAAACAACAGAGGCTTACCTCTGAAAATTGGTCATCTGCAGTGACCATTGTATTCCTTGTATCTAATTGTGAAGTTCTATTTGTGGAAGAAAAAAAAAAAGAAAAGTTTGAAGTTTATAAGTTTGTAGAAATAATTGTTATAATATTTTAACTTGTAATTATGAATGGACATAATTCACAATTTATATCATATATGATATGAAGAATATGAGATAAATACATGTTTTACATGTAAGAAATTATATCTCTGTGACTAAATCAGTTGTATTTTGCATAGTACTTGTGAGATAATAAGACTTTATCAATAAATGTTTGTTGTCTACTTAATCTATGTCAGGTCCTGGGAATAAAGTGATAAATAAAGACATCATGGTCCCTGTTCTTATGGGGCTTATATTATAGTGAACCAGATACTGATACATGCTAAGAAGAAAAGGAAACAGGAAAACATGATGGACCATAGCAGGTGGGGTTGGATGGTTTAGGGAAGCCATCTTGGAGAAGGCAATAACTGAACTAAGGCCTGAAAGATGACAATAATTCAACCACATGAATATCTAGGGCAAGAGAACTCTAGGCAGAAGTAACAAGAAGTGTGGCAAAGCAAGCAAATGAGTACAAAGACCATGAGGGCTAAAGGAACATTGTGTATTTAGGAAAAAAGGGAAAAAAACAAGCAATATTTTTCACAATGGGGCCATTGTGACAGAGGCTGAACTTGATAGGAAATTAAGTTAGATGAGTAGACTCTGTAGGACCATTGTAAGGAGTTGAGTATGACAAACTTCATTGAATGGATCACATATCAGAGAGTTTGAAGAAGGGAGATGCTGTGTAAGGTAACTTTGGTGCTATGTGGGGAGTGGATTGTAGGGGAGAAGAGCAGAAAGCAAAGATAAAATTTAATCTGTTATGGCAGTGGGCTAGATGAGAGATAATAGAGGCTTAGGTCAAGGTCATAGCAATGAACATGAAGAGATGGATAGATTTTGGATATATTTTAGAAGGAGAGCTAACTTGGCAATGAATTTGCAATGGGGGCGGTGGTGAGAAAAAGAGGAGAATCATGAGTGACTCATGGTTTTGACTTGAACAATGGAATAGATGTTGCTGCTATTTATGATATGGGATAGACTAAAAGTAAAAGGTTTCAGATAGGTTTGGAGTTCTGTTTGGGACATGGTCCTATTAGATATTCAAGTGGAATTGAGTATAAGAGTCTAGAGCTTATGAGAGAAGTAAGAATTGAAGATAAAATATTTTTAGGTCTTAAGCATATAGATGGTGTTTTAAAGACATGGCATTGGATTAATTCACTTGGTAGTATGAGAGAAGATTTAAACTGGATCACTCCAACATTTAGAAATCAGTAAGACAAGGGAGATCTCATAAAGGATACTGAAAAAGAAAAGCAGAAAAACATGGTAGTACCAACATTAAAATAATCATGACAACAAAAACAGTGATAAAAGCGTTTTAAATCATCATAATAAAAGTGATATTGAACAAAGTGATATTGGTCTACAAGTATGAAATGCTCTTGAGAAATCAAGAAGAAAAGAGAAAAACAGGAACACGGGACTGAGCAATGTGGAACAGGCTGGTTACCTTGTCAAGAACAATTCCAATGGAATGGAGGGGAGAGATGCCAAGTGGAGTATGTCAAGAAGGTGATATAGGGAAATAGAAACAAGCTCAGATTACTCAGGAACTTTTACTTTGAAGATAAATGATGAAATGGGACTGTAACTGAAGACAGACATGGGATGGAAAGTTCTTTCTTTTCTTTTTTTAAGAAGGAGATGCTTAACGACAGGATCAGAATGCTTGAGAATATATGTGGGTGCAGAATCCAGGACACAAATCACAGGATGGCCTTCAAAAGAAAAGGTAGGATCATGCCATCTTTTGGATGATCAAGGATATGGCATAATATGGAAACTGGTGGCAACAGCAGCAGAGTGTATTTGCTGATGGGTGATGAGAGAATTCCTGTCTGATGGCTTCTTTTGTCTTGAGTAGGAATGAAGCATGTTATTAGCTGCAATGAAGGTTTGGAGGGGAATGTAGGAGATGGATAATAATTTTATAGAAGAGTCAGAGAGAAAAATTGCAGGTCTGTGTTGAGAGTTCAATTGAAATGAGTAGTTGTTAATATTGTTTGGTCAGACTGTCCATGTATTAGTTTCCTAAGTCTTCCATAACAAAGTACTACAACATGGGTGGCTTAAAACAACAAAAATTAATTTTCTCACAGTTCTGGAGGTCAGAAATCCAAAATGAAGGTGTTGGCAGTGTTGGTTCCTTCTCGGATTTCTGAAGGAGAAATTGTCCCATGCCTCTCCCTTAGCTTCTGGTGGTTGCTGGCACCCCTTAGTGTTCCTTGGTTTATAGATGTATCACTCCTATCTCTCTCTGCCTCCGTCTTCACATGGCATACCTCCCTCCATCTGTGTCTGTGTCCAAATTTCCCTTTTCTTCTAAGATGCCAGCCATACTGAATTTAGGGCCCACTCTAATCCAGTATGACATCATATTACCTTGATTACACCTACAAAGACACCTACAAAAACTCACATTCACAGGTTCTATGTGGACATGAATTTTAGAGGAGAATACCATTCAACCCAGTATATTCAGTCGCATAATTTTCCTTACAAATGTTTAGTTGCTTCGGACGAAATAATGAGTGAGTTTAATCAGGGTGATATTTATAAACTTTTTTATCATTATCATTTCCTGTATATGTTAACTTTAGGCATAAAATTATCAGATTAGTATTTTTAGTGGTTTTTGCTAAGTGAACAAAATTTATCTTTTTTTTGGTTGGAAGATATACTTTTAAGATAGATTATAAGTTTTGTATGTTTCTGATGACTCTAAGTAAAGGAAAAAAGCAGACAACTATACATCTTCTGCAGGTCAGCTTTTGATTTCAGACATGTTTCATCATCTGGATAATAGTCCATTCTGAGTCCTGAGTACTGTCCTTGTTCCACCAGTGACTTTAATGAGATCCTGGTTTGTCAAGAAACTATTATTTGTTTGTTTGTTTGTTTGTTTTAATTGCAAGGACCTCATAGATTTCAATATTAATTCCTGCTCCTGATTTTACAAATGAGGAAACAGAAGCATGTAGGTGTTAACTGAATTACCAAAGACATTATATATTAATAGAAATTCAGTTTGTGGAACTCTTTGTGTAAGGTTGTTTTTGCTGTGCCATAAAATTACTCTGAACCTTTTTTTATTCGTTTATGAAGTGAGGAGGATATAAACCTTTACTCTCTGTAATAGTTATTATAAGTATAGAATGAGGAGAAATAAGTGAAAAAGATCTGCAAATCCTAAATTTACCCTCATGTAATTGAGACCAATTTCCAAAATTCTGGCTTCTGAAAATTGGATCTTAATTCCTAATTCCCCTATTGTAGTGTTAAAAATATAATGAAGTGCATATAAATATGAAACCTATGACTTGCTTTAAGATGAGTAAATATTAGGGGTACCTGGGTGGCTCAGTCAGTTAAGCATCCGACTTCGGCTCAGGTCATGATCTCACAGTACATGAGTTCGAGCCCCACGACAGACTCATTGCTGACAGCTCAGAGCCTGGAGCCTGCTTCAGATTCTGTGTCTCCCTCTCTCTCTGTGCCTCTCCCTGACTTGTGCTCTGTCTCTCTCTCGAAAACAAACATTTAAAAAGCTTAAATTAATTAAATAAAATAATATAAAGGGTAAATATTGGAAAATATGGACATTACTACATTTCTTCTGTTTTACCCACCAAAATAACAATTTCTAATTCAGATATCATTCATTTCCATATCACAGATTCTTTTCTTCTATTTTCCTAATTATATATGTATCTAGTTTTGTCAAAATAGCTCCAAAGTTATCAATTTGTCGGCCTAGAAGAGCAAATAAAGTCTCAAGGACAGTGTGTTTGACCACATTTCCAGTTAGTAAACAAGTCTTGGTTGGATAGCTCTGTTTGTAAAGCAGAAATGTGGTCAACAGATCCTTAGTCCCTACAGTCCACAGAAAAGGCTAAATCTGCTTCTGATTATTTACATGATCAACTACATAAAATGTTGATGCAGTTAAGTGATGCATTGCTATTGTTCATCTCTTTGCACTCAGATTTAACATATGTTTACAAAGGGACACTGATCCGGCAGCAGATTAAAACAGTTATATATTAAAAGTTTGTCAGGACAATAGACTGCAAAATAAAAGTTTATTTTTCGATTCTCACACTTTCCTTTAGGATACAGAATATGGGCCTGCATTTTGATTCTAGCTTCCTCTCCTTTTATTTCCTTTTCATTTTAAACTTATTGCTTCAGCCATTAATTTACAGAATTAAAAACCATAACTGAATTCTATTACCTCTATTGTGTGCTCTCCAACAGTGCATATGCAAACAAGGTCGTGACAGCCGTGCTCCAACAGTCCACGTGATCCTTTGGTAGGAAGGAATGTAAAAGGTAGGTGGTCAGCAGTGTCCATATTCCTAATGAATGTCGGCTCTTGAAGCTTTAAGAAATTTGAAATCCTGCAATAATAAATTTGAAAACTTTGCTAATTAGAACCACTGCTTTAAAGTAAAAGAGGAAAAATCTATTGGCACCCTGGTCAGTTTCTAAAGGTCCTCCATAGCAGCTTTCTATAACACTGATGACTTCTCTAGGCAGAGCCCATTAAGGAAACAGCCCTAATTCTGTTTCCAACAACTTATTTTATGATGAAGTGAATCAATCAGAATGTTTCAGTGCTGAATTGAAAAAAAAAAAACAAACTATAAAGCCCTATTTGACATTCTGAACCAGTTTACAAAGTTTGCTTGAATCCTGTGATGTATACAAGTTAACTCTATCTTCTCATTGATTAAAACAACCCATGAATACAATGTTCTTAGGAATAATCTCCATTTCCCATTTTGGAAGGCACTAAACATTTACATTTACATAGTCAGACAGTGAGAATATAGCTAGTAGGTATAGATTCTACCATAGAAGGAATAACTAGGAAGATATTATCATTATGGATGTACGGTCATTACTAGAAGTTTTTGTCTTTAGTTTTACTTATTACAAGAAATGAGCCCTTGGTGAAAAATATCCTTTAGGTTCTATTGAGAACACTCTTAAGGGATATGATCAAGTTCTGGGGTTTTCCTTGGACTCTGATAAAGTCTGAGAGGAAGAGCCTTCAGCTTGCTTTTAAGCTGGTTTCCCCACTGAGAGGCAGCTGTTTCCGATTTCTGGCTCCAGACAAAGGCTTTTCTCGAGGGTTTGCTGAGGAAGCAAATCTGCTCAATCCTAGTTGCTCCATATTCTTCAGTCCTGTGCATTCCCAGCCTGATCTGTAGGGCTTTATCCCTCACAGTTTACAGCAACATCTGAAACCTTTTGGGATAAGAGGCAGAGAGCTGGGACAGATTCTATTGTATTCTACCTGCCTCCTCTGATGTACTTGCAAGAACAATAAACTACAAAGGTTGGAATCCTAGGTTTTCATTTGCTAGCTGTGTGCCCATAGGCAAGTTACATGACCTCTCTCTGTATTAGACTTATCATCCTTAAAATAGGAATTATGCATTTGATAAGACCTTCCCTGATCCACACCTTCATAGGAAGAAGTAAAAAAGAGGATCCCAGGAAAATCCCACTCATCTACCCCACAAATAACACAGCCACAGCACCGCAATATTCCTTGGAGACCATTAGGCTTAACCCCAACTTGCCTTTCACCTCTATTTATATCAGCCCTTACAAAAAGCCTTGAGCTTGGAGGTCATCCCGTATCATTTCTCATCTCCAAATTGCTATATACATTCCCAAATAAAAACCCTTCCACTGTACCCCTGTGAACTTTTAGTTTGTTAACAGCTTCTTCTCTGAATTTTTCCTTTAGAGAATTGCAGACCTCTCATGTGATGGCTATTTCTCTCCTTCACCATAACTGCCACTGGACCTGGAGATGGAGTAGGTATTCTTGCTGCTTCCAGATATCAATATTCACTTTTCCTTCCTAAAACCCTTGAACTTTAAAGTTTATGCCAACAGACTTTACCACTTGTTAACCTTTCTTTCTCTTCCTGTGTCACCACTCCCAGCCCATTCCTTGAAGACTCTCATTGTCACTCTCATCAGAACTATTCCTGTGATCATTACTGATGATTTCAATATCCAAATCAATGATACTTCAAATACCGTGCCCTTTCTCCCTTGACCTTCACTGCTCTAACCATCTTGTCCTCTACCTACCTCCATCACTTACTCCCAGACTTCCTCCAGCACTGTTCTACCAAAACTTCTCGTAACGGCAGAAATATTCTGTATCTGCACTGCCCAACATGGTAGCCATCAGACACATGTAGTTATTGACCATTAGAAAAGTGACTGATGTGACTGAGAAACTGGATTTTAGTTTTTTTCATATAACAGAACATTTAATTAAATCAGTTTCGCATCAACACACTCTTCATTTAATAATGATATTGGCCATTTCCATTGGATGGCGAGAGGCTCTTCTGTTAAAGGCTTCCATGATTTCCACTGTATCATTTTCTTGCCCGATTTAGTTCATTTTCAGCCAGAAGAATCACCTCTTCTAGTTGGCCACCCTGAAGTTAGTCTTTTAAAATTTCTTAACATCCGGTTCTGCTTTAACCACACCCAACGTTTTATTTGTAATCTATACTGTATACTTTCTATATGCTGCATTTTTAGGAATTTGCTCAAGATCATCAATAATCTTTGTGTACAATATTCTAAGCCTCTCGTGTGGACTCTCACATATAGCCAATCACACAAGGCCAGTGGTCTTCTTCAGCAAACCCACCATGACAGCTAATTTTAATTAATTAAAATTTAAATTTAAACAGACACATGTGGCTAGTG
Source organism: Panthera leo (assembly GCF_018350215.1). Taxonomy (NCBI): domain Eukaryota; kingdom Metazoa; phylum Chordata; class Mammalia; order Carnivora; family Felidae; genus Panthera; species Panthera leo. Next base: position 90,775,252 of record NC_056683.1, read on the forward strand.
GCTATCTTTAACAATGAGGTCATAGGCTTTATCATTGTCCAAAGCTACATTTTCTCTATAATTTTAAATTCAAGTATCACTAACTCTTAAACCCTCACATGCTACCTTTCAACTCATTCACTCTCTTCATTACCCCAGCTACATCAAAACTTGTACCAAAGAGTGACCCCACTAATTCTATCAGCTTTTTTTGATCCCTTCTTGCTTCTTTGTATCCTCACTTTATTCTTGCTTTTCATGGTTTATCAACATAAGAACAACCTTGCATACACATTTAACTCCATCATTTCCCTATCTCTTCATCACACTAGCCTGGCAAAACCTTAACCCTTCTTGAATGCAACTCTTTACCTACACCAAACCTGCTCTTGTACACTAAAGATTGCTAAAGAAATGTACATGAGGGGTGCCCAGGTGGCTAGGTCAGAAAAGCATGTGACTCTTGCTCTCAGGGTGATGAGTTTGAGCCCCATATTGGGTGTAGAGATTACTTAAATAAACATAAAACTTAAAAAAAAAAAAAGGAAGAGTACATGATCATGCTCACTAGTTAGATTCTTGATCATTAATTTCAAGTGGCTCTGAGTGTAGGCCAAGCATCCAACTAGATTTCATTATCATTTCACTCTTCCATTCTTCTAAATAAAAATCTCACACTTTCTTGTGGTGCCTGGGTGGCTCCGTCTGTTAAACATCTGACTCTTGGTTTTGGCTCAGATCATGATCTCAAGGTTTGTGTATTTGAACCCCACATTGGGCTCTGTGCTGTCAGTGCATAGCCCACTTGGGATGCTCTATTTCTCCTCTCTCTGGTCTTCCCTCACTTTACTCTCTCTCTCTCTCTCTCTCTCTCTCCCTCTCTCTCTCTCTCAAAATAAATTAAAAAAACTTGAAAAAAATTCACACTTTCTCTATTCTCCCTAAACATCTAATATGTTCTCTCCTTTCCAAGACCCTCAGCTTATGTTTTTTATTATTATTATTTCATAAAGAAAATGCAAAGAGTAACAAGAGGACCTCACATCCTCTCCACTTCCTATTTTCTCCTTCCTTTCCCTTGCCTTCCTGAAAAATTCAGTATGTAAGCTACTGGGAGGGCAAATGGGCACCATTCTGATACTTAGGATGGTAGGAGCCAGAGAATAGTAAGGAAGGTATCTATGGAGCAAGGCAGCCCAGTCTGGGGCTTTGGAGCTCACATACACATAGGAAAAGTAGGCCCTCAACACCACTTACAACACCAATTTACCTATTACCAATTCCTCCTATTACTTGAATTCATGGACCCCTCTATTCAAGGCTAACCCCTGTGTTTGTCTACTTGATTGCATCCTCTCATGACTAGTTAAGGGCAACCATTCATCTCTTCTCCAACAGCATTTGATTTACTTCCATCATAATACTAACGTTCTATACCATCTTCTTGTTTAAAAATAAGAGACAAAACAGATGAACATAAGGGAAGGGAAACAAAAATAATGTAAAAACAGGGAGGGGGACAAAACAGAAGACTCATAAATATGGAGAACAAACTGAGGGTTATGGGAGGGGTTGTGGGAGGGGGGATGGGCTAAATGGGTAAGGGGCACTAAGGAAATCTACTCCTGAAATCATTGTTGCACTATATGCTAACTAATTTGGATGTAAATTTTTAAAAAATTAAAATTAAAAAAAAAATAGAATCCCTTAGCTCCACCTTGTCCTTTAGATATTGCCCTGTTCCTCTTCTCTACTTACAAACAAAATTCCTTGGGGGAAAAACGGTTTTATTCTCCATCTTCAATTCCTTTCCTCCTATTCTCTCCTGAACTTATTTCAAACATGCTTTAATCTCTACCACTAGTCCAAGCACACTCTCATCAAGCTCACTGGTAGCTTCCACTAGTGGCCATTCAGTCAAGTGGCAAATTCTTACTGCTCACTCATCTCATCTATCAGCAGCATTTAGCATAGCTGAGCAGTCACTCACTCAGGAGATTACTTTATTCACTAGACTTCTGGGAAAAATCTTGGTTCTCCTCTAGCTCAGTGCCTGCTACTTCTCTGTCTCCTTTGCTGTTTCTTTGTCATCTCCTCAATGCCTATACTGTGGAATGTCTCAGTGCTCAGTCTTGAAAACTCTTCGTTTCTCTGTCTATATTTATCCCCTAGATGATCTCTTTTGTCTCTTAACTCTATGACCTGATGACTCCCAATGTATACCTCTCCTCTGAACACCACATTTATTGTATACAACTGCCCATTTGGCCTATCTAGATGTCTAATGCATGTCAGAAATCCACCATGTCCAAATTCTCCTTCATTAATTCATCCTATATCCTCCAAACTTCTTCTTTTATAGTGTTTCTCATCTCAATAAATAGTGTCTCCATTCTGCAGTTACTCAGGCCCCAAATCTTAGACTCATTCCTCATTTTATATATCACCAAATTCTCTCAGCTTTACTTAAAAATATATCAGTAATCTTTTTTTTTTTTTTTTTTTTTTAACCATCCTCATGCTACTGCCCTACTACTATCCATAGCTGGCTCTTCTCTGGATTGTTTCAGTAGCCTCATAGCTAGTTGTCCTGCCTAAATTCTGCCCTTTTTAAGTCTAGCCTGTCTTAATAGAACAGCCAAAGATATCCTTTTACATTTATGTCAGATAATACATCTCCTCTGGTCAAACCCCTCCCAAGGCTTCTGTGTTGTTTTTAGAGAAAAATCCAAAATCCTCTAAGACCTGATCCTCTGTTCCTCTCTTACTGGATTTTCTATCAATCTCCCATCTCATCTCTGGGAATTGGCTTCATTGATCTTCCTTAGGGGTTTTACATTTGTTCCAACCATAGGACCTTGACACTTGATATTTCCTCTTCTTCCAACTAGGTACATGGATCTCTCTATTACTTCCTCCAGAGTTCTACTCAAATGTCAACTAATCAGGGAGACATTCCCTGACTACCCTATGTAACATAACACCTTCCCTCATCTCTGTCTCCCCAACATGTCCTATTCTGCTCACTTTGCTTTTTCTCTTTAACACTCCTATCTGACATGTTATATATTTGCTTGTGTGTTTGTTTGTTGTCTATCTTCCTGCCATTAAACTGTCTTCAGTGAGGGTAGGGGTTTTGTTTATTTACTGCCATTTTGCTAGCACTAGAGCAGTTGCCTGACAGATAGTATGTACTCAGTAAATATATTGAGAGGTTTCAGAAAGGAATAATAGATCCCATCCTTCAAGGTCAGATATTAATTATTCTGAGATAAAAATCCATTAAGTCATTATGAGTTACTAATACCTCAGTGTAATGTATGTCCAATTACAGCTAAGAAGACTTGAGGGAATGGGGACAGGTGGGAATCAGGATGCCTAGTGTCCAGGAATTGTCCTTAACTCACTCCAACTCTAAGGTTTTTGTTGTTGCTGTTGTTGCTGTTTAGATTTCATCAGCTGTAAAATGATGTTGTTGGACTAGACTGGAGGCTTTTAGCCTGGGATGTAGGGAGTGGATTAGCCTACAATGAGCTTTCAGGGGATATGTGTATCTTCTATTATTGTATGAAAAATTTCAAGGCCAAGTAAACATATACACATTTATTTTTCCAGATGAGAGAAAGTTCTGTGACCCTGAAATAGAGTAGAAGTTCTTGAAGTCTCTTTTAGTCTTAACTTCATATGATTCTAAGTTTTGAAAGTGGATGACAGGAGACAGCCTGATGCTGCTTTACGCAGCTAGAAGACAGTGTTTGTTCTGCCACATCTTGAGCAAGCAAGTCACTCCTCTTCTCTCACCTTGTCTTGTGTGTCTTGTAAAATGAAGGCTTCGGACTAATTGATCCAACGTAATACTTTCCAGTTCTCATTCAGTACAAACAAGGCAGACTGAAGGGCGCCTGGGTGGCTCAGTAGGTTGTGTCTGACTTCAGCTCAGGTCATGATCTCCTGGTTTGTGAGTTCAGTGTGTCTCCCCCTCTCTCTGCCCCTCCCCTGCTCTCTCTATCTCTCTCTCTAAAATAAACATTAAAAAAAAAAAAAAAAACTAAAAACAAGATAAACAAGGAAGACCAAAACATACAAGCAAACAAAACCTGCAGTCAGGTTGGCAATTCAGATTGGTCTGTTCTGGGTCCTCAGGAGTCAGAATCGTAGACCTGCTAATGTTCTAAGAGTACTTTGAGAGCTAAGAAAGGGAAGATAGAGAGGTGGTTCCTGCGTAAGACTCTAGCTAAGGAACTCAGACCTCCTCAGAGACAGAAGATTAATTCTTAAGGATGACTAGGAATCGAGAAGAAAAAGCTTCACCACTGACCCTAAAGAAATTTGGGATCCTTGCTCCCTTAAAGTATGACCTCATAAACCCTGAAATAAATTCTGGAACATATCTCTTTATGGTGTGGAAGAATTTTACCTTGAAGGGTTAAATGGGTGTGTATAGTCTAATGCTCCCTTGTTGTTCTACTTTTCTCATTAGAATTCAGATACCATTTTGTTATTGAGGAAATGAATTTGTCACAACATGCATAATTTTGATTTGTTTCATTCTTCTAGCTCTCCCCCTGCCCTCCAAGCCCTTGCTAGTGTCTGTTACTTCTTTCTTTATAAATGTGTCCTGGTTGCTCTGGAAAAGAGATTTATTACTAGGTTCTAAGAATACACAGAGCACTTAGAGAAAGTTGTTTGAAGCTTCCCCTTTCCCAGATCAAAGGTGGTAGGGGACAACAGTGTGGAATGTGTAAGGTTGATCCAGTGATCTCATTTTTTCATGCGGCACTCACTGTATGCCAAACCCTATGCTGAACACTTAAAGTCAGATGAGACACACTCCCTGTTCTACTCTCTCAGAGCTACAACAAAACAGAGCAGGTTGCCTTCACCCAGGGATTTGCACTGGAATCTATTCTGTGTGCAGCTTTTTGCTCCTCCCTCCTGGAAGTGGCAAGGCTGAATTGTATGATGACAAGGACAGTGTCTTTGGCCAGTGGACAAGTTGTCACCATTCCTCCGGTGGGGGAATGGGACTGAATAGGGTATTTTTTTTCCGGGCCTGGCCCAAACTGGGCTCTGCCTCGAGGGCCCATTAGGCTGCAGGTCACAGCAGCTGGAGCCCAGGCGCCCAGAGCCAGTCACGCGTCTGTGCTGCCCGCTCCACAAGGCACAATGGAGTCATTGACTATTTATTTACTCCGTACAACAAGGCTGCTGTTGACTTAATTACGGGAGCCTCCCTGCCACCCCCTGGATCTTTAAATGACTAACAGACTCTCCATTGCCACTAACTAATCTCTCCTTAACCTCTGTAAGTCCTGAGTCTCCCCAACCAGGGCGGGCACAGTAGGCATGTAGGAGGTAAGGAGACTCCGAGGTGGTGTCCAAGAAGCCACCACTCCGAGGTGGTGTCCAAGACTGGTGGTTTTGCGCAAGAGCCAGGTAGGGTTGGGCAGGACTATTTCTGTGTGTTGCAGGACTAGGCTGAATCAGGCGCTAGCCCCAGGGCGTGGAGGGTGGCGAAGCTGAGCCAGGCTCCGACGAGGGCTTAATTTTATGGGGGGGGGGGGGGGGGGAGGGAGGGGAAAGAGGGGGAGAGGGCAGGGCTGCAGGGAAGGAAGCAACCTAAGGACAAACGCTCGCTCGTCTCCAGTCAAGACAATTAGTCCCTGGGTACGCAGAGCCTCTCTACTTCTGGGCCTTCGAAATTACAGATCTGAGTGCCGCTGGGGATCAGGACTGCTGAAGGATCCCGCAGACCCACGGGATCTCACCTGGCCCCTCCTCATACAACCCGTTTGAAAATTGTCTCCGGGCTCAGCGCAGGGCCTGTTCCGGCTCAGCCTCAGTTAAACCTCGCGAATCGCTGCTCGCCAACTTCCTCTGGGGGCAACTTGCTAAGTCTCTGCTCTAGTTAATATTGTAGGACCGAGGATAAAATAGCATTGGTATTGAATAGATGTTGACTTATCCGACCCAGAGGAGCAGAAATCAGAGATTGTTTGCAGAAGCTAATCGTTTTTGCTGAGAAGCAGGGGAAGCCTGTAGTGCTCCTGGCCGGAGGCTCCTCCCTGAAGCCGAGCCTCGCGAAGACTGTAGATCTTAGGTGCCCCTCCCCACCTCGGGCCCGATAAAAAGTCCCCCAGGGAATTTAGACTGGCGGCTGCCTAGCCGGGACTTCTCCCCAGGCTCCTTTCTACAACCGTAGAGCCTGAGACCTCAGGTTCGGCTCCCACCAGATCTAAAATCCAACTTCTTTCTGCGATTTGCTTGGGTTGATAGTTCAAGGACCTCGGAGGCCGGGGGCGGGGACAGGGGCCAAGAAGACGTCTGCCATTAAGCCCTCAGACAGGCACAGAGACTTCTCGCCGACGCCCGGGGGAAGTCTCTTTCTACTTTCAGCAACGGAGGCGAGGAGAGGTGCGCGGATTCCAGGCATCTAAAGGGGTACGGGCAGCGCGAGGAGAGAGCATTGGTAGCGTGTGCACAGGAGGTGCAAGTGGGAGTAAGGAGCAGGTCAAACAAAATCTTTACCGCAAACCTCAAAGGGAAATGGTAGTAGTTGGACTAAAAGGGCCACTTTGGAGACTACGGGCTGCTCCTCAAATCCTGGCAGCAAATAAGTTTCGTTGCTATGGTTTCGAAGAGGTATAAAAGCCACCACCCAGAACCGAACGTGCTCGGGCTCCTTACATGTGTTGTCACAACCCGGGGCCAGGCAAATTCCTTGGGGGTTTCATCACTCCCTGACCGAACATCTCAGTCCCGGTCCCCCCCATCCCAGAGCAGGCGGGGGTGTGCGCAGGAGATGAAGTCTCGGCCAGCGGACTTATAACGTCCGAGCCTGGTGGCGCCCAGAATTCTCGCACTTTCGCTCCTGAGGTCCGGGGGGGAGCGCTGCGCCCTGGTGGCCGTAGCCGCCGAGAGTGTGCAGGGGCCGCAGGGAAAGGAGTGCGGCGCCTTTAAAGCAAGAGGCGAGGAACCCCCGCCAGGAGGCGTGTCTGTCTCCGCCGCTCCCGCTGCCGCCGCCGCCGCCGCCGCTCCACGGTCTTCGTCTCCGCCGCCGCCGTCACTCGCGCTCGGCGCCCGCGGCTGCGCTCCTCTGTCCGGGAGCAGCAGACTTCCCGCCCGACCTCCTCTGGCTGCTCCTCCCCGAGGACCACCCCTCCCCCTCCCTGCCTACCTCACCCGCAGCGAGAGGTAAGGACTCCCCCCGGTGGGCTCCGCTCGGGGCTGCCTCCCGAGGTGTACGTTCCCACAGGAGGGACCGAGGGTGGGCGAGGGGCTTTTAACGCCTGGAGAGGAAGAAGGCGAACAGCCGCGCGGCGGAGCCCGGTGCGCTCACGGTACCCGCTGGACCGATTCGCTGCGAGTGGCTTTGTCCCGCTCGCCTCAGCCAATTCCCGTCAAGGATGCAACTGGCTCGGTTGGCTGCGGGCGCTCGCGTTCTCCACATAAAATAATTTAATAAGTGGACGTGTCAGGAAGTGGCCTCAGCTACCGGGACTCACGCGAGGCGAAGAGAGACAGATGGCAAGAACCCGTGTGTCTGCCTGCGGGTCTGACGAACTCCCAAGCCTTCATTCCATCCGCCCATTTTTCCATTAACCCTGCTCCTTAGTTCTGTGCTCAAGTACAGACATTCATTTTAACCAGTGCCAGTACCCGGAGCGCCTGAAAAAAAACCAAACAAACGAAAAACCAAAAACTCGGAGGACGTCCCATTAGGGTAAGGGGAGTCACCGGGGTGGATCGTAAACGGCAAAAACTTTCAATGACTCTCATTCCCTGATATTTTTACCTTCAGGGAGTTCTTTACTAAACACCACGACCTAACTGAGACCCCCTAGGTAATGATTTCCAATTAAGGGAATAGGGGACATTAGAAAACTTACTACTACTGTCCTTTTGGTAACACACAGACAACCTTCTAGCACTTCTTCATCTTCATACTGTAAGTATTCTGTCATCAGAAATTCCCTTATGGATTAATTATTACACAAGAGATGATTGATTCATTCCAATCGTAACTAGCCTGTAGTTTAGTTGCTGGAAGGTAGGTAATAATATTTCAATTTTTGATTTGCCTAACTTTTATAGAAACCATTACTGTAACCATCACCGCAGCTTTCAGTGGCCTTAGGAACTTATTAAACAACCAACCGACCAAACAAACAAACAATATGAAACCCACGGAAGGAAAGTGATTGAAAAATAAGTGATGCCTGGAAGTCTTCCCTGTTAGTTTTCTTCTGTTAAAACCCATTGAAGATTGCACAGACTAAAATCTTAAAAAAAGAAAAAAAAAAAAGCTTCCAGGAAATGTAAAGCTATTCCAATTCAATTTCTTAATTAAGATACACTTCTTTTTGGCATCTAAAAATTAATTAAAACTCTAAATGTCATTAATCATCAATGCAGCAGAATGTTGGTGGAACAGCTGATATGTGTTCAGAATCACAAGGGATTGCATACCAGAGCATTCGTAGTTAGGAAGAGTGAAGTGTAAGTATGCAACAGTGTGGTTTTAAGTGATATCAGCTCTGACTTTATTCTCTGGCACCTCTAATGCCATGGATGAACAGCCTGTTTATTTTAGCTTAGTTTCCATACAACAGGCCATATGCATGGAAGAACGGGTCAGGTGTTACTGTGAGATGAGGTATCTCAAATGTCACGTAACAGCAGGACTTTGGTGACAAGTCAAGTGGAATCTTTAGAAAGAATTCCGTGTAAAACAATTTAAATATAGGTATGGCATGGAAGAACCTTTGCAACACCTTTGAAATTCAGGTTGTTCTGGGATATGTATTTGCTGTCTCTTGCAAAAGGTATAGGCATTGTCTTCTTAAACGTTAGGCTGTAAGGATTGTTACACATTTGTACATGCCCCAGCAGGTGGCAGCTAACTAGAATAAGATTCATTTTCACTGGGAGAATAGAGAACTAAAATTGCTTCTCAAGTAATAGTGCCCAAGAATAAGAGGTCATTAGTGTCAGTAAATATAAAAACACAGTGAAAGATGAAGCTAATGGCATTTTGTTGTTGGAACAAGCTTTGCATGAACATGATATGCATTTTGTTCTTTGCTAATTTATCATAGGCTTGATATCTCTTCATGTCAGGACCTTCTCTCTCTCTCTCTCTCTCTCTCTCTCTCTCTGTGTGTGTGTGTGCGTGTGCGTGTGTGTGTGTGTGTGTGTTGAGGCTTACTTTTAGATACAGGTCTCCTCTGTGTGTGCATATATGTATGTACTTGCAGTTTGTCATCTCTGCTTTGACCTTGGAACCTACAGAGCTTTGGCTTCTAGAAATAAAGGTTGCCATATGGTTAAAATAGACAAAAGCAAATGTAACTATGGGATAAGGTGTGTAAATCTCACTGTTACTAAATATATGATTCCCTGCCACCAAATAGTGCTTTTTGTTCCTTGAAAAAGGAACAAATTACAAAACTGACACGATTTTTAAAAGAGTTCAGTTTGGTCAGTGAACACTATACAATAACTTTATCAATCATATAGTCTCAGAACTATGATGTCTAGTATCAGTATTGGGGAGAAACTTGCAATAACTTCAAGATTGCCCTACTGTAAGGCATCTTCCACACCATCAGGTCATTCTTTTCTAGTACTCAGAGCAGGGGGGGTGGGTAATTTTAGGATTTTTGTTGTTTTTGTTTTAGGGTTTTTTTTTTTTTTTTTAAGGGTTGTTTGTGTTTTTGTCCTGGGAGTGAATGAAGTTTAATTAGAAAGAACAATAATTAGTCTGATTACTCTTGTAACAGATGAAAACTTGAAGGTGGAGAATTCTAAAGCAATAACTAATTGTACATTTTAGAAATGTCTTTAGCCACTGAACATCGATAGCAATAGCATTGATGTTATTCAGTATTCTGAATTCTTAGTGGTCTTTCAGGCATTTTTTTTTAAAAATGAAGAACAGTTTAGTGCTCATGAGGGGATTTACAGTTAATGTAAATGGCTTTTGTAGTAGTATGCCCTGGAAAGGGATGACTATTAGCACATCCTGGGTATGCCAGGCAATCCCAGTAAGTCACACTGAAATATACACACAGCACAGTTGACAAAATAATCCTCTTGACAATGTGAACAATGCAATAATTCAAATTCCCAGACTCTGTGTGGTAGAATTATGCTCATTGTCACTTCAAATGGCACATTACCCATTCAATGCACTACTTTCAATGTACTACTCCAGAATAAATCAATGCCTGGAGCGCTGTCCGTGGTCCTGAAGAAAGGTCGTCTCCTATCTTGCAGAAGTTCAGTTAGACAGGTGGAGTTGCTCTCTATGATGTGCAAGTCTTTCAGATTAGTTGATGGATGTAAATGAACCTAATTTAGCATATGTGCAAAATTGGTTCTTTGGGGACCAATTAATAGTAAGAAAAATTTATGATGGACTTTTTACTGTTTAATATACTGGGTAAGAACTTCATGAATCTCGAAGCTTGATCTTTCGCTTTTCCAACTAGACATCCAATAAATAATCCCACATAAGCTAAATAGTTTACAATGGTAGATTTAAGTAGAGAAGTTACAACTGTAATGTCAAATGCCATTACATTAACAGAATACATGAACAAAGAGTTATGGTACATTTTGTTTTCTCAGGTTTCATTACATACTAGCTATACCGCAAAACTGCAGTATTTTGATTAGTCACAACAGAGCATGTTATTTTCAGTTATTATATATCAATCATATTGACAGATGAAAAAACTAAGAATATTTATTTTTGCCCTGGCTGTCATTATTGTATCTGCTAGGATCAAAAAAGAGGGAGAACAAATTGAATAGAAACTAAATGAAACAACAAATACAGACGTGTTGGAGTATACATGTCTTACAAGAGATATTTTATACATGGACTGAAGGAGTCGCTAGATACCCTTGGTTTTTGCACAAGGTGTTCTTTTTAAAGTGCTCAAATAGTCAAATTATTTGATTGAATTGCCTGCTACACTGCAGAACTAGTCATTCATGATACTTATTTTTGACACTGCAGTTATGCCTCCATCTTTAAAGAAAAGTCAGTGCCCACTTAATGCTTTTGCAAAATGTAGCTCTATTTTCAAGTCAGCATTTTATATTATCTTAAGAAAAAATAGAATGAAAAAAATCACTGTGATGGAATGAAAACATTACATCATTTTCTTGCTCTCTGGAAGAAATAGTACTCATATCACTCCTTCTTAAAAAAAATTAGATATTCTTCAAATAAGGTATAATCTTATAACTTTTTCATAAGGTTTAACCTATGCCCTGTTAGTTGGTTGTGAAAAAAACAATTGTTTTAAAATACAGGTCCAGCACTTGGCCTTTTGTGCTACTTGACCACTTAAAAATATTAATATGTAATAATATATTTATTACTAACCATCTGGGTTTCAGTTGCTAATGTAAAATATTAGGATTGGATAGTTTTATTCCTATGTCTGGAGTACAGCATATTACCTATTTCAGCAGTAAAATGTATTTTCATGTTAAAAGAATATGTATTTCTGTACTTAAAAAAAATAAATTTCAAAGCCAAGACAGTCACTGCCTAAAGACTCTAAGTAGAACACTAGACAATAAGGCATTTTTAGACAAATTGATACTCAATGTTGCCCAAACTGTGATCCCATATTCTGCCTCTGAAAGAAAAACATATTCAAAAACCTAAAATGAGAAGAAATTTGAGTGTAGGTTATTGAAGCCTTAAGAATTATACCAACTTAAATATCATTGTCTTTGTATATATGCACAATTATTTTAGATGTGCTAAAAATATGGGTGGGAAAATAGGAATCCTTCATTTTAATTCAACACTTTTCCTTCTAAAAGACCACTTGAAGTCTGCTTTTTATTCCTGAGTAGTAATCAAGGAATGTCCACTCAAGTTTTTAAAGACTATCTTAACTTCTGCAATTGCACTCCAATCTATATTCACTCCTGGGCAAAAAAAAAAAAAAAAATTTTTTTAAGAATATAAACAAGACCTTGTTTCAACCTAAACACGGGTTACATTTGCAGTAAATTCTTCTGCTTAGACCACTTCCTTTTTTTTTTTTTTTTTTACAACTCCTAGGCAAAGTGACTTTGATTTAACTTGTCATTTATTAAAATTCATCAGTTGATTGTACGAAGTCTGCTTGCATACACCAGTCACTCTCTTAGCAAAGACTCTTATGGAAAATAAAAGCACTTTCTCCATGTAAATAAATCCAACTTCTTTCTTGAAACTCAAAGCGGGCGATGAGATCGGTTGCATAAGAGATATTGGGAAGCTCACTGGCAGGGAGCCTTAAGAGGCAAGCAGCTATCTCAATTTTTCTCACTTAATCTTGGCTTCACGTCAGAAGCTGTGCAGCAGTGCAGTAGAATAGGGCCTGGCAAAACCTTTGCGAGCAAAGCGCCTTTTGTGCTGGGACTGTGGCTCGCCACCGACGCTCGGCGGTTTCCAAGGCTGGATTTCCCATTGATTTCCTCCTCCTTTGCTTCCCCAGGCTCGCGCGGCCGGACATTGTGGGTGTGCGTGCTGGATTTCTCCCGGATGCTCCCCGACTAACATGGATGTCCCACCATCCCTTGCAGTGGAAGGTTGCTCCTTGGCGCAGTGAGTGAAGAACATGCAGCGATTGCTAATGGGTTTGGGAAGCGGAGACTCCTTCCTCTCTGTGACCATGCCGTGATCGTGTCTGCGGCCACCACTCGACGCATCCTCATTCCTACCCGAACCGGGAGCCTAACGCTAGATCGGGGAAGTGGGTGCCGCGCGTGTGGACACAGAAACACCATGAAGATTATTTCCCCGATTCTAAGTAATCCAGTCTTCAGGCGCACCATTAAACTCCTGCTCTGCTTACTGTGGATTGGATATTCCCAAGGAACCACACATGTATTAAGATTTGGTAAGATCCCCCATTCCTCTCCATTGCCTGGTCTCCGGCTCCGAGGCAGCCGGATGTAAACAGGCGGGTTCCCTCTCACAGGCGGGTGGGCTCAACGTATTCCGACCTGTTCGCTGCTCCATAGCCTCCCGGGGTTTTAAAGAACCGCTTGTGCTTTCCGTTTCGTTTCCTTTTTTTCCTTCTTTTATTTAAAAAAAAAAAAAAAAAAAAAAAAAAAAGCCACGGGAGGATGAAGTGAGAGCCAGTGTTTTGTAGTGGTCGCTGCATTACCTCCACCCCGTAGCCTGAGATGGTGGTGACGCTGGGGGCACAGCCGGCGGTCGCGCCCGCCTGTCTCCGCGGGAGTCTTCCGGGGCTTGGCGGACTGACCGTTCGCGCTGGGGCTGCAGGCCTCTCAGCTTGCGGGGCAGACGAGTCAGTACCTGGTAACTCTTTGGCAAGTTGGCGTCTGTCCGCTTCGGTCGGGGACCCGGACAGGTCCGCGAGTGGAAGGAGCTCACCCTTTTGATTTCTTTTGTCATCAGAGAGCCTTTTAGGCTAATTTCACTGCTCTCCAGTCCTTGGTTGCCTTTTTTGGGGGAAACGGCGCTTTTAAAAATGTTGTTGTAAGGTAGTAGGCTCTATTTAGCAAGAGGAGGCTGCTGCTTAGCCGAAGTAAAATAGCGTCCTAAGAAAGGGTTCTGTTTGTTTTTAACTTGTGAGCCCTCCTCTCCCAGCTTTCTTAGAGTCCTGATCTAATGAATGATTAACAGTGGTGATTGGGGCGGAGAGTAGTTGTGTGCGGGAGTCTGAGTATGCGTCTTTATTTCATCGTGGCATGATGAAAGAGTCGAGTGGCAGTTATATATTAAGGGAATCTATTGCTTTCCTACGGAATCAGGGTTCTTTTAGAGCTCGAAGGAAAATCTAAACGTGGGATTCCTGTGAAAACGCTGGTCAGGAGATTTGCTTGGAGGAAATGAAGCGTGGGCAACGCTCAGCTGCTGTGAATGTCCAATGGAGTTTTAGGAGGAGCAGGACTAGTCAGGGAAAGTTCCCTTAAGTAGATGGGAGTGAGAGAGGAGAAAACCAACTGAGTAAACGCTCCCACAGTGGGAGCCTCCTTTGACAGTTCAAGTGGATTTAGACCAAAGAGTGCAAGAAACCATATAATCCTGAGTATGTGTCTTTGAGACAAAAGCAGATACATTAAGTCAGTCAAATTTAAATCAAACTGATTGCCTGCATCTCCTATTATGTCAACAGCATCTTCTCTCTTTCCTTTTTCCCATGTGCTTTTTCTATAATGATAAAATCTATCATCTCTCTTGGGCTTTGCATTGCCAGGATAGGAATGCTTTTCACATATTAAAAAAAAGGAATCTTAGTCTCCCCTTCCCTTATCCAACACATAAACACCTGGAGTCCAGAAGGCTGGTAATGACAAAGACAGACAACAGGTTATATCCAAATTCCAACTGTTGCAGTTTTGTTTTGTTTTGTTTTGTTTTTTGTTTTTTGTTTTTTTGCTTTTTTTTTTTCTTCATGCCTTTAGATGGTACTTAAGCACGTTGCTCTTAGCAACAAGAGTCCACAGGAATGCTTGTTTCTTTGGATGAGATTAAACAGGTCTCTGTATCATTGGAAATGTGTGTGTGTGTTCAGCTGTTCTCCTTCAAGCATGGTAAATGCTACGGTATGGTAGTTTTGCCCAATATTTTGAGTAGTACAACCTACTTATTTGGAATACTGAGGTATCTTCTGAAATGTGTTTGTGAACGAGTGTGCCTTAGTGTGTTTGCTTGTGGACTGGGTGGGAAAAAAAAGAAGACTTGGAGCCGAAAAACTGCCACCAGTACTCAAAAGATTTAATTATTGCTCCTCTGGTCTTGCAGCACAATATTTGCTGAATCATTAGATTGTTACATTCGCTGATCATTTCATATCTTCATATTAAAAATCTTGGCTACTGTAGCAGAGTGTGTAACAGCTCTCCAAAAGAGCTGACACACACACAAAAATATATTTTCCTAGACCAATGCTTACTAAGAATGTCCTTAAGAAATAGGAGAGTAGGCAAAGACCTTCTCACCAGTGCCTAGATACCCTAAACCAATGGCCCAGTTTCTAGATAACCTGTTATTTTCTCCATTAACTTCAAACATCTTCCACTTGGAGATTGGTTTTCTCTGCTATCCACCTGAGTTATGGGGAAGGACTGTGTATATTGTAATCATTGGACTATTTCCCTGCTTGGGCTATTTGGATGCATTGGTGGGAGTTTTATTTTCTCCTGGGGAAAACATGTTTTGAGTGGACTGGATGGCTGGTTGAGTGTGTATAAGCCACTCTTGAGTAAGGTTATTTTCAACTTTCATTCAAAGGGCCAACCAGAGCCTCATCTTTAGCCTCGTGCCTTGTAAGAGTAGGGTTTGGGGTTTCTGGGCAGTGGCCTGCCAGGTGTGGGTGAGAAGCACTGTCTCTGCTGAAGAGGTGGCAACCAGTCCCTTCCCCACCTCCCCAACCAACTGGGCTTGACTAAGAGCCGCCAACCACCCAGAAACTCTGCCTGGGTGCCATGGCAACTGCTGAATGTGGCCAGGAGGCTGCCCCAGCCCCCCTTCCAGTTGGTGGTGGAAAACCACCCTCAAGGGCTCTACGCTGTCCTTACTACCCCTAACAACCTCCTGCCGCACCACGCACACACCCCTGCCCAAGGGCTGTAACTCGACCCTGACCCTGAGCCCTCCTATCAAAGTCTGTGGATTGGGGAGCTGTCAGCACAAGGTGCTGACCTTTGCCGAGTTGCTGAAGGTCTAACGGGTACAAAAAGCTCGCTGTCTCTCTCTCTCTCTCTCTCTCTCTCATACACACGTACACACATGCTGGCAAATGCACTCTCGTGAAGCAAGCAACACTTTGGCACAGTGACTCCTCTCTCGTGCCCAAGAAAACTTATGTAGCTACGCCCAGGAGCGCCTCTGTCCGGGGACACCCCTCCCACCCTTACTGGCTCTCGCTGAGCTTCACACCCAGGCCTGCTCCTCTTCGCGGGAAGCAAACATCTCCGAGAGAAGGTCTCTGGAGAGCTGACCCTAGGGCGCTTTCCTTCAGCTTTAAGATAGCTCAGGGCAGTGAGGGAAAGGACCTATCTATGGTCAGCTAAAAGTTAACTCCAAAGTGGATGGCTGTTTCCTGTCTTTGATCCTGGCTGTGCACATTTTGGCTTCTCCTGGCAACGCTCACCTAGGGAGACAATGTCAGGGGACAAAGTGGATACTGGACGGTCAGAGACTGTTTCCCCACTCCAGGTCACATCAGTCATTCTCAGAGCCAGCTTTTCCAGGTGCCTGAGAAGCCTCCAGCGGGGCCTCTCCCCAGGCACAGTAGGTTTCCTCTATGTAAATGAGGCACCTTTGTGTCTCCGCAGCTGCGTGCTCTCTTTGCGTGCAGTTGGTGAGGGCAAAGGCAGGATCTTTCCGTCTTTCCATTTGCGGGGGTGTGGCCCCCAATAGTCTCCCTTCTAAACTACTGCAGCTCTCGGTACTTGAACATTGCTTTTGTTACAGTAGCCTCCCTCTCTTCCTGTTCTGCTCTGACCCCTGCTTCTGGGACAGCATGGGGGTAGAAAGTAGCTCTGTTGGGGCTCAGGATGCTACTGGTACTGGGCTAGCAGTCCCTTTTGTAGTTTGGGAGGCTTTGGCATCTTTGCTAAGTGGTCACTCCTCAAGATACCACTTGTTTCCAATCTTCGAGGTCGAGTTATTTTTCAGTCCTTATCTGAATTGGCATTTAGAACTCCAGGCATGTCTTTGCCCGGACATTAACCCAAACTTTCTCCCAGACTCTTGGGCAGCTTCTCCAAGCTAGTCGTGTTGGAGGAGCTAAGCATGTGGTATAGGCCATTTCTTTCCTTCAGATGTTTCGACCTAGCTTTTCTTTTAAGCATGTCAGTAGAGTGGCTTTCTTTAAAGGCTTCACAGGCAAGGTCTTCCCTCCGATGCGCTCTGACCTCCTTGCTACTGCGCACTAGCTGCCGCTCCATGGCGCAGCACGTAGTCACCTCCCAGCACACAGGCAGAAGGTGAGGACTACTAGGTCAGGGACAGCTCAGATAATAAAACCCACGACGTGAGGAGTGTAAGAGTCCCTATGGAAATCCCCCTATTTGCTGGACATCTCGAGTGCTCCTAGATATAATAATTAGTAGCAGATGTACTACAACATCAAGGGAGTGAGTGAATTGACTGAGCTTAGAAGCTGCCCCTGTCTACAAGTTCTTTGAAAGAGATTTTTCTTCCTTTGGGAGGTGAGATGGGCGGGAGGGAGGAGTGGCCTTACATCTGGAAGCAGGAAAACTGGCTCTTGAGAGGCGGGGATGGGGGAGTAATAGCGGCTACTGTCTGAAATAGATAAAGCCCGAACACCTGCTCAGCTGAGCTCTGGAAAGCAGGGGAGGGAAATCTTTCCAAGAATTGCCAACACAACGGCCACTAAAAAAATCTGTTTTTCACATAAGTTCTCACTTATTCTTAAAGCTTCAAAGACTAACTCTGATGTGATCCATCAACAGAGGCACACTCATTTCAGGAAACGACTTTGAAAAATGATCTTTTCGTCCTTTAGAAATAGCACCCCTTCTCCACCTAGACACATGGAACTCACATTTTCAGGCTCTGTGAGGTTGTCTTTCAGCAGTGAACAGCAGTTTATATGTCAGTAGACATTTCTTCAGACAGACACTTTCTGCTTTGTAGTTTAATTCAAGTGATTATTGCAGTGTGTTCATTCCCTGAATTCTCAAATGACACTGTTTCAACATTTACTCAGCACAGGAAAGTTAATGTGAATTGCTCCCACACAAAGGAGGAACATACTATAGACCAAACATAAGATGTATCATTGATTATCAGAGCCTTTTCAACCCTATTCACCATTAAATAACGTGTTGCCTATGATAAAGATGGCACAATTTTTTATTATCTTTTAATTGTCAAAATTTCTGATACAGAAAATGCTTTGCTCTTTTGTGGTAGAAATTCAAGTGAGAGGAATTCATTTTCTCTTTCTGTTGTTAAGATTTTACTGTGTTATCGTGGCTCCAATTACATTTGTTCCCTGAAAATTGTTGATGTCCATTTTCAGACATCAGAGTAGAAAGCAGTTGACTGTTTTTCAACTGCACTATACTTAAATCATTAATCCACTGCATCCATAATACCTGGGGTTTGTGGGAGACCCTAGGTTTTCTCCAGTAGGGTGGTCTGATGTATTGAAATGGAATTGTTGATTGTCTTGTTTGGGTAGTGAAACATTATCTTCTGTGGGCTTTCAATTTATAGTCCAGTTATCAAGGAACTGGAAATGCTTCAAATGAATCTTACACCCTAAATCTTAGCATGAAAAGTAAGGTCAAAAGCCCCTGAAAGAAAAGGAAATAGGTGCACATCATCATTATTGACTGGTCTAGATTAAACACCAAAGAGGAAGATTTCAATCTGATAACGTCATAGGCCTTCCTGTTTTTCTTTGCTGCTTCTGCTGACAATTTTGTAAGGTAATTAAATTGGCTGATTGAAGTCACGGTGGTCATGGGGCGATAAAGACCATTTGGATTTAATGGAATTTAAAACAACAGAGCACTGAACACAACTCTTACAGAACAAGAATTTTAATGGCCCATTCCGGGTGCTGACTAAATAGAATGCCCTTAACAAGTTTAATCGAAAGGGCAAGGCAGATTAGCACTATATAGTCTTTATGGTTGAAGATTGGGGAATTAAAATTATCCCTTTAAAAGACTCATTAATGCATTATCAAGATTTAATGTAGGTTAAATAAGCTTCCTTTGGATCTTCATCATATATGTGAACCTAGGCTTAGGAGCAAGTTTCAATAAGGAAATATTTTTGAGAGCTGAGCTAATAAGTTGAATTGCATGCCTCTTATTTCAAATGCAGAAGACATTTAAAATTCTTTGGTAGTATATAGGGTGTTGAGGGTAAGTGTTGATGAATTCTTTCTTTTCTGTAACGGAAAAGAATGAATTAACTTTTTGCTTAAAGTTTCATCATTGGTAGTTTTTTGTTTTTTATTTTTAAACAAAGCTTGTCTATAGTAGAGAAACTACAGAGGTAATAAAGAAATTCTCAATATAGTCATAGGTATTGGATATTTTATGTTGTCTTTTTAATCCTGTCCCCTCCTTTTTTTTTTCCTACTGAAAATTCTGCATTCAGGTTACCATACTTTATTCCATTCAGGTCCCTTCTGCCCCAGAAAAAGTGCAGTTCCCTGCTTTACACTGGCAACACTAAAGGACAGCCAGTCCCAGGGTAAAAGTCAAGCCTCAGTCCATTATAAGATTGTTCACCTCTGTAACTGTTTCTTTCCTTGTGGAATTGTCTACTCAAAGTTGTCCATTCCTTTGATTATTCCAGAAAAACCTGAAACCTATGTTTTCATATAAAAATCTGTGAGATTTTCATTGCACACAGTTTTAAAAATTGTTTAAAATATTCTGAGTTGATGAAATCGAAACAGCAAATAGCCCAGAGGTCACCAGTTTTCACCCTCCAGCCCACCTCACATTCTGCATGTTCTCTAAGGAACACATACTTTATTTAACTCTACCTTGATCCCCCAACAAGTAAGGCTTATTTGTCTCTTGCCTCACACCTTTAGGGCCAAACATTTCATATTGTTGTATTTTCAAGCAACAATTAGCTTATCTGATAAAACCAATGTGAGTGAGAGATTAGAGGAGACCTTCAAAATCTTTCTGCAAGTTTTTTTTTTTTTTATTTTTCATGTTATTTTTATATTTGGGCTTTTGATACTCCTCTGCATTTATGGCACCATTCAAATATAGTATTTGATTATAGATTGATTTAAACCATTTACTTTCTTAACCAAAAACTCAACATGCTTCTTTGAATTTAATGGAGAGCCAGGTCACTAGACAGCAAGGGTTATGTGTGAAGATCTGAAAGAGTCTGGGGAGGTTGTGGCTTTCAGATCTTTTCCCCACCGATACATGTAATCCTCTCCATCTTTCCTTTTGGTTACACATCTGCCCTCTTCCGTGGCCTTGTTGTAAGACAAGTATATTCTGGAAGGAAGAGCACATAGTCCCTAGACTGTAAAGTTAGGATGAGTTTATTAGATTGATCGATTCTGTCTGTGACAGAGATACTCAGATACAAAAGAGAATACCCGGTGCCTAAGGGAGTGCCGAGTGATTAGCACTGATGTGAGGGGGAGGCTGAGAAAACCGAAATCAAATGCCATTTGATACACAGTCTTTCCTAGATTCACAGCAGACATCTCAGTGCTTTTTAAATTGATCTTTTTGCTTGTATTTGTCCAAATCTCTGAGCATATGTGATTATTTCAGATGAGATGTCAGTGATATTCTTACATCGACATACCTCTTTCCAATCAAATGGATCTTTAAATGCTTTGCCTTTACCCTTTTACATCAACAAACTACTTTTCTGTCATTGAACTAGAGCAAGTATTTGTAAGATGTTACCTCTAATTCCCATTTCAATCTCCATCTCAGTCTTACTCTGAGTCCTTAACCTATCAGGATGGGAGTATTGCTCAATTAAATGATCAAATAAGCAAAACAAATATTAAAGAAATTTTCTGCTTCAGTAAAGTCATAGATATTTGATCTATTTTATGTTGTCATTTTAATATTGCCCTTCTTTTTGCCAACTGATGCTTCTGTATTCAGTTTATCTTAACTTTTAATGGAGGCCACCCTCCTTGCCCAGAAGAAAGATGAAGGAAAACTATAGAATCCCATAATATCTAAACCAAAGGGGGCTTTAGATGTCATCAAGTCTAGAATATAAGCTTAGCGATGAATTGCCAAGAGCAGTTAAATAGCTTGTTCCATAGATAATTAGTGTCATATTTTACACAAAACATGAATATTCTGACTGCCAGTTTAGTGATGTTTTTCAGTGAATTATGCTATTTTTTCAGTGTAGCCTCTGATTCTCTGTGCTTTGTATCAACTTTAGGAAGAGCCACTGATTCTGATAGCTCCCCTAGACATTTGCCTACTTTGTTTTCTTCACCTCTTCTTTCATAGCACATTATCTCATAGATTATCCCTTTTCTCTTTTTCTCCTTTTTTGGCTCTCTCCATTCCCCTCTCCTGTTTCTGCCAAGATCCTCTTTCTCCCCGTGTCCAATGCTTTAACCACTTTCATTCATATAATAAACAGTAAATGAGTACATATTATGTATCAGGGAACTAGAAATCTAAGACCCAGCTTCTGCCTCAAGGAGTTTGTAGTCCAATTAAAGAAAAAAATGTATATGGAGAGAGAGAGAGAGAGAGAGAGAGAGAGAGAGGTGCACAAAATATATACAATAGTTAAAGGAGATTATTGTGAGTTTGAATTTTTTATAGAAAATAAGGACTCTGGCTGGGGCCTATAAAAAATTGTGTGATAGGGAAGGTGGGGGTGGGGTGGGGAGATGTGTCATTGGCAAAATACTAAGCACAAGAAAAGGAATTTTGTCAGAAATTAAGAAGGTGAGCCCTGGAACAGGGAATGGACTAGTTCTATTCTGCTATCTATTTTTCTATCTATGGAAGGTAGATAAAACCTTGCTTTTTCAAAGTTTTAATGTTTAGGTTGTAGGATTTGGACTCCTGTATGTAGCCCCTGGAAAGCCATTGAAGGTGAAAGGATGAGATTTACTTAGTGTACAGCAAGCAGTCAAGTGGTCTTTCAGTCTGCTGTTTGTGTTTTATGAAGAATAAGTAGATCTCTCTTCTCTGTCTTACTGAAATGAAAGCAAAGGACCCATCCTCGTCCTTGATCATTGAAGCCTTTAAGAAGTTATTGGTCTGGGATCACAGATACGTCCGAAGCAAAATCCTGAAATGAAATAAAGGAATGTCCTTGTAACATATGGCCATATCCCATGATTAAGCAAGGAAAAGTTTCTAGTTAATCTAAAGAAAAATGCATTGGTGGAAAATTTAATACGAGTACTGTTAGCTTCATTGGGGAATAAAAATAAATTGCCTTCAAGAAAACTTTCAATGTTTTATGTAGATAATGTCTATCTCCATTACTTGAAGCATTATATATATATATATATATATATATATATATATATATATATATATACATATATATGTAATTAGTTTATATAATAAAAACATATTATATAATGATTATATAAAATTTCAAATCAGAATTAAAATTTAAGTTAAAATTAAAAACAATTTTCATAGAATAGATTTATTGTTAGTAATATTTTCCAATTCTACATGAACTCAGGACCTAAGACTCTGAATTTAGTTGTTTGAGTTATGAATTTTACTCTTGACTTTGTCATCTAGTGATCATAAATTAGGACAAATAATTAAATTCCACTGAGCCTTGACTTCCATTTCTATAGAATGGGTATTGTTTGCTATGTGTCTATCTTCCAAGGATAATATTAGAATTAATAGGAAAATGTATAGAACTCCAAACTTAAAAGCAGAAAAGGACTTTTGTAATTGAAAGTGTAATTGTTTATTTACTATATATGTGTGAAACAAAGTAATGTTTGTTAATTTCATGTATATTCAACCTCTTAAACTGTACATAAACATTTAAGATAGTCTGTCTTTTCTAAATTACTCTCAAATAGTCTTCTTCAGAATGCACTGGAAGTTATTATAAACACATTGAAAAGGATTTATTATCTAATAGAACAAACATTTTCTGAGTTGGTGGTTTTATAGAAAAGCAACTCAATAGTTTCTGTTTCTTCTATAACATCAGGAGTTTGATTGGCATTATCCAATATCCAGAATACAAGTAGGAATTACAGCTAAATTACAGCTAAAACAAAAAATAATAAGCAAAGAAACAATGCTAGGTCCTTCAGTTTAGCATTTTTCGCAACTGCATAGTTTTTCTAGTTTGTATTCACAAACATTTTCTGGAAAGCTCTGATTTCCTATATACTTCATTCATCCATTTGCCCATGATGAACTGCTGGCTGTTAGTGAAGTTTTGTATTTCAAGTCACACAAGTGACTGTACGTGATCCATTTATGTTGATTCAGGAAAGTTCCATAAACACTCGGATTTGTTACAATTGTTTGGGATAGATAAGTAGGACTTTTCTATGATTACACTGGCATCTTTATCAAGGAGCTGTGTTAGGCAGTCTTTCTGGGGCTTACTCTTTAAGGCATAAGATAGACTTTGGTGCCACCCTTACATCATTAACTTCACCATCTTTCTCAAGGTGTTTCTGACTTCCTTGGGCTCTTTTTCCCCCCAGATCTAACCCAGTGTTGAGGTCTCAGCATAGAAGTGGATAGAGAGAGATGAAGATGCCTCCTTCTCCCCTGACAGCCACATTAGAGAATCCAGGGAACCATTTGGGAAAGTTTTATAATACACGTTTATATTTGGAATTTTTTAAAAGTTTTCAAAACTTCAAAATATAAAATTTATTAGGAAAATTTCTTGGATGTTGTGGATGATGAGGTTCTGCATCAGTGATTCCCAGCCCTCAAGAGTAGGATAAAGGAGAGACAGTCTCAAGATTTTTATGACAATCTATAGGAGGAAGGGACGAAATACAGGTTGAGAAACACTTTCCAATTTTAAGTCTTGGGGTTTCCTAGAAGCAGCCTCCTACCATACCAGAGCTAATGCTGCAATAGGTAAAGATTAGTTGAGTTCTTGCCTCCAGGGGGTGAAGGACAGAGCTGTCCTGAGATTCTATGTTGATCCCTCAGGAAGCCTTCCTGGAGATCAGGGGTAACGTTCAAATCACTCCTCAGCTACAGAAATGTACCCCAAGATACATTTCTCGTCATTTTGCTATGCCATACCTCGACTATCCTTTAAGATCTGGACCAAGTTTTGCTTCCTCCAAAGGGTCTGTTTCTAGGTAGGGATCCTGTAAGATAAATTTAAGCATTGGCAGCAAACTTTGATCAAATCAATGGCTCCCAAATCTTGTTTTACTCAAAATGGAAGGAGCTTTAAATAATTTAGATTCCTGGTTCCTAAACCTAGGTATTTTATGGATTAAAATATTTCATTTTTCACAACTGCATAGTTGTAGTACCTTTGCTTTTTGTCTTCTTCTTTTTTTCTTTTTTCTTTTTCTTTTTCTTTTTCAGAAAACTCCTAAGAAACAAAACTCCCAGGCTGGTTGAAAATAACTTATGGAGCTAGATACTCCAAAGAGTTTTGAACTTAAAATTTACAATTCCTCTGTTTATAATGGGCAGATGTATCAGTTTTCTGGATTGACAGTTAATAATCATGACTAGACTGTGTAAAACAATGAGTAAATCTTGTAGATAAGTGTTGTGCCTTAGATATTTTGTTATTCCTCACACCATATATAGTGTTGGGCTCTCAGCATACCACTGAAGAGCTGACTGATTCTTTAAAATCCAAGCATTTAGAATATTCATACTCACATAACTGAGCCCCCAGCCCAAAGGGGCTGTTTTAAACAGGTGTTATTTTATAAATAATGTCTAAGATGATGTGTAGTTGTGGGAACTTTCCTTCTTAACCTCCTACCAAAAGAGCCCCTGATAAATCAATTTATATTCTTGTTTCCCCAAAATCTATCAGAAAAAATTCTAGTAGACAGCTGGTCTAGTTGAGAGGACAGTGACTCAGTTGCCATGAATACATGCAAATGGCCTAGAATCTAGGCTAAAAATAGAGTCCAGCCTAGGTGGTGTTCATTACAAGCCTCTTGGACAATACGATGCTCACCCTTACCTCCAGCTTCATTGCTCTGATTATAGTATCTGGGTCATTGTTAGATCATGGAGCCAAAAGCTGAAACCTAGACGCAATGTTTGAAATGAAACCAGAATGTTCTTATCTTTATTTAAGATAAGATAAGCATTGCCAATAATTCTATATGCCACTTTAGCATTAAAACTTATAATATCTTGGGACGCCTGGGTGACTCCATCAGTTAAGCATCTGACTTTGGCTCAGGTCATGATCTCATGGTTTGTGAGTTCGAGCCCCGCGTTGGGGTCTGTGCTGAAAGTTCAGAGCCTGGATCCTGCTTTGGATTCTGTGTCTCCCTCTCTGTCTCTGCCCCTCCCCCACTTGTGCTCTCTCTGTGTCTCTCAAAAATAAATAAATAAATGTAAAAAAAAAATTTAAAAAAAACTTATAATATCTTTAGCTCTCCAGATTATTGGTATCTAAGTATTTTCCATATTTATTGCCTACTAGGTAAAGCATCAGCTTATTAAGTGTATTTCCCTAATTTAACTTGCCTTCTGGGAGACTATACAGACTATGTACAGAAGACACCTTATTGATGGTACAATTTAAAAGTAGTACACTATATTGGTTAGATAGTGTAATGTATTCAAATCATCATAATCACATGCTAATCAAAATTTTAAGATAAATATTGAAGAAATTATCAGTATAAGTTTACTATCCCTCAGTTTATATTTTAATTGGGCTTAACTATGTTTACCAATGTGTGTTAAAATATTTTAAATTCTTTTAATTATAATAGTTTAGAGGGGACTTAATAACTGAGAACATGTAAATATATAATTTCAGAAAAATATATCTAGTAGTATACAGTTATCTGGAAGACAAATTATGAAAAATTCTTTTACATGACATGAATTTCACAGTACGTTTTATTCATATATATGCCAGAATTACTATGCCTTCAACCTCTCCATTTGTGTAGGATGAAATTATAAATATGTAGGATATACGAAATGTTCACAATAGAGAAAAATTTAATACATTTACATTTACTCAAGGATGCTCATTTATTGGCTTTAGGTAGGAGTCTTTGACTTTATTAAACTTGACAGCCAGAAGTAAATATTAATGGAAGAGAATTTCTCAAAGTTCTTTGTATTTTGTATATCTTTCATTTCTTAGCAGGTAGCCAGACTACATCAGCATTTTAAATACAAACAAGGATAGAATCTTAGCTAAGGTTTCTAAGTCCATATTTTGTAAGTGGAGAGAATTTTAACCCTCCAATTTGTTTATCATTCTTCTGTACTGTATATATTATAAGGCCACTAATCTTGAATATTAAAAGGATCACTATGTATTAATAAGAAAAAGTTCTATTTAGTACAAGTAATCTCTCTTCCTCTCTTTTAATCCAATTATTCTTTAAGAATGAGTGATTAAATTGTTTATAAGGAGATAAAATAATGCTTTATACTGTGGTTGTAAGGAGGATGCTGAAAACTTTCTATCAACTCTCAATTTTCACCTAATTTTTAATTTAAATTGCAATTCAGTTCACCAAGTATTTATTCAGCATTGGTATCTGGTCTAGTTCTTTGATTGTTGACATAATATAATAATTGGGAAGTAAGATATAATTAAAGCTTCAGTAAGTATGAAAATTTCTCTAAGATATGGCTGATTATTTAAAAAAATACACGAAGGTTCCTAATGATGTTCTGCTTTTACTGATAGGCAACAAGATGTATGTTTTTTTCAAATCTATACTATAGGTTCTATTTCAATATTTAATTTCAATACCTTGCTAGAATTGGAGATCCACCTTATTGATCTTTAAGATATTTACATTTAGATTGATATAATTCATCAAAATGAATATATATGGAAATTACTTCCCTTTAATATTTAGAGTATACACTCTAATATATATATATATCTTGTAATATATTGCATATTTCTAATATCTATCTATCTAGATATATATATACATATATATATTATCTAGAGATAAATATGTATCTTTCTCTCTATCTCTATCTCTAGATAGATATCTCTAGATAGATATATATATATAGAGAGAGATATCTATGACATTTGTGTCTCTGTGCAAGCTACCAGTACTCCAGTTCATTATCTATCCATTCGTTCTTTTGGTCATTCATTTAACAAATGTTTAATTGATTACCATATGTCAAATACTGTACTGGGCTCTAGGACATTTAAGAATTTGAAAGTAGGGGCGCCTGAGTGGCTCAGTCGGTTAAGCGTCCAACTTCGGCTCAGGTCATGATCTCACGGTCTGTGAGTTCGAGCCCTGCGTTGGGCTCTGTGCTGACGGCTCAGAGCCTGGAGCATGTTTCAGATTCTGTGTCTCCCTCTCTCTCTGACCCTCCCCCATTCATGCTCTGTCTCTCTCTGTCTCAAAAATAAATAAACATTAAAAAAAAAAAAAAGAATTTGAAAGTAAAAGGAACATTGTCTCTGCATGTTGGATCTCATATTCTATAGGTATAGGTAGCTGAATAAAAGAAAATTACAAAACAATGTGACAAGTCCACACAGTAATAGGTAAATAAGTATTATAAGATGAAGAGAAACATCTAGCTGCATCTACAAGGAGGGGTTTCTAAAACGTGTTGTTTGCACCTTTCTCTGACTTGTGATCCACTGAAGTTTTACTCTGAAATTCCATTGTTAATATCAGATTAGGATGGCTATACTATGTGTGTTCCTTGTCTCCACTGGCCCCAACCCCAGAAATCTTTAGCTGAGCCTCCTGTCTCAAATCATAGTGATGCCATTAATGTATTTCTTTTGTATACACATACACAGACAGACAGAGGCAGGTTTAGAGACAGAGGAGGAGAACTAGTCTAATTTATTTTAAGTATTTGAGTACTATATTAGTTAGGATTTATACTCAGTGACGTATCACAGAAATATCTCTCCACTCTCTAGAAAATCAAAACAAAACAAGGTAGATGTTCACTTCTCTTTCACACACAAGTCTAGATTTGGGTAGTCCAGGGATGATATAGTAGATCTATAGCTTTCTGGGGTCTACAGTGTTTCCAGTCCTCTAGTCTAGCATCTATATCTGTCATCTGATGTGACCTTTCTCATGGTCCAAAGTGGAGCTCTAGTGATCTCGTGCACCTTCCCAACAGCAAGATTGACAGACACGTCCTGGATGTTGTACACACCATTTTACCTCACATCCTACTAGCAGGAACTTAGTCATATGGCTACCCCTGGACACACAGGAAGCTGAGTGGTAGCCTTGTTACAGGAAATGTGAACAGCTGAAAATGTCTGGGTCTATTCCTATAGAAGACGTGGAGAGTGAATATTGAAGGAACCACTGGTATTCTCTGCCACAGGCATCCAATTAAACATTTTAGGAAGGAACTTAGTTTTAAACTTTATGTGTGTGTGTAGTCATAAAGTAATGCTTTGTAGCACATTTGGAGAATATAGAGAAGTGTAAACATGAAAATAAAACCTCTCATAATTATGACATTGAGTCCAAACCACAATTGTTATTTTGTTTCTATTTACTAGCTTTCTAAAAAACATTAAAAGAAAATACTTTAGTTGATTATCAGAGTAACACCTATTTATTGCAGAAAATAGAATATATATAGAAAATTGTAAGTATATATCACTTATTACCTCACCATAGTGACATTTTGAGATTTAACCTTGAATCTTAATGTACATGTTCGTTACTTTTTTTTTTTTTTTTACTCAGCAGTTTATTGGGATGTTTTTCTGTCATCAAATATTTTTATTTAGCAATTTTCAACAGTGTCTGACTTTCCATTGCATAGATGCTTATCGTTTATTAACCAGTCCCTCTATTATAGGGTCATGAGCTTGGGTTTTGGGTTCAGACATAGAGTTTGAACTTGACCCTGCTGCTTTGAGCTGTATTATTGGCACATGTTGCTGAGTCTTCCTAAGTTTTAGTTTCCTTACCTGTAAAATGGGAATATTAATATTATCCACCATATACAGTTATTCTTGGGATTAAAAGAGATATAATACACATGTTGTGCTTAGTGACATGCCTAGCATGAATATATAAGTGTTAATATAATCAGTCAATCATTTAATTTTGCCCATAGAGTACTTGATTTCTCTAATTGGTTCAGGCTCATATAGATCAGAAACTTGTAGATCTTTTACTATTCTCACAAGGGTGGTTGGACCCCACAGAAGTCTTGTGAGGTCTTTCAGGCCAGTGGTGTGCCCTTTTAGAACATGAGGGGCCAGATGGACAACCAGAATCCAGTAGACCATTAAACAGGTAACATATAAATATCATGGTCTTTCTCTGCAGTTATAGGGTAGGCCTGACCCTCTCTGCCTGCTTCCAGTGCTGAGGCCCCACAGCACTGATGATGAAATAGGGTGGGGGAGGGCCAGCGATGGTTTCAAAGCCCTCCTCCCTCTGCTTTCTGATTTGCTAAGCAAATTCCAGGTGTTTTACTTGCTAATCACATTATCATCCCTGATGCTTAATTATTTTCTGTAGGGAAATAGAGATGTTTGGGGCTTTCAGGAAATTAAATTGAACTTCAAAAGCCACTTCCACATAACAATTAACATTTTGAAATGGTAATTCCTCAGGGTTTTTGCTAGGTTGGTTTACCCAGTTTTTTTTTTTTTTTTTTTTTTTTAAGGGCATTCTTTAAATAGTAGATTTATTTGTTCTATTTATTTGAGATTATATATATATTTTAAACTAGACATGTTAAGGCTTCATAAATCCCTAGTAAAATGGAATAAAAATGTGTGGCTGGGGTCTTTACGCCAGAATAACGCTGTGATCTACAGAGTGAGAAATTGTAGGTGATCATCTGAGTTCTATATTTGAGAGGAGCCTATTATCACTGGAAGGAGGTATCCATTGGCCTGCTCGGAAAAATAAGTGGGTTCCTGTTAGTATAGCAACAGTGTCTGAGAGCGACTTCCATATGCATAGAGGCAAATTTCCATGGTGGACACTATCCCCATCCTTTAATAGTCTGTATAACCTCAGCACTAATATTTTCAATCTCATTTTAATAATGCAGACATTCTAGAGATTCTGCGTGTCCTAAACATCCCTTCTCTAGATACCCTGGTGTGCTCTTCTTAATCTTTTATGTTGCCTTTAAGTTCAATATTTTCTGATTTACCTAAACATGGGTACATTTGCAGTGGGATCTTAAATCCTAATCACTCTGCTTCCCCTTAAAATGATGTGGGTGCAGAATTCTTTGAATATTGCCACACATCAGCTTTTAAGAGTTGTTTCCAGGTTATGAGAGCCACAGCCCATTCCCAATAGCCTGTTTTTGCAGGGAGCCTGACTCCAGACTGGTCTGGAAAAGGCAGAGACACTATGGTCTGAATGATTGGGATTCCAGAGCCAGTTCCATCACTTACAAGGTGTGTAACCTAAGGCAATTTACTCAACCTTTGTGTCTCACTTTTCTTATTTAAAAATTAAGGATAATAACACCTCACTTATAGGATTCTTGTGGGGCTTAAATAAGTGTTTGCACTTAGGAAGTATCCAAAAACACCTCTTTCCTTTTTTTTTTTCTTTTTTTTTAATCCTGGAAAATCTGAGTGTGGAAGAGCTGCTGAACAATAGGTTAGCTCTATATTCTATAAGAGCGTGTCTATCAAATGCAGAGCTCTATGTGTTTATTGACTACTAGCTTCAGCTTCTGTGCAGCTGAGATACAAATTCAGCCCTAGGCTTTTATCCCCGGATCTGAGAGGAGGAAGGCAGGTACCTGTAATTATAGCAGCAGTGAGGAGTTGCAGCTGAATTGCATAGTGTGTTAAGGCTTTTCTCTGGTGCTTGGCTTGGGTATTGCTATAGTGATTCTGGGAGTAACAGACAGTATTTTAGTAAGTATTTGTCTCTCTATTATCCATCCTAACGTAATCCTAGAATCTCTGCAGACATGCAAGAGTTCTTTTGTTGCTCTCTGGCAGCAGATAAAAGGGCCTATTATGATAAAGTGGCCTGTGCAGAGTTTAACAGCCTTTTCAGGGACTGGCACTAGATTACATACATATGGAGGGGTAGATTGAAGATAGTTTTTTCCACCGATATTTGTAAAATCTTCGATTCAAGTTTCCATGAATCAAAATACTGCCCTACAAAAGTCTAAGACTCTAAGCCTTACAAATGCTTGTGTCTTGTTTCTTCATTTGTTTTCTTCATGTTGATTGGTCAAGAAGACAGCTGCACAGTAGATCTTTCCAAGGAGGTATGATGGGGTGGTTGGGTTTTCTGTGTGGGTGATAGTTGGGAAGGTGAGGTTAGGTTGGAGGGGGACTCCTTTGTTCCCTCTGCTAATCCCCTTTAATCAATTATTCGGTTCCTCTTTCCCCCAATTCTCATAATAGAACATTGGTGTTCCTAACATCAATTGAATGAGAAATAGCTACTCTAAACAGCATCTGCAAAATGACGTTTATGAAATCTAAAAGAAAATGAGCCCTCAAACCCAGGTAATTTACCATTTTCTCTCATTCATTTGAGAGCCCCAGTAACCAGGTCACCTTGACATGCCAAAGGGATTTAAAATCTTTACCGGAACTTATTGAATGTGCCATTTTACTATGGTCATGTCTACATGACTTCCCTAGCCTTTGAGAACAGAGATGACTCTCAACTAGCTGTGTCCAAGGTAGGAATGAAGAAAGCCTTTTATATAGCTTATGTTGTTTTCTCTCTTAGCCTTCTCTGACTCATTCCTTCCCAGTGGTGGACAGCTATGATGCCTTGTCTTTTTTCCTCTTCCTCAACGTAGACAGCAGGCTGGCTTTACTCAGTTCTCTTACCATGTTCTATCACATTATCTATCCTTCATTTGGGTGTAGGGTCTTTTCCGATCACCCTTCTGCTTTTTTAGGATTCACTTCCACTTCCTTCTACCCATAATCATCCTATTCTCAGTGTGTCTCTTTCCCTCTTTTTGTAGCTAGTGGCTTTGTTAAATAACCCAAATCTCACAAAAGCCTGCACAGAGAGGCTGGGGTGGTGGTGGAGGTGTTTGGGTCATCTGGTAGCATAGAAGGATGACTGAGGTGCTGACATAGAATGTGCAGCTACAGTGGCCACATTGTATAAACTCTAAGTTAACACACAGGTGTGATGTGTATGAGGGGACTTATAGGGACAGTGGGATCGTGTGGTAGAAACTGGGACTGTTCACTACATATTACACAAATCATACTTGCATATGCTTTGCATTTTATATGCGTTTGTACACACAATATTTATTTAATCCCCTAATAAGCCTAAGACATAGGTGCTGTTAACTTCCTTTCCTAGTTGAGAGAACAGGAAGCCTAATAACTTTCCCCAACTATCCCAAATATTGAGGACTTTAAAGCTAATTTAGACTTTCACCACTAAGTCTTCTGATCCTTTCATTTCAATAACTTTTAGTTGAATTTTTCTACTGTCAGATTGGGATGTGTGGTTCTCCAAGCATACAGTTGGAACTAGAGCAGGCGTTGCATGTTGTAACAAGAACATCTTCCTCAGCAGCAAGAGCCATTTCTGTTCTGAAAAAATTGTCAAATAGCCTTTCCCAATTTTGGTTTACTTATTACATAGAGAAAACACATAGAGGAATGTGAGTTATTCAATTTCTAGAGTGTGGCACAATGTTAAGATGACAGTAATAATGGTGAAATTAGTAATAAGGACGATGGTTACTCTTCATTGAATATCTACAACATGCCAGATATAATGCAGGTGTTTTTCACGTGTTATTTCATTCAGTCCTCACAGCAAGTGCATTACTCCAATTTTAGAGACAAGAAGACTG
Organism: Panthera leo; assembly: GCF_018350215.1. Taxonomy (NCBI): domain Eukaryota; kingdom Metazoa; phylum Chordata; class Mammalia; order Carnivora; family Felidae; genus Panthera; species Panthera leo. The sequence continues at coordinate 90,807,721 of NC_056683.1, forward strand.
AGACTTCAAGAAGATAAGCAATTTATCCAGGACTCCACACCTAGTAAGTGCTGAAGTTAAAATTTAAATGTGGGTCTGACTGGCTTCAGAGCCCAGGTTCTTTAGTTTGTCATATGCACTTATTCTGGCTTCTTGATGTGAATGAACTCAAAGAATTTAAATGCCTACAATATATTTATCCATTTATACATATTGACTCATAAACACATTAAGTCAAATCATATAAAATTGCTAATATTTGGCCTTTTTGGACCAAGAAAAATAATAATTCTGTGCGGTTTAATGCAGTGTTTCTCAAAATGTGGTCTCTGGACTACCAACAGCAGCAGTGCCTGGGAACTTGTTAAAAATGCAAGTTCTCAGATCCCACCCCAGATCTACTGTATCAGAAACTGAGGATGAGATTTAGCAATCTATGGCATAACAAAACCTCCGGTGATTAGGATACCCACTAACATTTGAGAGCCACTGGTTAATGTTTTTATTGAGCAGCTACTCTGTGCCAGGTTCTGTGCTTGTCATTGTTTTTATAGCATGAACAGAAATGGCCATGGTTCCTGCCCCCAGAGAATTTATACTTTACTGGAAAGGACAAAGCTTTGAGAAGCACAAATATCATGTTATTCTTTTTAGTGGTATTTATATTTGTATTAAGGTTTCTAGATCTCTGCCAAATGATTGGAGTCTTCACAGGCAAAATTAGAGTGGGGAAAAAAAAATCTATCTTCCCATGACACGGGTGGGCAAGACCAAGCAAAATGACATAGATCCAGGCAGGGTGTGGGAACGAAGTTGGGGCCAGTGCTCAGCACCATCAAATCCAGACAGCTTGGGTCCCTCCTCTGCCCTCTCCCTCATTCTGCCTCTAGGGGTGGCTCTGTTGCGTTTTGAGGCCCTGTGGGGGATGGGAGGAGTGCAATAAGTCCTCTTTTCAGCATGGGGCAGCTAAGAATGTTTGAGGTAGGACTTGGTCAGCCTCCAGCCAGCTGGTTCATCAAGCTACAGATCTGCTGCTACCTTTTGCTCTGAGGAGCTTCATTTTGTTGGCAGATGGCAAGATGTCAGAAAAGATGGCAAGATGTCAGATGGCAAGATGTCAGATTCCAGAATTTTGCATTTCTCTCCTCAGTATGCTATGCAGCATGATATATAGGATGGGTTACCTTTAGCAGCCTAGAGGCTGGTCTAGGGGACAGTCACACAGAAGGAAGAGGAAGAGGCAAGGGACAGTGAGTATGACAGTGATTGGGACCTTTCCATCTGTGGGTCTCCCCTGGTCTGAGGGGTGTGTTCCTTAATATACACTCGTTAACTCTTTGTCATCCCAAAGGCAGACATACCTAATACTCTTGTATTGAACAAGAGTCCTGAAAGTTTAAAGAACATTACTTTCCTGAGTAATATTTTAAAGTTAGAGGGGTCCCTAGGTGGCTCAGTCAGTTAAGCGGCTGACTTAGGCTCAGATCATGATCTCGCAGTTTGTGGGTTCATGCCCTGCATTGGGCTCTGTACTGACAGCTCAGAGCCTGGAGCCTGCTTCAGGTTCTGTGTCTCCCTCTCTCTCTGCCCCTCCCTCCCTCCCCTGCTCGCACTCTGTTTCTCTCTCTCAGGAAATAAAAATAATAAAAAAAAAAAAAATTAAAGTTAGAATCATCCTGGGTTCATATTTTCTTAATTCTTTTCTAGCCAACTTTTTATAAATAATACTTAAGTACAAGTAATGCAGCTTGAGTAAATCCTGGGTTTTTGTTTGCTTATTTGTTTGTTTATTTTGGTTCTGAAAGCATTTCAAAGTCATTTGTGCCACCAAATCCCCCCATCCCCCAATCAAGGAATAAACATCTGCTCTGTATTCTCTTTTTAACAAAACAAAACAGTATTTTAAGGCAATCTCAAGTAAATGAGCATTGAATCTCATTTGGATTCCCTCCCTTCCATTGGTAACAACTTAGAAAATAACTTGACAGAAAATTTAATGATGGGATTAGAACTTGAAGGTGTGCAGGGAAAGGGAGGATGCTTTGTGATGGTTTACGTTTTAAGTAGCGAAGGCACTTTTTTATGACATTAAGAAGGTTGCTCCTATTATTAATACTTAATTTGAATTAAATTCCCAGATGTAATTCCAGCCTTGTTATAGGAGAAATAATTCATATACACAAATAGCAGCAACTGTTTACTTAGCAAAGGCAAGCAGAATGTGTATCATACATCAGGAATGGAAGTCCCACCTCTGAGAATTCAGAAGAATGCTCTCCATAAACAGTGCAGATTTTTACCCGATGGATTAACTTATATTCCTCTGCTTTTACCGAGTGGGGGGAAATTCTAAAGGTTATGAAATCAATGCAAGCTGCTCTTAGATTGTATCATTTGCTTGAAATCAGGATCCAGATTCTTCTCATTCCCTGAAAGACAAATCTATTTTTCTCCTGGAGTCCTTGAGAAATTCCCAGAGTATGTTCAAGTATTACATGAATAATTCATTTTACTCACTACACATTACAGCACTTAACAAAGACTGTGGCCAGAATCCCCTCCTCGGGGAAGCTAATTTGGAGCATCATTACAGCTCTGATTTCACAATGTTTAGTGGTTTTATGACCTACCTGATGAAGTCCTTCTTTGTTTTTCAGTCCTTTTAGAGAAACACTTCAAGTTTAAAATTTCACTGAGTACATTCTTGGAAGGAAATAATCCTAGACTTTCTTTTAAAAAAAATTTTTTTTTTAAATTATTTATTTTTGGGAGTCAGAGAGACAGAGAGGAGGGGAGTCTGCTGAAACAGGCTTCAGGCTCCAAGCTCTGAGCTGTCAGGACAGAACTTGACATGGGGCTTGAACCTGCAAAGTGTGGGATCATGACCTGTGCTGAAGTCGGTCACTTAACCGACTGAGCCACCCAAGCATCCCTGGAAATAATCCTAGACTTTCATATTTACTCCATCCCCACTCCGAAGTAAGATGAAAAAATAAAAAAGTAAACAAAGAGACACTTTTGAATATAAATTCAATTTACTGCTCACAAATACTTCCTTACCACTGAAAATCAAATGGTATGATTTTAATGTCATATGTATATTTCTTCCTGAATTATTCAACTTTGCAACATGATCAGGAAAGCTAATTATGTAAATATATACGTGGACATCTCTTAGAACTGTGTATGGAGTCTTTTGTTTATTTTCCTTGACTTACAGCGCATTTTTTCTTATGGCTCTTATGGGAATTCATATGAAGCTTCATCTTGTCATAATACCTTAGAGCTATAATTTATTACCACATGGGATGTGTCCTACCAGAGAGCAGATGGGCCTGTGCATTGTAGCACATGCTGAAGTATAAAAAGACCAAAGGCAATGCTGGCTATTCAGCTGACTCCACCAATGAACTTCAATCTTCGTGCCTTCCTTCCTTTCTTTCTCTATCAATCCACAATTGCACAAAACAAACTCTTAGATACTTTAGGTTGCAATGAGGGAATTCCTCAATGATTCTACATAGCATACAGATGATTATCTGTTCTAGAATGACTTAATTTCAACTATCTACAGGGAATCCCATTTTTACTCACATGGATGGGCCAGTTACACTTGTTCTTAGATATACTTTAAAAAGCCCTAGTAGGTTATTCCCTAAAAAAAAGGAGAAAAATAAACTTTATTTTTCAGGGCACTTGGCCATTATGCATATGAAAAGATGTTCAGTTTACTAGCAATCAGGGAAAGGCAAATTGAAAATAAGTGATATATCACTTCACACTCATCAGCCTGACAGAACCAGAATAGAGTTGTAGCATCTAATGCTGACTGGGAAAAGGGGGAAAGGGTACTTCATACAATGCTGCTGGAAATGTGAAACATTACAGCCTGGTTGGAAAGCAATCTGGCAGTGTCTATTCAACTGAAATATACACATGAAAGCTATATACACATAAGATCCTATCTCATAGAAATAAAAGCACTATGTATAAAGATATAAGTAAATGGATGTTTATTTCAGTGTTGTTTGTTGTGGCAAAAAAAAAAAAAAAAGGAAATAGAATAAATTTCCACTAAGAGGAAAATCATTGAATAAATTATGACATACTGATGTCATATAATGTACTACTATTAAAAAGAAGAAATTAGTACTACACCAGATGACTTAGAGGGCTTTCCAAAAGAGATTGTTGAATGAGGAAAGCAATAACTAAAAAAACAAAACAGAACAAAACCCAAAATACATACATACCTGCATAATAATATATATGCTGTATAATATATAATATATAGTAATGTATAATATATAATATTTTTCTCCCTTTTTTGTAATACAGTATTAAAAAATCCCTGTATAAATGTATGTGCATATGTTATGTCCATCAGTGTACTGTGTGTGTATTTTTGCCCATGTGTTTGTAAGGGTAGCTCTGTATGAAGTGATATAAATAAAGAGAAAAACCTATTGGTTGTTTGACACAGATGCCTGGAAGAGAAGAGGCATGGATATATATGGAAAATGTGGATGTAAATGGGAAGACCAAAGGGAAGAATCAAACAAAAAAGATAAAGGGGGGAAAAAGGAAAAAGACGCACAAGAATACCTATGTGTCTATGTGAAGTTATGTATATGTGTCATTATACGTGGAGTTGAAAAAAAAAAGGAGAAAAAATAGCAAATGAAAATATTCTTGGAAAAGCTCCCTGTTATTCAAAGTTTAGTACATATTAGCTTAATCTGATTGCTTTCCTCTGATTTTGACAGAGGATAGAGGAGGAAAGAAAGGTGATTTTCTGATAGAGGGTATTGGGAGAAAGTGAGAGCAGGTTAAATGGAATTTGGAAACAGATGGGTTTTTGAAGCCTGAAGAGACCATGAGGTGGAAAGTAAGGAGACCCTTTTTCTCTATGTTATCATTTAATTGAGATTTGCTCCTTTAGGAACAGAGATGAGCTGGCTCCAAATCAAGTTGAAGAAATCCTGACTTAAAACAGGTCATTATACTCATTTTTGTAGAGTGGCTCACAAATCCATGTTATCCTTGACATTTATAGGGAATTGGGTTCTATACAAAAAAGGACAGCACTACACTATTATTTATCTTTAATGAAGTACTCATTAAAACTTTGACTAATTGAACAGTCTGGGTCCCTTCCCATAGGAAGTTTCCCCAAATTTGGAGCACAGATTTGGGTAGCTGTGGGAGTGGAAAATGTCTAGAATCTGAGAAAAGATCATATAGATTATTCATGAGGAGATGGTTTCTCCTATGGAAAATACATGTATATGATGGTTTCCATTTTTTTCAACTATGTTATAATGAATGTATCTTATTATATAATTTATGTAATCATATTGCATAAAATATGTAAAATAGAAATAGTAAAATACATTTTTTAATAACAGAAACACCTCACAAACCATTGGATAATATTTCAGCACATTCCATTGCTTTTTTTTCTAATATGTACCTTTTTTTCCCAAATTTTTACCTTGACTGTGTATAATTTTATGCTAATTTTTTTACTTTGTACCATTAGTTTAAAGCATTCATTAACATGAAGTAAAAGACAAAAATGGTAAAGATAGCAGAACATGTATATTTGTAAATAGTGAACTTTTCCTGTAATCTATCCTATGTATCACTGGCAAATTCAGATTTAAAGTAAGCTTTGTTAATTCTTCCTTTAGACCTTAAAGTGTCTTCCAGAGCTTTCATTCTGCTCTCTGTCTGACCAGCACTCCCCTGGCTTCTACTAACTCTTCTTGCAGATTATTCTAGAAGAGAGTTTAATTTTATCTTCTGAGCATTAGAGTCCCTGTCCAGGACCTGAAGGCCACACTGACTGGCAAATCTCACTGACACCGAAATCATCACCTGTTATTCCCAAACTAGGTTTTCCATCTGAATTTCTTTCTTCCCTTTTTCCTGATGGACCTTTTGTTCTATCAAACTTGGAAGGAGTCATTTTTGATTTCTCTTTATCTTCTTTATGCACATGTAAAATGCAATCCTTAAAAATATTTTCTTTAAGGGCGCACCTGGCTGGCTTAGTTGATAGAGCATGAGACTCTTGATCTTGGGTTTGTGAGTTCCGGCCCCACGTTGGGTGTAGAGATTACTTAAAAATAAAATCACTAAAAACATTGTCTTTAAGTACAGTTGACCCTTGAACAGCATGGGTTTGAACAGTGCAGGTCCACTTCTACACAGATTTTTAAAAATTAAATAAAGTGCAGTGCTGTAAATGTAATTTCTTTTCTTCATGATTTTCTTTAAAAAAAATTTTCTTTACGTGTATTTATTTTTTGAGAGACAGAGACAGAGCACAAGTGGGCAGAGAGAGAGGGAGACACAGATTCTGAAGCAGGCTCCAGGCTCTGAACTGTCGGCACAGAGCCCAACACGGGGCTCAAACTCACAAACTGTGAGATCATGACCTGAGCTGAAGTGAGACACTTAACCGACTGAGCCACCCAGGTGTCCCCCCTCATGATTTTCTTTTTTAAATGCTTTTATTTATTTATTTATTTATTTATTTATTTATTTATTTATTTATTTATTTATTTTTTAGACAGAGACAGAGCATGAACAGGGGAGGGGCAGAGAGAGAGGGAGACACAGAATCCGAAGCAGGCTCCAGGCTCTGAGCTGTCAGCACAGAGCCTGACGCGGGCTCTGAACTCACAAACTATGATATCATGACCTAAGCTGAAGTCGGACGCTTAACCGACTGAGCCACCCAGGCGCCCCATGATTTTCTTAGTAACATTTTCTTTTCTCTAGCTTGCTTTACTGTAAGAATACAGTATATTATGCATACAACATACAAAATATGTGTTGACTATGTTATCAGTAAGGCTTCTGGTCAACAGTAGACTATTAGTAAAGTTTTGAGGGAGTCAAAAGATATACATAGATTTTTGACTGTGTGAGGGTCAGCACTGTGCCCCCTATATCATTTGAAGGTCAACTGTAATCTTTCCTAATTCACATCTTCACTATCTTTTGCTTTATCTGTTGAGAGATAGTGTAGTACTCTGCTTAAGGAGATGGGCTCTGGAACTAGATGGACAGGGGTAATATCCCAGCTCTGCTCTGTAGTAACTGTATGAGTTTGGGCAAGATTCTTAATGCCTTTCCTTGTCTCTGATCTGTAAAACAAATGATATAATGGTACTTACTGCACAAGGTTGTAGTGAGGACTACAGAGTGTCTAGAGTGTAGCCTCTGTTATATTTGATGCCTGTGTAATCTATTCTGTGTACTACTTCCAGATCAATTTTTCTAAAGCACAGTTTTACTGATTACCTCCCTCTTTCCTCTCACCCTCCAACCCCCATTATACTGCTTTCCAGATGAAATCAAAACTACTTAATCCGGTATTTAAAATCCTACATAATCAGATTTCAAGAACCTTTCCGTGTGGTCCCCTTCATGCTAGATAATCCAAACTACAAGCTGTTTTATTTTTCTGAAGAGGCCTAGTATAAGATAGATATATATTATATTTAAACTTTCATAAAGCAAAAACACTAAAAACTGGAACAAGGTCTTAGGGAGCCTTGCTATGCCATGAATTAAAATTTTGGTTGCTCAATTGAAGGAGGTCCTGTGAGAGTGTCTCCTGCAGCTGGGATGGCAGGAGGGCTCCGGGGAAAATTGAAGCAGAGGTTGGTTACCACCAGGTATGGAAGTATGTCAGTCTATTAACAACTGTTAAGGGCAAAGTGAGGCATGTGAGCTGGATGTCAGCCCAGGCCAGGTGCCTACCCCTTGACTGCCCTCCTCTTGTTCATTGAGCTCAGAAAAGACCTACATGAAACGCCACCTTCATTCTTATTGCTGTACCTTTCTGAAATCCCGTAGCATTTCTAAATAACTCTATTTGGGAAGTTACACATTTGTCTGCCTCTTTTGTAGTTATTTTATACATTGAACACATATAATTATGTATGATTAAGTAGCTAGAAAACCTGCTTGAAGGCAGAGACTGTGAGCTTTTCATCTCTGCATCCATATCCTGGTGCTCTCATCAGTCAGTATTTGCTGAGTGAATAACTTTGAACCAACACTGTTCAATATATTTTTTTTTTTCCTGCCAAGGAATATACTTGTGCTCACTAGTGCTTTTGCATACTGATTACAAATTACCAGGTTTGAATTCTGGTAGTATTTTGTATGTGCAAACTTTTTTTTTTTTTTTTAAAGAAGCAACAATTAGGTTTATTTGCATGTACCAGGAACTACCTCATCTGCATTGCTATAAAAACTATGTTCTCACTTTAGTGTGGAATTCTTTAGAAGCACTGGCTGAGTAAGCTTTGGAAACTAAATGTGCTGAATGGATGTATGCCACAACTGGCAAAATTCTAGAAAGCCCTGAGATCAGCTCTTGTGCTTTTCACTAGTTTCCAATCTTTGATTTCCATGTTTTGGTTCTTTCAAACCCATGTTTTGCATTTCTGAAATCAAGAATGGCCTGAGAGATCTCTTCAGTGGTGTTCATCACAAATGGACCATGTTGGACAACTGTTTCTCTTCACTGGCTCCCCAGCAATTAGGATGAAGTGGCGTCTCTCAGGATCCTTGTTCTCTACTGGGCCACTGGCACCTTCCCTCAGCATGGCTGTGTGATGAAGTTCTATTTTTTGTTGTGCATCATAAGGCCCAAAATACAGATTTCCAGATATGGCATAAATGAAGCTTATCTACCCTTTAGGAATAGTCTGAGAATGCTTTTCTCCATAGTCCAATTTGAAGTCCAAATACATGGTTGGTGTACAAGTATAAATCTTTTACTTTATTCCCAGGACTTTGCCAGAAATGACAGCAGCTGTCACACCATCCTTACTGGGTTTAGGAAGTAAAAATCTGAAATATTTTATGAAATTAAATTATTTCTTTAATTGATCATTCTGTTCGTTGGTTACTCTGCCTTTAGCTTGTCAGTCAAGTTGTCTGTTATTCAGTTATTCATTATTCATTTATCCAATGAATACCAACGATTCACAGCTGAAAGATACTGGTGGTCTCTAAACTGTTGTAAAATTTCTGGGATAATCCGATGCATCACTTGGACAAAATGTAGCCTTTATTTAAGGATAGTTTTAAATCTTTTCTAATTTTTAACCCTTAGAGTTATCTACTAAGTAAGTAGTTATGGAGCCATCTATATCTCAAAACATCCTACTGTGAGGTTTTTCTTTAATTCGCTCATTGAAGAGGTGTGGGGTGCCTGTGTGGCTCATGTGATTGAGTGTCTGACTTTGGCTCAGGTCATGATCTCTTGGTTCATTGGTTCAAGCCCTGCGTTGGGCTTTGCACTGACAACACAGAGCCTGCTTCAGATTCTCTGTCTCTCTCTCTTTCTGCCCCTTTCCCATTCATTCTCTCCCTTCCCCTCAAAAATAAATAAACATTAAAAAAAATTAGCTCATTAGGAATCAATACTTCTGCTGGAAGAATAGTCAGTCCACATTTTCTTATTTATAAACAAAAATGTCACTGATTTTTCTTTGTTGTGAACAAACCAACTCAAAATGATAATTTCTGAATATTAATCACTGACATTAAAAGTAAAACAAAAAATCTAGAGTTGTCTTGAGCCTGGTGATTGCCTGGTTGTCAACTCTGTTGGCCAGTTATCCCCTGAGAACTCTTTAGTACAGCTTTGATTTGTTAACATACAGTTTTTTCATGTTGCCCTCCATGTTGAAGTAAGGGAAATGCATTTCACCAGTGGTAGCTATTTTTACAGCATTAAAGGAGAAGAACAAAAATGAAAATGCATTTTGTCAGTTAACACAAAAGAAAATATTAAAGCTTTTGTCCTTAAAAAATTAACATTTGGGAAATAATTTTTAAAAATGTGGGCAGGAGGGGCGCCTGGGTGGCTCAGTCGGTTAAGCGTCCGACTTCAGCTCAGGTCACGATCTCGCGGTTCGTGAGTTCGAGCCCGGCGTCGGGCTCTGGGCTGATGGCTCAGAGCCTGGAGCCTGCTTCCGATTCTGTGTCTCCCTCTCTCTCTGCCCCTCCCCCGTTCATGCTCTGTCTCTCTCTGTCCCAAAAATAAAGTAAATGTTAAAAAAAAATTAAAAAAATAAAAAATAAATAAAAATGTGGGCAGGATGAGACTATCACTTTATATTATTTCTTATTTGATTTTTAAAAGGCCCAGGGTGACTTTGATAAGATACAAGAAAACTATATTGAAATCAAAAGGGCTTCTTGTAGTTATGTAAGGAAATTGTTAACATTATTAAGCAGTTTGAAAACTTCTGCTTTTATAAAGAATCAGACATGAATGAAAATCCTTGTGTTTGTTTGCTTTTTTAAACAAATGTAATGAGAATCTATAAAACCATACAGTTTAAAAGCAGAGAGTAATCTAAAAATCATTACATTCAATACCCTCATTCCCTCCCATAGGAATGTGTCAGGATACTCACTCACCAGCTTTAGTCTGCAGGTGGGGGTAGGGATTAGGCTCCCACTCAGGTCTTCCAACTCCCAGCCCTGTGCTCTTCTACTGTGTCATATTGTCATTCTAATTCAGTTTATTATGATCTCTCCTCTCAAATTCTTAGGTTTCTTAGTGGAATTTGTTACACTGGAATTTTGAGATAAAGCCTTGTGAAAAATCAAATGACTTCTTATTCACCAAAAATTAAATATATTATATTTGCATCTCAGCATGAGTCTAAAATACTATTCTGTGTATATGTGTTGGCATTTCATTGTAAGTTTTTTTGGGAACAGTTAAAGTCTTGGTGATATTGGTCTTTCCAACAGCATCTAGTGGGAGTAACTCAGGTGAACAGGTACTTTTGAGGCAAAATTCTTAAAAAGTAGTTATTTATCTGTTGTACCTAATTCAAGCACCACAAGAACCTTGATATTGTCAGTAGCATGTTAAGAGGACAATATTGCATATGAAAGAATTCACGTAGGGCCAGGAGAAATTATAACCTTGTCATTTCTAAATGTTTCATTAATATGTAACGAAAGAGAGATACAGTGCCCATGCTGACTATGTATGCATTGTCCTTCCCTTATGTTTTGAGCAGGGGAATTCACAGCTGTGAGTCAGAATGATGGCATAAGGAACTCAGAGCTCTGATAATAGACCAAGAATTATCTTGGCAGAGAAATGAAGAGCAGTTACTACTGAGAAGCTAAAAAGAAAGTGCTAAGTAGATAATTAACATCTTTCTTCTCAGTGGCAACCTGGAAAAGTTTTTGGTCAGGAGCCATAAGAAGGTCTCAGGCCTATAAGAAGGGAGAAGACAAATAGATTTCCACACGAAAGGGAGGGTTTTAACCCTGTATGTGTGCTACCTTGTATGTGTGGAGGAGAAAGTGTGACCTAAACAAATTTATCTTTTGCTATTATTTACCAGAGCAGAATTGGTCTCTAACGTCAGTTTGGCTGTTTGAAAAATGAGGATACATGTTATCATTTTGTTACCTGAGCTTCCCTGAATACCTTGCAACTATTGATTTAGTATTTTTTGTATAGAGAAATAATTCCAACACGGAATTTGGTTAAGGGACAAGAGGCTTCCTGCACATGACCCCACTGTTTAGTATAGTCACACACAAGTTTTTCTCAGATGTGGACAACTGATAGCAGGAATCATGTAAATGTTCCCTGTGCAATCTTCCCAATAAAATATAATTCCTTATTGGAAAGCAAGAATCTGCATTCTTTTCTGCTTTCCATATACGAAAAGCTAATAATCCATTTTGGACAACTGTTAAAGAAATTAATACTTTTATGCACAGTTAAGAACTTGTGACTGTGTAATTGTACTTCTCACTAGATCCTGTTGTGCTCTTCCTTAGACATTCCAAGCCCTCGTATTTCTTCTCATTTCCTCGAGGTTTTTTTCTAGGGCTCTCCACCCATAATCGTATCAGGTCCTTGTTCCAATATTTTATCGTATTTTAGATTTTTCTCTTCTGCTTCCCCTAGGAAGTGTTGCTTCATGAGTCATTTATTCAACTAATATTTGCTGGGATCCTGCTCTATCTCTGGCTCTGTCCTAGGTGCTTATTAAGAAGACAAGGTCCTTATTCTCCTGGAATTTATATTCTAGTGTTCTAATTCCTTGGACCTTTTGTGGGGTAATTATTCTAATAAACTAATTTGTATTGTGGAATCAGTTTTAAGCATTTGATGAAGTGACATTTCCTACCCAGATAACACTCGGTAGCAATCTAACTTGTAAACATTTATTGAACACCTAATGTTGTGGTGGGAATACAAAGATGAATAAGGTTCAGGTCCATGTTCTAGTAATCTAGTGAAGGAGACTGATGCCTGTTTATTGAGGGTGATAATTAGAAATAATTGTGCACTTCTCTTTTGCTTTTTTGGAACAAACTCATCCTAGCCTATGAAGGCATCCATCTGCCTAGGATGATAGGAGAGGATGATGATTAGAATTTGTTAAGAAAGGACCATGCATGACAGTATTCAGTTTCTGTCACTCAAGAGTAGGATTCAAGAGCACAATAATAATCTTACAAATTGGGCTGTTTTCCTGAGAAGAGATCTTCTAAATGTCTTTTCTTCTCTTTTGGCAAATCAACAAAAGATAACAGAGTGTGGAAGGGAGGACCTTCTCCACTATTATGGCTTTATAGAGCCAGAGGTGGGGGGACGATGTGAAACAGAAGAATAACCCCTCCCCCTGTTCCAGACCATGACTTTAAGGAGGTGGAGAAAGAGAGAGAGAAGTCTGGAGGACACAAGGTGGTCAGGCTTAAGGGGACTCTGAGGTTGAGTGTTGGCAGCACAGACACTGAGGTGAGAGCTGTCGGCCTTTCACAGCAAGACAAGGTGACCTGAGACAGAAGCTATGGAGTACTTTGGGACTGGCAGAATCTCAAGTGATCTTTTCTGTAAATTGGAGGTAATAATAGCTACTCTGGGCGTTGTTATGTAGATCACATAGAAAAGGTATGTGAAGTGTCCAGTAAAGTGCTTGGAATCTAGAAAATACTTGAGAAGTACAAGTTGCCTCTGTTTCTTTTCAGTTTATGTGGCAGGGCTGCATGAAGTAACTTCCTCAACATTTGAAAAGACTTAAAAAACGACTGGCCTGGCTCACTACTTTTCTAGCTGTGTGACCCTGAGCAAATTGTTTCACCTCTTTGAGCCTCAGTTTCCTCATGTATAAAGTGAGAATAATATTAGTAACTACTTTGTGGGATGGTTATGTCGATTAAAAGAGATAACATATAAAAATGAGCTTGGGGGTGCCTGGCTGGCTCAGTCAGTGGAACATGCAACTCTTGATCTCCAGGCCATGAGTTCAAGCCCCACATTGGGCGTATAGCTTGCTTGCTTGCTTACTTACTTACTTGCTTGCTTGCTTGCTTGAATACTTAAAAAAAAGTATTCAAAAAAATACTTAAAGCCCATATTTTAAAAAGTGGGCTTAGCCTAGTGTTTTGCATGTGGTAAGAGTGTAATAAATGTTTACCATATCTGAGAATAGAGATTTATACTTTTTGTTTCTTCTTCCCATTTTATCTTATGTGCCTAAACTTAGCCTCAATGTTTTTCTTCATTGCAAGGGTACCTACCTCAAGTAATTATTTATTTTTTTTTCTATCGTTTTAACTCCATGTTATGTACGCTGCTGTTTTATATTTGGAATTCTACAGCAGAACAGGTGGTCCATAGGGATAAGAACTTCTTTTCTACTCTGAACCTAAAGGTGAGCAGTGTGACTAAAAGAGAAAGGCTTGCATTTATTTATCCCCTGTTGCCTACATTTGCAGTCACCCAATTAATGATTACCAGTTGCATATGCAAATTACTCCCAAGAGTAGCTTAAGGAACACTTTATTAGTCTTCCAAACCAGGAATAGATCTTAAAATAGTGACTGGGGATTCGAAGTCCCTCTTTACTGTGCTAGAATAAACAGTGCATGGCCCATCACAGTCACACGATGACCCTAAATTTTGCTGTAGCCCACTGATACAGGTGTATATATGTGCTTTATAGATCATCCTTAATATACAATAACATCTGGCCACGGTTCTTTTTTGAAGACACTGATAGGCAAATAGTGCAAAGTGGGCTTCCATGCTTGCTAATTATTCCTGTGGGTAAGGTGAGACCACTGGCAGTAGAATTCTAGAGGCTTGCAGCAGGAGCTCCTACTGGAGTCCAGGATCACAAGTCCTGGGATCATTGTGAGGGAATATTTCTATCATCAAGCCTAAGGGGAGACATGGCCCTGGTCACCTCCCTAGAAATGGATTCCCAGAAAGTTTCCCTCTTCTCAGGCATACTCAAAAGAGTAGAATCTCAGAGACAGAAGGGATTTTGAATATCAGCAGACATCTAGTTCAAACTTCAAAGCACCTTGTAGGTGTCTGATTCAGTGAACAGAAGAGCTGACATGTAGACTTTTTTTCACTAATTTGAATCTTTTTTTTTTTTTATTGGAAAAAGCAAGACAAGGAGAATCATTTATATATTTTTCCTCCTGAGAAGTTGTGAATCTTGGGTGAAATTTTATAGGTCTATTGAATTTAATTTAATGGTTGGAATATCACCTTCTGGACAAGGAAATTTAAAATATTCACTTTTCCTACCACTTTCTGGAACAAGATAAAGCTTCCTATAAGTAAAGAAGGTTTTCCTAATGTTTCAGTGGTTATCTAATATGTCACATACCTGATCCCTCATGGAGGGCTGCCCTTTGTTCCTGAGGATCTGTCAGACATGTTAGTCAAGACACGACTACACATGGGCTCTTCTCTCCCCAACTGGTCACCATGATCCCCAAAGGGAAAACAAAACTGTAAGAAATACAGAATATTTTTTTGTATTTCCTTGTCGCTACCCTGTGAGGACTTCAGGTACTTGGCAAATTTGGTTTTGCTCCTGAGGAGGAGTCTGAACAGAAAAGAAAATTGTGTCCATAGAGATTTAGGTTGTTCAAACTAAGCATGCATTTTCCAAGAAAATAATAGATTATATAGTCCAGCTCTTAGAGTTAAACTGTTTTTTTTTTCCTTTTTCATTGGCATTATTTTTTTTCACTATATAACATTTTCTAGATAAGATTTTTGAGTGCTTCCATCCAGTACCATGAGTATATTTTTCTGTTCTTCTTTTTTAGTACAGTGTGACTCAGCAGCGGTAACGATATCTTACACTTCATTTCCCAATAGCTGTTGTGAGCTGTAGGATAACTCTAACCTTAGTCTGATGTGGGCACCTTCTACTCTTCAGAGCAGAGATCATTACCTGAGGACTTAATCTCTGTCTACCCTGTTTGAACTGTGCCAAGAATTAGACAATTCCTCAATGAACTATTGCATTATGAAGACAAGTGATTTTTTTTTTCCAACAGATGAGGGTTTCAGACATTTTAAAGCAGGATGTAACTATAGCTTTGCTTCCCCTTCCCTAAATGAGTCACATCTCCAGTTTCCTCTTTATATAACCATTCCCCCCCCCCCCCCCCCCCCCCCAGTTTTCTGGTAACACCTCCAGGCCTCTCTTTCTACACTCTCCCTCTGCCATCACCTCTGTACCAGTGGCTCAACCAATTTCCTTTACCCGTGATTTCTAAATCTCTGTCTAGTCATGTCCTCTTTTCATGCCATCGAAATTTCCTTTGATACCTCAAGAATTGTGTGCCCAAACAGCTCTCATTTTCTTCTTCCCAGAATTCGTGCTTTTGTTCTACTAATGCCATTACTTGAACTCAGAATCTTGGGTTTGTCTTTGACTGTTTCCTTACTCTCATGGCTAAACATTTTCTAAGACTTGGAGACTCCTCATTCTCAGTTCATCTGGATCTGGGTTATCTTTATGTTCATAGCTAGGTACTCATTTTTCTACAAGGATGATTGCAGTAACCTCCTTATTTATTTGTCTGTCTTCATTCTTCCCTTCTTTTGTTTCATGTGGATATATTATTATGTGTACATAATTTTTTTAAGTTAGGCCCTATTTATCATTTTTAAAATTCAACTTAAGATTTTCTGTAAGTGTAACATTGCTTAGTGCATTTAAGATAAATCTGGCTAATAAATCCTACCCAGAATTCTTCAGGAGTAAAACTTTTGAACAAGTTGATGTATTGCTGTATATATTTAAGTATTTATATAGCTGCATTTTGCTAATTGTTAGTTTTATGAGTAAAGCAGACAACGAGTTGTTTTTTTATTCAAACTGTCTTTTTGTAGGTTCATGTATACTTTAGTCTTATAGTGTTTTTTGACTATCTCAGAATATTCTACAAAACAGAAAGCTTGATTGAGATGATGACAGTTTTTTTTTTTGTACTGAACTCTTAGTGACATTGTTTTTTTTTTTTTTGTTTTTTTTTTTTTCAGCTGCAAGGCTATGTACTGAGACATTTAGCATTTGCCTTGTGAGAAAATGTTCTGTGACAAAGCTTGAATAGAGTGGGGGTGTGGTGAATAATTAGGTTTCTTCCATATTTAGATCCTATGATTTATGTTACCCCTGCTCTTACTGGAGCAAGATTTTTATGTGGGAACAGTACTAGTCTGGATAAAGAGTATGTAATTTGGGGAATTGGTATTTTCTGCAAATTTTTCAGTTCTTCTTGGTTCATCATGTGTAATATTTTCTTAGAATTCAGTCACTACTCTTAAGATCTTACAGTTTTTTGTTTGTTTATCATTAGGAGCTCTTTTTGTTTTTGGTAAAATCAATAATGACATAATGTAAATTTAAAAAGTCCTAAATTATTTAAAATTATATTGTGAATTTCTTCTACATTAAGATTAGAAATGTACCAAATCATGGTTTTAACATAGAAATTTTGATCTAGTTTAAAATTGTGTAATGTATTGCATGTTATTGTTCAAATACTTTCAGATTTAACTACCTACATAGACATATATATTACATTTGTAAACAAACAAGCAAACAAACAAACAAAAAAAAACAAACAAAAACCTCACAATATCCTTATTGCAGCTAATAGTTGGCAAAGAAATCCCTCAAACTTACCAAGGACTGAAGGAGAGACATAAACTCCTGTCACTTGATGCTAGAAAGGAATCAACAGACCACATTTCTGGCTTATTTCCATATTCAGAAAAACCTTCACTTTTCAGTTCTACAAAGGGAAAAGCATTAGCAAAAATGTCCCTTTGCATTCCTTCATGAAACCTTTTTACTTAATGGAAATCTTAGCAAATATTTTTTTTTTTTTACTTTTATTGATAATGGTCTAGCTACATAATAGAAGCATAATGAAATGAGCATCTAATGTACTTCACAACTGCCAAAAACAGTGCCAATTAGGACAGAAAGGATTGCTCTAGTTCTATTTATTTCAAAGACCCTTTTTATATTTTTTGTTGCTATGTGGTAAATATTGTGATTAAAAATTTCCTACTCCACTTTCCTGTTATTTGCTATTATGCCTTTAACAAGTTGCAATTTTATAGAAGCTTTCTTAGGAACAAGAGGGTGTTTTAAATAAATGGGGGTACATTCTTAACATCTGAGAGAGTAGGGGAAAGAGTAGCACAGTGATATCCTTACAGTACATACAGTACAATACTAATCATTTTCCTGAAGTGCCAAACTGTCCAACTTGCCATCTGAGTAGCCTTGGGCAACTAACAAAATTTCTCTGAACCTCAGATCCTCATCTGTTAAATGTGGAGAGATATTTACAGGACTGAAATGAGTACAATAAATGATACAGGTAAAGAAGCTAACAAGATGCCCAAACCTTACCCCTGAGCTCCTTCCCAGCTCACCTCTACACTTGACCCTTCTTCCCTCAAAGATCTTATGTTTTCATTGTGAGAGGCAAAAACATACATCAAAGGAAATAAGAGATAAAGTAGTGGGCAGAGAACATAGAATGTAGTGGAAACAAAACTTGGCATGAAATCCCCCAAATTCTGGTAGTCCTGATTTTATCACCAAACAGCTATAAAACCTTGGTTTGATCACAGTCTTTCTGTGTCTCCATTTATGCATCAGATGAAGGTTTAGCTGGCTGTTCTTTGATTAAATGCCAAATTTGTTATACATGCCCTGAGGCTTATTGTAATTCTAAATTAGTGGTCCTCACGGATTGAAGTAAGTGATTAGGGAGATATCATGGAAGAAGGGGGACATGAAATGAACTTTAGAGGTTGATTAGGATTTGGTTAGTTCAGGGAAGGAATTCATTTGTTGTTGTTTTGATCTTAGCCAGCTGAAATGTTTTAATTTTTCACAGAATGACATAATTGACCAGAACAATTTGTTCTGAAGTGACACTGGCCATTAATTTAATTGCTTTAATTCTTTAGATGAGTTTTATTTGAGAGATTTAAAATCACAAAGGATAATGCATCCTGTGAATAGCTCCATTATTGCACTTATAAATAAATGTTTGTGAGGAACTCCTGAATGGAACATAGATCTTTCTAATACAGAGTCCTCTGGAAAGACCAAAATAATGTAGCCGCATATTGATGTGAGATCACCATCAACAAACATGTGCTCCACATTTTTTGTTGTTGTTGTTGTTCCCCTGGCACATTCTTCCAGTGAGTCCATATTTGTAATTAATAAGTGTATGACATCATTACTTTCCAGTAAATATATATAAAGTAACATTTAAAGGTGACATGTCAAATGTGATTAGTGTTTTTCTCAGTACAGTGATAGAGAACAGTATGCTTTAAAACAAAGTCACAAATAAGGGGACTTTAAGAATCATCACCATGTAGATGCCATGTAGATGACAATTGAATCCCTGGGAATAGGTTTGATTGTCTACAGAGGACACATCCATGTTTACGAGACAATAATGTACTTTTGTAACCTCTTTTGATTTTTATGACAATAACAGCAATGACTATTGAAGTTGTTAATGAATGTATAGACCTAATGAGACTTGGCGTATTTTAGGCCATCTTAGTTTCTTTTACTTTGAGCCCTAATTTTATCTCAGAATTTCTAACCCTGCGATGTAAAATAGGTTCATATATCATAAACAATTGCTCAGCTGGTCCTAGCATTTAGCTGGAGCTCGGTTACCATTTTGTTGGGTGCTCTGAGCATTCTTACTTCCTGAAAGTAGGTCACATGGGTCCATATATGTTTATGTGGATTATTCCTATTGTTCATTGTTCTATGGAATTCATCTCAAAGATAAGCTTATTCATATTTGCCTATAGTTTGGGCACCAGTCCCTTGCCCAGTTAATGTTATTCTAGAAAGCAGTGATGGTTTCACTGGATGCTCATGGATCAAAATAACAACTGTATGCAGAGAAAACATGTTGGGACTTTTAGCATTAGAAGGAGGGCATAATTTTGGTAGCTACTTAATGCTTCATAGGCTCCATTACACATATATTATCGCATTTAATCCCTGTAAAACCCTATAAAAAATTAAAACAAATCTCATCTTTTAGATGAAGACACTGAATTTTAAAACTAAGTTGCCCAAATTCACACAAATGGACATTTGACCCCAGGATTTTCTGATTACCAAAGCTATGGGGTTTTCCATTATACTCTAGTGACTCCAATAAACTTTCCTTTTTTTGTCCACGTCCTTGGTTAAATTCAGTAATATATGTATGAATATGTATATTGAACATTAATTTAAAAATGGAAATAACAGCAATAAGAAAATGTCTCTGAGATATAGGTATTATAGGTAATTATCTATTGTAAGGTTATGTTAAGGTAAACATTTGGTTTAGAATTTTGGGTTACATTGGTATATTTAGTTTCTTTCCTTTTTAAAATTTTTTAAAAATGTTTATTTATTTGAGAAAGACAGAGAGAGAGAGCAGGGCAGGGGCAGAGAGAGAGAGAGGGAGGGAGACACAGAATTCAAAACAGGCTCCAGGCTCTGAGCTGTCAGCACAACTGCCCAGAGCCTGACGCGGGGCTTGAACTCATGAACCACAAGATCATGACCTGGGCCGAAGTCAGACTCTTAACTGAGTGAGCCCCCAGGTGCCCCTAGTTTCTTGAACTTCAATATGGTTTGTAAAGAAAAACAACTTTCTGCCTTGGAGCCTTGTGAAAAGAAGACTCTTTTCTTCCTGAGGGAATCTTGTTCATGACAATTAGTGAGAATCTGGGATTAAAAACTGAAATTAGGTCAGTAACATTTCTATTGGCAGATGACCATCTCAATGAGATTATGAAAATGTTATGGAATGAACAAATGTTAGTGGATGCCAGTGGAAAAAATAATTTTCAAGAAATATATATGAGATCACCCATATGTAATTGCAGAAAAAGTGATGGAATATCAAATAAAAATAACCTTTTCATGGCAAAGTTCTTGAAAAAGAATCTATTAAAATAATAAAACTCTAGGAAACAATCAAGGTAAAATTAGATAGAGGACAATTCAACAGAAATAGGTATAAGACACAGCATGGACCAAATCTTATTTAACAAGGGTCAATTGATGTCAACAAAAACTAGGGGGAAATACTAGATTTTATGTAGAAATGAACAAAGTTGTAATTTGGCTCAGTGCATTCACTTAATCAGTAATTAAGATAATCCTGCTGAGGTACTTGAATCTCTATTTTTTTAACCCAATGATTTGGAGCCACAAGAACCCTAGGACAAATGCTTTGCACTGCCGGTCTGGTTAATCAGCCAGTTCTAAGACTGGTCAACTTTGAAGGAAAATCATTTAAGGAAGATTATTATGCCCAGTTGGAAGTAACTGGACTGAGAAACTGAAAGCTGTACATCTTTCTTCATGTGTAATAGAACCTGAAACCTTACAGACTATCCAACAACTATATTTCCTAGTTCTTTTCAGTTAAAGAAATTAAAATTTATGACCATATCACAACTGAGGGCCCCTCTCTGTCCTGGGGTGTATGGACACATTTATTCATATTTCCATTTAAGGGCTGAGAGTAGCTCAAACCCCTTTCCTGGTTTGACAGTGTATTACTTCCTCTTGTTGTCTATCTCCTGCTCTTAATCTCAAGCACCTTCAGGACTCAGGCCTCATAAGACTCAGACCTAACGACTCATCCTGTTTGCCAAATTCCACAAGAAATGCTATTATTTTGTTTGCTTTTGTTTATGTACATATAATACATATATTTACTTCAGTTTTACTCACGATTCACAAAGAGGAGAGTGCTCGATTTTAGGACTTGTAGCTATCTTTCATCATGCAGGCTTTAATAACCTTTACATTCTCTCCAAACTCACTCCTTTCTAAAAGCCAGTATCCCCACACATATCACTCCTCCTCACTTTCTGTGGGATACTTTCCATGTAGTCTAGTTTCTCTCTCTTGTCACCACAGGATTCTTGCTTTTGAGGGCATTGCCCATGCCAGACAGCCTGTACTTCCTAGAATGCTGGTGAATCAGTTATTATTTCCATACCAGAAATTAGGAAAAATAAATAAATGGTCACAGTTTTCCATTTTTTTTAGAAGATCTGAAAATGTTCTTCCAGTGAAAGAATAGGTTTTGTTTGGTTGGTTGGTTTGGTCTGGTTACTTAGATTGGACGCCTATGCTACCAAGAACCTGGTGTTAACCTCTTCAGAAGGTGATTTACCTGCTTGTGACAATGGATCACCAGTAAGTACCTTGATTGGCTTTAAGGTCTGGGAAAGTCTTTGTGAAATAAGGTATTTTTATTGCCTCATTTTGTTGCTGGAGCCACAGAGTACAAGAAAGGGGCTTGGGGAACTTCTTGTAGTGAAAGGGTTTGTACACTTGGAAGATGCAAGAAACGGATGAGCAGAGCAGTTTTTTTGTTTTTGTTTTGTTTTTAATTCTTGGGAGAGGGATAATTTCAAGAGATAAGAGTGGGTGATAACTTTAAAGAGGAAAGAAACATTGACTGAGATTCCAAAGTTGGCTAGCTGGCAGGAAAGGATAGCATGGAGTTCTGGTCGGATGTGTCCTGATGCTTAATAGCTGCCTCATGTACTGCAGATTTCTTGACACAGAAGAAACCTGTTTTCTATATGTTGGTGGTGGGTTTAGAAGGAAGTGTAAGATACAAACAGTGATAGAAACAAATTAATGGAGAATCCCTCTGAACCCAAACTTGGAGTTGGCAAACTTTTTCTGTACAGGGCCAGATAGTAAATATTTTCAATTTTGTAAGACATATGGTTTCTGTAGTAAGTACTCAACCCTACCTTTGTACCATGAAGCTAGCCAATACATAAATGAATAGGCACAGCTGAGTTTCGATAAAGTTTTATTTATAAAGGCAGGAAGTGGACAGATTTGGCTTGAGGATGGTAGTTTTCATCCCCTTTCTGGACTTTTCCCAGATTTCTGTAAATAAGAATGTTAAGAAATGTTAAGAAAATCTATAAAGAAGAGAAAATACAAGTATAATACTGTACATATATTTTGAAAAAAAATTCTTGTATAAGTGGACCCACATGGTTCAGGGGCCAACAGTACTGTCATATAGAAAAGCACTAAATATATCTAGTGATTGATGGAAAAAGCAGAATGCCTTAAATATCAAAATAAATTATGTGGCTATATTGTGATTATTCCTCAAGACAAATGAGTGGATACATGTTTCTGAGTTTTTAATCAGGGAATTCAATTTTGTTCAGCCTTATTTTCTGAGGCAACAATAAAGCTAAACTGGGCAAGCAAATTTTGGATGCAAGAAAATATGTATTTTATTTTATTTTATTTTTTATTTTATTTTATTTCATTTTTTTTTAATATGAAATTTATTTTCAAATTGGTTTGCATACAACACCCAGTGCTCATCCCAACAGGTGCCCTCCTCAATGCCCATCACCCACTTTCCCCTACCTCCTGCCCGCCCCCCCCCCCCCCCCCCCCGCATCAACCCTCAGTTTATTCTCAGTTTTTAAGATTCTCTTATGGTTTGCCTCCTTCCCTCTCTGTAACTTTTCCCCCCCCTTCCCCTCCCCCATGGTCTTCTGTTAAGTTTCTCAGGATCCACATAAGAGTGAAAACATAGAGTGTTATGCTAAGTGAAATAAGTCATACAGAGAAAGAAAATATGTTTTTAAAAATCACTTTAAAAATAATTATCACTTATTACATACCAATGAAAGTTATGTCTGAAACTTAAAGTAGGGTATTTTTAATATATGTGTCCAAACTAAAGCTAGGTGATAATTTTCTCTTTTTCTTTATTAATTACTCTAGAAATATGATTACTACCTGAAATCATTCACACTGTATTAAGTCTAGTTTGCAGTATCTCAGTCTGAAATTGTATTCATTCTTAAATTACTTTCTTTCCTTCCTACAGGCTGAGATAAGGTCTAGATGGAAATTTCTTATATTTTTTAACATAGTTATTACTTAAATGATTTTTAGAAGTATTTTAGGTTTATATTAAGTATTAGATTCAATGTAGTCAAACTGTTTTATCTCTTAGTCTTGTCAGTTTGACAATATGATTATTAAAATACTATTTGTAAAATGCATTAAGAGTGCTGAATTAGAAAACACTGTACTAGCTGTGGTGAGTTTTGATTCCAGTTTTCTTTTAAAGGTGGTAATTGTCCACATTTACAAAATCTCTCAATGTATATGCTAAGTTCACCTTAATTTCATTTCAGTATGGAACCATACAATTTGCTCACTAAGTAAAAATTTCCAATTTGGGAATTGTTATCCTACTTTCTTATTGAAAATCTGTACTTTTTTTAGATTAAAAATAAAAGTACCATCTTGACCCACATGGTTGATGTTGCTAAAACCTTCTTTATTAACTACTTTTAGTCTACTTACCACTCCCTGTATGGTTACTGAACTATGAGAATTTTTCCCCTTGGATGAATGCTTCTCTGTTGTACTACCATATCCTCCTGTCTTCTTACACCTTACTGGTTCTGCCTTATAGGCCCTCGGGGCCCTTCCATCTATCTGCTGTTTATTAGTTGCCTCTACTTTGCTGCATGCATATGTCATTCTGTTCTGAACAAACTAATCCTCATACTTGAGCTCAGACATTCTCTTTCTTATATTACCCAAAACGTGACAACATCCTTGGGATTCCTTTCCAGTGCCGACTGCCTCTCTATCAATTCCCTGAAAATCTTGGAACCAAGAGGCAGGCTCAGCATACTTCTTCTTTTTTTTTTTTTTTTTTTTTTTTTGATACTCATTTAATTTGGGGGAGAGCGCAAGGTGGGGGTGGGCAGACATAGGGGGACAGTGGATCTGAAGTGAGCTCTGCCCTGACAGGCTGACAGCAGTGAGCCTGATGTGGGGCTCCAACTCACAAACTGTGAGATCATAAGCTCAGCTGAAGTCAGACGCTCAACTCACTGAGCCATCCAGGCACCCCTCAGCATACTTCTTGATCTCCACTATTTTCATCTCCTCTTCCTTAACAGTTTAACTATTTTGTTTGATCTTCCTCAATGGCTTTCTCTTGACACTGCATTTGGAGACAGTACTCAAGCTGATGTCCTTTGACCACTGTGTCTCTCATTGTTTCTGCCTCCTTGAAACCTAGTATCATTTGTGTCTTAAGTTTCAGCCAGTTTGAGATTTACCTATCATTGTGATTACAGTGTCTTTCATTACTTGGAAGTATTCCATTTCCAAAATTTCTAACTCTGAACATACTTTCTGTGAACACTACATCTTACCCATCCTGTTTCCCATTCTCTGCTCCCCCCCTCCACCCCCATAACGAACTTCTTATTTACCTCCTCCCCCGAGTCCTTCTGTCCTTCTCATATGCCTTCTACATCTTATTCATTCTGGTTCATCTACTAATGTTCAGCTTGTACTCCAGGGAGAGCCATTTCAAAAGCTTACTTGCTACCACTTTAGAATCCATTGTTTCTTTGATCTTCTACCAATTTCCTTTCATCCTTCTTTAGCCCTAGTTATTCTCCTTTGTCTGCTTTCTCTTTTGTAATGAGCCAGAAAATTTAGTTGATGTGGGCTGTGGAACAAAATGAGTGCTAACTACAGCAGATTCTTGTAATTTTATGGCAGTCTGGTCGTAACCACTTTTTCCATCTCTAGTTGATTCATTTACTAATGTAGCTGTGATAAACCTCTCCAGATTTCAGGGCTTGCAGGATTTTTCTTGTCATGGCATACATAGAAACCATTTCTATATGCTTCTTTGCTTATAAATGAGACTGAAATATTTGCCTTATTTACATTATTGGACATTGTAAGGACTTAGTGAGGTAATACATATAAACATACCATTTCTCATCTATAAGGCCATTATTGTCATTCCATGGACACAGCTCATGCTTTACCATTGTGTCATTCATCTTGATCTCTGTCTGTGATGTCCTTCACCAGACGTTGAGACTTAAATACTATTCTCTTCTTTGTGACCTCTTCCCAGTCAGCTCTCAGCTTGTTCCTGTTGGTTTTGCTGAGTAGAATCTTTATCTTAGATAATCCTGCCTGCAGGATTCCGTGGTCCTAGTGTCTCTGGTCATAGTTAATGCAATGCTTTGTATATAGATGGACAGAATATATGTTTGCTGAACCAACTGCAATTGAATTATAAATTTTGCTAATTTAGAAGCATGTTCCTGATAGCAAAGGTTTAAGTGAGTTTATGGATTATTCATAGGATTCTTGTGAATTTTTCATCCTTTTTATCTATACAGTTCATTGCTACACTCCATAACAAAGAATAAAATCCTTACTACATAGAATAAAATCATATAGTGTTAAATAAGCAGATTTAACATGACATTGGTACCTCTTCTTTGGGAATATATTTCTTTTATACACTAATTTTATGGGTTTTGATTGCATAAGATGGTCATTGTGTAAAAGTTTAATCACATTTGCTAATCAAGCTCTTGGTAATAAGACATATTTCTGAACAATCCCTGAGAAAGGAAAACGGATTGATAGATCACCTTTTTTAAAAAGCTTATTTATTTATTTTTGAGAGAGAGAGAGAATTCCAAGCAAGCTCTGTACTGTCAGTACTGGGTCCAATGTGGGGCTCAGTCCCCAAAACTGTGAGATCATGACCTAAGCCCAAATCAAGAGTTGGATGCTTAACCCATTGAGCCACCAAGGCTCCCCAATAGATCATGTTTGTTTGTTTGTTTGTTTTAAAGTTTATTTATTTTGGGAGAGAGAGTGAGGGAGGGCAGAGAGAGAGAGAGAGAGAGAGAAAGAGAGAATTCCAAGCAGGCTCTATGCTGTCAGCACTGAGCCCAACTTGGATTCTATCCCACAAACTGTGAGATTGTAACCTGAGCTGAGATCAAGAGTTGGATGTTCAACTGCTTGAACCACCCAGGCAACCCTGATAGATCATTTTTAAAACCATCTCTTTGGGAGAATAACTATTCATACTAACCCTATATTTTCAAAATTGTCCTTCAAAGTTCTGAATCTTGAAGTAAGACTGGATTAAATATCAAAGCAATTTGTTTATTTGCTTACTCATTTATTTGTTTTTTAAAGTAATCTCTACCCCTAATGGTGAGCTCGAACCCACAACCCCAGTCAAGGGTTGTATGCTGTACTGATTGAGCTAGCCAAGTGCCCCTCAAAACAATTTTAAAAACACTCTGAACACATGACTTTCTTAGTATTTTTGTGAGAGAATTTATGGAAATGCCACCTCTGCATTACTATAGTCACTTTAATCACCTTTTCTCTTTGCTTTTGACTACAACATGTTGAGAATGGAAAAGACTTTATGCATATACCACAGTGTTTCTCTACCTTTTTTCCTCTTCAGCTCATCTAAGTGATCCAACCCATTTTCTTCTATAAGATTTACTGCCTGAAGCAGTGATTTCTCTTTGCCATAGGAGAAAACCAAGGGAGAATCAGAATCAGAATTTTGTAGAGGTGGAGGGAAATTGTTTGAAAAAGGCCTCTAAGATTTATAAATGTGTTCTCCTAGGAAGGTGTGCCCCTTTATACAAATTTCCAATGGAGAACTATAATTGATAAATTTGATTTCTTCCCAGGTAAATATATTTGAACTAATCTAACCCCATCAATAATTTATTCAATAAATACTTAGTACCTATGGCGTAATCGTATGGTTGGGAACAAAGTTTGTACATGAAAGAAGTATTTCTAACATGTATTTACTCATATATATGTAATTCTAAGAAAGCTGATGTTTTCTGATTTATGAGCCATTTTGAGATATGGAAAGGGGAAGAGAAGAAACAGGTTCTACAGACAGGCCTAGAAAGATTGGCAAGAATTCAGATATATCCCGAGACAAGGGAAAAAGACCTAATACCTCTCTTTCCCAAAACATGCAACAACACGCTAATTAAAAAAACAAAACAAAAAGCCCTGCGAACATAAGACAATAGCTTGGACTTTGGCTAGGACTATAAGACTAGAAAGCTCTTTGTAATATTAGGAGGCCCTGAAAGCATACCGGGGTTAAAATATGGTCCAATCTTTCAGGTTCCTCAGGAGTGCTCCAAATAAGCAAAGGTAAACTAGAGCCATAGATTATCAAGGTGCCATGGCAAGTGGAGACTACATTGTAAAAAGGTTATCATTCAAATGTTACATTTTATTTATTGTTTTAAAGTTTCATTTTCTAACAATTGAAGCTGGGTAAAACTTCTTAAGTCTTTGAGGGTCTTAGATATATAACTTTCTTATTTATGGAGGTAAATAAGAGGCTAAATTTTTTTTAGCCAGTTATGCTTGCTTCCTTGCTTGCTTGATTTATGTATGTATGTATGTATGTATGTATGTATGTATGTATGTATGTATTTAGGTTGGGGGGAGGGGCAGAGAGGGGAAGATAGAGAATCTCAAGTATACCGAGCACTGTCAGTGCAGAGCCTAACATGGAACTCAAATGTACCAACAGTGAGATCATGACCTGAGCCAAAATCAAGTCAGATGCTTAACCAACTGAGCCACTCAGGTGCCCCAAACAGTTTTTTATTATTCATTTATATTAGACTGAATGATGTATAATCACCAATATTTGGCCATTTTGACATACAAAAGGATAATTTTATAAGGTTCAGACTAGAGGAATGAATGATTTTTAATTATGTTTCTTAGAAAAATAGACATGTAAAAATCAAAGTACTAACAATTTATTCAGTAAATACTTGGTGAGCATCTACACTGTGCCATGTGTAATTCTAGTTATTGAAAATACAGTAGGAAACAAGTCAGATATGCTCTGATCCCCTGTTCTTATGGAGTTTACACTCTAGTGGTGAATGTAGAAATAAAATAATTGAAATGCAACATGAAATTTGGTTAAATTCTATCTATCAAGAAAAATGAAGCAGGAAGAAGGGAAGGAAAAAGCTGGGTGGGGTCAGTGCTTGTGGGTTAGGCTCTCTTACATAGGGTTGTCAGTGTAGGCCTCTCTGAGGATATGGCATTGGAAGAGAGACCTGCATGAATGAGGGAGAGATCTGTGTGAATAGAAGGGGCAAGAGCATTTCTGCCACAGGACACAAGTGCAAAGCTTCTGAACCTGGAAGGAGCTTGTGTGTTTCAAGAATTGTAGGAAAGCCCATGTGACTAAAATTTATTGAGCAAGGGAGAGATTCGTAGAAGAGATGGGAGAAATAGTCAGGAACAAGGCCATATAGAGAATTGAGAAAAAGTACCAATACTGTTCTAAGGGAGATGGAAAGTCATTGAAAGACTTTTGAGTAGAGTTATATAAACTGATTTGTTTTAAAAACATCACTCTTCGTTGTATGGAGGATAGATAGTGGAGGAGGAATAGTGGAAACATGTAGCTTAGTTGAGAGATTTGTCCCAGCAAGCAATGATGAGAATGGAAATTAATCTGTACTACTGACAAATGAAGAGGAGTGCATCAATGGTTTTTCTCACATTTTAGTTTTCTTTTAATCTTATTTAAGTTTTGAAATCTTATGTAAGTTTTTAAAGTTGTATTCCATGTATATAAAATGTAATTCTTCCAGATCTCTGTTGTTTTATTTTTTATTTTATTTTTTTATTTAAATTCTAGTTATTAACATGTAGTATATTAGTTTCAGGAGTAGAATTTAGTGATTCATCACTTGCATATAACAAGCAGTGCTCATCATAAGAAGTGCCTTCCTTTCTATCCATTACTCATTTAACCCATTTCTTTGCCCACCTCCCTCCAGCAACCCTGTTTTAAATAAGAATCTGTAGTTTATATGTGTCTGTGTGTGTGTGTCTTTTTGTCTGGAACAATGTATTTTATAAATTTCACTTATATATAAACTATGATATCCAATACAGTAGATGAGTAATATGCTTAACTTAATGGACATAATGTCCATGCTTCTTATATATTAATTCATCTTGACTTTTTGATGATACATATAGGTTATTGCATTCTATATACATGACATTGACAGGGTCTACTTGAAGAAACCTAAAATTGATATATTATCTATGCCAGAGTAGTTGCTGAAACATTAATATTTTTTACTATGGTAAAAATAAATATCATTTTTTTTTTTTTTAAGAGAGAGAGTGAGTGGGGAAAAGGCAGAGGGAGGGAGAGAATCCCAATCAGGGTCTCCGCCCAGCATGGAGCCTGATGTGGAGCTCGATCTCACAACCACGAGATCATGACCTGACCTGAAATCAAGAGTCAGTTGTTCAACCAATGGAGCCACCCAGGGGCCCCTAACTATCATTTTCGATATACAGAGACTCATACTTACTTGTTGAGAAAGATATGATTTTTATCTTAGTGACTTCAATCACAATTCATACATCAGTAGTTAGAAGAATTATATATGAATTACTAATTTAAGTGATTCCACTAGAAATTTAATATATGAAATTATGTTTTGTTTTTCTTTAAATTTTAAAAGGGCTCATGTACAATAGAGTAGGGAAAATGCTGAGTCTAAAGAAACAGTGGTCGGGTTCTGAGATTATTCTACCACAGGAGCCACTTCCACCTCAACGTCTCAAAGTCCTCATCAGAAAAATAGGGGCACCTGGGTGGCTCAGTCTGTTAAGCGCCCGACTTTGGCTCAGGTCATGATCTCTCAACCGTTTCTGAGTTCGAGCCCCGCATTGGGATTTGTGCTGACAGCTCAGAGCCTGGAGCCTGCTTTGGACTCTGTGTCTCCTTCTCTCTCTGCCCCTCTCCCACTTCTGCTCTGTCTCTCTCTATCAAAAACGAATAAATGTAAAAAATAAATTAAAAAAAAAGAAAAATGGTAGTTTAAGTAAATGGTTTAAAGTCCTTTGCAGTTCTAAAATGTACAGTTCTTACTCAGGTACATGATATCAGAAGGAAAAAAACTGAAACAGTAGATCAGTTTATAGAAATAGAGAGTTATGAGTATTAAGTTTGTTTTCATTGTTACCTTTCTGGATTGTGATTTGTGTTTCGTGCATTAATGTAGTCACAACCCCAAGATTCTCACATGGTGAGTAATTTATAAGTAACTAAAAAAAAAAAAATCTTTGTAAGGTTCTTGGCAAAAAAAATGACCAATTTGATGATAGAGATAGTAATGATAATAGCAAGAAATGTATTTGGGTCTTAATAGAATATTTAAATATGAATTTGGCTTATAACTTTTTAAAAATAGAAATCAGCATTAAAATATGTAGGAACTAAAGGGAACAAGTATCTTAACCATGCATGCTCACATAGTTCTTGTAAGTAAATGTGTAATTTATTGCTAAGTCGATGTAATTGTATAGAAACTCAAAACTTAGTTTTAGAAAAAAATTTATAAGAAAGGTTGCATCATCTATTTAGTGGGAAAAAGAAAGCTTGCTTATTAAACAATTGTTCATGTGATATTTAATGCCTATTAAATAAAAAGCAAGCAGAGAAAATATTTGAAAGAAATATGAAATACCATTCATTATATGTAGAGTTCCTGTGAGTTTATAAAAAATCTTCAAGTATTAATGGAAAGGTTGACAAAGGACATGAAGTATTAAAATTCATGTACCAAGAAATGTAAATTTTTTTTAATAAGAAATAAAAAGGGCATTGATTTACTATAATATTTTAAATCTTACCAATAATCAAATAAATGTAATAACAAAAATAGAATAGTTATTTAACCAACAAACTGATAATGAGTGTGTTCCTTATTTGCAAGAGAACAAAACAATTTTTTTCCTTTATATTACTCTTTGCTTTTCATTTTTTTTATAAATGTATTTCTTGACAATTGAAATGAACACAAAACCTAATTTAGCTCTAGATGTCCTGGAAGCCAGGGCAATATGAAACACTTATCAGTATATGTAATAATCTGATAATGAAGGTATATCTTTTTATGTATATGTATGTATAAAGGGTGTACATAAGAAATAGTAACAGCAAAATAGACAGTAGCCTTAACAATGTCTTTATTTGGCACACTTTCAGTTATTTCTAGATCTTTCCCTTTAATAATTTAAGGACTTTATATTAAAATGCAATGTGGTTGGGCTTTTGTTAGAGCAATATTAATTATCTGACAATATAATGCTAATTATTAATTAAAAGGTGACTTACCTGCCCCTTTGACATGTCAGCTATCACAGCTGCACTTTTGACAAAGCTTGGATAGTAATCAGTTTAGAGGTATATCTGGTGAGTGCCTGGAATACAGATATTCTGATATTGAAGGAAGATTAATTTTCTTGAGCAGGACGAGGGGGTTTTAATTCTGTTATGATTGTGGACAGGCTGACATATCTGTCTAGTCCTGTGTTATGAATTTGCACTGGGTCATGCACAAATGTATTTCCTAACAATATGGTGAAAATGTGCTTAATAAGAATTTTAAAATTATGTACTGAACATGTATGTGTATGTGTATACATATTATATATATAATTTATACATAAACTATTCAAAATTTCTTAATTTTCATTTTAATGCTTGTACAAAAAAGGTTTACCATATATATACAAATATTTTGTCAATATGATATCTTACATTTCAGTATTTTGAACTCTTTAGGTGGTTGAATTTTTGTTTTTTTATCTGTACGATTAGTATACCAACAATGCCAAAGTGAGCAAATTTTAGGAATTAAGTTATTGATTAACATTGATTATAACTTATATTTGGATTTAGGATAAATTGTTTTGATTAATATTTTTAGAATAAATTTAGGTATCTAATAAATTTTCTGCCAAGTATAATTAATCCATAAAAATTGTACCTTTTTAAATTAAATTATTTGTACTGAGAGGTTCTAAAAGTATTTTTGTTTGAAAATTTATAAGGCTTAGGGCTCCTAGGTGGCTCAGTCAGTTAAACCATCAACTCTTGATTTTGGCTCGGGTCATGGTCTCCCCATTCCTGAGTTTGAACCCCATGTCAGGCTCTGCACTGACAGCACAGAGCCTGCTTGGGATTCTTTCTCTTCCTCTCTCTTTGCCCCTCCCCCACTCATGCTCAAGGGCACGTGTGTGTGCACGCTCTCTCTCTCAAAATAAATAAACTTAAAAAAAAGAAAATTTATAATGCGTAATGTCAGTGGTAGAATATCTTGGACATATTTGTTAATCAAATAGTTCTTTCAGGATATTTCAGACACCTTCAATATTTCAAAATATAAAGGAGGAGGACTATCTGATAGGAAGATTTCGAATGTAATTTTCTTGAAGTACAGAGACTATAGCATAAAATAGAACTTTGGAAAAAAGCCGAAAAATGTGAACATTTTCTAATTTTGGAGAAGTTGAGTAAAGTTAAAGAACATTATGACTTCCTAAAGTATAAAATTTACACTCTTTGTTCTTTATAAATGCCCTTGTAAATTTACTGTAGAGTACATTGACTACTAGAGTCCAAAATATTACTGAATCTATTGAAAACTATTCCAGAACTTAGATAAAGTACTTACCAACTTTAAGAGTATATGGTTCATGGCCTTCTAATGCAAAAAAAAAAAAAAAAAAAAAAAAAAAAAAGAGAGAGAGATATCTGGGAAATCACCAGTTGTATCCAGATGGCATGAAATTTTGTAACTCTAGTAATAATAGATTCAGAGAGTGAAAGTAAAAAATGACAAGAAGCATCAGAGTCGTTTAAATGAATTCATAGTAAATTGGGGAATTATCTTTGTTAAAATATGGTAATATATTGTTGTAACATTGCCTTCTTTGTTACTGTTACTGATTCTGTAGAGTTTAAGAAATGTGGTAGATTGAAAGCAATGAATATGCCAGAGATTTTGGGGTCTCAAGACCACACCAAGGATGTGATTCTGGGCCAGAGGCAGTTTCAGGATTAGCTTGAGGACTTATAGTCCAGACTCCAACTGGCTAATGCTGTGTTGTATATGAGAGAAAACACTTATTTTGCTAATAAATAAATGACACATATGAGTGTGGCAGAAACTGCTCCTTGCTTTTAATGATTGATTACATAATTTAGCTTAACCTTTTTATTATGGCATTCACTTAATATAGAGTGTTGTTAAAAATACCCCCCAAAGAAACAGACAATAAAGAAATGAAATGGAAGAAAAAAGACAAATGTAAAATATTGAAGGAAAGAGGGGAAGAGAAAGAGGGAGGGAGGGAATGAGGAAAGGAAGGAAAGAACGAGGAATAAATTTGTGGAGCGCACAGAAAAAAGGCAAGTAAGTATTAGATTTATTTTTTGTGTATAACCCTGCCAGTTATTACTGGGCCTGTTTCCTCAGTCAAAAGGATAGATCCTATTTGATAATTTTTAAGGTGGATTTCAGGTCTTTTGGGTTTGACCTCAATACAGTGTGAGGCTCCTTTCCTACTCCATCTTTTCATCTGTCTTACACTTCAGTCAGATCTCAGTGCTTTTTACCAGTCTCTAAACTATTTTTCCCCTTTCACAGATTAATCACTGCACAATTTTCTCATATCCCTTGTCTTGTGACAGTTCTATTTAATCTTCCTTGTGAGCTCAGTTGTCATTCCTGTAGCCTCCTCGATTCCTGATGCTGAAATTAATTTCTCTTCCCTCTGTACTGCTGCAGTACTGCTTGGTTTATACCTCTCTTATTGTCCTTAATAATATTTTGCCATCAGTTATTACTTCCATGGTAGTATCTTTGAAGTCAGGTAGTATCTGGGTTTTCATTCTCATAACTTTCATTGGTGCCAGCAGTCCTTGATTATATTAGGCAGTCAATAAATTAGTTGAATGGAATTGGATTAATTATGGCATTTCTTTCAAGATACATACTTATCTCTGTTGTCCTATGGAAGTTAGCCATACAAAGCTCCCTTTCTGGGAGACAGTATGGAGTGGTGGGAAAAAAGTACAGAATAAAATCTAGATTTGCACCCCGTTTTTTAACTTAATTATGGTGTGAACCCAGACAAATTATTGATTTTTCTGAGATTATATTATTCAACTCTGCTGGTGGGTACTATCTATAGCTCAGCATTTATTTTTATTATTATTATTATTATTATTATTATTATTATTATTATTATTTTATTTTTTCAAGACAGATGAAATAATACTCTTAATGTGACTGGCCAAAGGATTTGACTTCTAAATGTTGATTCACATTTTATAACTCTTTTAAGTAAATATTAGAAACTTTGTTTTGAATTACTTATTTTGTTTTGTTATCTCACCCTTTCTAAGGAGGGAATCTTAATATTTATTACCTACTAAGGGGTAAAAAAAATACCCAGTAGTATCCAATACTTTATCCCAGTAAATAGTTTTCAATGTATTGGAGCTTGAAATAATATTATAATTAATTTAAATCACCATATATATAATAATTTAAATACCCTTCTGTTAATCAATTCATAAAATATGGAGGGCACATTTCTTATGAAAGTCACACAAAGGCTTAAATGGTATTTAAAAAACATACATAGAAACTGAGCATATGGATATGCAAGTGAAGCATATGGATCTCCATATGTTAAACACTTTCTTCAAGAAACATGGCTATAGTATTGATAATCAGTATGGTATGGTGCTCTGATTCAATTAAAGATTAGTCCTTCATTTAGTAGTAGTAAAAACCCTACTAACATTTAAAAAAAATTTTGTTAACGTTTATTTATTTTTGAGACAGAGAGACAGAGCATGAACAGGGGAGGGGCAGAGAGAGGGGGAGACACAGAATCTGAAGCAGGCTCCAGGCTCTGAGCTGTCAGCACAGAGCCCGACACGGGTCTCGAACTCACAGACTGTGAGATCATGACCTGAGCTGAAGTCAGATGCCCAACAACTGAGCCACCCAGGTGCCCCCCAACCCTTAAAAAAAATTAACGAATACCCTACTAACATTTTAAGAATAACTTACCCCTAGAGCATTGGTTCTCAAGTCTGGCCACTATCAGAATCCCCTGGAAACTTCTAAGAACTAATAATGCCTGAGGTCTTACCCAAAGACATTGTCATTTAATTGCCCTGGAGTTGCAATGCAAGCATGAGGGTTTTTCTGTTTGGTTTGGTTTTTGTTTTCTTTCTTTCTTTCTTTCTTTCTTTCTTTCTTTCTTTCTTTCTTTCTTTCTTTCTTTTTTTCTAAGTTCTTCAGTTAGGTTTGAAAACTATTGCTCTAAGAGTATCAAATAAGACCCTGCTTTCAAATTCCTTTAAAACCACCTCACTGTATGATTTTTTTTTCCCTTAAAAAGGTGGCAATGATAGTATGAAAGATATGTTTGCTCAACACTTAAGTTGAGTCAGTTATAAGCATCAAAAATTGAAGTGCCTTCAAGCAAAAACTAAATAATGCAAACGGTATTTTTATTGGAGAGCAAGTTAGGATTCCATTTCAGTGTGCTCCTTTATTGCTTTCCCATCTTTAAAAAATGGTATTACGGTTCAGTGTAAACCAAATGGGTTGAAAAGGGGTGGTAAAACACTGAGAGTACTGTCTGACTGTGGTCTGGGGGAATATCTCACCACTCAGTAGTCTCGGCTTTAACAAGGGATCGAAACTCAAACCATATGATTAATGGTAATAAAAGAAAATGACAATTTTATGTTTGCAGTAAGTTTGCATCTTTTGGTTATGATAAAAAGGCAGTTTTTTTGTAACATGATAGTGCAAAAAGATTTTTTTTCTGTTTAGGGTATTGCTTGTGAAAATGATGTGCCGACTTTCCACATATTAAAGTTTTCAAAATGGATTTCTTCTCTACATTTCAGTGACCTCCAATAGATAATGTTACTATTCAACTGTAACCTGCTATTAAGATCAGAATAAGAAATAGCAACTTTGGGTTTTTCATCTTTTTTTTTGTTTGTTTGTTTTTGTTCCCTTCCCAGTAATTTCTTTTTTTATTCATCTTCAGATTTATCCATCCTTGGCAATTTCGAGCTAGAAGAAACAAATTAAGAAAAAAAATTAATTGACTTTATTTGCTTTAATGCTGCCAGCCCATATTATCTGCTTTCTTAAATGAGTTTGGAATTGCCAGCTTTGAGGGTATTACACTACATTTTGGGTTGCTGCCAGCATATCCTGAGCAAATATATTTAAATCAAAGCTAAGCTGCTTAAATATTCATGTTATGCTCTTATTATGGTTTAGAGAAATGTGAAACCATTTAAGATTTGCAAACCTGTTACATGGCCAAAAAAATGTATTTGAACTGTCAGAAATATGCTTTAAATTGATAATGTTAACCTAGTTTAATAAGGAAAGGTTTCCACAGTCTTATTAGTTGTGATGCATTCAAAATGTCTAATTTGTTTGTGATTTTCCAGTCACTAGAGCAATACAAGTGTAATATTTTTCTTCTGAATTATCTGTTGGAAATGATATCCCCTACCCAGAATGTTATGTTAGTAAATGTATAGACTCTTCCATTCCATGTGCTTTATATCTATATTTTGATTTTATAAGCACCCCTTTGGCACATATACATTAAATTTTATTATATTAATGTTCTCTTCTTGCTTCATTGGCATGTTTCTTTAAAATAGCCCAAATTTTAAATTTTATGTAAAATATCAACTTACTTCCCAGGGACAGGCTTTGAGGATTCCCAACTGTTTGAACAAATCATAATATATAAAAAAGGAAATAACCAAGAAAGTTGAACACCAAATAACCAGTACATGAAACAATAAAGGAAGCAAAGGAGGAGAAGCTGAACTCACATTCTTTATATAAAGAGGCAAAATTGAGCTATTTCTACTGCAGATTAAAGCAAGCAGCCCTCTTTCATTGCTGCCTCCTTCCTCTGCCCCTTCTCCTCCTCCTTAGTCTTCTGTTTTTCTTTTCTTGATTGGTAGCATTACCAATTGAAGATTTAAAGCATCTCACTTTGTATAAAACAATGTTTGTTCCCTTTACTTTCTTTCAAGACAAACTATTCAGAATTTTTAAGTTACAGAATAACAAAAGCTATTTATTTATAATCATAGATTCTAATGACAGCAGAATGGTCTGTGATTTATGTAATGGAGCATTTCTAAAGCATTTTGCAGGATTCAATATAAATTCATGAAATGCCAGGGAGAATTGCTATTGTGTGACCTCCAGCCCTCAATGAGTGTGGCCAAGTATGCTGGACCTTCCGGCCAGGGGAAGAACCTGCAAAGCCAGTGCAGCTGTCCCAGACAAGCCACTGGTGCTGTTTTATGCCTTCTGTTAAAACGTTCAGATTTAAATATAGGAAAGTGACCAGTAACAGCAAGAGGTCTGGCCATGGGACTGCTTAGTATAACATGCCCTCAACTGAGCTTTTTTGTTTTTTTTAATGATCTACAATAAAACCTTTTAGGGTCCAGTCAATCCAACCATTAGCTATTACAAATTCCATTCTCTATGTTGTAGTGTTAGAGAAAAGTTCCAGTACATTTCTCTGTGGGGAAACCATAGGTAGGTTTTTTGTTCTAGTAAGACATAAGCCTTACTAGGACAGAGCTTGTGAGGATTGCAGAAGCATCAGCTTTAGTCTCTGCTGTGAAAAGGAGTTAAATCCTATTGGTATAAATTTGAAGGGTTCTCACAATTTTCAGACATTGATCATGAACATTTATATATGACAGTATCTATATTTTGTTAAAATTCAGTAGCTCTAACTGAGCATTCTAAATCAGATCAACAATGCCTAATCAGAACTATTTTCCATGTTTTAAATTAGATAATTATGTTTTTAGTAAATCTGTTTTTAAGTTCTGAACTTGTATACCATTTATGAAAGAGAGTGAATAATCTATCTGCTCTTAAAATGAGATGGTGACTTTGCTAAGTCAGAATGAAAATATTCTGTGTATTATAAGGACTGTATTCTGAGTAAAAAGGAATGTTCACTTTAAGGTAAACCAAAGAAAAAATTGGTATTTGTAACATACTAATAATTTAGTCTACTTTTCTAATTAAATATTTTCATTATAGCAGTTAAACAATAGTATCACAGAAAAATTGGAAAATGGAAACAAGAAAAACTTTTCACTTATAACTACTTCTAATATACTTGTTAGCAATGTAGTTAATTTTCTTTCAGATATTTATGCATTAATTTTTTTCGTAGGCAATTTTGTGTCTGGCTTTTTCACATCAGATTAAATTATACACATTTTCCCATGTTGCTATATTTATAACCATTTGGTTTTTGTTTTGTTTTTACTTCTTAGGTTAAACGTATTGTGGTTGTTTTTAAATTGTTATTAGTTCCAAATGATTAGAAATCCAGGTTCTACTCCCAGGTTAGGATTTAGCTGTATTTGTGAAACCTCTTCTTTCTCACAAAAAGAATGATGAGGGAAGCTGGCTATAAAGCCCACAGAAAGCTAATAAATAAAGAAGGAACAGCCCACGATGTAAGTCAGTCCATCAGTAAGAGCAGGTACCAGTGATAATTGGCATCGATATTTTCATATTAAGCATTAATTCTCCAAATTGAGGTTATTGGATTCACCACATATTCAAGTATGTGTGACTAACTAAATGATTTGTTTTAGCTTTGGTTATACTCTCTTAGACTTTTCCATAGATCTAAACTGTGGGGATTCTTTTCTTACAAAAGCTTCAAATTGCACTGAGGATCCTAAAATCCCTTCACACATACCTGTGCATGCACAGTTAAATGTGCACCAAATGTATTACTTTTAACAGTGTTATTTCTTTAATTTTTTTCATATAATTCTGCATTTTTAACTGTTGTTTGGAATAATTTTATAAGACTTTCTAATTTATCTTCCAATTTTTGTTTCACATTTTATCTACTGGATTTAGTGATAACAGGAATAAAAGTATTATTTGGGGGAGGTGTTGTATGGTGGGCCATGGCGATTGATGGCATGTGGCAGGGTTGGGTAAGAAAACGGGGCAGAATCAGTTGGCAAAGTGGGTTGATTTGCTTATTTTTGCTGCTTTAAATGACTAAAAAAGAAGAAAAAAAAAAAACAAATGGTGGATCATGGTTTTAGAAATGTTCTGTTTGGTCCTAATGATTTTAGGAATTTATTGTATCTTATATGTTGAACACCCTTTTTCCAAAGAGTATTCCATAATTCAAAGCAGCACTTTTGTTGTGAGTAGACTGGGAAGAGACCAAAATTCTTCTCCAGAGAATGGGGAGCACTTCTATTTATTTTCTTACTGCCTCAATTCTCTACTGACTTGTTCTCTCCCTCCTTGTAGCACACCATGGGCCAGTCTCCATCGTCATAGCAGTGTTACAGGTGCTATGCCATAAAATAACTAGACCTAGATTAGACTTATACTTCTCAAGGTAATTTCAATAGAATTTGACATTTTGGGGAGTTTTTACAAATTGAGGACTCAATAATTTTCCTAAATTCTCTTATAGTGGTCCAACTGCCTAAATAATATGATAGATAATGGTTTGATTTGGAAACCTATAAACATGGTAAACCTGTATTAATGTTGCCTCATTTAGATATATTACAGGTTTAGTAGGTGATAAAATGGTGCTACTTATGACTTTCTAGTGTGATTTTTTTAAAAAAAATTATAATGTTTATTCATTTTTTGAGAGAGAGATGGAGACAGAGTAAGAGTAGGGGAGGCACAGAGAGAGAGGAAGACACAGAAACCGAAGCAGGCTCCAGGCTCTGAGCTGTCAGCACAGAGCCCGATGCAGGATCTGAACCCACAAGCCATGAGATCATGACCTGAGCCAAAGTCAGACACTTAACTGACAGAGCCACCTAGGCGCCCCTGGGGTAATTTTTTTTAATATTGGTGTGTGATCTGATTGCACTATAGTACTTCTGATGGTAGATGTCTTCAGAATCAGGATTACAACTCCATAAGAACAGAGTCTGTTCAATATATAATCAAATTAAACCGCTGATAGTTTACCCTGAATTAGAAGTGAAAACTCAAGAGGCCAGGATACAAGAAGACTTAAATGTTGGTTTTTCTAGGAGTCAGATGTAAAATTTTAGGGAGGTGATGTAACAGTTTTGGGTTTCTGTAAATGGAATTTGACTAGATAGTCTTGAAAGTCCATTCTAGATCTGAAATGACCTTTAAATATAGGCTTGTTCTGGTTTCTGAAATTTCAGCTACTGCAATAATTTCTACAGATTAAGGCACTATCTACAGGAACCTTTTATTAACATGTAACATATTACTGTGAAAGTAATCCATTATCTGAGTAAGACTCATTAACACATTAGCTCAGCTTATGAGATGAGTTGGCTGCCATTCATCAGATTAGATGTCCCAAAGGGGTGTTGGTGTGGGACCTGTCATAGAACAGGCCCTCAGTAGACTCTCATGTTATTTGAAAAAGGAGATAATTTGCATGTTTGATTCATGAACTTGATCTGGAATACAAGATACTTCTATTATAGAGCTCATCTTGGAGGGTCTAGATACCTTTAGATGGTTGAACATAGATAGGAATAGGGGCAAACTTTAAAACGAAAAGAGGGATATTGAAAGGAGCATGTGAGTTTTTGAGAACGTAGTGAAGGAAAATTTCATTAGTATCATAAATTTTGATTGCATGTGGTCTGAATTGATATGAAAGGATATTATGAAAGCCTCGAATCTAGAAATGATTTAGTAGAACCCAGAATGAGATACTGTATATTTTCATTTTGAGGTAGAATGCTTTCCTTGGAATAATTTATACTGAAACTTGCTTAGGCTGAATATTGTTTGCTCAGGAAGCTACATGGTGGTGGGACTTAGGGGAGGAGAGATACAGGATCCCCTAGTTAGAGTTGTTACGAAAATCAAATTCTGAAAAGCAGAGTAGGTAAATTTAGTCAAATGACCAGTAATTATATGAAATAAACATTATTTGTATACACTGTATCTAGAGAACAATATTTGGCATGTAATAAATGCTTAAATGTTTTTGTTGAAAGAATGAAAATAATAAGTAACCCAGATGAGTGTTTGGTATGCACATGTGTGTATTCATATGTGAATACAAACTTAATTTTGAAAAAATTTAAAGAGAATTTAAGAGGAATGTAAACTATATACTATATTTCTTTATAAGTCTTGGGTTGTGGCGTTATTAAGACTTTTATTTTTGGGGTGCCTGGGTGGCTTGGTCAGTTAAGCGTCCGACTTCAGCTCAGGTCATGATCTCACAGTCTGTGAGTTCGAGCCCCGCGTTGGGCTCTGTGCTGACAGCTCAGAGCCTGGAGCCTGTTTCAGATTCTGTGTCTCCCTCTCTCTCTGCCCCTCCCCTGTTCATGCTCTGTCTCTCTCTGTCTCAAAAATAAATAAACGTTAAAAAAAATTTTAAAAAGACTTTTATTTTTAGCTGTTTGCATATCTAAGTCTTAAAAGTTTTTTTCTTTTCAGATATTTTAATCAAGCAAATAAAAAATAACTTTCATAGATAAAAGTATACCAAAATATTTTTCCAAAGAGGACACATGGCCAATAGGTACATGAAAAGATGTTCAACATCACTCATCATCAGGGAAATACAAATCAAAACCACAATGAGGTATCATCTCATATGTTTCAGAATTCCTAGAATCAAAAAGAAAAGAAATAACAAATTTTGGCAAGGATGTGGAGAAAAAGGAACCCTTGTGCACTGTTGTTGGAAATGCAAATTGGTTCAGACACAGTGGAAAACTCTATGGAGGTTCCTCAAAAAATTAAAATAGAATTGCCATATGATCTAGTAATTCCACTGCTGGATATTTACCCCCCAAAAATGAAAGCATTATTTTGAAAAGATATATGAAGCCCTAAGTTTATTGCAGCAATATTTATAATAGCCAGGATATGAAAGCAATGCAAGTGTCCATCCACAGATGAATGGATAAAGAAAATGTAGTATATACGCACAGTGGAATAAAAAGAATGAGATCTTGTCAATTGCAACAATATGTATGGATCTAGAAGAT
Source organism: Panthera leo (assembly GCF_018350215.1). Classification (NCBI taxonomy): domain Eukaryota; kingdom Metazoa; phylum Chordata; class Mammalia; order Carnivora; family Felidae; genus Panthera; species Panthera leo. The sequence continues at coordinate 90,849,931 of NC_056683.1, forward strand.
ATAATGCTAAGTGAAATAAGTCAGACAGAGAAAGACAAGTACCATGTGATTTCACTCATAGGTGGAATTAAGAAACAAACAAATTAATAGAGAGAGAAAAAAAGAGACAAACCAAAAAACAGACTCTTAAATATAAAGAACAAACTGGTGGTTGTCAGACAGGAAGGAGGTGGGTAGGGGAATGGGTAGATAGATAAAGGAGATTAAAAATATCCTTATCAGGGAGAGCATTGACTAAATGTATAGAATTGTTGAATCATTATATTGTATACCTGAAACTAATATAACACTGTATGTTAATTGTACTTTAATTTTAAAAACTCCTCACAAAAAAATCCCAAAACAAACACAATGCTAGAGGACAAACCCAGAGTTTAGATGATTCTTCCTGAATTATTTGGGGGATGACCAAACCAGTGAGGTTCATCTAAATGAAGGAAGCTGTGACAAAAGATGTACCACTTGGTTTAGTTGAATTGTTGGGATGATTGCTAAACAATTCTAAGGGGAGCACTGTGGTCTTTTTTGTTATGTGTTTATACTTAGGTGAAGCTAAGTATTGAGTGAGTAAAAATGACATGCTTATTTGGCTGTAGGTATGTAACTGTCAGTAATCAAGCCATTGCATAGGAATTTATGAGCAAATCCTGAGTATACATCTGGTTTTTTATTGTGTACATAATTTTAATATAAGCATCAATATTATAAACTGAGTAATCATAACAGAATAGGGGAAACTTGGTGAGGCATAAGCATATGTTAATCAGTTTATACTTCTTGAGGTCACTTATTGATTAAAAACAAATCTTGATGTCTTTAATGTGCATTAAATGGAGTAATTGCTTTTGGAAATTCAGTACAATGGCATCAAATATAAGTTAACAGTATGGCAATATGGTATTTAGCACTCTTGGGATTTCATCTTGTTTTTACACATGTATATAACCTTTATTAGTCAAGATAGCCTACCCACATTTTTGCTCTTGTGGGATATTTAATTTTTTTTTTCATGGCTAAGTCTGACTTAATTAACATTTTGCCTTTCTCTTTGTAGAGATAAATGTCCATTTTAGTCCCTAAACACAATCTTTGGCCCCTGAACATAGACAAGTTGTAGTTATAGTTACTTCCTAAGTGCTCTAAAGGGTTCTTTTTATCTCTTTCATCAAGTTAGAAATTTCAACTATATTAATATTCAGGGTTTTAGTGCTTCACAGAAAGTTATTTCTTTGTATGTTTTTTTTCCTACATGAGAAAGTTGCCCTAGAATTAGAAATTGTTCACTGCTTGATTAAACAACAATTTCTGGGATGTCACAAAACCCTGTGGCTACTACTCTGAATAAAAGCAAAAGTGAGTGCTCACTTCAGCAGCACATATACTAAAATTGGAACGATACAGGGAAGAGAAAATGTGTTCAACATGAGCAGAATGTTTTACAGAAAATTTAAGATCATTAAATCTTTCTATAGTGCCTTTATTTAAGTGATGAAAATCATATTAGACCTTTGAATGGCAAAAAGCAAAAGCACTTAAATCATCATTTTTAAAGACTCTTCTATGGAAAGTAAGTATTCTATGCACTATGTATACTTTAAAAAACGTTAAAATATAGATTTCAGTTAAATTAGATAGTTTTATTATTGCAATTATATCAGATTAAATTATTTTTATTCAGTATTCTACAAGTTTTAAAGAAAATTTCCTGAAAAATTTTAGCACATATATAGACAGAAGTTCCTTCCTTCCTTCCTTCCTTCCTTCCTTCCTTCCTTCCTTCCTTCCTCTTTCTTTCTTTCTTTCTTTCTTTCTTTCTTTCTTTCTTTCTTTCTTTCTTTTTCTTTCTTCCTTCCTTCCTTCCTTCCTTCCTTCCTTCCTTCCTTCCTTCCCTCCTTTCTTTCTTTTTCTTCCTTCCTTCCTTCCTTCCTTCCTTCTTCCTTCCTTCCTTCCTTCCTTCCTTCCTCTTTCTTTCTTTCTTCCTTCCTTCCTTCCTTCCCTCCTTTCTTTCTTTTTCTTTCTTTCTTTCTTTCTTTCTTTCTTTCTTTCTTTCTTCTTTCTCTCTCTCTCTCTCTCTCTCTCTCTCTCTCTCTCTCTTTCTTTCTTTCTTTCCTTCCTTCCTTCCTTCCTTCCTTCCTTCCTTCCTTCCTTCCTTCCTTCTACCAGGTTTGTTACTTACTTCCTTGATGGGGAAATTCATATATTCAATTCAGTGTTTCCAATATTTTCACATTTTGGCACACACAGAAAATGATGAGATCATCTATGACCAAGTGGTGGTAAACAAAGATGTTGGTAGTACAGATTTTGGCCCACGCTTGGGCCACCCAGCCTGCTGCAACACACCCCCAACCTGTGCACTGGTTGAGAAGCGCTGATGTAATCTGCACCAAGCACTGATTTAGCCTCAGTTCTAAGCACCTCAGATACAAAGCTCCATCAGACAGGATCAGGACCTTCTCTGTGTCCTGTGCCTGCCACAAAGACATTCACTTGGTGAAACCTGGTCCCCCTCTGCTTTGCAGCTGTGTCTAGTCCTGCAGTAGCTGCTTTTTAGCAAAATGTGGGTGCTTTTGCCAGTTCTCGGGTGGAGCTCCTCCCAAAGAGGCTCATTTATCTGCATGGAGTATTGCTATTTTAAACTTACTTCAAAACATAGGACTTATCATTCCAGGAGGCCAAAGATTTATCGATTTGAAAATAATTTTGAATCCAAAAGAATATGGCTGATATTGCTTAAAAAATTAAAATGCATTCTTTTTGTGATTATGATCCCCAGTTTTTTACTTCAATATTTTCAGAAAGTATAAAGCATCAAGGTTCTCTCTTTTTTTTTTTTTTTTTTTTTTTTTTTTTTTTGCAAATTTGGAGTCTTAGTAACAGGAAAAATAAAACCTTTTTGGCCTGTCACTTTTTGCTTTTGTGTTATTCTTGGGTAGGGACTAAGACACTCAGCACACCTTCTCTGAAAGATTTTTTTTTTTTTTTTTAACCAGAAGCAGGAACTGTCAGCTCACATGTAATAAAAACTATTCATGCATGATTTCTAGCCCAATTTGGCAAACTCCAAGGGTCCCTTGAAAGGCAGCTGACATTTCTGATGATTACCTAAATTGAATTGAACCTTTGAATGTTGTCATTTTAAAGCATGTAAGAATCCGTCTAAAGGGGAAAGAGTTATAGCCATATAATACAATTTCTGTTGATGTGGAAGAAACCATTTAGTCTTCCATTTAGAAAGCACAAATGCATTTGCCATGCATATTAAGAAAATTTATCATGATATACTCTTCCTGAAATAACTTTCTCAATCTTTGTTAGTGTTTTTATAGACATAGGCTGAACACTTTTTGTAGAAGGCACAATTTGTTTGAACATGGTAGTGATGATTCTTCCTACAAATGGATCTTAACTATGCCTTATATATATATGTATGAATATATGAATATGAGAATGAGATTTTAGATTTATAGTTTTCAACTATATGGGACCAACTCTATTGGACCATTTGTGGTGGCCAGTGAGCAAATACCAAAAGTATAGAAGCTCACCATAGGAAAACATCCTCATGCATGCTCTTTACATTCTTATACTATAGAGGGTATTCTGCTTTGTAACATAGAAATTGCATACCTCTTGCCCTTATCCTTAACTATATCCTCCAAAATCTGTCCCTACTTTTGCCACTCTCATCCCTCTGTCTCCCAGTTTTCTAGATGTGCTGTGATGATTGTGAAGCCACAATGGAAGTATCACCTCCTCTGTGAAGCCCTTCCTAGCTTCTCCAGCTTTCTGTCTTCTAAGAAGTGTGCCACTGTGCTTTTCTTGGAGACATTTAAGTCTGTTTATACATGGACAGATGTTCAAAGGAGAAAAAGCATTTCTCTAGAGTAACTGTTTTATAGATGTAAGAGCCAGTGTAGAAAATTCTGATGTAATTAATGTTGGGGTAGGGGGGATAGCAGTTACTTCTCAATTCGAAGTTTGTTTCTTCTTGACTAGATGAATAGCTCCTAAAATGAACTTATATTAGTATTGTAACACTGTAACTGTAAATCTAATTTGTAGCAACATGCATTTTTAACATGCACAGAAACTGTTGCAAATAAACTGGAATAGTCCTTTGCAGTTTGGATTACTTTTTTAATATAGTAATAATACAGCACATTAACCCTTGGCCCATTTTGTATAGACAGAGAGGCTATTTACAATCCCATCCTGGAGAAATTAGCATTTAATCTTTGAACAGCAGGGGGTTATCTCTATACTGAGAATCTTCAATTTTCACTCTGCACTTTCTTCATTTTCTCTGGAAGGACACCTGGAAGAATTAAACATGGGTTCTCTAATATCAAATTGTGTGTCCTTAAGAAGCCTGAGGGAAAGCAGAAGGACATTCCCGACAAGTCAATTTTTTTACTTTGATGAAAAGTTGTCTGTCTTTTTTTATTTCGGCTTTATAACAAATTGACCCCTTGTAATGAAGTTTATGTAGGTAGTCACTTTATGATAAGAGTTAGAGGTGACATATAACTATTTTTAACAGCAGCACTTTTAGTACCAGTGTGTGTGCCCAGTGTGTGCGGCATTACCAACATATAATAGGAGGATACAGTATGGAGATACGGATGGTTAATTAAGGCAGATGAGTTAGCTCGTTTTCCAGTTCCTAACTCCTGGATATGAGGCCATGTGGAAACTTATGTAAATGTTGGCTCTGAGTACTTATATTATTTTTCTATTGCTGATATAACATATTACCACAAACTTTATGGCTTGAAATAACACAGATTTATTATTTTATAGTTCTGTAGGCCAGAGTCTGCTGTTGGTATCACTGGAGTAAAATCAAAATGTCAGCAGAGCTGAATTTCTTCTCCAGCCTCTAGGGAAGAATCCTTTTCTTGCTTATGTAGTTATTGACAGCGTTCTGTTCCTTGTGGTTGTAGGACTGATATTCTGCTCTTTTGCTGGCTGTTAGTTGATGACTGTTCCCAGCTTGTAGATATTACCGCATTCCTTGTCTCATGACACCGTTCCTCCATCTTCAAAACCAATAATGGCTGATGGACTGCTCACATTGTATCTTTCCAACACAGCCATGAAAAAATTCTCCACTTTTAAGGATTCATGTGATTAAAATGAGACCACCAGGATGATCCCTGACAATCTGTACATCTAGTCCATACTGTTAATCACTTCTGCAATGTAACATAACATATTCATGGGTTCTGGGGATTAAAACATGCATTTATTCAGGAGACAGTTTTTCTGCCTACCACAATATGAGGGAAATAATCGCAATAGTTCTCAGTTGCCAAATATTATTTAGCATTAGGGATTACCAGGAGAATATCACTTTGGGTTAAATTGGGCTAATGAAAAGCATTGAGTAAAAACTTAGTTTTGTAAGTTCTAAAACCCCAAGTCTTTTGACTTCTGATATACTTTCTAAAGAACCAGCAGATTATATTCTCTGACATTTTTAGCTATTTTAAGACACATATAGCTGAAAATTTCTTCACAGGGATATCTGCTTTTAAATCTCAGTCCTGACTCACTTGCTCTGTGATCTTGGGGAAATTATGTAACCTTTCTGGGCCTAATTTTTTGCTTAGGTGAAGTGGAAATACTAATAGTAATTGATTTTAGGATATTAAATATTAGTATGTTAATATATATTCCAGTTAGAATTATTAGTGCTTATCACTTTATAAGAGTTATGTATAATTATTGTAGAACCATACATTGCTACTAAGTAACCCCAGTGTTCTTCACTTAATAAATATTTCTCTCATATAACATATGCTTCATCTGAAACTGGACCTGATTTCTTTACTTTCCTTATTTTCTTTTTATTAATGGCCAATTAGGTGGGGATCATGGGAAATTGTTGTCTTGAAGTTGACAGCATATTTCCTATATCTCAGGAAAAGGTTAAATTCACCCAAGAAGGCAGAATGTCTCTTTGTTTTTGGGAAAAAAAAAATTATCACTGGGCTTTTTCTTTCAGCAAAAGTAAAGTCAAAATGTTCCACTAAGATAAGAGATCTTCAGGATTTTGAGAAACAATTTTTTTCTGCTTTAAAGAAAATTGTGTGTGTGTTAATTGTAGGTACAGGTGCATATCAGAAATACTCTTTTCTGTTAGGAAATAAAAAGACTGTCTTTTCTAGAATTCTGGCTGATTAGGAAGCCAGGATTTAGAAAAAGAAAACCATGGTGAATGGCCTGTGACTTGAATGGAGACAGGATGGGCATAGGGAATGGATAGCCATCTAGGCATCATTGTGGCAGGCTGGGAGTAAAGAGATGGCCAGAGGTTCAGCCTGTAGATCTTGAGGACATTCATTTCTAGAGTATAGTTCTAATCTTTGCTTATGGTATAAAATTTCCTAAAGCCTACAGAAATGTCTCATTACATACTCTGTGGTTTTTTTGTTTGTTTGTTTTTAATCTGTGCTCTGGGAGTTAAAGTCAGGCCTGTGCCAATGTTTGAAAGGAATTTGTAAAGAGGAAGTTAGTCAGTATAGCCCAAGTGAAGACAGAATGGAGAAAAGTGAGGTTTTATGCAAAAGAACAGGGAAGGGAATTGGACTGAGCTCTCAGCAAGGGGACAGCTAACATTTAGCACTGATGTATCATCCATGCGTACATCCCACAGGGATTCCCAAAACTAGCGGGAGGGGGTATGGGTAGTGAAAGGTGAGGATGGGCCTGGATGACTGCAGAGTGGGTCTTGTAGGGAAGAAGTCTATTAACAACTGTAGAACATCTGAATTACATTAAGAAAAGGCTCTCATAGATACGGTAGGAATGCAGTTTTTGTTTTGCAAGCATGACTCGAACGCTGCTTACTTGGTTCGCCGCAGGCGAGTAGGGAGGGTAGGACAGCAGAGACTCTGGTGTGGACAAAGTAGAACACTAGCTGTAGAGAACTTTAAATCCACAGTAATACCAATGAAGCATGAAGATGAAAAAAAGAAGGGGAGTCTCTCATATATGTAAGAGTTTATAATGTTGAAGGTTATTGTGTTCAAGAAAGCAAATATCTTCCTTTTTTATTGATCCATTTAAATACCATAGATTAATAGTCAAACATTTCAGACATATCTTTTTGATGAATTATCTATCAAAGTATTTTGTTTGAAATTTCAGTGAAGTACAGCAATATGACAAATCATCATTTCAAAAAATATTGTATTAAAATAATCTAATAGTTTAAATAATGGCATTTTACACCCAGGCGCCTGGGTGACTCAGTAGGTTAAGCCTCCAACTTAGGCTCAGGTCATGATCTCGCCATCTGTGAGTTCAAGCCCCACATTGGGCTCTGTGTGGACAGCTCAGAGCCTGGAGCCTGTTTCGAATTCTGTGTCTCCCTCTCTCCCTGCCCCTCCCCTGCTCATACTCTCTCTCCAAAAATAAACATTAAAAAAATAATGACATTTTACAGGCAGTATTTTATAGACAAAGTGTGCATAGTCTGTAAGAAGCCACATGAAATGTATGAGTTAAAAAAAAAAACTATAATCTATTCCTAAATATCTTTGGATACCATGTGTTGATTATAATATTATTTAATAAATGCCTTATTATCATGGTAATGGTTACTACTATTTCTGTAAAGAAATTTGTGCTGTAAAAGATAATTTTGTTTTCCTAACTAAGAGAGTCATTGACTATCTTGGTGCCAGACAAAATAGTTGAAGTAGGAAAAATATAAATTGTATTTCATGTTCTACATTGGTTGTCTTTCAGTCAAACTGGAAAACTAGTTTCAGCTAGAAATATACTACCTGGTCTTTTGGAGAATGGTTTAAAATGCTACAGTTCTTTCTTGGGAAAAACCACTTACATTGCGCATGATATAAGAAGGTTCTTTTCTTGTAGGCACCTCTAGAACTTTGCGTCTATTCAGGGACAACTCCAGGGTTCTAACCTCTACCACACGGATTGAATCAGGGCATGGGCACAAGGCAAAGGGACTTCAACATGTATAGAGAACAGCATTTACTAAGGTTGATTCTGAGGAGCACTACTATGCTGAATATGGTTGTGTTCATCCAAAAGAGGGTTCACTTGAAATACTGGATTAGAATACATTATAGACTTTGCTGGAAGCATTCTCAGCTCCTTCAATGCATTATTATATATAATATATCTCTAAGAGAAGGTAAAATATAACATAGTGTCTCTCAAAATTACTTGCTTATATTGATTATTTTGATTATTATGTTACTTGATTACATATTATTGTAAGATTTGTGGCATATTTTCTGTACAACTGGGAACCCACTTAGGTGAAATGGCTGTGGATAGGATTGGCAAAGGAGCACACACAGAACAGAGCATCAGCACGGGTTTGGAAACTGGCAATGAAGACAAAAGTGGAAAGTGGAATAACAGGAAGATGGAATGTCCTGTACAAGATCCAGTCAGCTTAAAGAGAGGACCAGTGTTCCTAGCAATGGTAGAGTTCTGTAAGTGATGTGCAGCCCAGGGATGAATGCATGAAGCAGAGTGAAGAAAATATTATTAATGAAAGAACTTACTATTCAAGATTTCAGACTCTTTTTTTTTTTTTTTTTTTTTTTTTTTTTTAGTTCCTTAGTTCCTTTAGTCCTCTTAGGCAGGAGCCTGTCTCAGTAGAACAGGTATAAACCTTGCTTGTGGTTAAAGACAATTGCACTGAATTTTATTCTAATTTTTATTATATATTCTTATAAGAAGATTTTGTGGTGGAATCTTCAAGATAGAACAGCATAAGCCTTTTAAAGTGATTATACCTAGCAGAGTTGGAGTATATGGAGGTTAGATCAATAGTTCTTTGTAAGCCAGTCTTGATAACAGGACTCTTAAATTCTTACTCTACTATTTCATTACCTGTAGCACTTTAATAGTCCTGAAATACAATATGGCCAAGGAGGGGACATCTGACAGCAATGGATCTTGACTTTTCCTGGAGAACTTATTATAAAAGCATATTCTTAGACTGCAGATTTAGAGAGTCTGACCCAGTAGGTCAGCAGTGGAACCCAGGGCTCTCAATTTTTTGGTGAGCTGTCCAGATGATTCTGAGGCAGGAGGCCCAGGGACCACACTGAGAAAAAGGTCCTGAGACCATTGTGGTAGTAAAAATATCCCTCCTCTAGCTGGCAGATATCAAACAGGATACTTGCGTTATTTAAATCAAAGGAATTCAGATATATTAAGATTCCAGTCAGGTCAAGTATTTAGCAGCCTTTCTCAGAAAGAAAATTATCCTCAATTTGGAGAATGAGATTAGATTAATTCAAGTCTTATGGAGGTTGAGTGCTGTTTTGATGAGAGGGCGGCAATGTCTAAAAGCATGAGGTAAGATCATCTTCCCAAATGAGCTAAAAAACAAGAACAACAAGAACAACAATAAATCAAAGACAGGTTTATTTAAATCTTGGCCTCTAGTCAATGTTGTTGTCATTGACACTGTAGGCTGTTATGGTTCACACTTATTTAGTTGTTTCCAAAATATTTCCTTCTGTCATTTCAGTGTTCTTAATTTGTCAGAGTATTTCTTTCTGGGTCATGATTTCATCACCTTGAAACTCTTCAAACTTCATCCACTCGTTGAATCTGAACTGACCCATTATTAAACTAATTCCATTTACCTCAGAGAAACACAGTTTAGTTTTTGAATTTATAAGATTTGATGATAATATTCATTAATATGTTCCATTTTTAAAATTTTAGTTTATATGTAAAGTAAAACAATATACAATTTTTACCCTTTTTTATAACTCCACTGATACTGGTGTATTACTATGGTTAGCACCATTTCAATGAGTTGAATAGCTCTGAAAATGACCGTTACTCAATAAGAAGTTATTTGCTGCAGCTTGTACTGTATTTTTACTTGACAATTAGTCAGTTGCTGTGTGAATCAAATCATTTTGAGTTAGTGAAAGCATATTTGTTGCTTGCTTTGAAATATTAATATTTTTAAAATAAAAGCTGTTTCTGTACTCAAACTTGTCATGTAGCATATATCTTTTTTCATTTATCCATTTTCCATGACTTAAATAACTCTGTTAAAATGTCAACCTTTCTTTGAGCAAAGGAGGCATCAGCTATTTCAGGAAACAACAAAAGCTCTGGCGTATTTTTAAAGAGTTAATGTGTTTTCAAGAGTTTTAGTTGGAAACCCTTGCAGATGATGAAGGGGAACTCTGGAAATGTTTGCTGTGGACTATTTAAGAAGTGGTATTAGAAACATTTACTTCTCCATTGATTAGATTTCTAAGAATGGGTGAAATTTAAAGGTGTTCATTTATAGCTTTTAAAGAACTTGTAAAAATAATTTCCTTTCTTCTGATATTTAAGTACCTGCTAATATACATAAATAGTAGTTGTATCAGAGGACACAACAAAATAAAATGTCTATTCAGTCATTTCTGGTTTGGCAAGTTGCATATTACAAGATGCATTTTATACTCTTTTCCAGCAACTGGAATATGAATTTATTGTATAATTTAAAGCCATTTTCTATTGTAAAATTTTAAACTAATTGGAAATTTGTTGAAATTGAATTGTTTCTGGATGAGAGAAACTACTGTGAATGGGGAATACATATAAATAATTGAAAAGTGTATAAGAGAAAAGCCAAGAATTCATTTGCATTTTTGAATAAAGCCAAACTTTCATTTAATTATACAGTAGTGGGCTTTAAATATATATTTTTAGTCAAGTCTGTAAAACTGCCAGATGCTAAAGTAACATAGGCCAATTATGGATTGTGTTTTATTAACTTAGGGAATTTATAAAAGATAACCTTTCAAGATTTGGACCAGAGACAAAGGGTGTCAATGCCTCTATGTAGCCTGGTAGAAATGCACAATAATGCAAATGCAGAGTAGGGCAAGCTAAAGTCTTCATTCTTATTTTTACTAGTTGAATAAACCTGGGTTCTAGCTCCCATTACCCCATATTGCCCTTACCTGATATGATGAGAACAAAGAGGGAGAAAAAATCCTGATAGGACGCTGGTAAGGAAACACTTTTTTTTTTAAAGTTTATTTGTTATTTTGAGAGAGAGACAGCACAAGTGAGGGAGGAGCAGAGAAAGAGAGAGAGAATTCCAAAGCAGGCTCTGTGTTGCCAGTGCAGAGCCTGATGTAGGGCTCGAACTCACGAACTGTGAGATCATGACCTGATCTGAAATCAAGAGTCAGATGCTCAACCGACTGAGCCACCCAGTGCCCCTAAAGAAACACTTTTTGCACCCTGAGTGATAACATTTCAAAATGCCTGTCTACTCTATTCCCACCTTTTTGTATTATCCAAGTTCAGCAGTATCGCAAAACATCAACATCTAAACCTCATGCTACATTTTAGCTTATGGACTGAATAACACATATGAAACCTCCTAGAGTGAAAAGTAATCTGAAGTGTATTTCATATATAAGCATTCAGTATGTGCTGCTCTCATAGTTCTTTCTCATTTTTTTCCCTAAATTCCTTCCATTGATCCAGTTTCACTTTATATTCCTATACTAAAGCTTAACTTCTCATGAAAACATTTAGTGTTTGAGTTTCTGTCTATATTGGGCAACTAGATCAAATAGAAACCCAAGTTCCAATTTCAGTTAACTTGCATGTCTTTTTATAGTTGTGCTTTCACTTTGGGAAGAACCAAAATCTTCAGTTGTTATCCACGTGAACTGCAATAGAAAATTCTAGGCAGATTTTAGTTCAATAATTAAAATAAAACCTGAAAATGTCCTAGACAAATAACTTATAAAAGTTGGATGGCTTCCTCTTGCAGTTTTAGTTTGCTTTTGAAACAGCTGCAAGAACCAATTCCCTTTGGAAACAGGTACTGGGACACATTCCCCTGCATGACTATCCTTAATGGATCCTTATGTAACTTACCAGGAAATAGAGCAGGTAGAGATCTTTTACAGGTAGAATTTTAGGTTGTCTTGAAGTAAAATAACCCAATAAACCACAGAATTCTAAATCCAATTAAAAGAGAAGAAACTTCACCATTTTTTATAAGGTGTCATGTTATAATAATCCTATGTATTCCCACCCAATCCTTCTCTCTTCTCTCTACCCCTCCCTCACAACATAGAGAACTCACATTTGCTTTGTTGGACAGCAGTTAAGTGCAGACCCATAGGGTGAGGAGTGAGTAGCCCAGAGGACTACTTCAGTTCTAGTGAAGCTATTGGGACCTGATCACTGGAAATATTTAAATAGTAGTCATTTGGGTGGTCATTTTTCAGAAATTCATCTCATTGTGAGTGAGAAGTTTACTGTGTGTTCTTTAATACCTACCCACTGGAACATTTGAACATTCTATGGTTATAACCTCATTCTAGAGAAAACAAGGGGGTTTACTCAAGACTGTTATAACTTATGATTTCAAATTTCTTGATCAGTGACCTAAATTATTTTAACACATGGGATGCTATTTATCATTTTTATGAGATTTTAAACAAGGTGCAAATGGAAAAAGGGGAAACTGTTACCAGCATGCAAGACAGGACGACTTTCCTCCTCAGTCTTTAATGCATGAGCCAACTCCAGTCAAAGGAAATTATTTAAAAGAGAAAATAGCATTCCTTTTCCTCTTCTAGAAAATGTTAACCCACTAGGCCTGTGTAGGTTAATAGCCTGTCCAAATAAAATTTCTGTTATTACTGATGATGAACTGATATCATTGATAAGTAAACACCAACGGGTTACACATTTATAAAGGCAGGTTCATATAACTCTCTGAATTCAGTAGATGATGGGGTATAAACCCTAAATTGTCTTATTTTTTTTCCAATCTATATTTTAGCTAGGCTGTTTTGAATGTTCCCTTCCCATCTTTTAATGATACTTTGAAGAGATTCCATAACTTTCTAGTCACTTTAATTCCTAAAAGTCAGTCCAGTTTAATACTTCACTTTTTAAAAAAAAATTTGTTATTTTTTAGAGAGTGCAAGCAAGAGAGGGGCAGAGAGAGAGGGAACAGGGGATCTAAAGTGGGATCTGCACTGAGAGCAGAGAGCCCAACGTAGGGCTCAAACTCAGGAATGGTGAGATTATGACCTGAGCCGAGGTTGGATACTTAACCTACTGAGCCACCCCGGTGCCCAGTATTTCACTTTTATTTTATCCTGCGCCATCTTCCAACTGCATGCCTGAAGTGGTGGTGGGGGGCATGATTTCTTGGAGTGACACAGGTGTTGGGGATATCGTGTGCTTCTAGACACCTCTTCTTTCCTTTTCTTTAGGACCTGGCTCCTCTGGGATGCAGAGGAGCAAGGGGCAGAAGGAAGAGCACAATCTGCTTACATCAGTGCTGTTGTGGGTCTTTGTGTTGTTGGTTGGGGATTTTCTGGCTAACACTAGTCGGTGCTGATGCACAGTATGTGGCTGGTGTGGGCACATGCAAGTTCTTCAGAGGCTTTGTGGGGCTTTCCCATTGGGCAGGTCCTTGACAAGGGAGGCTTGACTTGACTTCTGCCATTTCTCTTTGTCTCAGCCAGTGTGGCAGCTTGTTTCTGAGGTCTCCTTACTGGTGGATAGCTCTCTCAGAGTATCCCCAAAATGGCTTAAATGTGCTTCTTTTCTGAGGTACACTCTTACATTCTTGCATGGCAGTTGGTTAGTGAGAGCTGCTTTGCTGTAGCCCCTCTCTCTTTGCTCTTCCATCTCTTCCCATTTCTCCTTTACTTTGTGTTGGGGTAATCAGGAAGTTTGTTTTCCAAGCAGATCTCTAAATAAGGAGCAAAATGCCAGTTTCCTCTTAGAGGAGACTTCAATTTTTAGATGTCATTCTATACTACCTTCACACACACATACATAAGCACTTAGCTTTGAGAGTGGAATTTTCCTTTTCCACAGAAGCCCTCTCACTGTGTTGATTCTGAAAACCCTCTCTCTTCCTCCCAGATCCCCTTTTATGTCCTGAGGGTGGGGGAAGTGATGAGGGATGGTCTATCTTGGAAGGGTGGGCTTAAGTCCTGCATGAAGGTCATTATCTTCAGAGACTTAGCAAGTCTTTGTCCTTGGTCTGTGAGCTTAGTTACCAATTACTGAGAAACAGGAAATTCCCTGTTTATTATCCTTCTACACTTTGGTGTTAGACTGTAAGGAAAGTCCAAGAGAACAACCTAACGGATTCTTAGCTAACATTTGACAATGCAATGGCCAATATTCTGCATCTTTTGTCCATTAGATATTGTGAAAACATTTAGCAGATTGCATGATCTACAGTACAACCATGGTTGTAGAAACACCAGTACACATTTGGGGAGAAATTATTAAGGTGAATACAGTAACTCAAATATACATGCTACCTTTTGATGTATTCATTTTGTGTTATTATGCAATGTAATAACTATGGTTGCATCAGTCCCATATTTTCACTTTCTTCTCTTAATGTAAAATTAGCATTTTCTATTTGCATGTACATTGGGAAGATTTCTGGACTTGAGGTCTGAAAAACCTGAGTTCAGATCTAGCCTCTTCTGTGTAACTGCATTGTTATGACTTTGGACGTCTCTTACCTTCTTCGGACTTTAATATTTGGGAGTCTTTTGTATAACACTTGGGTGGATTATCTCTTGTGTTATGCCTAATTCTAATCCTAATTATTTAGAAAATGCTGTTGAGTCAGTAATTTAATGTGTTTGCTCACTGTTTGCCAAGTGTCACCTAATTTTACTATGTCCCTAGTAATCTGATATTCCATGATGATTTGGTATCTGTAACTTTTACATGATCCTGTTAAAGTAAACTTTAGGTATTTTGACTTAATTATTTTGATCACTGTGATATAACAATTTAGAGACAAAGTAATAAACATATCTTGCAGCTAAACACCAGTCATAAAATGACTAAACATTATAAATAGTAGTAAACATGAAACTGGGATGCTTTAATTTTTTGTACAGGATCTATTTCTTTTTAAAGTTAAGGTTGATGTTGGTGTTTTAGTCTTATTTATTTTATTTGGTAAATGTGATGTATTTCATTTAAGTATTTAGTTTCCTTTTTTAATGAAATAAAATAGTTTACAATAAAAAATTATCCTAATCCATTAACTGGATGGCTTAAAGATCATTAAGCCTTTAAGCATACATATGTAACCAAAGCATAAGCGTGTCTGCAAGTTGGTGTTGCAAGACGTTATTTTCCCTTAGCGTGCTTCTTTTTCTTTTAAAAAATTTTTTTAATGTTTATTTTTGGCAGAGAGAGAGCGAGAGCGAGAGCGAGCATGAGTGGGGGAGGGGCAGAGAGAGAGGGAGACACAGAATCTCCAGGCTCTGAGCTGTCAGCACAGAGCCCAATGCAGGGCTCGAACTCACAGACAGTGAGATCATGATCTGTGCCGAAGTCGGACGCTTAAGTCGGACGCTCAACCGACTGAGCCACACAGGTGCCCCAGTGTGCTTCTTTTTCATGAATAATGCAAGTTTGGTTTGTATTACATATATGTATAATATATATATTCCATAAATAGAAAAGAGGCTGGTCTTTTCAGCATTGAAGATGAAATAATTGTATGTTCTCAGTTATGGTGTCTATAAAGAAATTTTCTTCAATAAAGAATGTTTTCCTATTATGCCACATTTGAAATATAGTTCTCTGAAGATACTTGGATGTTGGATTTGTATTAAACATTTTTATTGTAATTTATCATGAATTATTTAGTTACAGCATTTGTTTGACATAGAGCAATAATATTTCTAAAAAACGTGTCTTCACAAATTGTTTTCTTTTTTTTAAGTGATATATTTGTGATTGAAGATATCTGGATTGCTTGTAAAGCTTCTCTTTAAAGATAGCTTACCTTTTGGAAATTTTGGCACCGAAAAGATTGCCTTTTCAAAGGATCTTTCCCTTTGTGCCTTATTTTTTGTTTGAATTTATTTTCCCTATAGAGATATAATGCTGTTTAGAGCCAGTGATACTGAAGATTACCTTTTGTTTTGGTATTTTTCAGAATATTGAAGGTTGTTTATTTTGACTTCAATATTCAATGTACAGTCCTAAGGGACAGTCATAGATTTCCCAAACTGAATATATGCATTTAAAATAAATACATTACAGCATATTTAGAGAAATATAAAAGTGCTGTTTTTTTTTTTTTTATACTTTTAAAATCAAGAAAGCCTCTTATGGCTTGACAGATAAAATGTACAGCCTAAAGACTATTCAAAATTCATGAAGTTTGTGCAGACTGAAATTTATTTTAAGTATGTGAATAAGAAACAATTTCCATTTCAGGTTCTTTTTGAGCAGGCACAATACATAATTACAATTAGCTGATTGGCAGCTCTTCCTTCTAGTGATTTAAAATCATTATGCAGTTTGTTGCACTGTCCGCTTTCAAAGTTCTTTGATTGCTAATTTTAAAGAATGATGTTCATTTCAAAATGAGAGAAATGTTATATATTCAGAATTGGAAAGCAACAAACCGTATTCATTTTCAATTTTTTAGTTTAACAGAAACTTTAGAATAGATGTGAGCAGGGAAGAAAAAGAGGTTTAATAACTAAAATTGAGATGGTTTCTAATTGATCATATCTTGCCGTGTTTATTCAACCCATTTCAAGGAAATTCTCTCATTTCTGTATGATTTTTTTTTATATATACATTTCTTTCTTTTATGTCTGAGACTTTGGCCCTTTGGTAGGAATAAGAGAATGCCTTTTTTTTCTTTTTTTAAGTTGCAGGAAGAAAATAAGATGGACTTTTTGGTTTTGTTTTTGTTTAAAACCCCTTATGTTTAATTCAGAATCTGATATACTACCTTAGGAAAGAGGATTAAATAATTTATTTCAACTTTGAGATTTCATTTATTCATTTCTGCTATTGGGAATTTTAAGGCTGTTAGGACTGGTGGCACCCAGTTTTTCTTTGTATGTTTCTTCATACACAACACAGATTTTGTGAACAATTAGAATGTCATTATTTGTCATTGAGCAACATAGATAGCAGTCATCTAAAACATTTAGTTGAACTCAATTTACAGTGCTAGTGATTTGTGCTTTACTTAATACTTTATTCCAGCAGACACAATAGGAATTGGGGCTGAACTAAACATTTTCATTGACTAGTTCTGATCCCACCTTTATTTGAGATACTTTGTATTTTTGTTCCAGAACCAAATAATAACTAAATCAATTGGTTATATTACTAGTCATGGGTCTGGTTTTGCCCATATTTTCAACATACTGGATGCCCTTAGGTTTGTAGCACATTTTATTTATCTGCTTTGTCATAAAGTAAAACACTTATGTTCATAGCTTTGAGGAGTAGATATGATGATTGATCACTAAATGGAAAACACAAAAAGTGAGTAGCAGATGTTAGTTTCTCTCCTTTTGCCTTGTTTTACATATCACAAATTAAACTCATATGAAATTGTGTAGGGATATTGAACAGGACATACTCTCTCTGTTAACTCAAAAATGCAAACAAGCCTTGTTGTCCAGTTCTTTTTATCTTAATGCCTCCTCTCCCTCACATTATCCTACTAATGAATCCTGTGTGGGTGCTTTCAGAGAAGTGGTGGACAGTGGGTTTGGGTGACGGGGTAATGAAGAAGCAACAGAACTCACTAGAAGAGCTTCGGTCATTTGGAACTAAATCAAATGTTACTATTGGTCTGGTCACTTAAAATAATCTAATCAAATAAAAAAAGCTTGAGATTAAGACTTTAAGATTTATTTACCTTTAGAAAGGAAATGTCCTAATCATTTGGATTGAAGGTTTAAAATGGCAAGGGAATTATTTCTGAAGTCACACAAAGTATTACATGTTATGCTTATTTAAAGAGGGCCAAGAAAGCCAGAATATGGGAAAACCTTTAGCATTATTTCTTAATCTAATGTCAGTCTTATTTATTTTTAATATAATAAATGTCCTGAAGATTTATTTGGTCAATTAAAATGTTTGCCTTATTATGAGAAGTTCAGACTTAAATATTGTGCTTTGTATTTTTGCTGTGTATTTTTCTAATAATATATTATGAAAGCATTATGCCTCTAAGAAATCTTATTTCTATGATAATCATATTCTAGAGACCCTTACCCTCTATTTCATATTCTTATTAAGCTGTTACATGTATCACTGTTATATCTAAGTCAGTGAAATAAATTAAGATGCCACAGGAGAAAAATAGAAGAGTGACATATTTTCTTCACTTTGTTCTTCCCTTACCCAAATTGCACTGTGCACATTGGATATTAGGTAATTTTGTAGGTAACGTATTTGATTATATATGATAGACATTAGTTGAAAGAAACCTAACATTAAAAAAAAAGAAGGAAAGAAAGCTCACGTAATGCTCTATCACAAGATCTACAATTATAAATTTTTAGGAAATCTAAAATGTAAATCTTACATCAGTGATTTCTGCTCTTATAGCAGACATATTTTTCTTCTTCCAGTAGTCCCATGCAAGCAAACACTTGAATGCTTCATTACATGGATCATTTGTGCTTCCTAGATAACCAGAAGGTGTAACACTTGTGTTGATCAATTATAGGAGACTTCCCTTGAGGCCTTAGAAAAAGAATTCTTGAAAGAAATTCTTATCTGCTTTGCCTGACTCTCTCTGATGACTGATAACACATCTAAAGGCTAATATGTGTTAGAAACTGACACACATTTAGGAAAGGTGTATTGTGCCCTAGAGATCTGATGCTTCCCTTCACTGACTAGAATTCTGTCATCCTCTGTGTCTAATGAATTTAGAAAAGTCAACTTAGTGGTCAAATGCATAACTGAATTTTTTTTTTTTTTAACATCACAAATACTGTATTTCTCAGAGTCCATCAAAGTGATATATGAAAATTACATGTGAAATGTGTTATAGAGAATATAGTTAAAAGTGATTATTTTGGCTAAGATAAACTTTGTATAGTAGACTTTAAACTTTAATCAGTTTAAAAGTTGGATCAGATGTTAAAAATGTATGAATTGTAGGGGCGCCTGGGTGGCTCAGTTGGTTAAGTGTCTGATTTTGGCTCAGGTCACGAGTTCACTGTTTGTGGGTTCAAGCCCTGCATTGGGATCTGTGCTGATAGCTCAGAGCCTGGAGCCTGCTTCAGATTCTGTGTGTGTCTCTCTCTCTGCCTCAGCCCTGCTGGCTCTCTGTCTCTCTCTCTGTGTCTCTCTCTCTCAAAAATAAACATGTTAAAATTTTTTTTAAATGTTTTTATTTATTTTTGAGAAAGAGAGAGAGAGAAAGAGATAGAGAGAGAACAAGTGGGGAAGGGGCAGTGAGAGGGGGAGACACAGAATCTGAAGCAGGCTCCAGGCTCTGAGCTGTCAGCACAGAGCCCAATGCAGGGCTCAAACTGAGGAGCCATGAGACCATGACCTGAGCTGAAGTTGGACATTTAACTGACTGAGCCACCCAGGCGCCCCTAAAACTTTTTTTTAAATACAAATTGTAAATAGCTATTTTATCACTTTAATGTTTTTCTCTTTAATGATGATTTTTCTTTTTGTTTTTGGTTGGTTTGTTTTGTTTCCATTAGATTTTGTGTTGCATTTTTTTTGAAGAGTTTAGGGTATACTACAATTCTTCACTTTTCCCATAAGCAAAAGAAAGCAAAGAGTTGCATAAAGTATTCAATAATCTTCTGTTGATATATGGCACTTTTTGCTGGATATAAATTACCTTAACGAGATAAAATTTATATAGCCTTGGAATTTAAATTTAAAAAAAAGTAATATTTATGTGGATGAGAAGAACATAAGAAAAAGAAGGGAATGAAAATCATTAGTACCTATACAAATAGACTAAAATTTTATAATCTGAACAGATTAAGAGTAGAAGAGTAGTTGATTGTTACAGGAGCAAATGAAAGATAGATAGTTTTAGTTGCAGAGGGAAATATATAGAAAAGAGTGAGGAAAATGCCACATTTGATCTGCTTCATCTAGAAAATTTTGTGGAAGGACAAAATGGATACAAGCATGTCATAAGATGAAACATTTTAATTTTCTTTGTTATAGGACATTGACAAATATTAAGAGGGTTATGCCATCTTTTTTCTTTCATTCACGAAAATATACAACTAACCCCCAGAAAACACAGTACAATTAATTTAGAACATAACTGTTAATGGATTCAGCCATATGGGTCCTCTAGTTGAGATTAAACTATTAGATAATAAATAGCAATTGATATAGTTATTTTGTCTTCATCCATCTTCTATTTGAAATATCCCACAGTTACAGAATTATCTGTTCCTCTTTGCATCAATCTTCTGTTATTTTTACTTTTATTTTTATTCATTTTGGCAGGATAAGAAGTGGAAAATGCAAATATTCTCAGGAGAGATAGTCAACTCTTTAAGGGTCGTTAACTGTTAAGAACTTTACAACTAGACAACTAGCTGAAACAAGTTGGTGGATAGTGTATACTGTAATTAAGAGAAAAGGCCCTGGAGTCCATTAAGATTCGGTTTGTATCTTGATTGTATGATCTTCATTTTTTAATTCATAAAATGTGAGTGAGTATGATATCTATCTTTTAGGATTGTTGGAGGAATCGCAGATAAGACATATAAAGAGCTTAGAATATAAAGAATTCACTGAATCTTACCTATGTAGTAATTCTACTTTTGGTAGGGGAAAGTAAAGGTGGAATTTTAGAGCAGTGACTCTTTAATACTCCTCGAGTTCCTCATGAGAATGTTTCATTTTTTAATGTTCATGTTAATGATCTATGTAAAAAAATCATTCTGCCTTATGTGGTTACTACTGAGATGACCAGATGTTAAACATATACTATCTCATTCACATCATATTCAAATGAAGCGATGTCAAGCCAAGGATCCAAGAATAAGTTTTACAGTAGTTATAGGAAGACAAAATGGCAGCATCTTAGATAATCATGCAAGGTACAGTAGGAGAGCCAACCTAGAAGAAGTTACCTCACAATCAAATATCAAGCAATCTATCACAGAAGAACTTCAAACTGTAGTTAGCTCAAATGTATTTGTTGAAAAGGTTTTTAAGTGTTATTTTGTAAATTTTTAAACTCCCTGTGGACTAAAGTGACAAGGATTCTACCTAGTTTCTGTTTGTGTATAAGAAACTTTATAAAATAAGTTAAGACCAGGAGTCTGTGAAATTATATGTTCTCTGAAGGCGTTGCATACAGCTTTTAATCTTGAGACACACCTTGAGAGCTAGGAACATATACTGAAGGGAACTGTTTAGGGTGGTATGCCCAGAGCAATGATTAAGTATCAGTCATCTTTGGGCTCTGGGTTGATAGAAGGGGATAGTAGGTCTGTATTAGGGAGAAAAGTGGCAAGAGTATCACAAGTATAGTGAGGGGGAATGAAAGGCAAATGTTTCATATTTCAGAATTTACTCATAACCAGCCTTTTTTCATAGCTTAGCCCACCAAAAAATTCAACAGATTATGTTTCTCACTCATTATAATCTCCTTTCTTCTGTAGCTGTTCTTTGATTGGGTGGTTAATGATGAAACATGGGGCTTGGGGCAGAATTCAAACATGTTGGCTACTTTTCAGTCCATTCTATTGGCAGGCTGTGGACCTTAACCATATGGTGAGGCAGGGCACTTACACTCATTCTAGAGGTTTATTTGCATCTGCCTGCTGCAAGAAATTAGCACTGTTCACACTTATTTAGCCTTAATAAAAATCTTTTTAACTGAAGCACAGGGATAAGGTCACCATCTGCCACATAGAAATGCCAATATTAAATGAGCAACAGGAGGAAGGTGTCTTTCATTCTTAGGGACTTTTAGAAAGAACTTCAAATAGATTAAGTACTAATTGATTCCTCTCTTCACCAGTTTAGACCATAATTTACATTTTATATTGTCAATTTCATTTTAACAGCTGTGGAATCTATCAGTGTATCATGCTTGCCATTCCTAGAAATAGCACTACAGGTAGCTTTTAAAAATATGAATGTCTTTAAAATTAAATAACTACTATTTCTGCCAGCCACTGCTTGAAACTTAGACTGAGACAGCTGAGAAAGTATCTTTGATTTTTTTTTATCACAAAGTTTAGGCAGATTATGGACTATGAACTCTCTTTACTAAAAAGTACGTTTTTAAATGGGGATGTATAATAAGAATGAATTTTGTGATTAATATAAGTTCATTGAAAATTAGGAAAGTTAATAAATATAGCTCTTAAACCCCCAATTTTCACTAGCGGGTTTTTTTTTTTTTTTTTTGAATCCTTGAAAATTATTAGGTACTTCAGAAACCAGATTACATCACCAGAATTTAATTATGAGAGGATATCTAAGATACCTACATGACACTCTGTTGTTACATCAAGGTACCCTATGTATTAGAGGGAATGCTTACTTCGTTCAGAATGTTCTATAAACAAATCACAATTAATAATGACTAGATGAGTGATTTAAAAATAGTTTTAAGAAAATGGAATTTTGAGGTTTTAAAAAATGTGTTGTATACAAAGGAATGAAATATATTTTATTTATGTTTTTATAACATTTGCTTTAAAATTGAAGCATATTTAATGTTAAAAATTGAAGCATGGATCTAATGTTAATGAATATAACGTACATTCTCCCTCATTCCACCATTTTTTTTTTTTTTTTTATAGTTTGGTTGTAGTTAGCCTTTGGTATGTTACTTGTAGCAGTGTACTTTCAATTTGAAACATATAGGGACATTTTTATTGAAATAGATTATGCTGTTCGTAGCTACAAAATCAGCAAACGTTTTCATTTTAGGAAAAAAATGAGACACAACAGGCATGTGAATAACAAATGCACAAACACAAACACAAAGAGTATGTAATCATGAACAAAAAGCTGACAGTAACTTGTCCTCATTGTATTTCGGTTTTAAAAAAATTGGTCTTAGTTATACAAATTAGACAGAAAATGTCTAGATAGATCCAAACTCTCATTTGTATTGCTGTGGTCACTAATCTCATTTCTTTCACTGTATTTTTTTCCTGTAACCTTTGTTTCCTAGCAGCCTGTACCACTTATCCTAACTTTATTAGCAGTGATCATGAGAATATCTGTTTCAAAGGTGCTGTTATACTGTGTAAGTGTTACCTTCTCAGTGAGGGAGAATTTTGTCCTTGAATTTTAAGATTGATATGACTGGCATAGTTGAAAAATCAGCCAACACATTTATCATTATGGCTGTTTACCATGCATGTTTGTGCAGAGGCCTGCATGAAGATTAGAAGAATAAAAAGTTTGAAGTCTACCAGACAATGGTTTGATTTGTTAAACAAATAAAATTCAGCGGAGTAAATTTGAAGATCTAATTGGCTTTATTAAGCGATTCTTGAATTGGGCAGCATAGCATCCTGTGCAGCCTGAGGGGAGCTTTGGGGAGTCGTACAAAGTGGAAGGTTTTTATGGCAAGGAGAGTGGGGGGAAGATGTTATTAGCACAAGAAAAGAAAGGATTGTTTTAGGCCAGATCACTTTCCCTTAGTGGATTTCCTCACCTTCCTATAGAGAATAGAGAGAATCTGTGTGACAGATTACCTCATTGTTACTGCCCAGAAAATTCCAGCTTGATTGGTTTTAAAATTCCACTCCTGGAGAGGTTCAAACTGCAATCAAGTCTTGGTTTGCTGTCCTTGGGGCAAGTGACTCTACCTTGGGCCTGTGGCTTCCTTTTTCTCTTTTTAAATATTTATTTATTAATTTCGAGAGAGAGAGCAAAGGTGTGCCTGGAAAAGGGACAGAGAGAGAGACAGAGAGAGAGAGAGAATCCCAAGCAGGCTCTGCATTGTCAGTGCAGAACTTGACATGGGGCTCCACCTCAGTTCATGATCATGACCTGAGCCTAAATCAAGAGTCAGACACTTAACCAACTGAACCACCCAGGTGCCCTGTGTGACTTTATTTTTAACAGATTTTTAAAAGTTAGTTGAAAAAATTAATGCTTGTATTTTCTAGTTTTCTAAAGCCTTTCACTGATGAGATTATTATTGTTGACAATTTTACTTTGGCTAACTTTAACTCTTTTCTTACCTGTTAGAACAATAAGTAGGTTATTAACATGAATATGTGAGTTATCTATTTAACACAATGGGTTCTGTTATTGGTATTTGCAGATGCTGAATGTCACATGTCACCACTTAGATGTATTTTTAACCTTTACCTTTGGACACTGAAAATGCTTTACTTTGTGATTGAAAGTGAATGAAATGAAAACATTTTTCATGTAGAATTTCTCTTGATTGTTTTTGGTTGTTTTATTTGGGTAGCACCTTTAATTATATATTCTGAACTGTTGTACTGGAAAATATTCCAGTTTTGAAAGGCAAAATCATACTATTTTCAATAGGGAGAATGGTAGGATTTACCATGTCTCATAAATTTGTAAAGTGGCACAGATATCAGCAGAAAATGCAAAACACATTAGTTTTAGCCTCCCCTACAAGCTCTAGGCAAGTCTAATCCCCTTCCCTCCCATGATTTCTGCAAATTCAGAAAGGAATGTGGTAGGGAAAGGTTGTGTGCTTAAAGTTATCCCGCCAGAAGGATTTCTGCTTATTCTGAGGAAGTTGTTCTAGGAAACATCACCTCACAGGAGAAGCCAACCTTCTGTCAACATCCACAAAACAACTAGTTAAACCAATTATTCTTAAGAGCAGTAAACTTTGCTGATAATTTTAGGAGAGTAAGGTTGAGAGGTAGGTTATATCACATCAATGCAGATGACTTTAAATTGGAGCTTCAGTCGACCTAACTATTAATATATCTCTCAGGAATTTTATTTAGCCCCGATTTCGTAGCATTTCACCCACTCCCCTTTCCTCTCCCTCTCATCATCCTATCAAATGTTCTCTTTCTCTTTTGCCAGAAGGAAACCAAATACCATTTTCATACTATAAAGGACATCTTGTTTTTCTAGTTCCACTATTGCTTTGTTACTTTTGGCCTCCATCTCTGTGAAAGTATTATTGTCTAAAGCATGGTAAGGCATTTTTTCCACACAAAGAAAGTTTCAACCCTAATAGAATTTTTGTGCCTGCTGTTTAAGATAGCACTTTATTCATTTATTTTTTTACTTTGTTATAAAGAGACGGTTAAAACAACTGGGATTCAGGGGAAGTACTCTGATCAGTGGTGCCTACTTCTGACTTTCCCTCACTCATTTTGTTAATCTTGGGAATATTAGCCTATTCAAAAATGTTAGAAGTATTCTGTAATTACAGATACTAGTAAAGAAATATGGAATTATTGAGAACCTGAAAGTAGTAAAAAGCCTCCATGAGAATAGAGTATGTAATATAAGGAAAATAGTCCATGAATAGTGTGTTGACAAATGGGAATGATACAGTGAAACATAAAATGATTCTGTATGAAAATATATTTTGGGAATCAGAAGACAAGCTTATTTTTATACACAAGGATGATTTTGATGTCAAAATAACTTGGTGCCTAATTTATTTTACTCTAAAGCTCATGTAATTGAAAATTAAACTTGTGACACATTAATTTTCTTTAATGTAACTGAGGAAATATATTGTCCTTGTATTTTTCAGGGACTTTTTTTAAATTTGGGATTAGAAGCTAATACCATAATTTTTGAAACCTTGTCTTTAGGAAAAAGAATATTTACGCTGTTTTTGGTATTTGGAATCAATGCAGAATGCTATTTTACCCAGTACACTCTGAGCAAATCTCAAAGGACTCTTCATATTTTGCTGTCATTAGAGTCATAATTGTCAATTAACAGTTAATTAGTTCTCATCCCACATGTGGAAACTTGGGGTGTACCCTTGGAGATAACAAGATACATCTCTAGTGATTGGTAAAACTTAACTTTAGAAGGCATTACTTCTAAGAAGACATTATTTATAAAACAGTGCTTTGTTATAATTTATTTACAATTTATTTGCTATTCAGTTAAAGTTTGTACTTATTGTACCAATCGAAAAGGCAATTCTGAACTTTTTTTTTTTTGAGAGAGAGAGAGAGAAAGAACACGAGTAGGGAAGAGGGGTAGAGGGAGAGAGAGATAATATTAAGCAGTCTCCATGCTGAGCTTGGAACAGATGCAGGACTCAATCCCTGAATGATCCCATGACTCTGGGATCATGACCTGAGCTGAAATCAGGAGTCAGAATCTCAACTGACTGAGCCACACAGGCACCCCAATTCTAGACTATTAAATACATAATATTTGCATGTAAATACAATTTTATTTATTTTATTTCTTTCAATTACAAGTAACAGAAATTAACCTAAAACTGTTTCTAAAGCATTTTGCCATGTAGAAGTACTTGATTTTGGATTTTATGAGTGAGTACAAACATATGCCACTGATTATTATGTACA
The DNA here is from genome assembly GCF_018350215.1 of Panthera leo. NCBI lineage: Eukaryota > Metazoa > Chordata > Mammalia > Carnivora > Felidae > Panthera > Panthera leo. The sequence continues at coordinate 90,876,261 of NC_056683.1, forward strand.
TCAGTGTAGCCAAAGTACTATTATTTTTATTCCCCTCAGTAAATTTTCTCTCTTAGATTTATTCATGTAACAAGTATTTATTGAGCACCTACTAATGTCAGGCCTATGCTCAGCACTGGAAAAATGAAATGAATCATTCTCCCTCTTCTCAATGGATTTCCCAACTTTATCAACAGGCAAGGTAGGAATTGTCAGAGATACGTCTTGGATTAAAATACAATGCCCTGATTAAATGGAGTACAAAAGATGGACATCCACAATAGATTGGGCAGTTCAGCTTTCCAAAGTAGGTGATACCAGCTCGACATTAAAGGATGTATCAGTGTGAGTACCACAAATGGGAAAGGCATTTTCATGCAGAGAAGTCATTGTGAGCAAAGACTGGGTGGCACACAGCTCTGCATTGTCAGGGTGTATTAAGTAATTCAGTTTTCCTAGAAAAAAAGGTATTTGAGGCCAGAGCTGAAGATGAGGTTATGGAGATAATCAGGAATGAGATCAGGAAAGGCTTTATGATTTAAACTAAGGGCTGTGAATGACGGCATGAAAATTCTAGAAAATCTTTGAAGGGTTTTCGGCAAAGGAATGACATCAGATTTGTATTTTAGGAAAATTATTCTGGAAGTAATGAGAATGTGAGATGTGTGTTAGGGGTGTGGGGCTGGGGAGTTTAGGTAGATTTGAAATGTAGAAGCAAAGTGAGAGACATGTTAAGAGACTATTAGTAACGTTGATAAGAAATGAGAGGTCTGGTCTAAGGCAGGAGGAGTAGGAATGGAGAAGTGATCAACAGGTGGTTGACACAATATGATTTAGGGACCAAGTGGACATGAAAAATGATGGGAAAGGAGGACTTTAAAATCATCTTCATTATCTACAAGTTGTATAAAGCTTTTTCAGTGTCTATCTGAGGATGTCTTTGCTTGATATTTTAACAAATTGTACAATGTAAAACCAAGAATAATTTTGTACTTGGTAGTTTTAATAAGCACTTATTTTTATCCAATGTGTAATTTTTAATAGGTTATCTGTGTGATACAAAGATGTTTGAATGAAAATAGGTTTACAAATGTATCATAGCAGTGTTATGCCCTTTATTACCTATCTTTCAAAAGCCGTGGTCGTCCTTTTGAAATTTCTTTCTTTTTTAATAGACCCTAAAATGGCAGAATTCGTAGTGGGCATTCAATTTTTTATGACATTCTACTTTTTGAGACCTGTCCTCCTTGGGGTTTCATTGTGACAAAGGCTGTGCTGGGCAAGGGGCAATGCCATAACTTACAGTAACTTTTACTATCAAAGAATATTTATTAAATAAGCAACTTCTATTTCTTTCAGATCTTCTGTAGTACAATTAGTAGTGGGCACAGAAATGCTGCTTCTCCCCCTCTTGAGTCTGTCAGTGTAGAGGCTTTCTTGAACTATATTTTTGCTTCTCCGGGTATGTCTTTTAAGCAGAATAGCAATCACCTTTAAATAATCACCTTTAAAAATGTCACCCTAACTAACATAATTTCTGTGTTTCTTTTATTAAAAGAATGCTTGCTCTGTATCAACTTTTGTTGGTTTACTTCCTCAACCAAAGAGTTATTTAAAATAGGAAATTAACATGAACATTTTGCCAACACATGACTTAGATTACAATGAGAAATACTGGGCAGCTATGTAGAGTATTTTTTAGATTCTTTCAAGTAAAGGGAAAGGTATCAGCATTGGCTTATAACCTGAGTTTAATTTGTTTATTTTCTTATAACTTTGCAGTCAACCTTATTTTCATTTACACCAGATATTCTGTGAGTCTACTGATTGCAAAAGACAACAAAGAACCAAATGAGAATTTTCAGCAGAGCAGATATTAAGTCCCAGTTGCTTGGCTCTTTTGATAGCACATATGAATTATTCACCACCCATATTTAATAGCATATGTTATATTCTTTAATACATCTATAACCATCCACTTCCAGAGGGAAAACTGTCCTGCTGCCTGTGGTTTGTTTAGTTTTTCAATGAAAGCTGATGAGAGCATTGAATATTTCCCAAAAGACCTACTACAGCCTGAATATTACTACTTTAGCATATTATCCTCCATTGCATTTTCTGAAAAGATTTCCTGGGGAATCCTATCAGATTTTTAAAATAATTTTAAAAACATTCTATTTTGAAAGTTTTCTAATTGATTCTTAGACTGTATGACATTAAAAGTTTATATGTATAGAATATAATATATATTTATATACAGTTAAGTTTGTATTTATATCTTTGATATGAGGAAATGATGTCTGGTTAGATAATGTTAAGATGACATTCAAGCTGTTGTCTTAAAGAGGTAGTAAAAACCTCATTTATTGTTATTATTATTATTCTTAATTAGTGGGTTATTGGGATTTTTCTCAGATGGCAGAGAAGTTTGCAGCAAAGTATATTTCTTTAACCTAGAAAATATACTGTTTTTCCCTGAATTGTTTCTGTTATATTTCAATCCTTAAATAGATTTTACATTTTTAGACAAGTATGAAATTATAGGTGCAGAATTTAGGAGCTCAGAATGCTTCTTCTATTATTGACAAATAACTTAATCACTGGAAACATTTATCACTTTTATTGGCATAGCTGACAGACAGCAGACTGCTGCTGTGTTGCAGGAATCAGGCTACAGAAGCATGTCGTAATTCAATTGAAACACATTTCTCCTATCAGGAAAACTAAATAGCATCAAAGAACCTTGACTTTACATAGTGTGATGACAACAACCTTGACTAAACACAGATCATTTGCTTCAGCAAAAAGAGAATAGGTGTAAATATCTGTATTCTAAATTCTTACTTCCAACTATGTAAACTAGTTATAGTTTTACAATCATATATTTTGACGGTACCTTAGCAATGAGCTAATTTTGTTTCTTCATTTTATAGAGGAGAGCTTTCAAGTCCCTTAGAGGGTAAATGAGTTTCCCAAGATCAAGCAGCTAGTTAGTGGCTGAGTAGGGATATAATGCAAGACTCGTGATCTCAGCCCACTATAGTGTTCTTTTTGCATTGCATTATACTTGGTTATTTTTTAGGCATAATAAACTAATATGAATGATTAGCAATTTTTCTTTAACCTTCCAAACATATATCTTTTTCTTTTATGGGAACTTTGTGTCACTTTAAAAACTCCTAAGTTATTAGGTGCAAAATACACTTGTGACATCTTTGGGGGAACTTGCTGTGTGATATTTATATGAAATATGGTGATAACCTTGTATGTTAGTCATTTTGTTTCAGTAATTAATTCCGAAAAGTAATTCTTGTGGAATTTAGAGAAGGATTTGCCCCATAAATATTAGTAGATTTGATTATAACAGTCAGGGAGGTTTTATAGGGATAAGGGCAATTATATTGAAATATACTTAGATGATAAAACATGAATATAAAATGAAAGTCTTTAATATGAATATTTGTTTTAGAAACATAACACAATTACAGCTACATTTATGCATAATAGGCAAAGAAAAGCTATAGTTCTTTTGAACTATGATATGTGATCCAAAGGAGCTTTATATTTTCAGCGTGTGCTGCCATTTTTCTGGTTGGTAGAAAATGTAATTAGCAGACATGGTTATGCTATTTTATATTTAGTAAAATAGCTTTACTTTTGGTGGTGACAGGGCTGGTGATATGTGTATAAAGCATTGTGATATGAAATCCATAGATTTCTAGTTAAGCGATTTCTAGCTATGTTGTGTTATGATTACATGAAATTCAATGTATCAACCTTTTAGTAATGCAGTTGATGAGTTTTGGTAGGTCTTAATCTTGTGTCAAGGTTTTCTCTGGGAAAGATGTTGCCTGTGGAAAACCATGCTCTAGCATTTCTAGTCTTCTTCCCAAAACCTTTAACAGGTAAAATTCAAGAAAAAATGAAAACAGCCTGGAAGTGGAAGGACAAGTGATGTAACCAAGGGAAATTTTTGGTTTGAGTGGGTATGGGAGATAGAAGTTTCTGGGTCAGTAGTGACTGAGTGTTTTTGAGGCTCACTTCCCTGTAGGGTGTCCATGGGATTACTATCAGAGTAGCATATTGGGAATGGAAATTGGTGAAGTGGTGGGTAAGTAAGAAGATTATGGAAAACCTATCAAATTAAAGGGTGATCACTCTGAGCTATAGATGAGAGGAAGTCACCAAGGCATGTAAGCCAGGAACCATCATGAGGTAGTGTGCCCAGAAGATAGCATTGGAGCCCCCTTGACCAACTCTTTGGTGGGTGAGGAAGACCAGACTGGGAAAGAATCTCAGTGTCTCAGTGATCTGTTGGCTTCTTGCTTATGTATATATATTTTTTATTGAATCTAAAAGTGGGCCTCAAAAATCCATTCCATGAAATCTATTTCCATGATTTGATAGTGGTAAATCAGAGCCAGTGTTTCATGGAAATGAATACTGGTCTCAAAGGTCAAAGCCACTACCATTCTAGGACTTAATCTGCTTCTGACCACCTTACAAATGTGCAGACATCTCCCCTCCTCTAGAGCCTCGGTTCTTTATTTGTAAACTAGAGGTGGTAATATCAATCCTAACAACCATAGAATTTTTGTAAAGATAAAATGAGATGATGTGTATGTATGGGAATTGTCGTTTTTCACTTGATGGGAACACTGTTGTTTTACAATCTTTTGACAAAGAACTTTGACAGCCGTCTTATAAGACATATAGAGATTATCAACATGTAAAACAAATTGCTAAAAATGTACAACATGACTTACACATAGTAGCAGACATCATATGACTTATGTATAAGAACAATATTATGTGGCTTACACATAATAGCCCCTGCATTGTTTGTATCATTCATTTGTTTACTCAGCAAATATTTTTTAATACTACATGATAATTATACTATATAGTGCTTTAGGTGCTGGGATACAGAATTAAATAAAAAAGATAAAAATATACAGTTTAATGGAGCTTGTTTTTGGCAGGGAAATAGTAAAATTATAGAGTGTTTTTTCAGGGTTACATAGGAAATGACACATTAAAACTAAATAAGTGTTATTCTATCATTTCATTAGTCAGTAGGAAAAAAACTCTACCCATTAGAAGGAAAATCTGTATCATATTTTAACTATCAAGAAATGTACAACCACTCTAATCTGCCTGAGGTTAAAAAATGCAAACTCTAATTCTTTTGATATTTGATAAACCGATATCAACTATAAAGATATAGGTTTTCATCTTTGCCCTTCTTTTTATTTAGACTGTATTTGAAAACTGAATGTAAGGAAGCTCTAAATAGACACAATCCTTAAAATCACTAGTGCTTCTAGTAATATTTTTATAATGTCTTATAATTTTCTTCTAAATAATCTCCTGCCCTGTATTTAGCCAAATTATTCTGACTTGCTTAACTGTTATCGAAGAATGTAAAGAGTGCTTATGAAAAGCTTAAAAGTCCTCTCCAACAGAAGTATAACTTCCATAGTCTATGACCCTCAGATTAATGCAATCTCTTGACAGGCAGTGTGGGTAGAGGATATGCAAGAGGTCATGGATTGTGACTTTTAGAAAAGCTTTGATTGCATTCTGTGAGAATATCTTGATCAATAGTAGAAAACTGTACCTGTTACGGTATGAACATGTCAAAGTATGAACATGTCAAAGTATGAACATACCTGTTATGGTATGAACATGTCACAAGTGGTAGAGGTAAATGTGGTGTGAGATTAATCTGAGAGGTTGTTGAAGTCATTTTCACTTTGGGGGCTTGCTCCAGTTATTATATTTATTGATGGATGTATGTCTCTATTTGTTTTTGGGAAAGCTAAGTTCTAATTTAGGTTTTCTGTATATGATTTAGAAGCTACTTGTTCTTTTCTGGGCTTGTCTTCTCATCTAAAATAAAGTGTTCAGATCAAATAGTGTCTAAATTCTTTTGTTTACGTATATGAAAACAGTTTTTTTTTGTTGTTTTTTTGATTTGTTGTGTTATGCTTCTGCTTAATTTTAAAAATGATTTTCTTGATATTGCATTCCTAATAATAGGTGGGCTTACCTTTTCTCTTCTACATGGAATGAATTTATATTTGTAGAAAATATTTATTTATTTTTTATTTTATTTTATTTTTTTAACATTTTATTTATTTTTGAGACAGAGAGAGACAGAGCATGAACGGGGGAGGGGCAGAGAGAGAGGGAGACACAGAATCGGAAGCAGGCTCCAGGCTCTGAGCCATCAGCCCAGAGCCCGACGCGGGGCTCGAACTCATGGACCGCGAGATCGTGACCTGAGCTGAAGTCGGCCGCTCAACCGACTGAGCCACCCAGGCGCCCCTTTATAGAAAATATTTAAATACAATTATTGCAGTGGCCTTTATAATGCTGAGAGTTACAGGAAGATCTGTCAAGCTACAGGAAAGAGAAGCTGAACAGTATCTCAAGAGGTGATTACTTTTAGAAAAATAAATTCAATTCTGCTTAAAATAGTTTTATCTAAAATAATGGTAGAGTTGAACATCTGTATTTAGAAATCTAATACTGTTGCTCTTTGAACACTATGGCCATTATATTTAATTTTTGAACACAAACCTACTTATACCCCCCATTCACCTGTGGTTCCAGATTTTGCCAAAATGCATAAATACTCAGGGAAAAGTACACATTTTTTGCATAAGGAGATGATACATTAGCTTTTATTTCAGGAGTAAAAATCACCATGGCTGTCATCCTAGACAAACACTATTTTCCATTAAGTGACTGTCACTAGAGAGCCATGAAAAGTGGAACTGGGGCACTTTATGTTCCACGGGAATTCTCCAAGAAGAGCCAAAGAAATGCCGGCAGGCCAGTTGATTATTCTATTGTGGAAACCCATTCATTTAAAACACAAGTAAAGTCCACTTGGCAATTTTGTTTCCCTCCCAAATGGAGAACACTGATTTTTTCTTTTTTTTTTTTTTTTTTCTTGAGAAAATGGTGGTGTTTTGAAGCACATCTGTAAGAAGCTGAATTTATGAAATCCCCATTTAGCCTATTATGGTAACACCGTATTTGATTTTCTTGGCAAACTTATCAATCTATTCTGTTTTGTAATTGAACAATTAAAGTCAAGGAAATCTTCTTAGAGACTGCTCAGTTGATTAGCTGGGTTTCTCCAGGCAAGTCATGTTCCTCCATAGAACTAACTACTTACTTCTTTTCTTTTCTTTTCCTTCCTTCCTTCCTTCCTTCCTTCCTTCCCTCCCTCCCTCCCTCCCTCCAGAGAGAATGAGTGGGGAAAAGAGGTAGGGGGAGACACATCCATAAAATTTTCATTTTCTTAGTATATGATTTAGAGGATTCCAGATAATCCATCAATACTTCTCTGATATATTATGGATTATGGAACCTATCATTAGAGAACTTGTTCTCTAAATTAAGGTGGTTCTAAAAGTATATTTTATCAATTTTGAAAATATAATATCGTTTCCACTGAAAGACAAAGATTCAGGTTCAGTATTATAGTTATTAGGGAAAGAAAAGTTTTAATATGGTGGTGATATTCTTTAGCTGTTATCTGAATATAAATATGAATTAACCTGAATAAAAGTATGCTCAGCAACATGCTAGTCCCATGAAGAGGTGGAGCTGTAGCAGTGTCATGTTTATTTACAAAGACCTTTCGCTTTGCATGGAGGAATGAAACATGGATTTTACAGAAATAACTAACAAAAATAGGTATTGAATAATAATATACTTAGAACTTACTACATGCTATGTGCTATGTGCTAAACATCTTCCATGGGTCATCTCATTAACCAATCAGAAGAGTCATACAAAGTGGGACTACTGATATTTCTAGTTTGCAACTGAAAAGACAGACACAGAAAGCTTAAGAAACATCTGCAAAGTCATAAGGGCCGATGGTATATTGCTGAGAGAGTCAAAACCTAGGAAATCTGACTACAGTATATGCTTTTAACCTCCCCATGAACTTGAATTCATCAAGAGGTATAGTGAAGACAAGAACTGTGATAGGGATCCATAGGAGTCAGTGATAGTTAAGAAAGCCATCATGGAAGAAAAGGACTTTGGCTGTGTTCAGAAACGTGTTTTGTATTAGCTAAGGCTGCCGTGACAAAATGCCACAGACTATGTGACTTAAACAACAGACATTTATTTTTTACAGTTCTGGAGGCTGGAAAGGCCAAGATCAAAGTTCTGGCAGATTTAGTTCCTGGTATGAACTCTATTCCTGGCTTGTAGATAGCTACCTCCTCACTGTGTTCACACACGCAAGGGAGAGTGGGAGAGATCTGGTCTCTCTTCTTCTTTATATAAGAACACTAGTTTCATGACCCATTCTCATGACCTCATCTGAACCTAATTACCTCCCAAGGCCCCATATCATACAACCAAATATCATCATATTGGGGAGCAGGACTTAAACATACAAATTTGGGGGAGGGCATGAATCTTTAGTTTGTCTTGAAGAGGCATTAATATAGGATAAATGTTGATAAAGGAGATCATAGTCACATTGATTTTTAAGTTTATTGATAAGGTTCCAGATGTACTTCTCCATGTTGATATTTGGCCTTTCTCTAATATAACTCTTCCAACAAGGAGAACAAATAACAAAACTATAGCACAGCAGACTTAGGAAAGTAATGACAAGAACCAACAAAAACGACAAAAGCTTCATTTTAAGATAGGCACTAAGCTAATTGCTTCTTATAAAATGTTTTTTTTTTTTAAATCCCAACTTACATTTCTGGTAATATGATGAACTTGATGTTGTAGAATATTAGACACAAACACACATACCCCAAACACATTTTTTTGAAGGTGTGAGTCATCTTGTGAGAAAGTAAGAGAAACCTTCAGTGATCAAAAGCAGTGAGAAAGTTGGCATACGGGGAGGTCTACCATTCCTTGGCGACCCTTTGACTTCACTGAACCATATGTGTGAAGGTTAGAGACAGAGCCTGAGCCTTAACAAGGTTGAGGTTCGGTGCAAAATGTCTTCCATAAAGCTCAACCCCCCCAAGTAGCTACTCTTTCAGTGAGTAAATGAGAGAGAGAAAGAGAGAGAAAGAAGGTGAAGGGGAAAAATCTCTCACTCATTTGAGGTTGGGATTTACATTGCTAGCACTGGTGGCCTAAAAAATGCCAAGCCAGAATTATACTTAAGTTGTCTTATGTTGGTCTGCAGGCACATGACAAAAGCAAACACAAACCTGTTCTGCAGGAATGCACTTTAATTTTTTAATGTTTTACTTATGAAAATGTCTTAGTTATAAAAAAAATTCAAACATATAAATATGAAAAAAACTAGTACAATGAACATCCATATACCCACAATTGAGATTTTTCCAAATTTGCTTTATATCTGTAAAATTTGCCAAATTTGCTTTATATCTGTCTTATGTCCTTGTCTCTACCTTTCCATTTCTATCTCACTGTTGAACCATTTGAATGTAAGCTGCAGACCTCATGATACTTTAGCCATAAATATATTTCAGCATACACCTCCAAAAATACTTTCATACCATGGTACTATTATCTTCATAACACCTAAGATAATTAATAATAATTCTTTAATATCATCTCATGCCTAGATTTCCATGGGTGATGCTAAATCATCTCTTATAGTCATTATTTTCTCTAACTAGGTTTCTATCATATATTGCATAGTTTATACACACACATGCATACACCCCACACATACATATATACATTTATGTGTGTGTACTATATATATTTTATAAACATACACACATACTCACATATGCCTATAGTAATTGAAGGTTAGTTTTAAATGCTTATAAGTTTAAACTTTTTTTTGGCAAGAGCTGTTTCTATTATGTACTTTCTATTGCATCTCATCAGGAGATGCAAGAGATTAGGATGTTGCACTTTAAGTGAGGCTAAGGTTGATCACTTGGCTAAGGTGGTGACTACTAGATCTTCCTGTAAGTTTAATATTTTTTTTTCCTTTGCCATTAGCAAACTGTCCTAGGGTAATACTTTGCCTCTGGTTGAATATCTGTTTCCAAATAACTCTGTACCTATTAGTTTTAGCATCCTCTACTGATACTAGCTGAGTCAATATTAGAGTTGTTATTCATCAGCTGATATTTAATACTTATTAGCTGATATTCTGCTGTAATGTTGAATTTTCCTGCATCAATTGGGAGTGAATCACTGTTCTTTGTAAAAGGAAAGGATTATATATTTTTTCTTCTTCAATTGCCAATTCTCAGAAATATGGGTATAAAAGTCACCTCTAATAAAGGCAAATAAATGAGTCCCCCATCCTTTTTTCTCTCTTTTGAGCATCACTATAGGCTCATTAAAAAAATATATATGGGTGCCTGAGTGGCTCGGTCAGTTAGGTGTCTGACTTGATCTCAGCTCAGGTCGTGATCTCACGGTTCATGAGATCGAACCCTATGTCAGCACAGAGCCTGTTTGGGATTCTCTCTCTCCCTCTCTCTCTCTGCCCCTCCCTTGTGCACATGCTCTCTCTCTCTCTTTAAAAAAATAAAGTTTTTTGTGGGGCACCTGGGTGGCTCAGTCGGTTAAGCGTCCGACTTCAGCTTAGGTCACGATCTCGCGGTCCGTGGGTTCGAGCCCCGCGTCGGGCTCTGGGCTGATGGCTCAGAGCCTGTAGCCTGCTTCCGATTCTGTGTCTCCCTCTCTCTCTGCCCCTCCCCCGTTCATGCTCTGTCTCTCTCTGTCTCAAAAATAAATAAACGTTAAAAAAATATATAAAGTTTTCTAAAAATTAAAAAAAATGTATATATTCCCTGAATTATAATAAACTACAATTAGTGTTCTTTTGAAGGCTACATTGCCCTAAGCTATCTCCTGTGTCTTTTTGACATATCCTCAACAAGGGTTTTTGTTGTGTTGTTGTTTTGTTTTTGAGGGTTTCTTCCTATAGAACACAAGATATCCTACACTATACCCGTATTTACTCTGCCCCATACATGGAATTTGGCACTATCCAGGGAGCCCCAGAGTGGACTTTAAAGACAGACACCCCCCTTTGATAACTGCTAGTAATATGGACACACACAAACACACACACACACACACACACACGCACACACACACCTACACACACATCAGAGACGCACACAAAAATAAATAATAATAATAACAATTAAATATATGGTGAGACAGGTATCACTAGAGACAGAAGAAAAAATCTACAGTCACACTTTCAAAGTCTATGAATATTATAATGATCATATTCAGAAAAACACTTATTAACTATATTAACAGAAATAAAAAAGGGGATTGATGGCTTATCAAAGGAAGAACAACAACAAAAAGACTATAAAAAACATATATAAAGTACATTAGGTGGCTGTAATAGTAGAATGGACATAGCTAAGAGAATTAGTGAACTAAAAGATCTGCAGAATATTCATATTATAGCACAGATGTGACAGAGAAAAGTTTTAGATACAGAAGATAGAGGAAGAAAGCATTATATACATTTAATCAGGCTGCTAGAAGGTGAGATTAGAGAGAATAGAAGAAAAGTGATAGTCAAAGAGGTACTGCCTAAGAAGTTATTGCAAATATTAAAGACATGAATCCTCAGATTAAGGAAATCCAACAAATCAAAAGAGAAATTCATACCTAAACATATTTCATTGAAACTTTATAGTATTATGGACAGACAGAAAAAGAAACAACAAGACACAGAATACAGATTACCTACAAAGGAACAAAATTAGACTCACGGCTAACTTCTGAACAGATACAATGGAAACCAGAAGTTAGTGAAGCAATATCAGATTTCTAAGAATTGTATACTCAGTAATATTATTTTTCAAAAACACAGGCAAAATAAAAACAGTCCCAGACCACAAAAAATGAGAAATGTTTACTAACCAATGAATCATCACTAAATGAAGTTTTAATGAATATAATTCAGGTAGAATAAAAAAGAGCCTTGAAGTGAAGTCAGGGATACAAAAAGAATTATCAAAGAAAATGATCAATATGTTTGTGAATGTAAACAATCACGGATTTTATAAAATTGAAATAATGTCTAATTTGTAAAGTTAAAAACAAGAGGTAAAATATTAGACAAAGTAATATAGATTTGAAGGATAGTGATTAGAGTTAAAGCATTTTGTTATCTTTACATTCTTTTGGTTGAAGTTAAATTATGTTAGGTTAGTGTGTATACTGTAATTTCTAGGGTAACCAGGAAAAAGAATAGAAAGAAGTATTAAGGGAAAAATTAACAGAGTGGACGTGAAGGGGCTAGCAGAAGTCTAGGCAAGGAGCTTGAGTAGGTTGAAATTCTTGCTTGTGTAAGAACATATTCTTTAAAAAATATATATGCATTAGAACCCTTGAGTTTTAAAAACTTTAACAATGATTGGAGTGGTGAAGAAGATAGTAGCAGAGTAGGAGGTCCCTAGACTTGCCTCATCCCATGAATACAACTAGATACCTATCAAATCATCCAAATTCCCCAGAAATTGACCTGCAGACTGACAGAAAGAGCTCCACAACTAAAGGGAGAAAAGAGAAGAAGAAAACATCGAAGAAGGTAGGAAGTGCAGAGACGGGGTTTAGGGGAGAAACATATCCTGGTTGCTGTGGAGAGAGGAGACCATGATTGTGGACAAGGACAAGAGAGAGCAGAGCACACAGGGGAACACAAGGAGAACATTTCCCCATAGCCATTGGCTTGGAAAATGGGAGGGGTGAATTTCATGAGTTCTTGCAACCAGCAAGTGAGGCTTAAAGTGTGGAGTTTTAAAGGTCCGCAGGCTTGGTTGGGATAGAGCCTGGAGGGCACTGTGGTGCTCCTAGAGAGGAGGCAGGCAAACAACTTAGGTGTAGACAGCATGGAAATAGCAATGTGAAGAATGCCTGGGGCACACAGTGGGGACATTATTTGTTCTTCATGGAGCATTCCCCTGGGAGGCAGCATTTACTGAGAGACCTCTCTAGGAACAAAGGAGCTGGCTGGTGCTATTTCCCTTCCCTGCCTCTCAGCATAAACACAGAGCCACTTAAGAGAAACAGCACAGCATGAACACTTGCTGCCTAACTTGCTTACAGTAAACCCCACCTCCCTGAACTCAGATGGAACTGCCTTTCTCCGTCACACTCACCTCAGTCCTAGAGTGGCAGCCTCTCCCACAGAAGACCATCCTAACCCACTGCATCTCACATCTCCTGACCAGAGAGTTTTGCAGGGCCTCAGATCCCATGGAGGTGGTGAGAGATCTTATTTCACAAGCAGACCAAAGCACACTAGTTAAAACTTGACATTTTCAGGCCAGAAACCAAACATTGCCTATAGTAGGCAAGGAGTGTCTTTGTAGATGACTGGCCTGAAGGATAGAGCAACGAGAACACAGCAGCAGAGGAAATGCAACACTCACTAGAGATACTCCTTAAAGCACCAGGACCTGGGCACTACAGGATGTCTTCTTCATAAGAGAAGTCTTTTTTCAGGAGTAGGAGACATAATTGGCTTTTAAAACACACTGAAGAAGGCAAAGACTCAGACAAAAGAAGATAGAGGAAATTATCCCAAATTAAAGAACAAGATAAAGGCATGACCAGAGAGCTAAATGAGATAGATGTAAGTAACATGCCTGATGGAGAATTTAAGGCAGTGGCCACAAGGTTACTCACTGGCCTTGGAGAATAGAAGACATCAGTGAGACCTTTACCATAGAAATAAAATGTTAAGAATCAATCAGAGATGAAGAATACAATAATAAACAAGATTAGAAATATGCATGATACAATGAATAGCAGGCTGGAAGAAACAGAAGAATAAATAAATGACTTAATAGAATGAATTAATAGAAAGCAATGAAGTGATGAAGCTGAACAAAAGAGAGAAAAAAGAATTATGCAACATTAAAACAAACTTAGGGCTTTTATTTGAAAGCTTCCCTAACCTGGGGAAAGAAACAGACATCCAGATCCAGGAGGCACATAGAACTCCCATCAAAGCAACAAAAAGCAGGCCCACACCAAGATATACTGTAATTAAATTTGCAAGATATAGTGACAAAAAAAAATCTAAAAGCAGAAAGACAACAGAAATCCTTAACTTACAAGGAAAACCCATAAGGATAGCAGAAGATTTTTCAACAGAAATTTGTCAAGCCAGAGGGAGTGGCATGATATATTCAAAGTGCTAAATGGGAAAAATTTGTAGCCAAGAATATTCTATCCAGGAAGGCTATCATTCAGAATAGGAGAGATAAAGAGTTCCCCAGATAAACAAAATCTAAATGAGTCTGTGACCAATAAACCAGTCCTGCAAGAAATATTAAAGGGGACTCTTTGAGTGGAAAAGGGAGACTAAAACTGACAGCATAAAGCAGTAAAAATGAATATTTCTCTTAAAATCAGTCAATGAACTCACAAAAGAAGGATGAAATATAATAATATATACCTAAAATGTAGGGAAGAGAGGGGAAAAGAATGGTTTCAAACTTGAACAACCATCAACTTAATATAGATGCTATTTGCAGAAGAGATTGTATACAAACATAATGGTATTAATATATCCAAAACCACTAATAAGCATGTGAAGAATAAAGAGATATCCAAACATATCAGTAAAGAAAATCAGGAAAACATGAAAGAAAGAAAGACAAGGAGAGATCAGAGAAAATTTCCAGAAACAACCACAAAACAAGTAATAAAATGGCAGTAAATACATATCTGTCAATAATTACTGTGAATGTAGGGGTGCCTGGGTGGCTCAGTAGGTTGAGCACCCAACTGTTGATCTTGGTGCAGGTCATGATCTCTGTGCTGATACTATGGAGCTTGCTTGACACTCTCTCCATCTCTTTCTGCCCCTTTCCCTCTCATGCACTCTCTCTCTCTCTCTCTCTCTCTCTCTCTCTCTCAAAATAAATAAATAAATTAAAAAAAAGTTTAAGGAGATTTAAAAAAAGTTAAAAATAGAACCACCCTATGATCTAGCAATTGCACTACTAGGTATTTACAAAGAATACAAAAGTACTAATTCAGAGGGATACACATGTACCCCAATGTTGATAGAAACATTATCTGCATTAGCCAAATTATGGAAACAGCCCAAGTGTCCATCAATCGTTGAATGGATAAAGAAGATATGGTGTAAGTATGCAGTGGAATATTACTCAGCCATAAAAAAGAATGAAATCTTACCATTTGCAAAGACATGAATGGAGCTTGAGAGTATTATGGTAAGCAAAATAAGTCAGTCAGAGAAAGACAAATACCATATGATTTAATTCATATGTGGAATTTAAGAAACAAAACAAATTAACAAAGGGAAAAAAGACAAACAGACTCTTAACTATGGAGAACAAACTAATGGTTATCAGAGGCAAGGTGGGCATTAGTCAAATAGGTGATGGGGATTAAGGAGCATACTTGTGATGAGCACCAGGTGACATATGGAAGTGTTGAATAACTATATTGTATACGTGAAAATAATATTATACTCTATGTTAACTGCCTGGAATTTAAATTAAAAAATTAGAGAAAGGGGTGCCTGGGTGGCTCAGTTGGTTAAGTATCTGACTCTTGATTTCAGATCAGGTCATGATTTCACAGTTCCTACAATTGAGCCCCATGTTGGGCTCTGTGCTAACCGTGCAGAGCCTGCTTGGGATTCTCTCCCTCTCTCTGCCCCTCTCCCACTTGAGCTCAGTCTCTCAAAATAAATAAACTTAAAATTTTTTTTTACGTCAAAGATGATAGAAAATGTGAAAAAAACTTTAACCATTATTATTTTACTGATTATACTGTTTATAAAGCTAGTATTTGTTGTAGAGATTTTGGAATACCAAACTGCAGTACATAGTTCACAGCAAATATATACTGTAATACATTTAAAAACAAATAATGTCTTATTTAATATCTTATAAATATATGTGTAGAGACATAATAAGGAAAATTATCTGTAATTCCTTCATTTAGATATTGTCAGTATTTTGATACACTTTCTTCAGACTTTTGTCTGTTTTATCTATTATGTTATCTACAATAAATAAATTACACTTGTATATGCTATATGTTATATAATCTATTGTCTGTTTCTATACTACGTACCTACCTATCCACTTTCCTAGCTACCTACCTACAAACTGTTTATCTAAATTCCCATTTATTAATTGTGTCATTCAGCCTTTAACTTACAGGTAAGATTGGATTGGTTTCCATGTATTATGGAGAACTCATTTACTTCTCCAAGATGTTTGAATTCATGGACACATAGGCATCTCTGATTTTTTTTTTTATGACAACATCTTATTGTAGAATTATTTAACAAAATGTTAGGAATGTTTTTAAGGCTTCCGATTCACATTGCCAGATACGATACAGATGATATCAATTCATATGTCAAAAAGAGTATATGGGAATGTACATTTCACTTATTGATGTTGGATGATATATTATGCAAATACACACACATATGTATGTATATATATATATATATATATATACATATATATATATATGTATACACACACACACACACATATATATATAAAACATCAAAATTTTCTATATAATATTTATATGAATTTGATGTTTTTATTCCTAAAATTATATAAGAGGAAAGAAAAAGATGAGAAATGAAAGATGTATGCTGGTATTTTGTGTATCTGGACTTTTCTAAGGAGAAAAATAAAATAGCCAAATGCCTGCACGGCCAAAAATATCCAACCTGAAAATAAAGCCTTTTTAGGAGCAGTGATGTGACATAATGCCTGTGATTTACTTTGGAAGTATGCCGATAACTCCCATTAGTAATAATGAAAGTTAATGATGTGCCTTATGGGATCAGACAATGGTCTTCAATATTTGTAACTACTTGCTGGGGTAGAAGCTATTCTGTATTGTCAGTGGGTGTCAGTTTGTAATTACAAATTGCACAAACACTATGCATGGTATGTATTTTGCCAACAAGGATTAACTTGGCATCTAGAAAAATGCTTCATTTTCAGCGCCCAAGAAAAACAAAATCTGTGTCTTTTAAAGTAACAAGGTTTAGAGAATAACTAAGCACCCGTGAAGTATAATTTATTTCTTTCACATTTAAGGAGGAAGAGCATACTTTTGGATTTATTTTTTTTTTGAAGTTTAAGTGATCATTTACTAGTGTTAACCCCAAATAATGAGTTAGAGTGAGCTTTCAATTAAAAAAAAATCTGTAGTTATTCTGAGCTTGAAGGTCACGTATATATTAGGCCCACATTAATTTACTCAGTTTAGCTGATAGCATAAGGATTTGAAGAGAGACTGATCAAATAAACCTTTGAAATGGCTTTGATCATGGTTTGAGAAATAACTTTGTTACTTGATGGCTCCTGGCTTTGTTTGGTTAAAGGGGACTAAGTAGGTTAAAAAGTCTTTAAAGTAAAAACTACACAATTTTCATGAGGCGAAATAAATCTAGTAAGCACTCTCAGCTCCTCTGTGCTTCTCACACACTGTGCCAGCCACTCTGGTCTTTTTAAAAACACTACACTCCTTTCTAACTCAAGGCTTTCATACCTACTCTTTTTTTTTTCTTGATGTGTTTCTGTTTTACTCACTTTCTTTTTCATTCTCCAAAAATTTTGTTTCTTTGAGTAAACCGATGTAAGAAATCTGTTTTCTGTTCTTTCTCATCATACTTTCTTCCCCTTCCTTTATAGTCTTACCACAACGCATGATTCAGTAGCCACTTTCCATTTACTTATTCAACCCATGCCGTCTGCATTAGATGGTAAGCTCCACAATGTCAGAGGTTGTCTGACTTTTTAACCATCTGATTCCAATGCCTGCCATAGATTGGGCACGTAGTAATGTTCAATAAGTATTTTGGTGACTTAGTGCAAAATGAATGACTAAATGAATGAATCATAAATATGTATAGTTTGGGGGTTTGAATCTATTCACTTTTTACTAAGCTTTGTTATAATATGATATTTTGCACCTTTAATTTTCACATTTTAAAATGAGGTGATTACATTTTTGTTCCACCAGATGGGAGTATGAAGTTAAGAGTGCTGAATGTATCATCACTTATTCTTTTTTATGTACCTAATATCATAAAATGTCATACTTAGAACAAAAAATTTATTCCTTATCTTAAAAGTTCCATATGTTCACATTTATAGCTAATTTAAAGTTAACTTGATATTCTGCATTTTAAAAATGTTATGAAATTTTACTCTAAAATAAAAAATAGATATTTATGGTTAAAATATTCTAAATTATGCTAATTGAAAGATTCCAAGTTAAATGTTAAACATTAATTATTTTTACAAACTCATTTTTTTAAAATAAACACTGTTATAAATACTGTAAAGATGGGATGTGTTCCCAAAAGATATGCAATGATCAAGTTTGCTTTAGAAAAAGTCAATAATACAGCAAGGCTATTTTCTTTCACTTACCAAATACAAATATCTTGGTCAATTTAAAATAAAATATTATATTTTATTTTGCAAACTTTATGCTTTTTATTGGTATTTTAGTACATTTTATTGCTGTCATAATATAAAGACTATTTGTTTTAGAACACTCAATTCTGTATCAAATAAAGCTTGGGATTGTATTGGGTTATGAAAGTGGCAGTGATATTTACGTACATTTTAATGTACTTTGATGATGTGATTTCCTTAAATCCCCTGGTTTATTTTCATGTTTTCCTTTTTGTTTCTGTCTTTGTTTAATTGAGGTATGGTTGACATACAATATTATATTAGTTTCAGGTACATAACATAGTGATTTGACATTTATATACATTATGAAATGATCACCATGATAAATCTGATTACCATCTGTCACTGTACAAAGTTATTACAATATTATTGATTATATTCCCTATGGTGTACTTTTCATCCTTGTGACTTATTTATTTTATAACTGGAAGTTTGTGCCTCTTAATCCCCTTTACCTATTTGTCTTTCTCCCACCTCCTTCCCCTCTGGCAAACACCAATTTGTCCTCTGTATTTATTAGTCTCTTTCTGTTTTACTGTTTATTTTGTATTTTAGATTCCTCATATAAGTGAAATCATATGGCATTTGTCTTTCTCTGAGTTATTTCACCTAGCATAACACCTTCTAGGTCCATCCATGCTGTCACAAATGGGAAGATTGTCATTCTTATATATATAACATCTTTTTTATCCTTTTATCTATTGATGGACACTTAGGTTGCTTCTCTGTCCTGGCAATTACAAATCATACTGCAGTGAACATAGAGGTGCATTTCTTTTCAAATTAGCATTTTTGTTTTGTTCAGTTAAATACTCAGTAGTGGAATTGTTGTATCCTATGGGTAGTTCTGTTTTTATTTTTTTGAGGAATCCCTGTACTGTTTGTCATAGTGGCTGCACCAATTTACATTCCCACCAGGAGTGCATGAAGGTTTCCTATTCTCCACATTCTTACTAACACTTGTTATTTCTTGTCTTTTTGAAGAAAATTATTGATTTTGCAGAAATGTGTTATTTATTTGTAATATTTGATAGTTCTTATTTCTGCCACTAAAATTTATGTTTTCAAATGGACTATTTTCTTGCTACTTGTAGGTTTGTTTATAGATACAGTATGGGTGTATACTTTAGGGTAACAACTGTGCTGCAAAGCCTGTAACAGTGCTTGGCACTTACTTAGTACTCAGTGAGTATTTGTTTACTTCCTTCTTTAATTAATTGATGGTGGGACAAAGTGAACAGATAATTTCCTTTTGGTAGCAGGAAAGGACCAGACTGAGTATTCTAGGTTTTCATGGTATTGCATATATAATCTATATTTTGTATAATATAACATTTATATAATATATGATTTTTGGCTTTTTGATTCTCTAGAACACTGTTGGAAGAAAATGCCATCCTGGCTTATGGATATAGGAACCTGAAACACTGTGAAGTGAAATAATTTGACCTAAGAATTAATTTAAATAATGGTAGATTCTAGATTAAAGGCCTTAAAGTAAATTCTATCCTTCATCAAACTGTCAATATTATTTATATATGCTTTTTTTTTTCTAAAAAGTCAATTATCTTTGATATTGAATTTTTAAAAATCAAATGAGTCTAGGAATTTTAAATTTTCAGCTAAGTGTAGGCCTATCACTATAATGATAAGTTAGAATTTATGACTCACAGATATATGGGATTTATGTTAGGGATCAGAAGTTTTTTTTTAACATTTGTTTTTAATCTTTATATTCATTGCTGAGATTGGAGTGATCTGTAAGTTTTCTAGACAACCTTACTGTTCATATATCAAACTAAATTTGTTGGAACAGACAATTGACTAACTTTTAGGTTAAGGTGACTTTGCAGGAAACTACTTTTGGTGGTTTTCAACCTGGTCTTGATGAGTTTTAATATACCTGATGAATTTCCTCTGTGTAATTTTGCATGAATTTAAACAGGTAAACTAAATGTTAGAAAAAAATGTGAATTTTCTTTTCTTGATAGTACTTCTGTCTTACATGATTGATGGAAAGAAGTAAATACTAAAAAAGCACATCTCTGGAAGACTAAAATTATTATTTGAGAACCATTATATCTCAAGGACTTTCATTTATGTTTATTAGCAGTTCATGATATTGGTAATAACTCATTCTGCATCTTTTATCAATATAATATCATGGAAAGTATCCACTACCAAAATCCAAACTAGATGTGGATCACAACTCAGCTCTCCAATTTCATCAGGTTGAATATATCTGTAAATTGAGTATAACACTATACCTTTCAGCATTTTATGTAGAATAATATAAGGTATGTCAAATGTTTAGATCACTGCCTAGGTATTTGGTAAATGCTAGTTTTTGTCATCGATACTTTGATAACTTTCCTCTAATTTGTTTTTTTTAATCAAAAAATGGAGAGTGCCACATATCTTGAGATAATTATAATGCTGAGTTACCTTTTCAATATTAATGACAGGAATGTTTTCTCAGAGTGAGGACCAACTCCCCTGACAATCATATAAGTACAGATTTAAGTAAAGGTAAACAAAGCTTTCAGAACATACTCAAAATCACAAAGAGCATTCTGAATAAAAAAAGGATCTGGGAAAAACTCTCAAGTACTTCAATCTGTATTTAAGCATTAAAATGTAATTTTACCTAAATATATCTGAGAGTTTTTTTTTCTTTCTAGTCAATAGGGAGGACTTCTTTTCTAGACATCTGTTCTTAAACAATTTTTAAAACTAACTAAGGAGGTTGAGAACTGAAGGTAGTTTCATTTTTTTCTAGAATAAGCCATTAATTAAAAATTCAAAGACCAGTTAATGTTATGCATATATTATAAATTTTAAAATCATTACATTAAGCAGTGATTTTTATCAAATTACTTATACCAATTATCTTGCTTTATAATTGTGGATGGCTTAATTGCTGCACAGATACTTCCATGGCAAAATATGTCACATTTATCTACTCAATGACCAGACTTTATTGTGTCTAGACATATTCTTATGGGCTTTATATTCATATTGACAAGTGAGGCAATTATGAGTCAGAATGTCCAATAGATTCTACATCTAGCTTACCCATTTGTATTTTTTCAAAAGCAGCAAAGTCTATAGAAAGAACTGGAGTAATGTCATTTGAAACCTGGCCCTAATGCTTACTAACAGTGTGACATTGGGAGAGTTCCTTAGCATATCTGAATTTTAGTTTCCTTATCTGTACTATTGTAATAATAACTAATATAATCATAAAATATTATTTATTATCAAAATTAATGAAATTGATATAGGAAAATAGATACTCTCATTTACTGTTGGTGAGACTATTCATTGTTAAAACATATCTATAGGGCAATTTGACATTGCCTATTAAACATAAAAAGTACCTCTATTCCCTTTGGCATAGTGATATCATTTCTTGGAGTATAATCCTTAGAAATGCATTGGCACAAATAGCCTTATGTGACAAGCATGTTCAGTGGAGCGTTATTTATAATAGCTAACTTCGGAAACACTTAAATGTCCATTAATGGGGAAAGGTAAATGAATCATGGCATAGTCATGCAGCACAAAAAAGAATATACCGAAATGAAAAAAATCTCTGAAATATAATAGATGAAAAATAAATATCAGGTTATGTAAAGTATAACATATTTATGTAAAATGTAAGAATAAAGGTAATTAATATGTAATTGTTTTATATATCGATTAATTCAATATATAGTTTTTATGTACTATTGTAATTACTTTGAAGAGTACTAGAATGATGCATAATTATTGACAGAGGTTTCTCTTGTGGGGAGAGTGCTAGGATGACTGGATGTCAGGGGGCTAGTAAATGCATTCATATATAATGTATGAATTGAAGCACTAAAGATAAAAAAAAAATAATTACTACTTCTTAAAAATCAGGTAATGCCTTCTTTCCATTGTTATTAATCCCTCTGCCATCATTGTAATTCAAAATTTTCATTATCTCACTAGATTCTCACCCAAAGTGGGAGGGACAAATATTCTAGAGTGTAATCTGATGCCTGCCCTCCCTGTGTATGGGGATGACTGCTCCAATGAATTGTGATTGACAGGAAGGCTTGTGTGCTGTAGGTGATACTGCTGACAGAGGAGAAGAAGGCCTAAGAAAATTAAAACCCAACATCTAAGTGAAATGTAGAGAAAAGAGAGCCCCAAGGAAGACTAAGGAGTAAACAAAATAGGAAAAAGCCAGGAGATTGGAGCCTAGAAAAGTCCGAGTTTTAAGGAGCAGAAGAGAAGTCAACCATGTTTCTCTATAGAGAAATCAAATACATTGGGTATTGAAAAATTTTGTTTTGTTTGTTTTTTGTTTTAGTACAGCATTCATTGTTGACCTTGGTGAGAACAGTTTCAGTGGAGATAGGGGATGGGGAATTAAGATCCAGTCCAAAGTAAATTGATGAGTAGGAGATGAGAACACAGATATAGTAAACTGTTCTTTGTCAAGACATTTGACTATGAATGGTAGGAAAGAGGGAGGGGAAAATGAGGAGAGGCTGTTTGATTTCATAAATCTTACTGAGGTTTTGAAGGAAATTAAAAAAACAATAATGTCACTTATCCAAAGTCATCATTTTCGGTAGACATCCCAACATCAAATGATTAACTGAAAAACAAATTAATTCCATTCCCTAGGTATACATTTTGTAATTAGTTTTTCTTGGAAGGGACCCAAAGAAGTTATATTATTCTAATTTTGACATTTTTCTTGATACTTTGCTGAGATTTTTGATATAAAAGGGGGTTTTTAGTACACTTACACATTTCCCAGTCTAAATTTATTGTGCCCACGTAAGTTTTGGAGTGTTCTACACTCTTTCTGTGGTTTGAACAAAACTCCACATGTGCTTTGACATTCTTCTCAGTTTTCAGTCAGTAAAATTTTGGTCGTGCTTATGGCTTTCTCTAAATCAAACTATATGCTTCCTCATTTTCTAGGCTGAATATAGAAGAAGGCAAGATGGTGCAGCAAGAAGTTGTGGGAGGAGGAAGGGAGAAGATAGGCTATCTCAAAGTGCTGTGGGGGGCGGTATCAGTAAGGTATAAGTCAGAGAACGCAACTTGTAGCATCATGGTTTAACTAAGACTTCTAATAAATATAAAAAATTTAGAACCAGATATGTCTAAATACTATTCCCTTTATTTTATAGGCAAATACTCTGGCTATATATATCTATATAATAAATATAAATTGGAAGGTGGGTAATAATTTGAATTACATATTTATGTTTGGCCCCACTCAAGTAATTGCATTAGTGCATGGAACACTCCAAATATTGCATGACATTTTATATAGTTTCCTGAAATGTAAATAAAATATATTTAAAATTTTGTGTTTTGCAAAGGATCATTTGTCATCAATACTATACTCAGGTACAAGGATATGAATCATGTTACCAGGTCAGTGAGCTACATTTTGTTATATTCTTTTTTTTTCTTATTTAAGACATTACTATAGTGTATATGGAAACTATAGAAAACTAAGAAAAAAACTCACTACACCATAATTCAGATTTTGCCACTAATTTTTTCTTTCAGATTTATTTTTTCATTTGAAATACCTTAAAATTAAATTTTTATTTGTTTTGGTGGTATACAGGGTAAGAACAATAATATAAATTATACTAGGTTGGTTATTATACCCAGGACTAGGAGTTGACAGCTTGTATTTAACAATAGAATTTTTAGCTAAACAAGTATAATATAAAATACTTTGTTTTATTGATTATTAAATTCATTGTAAATTATTTAAAATTTTTGTGGAGTTTGTGAGAGTATACATAAAGAAATAAGGTAAAATCTTACTGAAGCAAGAAGTCACCTTTTAGTTTTGTAGCCCAGAATACCCATTGTGTGAGCTATGTATTTCCCATATACCATCATAAACTTACATGCAAAAATGTGTCCCTAGACATAATCATGGTGAGTTGTAGAGAGGAGTGAGAAATGGTTAGTTTTTGCAGCTCAGATATCATATTTGTTAAGTTAGTATTTTTTGGAATAGGTGTACTTGGCAAATAATTTTTGTTTCTTTTAAGGAAAAACCTTACTTGGTAAAATGCAGCTTTGGGATTGTTTAAATAATACTATGTTTATTTAGTCTTTGGTGGATTTGATGTCTTAGATTGTCAAGAATCACCTTGTTTTTATTTTTCACATTGTTCAGTTAACATACATTCCCATACTTCATTTCATTTGTATGAGTTTTCCACTGTTCTGTTTCACATCTTCTAGGACCTGGCACGTTGTGCGCTAAGAGAAGTTCATTTGTTACTTCCTTTGAAAATGTTGCTCAAGCTGATGTCCTTTGCCAATAACTTGTGGAAGTTTTCTTACGTTAATCAGCTGGCTGTGGCCTTGTACTTCCTTAGAGAAAAGTGAAGAGTGTTTCTACACCTTGTCTCAGGCCTGCTGACCCTGTCCTTCAATGCTTCAGTTCTCTGTGACTT
The DNA here is from genome assembly GCF_018350215.1 of Panthera leo. NCBI lineage: Eukaryota > Metazoa > Chordata > Mammalia > Carnivora > Felidae > Panthera > Panthera leo. The sequence continues at coordinate 90,901,186 of NC_056683.1, forward strand.
CTGTAGTTATTAGCAATAACACTAAACTAAAAATGTGATTGGTCCTATTTTATCAGATATGGAAAACTGAGATAATGGTACTAGAACAGTACCATTAATATCACATAGACATTTCCTTAGTGAATGCATATGTATCCCCTAGTTTATTGGTCTAGTTTCACAAAGTCCCAAATGTGTTAGCTCATGTACCAATTTAAATTGAGAAGTAAGGGAGGGAAAAAAAAGACAGTCAATTCTCATTTCTCTCTAATAAAGACCCTAAAGAAGAATAGACTTACACAGACTCTTGTACAGACAATAACTACTTGAAAAACTTAAAAAGCAAAAGACACTTTTTGTGTGAAAAGTAGAGTGAAAGGAGTGGCAATCTCTAATCATTCCCTTGATAAAGTTTTTTTTTTAAACACTAACATATATTTAAAGCAAAATTTAAAAAGGCACATAAAAGTTTTAAATTAGGATAGCGTATACTGTTATTAGGAATAGGCTAACAAATTGCAAATTAATAAACAGAATACAAACTTTTTTGTGTACTTACTATGTACCAGACATCACTGTCGTGCTTTGTATAAATGAACCAATTTAATGCTTATTATCATTCAGTGAAATATACATTATAATTATTCTCATTCTTCAGATGAGAAAGATAATGCATACTGGGATTCATTACCTTATCCACAGTCACACAGCTCTGAAGTGGCGAAGCTATGGTCCAAGCCCATAGCACCCACAGGCTGAACACCCCTATTGGGCCAGTCTCTAGTTAGGGATACTTTACTTGGGAATTAGGACTCATTTTAGAGAGTGTGACTTTTTTTTCTTTCTAAATGAAGGAAGTTGGAAGGAAGGAAACTAAATGTTTCCTTTTAAAAAAAATTTATTTTCATATGAAATTTAAACATCCATATCCTTTCCATCACCTTAATCCTTCAATATAATATAGAAGTAGAGAGAATATGTGTTCTATGACTGAATGACTCTAAACATATTCATTTAAAATAGTTTTAAAAATAGTATAAATGTGGATATTTCTAAATATGTGATTTTAGGACTGAAATTTTCAACTTCCACATATGTATTTGGTTTTACATATACTAGATGAATATATAGTTTAAAAAGATCAGAGTTCCAAAAAATGTAATTAAAATCATCATTTACAGGTGTTTTCATTTTCATTTCTTGATGGGGTAGATTAGTGATTGTTAAAGATCGATAGAGTTTTTCTTTCTAATTTGGAAAGCAGCTGCCAATATGGTTAGCTACTGATATATTTTAGAACACTAAAGAGTTTTATAAATTCAGAGGTCTCAAATTGTACATCCATGTGCATATTTTGTGAGAGCTGTGAATTGGGCAAAGATGTAAGGGATGTTTTTGCAGAAATTAGTCTGATACAAAGTGCATTTTAGGTTTTCATACCAATAAACCATTACATTAATTTGAGATTTATCTAAATCAGGTTAGAAATGCTACACTGGTGAAAACCCTCTGTTCTTAGTATTATCAGAGTGATGTTCTCTTAAATTATTCAAACCATTCTCTGTGGAAAGTAGGAAAGATAACCATGTGACTTTCCACAAAGCTTGGAAGCAGTTAGGACCACTGTATTCACATGAATTCTTTCATATATTTAATTAAACATGACTGTTAGGGTCAGATGTTTTATTTTTCATGGCCTTTGTGAATTTGGTTTGAGTATTTTAGGAATCTTGAAATCATACACTGAGACATAGAACCTCATTCAGAAATTTACTTTCCTTCATACACAATTACTATTAGTTTGGAAAGTCTGTTCTTTATAACTACACATAATAGGTGCTTTAATTAGAGAGCACTTTGTTTTAATTAGTTGTGCTACTCCAAACAACAGAAGAGTTAATTGATTTTAGAGAGATATTTTGTTACTGCCTTAGAGATGTGTGTGTGTGTATATATATATATACATATATATATATGTATATATATATATACATATGTTGTTTACCTTATATCTATCTATATATATGTTGATTATATTATATATATATATAAAGATATACACACACACACACACACACATATATATACGTGTGTGTGTGTGTATATATATATATATATACACACATATATATATATGTTGATTATATTATATATATATATATATATATATACACACACACACACACGTATATATATATATATCTTTGTTTATTTAGGACTAAATCATCCTGTCTGAAAGCTTCATATTTTGTTTCACTATTTAATCTTCATTTCAATGGGAGGATTGCTTTAGAGCAAATTAAAGCATATAAGAGAAAATTAAATTTAACAAAGATTTATTGAGGTCTCACAAAACTTGTTAGATGGCATGCTGAGTGCTGCTCAAGTCCCAGAGAGAATAAGATGAATTTATGCTCTTCAGGATCTCGAAATCCAGTACAGACAAGAGACCATAATTCCAGTGAGTACAAATTCTGAAAACGTAAAGTGTTAATAAGTAAATTTAATGAAGGAGGTACTCGAGACTAATCCATTCCTTAATATTATAAGAAAATGGAATAAAGAAAAGCTTTATGTAACAGCTTATATAGAAAAACATGAGACTTCTAAATTTTCTAAATTTTGTGAACTCTTTTCTGGCTTTGATTATTTGATAAGCTTGTATATTATCAATTCTTAGGAGTTTCCTCTTAAAGATATTAACATATAAAGGCAAATGTCTCAATTCCATGAAATAATTGTGATATAACTTATTTCAAAGATACGTTTATATGTTTAGCCTGGATGGTATTATAATTTTTTTTTAGTAAGTCCATTACCTTCTCTTGGTATCAGTTTGTATGTTGAAAAGAGCATCAAGTTTTAGACTTTGAATACTGTCTCTGACATTATCTGTCATATGACTTTATGTCATATGACTTTAGGTAAATTATTTAACTTCTTCAAGCCTCAATATCTTCACCTATAAAATAGATTTGGCAATATGTTCCAGACAGAACTGTGAGGATTAAATTTTATGATGTATATGAAGCACCTTAACCAACCTGACCACAGTGACTGTTGTTTATTTATATGCACCATGGGGCCAGATAAGATTTAAGGCCACTTAAAGACCAGGCCTTTAGTATATGCAAATCGGATTTTTTTAAGCACTGTCAATTCTCTGTTTCTGGAAGATTGTACATGTTGAGTGACTGAATATTTAAGTGAGTTAACCATTAAAAGCTGAAAGTCAAGGATGTTTGAAGACTACTCTTCAGCAAATAACTTTTTTTTTTTGCCTCCAGCAAATAACTTTTTAAACACAAATGAGCATTTATCTTCCTTCCCTGAATTGAAAGTTTAGGAAGATGTTATGGAGAAGCCCAGACTACCTTGTCTCTGCAGCCTGGGATGGAATGGGCACAGAGAGGGAGGGATCCAGGTAGAGGATGAAGAATCTGGGAAACCTTCCATCTGCTTCAGGATTAGATATTAACCTTGGCTTTGTTATTTAGTTTGAAGCCCTGCCTATAAATTCCAAAATATCAAGAGTATTTATAATCAAATGGAAAGCAACACATGCGTTCCAAATATTTGTATTATTTACAATTTGGTATTTTCTGCTCTACTGCTTTGCTATCTTAGCATGAATCATTGGAGTTGACTTTTGAAATGTCACTATTGTGTGCACAGCACAGTGCAAAGAATGTAGTTTACATTTCAATCTCTTTCTTTCATCTATTTTGTTCAATCCTCTTTCCAAGAAAGACCAAATATTAACATTCATGAGGTATTTTAACTATGCAATGAAAAAAAAGGAAAAAACAAGAAATATGCAATCTTTTGCTACTTATTTGGAAATTTATGTAAATCTCTTCCAGATATTAATTATAATTATAATATGTATAATATATTAATTATATATATTATATATAATATATTAATATTTAATTATTAATTATAATTATTAATAACTGACTGAATTTTCTGTCATGTATTTTTATTAGTATAGAAATATCCATTGAATTCTTTTTAAATAAGTAGCTATCTCCGTTTTAAAAAGAGGCATAGGTAAACTTATTTCAATGGCATTGAAATGGGATTTGGTTTATTATTTCTTAAATAAAATCAGTACACATAACTTAGTAATTAGAAGTTTGTAAGGCTATTTTGAATCTTTGTAAACAAATGATCAGAGGAGCGCCTAGGTGGCTCAGTCGGTTAAGCGTCCGACTTCAGCTCAGGTAACGATCTCGCCGTTAGTGAGTTCGAGCCCTGCGTCGGGCTCTGGGTTGATGGCTCAGAGCCTGGAGCCTGCTTCTGATTCTGTGTCTCCCTCCCTCTCTGACCTTCCCCTGTTCATGCTCTGTCTCTCTCTGTCTCAAAAATAAATAAACGTAAAAAAAAATGATTGGAAAGTTTTGATTCTTAATAATCATCAACTAGTTAAGCTTTTTACAAAAAAATATTTATTTATTTTGAGAGAGAGAAAGCTGGAACAGGGGAGGAGAAGAGAAAGAATCCCAAGCAGGCTCTGGCACTGCCAGCATGGAACCCAACAGATGCGGGGTCTGAATCCACAAACTGTGAGATCACAACCTGAGCAGAAATCAAGAGTCAGATGCTTAATCTGTTTTTAATGTTTATTTAGTTTTGACAGAGTGCAAGCAGGGGAGGGGCAGAGACAGGGGTGGACACAGGATCTCAAGTGGACTCGGTGCTGACAGCAGCAAGCCTGATGTGAGGCCTGAACTCACAAACCACTGGATCATGACAGGAGCTGAAGTTGGATGCTCAATGGACTGAACTCTGCAGGTGCCCCAAGAGGCAGATACTTAACTGACTGAGCCATCCAGGTGTCCCAAGTAGTTAAACTTTTTTGGGGAAGAGAGGGTGACGGTGAGAGAGAAAAAATATTGACAGTGAATTTACCATGGACTTTTTTTTTATAAGTTAAATAATTTTAATTCCAGTTAGATAGGTATATCATGGTTTGTGACAATGGTTTGCTTCATTAACGCAAAATTATTTCAGATGTGCTCAGGTGGACCTAGAAATTTTTTTTTTTAATTTTTTATTTTACTTTTGAGAGAGAGAGAGACAGAGCATGAGCAGGGTAGGGACAGAGAGAGAGAGTGGGAGACACAGAATCCAAAACAGGGTCCATGTTCTGGGCTGTCAGCCCAGAGCCCTATGCGGGGTTCAAACTCATGAACCATGAGATCATGCCCTGAGCCAAAGTCAGATGCTCAACTGACTGAGCCACCCAGGCACCCCAGGTGGACCTAGAAATCTTAATCATAGGTCATTGGAAAGCAAGCATCTAAAGATTTTAAAGGAGCAGTGATAGAAGGCAAGCTATGATTTCAATTAAAGAGAGTGATTCTGCAGTTATCCTGAATCTAGCCAAATGTGCACACCTCTTATCCTGAGGAGTGGTTTAAATCTTTGCTCTTTGAACATGTTTTCTAGGAGCAAGAAAAGACTGTGATCACCACTAAGTAGTAGGACATACAAAATTGAGGCTATTTTTTTGTTATCTGGTACATCTTAGCTGAATTTAGGAAACTGTATTAAATTTCTTTGTAAAAGAAACATGATTAGCTGTGGAATTGCTATGCTGGCTTACAGGATTCCTTTGGGTTTCAAAGTTGAATTTTCATCCTATGTTATCTTCTGTACATGACTTATCTTGGCCTAGAGAAAATGACATCTAGATGTCACCAAGCAATTCATGATGTATGGACTTGTGCATATGTATACCATTAGTTGCATTAATATGATGCATGATATTAAGCATTTCCTGCCAGAGGAAAAATGTACATATATCTCAACTTCTTACAGTTAAGAGGAAAGAATATTTAGTTCAGCTCTAGATTTGAAACACAATTATGATAGTAAAGTTGTTTAGAAGTACAACTAATATTAGTTTCATAGTCTACTAACTTATTGTTCAGAGTATGTTCCAAAGACCAGCAGCATTGACATTTTCTTGGAGGTTGTTACACATGCAGATTCTTTGACTCTAACCCAGATTTACTGAGTCAGAACCCACATTTTAACAAGGTCCTTGGGTGATTTGTAGGTGCAATGAATATTGAGAGGTACTGGTCTAATAGATGTGTTAGATGTCTTGTGGCACAAAATTGTTACTCATTAAACATGTGAAGATTGTGTAAATGATGAAAGTATAATATTCACATTTAAAAATATCTATTCAGGGGTGCCTGGGTGGCTCAGTCTGTTAAGCGTCTGACTTCGGCTCAGGTCATGATCTCACAGTTTGTGGGTTCGAACCCTGCATCGGGCTCTGTGCTGACAGCTCCGAGCCTGGAACCTGCTTTTGATTCTGTGTCTCCTTCTCTCTCTGCCCTTTCCCTGCTCATGCTCTGTCTCTCTCTGTCTCAAAAATAAAACATTAAAAAAAATTTTTTAAAAATCTCTGTTCATGAGTTGTATTGTTTACAAGCTGGAAAATTACATAAGATGGGTTATATGAACAAACTTAAAAAAAAATTGATAGTGTGTGATAAAAATGTATTTGTTCAAAATTGAATACTGGTAAAATTTGAAAAGACAAACTATAGACTATATGAAAATCAATAATAATGATTTACTAGTCATCCAATAATAATCCAGACATGAAAACTAACACTATAGCATGGCACCTCTTTGTTTTAGTATAATTTAGCCAAAATTAAAAGGTAAAACTATATCTTTTTTTTGTATAAAATTTATTTATTTATTTTTGAGAGAGAGAGAGAGAGAGAGGGAACACCTGTGCGTGAGAGCAAGCAGGGGAGGGGAGGGGAGGGAGGAAGAGAGATTATGACCTGAGCCAAAATCAAGAGTCAGACTCGTTTAACTTACTGAGCCAACAAGATGCCCCTGAAAGATGAAACTATATCTAACCTATTGATAAAGCAATGCATGTGAGAAGAGATGGAAAGGCTTGTTGCAACAATTGAAATTGTATCATTTCATCTAATTATATCAACAAAGATACGAGAGAAACGGATTGGTTGTATATGGAGCTAAACGAAATTGTGCACATAAGAGGTGAACATGAGTAGCACTTGTGACACGTTAACTCTTCTGTGATTTATGTAATACCTGGCATGACAGAGAGTGCTTTTTTTCAGCTTTAACAGGAAGTACTATCAAGGATTCTGCCGTGGGAGGAGAGCTCTGGCATGTCATGAAAGGATGCAGGGCCGGGGATGAGTATGTGCAGGCTGTAGGTAGTGGTAATGTTGCTGCAGCAATGCTAATCCCGTCATCCTCTCGAGGTCTTCTTGAGCTACCTTTGATCTCATATTCTCAGCAAAAGAGAGTATTTTCTGTTTAGTCTCACAGTCTTTTTGTTTAGCTAGGTAAGAACATGGTCTGAGAGTAGGGGAGGAGTGGATCTTTAAACAAAACAAAACAGATGGGGTGCCTGGGTGGCTCAGTCAGTTAAGCTTGAGACTCTTGATTTCAGCTCAGGTCATGATTTCACCATTGGTGAAATCAAGCCCCTGTGCTGGGCTCTGCACTCACAGCGCCCAGCCTGCTTGGGATTCTGTCTCTCTCTCCCACTACCCCTTTTGTGTTCTCTCTCAAAATAAATAAGTAAACATTTAAAAAAATAAAACAAAATAGCATTGCTCTTACCAAAAGAAAGTATAATGCATTGCAGGCAGGCAGGCAGACAATAAACAAAAAATATCCAATAGAGCAAGATTCATAAAAATAGAACAGAATTATTGATCAAATGATGATATATTCATTTTACTTTTTAAAATTTTTAATGTTTATTTTTGAAACAGAGAGACAGAGTGTGAATGGGGAGGAGCAGAGAGAGAGGGAGACACAGAATCTGAAGCAGGCTCCAGGCTCTGAGCTGTCAGCACAGATCCCAACACGGGATCTGAATGCACGAACTGGGAGATCATGACCTGAGCCAAAGTCAGACACTTAACCTACTGAGCCGCCCAGGTGCCCAGATGTATTCATTTTATAATGTGAACGTATTAGAGACCTATCAAATCAGCTATCACTCTAAATGACTATAGGAAACTCTCAGGACATTGTATGAACATGCCGTTACCTAGGCTTTAGGAAAGTTGCTGTGGCATCAAGTAAATATCTTCTGGGACTGAGAATACTCATTATAATTACCTAACAACAAAGATAGTACTTTAAGAATTTATTTATCAGAAACTCTGTGTCAATAACAGATCATTGTAACTTAATTCACCAGTGGGCCTCGAGCGCTCAGGCATTTTATTCAGGAAAATACTGGATAAAGACTTACATGGCCTGGCTTCTTGACCCGTAACTAGCAAGTTTTTTGGGCGCTGATACCTTATTTGTTAAGTTGTTGGGGAAGATCTTTAATATCCCTTCCAATTCTGTGAAACAATGTGTTCAGATTGTCCTGAGTGACACAAATGAACTGAATGTTAAGTACAGCAAAATTCTCTAGGTAGAGAGACATATTAATGTGATTATTATTTAATGGTTATTTTAAATTTATATGTTCAATGTACAATTGTACATTGCTTAATATTAGAATTAAGCATTTTGGATCCCAGAAGTTTATAAAATATATACACTTTCTAATAATTTAAATGTATTATTATAAATACACCACAAATATATAAAACAGATTATCTCAGGATTTCACAGCTTGGACATTAGGAAAATGCAAATAGGAAATGGCAATGCTCATTTCTGAGACTGATTTTAATCATAGTTATATGGTGAAGAAATTTTGAGATATTGTATTCTTAGTCTTGATTTGTTTATATGTTGGTTAAAAATTATCGGTTTAGAAATTGTGCTGAATCTTTTATGAAACTACCTTTGATCAATGATTGGATTTGTAGCATAATTCTTGATATTTTGAAGACATAAAACATACCACTTTTGGTTCAACAATAAAGTGCTACTAGGTGACTACCCAAAGAGAGAAGTTTGTATAAAGTTGGGGCCATGGGTGGCTCAGTCGGTTGAGCGTCCGACTTCAGCCCGGGTCACGATCTCGCGGTCCGTGAGTTCGAGCCCCGCGTCGGGCTCTGGGCTGATGGCTCAGAGCCTGGAGCCTGCTTCCGATTCTGTGTCTCCCTCTCTCTCTGCCCCTCCCCCATTCATGCTCTCTCTGTCTCAAAAATAAATAAAAAAAGTTAAAAAAAAAAAAAAAAAAAAAAAAAAAGTTGGGGCCTAAAAGTGTCATTTGTGAAAGCCATAGTTCTAAAAATATTTTTGTTAAATATGTCTATTTGTAAAAAATACATACAAACATACATTCGTACATAAAATATCTTTAAGGACATACCTCCATTTTACTTACTTATGTATTATATATACATGTCCTATACTATATGTATTATAAAATATGCAAGGTAGAAATTTAAAAGGGTAAGATAATGATGAAATAACTGATAATTTTAAAAGAAACTTATATACTTTCATTCATGTTAGAGGTATTTTACTTCTGACTAAAATATAGAAATGGAATAATGCTAACATTTTTTATGAGGTAAGGAAATTGGATATGTATCATTATTTTTATTAAATTGACTTAACACTTCAATTTGTAAGTTTTTAAGAATGTTTTAAGAATATTCTTTTCAAATAATTAACTACTTTCACAACATCCTGTCACACTCAAAAAACTTGTAGCTTCAAATTCTTTGTTAATATTTTGCTTATGATTAACGTAAACAGTGACTTTCATGTACGGTAGTATTGCTATCTCTCTTTCTTTTTTTGGTACTTTAAAAAATTCCAGTCAAGCTTATAGCCTGTCATTTATTATATAGTCTTTTTATTAAATATTATTTTTTTAAGGAACTCATTTAATGTTAAGGTTACAACTTATTTAATGCAACCCTCCCTTAATAGTTCATAATAAAAGGTAGGACATGCTGTATTTTAGTGAAACAATCTAATCCCTCAATCTGAGGCATGTTAGAGACACTTATGCTTGAGTTAGTTGTGTAGCGGTCCTACTACTTACAAAAGAATAAAAGTAATAACAATAGATTAAAAGTCTTTTTCAGTGGAACATGTTTCAGATGGTAAACTATACCCCTAACAAAAGGTATGCAGTATGCAAATGTGTCAAGTGATGAACAAATAGCATTTTCAGTATTTTTTTTTTTTTTGAGAATAAAGTAAGTCAGCTCTTTTGTCTAGATTCATAGAAACATTGAAATTCGGAAATGACATACATAATTTTTGAAGACATCTTCATATCTTTAGTTCCTGAGAAAGGTACAACTGAGAATGTTTTCTTAATGGTATACTGATCTCTTATAGTTTAAATAAACTGAGAGGAGGCTTGCCTATATTTTATACACTGTTCATTTACATGCACATAGCTATAATAAAATATATACTTTCTTAGATTCAGTTAGAGATTTGGCTGCCTTCCCAGCATAAGGCAAGTATATAAAAACTGAATATCCTCATCTGTTAAACAAGTTGGCCTCTTCAATCCTCCCTCCCTCTCTCTCTCTCTCTCTCTCTGTTTTATATATATATATATATATATATATATATATATATATATATATATATATATGTATTTTTTTTTCCATACACATATATTTCCAAATACATATATTTGGTAAATTTTCAAGCAGAAAAACAATCTGTGTTTTGACTCTTGGTAGTTAACAGTAGGAAGTCTTGTATTCTAAGCTAGACTTCATTTATGGAACAAATTGGCCAAATTCTCAGGTCACAGTACAAGCATTGGTCAATTGCTTTTTTCTGGAATACATTTTCTGTCCCCTGCCCTTTCTTACTGAATAAGTTAAATTGAGGTATTTGTCTTCATTATTTTTATTTTTCATTTAACAAACCTGCATGTTTTATAGGACATGTTAAAATACTAAATCGGAGACTTGGTGGGAGGATATGAAAATATGGAGAATAGCCAGCAGATGGTAACGGAAGGAGGGCAGGTTTAAAACAAAGTAGACTCTGAGCTTGAAACCTGATCTTACTACCAGCTAGCTGTGAAACTTTAGGCAAGTTGCTTACTTTGTGTAAGTCTCAGTTTGCACATCTGAAAAGGGAAGTTAAGTGTTAAGAGAATTAAAATGTAGTGTATGAAAAGGAGTCCTCACAGTAGATGATCAATCAAATAAATAAATATGCAGATCTTACTGTTAGATAAGATCCAAAGAAAATTTGAGCCATTTTTTTTTACTTTTACTAAAATATTAAATATGGTATTTTTCTTGTGTGGGGAGTCTGAGCATTCCAAAAAAGGTCTCCAAATGAAATATACTGTACTTTAAAACAGGTAGCATGATGTACTTTGGTCAGGCAACAGAGAAGTAGGAAAACAGTTTCAACTTTTAAACCTCTGCTTTAATTACTGAAAATGTTTTGCCTTCTGGGTAAATATCAAGTATTTAAAATCAACAGTTGTGATTTTACTCAGTGCCTTTCTGTTCCTCAAGCAATATTTGATTACTTAATAAAGAATCATATTAATAGGCTAAAGATATCTTAAAAACTATGGGTAGAGAGAGCAAATGTTGGTTCTAGCAATCATAGTGCATATTAACTGTTCCCTTTTCCTACACTGCTCATAGTTACGAACTGACTCTTTGGTATCACCATACAATTATGTATTATTATTTTAAGCTGCAGCCCTTCCAACTTAAAGGTAATCTTCTTTAGATGTGAAAAATATTTTTTTTATTCCTCTCAAAAAGAGCCATTATGAATGTTTTGGGATGCCAACTGTTTTCAGTTATTAAGACTGCAAGATGAAGTGTTTATTGGAGTGTATCTTTATGTTAAGACAAATACGTTGGTGATAAAGTTTTTAAAAAGTGCTGTAGCTAGTGTTGTTTAATTGTGGTTAGAATATAGTCACTGTTAATGTACTGCATCACTTAATGACACTTCTGTATGTAATAAAAGCAAAAAAGTATTTTCATTAGTTAAAAAGATGGAAATGGCTTTGGGTCCTACTTACGTAAGAGCATTACTTCCTCATGTACTCTGAACTTCTAGCATATATAATTTTCTTTTGTTAAATATGTAATCTGTCAGTTCATCAGCAAAGATTTATTTCACACCTTTTTGTGGCGTATGTGGTGGTAGTTATGCAAAATACAGAGAATGTAAAACAAGTTAAGTACTTCCTATCACATTGGAGAGATAATAAATTCTATACCTGAAACAGATAGCAATATTTGCTGATATATGAGTAAGTGGCAAACAGCATTTCCCAAAGTATCTATGAAACATTATTTCCTTGAAATGTTCTGACAAAAGTATTCCATGTCCAAATGTGTTTGGGAAATGTGGTCCAATATATATTTCTTTTAGAGATTTACAGTACACTCTAGCATATTAAAAAGTCTGAGAAGGCCTGCAATAATGATGCCAGTAAAAATCATTTGGACAAGAAATTTTCTAAGCTTATTTTTATCATGTCCTAAGTATCTCCCATAGAATGAATCCACATTTAGAATTGCTCCTTGATTTAAAATCTAATTAATCCAACTGAGCATCCCTTTAAAGGATGTGAATGCTTATTTTCTATGATTAAATGCTGGTTTAATAATAGTGTCACATTAAAAAATACATTGTTGCAGGCAGTGAAGACTGTTACAACTTTTCAGGAGGAAAGTTTGGCAAAACATGAAAAAATATAAAATATAAATACTCCTTGGCTTAGAAATCATACTTCTAGAAACTTACCAATGTTCAAAAGCTTTTAATGGCTAAGCTTTGCCTCTGATCTAAGGATAATCTCATCAGCATGCCATGCAGTATCCTCTGTTACATTTCCCAGTACACCTTGGAATATACAATATGTGCTGCAGAGATGAAAAGTAGAGACAGATTTATGGAGGCCTGAAAGGTTGGGAAAAGATTCATGGAGCAAGTGGGACTTCAATCAGCCTCAGTGGATGGGCAGTATTTTGACAGAAGAGACCTCATTCTACACTTGATTCTCCAAATTCTAAGTCCAAAATGAGCAGTTGACACACTGTGATGTTAATTAAAGACTAATACACACACACACACACACACACACACACACACACACACACACACATTTTTTGGCTAGTGGTGCTGTTACGTCAGACAGTGTTCTAAGCACCTTATTATATATCACTTGGTCTGCAAAAACATTCCATGATGTGAAAGTTATTCTTTTACTTGTTTATGTGCATAAAGAAACTGAGGTTTCGTGTTCCATCCTGGGGTTACACTGCTAATTAATGTGGGAAATTCGTAACTCCTTCTCAGACTTTGCATTTTAGCCACTTTGTTTCCTTGTTATAAGAGGATAATCCAATTAACTCTGCAAATACAAAATACTTTCTCTATCTTATTTTTTTAAGTTTATTTATTTATTTTGAGAGAGACACAGAGAGAATGCCAGTGGAGAGGGGCAGAGAGAGAGAGGGAGGGAGAGAGTCCCAAGCAGGCTCCGCATGGGAGCCTGACACAGGGCATAATCTCAGGAATGATGAGATCATGACCTGAGCCAAAATCAAGAGTCTGCACCCAGGTACTCCTTTACCTCATTCTTAAAGAAATTTCTTTCTTATACTGCAACCATCATTCTTTGATTGAGTTATTGATTTGATACAAAAATAGAAAAGATTATGAACCACGACTGGTACTTGAGTTGCACTTGTATATATGCAAAGAAGAGGGCCAAACTATTTATGTAAATTCCAAATCTGTCTTGTTTTGAAGTGAAACCAGTCAGGTTGCTTATTTGGGCCTTTATATTTGACTCTCTTAAGGAATTTTATAAATTCTAATTTCTGTGAGGTACATATGGGACAGTTTTGATGAATTGTCTGGCTTTCTTTTCTTTTAGTATAATCAATCAGAATTAAGACTAAAAGTTAGCTTATAAATGAGCTAATCTATGCACTGTCCGCAGCAGAATATATGAGAAATGTATCTATCTGAAAATACTGATGGGAAGACATAGATTGCCCCCCAAATTACAGAGAGCCTATGAGGATTCCATAGGTATTAGTTTTCCTTAACTCCAATTTATTTATAAACTGTTAATAATGAGGATCCTGTTTAGAATACTAATGTAATGGGAATTCTTAAAGTTATTATTTTCTACATTTTTATAAACTGAAGAGAAATATTTTTCATCCTATAAAATTCTAAATAAGTATCCATATTTTTCACACTTCTTCTGAATTTTCATAGTTAATTGCTATTCTCCAGGGAATTTTTTTTCTCTAACATTAAGCACTTTTTTAGTGTTTGTATATTATTTCATACATCATACTAATATGTAAGAAGTTTGATAGAGCTCAATAAGCATCAGAAATAATAATGTACAAAGGATAGAAAAGCTGCTAATAAACAGGTATTAAACGTTTAATATTATAAATATTGAATAGTTTAATAAGAACAGGAAGAAGAGTACTTAGGGGAGAGAGTACAGTCAAAAGACAGATTATTTTATTCTTCTAATATTCTCAAATCTTATCGAATATAGTAAAAGGACCAGGGACTTTTTGTTTATCTGGTATCCAGTTTGATTTGGCATTTTGTTTGCAACTCTGTGTATGTGTAAAGTACACATGATAGTAAACAATGTGAATAAGAGTTTTAAAAATGTGAAAAATCAAGTGATATCATAGACAGTAGAGTAAAGCACACTCTCCTAAATATTCTCAATGTATATGCTGTGCACTGAGAAATGACATAATTACAGCACAACAAAGCAGAGCAATGTCTTGAGGTCAAAGAAAAATTCAATTTTGTTTATGATTGTTTTCATGGAAAATATATCCAATTATATTAAAATTTTCAGAATAACTGGAGTGCCTGGGTGGCTCAGTTGGTTAAGCATCAGACTGTTGATTTTGGCACAGGTCGTGATACCACGGTTCGTGAGATTGAGCCTTATATCAGGCTCTGTGCTGACAGCATGGAGCCTGCTTGGGATTCTCTCTCTCCTTCTGTATCTGCCCCTCCCCAGCTTATGCTCTCTCTCGCTCTCTCAAAATAAATAAATAAAACATTGTTTAAAAATAGCTTTCAGAATTACTAATTTATATGTGCATTGACATACCACATTTTTACATACAAAGGAAATTCCAGGAAAAAAAAATACCCCAATTAAAAGAAAGTTTATCAAATAAAATAAACAAAATTATGTTTGACCATGCTAGTTTTTCATTATTCACATAATTTAACATATGTTTTTCCAGAAAAAAAATAAGATTTATAGAGTAACAGGTTATAACCAATTTCTGTAGTTTCTCCAAAGAAATAAAAACATAAAAATTACAACTTCAAAAATAAATGTCAATTTCAATGTTTAGTAGCTAGAATTGGCACATCTATTCTGAGAAAAGAAAACTATGGTAAAGACTAAACTCCATTGATTACAGTAGACTTTGAGTTATATTTTAATAGCAGGCTAGTTTTCTGGGATTTATTAAAAATGAAAGTATTGAGGCAAATGATTAATTTTGCTAGTGTTAAGTGTTCAACTAGTGGTAAGTGGTAAGTGTTAAGTTTTGTTCAAGGTTAAGAGATTGGTAAAAAAATTAGCAATGTATTATTCAGAAACTGAGTAGAGTAGAATTACTTTATTTTAAAATAAGATGAAATGAAATAAAAAACAAGGTACTTTTAAGTTAGAATTATTATGGCATAAGGGGTAAATGTCTGATTTTCTTGATTAGAATTATTTTGAAATTAGTTGTAATATGGGATAAAATATTCCCTCTTTCTCCTTTTTTATGGTTTATGGATTTCATAGAGAAGATAGGAAATAACCAAATATAAGGTGCTCAACCTTATTTAAATCCACATATAAAGAAAGAAATTTTAAATTTCTGGAAAAATGTTTTGTTTGGATTTCATTAATTTCAGTCAAAAGTAAGACTTTTAAAGTAGAACAGTAAAACAGAATAATTGTTTATATTTAATGAAATTTCAATGACTATTTTGGGTATTTGTTTTCATGAATATTGTGAAAGTATTATGGAGATAGTGTCTCCTTAGAAATTGTGTTACTATAGATTACATATATACCTCACATCTCTTTAGAAGTTACTAGAATTTTAGGGCTAAATGACCACTTTTATGGTTAACTATTTCCTTAGAAACTAATCACTTAGGTTCTTTTGCAGCAATTTAAGCCATGAAGTTAATTCTACTGAGTTTCTCAAAAGCCCTGATGCCAGGGCTTTGCCCCAGCTGATTTTTTTTTGTTTTTTCTTGATACCAGGGCCTTTCTCCTTTCCCGCCCTTTTCATTTACCTAATCACTGTTCATCCTTTTGGTCTCTGTGTATTAGTCCAGATAGGTGAGATTATGATGCATTAAGAAAAAAAGACCAAATTTCAGTGGCTTAGCATAACATATTATTTCCTTCTCATACAAGTCTATTATAGATGGAGGTGGCTGTCATCAGCTGTCAATGTTCTTCATTTGGTGTGTCTGTCTTCCATTTGCTTTTATCTTGTAATACCTTCATGTAAACACATGATTCTGTGACAGGAAGAATATGGAGGAAAAGAGCATGAAAAATCATACAACACTTTTTAAGTACTCCTTTCTGGAAGTATAATTTGCCCACCTAGGCAAATTTTCATAGGAAAGAGAATGCTGATAGGCATTAGTAATATCTACCGAACTCAGCTTAAATAAAACATTTGTGTTATTGTTTCTTGAAAACGGCTCTCTCCCCTGATCTTCCCCAGAAACTTTCTTTCTTAATGTATTGTTCTTTCTTTTCATAATCATTATCATAATGAGTTGTTTGATTGTCTTATTTTTTTATCTAGACTGAAGCTCCCTGATGTCTGGAATTACATCTATTTTTGCTCACAATTTTATTCACAATAACTAGCATACAATAAGCAGCTAAATATATATCAAATTAATGAACCAGGGTACTAAGTGATTCAGTTGGATCTATGTTGATTGCTCTTGACTCTCTCATGGTTTCATGTATGATGTTGTGCCCATAGTATGTAACAAGCAAATTCTAATGGATGAATCAATCACTTATTTAGTACATATTATGTGCTTGACACTATTTGAGGAAATCTGACTTAGGGAATGATTATATTGCAGTGCACATAGAAAACTTTTGGCAGCCAGAAATGTCTTTCATAAGATATTTGTGTCAACTTACTCTCCCACTCAATTAACAAAACACTTGTTATAGCTCTACTAAGATAAACACTATGGTAGGGACTTGAGGGAGGAAATATTTGAGAAAGGGTGAATGAGGCACGATCTCTGACCTCAAAGAGTTGACCATCTATGGAGGATAAAATGTACATATAATCGCAACTATTGAAGAAAGCAATATAGCATAAAGGATAAGAGCTGGGCAGTGATTTTTTGATCAACTGTCAACAATAGCTTCAAATGAGGAACATCAGAGAGAGTTTTATGGAGAAAGTAGGCTAATTCACGCCGATAGGTTATAATGCAAAGTGATGCTTGTTATTTCTGGGCCAAATTTGTAGAGAGATAGTGCTTGATTTCTCCATACTTACTTTCTATGTCTTCAATAGATTTCAAATTTTAAGTTGAGATAGAGTGTCATAAAATGGTAAGTCTTCATTAATATAGGTCCTTGCCAACATGGAATAGAATCCTCTCTCAATACCCGTTGGACATGTAGCATAAACAAAAAATAAACATTTGTTCCTTAAAACTGCTGACATCTGGATTTGATACATGTGAATGTTTATACATACATATGTAACAGATATTTAAGTTTCTAAGAGAGTTGGTGTTAGAAAATTAAGATAGTAATCAATTTTATCTACTAGAGGTGTGGCTGGTATCCTGTGTTCATCTCTTTCTCTGTTGACTTTAAATCTAAGACTATGAGGTTTAATAAACGATAAACTTAAAAAAGCCTAAGGCCCACATAGTATAATTCCTAAATGCAGACAGTAGTAAACAATAAGTGAACTTCCAATTGTTTGGCATTCATTTGGTCACCTCGCACCATAATATTTTATAATTTGATTCTTGTAATTTAAATTAGTAGGATACTTAAGAGTTACAGGCTCTTGAAGGCAGTATAAAAAAACTAGCTCACCAGTCAGAATGGTTTTTTGTTTGTTTGTTTGTTTGTTTGATTTGTCTGCATGATGCTAAGTGTGTAACTTGACAGACTTTTAAAAACTGAAGTGATTATGTCTTGACAAAAAGCTGCTGGTTATTTACAGAAGGTGGTTTAGGTCATTTATAGAAGACTATGCATATCATATAATTTTAACCTGAGAAGAACACAATTTAATTGTTTTTGATAGTGTTGTTTACTTTTTGTTTCTGACATATTCAAACACAGAGATGATAGTTATGTTGAGGGTAGATCTGTATTATCAGCAAGATGAATATTCATTCTGGAGGCGAGGCTAGTGTTTATGGTCAGCTCCAGGAGTTAAGACAGCCACATGAGTTACTGATTCTGGGGTTTCAGTATTCTACCAATTTTGATAGTGTGTAAATTCCTGTTAGTGACTAGGAATTAGTACCTTTTCACCTTTTGGAAGATTGAGTCCTACGACCAGATATGTAGGAAACAGTAAAAATAGGAAAAAAACACATCTGATACAGAAAGCTATAGGAACTCAGTTAATAATTCCCCTCTTACTTTTTAAAGATCTGATACCTTTAAAATATCAATTTCTGAATTTCAGAGAAGAGCAAGCTGTGGAAATCATTCATATTATTTCACATTCTGGTTTTAATTTTCTATGCTTTAGGATAAGTCAAAATTCCCTGTTGTCTGGCACCCATCTTATAAAAACTAGGAAGTGTACTGTGAATTTCGGACATGATCTCAGTGAGCAACTTTGTGGAAATAATGTGTATGTGTAATTACACACTGTCAATTCTGTTATATGAGGAGGATTATCAATTTTGCATGTTAATCAGGCACAATTTCCCACTTTTCTCCCCTGAGTATCAGTGCTGTTTTAAGGACCATATGACATGGCAAATAAAAACAAAGGAAAAAAAAACAGCACCAGTGCTCTAGAAAGTGTGATACAGTGGAGTATGAAATGGGAATGAAGGAAAGCAAGATGCATTGAGACCATGGAGGTCAGTGTGCATAAACTGAAAAAGGCAATGATGTCTGATAAAAGCAGCAGGGAAGCAATTTCCCAGATATGTACAGAGACCAACTATTCCATCTTGGACCCTCTCTGTCTAGTCTCTGCAGATGGTTCTGTGGTATTTTCTGCAATCACACTTAACTTCAGAAAGGAGAGCCTTCATCACTGTGATCATTATTAATATGCTTAGTAGGGTATTGATTAGCTTTAATTCTTACCCTTATAATGCAACTCATGACTTAGTAACTATATATGATACTTTACAAAATTGATACTAATTGACAGATTAAAAAAATAGAAAATTGAATGGGAGTGTTAAGTTAGAATTTTTGTAATTAGAGTAGATATATAAAACTATACAAAATTGCTTGTTTTTATACATTAAAGCAGAAGGAAAATAAACATGAATCAGAGTGTTTCAACTTGTTTGCTGAGATACTTGGATAATTGAAAAACACAAAGGAAACTGCTGTATTACATTCTCTCACGTTAAATATGGAAGATTAAATAATGGATGATGTATTGACTAGTAACAAGTTTCTAATTCCCATTGAGTATTTGGAGAAAGTCATTTTCCTCTAGATGAGTAGAGCTTTCTAAAGGGGACATAGACTCAGAGTTTAATACTGCCTGCATCTTCTCATGACACCTAGAGAGGAAGATCACTAGTCAGAGAGGAAAGCAATTTCTCATCCCTGTACACAGATTTTAACACAAACTGATGGCATGGAGGGGGGAAATGGAGCGACCCCTCAGGCCGTGGGCCCTTAAGAAAGCTGAGTTTTCCTGGGGTTCAAAGAAGGCAACACTTCTCTTAGCAGGTTCTCTAATGGGAATATACCAGTGTTACAGACCTGACCTGTGTCCAATAGCTTCAAGCTGTTCCAGAGTGAAGGCTTCAGATTCTCCTTCTGTTGGGTCCAGCAGAGTTGGCCTGTATAATTTAGAGAGTCAACAAATCAAAGGCACCAGGTATCTACACTTACCAAAGATGGCAGGTGACCTAAGTCTATTCTGGCCCCCACAAGCAAAAACAATCTGCTCATCGTTTTAGAAAAGTTAATTATTAATCTACCACACACACAGAGTACTACCATCCAAAGTAAAAGTGCTGTATCACGATCAAACCGCATCGGCTAATTTCATAGTAGAGGCTCACAGGCTTTATTTCCATCAGGAACATAAGAAAGGAAGTCTTATTACAAAATGGTATTAGCTTAAGAATCCCTTAAAGCTCAGCAAAAGAGGATGGTCTCAGAGACCTCTTACCAAGACAGATATATTATGGCGATAACTTAGTTGGAATTAAAATTTGGAAGGAAAATTGACTAAAGAGTTCATTTCCAGCTAAAAAATCAACTTTTAGTTACTGCAAGGGAAGTTTTTTTCAGAACATGTCAACTACATTTTGATTCTGTGATTTTAATGAAGGCCAGTCTTGCCTGCTTTTTCCTTCACTTTGCGAATAACATCAAGCTATGTCCAGCGGTATTCCTGGTGTTCTTCAGATAGCATTAGGAATAGATGCCCACAATGGCCATCTTAACAGTTTATTTAAAGGCATGCCTTCTCATTTTTATTTTTATTTATTTATTTTTTAATTTTTTTTAATGTCTATTTATTTTTGAGAGAGACAGAGACAAAATGCGAGTGGGTTAGGAGCAGAGAGAGAGGGAGACAGAATCCGAAGCAGGCTCCAGGCTCTGAGCTGTCAGCACAGAGCCCAACGCGGGGCTCGAACTCACAAACTGTGAGATCATGACCTGAGCCGAAGTCGGACGCTCAACCGACTGAGCCACTCAGGCGCCCCTGGCTTCTCATTTTTAAAGGCACTGTCTCGTATGCATACTTCAGTAACATCCTGTAAAAAAATAATTCAAAGATAGGTACTCTTTCCTTGTCCATCCACTCTTCTCTAAGGAAATTTTAGTAAGTGATGACTAGTGGGTGATTATGTGTTTAATCCATCCCTGTAGAGCAAGACTCTATTGCAGAGTCCTTCAAATAGTTAATTCTTTTCAAGTGCAGGTTAATTCAAGGTGTCTTCCAACAAAACATGGAGGGCTGGCATGGAGTTGGTAGGTGTATGAGCTCTGGTGTCAGACTACAGGGTGTGTGTCCCAGCTGTGCTACTTAGTGTGATGGGGAGCTCTGGGCAAGTTATTGAACCCATCTTTACCTCAATTTCTTGAACTATAATATGTGGATAATCATAGAGTTCCTACAATGAAAATTGAATGGACTAATTTACACAGAGAGCTAAGAAAAGTGCCTGGTTCTCAGCTAGCACCTAGTAAATATTAACTATCATACTACTGATTACATTTGAAATCTGTGGGGCCACACAGATTTTGGAATTAAGAATATTTCATATTTTAGAAGTTATCTATAATCTGTATTATGTAACACTCATTTTAGGGTCTGGGGCAGAAACTCTTGATCAAACACTTTAATATTTCTTCAGTCAAATCTAGAAAATACACTATGCACAATGAAAAAAATTATAAATAGCCTCAGTCAAAGTTAGCTTTTGCTACCAAATTAATAGAAAACAAACTAACAAAATACCCTGTTTTGTTAGAGATTTTTAGATTTTTATATTTCAGGTAAGGAATTGGAGACCTCTGTTATATTTTCTTATATCCCTAAGTCAAAGTGGATCCTACAATAGGATGGCAAGAATCCTTGCAAAGGTAGGGGTAGATCCATTCTCTGTGGTTCTTCAAATATTGCTGACTCAGGCCTCACTATAGAGCAGGCTGACTTTTATATGAGGGTCTTACTATTCGATTAGACTGAACAGATATCACCCATGGAATGAAATGATTCCTTACTGAAATCACTCTGCTTGATTTTCAGAAAACCTATTTTCATAATTTGGCCTTGTTTCACTACTTCAGAGATTTTCTTCTTTAAAGGGTATTCAGGGTTGCTTCCACCTAGATCTCTTGTCCACAGAAGCATCTTGCTTTAGATCATCCTTTTTCTTTCAGAAAACTCCAGGGCTCTACTTATGCCCAGAGGTAGGGGCTCACTTCCAAGGTTCCAAAGTCCCTCATTTCTCTGTTTTGCTATCCGTAGCAAAAGTAATGCCTATGTGGACAAATGAGGTTTCATTGAAAGGTTGATGTGAAGTTCTAGGTAATAAAATGCCAAACCATGTACTGAATTATGTATGTTCAGAAATTTCCCGCATTCTGTGTATTCACTGCATCATGATGCCACAAATTCATGGCATTCCTTTTTGTTTGTTTATTTTTATCCCATTCACTCCATAGAATTTTGGGGTGGGATGGTTGTGAAATTTAAGATAAGATGAGGAAAAGGCCTTTTTTTTTAAGTTTATTCATTTATTTTGAGAAAGAGAGAGCAGGGGAGGGGCAGAGAGAGAGAGGGAAAGAGAATCCCAGTCAAGCTCCACATTATTAGCACAGAGCCATATGAGGGGCTCGATCCCATGAATTGTGAGATCATGACCTGAGCAGTAACCAAGAGTCAGTTGCTTAACGGACTGAGCCACCCAGCTGACCCAGGAAAGGCCTTTTTATACAACTTAACTGGCTCTGAGAAAAGTGAATTTGCTAAAGCATGAGGTTGAGCGATGCTAAGACTTCATTTAAGAATATCTTCTCTAATGGGCAAAATCAATGCCTTTCCATCTGATTAATGGTCCAAATGGAGTGTTAAGCTCGATTTCTTATCAACAAAAAGCTGAAGTGCCTAGGAGCCCTGTATCTGTAGACATTGATCTTGCATAATTATTCATTTACCTTGTTTCTTTATAGATTTCAAAATTGTTTTCTGGTATACTGATAATGGCAAAACTCAGAATACAGTTCATCTAATTCAATTTATGTATCTCCTTCTGTTTTTTAGCTTCATTATAGTATAACACTAGCAGTGAATTAACGTTGTAGAATTTTGCTTGACATTTGGAAAAATGATGGCCAAATGAATGCCTTCCCACCCAATAATTCCATTATAGTCTCCAAGGCTCACCACTCATTAATTGTTTTTCTAATTACTTTATGAGAAATAGCTATGTGATAGGTTTTTCTCCTTCTTCTTTCAAAAGTCATTGACAGTTGCTAATTTTCTTACTAGATAATTTAGGATAAGTTACATAATTTATTTGAGCATTTGCAAATAATTTAAACATGGTGAATTCTGAATTGCCCTTGTGATACGATGTTCTCTGTTGTTCTATTTTTGACATTCATTAATGCAACCATTTATTCCGAAAACAAGTTCTGAATGTTTATGATGAACAAGGCATTAATCTGAATACTGTGGAATCTATAAAGGGGGTTGTTGTCCTAAAGGAGCTTATATTCTGTTAGAGAAAAAACACTAAAAGAATTCAAGGTTGAAGTGATAGATGCAGGGACGTGGACAAAGTCCTATGGGAATTCAGAAGAAGGATGGAGATCGTTTATTGCTGGGGATTTAAAAAATGGTTTAATGGAGGAAACTGCATTAAGTTGTATATTAAAGAATAAATGGAATTCATTTTTTATTAAAAATAGATTTAAATATTACTTTTTATGTTGGTCAAGAGAAAACTAGCTAAGTAAATAATAGTATACTTCTAATATTAGGTTGATATTAAAAATATTTAACAGCCAATACAATGTGTACACCGATAATTCAGAACAGATGTTTGACTTTTCAGAACAGACAGATGATAGCTCTTGCACTATACAGGTACACAGTAGTTAAATATGAGCTTTACCTACAATGGAACATATGATAATTAAACTAAGGATTCAAACCTACATTTCTTTACATGGAACACGTTACTGCCTTTAAACAAGCAAGTTAAACATCAACATGTACAGTATGATCTATTTGTATGCAATTACAGACATACAGAGAATTGTCTGGAAAGATGTTCAATGTAAGTTGAAAAGCATTTCAGATGATTTTTACCTACGTCTTTGTATTTGTCTATTTTCTTTGAATTATTTAGAGTGACAAGTCAGTTTTACAAAAGAAAATCAAGTAATTAAAAAATCATTATGTCAAAATTTTATATATATTTATATATTTTTTTATATATATATTTTTTATATATATTTTTATTTATATATATATATTGAAGTTTTTCAGCTGAATAATAATTATTTAAAAAAAAAACCCTTAGATAGAAATTGTTTTGGAAACAATCTTTTGAAGAGAGTTTTGGTGACCAAGACTGGAATTAAGGGGGATATTTAAGAAGCTAATGCAATAATCTGCAAGAAAGGCAGAGAGGACATGGGATTTGATAGTGGCAGTAGAGATGCAAGAGAAACATAGATAACTATTTGTTCGTTTATTTACTTGTTTATTTGTTTATTTATTTATTTATTTATTGCAGAGAGGATGAACAGAACTTACACATTGTCAGGGCAAGGAAAGCAAACGAAATGGACTAACTGATGGTATTTGCCTAAATACAGCCATTATAATAGACTTACAGGTTTATGAGAAAAGTTCAGAGAAATCAGAGAATGTTAGATTTGGAAGTATTTTTTTTCTCTCATTGTATATAGGAAAATGAAAGAGAGGTTAGGTTCATCAAGTTTTACAGTTGAATGTTAAGTTTAAATACCTTGCATTTGAAGTGTGGAAGAATATCCAATCAGGAAGTCTGCTAAACTCATTAGAAATATGGGTTGAGAGCTTTGTCAAGCCCCATCTTGCCTGTTAGTCAAAATTAGTGGTTCTCCTGTGGTCCCATAGAATTACACATGCTTCTAATATAGTGTTTACTACATTGTATTCATTTGTCCATATTTTTGTCTCTGCTGATAACTTGGGAAGGAGAGGACGATGCCCATATTCATTTACAAATATGTATATGGTGCTTAGTCCAGTGCCAGTTCTGTAGGCACTCAAAATTGTTTAGATGAATAAATACAAAAGGCAGCAAGAAAAATAAAGATTTAAGAGTCTTCCCAGAAGTTGTAATAAACCTATGATAGTTAAAGTTCTCAAGTGAGACTGTATAACAAAAAAAAGCTTCCCTTGGTTGAGCTCATTTGTATCAGGTATAGATATAGGTATATTACCTATTTACTGGAGACTTACAGATATATGTTCACGGCCTTAATC
Organism: Panthera leo; assembly: GCF_018350215.1. Lineage (NCBI taxonomy): Eukaryota > Metazoa > Chordata > Mammalia > Carnivora > Felidae > Panthera > Panthera leo. The sequence continues at coordinate 90,926,346 of NC_056683.1, forward strand.
TCTTTCCTGCATTACAGATAAGACAACATTCTGAACAGTTGCCTTAAAATTAAGTATTCCAACATTGAATGAATCATGGCTCTCCCCATGTAATCTGTTTCTCCTAAGTCCTATTTGGTTAATTGCACAACTACCCAGTGTACCAGAAATCTGGGAGTTTAGATTTTCCCATGCTCCAAACCTGATTGTTGTTCCATTAAATTACTTCCTGAGCATCTCATAAATGTATGCCCTGCCCTTCCCCTGCATTCTGCTGTTGGTTCTCATGATTCCAGTTCTCATAATTGCTCAACTGGGGACATTGCAATAACCTACCAGTTTGTCTTCCTTTGCTCCAGCCCCCACCATTGGAGAACAGAATTATCTTTATTAAACACAAATATAATTTTATTTATTCCGTTAAAAATGCTCAGTGGCTCTCAATTGCTCAGATTACAAATCACACGAGTGGGTGTGGCAGGGTGCCTTCTGTGTCTTGAACTGTCTCTAACTTCGTTGCCATCCTTTTCTCACTGCTTCAACCACACTGACCTAATCACAGCTCCTCAAACACTCCATGACATTTGTCCATTGTTCATTATTCTATTTGGAATGCCTTTTTTTCTACTCTGAAAAATTCCTATCCATCCTTTAAGAACAATCTCAATTACTACCTCATCTGAATGGCATTCTCTGACCTCTCCTGATAGAATTGTCTAGTCCTATTATGCCGTGAATATACCTTATGCCATGTACAGTTTCTATCATATACTATTGCATTTACATGCCAATAAGACAAGGATTTACACTAAGAATTCCAAGAGAGTAGAGACTATCTTAGTCATCTTTTAGTCTGACACCAGATGCAGTGCCTAGCAGCTAGTAAACATCGAATAAATATTTATCAACTTCTGGATAGAAGGATGCTGATGACTGAGAAAGAATTATTCTTTCTTTTCAATTTGGTTCCTGTTTGTGATCTTGCTATAACACTTTTAAGAGAGAGGTAAGAATAAGGATAGATTTCAGAAGTTTAAGGAATTAGAGAGTGGAGAATTAGATTCAATGAATGTGGTTGGAAAAAAAAATATGGTATCTCAAAGGCATGTTAGAGTCTCAAGAGATGGGAAGAGCCTTAAAAAGAGTATGGGCTGTTGGAAAGGAGCCAATGCAGGAAAACAAACAAGCAAGCAAACAAACAAACAAACATATTTGAGTTTTAAGAATATGATTCTATATGAGGAAGAGAGGATCTATATAAGGTCCTCTATGAGGAAGAGAAGATGAAGGTGAATAGGGAGAGGGCTTTGTCCTGTGCATCTTTGTATATTCAATGTTTTCCACATAGGATTATTCAATATGTTTATATAGAACTTTAGGAAAATATGGTAGATATGAGGAAAAGAAGAAAGCATGGAAAAGACATAGGGGAGAGATATTGAAAGTGGATGAGTTGAGTAAATTAATATTTAAGAGAAAGTGATCAATTGGATCCAGCTTATCTCAAACTTTTTTTATTTAATTGTCAACAGAGGTCTTTCCACCTTATCTTTTAGCACACTTACCATCCATTACCACATTGGAAAACTAACTTGAGGCCACAGTGTAGAAAGTTTTAATGCCATGGTAAGCGCTTCAGTTTTGCTGTGATGTAGAGGGAGGCTTTTTCTATGCCCTGAGTGTGTTTTTGGAAGTGGTACTTTAGTTTGATTAAGTTTACATGGCTAGGAGAAATAAGAGTCTCCCAAGAAGAGCAGTTAAGAAGCTAATACAAGTATCCAAGCAGAAATAACAGTGTAGGGCATAATTTATCAGTCAGAACAAAAAGAAGCAGTGATGTTTAGTATATCAGAGGGAAATTGGCAGAAATTGCGGATCAGTTGGTTTGGGGTCTAGAGAAGAGGCTGAGACAAGTCTGGGAGTAGGAGAGAATGGTACCTATGGTACCTACTTATACCCTCTCTTGCTTTATTCTACTCTGAAAGCTATCATTGTACATTTGAAAGGATTTTTGCTCTGCACAACTGTTCAGAGAAGCCAAGACTATTTGAAGATTTTAAAGGGTCTTTAAAAATAGCTGAGGGGCACCTGGGTGTCTCTGTTGGTGAAACGTCCGACTTCGGCTCAGGTCATCATCTTGTGGCCTGTGAGTTCGAGCCCCCGCATCGGGCTTTGTGCTGACAGCTCGGAGCCTGGAGTCTGCTTTGGATTCTGTGTGTCTCTGTCTCTCTGCCCCTCCTCTGCTCATGCTCTGTCTCTCTGTCTCTCTCTCTCTCTCTCAAAAATAAATCAACATTAAAAAAAAATAGCTGAAATTCCTTGCAAAGCTATCACACCTTGTATGCTGACAAGACTCTTAGATCATTCATGCTGATAGGGCACTGTAGAGACAATGTGAATTGTGCTCTGGTTTTGAGTATGAGTTTCTAGCTACAAGAGTTCAGTGGTTTTACTACATGACAGCTGTTGAACCACTTATTTTCATTATGAAGGAAATTAAACATCTGCCCTCAGAGTTAATCACAATCCATGACCATCCATTTGTTGCTGTCGCTGAAACTTATTTATCATAGTTTTATAGCATATCTACCTTTATTTTGCATTTGTCCTTTCCTAGTTATGAAGTTCTTATTTTTAATATAGATCCTCTTTTCTTTCATACCTTCTTGACTCATTGTCATTAAGAGAAAAGAATTTACAGATTCAAGAAGCAATTCTTACAAAAACACTGCAAGCACAGCAAGAACACATAAACATTTTTCCTGATTATTTAAAAAAATCGATTGTGGTAAACTTGATCAGAGGCAAAAGCTATTATACAAATCAAGTTTTAACTTTTTAAAAATATATAATTTATACAATTTAGCAATATTTCAGGTCTTAGGAAAATCATCTGCATTGAGACAGTCTCACAACTTTGTGTCTTCTGTTACCAATGACTGACATAAAATTTGTTTCATATTAGTTGATTAGACACTAGTATTAAAGGGCACTACTAAATGCTTTTACTTTCTACTTCTAATACAGAAAAGCTTTAGCCAGTTTGTGGTGTATACATATTTGAAAAAGGAATCATTTTTTTAAACTATGCTGTTTCTGAATATACTATTTTGTTTTCTTACCCCCAAAATGTTAAATCTACATGCCAATACTATAGTGAGTAGTTTTGAAGGCAGCCCAAATTATCTAAACCATGTGTAAAAGGTATCTGTATTTTATGGTAGTCTTACTTTTATGTTAGATGCACTCCCAGTGCAATCTGTGGAAATCTTTGTGAACACTGTCACTGATAGATGACTTTAGGTATAAAATTCCACTTAATGGTTTTAGTTATAAGCACTATTTTTAATAATGTTTGAGGAACACAGTCTTTGTTTATAATTCCTTTGAAGAATATTATCCTACAAAACCAGAAAAATGGTAACTTACATCTTTAAGCTACTAAATCAGTCATTCTGATAGCACTGAAAACAAAACAAAACTTGCCAATTAAAATATAATCAACAAAATTGTACTATTTTTCTCTGAGGAAGAATAAAAGATTACCATCAGTGACTTTTCTCAAGGCTTTTGATTTTTCTTTGCTTTTTTTCTCTTACTCTAAACCAGCAGATTTATAAGCCATGTACTTGAACAGCAAAACCATTTGCCATTTGGTAGAATTGGCTGACATTTCATTTTTTCTGGGCAGATTGCAGATTCGTTTGACATTATTTTGCTGGGTTCTGAGCTACATCATTAACATATTGCTTATGACTAAAAGCAAAGTAGTTTCATTTTGTGACATAATACTCCACATTTTCTACAAGTAGTAAAAAGTATGATTTCTCTGAAAATAACTAGGTATTGCTCCAGACTTGTATATATATTTAAAAAAAAAAACAGAATTCTATTAATGTAACAAAATGTATCACTAAAATGGTGTGTCAGAGGGGAGCGAAAACCTCCATAAAGGCATGATGTGTTTACTGTTGATATCTCTAAATCTTGGCTAGAAATGAGAAACATTCATGAAATATTGGGCTTAAACTGAGATCACATCAGTATGGTAGCAATATCGCACTTGTCAACTAAGGGAATGTAACTGCCTGGTTGTACCACATGAAAATGAAAATTCACTTTTTGATCTAAGGCATAATTCTTTTCCTGTCCATGTTGGATAACTTTTTGTTTTTAATGTAAAGAAAATAAGAGCCAGGCAACAGTACCACAGGATGGTTTTCTTTAGAAAACCAGAGGGAATAACAAACAGCTGATCATTTTTTTTAATTAAAGTGGTGATTAGATAATTACCAACGCTGTTATTGAGTTCTTACTATATTTATTTGCTCACATCTCATCTTTCCTTCACCAGATTAACTCTTTTAAGGCCATTTGGTACACTTGTTGGCTATCTTCTGTGTAAAAAGCAATTGCAGTATTATACTTGTATATGATATGGATGAGCTATGTTGAACAATTCACTTGCTGTGATTTTTCCCTTTTCCTTCATAATGCTGACATGTTTTATGAAGACAGAATATCTCATTGCTGTAAAGTGCTGCTTTTACTGACAGTAAGCACCTAAATGAAGTATTTTGCAAATGTTTTGGTCACACACACTTTTGTGTTTAAGCAAAACATCAAACCAGTTAGCAAGCCATGCTTCCAAGATAAAGTGTATAGCCTTTGGGATGCCTGGGTGGCTCAGTCGGTTGGGCATCTGACTTTGGCTCAGGTCACGATCTCACAGTTTGTGAGTTCGAGCCCCGTGTCGGGCTCTGTGCTGACAGCTCAGAGCCTGGAGCCTGCTTCAGATTCTGTGTCTCCCTCTCTCTCTGCCCCTCCCCTGCTCATGCTCTGTCTCTCTCTGTCTCAAAAATAAAATAAAAACATTGAAAAAAATTAAAAAAAGTGTATAGCCTGCTAGCATGTTTTAATGCATTTTTTTCTCTAGTTGCATTAATGGATTTAATCCTTCCTAGTTGCATGATAGAAAAATCTTGAGGGAAAAACTATAATATTATGGTCATCTAAGATAATTATTATACTAACTAACTATTTATTATTAATTCCATTTCCCATTTGTTTCATTGACATTTTGAAAGAATAAAGGAGACTGTTTTTCATGAACTTGTTTTTAACCACCTGTCCCCACCGCCCCCCCCCCCCCACATATTCTTTTTAGTACTGAAAGGTGTTCAGGAATTATGTACGTTGCTCCAACATATTCTATTCATGTTTTACATTGGAGATGACCTGGTTTTTGCAATGCCTTAGATAGAATGCTATTAAGCCAGCAAAAAATATATTCAGTTTTCAAGAATGATCTTAGGCATATCAGGCACATCTTTTTGTTCTAACAAGTCATCTTCTTCTAATTCACCCTATATGTTAGGTTTTATCAGAAGGAAATCTGTATATTCAATTTTCTCCAGGTACAGAATCCAGAGGGGCAGGAGTGGGGACGAGTGGCACACAAACAAATAAGAAAAGTACTTAGAAGAGACCATTACAGGAATTATAGCCCTTTAATTCTAATTATCTTCATATTATTAGTTTTATTCTGACTGATGTTATGCTTTCAGACATAGCATGATTTTACTCTGGCTCCAGAATTACAGTTAATATTTTTAGATAGATATTTATCAATGGATTTGGGCTATAGTCGGATTATATTACATTCATTATCAAAATTTTCCTTAATGAAAAGTTGTTCATACACATTCATCCAGGTTTTTCCAATGGGTAATAATTCTTAGTTAAAAGGCCAGATTTATTCTACTTTTAATCAATACCACAATACTACAATCTAAATGAGCTTAACATTGTCGATTTTTATCTTCATAATGAGAAGTAAAAGATAAAAATTCTAAATATATGGCTTTTGAAACGAGTGGCATGCTATTGGTCTGTTGTGGAAGTGGACCAAAATACGTTGAGGCATTCCAGCTCCTTTAGGTGCCTGGAGTTTTATTAAGTATATTATTCTGATAGAACTTGAAATGATATTCAAGTAGGTGAGAGGAGTTAAAGTACTTCTGAAACTGATCTACTTACTCCCAGAGAACTTTTGGCTCTCCATGTTCGATTCCTTGTTACTTGTAATTCATATTAAATATGAAACATTCTTTTCAATAAGGGCTGAAAAGTAATGTAAAATATGTTTTATTTCCATTTTGTTGACAAATCAAGAGATAATCTTATTTTGTTTAATGAATATTGCTTCCAGCCAGAATGGGTCCATTGCTATTTCCTCCAAAGCCAGTAGGTAAAAGATAATTAGCATTTCAGTCAAACGTTTATGTTACAGAATGACAGTGGCATTTGTTTTGTTTTGGTTTTTGTTGTTTTGGTTTTTATTTATTTATTTATTTTTTATTTAAAAACTTTTTAAAAACTTATTTAGTTTGAGAGAGAGCGAGCCAGTGAGGTAGAGGTAGAGAGAATGGGGAGAGAGAGAATCCCAAACAGGCTCTGCACTGTCAGCACAGAGCCCAATGTGGGGCTTGAACTCACAAACCATGAGGTCATGCATGACCTGACTGAAATCAAGAGTCAGGTCGCTTAACCGACTGAGCCACCCAGGCACCCTGGTTTGTTTTTATTTTTAAGCAAATCAGGGAGACGATATTTCAGTGAGTGACAGAGGCAGAAAGCAATGACTTTCTGCTACATGCAAGAGAATGATTTTTCTATCTATGTTCCAGTATTTGTGGCCAGATGGTCCTCTGTGCCACAGAGAGAGGGTGATCCTCCTAGGCAAGGTAAAGTGGTTTGAGAGGATATCAAATTGTCCTGTACATTTAGAAAAACAGTTAATAGTTTCTCTGGTTTGCTATTTAATTAAAGAAACAAGCATAGAGTCATTAGCTGATTTCCACATATCATCAATGGCATAGCTGGAGAGGGACAAAGAGACTCCTCTTTTCAAGTGCACTGTTTTACATATGCCCCTGCCATTGAACAAAACAATTCAGCAATACTAGAGGGAATACCTTAGTGTAAGCAGTCATCTCTTACCACATGCCTGTCACACTAAGATTTTCCTCAAACCATCTATATAGCATTGTTTGCTTAAAAGGGTCTGAAATATAATGGAGATGAAATATTCAAGATTAGATTGACTGCAATGGAAAGTGCAGTAAAGAGAGCTACTTAATACCATAGAAACAAGAAAGTATGTCCCCAAACTGTTAGAACTAATAATGTATTCAATAAGGTTGCAGGATACAAAATTAATATACAAAAGTCTGTTGCATTTCTGGACACTGATAACAAATTATGAGGAAGAGTAATCAAGAAAACAATCCCATTTAATGTCGCAGCAAAAAGAATAAAAACACCTGAAAATAAATTTAAGTGAGAAGCTGAAAGAGTCTAAAAACTTGAAGACATTGATGACAGAAATTAAAGTTATAAATAAATTGAAAGATATAGTGTACTCCCAGATTGGAAAAATTAATATTTTTTAAATGTCCACACTACTCAAAGATTCAATGCAATCTCTATAAAAAATCCAATGACATTTTCACAGAACTAGAACAAATAATTCTAAAATTTACATGGACCACCAAAGACCCTGAAGAACCAAAGCAATCTTGAGAAAAAAGAACAAAGCTGGAGGTATCATGGTATCTGACTTAAAACTATACTACAAAGCTATAGTAATCAAACAGTGTGGTACTGGCATAAAAACAGACACATTGATCAATGGAACAGAATATAAAGCCTAGAAATAATCCCATTTATATATGGTCAATCGAGTTGCAACAAAGGAGGAGAGAATATACAAAGGGGAAAGGGCTGTCTCTTCAAGAAATGGTGTTGGGAAAACTGGGCAGTTACATGCAAAAGAATGAAACTAGACCACTATCTTATACCATACACAAAAATAAACTCAAATAGATTAAAGACTTGAATGTAATACCTAAAATCATAAAACTCCTAGAGGAAAACATAAGCAGTAAAGTACTTGACATTATCTTAGTTATTTTATTTTATTGGATCTGATTACAAAAATAAACAAATGGGGATCAAACTAAACAGCTTCTGCACAGTGAAGAAAACCATCGAAAAACAAAAGGAAACCTACTGAACAAAAGAAGATATTTGTAAATCATATATCTGATAAGGGATTACTATCCAAATATATGAGGAATCCATACAACTCATATCAACAACAAAAATTCCACAAATAATCCACTTAAAAAATGGGCACAGGATCTGCATAGACATTCTTCCAAACAAAGCATAGAAATGGCCAATAGACACTGGAAAGATGTCCAACATCACTATCAAGGAAATGCAAATCAAAACCACAATGAAATATCACCTTACATTTATCAGAATGTAGACAACAAATTACAGATGAGAAATAAGTGACTAAAAGAAATAACAAATGTTGGATAGGATGTGGAGAATAGGGAACTACCCTTGTGCACTGTTGATGAGAATGTAACTTGGGGCAGCCACTATGGAAAACACTATAGAGATTCCTCGAAAAAATTAAAAATGAGCTACCATATGATCCAGTAATTCTACTGGGTATGTATATGAAGAAAATGAAAACACTAATTCAAAACAGTATATTCAGCTTGATATTAATTGCAACACTGTTTACAATAGCCAAGATAAGTAAACAACCTAAGTGTCCATCAGTGGATGAATGGATAAAGAAGATGTGATACACACACACACACACACACACACACACACACACTCAGCCATAAAAATGAAGGAAATTACCATTTACAACATGGATGGACCTTGAAGATATTATGCTAAGTGAAGTAAGTCAGACAGAGAAAGACAAAACATGATTCATGTATATGTGGAATCTAAAAAATAAAATAAACAAAACAAAAAATAAAACAAAGCCCAGACTCAGATACAGAGAACAGATGGGTGGTTGCCAGAGGGGAAGGAGGTGAAGGGTACTGGGGGAAAACTGGGTGAGAGGGATTAAGAAGTACAAACTTCCATTTATAAAATAGTCATCGGAATATCATGTAAAGCATGGAGTTTATTATAGTTAATAACATTGTATTAACTTGTGGCATGACAGATGATAACCATTTTATTGTAGTAACCATTTCACAATGTACACAAATGTCCAATCACTATGTTGTACACCTGAAACTAATATAATATTATGTGTCAGTTATAGCTCAGTTAAAAAATATATATACACAATATTGACAACATTTGAAATCAACAGGACTCTTAGTAACAACACATTATAACCTATTATCTTTTGCTTACAGAATAATTTTGCTTTTATATTTTCACTATAAAGCATACTAGTGGCTTATATATGCAGAATCAGCACTGTCTCAAGGTACTATGATGTTCAATTAGATTATTCAGAATATATTCCATATTCAGATCATAGAGCGAATTAATCTAGGACTAGTAATACCAATTGATCTCCCTGATTTGTGTTTCTATTGTGAAATTGTCCATTTGACAATGCTAGATGACGTGTTATTTCCCCAGCCTAATTCTTCATGTAATTAAAATTACCATTTTTCTTATAAATTTTTTTCATGTTTATTTATGTTTGAGAGAAAGAGAGACAGAGTGTGAGTGGGGGAGGGGCAGAGAGAGAGGGAGACACAGAATCCAAAGCAGGCTCTAGGCTCTGAGCTGTCATCGCAAGGCCTGATGCGGGGCTTGAACCCACGAACTGTGAGAGCATGACCTGAGCTGAAGTTGGATGCTCAACTGACTGAGCCACCCAGGAGCCCCAAAATTACCATTTTAAGCGTTAGTAAGTTTTAAAGGTTTTACCACTCATAATAGAAAATTTTATTATAGGCAGTATATTCTTAACTTTCTTATTTGTAATACATTAAAAACATTTACAATTTTTCTTGATAGTCCGGTCTCATTATTAGGACTATCAATTATAGTATTTTGCTATGACCCATAGATACCCTCAATAACTTTTGTTTATTTAGCCCTGTTTGTATTCACCGCAAATGACTGCAATCTATATGGTGTGTCCTTCCTATCAGCAATAACCTCACTGGTGTTAGTTCTCCTTCTTCACATTATTCATTTAATTGCAATTTCCTATCTATGTGAATAGGTTAAAATGTCTGCAGAACAAGAACAAACAGTCTTGAATAATCATATGAGACTTTTCTTATGATTAAAATGTGGGTGCCTTGATGAATGTTTTATGAAATTGATTTCTGTTGCCCAAAGATGTCTTGTATCAACATCTAATTCTAGCTAGATTTCACGTGACTGAGAATGCTGGATGGCTAACTTCGTAACTGGAGTTATTATATTTTGAAATTATTAGATAAAATACTGCAAAAATAAAAAATCTGTCATGTAGAAAAAAGAGAGTTTCAGGGTTCATCTAGCAAGTCAATTAAATAATATTGAGTCAATGAACAAAGAATCATTACTTAGAGGCAGTGATTGAACTGTCACTTCATACCATTGGTTAGATAACAATTAACCTAGACTCTTGAAATAATAATAATAAAAAAAGCATTTCTGAAGGGTAATTCACTTCTGATGCAGAGAGTAAATCTAACCTTTTGGGGTTGTTTTACATTTTTATAAAGATCATAGCATACCAAATTGTAGTAACAACCATTCATAGCAGAAACATGTAAATATTTAGTGAAGTAGGGTCTTTAAAGAAAATACATCCTGATGAGCGCATATAATAAATATAAGTTAGTATAAACTTAACTCAAATTCCAGGACACTAGTGAAGCTATCATGGAAATGGAGGAAAGGGCATAATGTGATTATTTGCAGGTTTTTGTTTTAAAAATTTTAAATGATTAAAGCAGAAAATTGAAATGACTAATTTGGTATCTCAGATTAATTGCCATATGTGTTAAAATTAATTTTGGGGTGCCTGTAACAGAGTCATTTGCTTAGGAATGGCACTACTAAGTGACAAGCAATCTCTATTTCTTTCTTGCTTGCTTTCTTTCTTTCTTTTAGACATTTATTCATTTTTGAAAGACAGAGAGAGACACAGCGTGAGCAGGGAAGGGACAGAGAGAGAGGGAGACACAGAATCAAAAGCAAGCTCCAGGCTCTGAGCAGTCAGCACAGAGCCCTATGCGGGGCTCGAGCCCACAATCTGAGATCATGACCTGAGCCAAAGCCAGACGCTTAACTGACTGAGCCACCCAGACGCCCCAAGCAATCTCCATTTCTCTGTGTGGGTTTTTAATGGATATTCTCTTGTTTTTTTTTTTTTGTTTTTTTTTTTTTTGTTGTTGTTGTTGCTAATATGACATCTCTCAAGTACATTATTTTTTGGTTTCATGCTTTGCATCCTAGATGAGTGATTTATAAGGAAATCCAATTTTCAATGGCCTAAGTCATGTCTGCACAAGAAAAATATTTTTTAGTTGTAGGCTTTTCTCACATCTTAAAACACCAGAAATTCTGCCTTGGAGCTCTGATTTTTTCAAAATGTGGGGGTAACTTTAAAGAATAGAAGTTAATTTCCATTCCTCAGTTTCTTTGAAGTAAAATAATGGGATTTTTAGCTATGTGATCTCTATAAAGTTTTGCCAACTCTAAGATATTACAGATTGGAGGATGAGTGTGCATCCATTGATATTTGGCCTTTGGACCTGGTCTACCTGCCAAGAAATAATTATTTTTTTGGCAGCTTGTCATGAAAGGTCAGAGCTTCTTGGCATTTTTTCACCTGATCTAATATTCATTCAAGCATGGCTCTTTTTCTGTGGTCAAATTTGTGGTCTGTGAAGATGTACATTCTTTTGCAATTCCATTTTCTAGGATTTTGAGTCTATTCTAACAATTTATATTGAAACATATAAGAAGACTGGTTGGTAGTGCAAGTGTCAAATTAAGTTTAGACTTTGTTGGAAATGGCAAAGTATCTAATGTTCATTGAAAAGTTATGATGAAAATTTATGAGGAGGCAAACTTTAGCTAAATGTCAGGACTTTCTGACAACTAGAATCAGCCCAAAAGGAAACTAAATGGCTTGTGCAGTGTGAGTTCCCCATCAACGGGTGTATTCAAAAAGCAGTTATCTAGTTATATCATGGATATTATTAAAACCAGTGATGGGGAGACTGGGTGACCTTGTCTCAAGGTTTTGTCCTCATTTTAAATTTCTAAGTGTGCCAAATAAGATATAATTATATTGATTTTGGAATTTTGCTTGAGTAAGGATTCCATGAAGAATTAGACTCAGAACATCTGTCTTTCTCAGCTAATGCATAGGAAGGAAGTTCTGATATTTTACAGTGATATATTAGAGCCATTAAGCCTGGATTTCAACCCTGATCTGACTAGCATAAGAAAAAAAAGAGAGAGAGAGAAAGAGAAAGAAAGAGAAAGAGAAAGAGAAAGAGAAAGAGAAAGAGAAAGAGAAAGAGAAAGAGAAAGATATTTTGGGGAGGATATTCATACTTTGCAAAATTGAATGAGTAAATGAAATCAAGCTTTGGGCAAAGATGGGAACCATGGCAGCCCTAAATCTCTACAGCAGAATTTGTGGACTATGAGTTGATGACTCAGTTTAAACCCATGTGTCTGTGCTCAGTATTCAAATTTCCAAAAAAATATTGATTGACCTACATTAGGTAATAGTACTGTGGCCAAAGCAGAGAGTGTGGAAAGAGGTTGGTAGGAGAGGAGACCCTGGATACTGTGACTGTCAGCCCCACCAGAATCCAGGTCTAGTAAGATATGAACAGTGGTATCTTAAATAAGGGAAGGGTTAGGAGTTGCTCAAAGAAAGGTTACCAAAAGATGGGATGGAGGTGATGAGGGGTGCTGAAAAGATAAAATAGTTTTTAATTCTATATTATATTTCTGCCTCCCCAGTGGTGTCTATGCTCCTTGAAGTCAAAGATATGTCTTGTTGATGTTAAATCTGCAGTCTTTACAGCAGTCATGGGCACATAGGCTTTAGTGTAATAAATATTTGATGATCAAACAAATGAGTAAATAACAAACTAAATTTCAATGATATAATTTCAAAGTTTACTGGACCACATTAAATAGAAATAAAGAATACAGTTTAGTAAACTATTGACCCAGTGCCCCTCAGAACCTATTTAAATACATGCCAACCACTGGATAGCGAAAGAGGTATAAGCTTCATCTGTTTCTTCTTTTTCCTTTCATTCCATTTCCCCTCCCTGCCTCCCTTCTTCCTTCCTTTCTTGCTTTCTTCTAATATATATTAATTATATACTTACAGGCCATAAAGACAATGTAAAATCTTTCCTTTATTAAGAACATATAATTATATACAATGATATTCGAATGTTAGTTACTTTGTTTGTATTCTCATAATGGTTGAACACAGCAGATGGACTATAAGACTCTGCCAAAAAGAGTTGGATCCTAAGGTGTTTTTACTGTTTCCTGTGTTTCTAAGGAAACTGTAATAATCAAGTCTCTCATCTTTTTAAGCTTGATGAATCCAGTGTAAAAGTAGACCTAATCATAGTTTATAATGAGCTTTGAGAGATTGTTCTTATAAATAAGAAAAAAAAGAATCATGAGAGAATTCCAAATGCTGTTAACAAGGCTGAAATTGTTGTTCAAATCAGAAAATAACTATCTTAAAAAAATTGCATGTACATCATCTTCATTGTATCCATGTTTGAATAAATATCACCAGCTATTCAGGGTTTTTTGTTTTTTGTTTTTTTTGCATTTTACAAGCACATAATCTATATAAGAGCTTCTATAAGAGTAACAAACATACCTTAAGAACAGTCACCATAGCAAGAAGATTGTGTTTGATGCACAGAATCCAGTAGCATCCTCCTTTAAAATACATTTCTTTTTGTCAGCAAATGTACATAAAAGATAATAGCTTGTACTATTTCAAGTATTATGCATAAGTTCAAAGCATTTACAAATCAGCAATTTTTAGACCCTTCTTACAAGTAGCTGTTTGGAAAGACCATGAGGCACTTACATTTTTTATAGTTATATTATTATATAATAACTGTAAGAGTATAAATGACCTCACAGCTCAAGCAGGAAATTAACTGAACTATTAAACATTAATGTTTTCACGTAAAATGAAAATTCCGTGATAGCAAGAAGGCTACATTGGTTAAGTATGCCCCATTTTACTTTTAGATGTCTCAGTGACTATTTGATGTAAAGGCTGTCATGTGTTTAGATTTCTACTGATTTATTCCAAGCCCATTGTTATCAGGGAGCATAAAAAAATGCAAATAACCATTGGAATGATACCTTCTATTAAGGGAGAACTACCTATGTGTTAAGTCACACAAGAAAAAATATTGTATTTTAGGGGAAATTTGATTATCTTCTGTCTGGGCTTTTGGAATATATTCTTAGGAACAGGTAAACTCAAAGGGATTTAAAAAACAAGCAACAAATAAACAAAGGACAGACCCCAAAATGATAGATTTTCTGCTCATCTGGAATAGATCAATTTTGTAAGCACATGGAAGAACATCTAATGCAGGCAAAAATCAATGCGACTCCATGAGGAACACTTCTTGTTGGATTAATCTAATTTCCTTCTGTGCCAGTGTGACAGACTCAGTAGATCCATCTGAAGTCAAAGTCTCAATATAACTTGACTTAGTGAGGCTTTTCTTCTGTTCTGAACCATATCCCAGTTAACAATCTGGGAAATGTGAATCTTTCCACCAATACACAAAAGGTGGGCAATAGATTTGGCCAGTGGGGATATTTCAGATAAACCCTACCAGAATTGACACACAATATGTTTATGCATTATCTTAACAGCACCATCATAAAAAAATAAAGCATACCTAACAATTATCTAGCCTTCAGTATGTGCCAGGCATTATTCTATGATATTTATATGTATTCACTCATTTATTCTAAATGAAAAGCACTCTTAGGTATTGTTTAAAGACATGGACTCCTGAACTTGGGTTCAAACCCCAGGATTATCACTTAGCTGTGTGGCCTTGGGCAACTTGCTCAACCTCTCTGTGCCTAGGTTTCTTCATGTATAAAATGGGGATAATAGTCCTTAGCCCTTAGAGTTTTTATAAGAATTAAATGAGTTATTGTGTCTAAAATGTTTAAACAGTGTCTGGCCCTCAGCCAATACTACAGACATTTTGTTACATAACTAAAAATGTAATCCACACAATGAATTGCCCATTACAGAATAATGCATACTAAGGAATTGGCCAAAATATTGCTTTTAATGATGATTTTCACACAATGCCCAATGATAGAAAATGATGGAGTAAGCAGAGTATAATATAGCAGAAGAAGTGCTGTGATCTCAGTGGGACACTGGTTGAGCATATGTCAAGAACACAGTGCTATAATTACTTAAAATAAACAGACACTAGATTATGTTGATGGAAGAGTGTCAAGACGGCATTGACACTGAGTTTAGTGCTTTCATCTCTTTTCAGTAATTGTAACCAATTTAGTTTTTCTTTTCCTTTTATCCTCCCTTCTTCTTGTTTCCTTCCTTTTTCCTTTTATTGAAAAAAAAAATTGGAGAGTGTCACCCTGGTAGCTCAGTCAGTTGAGCATCTGACAGTTGATTTCAGCTTGGGTCATGGTCTAATGGTTCGTGGGATTGAGCCCCACAGAGGGCTCCAAGCATCTTGGAGCTGCTTGGGATTCTCTCTCTCTCTCTACCCCTCTTCTGCTCGCACACAGATGCATGCATACACATGTGCGGTCTCTCTCTCTCTTTCTCAAAATAAATAAACTTTAAAAAAAATTGGAGAAAAAGGATATTACCCAGGGAAAAACAATAGCGATGTTATTACTGAAAAACATACTGGAGAAAATTAAGAGTTTAGACTGAGAGGCTATCTATGTAGAATATCTTTTATTGTAAACAGAATTTTAAGGCATTCTTGTCACATGTCATCACTTCAGGTAAAGCAAGATGGACTATGCTTTTTGATTCACTGACCGACTGTGACTATTATGTTCTCCTATGGAGCCAGGCCTTCACTGCACTCTCAAGAATAAAAACCAGGCCCTGGTTCTGCACTGGAAGTATGTGTGACTTCGTGTGCCATAAGAACGGTGCCACTGTTGTGAATCCTGTGTAAATAGTGCTTCTCATTGTTGCCCATCCTTTCGATTATTATTTTATGTTGGATTTCATACCAGTGATATTCCTTCCTCTTTTTTATCCTATCTCAATGTTTTTTTTTTTTTTCAAATCTACCAACCTTCTTTGAATGCCTCCTCAATCCATGTGCTTTTACACAATTTAATTCTCCAAGTAGTTCTTTGATACAATTATCATTCCATTCAGGATTCATTTGGGGAAATGGAGATTCAGAAAAGTTAACTTGCTTAAGGCCATCCAACCAGATAGCGGTGGAACTGAAATTGAAACCCTGGTTTTCTTACTGTACAATCTGCAGATTTCCTCTGAGCCTTATGTGGAGTTGTACTAAGGGGTAAGTATGGAAAAGTGCTTCAAAACATAGACTGTTTGTCTACTCCTTTGTAGGATAATACAGAGCACCCTAGGTTTTCTGTTTCTTCAAGTAATATATTCAAAGCTAAACAAACATTACTTCTTTGTGCTTACCATTTTTTCCTCCTTCTGAAGTTTCTCCTCTCTTGAACCTTTTAGAGCACACTTTCAAATTGTTTCTTAATTTTACCTTGTGTTCATAACTTCTTAACACTTCTCTGAGAATATTTAGTTATGTCACTGGAGAGATGCTCACAGGAGGTTGGCCTTTTTACCTGACTCTTCAAGCAATTAAGTGCTTATCTAATCTGCCTCTCAGGTTTAGAGAAGGCTCCAGTGCACCACCTCACTAACGTTTCTTTCTCACAAAGCAGAGCCAAGCAGTGCTTCTTACACTTGTCTTCTAAGAGCCCCTTAAAGCCATGTGCATATTTTGAATATGTACAGCCTCACATGACTTATTTTAAGAGCGAATTTCTTGGGAGTCTACTGTTGTTTTGTTTTGTTTTCAAATTTTATGCACATTTTGCATTTTCCTCTCTAATACAGAGATTTTTGTTGAATAAAAATAGTACATTCCTTAAATCTTCAAGGAAATGTTCCTAACCAGATTGATGCACCATGTTTTTCCTGTGGATTATGTATCCCAGCACAAGGCTAAATGTTTTGGGATTGGAAGTACCCCACTCAGAAACACAGATCTCAAGAAGAGCTGTTTCATGTCAGAACCTGCACAACTACATTATGGAAGCCTTTCTGAGGACACATGACAATGTATAATTATAAAATATATGTGTGCCTGTTTGTGTTTCATAGATACTTGGCTTGGTTTTGGAGAGAAAATAGACTATGAATTTGTTAAATAAGTATAGTGCCAGTATGTATACTATTCATTCTTTGATTAAAGAAACATTCTTCCTGGCTAAGATTTTAATTTTGAGTTAATCTGGGATTCTAGAACCATAATTATACCATTCAATTCTTAAGCAACAAACCTTTAAGCCTTTCTCACAGACTTCCTAAAGATGTATTTAGATTTTATAGTTGTGTTCCTTTTTATAGTTAGCCTTATTGTATGTCTGAATTTTTTACTCCTTTGCTTCTTTTTTTTCCTATTTCCATAAGATCAGAATTCTTGCTCCTCTATGCTGCCATTTAATTCTCAATATTTTTTCCTGAACAGATCCCTTTCACTTTTTCATTCCCCTGTATTTAGTGCCCCATCCCTCTCTCTCATGCAGTTGAAGGGAGTAAAATCTCTATCCTACTTATTTAAATGTATTATATGCACTTTTCATGGTTTTTACTTTTGTATTGTAGGTTTTCAAAGGGCATGGATTATTTCCTTTCACTTATGCTGTAGATAAGAGTGATACGAAGCTGTGTTGAAAAATAATGAATACAAGAAAAATCTTTTCTGTGTTGAGGAATTTCATTATTAAAACAAGAATAAAAAAATACTGAAATTCTCTCAAAAATGATTTCAGAAATCTGCTTACTTCAGGCATTGTATAATAGTCACCTCTAAGGATTAACCTGATACCCTTGGAAATGTTAAAATTTTATGTTGGTATTTTGTTAAAGAGTTTTCCATATTTCCACCAATAATTTGTCTTAGTTTTTCGATTGTGTTAAGCCTCTTGAAAGATCTCCTTCATATGCTGAGGGACATTGTAGTAGAGCAGTTAAGAGCAAACATCAGAGACAAACTGAGGGTATTAATCCTGGTTTCACTACTTACAGTTATGAGACCTTGAGCAAATTATTTAATCTTTCTGTGCCCTAGTTTCAGAGGATAATAGCATTTCTTACCACACAGGATTGTTGTGTGGATTAAATTAGTGATAAATGTTAAAGAATATAGAACAGTGCCTGCATGCTGCAAGTCCTGGGTGCATATTAATTAATATTGTTCTGTGATATTGTTTTACTCTCTCCTGAACCAAACTGTTAATAATGCTCTAACTCTAGTGTCTTTTTCATACCCTGTGGATTTTCTGTTTTCCTATAACTCTCATCTATTTTTGCTTCTCTTGCGCGTATCTCATTATGAAACAAATGTCTGCCATGTATATTATTGTATTTCCTGTTTTCTCCTACAACACGTGAAATCAGTAAAAACAGAGGATGAGCTAAATATTCTGATTATCCGCTATGATTGCCTTTATTAGTCTGCTCCATGGTGTTAGGTGCATTGCTAGTTAGCAAATTCTTTCATCATCTTTGTCTTCATCACCATCATCATCATGATTGTCTTCATCACTTGATCATGATTAGGATCTCATCACATCTAATATTTCTCGAGTGCTTAGGATCTGGGAGAAACTAGTCTAAGTACTTTACATTTATTGAATCGTTTAATATTCACAAAAATCACATAAAGTAGGTAATAATATCCTCAGTTACAGATGTGGAAATGTGGTAGGAGTGTAGTTACTCCTTTTCCTTCTCTTTTACCTTTGTGTTGACTCTGAGAAACATTATAGCTAAAACATCCCCTCATAGATGATTCACTGTCCCTTCCCTACTGAAGATGACACAAGGACACCCAGTGAATGGGTGATGCTGTGTTCGTTATTTCCCCAATGACAATTTTGAAGATTATTTCAGGGGATTAAGTGCCCAGTACTTAAACACATGGACTAATCTGGTTGGTTTTGGCAGGTACTAAAATTAGAGGGAGAATCCTTCACAGCATAAACTGTGATGTAGAACAGGAATGAGTTACTCTGTAGGGTTATGTGTAATGCCTCTTAGAATGATAAAATAAAAAGGTCTAGCTATAACAAATTGAAAAAAAAAAATGGCCTCTAATATTGCTCTGTGGTAGATGGGGCCAGCCTAGTGGGGTGGGAAGAGCAGTCTTGGCACTTCACAGAGACAGATGCTTGAATGGATTTTGCAGGTGGTTTTATGCTAGTTCATGGTGGGCTCATTGGCAGATCTTTCCCTTGGCTCTTTTAGTTCAATCCAGGCTTGAAGTGACACTGTGTATCTCCACTGGCGATATCCATACAATGACCTTGCCAATATTTTACCAATTCACATTAAAATATATTTCTATTTTTATCTGATTTCAATGCAGCAAGTGTTTTTCTTTTAATTTATTTTTTTTAGAAAGCCATGTTATGGATGAAATTTCTTTTATCACTTATGAATCTGCCATTAAAATGAGTTTAAGAATAGGTTCTTAGATATCTGGTCTTGTTGACTTATTTAAAAATTTTGTATGCAATGTTTTAGACTGAAATAATGAAAGCTGACACTTGCTGAGTGGTTGCTGAGTGTCAGTGTTTCAGGGGCTTTACCTAGATTGTAGCTTTTAATTCCCACAATAGTCCAATGAGATAGCAACTATAATTTTCCCCATCTTACCCATGAGGAAAACAAAATATGGAGTGGTTAAACCTGAGGCTACTCAGGAGGTAGCTGAGTAAGATATCGCACCCAGACTTCTGTCTCCAGAACCCATCTTCTTAACCATGACACCGCCTCCTTTTGTACCGTCATCCCTAGGCGGGGTGCTTAATTTCACAGACTTTTTCTGTTGCTGTCAAGCACAAAATGAGCTAAAAGCTATTTTACAGAGACATACAAAATTATAACTTGAAGTTGTTTTTCTGTCTTCTCTGCCTTTTACCAGCTTGAGAATAGGAGACCTAAGTTTTTATTTTAATTAGTTACATTGAAATACATTAAATAGAATCTGTGGCGGCAGCTGTGTATTCTCACTTTGACTTGAAAACTACATTCATTGATATCTTTTTAGTCTTTGGAAAGAAATCTATTGTCCATTATAGCTGCTACTGCTCTGAACCCTTTTGATAATTGTCCATGCAAGAGTCTGTTCTCTCTTCTTTGGGAAAATAACAATGGCATACTGTACTTCACAGGTGCAAAAACGAAATGATTTGCTCCATCATTTAGTTTGCTTAATTTACAGCTTTTTATGTTTAATTATGTCTATTGTTCATAGATTGGATATTGAGGATCCAACAAAGATGATATTTTGAATCAGCTTTGTAATGTCATTGAGTAGGTCTTACACTGCAGGATGCTTAAATCTTTTCTCCAATTGTGACAGTTTGGATATCCTCGGGGGTTCCGAGCTGTCTTCAATTATGCCAGCTGTCTGAATGTGGAATGTAAAACTACTATTACAGTGGGGAATTAAATATTATTTGGCCCAATTTTACCTTTCTAGTCAAAAGTGAATAGCATGTGCCTGCATGTGCAGTGAAAGTAGACAGATGTAGCCTGTGCAAATGTGCTGTGGGTACAGTTTCCCTCTCAAAGCATTTATGATTTGTAGAGAACACCCATCTGCCACTAATAAGTTGAGTAACCTTGGGTACATTTCCTTACCTTTCTGGGTTTCTATTTCCTTACCTGTAAAATAAAAGAGTTTTATAAATCTTTTGGACGCCATTTGGGATAGAATCATGAATGTTTTGTGACCTTGGAAATTTTATTATTCTTATTACCTCTCTGATGCTTCTGCTCTGCAACCTGAAGAAGCCTCAGGACAGCACCCCCCTAGGGGTCTCGACTCTAGTTTCCCCAAGAATGGACAGCTTTAGGCAAATTACTGTGATCCCAAACTTCCTCCTACCTTGTTACCCTTAGAGATGCATGTTTCCTAAAAGCTTGTCCAGAAAACATTTAGAATGAAATTTATAATAATACAGGGATTTTCTTTTTGAAACTGGGGCACAGTAAGCTTCCAGCCTTATCTTCAAGGTGTTGTTCTTATTTGGAGTTGTTTCATATAGCATTTGTATGTAGGTGGCTTAGGTGGTATTCTGGGCTGTGGAGAATCAAGGGGTGGTGGTCAATTTTTTTGAGCCCATTAAAACCGTTCTAGTTTGTCTTTGAGTGCCATCTTAGGTTATGTATAAATTATTATCCTGTTCATTTGTACCACTATCTGTAGGCATGGGAGACCTAGGGAATAGGGTTAAAGGAAACAAAATTTTAAAGGAGTAGGATGACACTGTTGGGACATTTATGATCTAGAAGCTTCATCTTTTTTCAGTTAGTTATTGGATATGGCCATATCTGGATGTGGCTGAATCCCAATTATGTTCATTCATTCCTTTAATAAACAAGAATTTGTTGTGCACTTAGCATGCATCAGGCATTTTTCTAGGCCTTGGGAACACAGATGTGAATAAGACAGGCAAGACCTTTGACATCGTAAGACTTATATACCAAGAAGAGTTCAGCACTGAGATAGGAGCTGAAAGTCACCCAGGTATCATCTTTATAACTACTTATTAATTCTCCCCTTTTCTCTGCCTCTTTTTTGTTGTTGGAATTCTGTCTTATCACAAAAGCCAGATAGTACTAGCAAACAGTGAAGTATGAGTGTAATAGATGAAAACATGATTATGTAGTGGCCTCTCACTTTCTGATCTGTGGCAAGGACCATGAGATAGGAAGACTGGTGTTCAGCTTCAGCATCCAGTGTAGTGCTGACCTAAGGTAACCAGTTAACCATAAATAAGAAATGTTGGGTGAATTTAAATTTAGTGTGTCATCAAATTTGGTCATGGTGCACAATGATTGAAAGAGAGGGAGGCATGTGTGGTTTTCTCCCAGTGCCATTCCTGAGAGGGTAGGAGAGAAGGATTATCCATCTACTTGTGTTTTATGAAAGAGAAGACCTTGGAAGTAGGAGGAGACTTATAGGCATAATGTGCAAATCACACATCCTTGTCATTTTGCAGTTGAAGAAATTTAAACTCAAAGATTTCAAATGAATTATCAGAATTCTACAGACAGTTGGTGCTGAAGTTGAGATGGTAAATTTAGAGTTCCCTAACTTCTATTTTAAGAGGACAGTCCCAAGCAGAATTTCACCCAAAGGATCTCTGTCCTTTGCTTTCTTCCTCTGGAAATACATTACGGGTCCCATGCTGCATAGTCTCTTCCTTATGCTTTGGCTAGATTTTTTTGAGTAAAACTTATGGAATCCTTCCTGTCCCCTCATTATCTCTTCATTTTCTAGGTGGCAAACAATAAAAGGGTGAGAGAAGATATTCATTAGCGGTTCTCTTTAAAAAAACAATAATAATGTTCATTTATTTTTGAGAGAAAGAGAGAGTGTGCTCACACAGGGGAGGGTCAGAGAGAGAGGGAGACACAGAATCCAAAGCAGGCTCCAGGCTCTGAGCTGTCAGCACAGAGCCGGATGTGGGGCTCGAACTCACAAACCATGAGATTATGACCTGAGCCAAAGTCAGATGTTTAACTGACTGAGCCACCAACGCGCCCCCATTGGAGGTTCTTGAAGAGTGGTTCCTGCCCATCCAAAATATGGCCCTGCTCCTTTCTGGCATTATGTATGGGTGGGAAATCTCAGTGTGTGCATTAGCTTTGTTGGCCTTTGGGACAATTCACTGCACACAATGTGGCACTAAATGATGCTCTGCCCAGCACAGATGTGTCTAACCTGCTGTCTGTACACCTGAGAATTAGAAACATAATATGCTCAGTGTTCTGTTATAAGCTTATTTCTCTAGACACTTCAAAAGCCACTAATGAAAAAGCCTCTCCTGCCACCTGAGGCTTCCTTTTACTCTTTCATTGGTGTTCAGAGATGATCAATAGATATACTCTCAAAACACTCTGTCTGAAGTTGAAACTATTGGACTCTGATAAGTTTGGGCAGTTCTGCACAACAGCATGCTCTTTAACTCCCACTTGTAATCATATTGAAAATGTACATGATCAAATTACTTATCCCTCAGTGCTATCCCTGTGACTATTTCTTCCTCATTCATTTACAAGCTGAGGCCAGTCTTCTGTCAGGCACTGAGGGGAAATATAAAATGTTTTCCAGGAGCTAATTCTGTTGGAAAGGACACAGAAAAGAACATTTGGCATATAATATCATAAACACTGTAATAGAGCTGTATACAGAGTGCCATAGGCATTATATGACACAACAGTAGATATTCAAAGTGATCATCCTTTGTCATTAGGAAGTAATTAGATATTTTTGAGATTCGAGATGAAAAGGTGGAATTTATCAAATTTATTATAGAAAGACTTAATTCAAAAGTCTATAGAAAGACTTAAATCATAAATGATATGTTTCAGTTCTGGAAACTGTCATTATTTAAAATATTTTATTTTCTAGAAATGTCTGATTGGTAAAGAGTTATTTTATTTGCACCCTGCTGTAACCAGCATTTATAACAGCTCCTGGTACATAGTACAAGCTAACTAAATATCGAATAAATGAATGAATGATCCTTAAAGAAAAAAAATACTACTATCAGAATTTTATGACAGACTCATAGCAGAAATGACCACGGGGGTTTAAACTCAAGAGCTTAGCCTATGCAGAGAACTAACAAGGCCAGAGTCAAAGTTTTCTTCCTTGTATGAGGAAGTGGATTGATTGGAAGGCAACAGAGAAAGGTATTTGGGAATTCAGTTAAAACAACCAGATTCTGCAGGCCATAGATACAATATGCCTTAGACCTTGTCAGGAGACATCTTAAATCTCATTGCTCAGCCCATGATTGCCTGCCCATACCACCTTCCAAAAAAACTGCCTACTGACAGACATAGTTGCCTCAGTGTACTGGTATTTGGGCCACTTTCTTTTCCATACCTGGTTAGAAATGGATAGGCTCCTGACCCATGGATAACTAACCCATTCTTCTATGCCTGACCTGACATCAGAATTTGAGATGTGTGTAGCTATGTAAACAGAGGCTAAAACCATTAGCAGAGGGAATGGAATTAGGAAACTCATGGCTGAATTTATGAGGGAGCCGAAGTCAGAAGGAAAAGAGCAGAGTTATGCAGGTTGAGAGGAGATCCCAAGTAAAAGAGATACTGAACAGTCCCCAAGAGACACAGAGAGATAGGCTTGCCAAGTCACCTGACACCTTTTTATTCTCTGTGCCTGTGTCCTTAGAATTTACTGCTCCCTGATACCGCCACACAGACACACACAAGATTTTTCTTGTTGTTAGAGAGAACTATAGTTTTGTTCTTTGCAATCCATCCACAAAGTTGATTAAAATATTCACAAGTGCTAATTTGTTACTGAAGGAATATTAGGTGGAATTAATCAAGAGAATTATGTGGGTCAGAACGTTTCCATCATTACATTTGGAAGAAAATTCAAATCTCTTCTAACTTCCCTCATATCTACCCCTGTCTGGGTTCATTGGCCTTCCAAAGCTACCCGTAAAACTCTGTATATATCACTATCACAGCAATCAATGCAGCTTTGAAATTCTTAGTGGGAGTCTCTGTGTTCTCCACTAGAGGATGGACTCCTGGGAGTAAGGTTGTGAATTATTTTTCTGATTTTTAGGTCTACCATAGGCCATAAAAATGCCCAGCACTGTGTGCATTCTTGATATGTGTTTAAAAAAAAAAATTCTGTCCCTGTACATAGAGAGGATACTCTGTTATTAAATTATACTCATTTAAATTTTGACTCTTTTCCTAAATCAACCATATTTATATGTAACCACTCAAAAGTGACTGGATAATATGTGATAGGGTTATTATATAACTGAGTGATCTTATAACTGGACAGAAAAGACAAGAAAACAATACAACAGTGAGTTGCAATTAAATCTAATTTCTACATCATTACTGGTCATCTTTTTGTGCTGATAGTTGAAATATTATTGAGAAAAATTTCAATGCTGAATACTGAAAGCATGCTGTTTAGATGCTTTTTACCATTCATTAATTAGTTTTTGGGTTTTCTTCCACGTTAGTTCTTGATATTTGGATTTTACTGCTTCTGTTGTGGCAATGCTTTTTAAGCTAGTGACTCAAAACAAAAGTCCTGTTAGTTTTCAAAATAAATGAGGTTTTCACACAGTGAGAGCGTATACAGAAGTGTGCTGTGCTCTGAGTAGAATTAGTTTCCACTCACCCCTCTGTTGTAATTACAGGATCCTAGGAAAGTTTAGTGGAACATAGCCCCTAATGGTAAGCAGTACATATGTGATGGTTCTCCTGATTTTTAGAAAACATCTGGCAGAAGTTCTTGGCTTTTCTTCTTAATGTCAAGTTTGACATATTTGCATTATGAGACATATAGATATTTTAAAGTAACTTCCATATCCAGAGGTATTTGGCCTTCAAGGTTGGTCAAGAGAGACACATCCATAATCAAACATTTTTATCCACAATTTTATGTGTTTCTGTTGGATACATGATTTCCCTTATAAGAAGCATTTATAAATGTGCTTATTTAACCCAGAATTATGCTTTATAAAACTTTTAAATATGAATTGTTTCAGTAATTGTAACTTTTTAAATTACATTTTCATGTATGTGGAAACAAATATTAGTAAATACTTGGTCATTTTGACAGCATTATTTGATTTAATTTTTTACCTATTTCTGTTGAGGTAAATACAAATATAAATATGGTAATGAATGGAGAATTTTGAAAAAAAAAGTCTTTTATATGAGTAATAAACATTTAGCTAACCACTGGAACACTGTGTATTAATATAAGAAAGAAAACCAAAATAAATTAATTAGTAATGAAGGAGAAGCAGGACAATAGGAACAATGTTGTGAATGGAGTATTAAATACTGAGGTTTTCAGTAATTGATTACACTCTTTAATGCTAGCATTTAATCAGAAGGTGCTTGAACAAGTACATTTTTATTTTTAATGATATGTATATTGCAGATGTATCTCCAAATTGCAAATGTCTATATATCTCCATAAATGCTAATCATAAGGACATGACCCTTTTGAAAGTTATCCAAAGGTTTTATTTTTTTTCTATAAAACATTTTAATAGTAAAAAGTTTAATCTCCTCATTTTGTTTTCCTACTTTCGTTAGCAGATTTAGCCATTTTAATATATTTTTTAAATTGATTTGTGAAGAAATACTATCACTTTCTGTGATATATGTTAGAAATATTTTAATATTGTTTCACAAATTTAAAAACTCTTCCTTCATATATATTGATGTTGTTTTGTTTTGTTTTGTTTTGTTTTGTTTTGTTTTGTTTTGAGAGAGAGAGCACAAGCAGGGCAGGGGCAGAGAGAGAGGGAGAGAATCCCAAACAGTCTCCACACTGTCAGGGCAGAGCCCAATGCAGTGCTTGAGCTCACAAACATGAGATCATGACCTGAGCCAAAACCAAGAGGTGGACACTTAACCAACTGAGCCACCCAGGCACCCCACATGTGATTGCTTTTTTTTAAATTCAATAATAGAAGAAACATGTCAGAAGGAAAATGATTAAACTACAGAAAGCCATCACAATAGCTGCCATTTATTGAGAGCTTACCCTGTGCCAGGCACCAACCAGCAGGTTGTTTTATCTTCACAACAAACCTGTGAGATTGATGCTATTATCCCCATTTCACAAAAGAGGTAACAGGTGGGGACAGTGTAAGCCCCTTGCCAAGCTCACTTAGCTAGTAAATGGTGGACTGAGTATTTAAACAAGCCTGTTTAGTGCCAAACCCCAGGCTCTTAAGCACTGTACTATATTTTAGGAAACTGCTTCATGATGATATTTTGAGGAAGACAAATGAGATGATGAATTTGTGGTACTTTTCAGTGGATTAGAATAAGAAAATTTTAAGCATCATTAGAGTTTGAAAGAAAGTTCTGTAAATTTAGGAATTGTTTTTGACTTCATATAAACATTTATGTTTTTAAAATGCTTTATTCTCTATATTTAAGCCACATTTTTCTAGAGGAGATAGTTTTAAATTCTTGAAAAATTGACTTCGGAGTTAATGAAGTCTGATGTAGTAAACTTATGCATATAGTATGACATAACATGCACTGTTAATAATTTTTTTCTGGATTCCTACTGACCTGAAATTTCTTGACTTATGTTTTTAGACAATTCAAGGACAATGAAAATTAAAGGTGATATTCCTGATTCTGAGGCAGAACAAGATCCTGAAGTATTGTCTCCTGCAAAGTCAAAATTAAGATTCATCTAGTTTTGGTGCTAAGGGCAATTAAAAAAATGTATCTCAGTAATAATTATCAAACCAGCTCATGATTTGTATAACTCTATTAACAGACTCCTATTTATTACGTATACCAGATACGTTAGGGTTTATTAAGTTGCCACTTAACTATGGAACTTTAAATTTAGCCTCAGTTCAATAAGTGTTTTTTGTTTGTTTGTTTGTAAATTACATCCTCATGTGCCCTCATTAATTCTGTATCCATTTTTTTTAAATATTCCCTTTCCTAACTCCTATTCATGGAAGGTGGAAGAATCATCACCACCTATTCATAGAAGCCACTCAGTAGAAAACAAAGTCTCTTAATTTTTCTCATCTACAACAGAAAATTTCATCTGTGGCACTTTCTTTTCTTTTGCTTTCTAATCTCAGAGGAGGAACCATTTGTATTCACATTCTGCTACCTGTGCTCCTGGTATCTCTTCCTCTTCATCTCTCTCTGCATCAAACAAGTACTCCTATTATTTGGTTTCTTAAATATCTACATCCAGCTTATACATTTTCTCAGGATTTCCTTATCCTTAAATTCCTTCCCTCAAAGTCGCTTCACCTCAAGTTACTCTCTAATCTCTTAACTGCCCTTTAATAGCAAAGTGTAGCTCAACTGACCTGCAGTTTTCCTGTCTAATTACCACCCACTTCTTCCTTAATCCTTTATTTTCTGGCTTCTACCCACAGCATTGCAGTGAAATCATTCTTGCAAAGGTCATCACTTCCCTCTAAATAGCCAAATCCAACTTCCTATTCTCTGTGCTCATTTTGCTCAACCACTTAGAAACCTATAACATTACTATGCATCCAAGCCTTCCATATTCAATAACCATTCCTTAAATGCCCATTATGTTCAAGGTCTCAGCTTTAGAAGATGGATAAGGCCCATGTATGCCGACCTGGAGTTCCCATTTAAATAGGGGAGACAGATGCAAAAATAATTCTCATATACGGAGATGATGGCTTTAATGCAACTGGTTGTCAAGGAAGTTATTGTGGGGCAAAGAGTGGGGAAATTCCACAGAGGAAGTGGCATTTGAAGGATTAGTGGGTGAGAATTCCAGGCAGATTAAATAGTATGAGGCAACGCAGAGTGAAGAGCAAGCACGGCATGTTTGGAAATAGGGAGTGTGGTTTAAGCTTATAATGCCGGAGGATGGGATAAAGGTGGATATAATGGGAAGTTGGAACAGTTCAGGGCCAGATCATACAGATTTGAAACTTTTCCCCATTGCCCCTGCTCCTCCCAGTTAATTCTTGTTTTCTTTGGTTAACTCCCATTTTTTTCAGGCTACCTCTCAAAAATAGCTTTTCCCTGACATGGCATCACTCTACACCCAGTCTCAGGTGATGTTATCTACTGCATGTCTTCAACCATTATGTTAGGCACATGCGGTAGTTACAATCTGTAATCTCTATCCCTGGTCTCTCTTCTGAACAACAGATGTGAGTGCTCATCTTTTGCTGTGTGTCAGTCAATTCACCTCATATCAAATATGGTCAAAATCAAAATATATCTAATCTTTAAACTCTTTGTTTCTTTAGAATTCCTTATCTTTTCAGGGATTGCCATCTTCCTTTTGGTTACGAAGGGAGGATATTATGTGAGTTTTTCCTTCCTCCTTCTGGATACCCTGATGAAAGGAAGGGAAAATTCTTTTCTATTCTTCAAAGTCTTTCACCTGGACTAAAAATTAAATTTACATGAGACAGATGAATGGGAGGAGAAAGAAAAGTGAAATTTTGTTACATGCACATGAAGGCACAGTTATGAAATTAAAACCTAAAGAAATGACCAAGGCAGACAGTTTTTATACTTCTTAGACAAAGAGACAAGAAACCTATGAGGAATTAACAGGACAAAGAGAGCTTAACTTGGGAGCTTCAGATAGCAAGCAATTCTGAACAGAATTTGGTCTGGGGTATTAAATTAGTAAAAAGTAATAAGGGTTGTTTATATAGCCTTCTTGGCTCTAAATTTCCCATCTTTGGTGATAAGATTGTCTCTTTACCTCCTGGTACAGGGAGGTTACCTTTCACGTGGAAGGTTTATTTTCTGCTTTCAGGGGACAGAGGAGGGTCTGAGTGTCCTAATTGCACAGGCTGTGTCTTAAGTAAATTTTATTTTAAATAATCAATATACCAAAGTGGCATATTCTGGGGCAGCCTGCCTTTGGCCCCTACACTAACATCCAATCAGTATTCTATTAAAATACTTTCTGTATCTAACTCATTTTTATACTCACCTAGTTCATGCCATCATTACTTTTACCTAAACTATTATATGAGTATTTTAATGGTTATTTCACTATGTTGAGCCTCTTCTTCAATTTGTCTTTTATACCCGAATTACAGTATGAAACTGTATAAAATATAGTTTAAATTACCTAGCTTATTTTTTTTCTAAAATCTTCCCTATTTCTCTATTATGTAGCAAATAAAACCCAACTTTGACATTCCCATCCAGAGGATCTTTATAATCTTGCTACAACAACCTTGCTACAACATCTTCCTGAAATCTCCCATGTGACCACCCCTATTTTGCATTCCATCAGTTCACTAAATATGCTTATTCACTCCTCTGAGGATTCATTCTGTATTTAATACATCCATCTCCTCACCTCGCTTCCTCTTCATGAAATTAAACTCCCATTTTCCTTTAAGGCTTCGTGTTTTCAAGACCTCCTCCATGTACCTTATTGTGTAGCTACCATAGAAACTAACAGGTCTTTGGTGTTCCCTTAGCATGACTTAGACCTTTAATAATGCCGTGTATTCTACCTTGTTTCTATTCTACCTTGATAAAGTAGTTAACTTATCTATTTCTGTAATCAGATTTGAAATTTTTGAAGCATACACTTTATGTTTTGCATCAATTTTGGTTATTAGAATAATACTTTGCATTTGTGCTGCTTGAACATGGTAATGTGAGTTCAAATGCAATCTCCTATTTAAGTTTTGGTGTTCTTTGTGTTGACCATAGGTATCTCAATTATTTGGAGATTGAGACTGTATGTGATGTATTTATTTGACTGTAAGGATCTCAAGGACAGAGATTTAGCTATATTTACTATAGGTTACTCCCAACAATGTTGGAAATATCATGCTGTTCAGATATTTATTATTCAATGCCTCCATCTTTAACTGCCTTATAAATTTTTTTGAGCTTATTTATTTTGAGAGAGAGAGAGAGAGAGAGAGAGAGAGAGAGAACAAACAGAGGAGGGGCAGAGAGAAAGGGAGAGAAAGAATCCCAAGAAGGCTCTGCACCATCAGTGCAGAGCCAGATGCAGGGCTACAACTCATGAAACCCTGAGATCATGACCTGAGCCAAATCAAGAGAAGGATAAGCTTAACTGACTGAGCCACCCAGGTGTCCTACTGCCTTGTAATTTTAATAACAGTGAGGGAGAAACAGCTTCTTTGTAAGCCATGCATATTTATAATTCCTTTGGATTCCCTTCCCTCTTACCACCAAATAATTGATCTGATTAAGCTGACTCTACAACAGGCTCTCAAAAAACTCTGGACTTTCTTTTTTATCACATCCATTTCACAATTTGTACTTATAGTTACCTGTCTACTTCAGAGGCTTATTCATGAAGTCACTAAAGAAAGTAGTGTTTCTAATGTGTGTGTATAAAAAGTGAAAAATAATGTGGTTTATATCACTATGAAATGCTGAACTTTTGTTGTGTTGTTTACCTATGATACGTAGCCCTTTTGCTAAATAATTACCCCAGCCCGTTTTTCTGATATTCTAATTTTATGAAAGATACAGGAACTTATTTGAGCAACAGAGTCCTGGTTCACTGCCACTCTTGAAAATTTTTATAAAATTTTAAGGGTCTCGTTTTCATTTAATAAATAACAGAAACACAAGATATGTGTTTTTTAGTAGTAAACAATTGTCAATTAAATCTTACCATTTCTTTTTGAATTTAGTAGTTCCTTTTTGATTTGAGTATAAAACTAACCTGGAATGAACTTGTTTTAGTGGAAAAAAGTATTAAATTCTTCAGATGAGCTATTTGTTACCAAATATGTGTATGTTCATTCACCTTTCTCCTTTCCTTTAGAATAAGATGGGGCCATGTGAATTGTCTAGCTAATGGCTATAAGTGACCTTTGTCCCATTGAGGCCAGAACATTTAAAAACTGTTGTGAGACTCTTGATTTCTCTTTTTCTCCTGCTGAAGTGATCATGCTTCATTTTCAGATTGTGGGGCCACAAGATGGACACCTCTGAATCCCTGAATCATTGCTTGAATTAATGTCTTCTTATCCAGCTGCTGAACCTGCAGCAGACTTAGAGTGAGCCACAGATTGTTTTAAGCCACAGAGATTTTGAAGGTTATTAATGGAGCTCAACATAGCCTACTCTGATTAATACATGAATTTGCGGTGGGGGGGGGGGTGATCATAATACTCTGCAGGAGTGTTGCGGGCTGAGTTTGGGAATAGATTATCGAGGTGCAAGCAAATTCATTTTTTTATAAAAATTTTTTTTAAACGTTTATTTATTTTTGAGACAGAGAGAGACAAAGCATGAATGGGAGAGGGTCAGAGAGAGGGAGACACAGAATCTGAAACAGGCTCCAGGCTCCGAGCTGTCAGCACAGA
The DNA here is from genome assembly GCF_018350215.1 of Panthera leo. NCBI lineage: Eukaryota > Metazoa > Chordata > Mammalia > Carnivora > Felidae > Panthera > Panthera leo. The sequence goes on from NC_056683.1 coordinate 90,958,362, forward strand.
GCCCGATGCGGGGCTCGAACTCACGGACCGCGAGATCATGACCTGAGCCAAAGTCGGCCGCTTAACCGACTGAGCCACCCAGGCGCCCCAAGGTGCAAGCAAATTCATAACAAAGGTTAGTGCCGAGGGGATCAGCACATCAGTCACCATGAGAGAGCAAGGGAGGGAGTGTGACTGGGGGGCAGGGTGCAAGAGAACCTGGCTCCAGGGGTCCCAAACAGGCAGGTTCAGACACACGCCACTGACAAAATCCAAAGGCAGAGAGACAGAAATGAAACAAGAAAGGGATTTATTTCAGTGAGGCCAACACTGGGAAGACAGTGGATTAGTGTCTCAAAAGCTGCCTCCAAAGAGCTGGAAATTCTTTTTAGGTTTACATAAGGAAAATGTGGGACGAAGGTCAGTGTCTACATGCAGGTGTGCAGTAGAGGTCAGGTGGATCTTTGCCTTGGGGTCAATCACATGAGGTCTTGTTGGCATCAGGGCAGTCTTTATTCCTTGAAGGGGTAGTTTCAGTCTCATCATGGGATGCTTTGCCCACCGGGTCATTTGCCTGAAATAAAAGATACCCTGGAAAGGACTTAGTCAATCAGAAAGTACAGACTGAAGTCAAAATGGTGGTTGAAGTCCTCTTTCAGGAACAAGAATCAGGGAGGCCTGGGATAGTGTAAGAAAGCGAATATAAAGTAAGAGTAAGAGAAATGAGCAAAGGCTGTGAACAGAGTAAGGATTTGGAAGATTTTTCCAACGTGACACTGCTTCTTAGCAGAGAAATAGGTCAGCTTGTTTGATGTACTGTTAGAAAAGATTAAAAATTGTTACTTTAGTGTAGAGCGATAGTCCTCACAGCCCAGTATCTATCTCCAATAGTGCCAATAATAGTCTGTGGGAAAGCATGACTCTCCTACATCATGTGAGTGTTGAGAGACTGAGATATGTTCCTCCAGTGTTCTGTGTTTATTTTACTTTATTCAATGTGAATTTTATCTTCAAAATATTTCTTAATGAGTTGGATTTTATAAATTAGCCAATTTAAATACAAATTAGTACTTACTTTTGTTTGTAGTAAAAATGTCTTTTAGGCTTTTAGGGTCACTGAAAAAACTTCCATCTGACTCTAGCTATTAAGTATTTTCAGCCTTAAAATTAAAGGTCGCATGTTATGGTTTCCAGTGTAAGAGTAGCATTTCCATGAACTGGACAACTTGGTTTTATTATCATTTGGAAGCATACTGTAGATAATTAGAAACTGTATATTAGGGAAAAAAAAACACTTAGGGGAAATTAACAGATAAACTTTTAAAAGTGAACACTGATTGTTATCAAATAATGTAGAAGACATTTAACTCTAGTATAAATCATTCAGGCATCTCTAAATTCTGTAAGATAACTTCATGCCCTCTGTAGCAGTAAATATTTTTTCAAAGCAAAAAATAATAATAATTCTTTTTTATTTATTTTTATTTTTGTTTAATGTTTATTTATTTTTGAGAGAGAGAGAGAGAGAGAGAGAGAGAGAGAGAGAAAGTACACGGGAGGAGCAGAGAGAGAGAGGGAGACAGAGAATCCAAAGCAGGCTCCACACTGTCAATGCCAAGCTTGATGTGGGACTTGAACCCAAGAACTGTGAGATCATGACCTGAGCCAAAGTCGGATACTCAACTGACTGAGCCACCCACATGCCCCAAAATAGTAATTCTTAAATGGAAAAAATATACCATGGAATCTCACTATTTGTAAATGTTTAAGTCATGTCATTATTACTAACAGTCCAAAGCTTGCCATTTCTAGCCATTTCTTATCATCAGTGTGCTAGCAATTTGAAGATAGGATGTTTTTGGAGGTAAGAAAACAGAATGGTTATTTGGATGCTGTTCAGCAATGCTTTTTAAGAGAAAGTCTTGTTCTAAGGATGTACTATTTTATTTTTTTAAATACAAATGGTAAAGATATTTGCAAAAATATCTACCATAGTCAGTGTTCTGAAGAATGTAGACTTGGGAACATAAATGTTAAGTGATGATGTCTATACTACAGGGAGTGGGAAAAATGTACCCTTTAATTATGTATACTTTTATCATTCATTGAGGACCTCAGCTTGGGCCAGGCACTGACCTAGGTGATGAAAAAACTGAGGTAGCAACCGTGGACCCTGGAAACAGGTTGTTTATATACAATTTCAATAATGTTTGGAGTATTTTTTGCCAAAGATTACAAAAGCTCTGAGGGGGCTATAGGTTGTGTATTTGAGATAAGTAGGCCCAGGGTGAAGGTCAAGGAGAGCTCATTTAAGAGATGCAACATCTCAGCTTGTCCTTAAAGTGTGGATAGGTTGTGATGGGATTAAATGGATTACATCAAAGGAAATCACTTTAGAGGAACTTAAAATAGCTAGTATGGCTAGAACTTAGGATGCAAGTAAAGTCATAGGGGGTAAGGATGAATATTTAGGCAAGAGACAGAGATGTAGACCCTGTGCTTTCTGCTAAATAATTAAGCTCTTATTTTGAAAGTCTTAGGGAGGCATTAAATGCTGAAAAACAGGGAAATGTCATTGTCAAATTTTTGTTTTAGAAATTTCACTTGGGCAGCTTTAGAAATGATATAAAAAAAGCAGTAAGATGGCTTAGACAGTTGGGAAACCAATATTGTACAGACAAATAAAATAATGAGCACATAGATTATCAGAGTAGCAATGGGAATGCAAAATAAAGGATGTACATACAAATATACAGATGGAAAAATCTGAACTTGGGAACTAGAAGTGAGATAAATAGGGGTGAGGGAGAGTTGGAGAAATTGGACTTGGATATTTGGGACTTAAATGGGGGTCATGGTGATGGCTTACAATGCAAGGAATTTAGACGAAGAATGTTTTGAGCAAAAGTGACAGTTCAGTTTTGGGTTCATGTAGCCTTCAGCATACCTGTGAGATACCAAGTGGGAATGTACAGTATGTAGGTAAATATTAGTGATGTAAAAACAAAATTCAACTGAGTAAATTTGAAAATCTAATTGGCTTTATTAAACAATTCATGAATCAGGCAGCATCCCATCAAGCAAATTTGGGTAGGGGGAGCTCGAGGAATTATACAAAGTGGAAAGTTTTATAGGAAGGAGGGTGAGGTAAGAAACTTATAAGCCAAAAAAATTTAAAAAAAAAGAAAAAAGAAAGGATTGTTCTAGGCGTGGTCACTTTCCCTTAGAGGAAGCCAAGAGAGTCTTATCATGCAGATCACCTCATCTTCCTTTAGAGAATGGAGAAGGCTATGTGATAGACTCATTGAAATATTTCTGCCCAACAGAATATTTTTGACTGACCAGTTAAGACTACATATCTAGGGGAGGTTAAAACTGCAATGAGATTCAGAATTACATCTTAGTTTACCGAGTTAGGACCTTGAACTAAGTGATGCTATTTTACTTTTTTTTTTTTTTTAAACAATCAGAGCATGTTAGAGTTATATGAGACAGAGAAAAATATTTGAGAATCATCCTTATAAAGGGATACTCATTCAATGACTTCAGATTAGTTTAAATTAGTTGCAATATAGAAAGAGATCAAGAAATGTTCTTCAACAATACTGACTGGATTCAAATCTCAAATTCCTCAGTTACTGTGTCACATTAGAAGTCAATTAATGTTTTAATATCTAAGTTCTTTCATAAGTAAAATAGATATGGAATAATAATAAAAATTTGTGAGAATTTAAGAGATAATATCTATAATGTACAAAAGTAGTATAAAATACTCAAAAAGTGTTAGCTATATTCCTAAAGAGACTGTGCAGAAGAGGAGAGCTGGGGTTGTAACCCTAGGAATATTATCATTCAAAAAATGAGCAGAGAAACACTATACCAATGGTCCTAAAGAAAAGTCCAGACAAATGGGAAAGATAGAAGTAAGTATGTCATACCATGGAGAACAAGGTAGAAGATAATTTCAAAAATAAGAAAATGATCAAGAAGGCTAAAGGATTTGGGAAATTCAGTATTGTAAACAAATAGTATACCTACCAGATATGATAACTAGAGGTCATCGGTGACTCTTTGGAAATAAAATAATTTTATTCGGAGGTGGAGACTAGAAACAAGAGTAAGCTACATTGGGGAGTTGATCAGAAGGGAAAGAGTGAAGATGATTTTCAACTATTGCCTAATTCATTGTTTCAACATACATTTGCTATAAACTTACAATGTTAAGAATATTGTATCTGGGATATAGCCATGATCATGATCTAGTCCCTGAAGGCATGGAGCTTTTACTCTGGCAAGAATGAAAGTCATGAAATAACTGCTTGCCCATTTAATTTCAACTATAAATTTAATGTTATAAAAGAGAGTTGCTTGGCACTGAGAGTGGGTACCCTGGGACCTGATGTAGTCGTAGCGGGGAGGAATGCCTTATTTGAAGAAAACTTTAAGAGCTGAGCACTAAAAGGAAAGTAGGAATTAACTCTATAAAGAAGCAAGAGGAGAGAATGCCAGGCAGAAAGGATTGCTTGTATGATGGCTCTAAGAGAAGGAACATGGCACATTTGAAGCAAGCCTGGGAGCTGAAACAATGAGCATGAGGAGGGAGTGGTGTGAATCATGGTAGGGTAGGTCAAATTATACATAATATGATTGACATAACACCAGGAAATCTGTTTTCTATCCTAAGATCAGTGGGGCACCAGTGAAGGGTTTAAACTATAGAGTGACATCATCATATTACATTTTGAAATGATCACTCTGGCTACATTTTGTTTTTTAAAATTATTTTTTTTAACGTTTATTTATTTTTGAGGCAGAGAGAGAGAGCATGAACGGGGGAGGGGCAGAGAGAGAGGGAGACACAGAATGGGAAGCAGGCTCCAGGCTCTGAGCCATCAGCCCAGAGCCCGACGCGGGGCTCGAACTCACGGACCGTGAGATCATGACCTGAGCTGAAGTCGGATGCTTAACCGACTGAGCCACCCAGGCGCCCCACTCTGGCTACATTTTGTATAAAATATTGGAAAGAGGAAGGATAGATGTGAGAAAGCCAATTTAGAGGCAATTAAGTGTTCCAGGTGAGGGATGATGGTAGATTGTACTTGGGTGGTGGTGGAAGAATTGGGGAGAAGTTGAAGGATTCAAGGTATATTTTAGGACACAAAATCCACAGTACTTAGTGATTTACTGAATAAGAGTGATTAGGGGCAAGAGGTGTCAAGGATGACTCCTAGGTTTCTCACCAGCCCAATAAGTCAAGTATTGAAAGTGGACCAGGCTTTTGGAAGGAAATATTGAATTCAGTCTCTGAGAGTTTGAGATTCCTCTGTGATGTGCAAGCTGCACAGACAATTTGATATACTGGTTTGGTAACTCTTCAGTTGTGAAGCTATTGGTGTTGATTAGATGGCCTGTGTGTAAAGGACAGACAAGGGCCCTGAGGCTAAGCCTTGAGGACCTGTGGCATTAGTTATTTTTGAGGAGATGTTGCAGTCAGTGACGCTGCTGTAGAGGATAGAGGCGTAAGGTGAACGTGATAGTGTAGTATTTTCAGGAAGAAAAATACTATTAACAGCAACATTTGCCACTGCACAGACAAGAAAGAGAAGAACTAAAAACTGTCCAATGACTAGCAGCCTGGTAGACGTTGGTGATCATAGTGAAGATGAATTTGGTGAAGTGTAGAGAAAAAGAAATTAGATTGGACTATATCTGGGAGTATTATTAGAAGAAATTTGGCTCTGAAAGAAAGGAGAGAGATATTAAGTGGTTGTTATAGAAGGATGAATGGTGAAGAAATTAATTTTTTTAAAGATATGTTGTTTGTGCATATATTGTTTTCTTTTGTTAGTTATCTTAACTGTTGTTGAACTAAGTTATGCAGGCAAGGGTTAACCTTACCTGAAGTTAGTGGAGACCATCCCTACTTGCTTGGCAGAAGTGAAAAAGCAATCACAGAGCTTTCTGCCTGTTTTTATGCTAATTCAGCTCAGTGTATGTCTGTGGAAAGGGGGATTCTTTCATGTTCCATACAAGACATCTTCCAGAAATATCCACAGACTAAAATGATTTAGATCTGCCATAATTCCCTAAGAAAAGCATTTATGGAGGCTATTATTTCTGATTTTATTTGAGGCATAGTGCCTTCTTCTCTAACATGAGAGCTCTGGTATAATGGAGAGAACATTATATAACTCAAGTACTTAGCAGCTGTTTGATTCAGGGCAAGTTTCTTCTCTGAGCTCATTTTCTCATCTGTTAGGTGGGAATTATCATATCTATCTTTCAGGCTTGTTTTAGTGATTAAATTAAATAATATATACAAAATGTCAAGGTGAGTGCCATACACTAAATAAATGATATTTTCCATCCTGTTTTTAAGACTGTGCTTTTTGTAGCAAATCGATAATACCCTTTTTATTTTTTTGAATTCAAATATTAGTCTGTGGTCTCTGTACTTTTTGACTCTGTGTAATGATGACTAAAACACACACACACACACACACACACACACACACACACACACACAACAAACTAGTAGAAACAAGAAAAGGTCAGTGAAGCTTTATGAACTGCCAGAGTTGTAATGGGGCTGCAACTTGTCTAACAGCAAATTCAATAAGAGTATATTTAATAGGGAGCAGCTCCTACCAGCTCTCTGAGGCTTGCAGCAATTTTCATCCCCAATTCTCTTCTCCAAATAATAACATATCCCTAATTTTCATGTATGTATATACAATATATATACTTTTAAACACTATAAACTAGACAATAGGAATTTAGGCATGAAGGATAGGACAGTGCACGAGTAAGCAGGGCATCTTTTGTTAATGTGATTTTTTGGTTCCATTAAGTATCTTAAAATGTCAATAACAAATCATTGCTGATTTTTAAAAGCTTAAAACTCATGTTCTGAGAGAATAAATATAATTTATTTCCAATTGACATGATAATTTTATTTATAAATGAAGGGAAGAGCCTATTTCCAAAAACATTTTGATAATTCTATTTAGATTTGTTGAAACATTGTGTTGTTTTATATTATAACATGTGAACATTAGTTTTAATAATTTAACATCAGTTGGATGCTTTCCAGTGCTTTACTTAGGTACTTACATTATTAGAAAAAGCGGTAGTTTTTTAAAACATTTCCCTTCCCCACATAATTTTCTGCCATACAGTATTTTTTTTATTTTAAATGAGAAAAAAAAGAAAAGACTAAAGGTCTAAATTTCTAAAGTTAAAAGAGGTTTTATAAATTGTGAATGTAACAAATATGACATTAAATAATATTTAATAAAATTTTAAAATTAGAATTTTAAAATAATTAGGATTATTTATTTGTATAGTGTTTAAAGTATAGAATACCTTTTTGCCTATATTATCTAAACAACCTTTCCATAAGCTCTGTGAGGCTGACTTGGACAGCTATTAGTTTTGACTTTCTGATTTTAACATATTTTAATCTTCCATGATTTCCTTTTACCAGAAACACAAAGCATAATCTTTAACAATAAAAAAAGTATAACCAACAATACAAAAAATTGTAATGCAGGAGATATAGCATTAAGTATTGTGCTATTTGTGAATATTACCTTAACTTATGTCATTATATATATCCTGGATGAATATATCCTTTACATATACATATATATAATTTATATATTACTTGAATGTATATATCCTGGATCCCTTCCAGCCTGAAGACAAGATACATTTATTTATATATCCAAATTATTAAAGTTCACCCCTCATTGGGTCAATTGCTGGAAATTACATCACCCTGAATCACCCCTGAGCTGTTTTTCAGAGGTTTCTAGTTTTCTGCTTCATGTGTCCTCAATGTAGGTACTTGAGTATGTTTCTTACCTAGTCACAACAATCCTGCCTACACTATGAGTGCCTCCCAGGGGATTGCTTTTGTGGTACGGATAGCTGTCTTTCATTGGTGACCCCTGAAGGAAGCTAGCAACTAAATACAATGAGCATGGCTTTCTTCTTGGACACTTCAAAAATTTTCATAATGCTTTCCCACTTCTTCACAACAAAACTAAAACTAAAGTCACAAACTAGTAAAATTGGGTCAGAGCCTTTAGGATAAAATAAGAAATAACTGAATGTAACATCAACTGGTACTGGGAATGGTTTTTCTTAGGAGCCAGATGCCCCAACTTGACCTCAAGTTTCTTCACTGTGCCTCTTAATCTTGTTTCCAGCTGGCCTCCCCCTGACAGGAGTTAGCTTTCCCCTTAATTTGAATATTTCTCAAACATCTACTTACCTTGTAGAATTGACCAAACTGTCACCCCATTTATTACCCGCTCCTGGGAAGAGATTAGGTAGCCCCCTCACCCCATCTAAACCCCATCACTTTGCTCACCTGGACTACCTTCTTCCTCTGATGGTTCCTTTTAGAGGAATTTCCTGGCCCATAGCTCTTTTAGTATGCGATCTGGTAACCATGGCTTTGACATGATAGTCTTGGTTCAAATTAACATTTTTCAAACTCTTGATTGTTCAGTCTTAAGTACTACATGTATGGGAAAATAGCATTCTGAACTGTGTTGTGCTTTATCCAACACTGTTCATTCCAATCACTCTATAGGAGGAGGAGAATATCAGGACTGTACTTTCCCTCCTGCGGCTGTTTTATCTCTATTCCCAGTATTCTACTGCCAGTGCTTCATAGTCTCTTAATAACATTTCAGGCAGGAAGCCACCTAAATCTAGGTTTTTAAGATTTAGTGGGAATATATCTAATGTAATTTATGGAAGCTAGATTATTCTGAAAGATACACCAGTTACATTACTAAACAGAACACTTTTCCATCTCAGTCTGAAGTATCTGCATTTGATTTACCTCACTGTATTTAGGCCTTCCCCAACAGAACGATGTATGAGTGTCAGAATAAAAAGTAGAGCCTCCAGAGTGTTCCTTCCGACAGCAATGGATTAATTGGCTCTCAATATAATTCTGCCAGTCTCCATCCTAGAAGGCAGAAAGTGTTAGTAACTCTTGAACAAACTTTTCCCAACATCTATACAGAAAGTGTTAAGTTCAGTTTTCACCAGTCAGCACAATATATTTCTTTCATAATTCTCTAATTTTTCTACTTTGAAGAATTTCTAAATGGGCATATTCCTGAAAATATTATGCATTATAAATATATAATATAAAATATATATTTTTTCTTTGGATTATTCAATTCACCTGAGCGATAAATATGAAAATGATGATGTCAATTTAATCATGTATCTCTTTCTACAGCAAGCAAATCATTTAATAAAGACAGGTGTATTGAAGGCATAAAATGTAATGAAAGAAACTTCCATGCCAGTAAATAAAATGTTTATTGCTTTATCTTAGAGATTAGATCTAATCAATTTATAACTCTCAGAAATCAAAACACAAGTGTCTCCTTAAAGGAAGCCATTTTGTAACTCTTTATAATATATAGAATAATCATTCAATGTATATTCAGAAATATTAAATTTCACCTGATGGAAGAATGACTGTTGGATTAAACTTCAGATGTATTAAAAGAAATATTCACCTTCTGAGAGAATAATACTGCATAATATTTAGACCTGTAGCTGATACTACAAATACCTCCCATATTGTCTTTTACAACCACTTGTTTGTTTTTACATAAAAACATCTACCTCTGTGCTACTTTCTCCCTCACCAGGTATACTATTTACCTTATACATTTCAATGAATTTTTATTTCCAAATGTTTAAAAAGGAAAAAATATGTCTCAAGATTGTTTTAGTATTGCATAATTGTTTTTATTTAAATAAATTGGAAACTGAATTTTTAATGGAAGTCAAACTAGAAAACAAACAAAAACTTCACTCTTTCCAAAGTATATTCTTTCAACCTAAAAATGAAAGAATTTCAATTATTTTTGACATAACCAAAAGAACTTTTGGTACTTTTTCCTCTGATCTTATCTGCCACTGTCTACTTATCTATCAATGGGAATAAATAGCACAAGAAAAAAAATTATTATAGATTTGTGAACCTGTCTATATATCTATTATATAAAAATTTCCCTGGGAGACTTAAAAAAAAAAAAAAAAACTAAACTATAGACCTTTGATTTTTAGTGTATTGTCAGTTTGAAAAGCAGAGATTGTTTTACCTATGAACATATATTTCGTTGTATTTTCTGAGTGAGTATGGTGCCCTGTGCACAGTAGGGGGTGGTGCACTATATTTTTTGATAGTAATAGTGATGAGATCTGTTTATTTTACCCCTTATTCATACCTAGATTCTTGTTTGTTCGTATTCTATCTTATTTCAAGCTTCATTAAAGTTCATAAATGTAACTCTATCATGCCACTCTCTTTCTCAAAAGACTCCAGGGACTCTTCCTTCATTGTTTTCTAAATGTATGTCAAATCTCAACACTAGTATTATTTTTTTATTGCTTATTTTCTATTTTCCCCCTGATAACACATGTTTTCTTTATTAAATTCATATTCTGGGAAAGTGGAATAACCTGTTTCACCAGCTTCCTCTCCGGAATCATTTTAAGTCAAGCTCTGCTGCTGCCATCTTCAAGAAGTGTCTGAATTTTCTAAGTAGGATTCAAGCCATACCACTTGAATCCATCCTCCTTCCAGAACTGTAAATATCTTTCATTGAATTTATCACAATTTAGAAACACAGCAGATGTTTGAGTTGGCTATCTATTTGGAATGAAAACCTTATTCAGTAGAGTTACAATTCTACCTCTTAGAAAGGTATCCAGAGATATTTTGTGGTAGAGCATGGTAGGTTCTTTCCATAACATCGACTTACTGTGGACCACCATTCTAAATCTGTTATTAACTCACCAATTATGTATATACTCTCATTTTGTCTAAATGTGCTTTTACAACTGTCACTTTGTCCTTTGGGGTTTTGGTTTTTTAATTTTTTTTTTAAGTAGGCTTCATGCCCAACATGGACCCCAATGCAAGGCTTGAATTCACAACCCAGAGATTTAAGACCTGAGCTGAGATGGAGAGTTGGACACTTAATCAGTTGAACCAACCAGGCGCCCTTCTTTTTTCTTTATTTTTCAAAATGATTCTTCCTAACAGAATTCAGGTAGTTAAAGTTATAAAATAATATGTAAAATGACTAGAAGAAAACTAATCCAACATTGTAAATAAAGTTATTATTTACAGATGCAGAAGATAAAGGCAAATAATTGCCCGTGAAACATAATTAAAAAATCTTTATGTCTTAAAGTTTTGAACTTTTATCTTCCTGTTACTGAAAATTTCCAGGGAATCTAGAGAGAATTTTATACAATATATATTATCTTAGCAAACCAAAAAGCAAGTACTTTTGTATCTAAGTATCATTTTCTTGTCAAATTAATACAGATAAACAAACATGTTAATCTTTCATTTTTCAGATATTTTGTATTACTTTAAATGTATTTTTCAGCTATCTGTACTGTATTGTGAGGCATGCTTCTGCTCAACATTCTAAAGTGAGTTTGGCAGAAACAATGACTATGCTAAGATTATCTAAGTCTTTTGTGGTTCTCTGCATACTAAACATGCTTACAGTCCTGACTTCCATTTCTGTTAAATTTATTTAATTACAAAAGTTATGAAGAATCTGATGATTGAGAAATACAGATCTAATCAAATCTCGCATTTAAAAAGTTTTTAACTTTTCACTGAAGAATTATAAGCCATATCTTTCTCCTTTTATGGCATTGGTGCAGGAAACAATATAGGAGGATGAGACTGGGGTCCGATATTGCTCTTAGCCCTAAATATCATGAGTTTTACTGTTCCCTGAAGTTGGTTAGCTTTTTCTTTTGTCCACACTTCCTTCCTTCCTTCCACCCTTCCCTCTTTCCCTCCTTCCTTCTATTATTTCCTTAACAAACATTTACATCTCTTCCCCTCAGACACAGGAAAAGAGATAGGTTCAAAGGAAAATCCAGATCATCTTTTTCTCTCCTTCTACTATAGACCATATATAGTAAATGTGGGAATAGAGTTTCTTTGAAAGAAAACTTTTTCGTGAGTGTGAAAATCCAGAAGTAGTTTATTCATTTAAAATGAGTTTAGCTAATTTTTCTTGTCTTTATCAGAGGGAATTTAGTGTCTTTGACTTACTGCAAATTCCAGCAGTACCTAACTTATAGCCTCTGTTTGTTTCTTAAATATATGAAGCATAATGATATTTCTATGCTGTTTATAGCCACCATACTCAATAAAAAGCTAAAAAAAGGTGTAATTGCTAAAAATGTTTCTGTGTTACAGTGCCACAATTATTTGTACTTGTTAGTTTTTTATACATACAGGGTTAGATTTAAACACAATATATAAGGTTATATTTGTTATTGACCAACTCCTAACATAATTTTTCTTGTCTAGTGACAAGATGGACACTAGGCCATCCTACATAGACATTGCTTTTAATTACTTACTATGTAAGTATTTCTTAAAATACTGATTGTAGTAATAAATCCTGGTTTGAGCCCAGCCCTGTTTATATGACTTTTCTTTTGTTCATTACCATATTAAATAATCTCTACCAAAACATAAACTACACCTATTCCTATTATTACACAGAAATTTTAGCATTGCATGTACTTGTAAGTAGATGCTTAATAAATGTAACTGAAGATATAAAATGATGCTACTGAGGATTTTAATCTTCTGGGAGTCTTCATGTACAATGTGAATGCCAACCATAATTTTTTTCTATCACTGAGGCTCCTGGATGGCTCAGTTGGTTAAGCATCTGACTCTTGATTTCAGCTCAAGTCTCATGGTTTGTGAGATCAAACACCACATTGGGCTCTGCACTGACAGTGTGGAGCCTGCTTGGGATTTTCTCTCTCCCTCTCTCTCTGCCCTTCGCCCCTCTCATCATCTCTCTCTCTCTCTCTCTCAAAATAAATAAAGTTTAAAATAAAATGATGTTAATTTTTTTTCCATAACCTTGTGACCATTTCTAATATTCTTAGAACTGGTTAAAATTTGCCTTCAGGACATTTTTATTTTGGTGACTTCTTTCAATTATTTAAAATTATTTTTAAAGATTTGTTTGTTTTCTACTCTGACATAAGCCCATTCATTGACATATGAAAGTCTCCAAAAACAGGATAGCATGGAACTAAATTATTATACAGCAACCAAAGTCCTCATATATCAACTGTATTCCTTCTCATGATGAAAATCAATTTGCCTGAAATCCTGTGTTTCAACAGACTTACAGAGCTGGAGTAGGAGGTAATTGCAAAGACAAGGACCATCTGTGGAAAAGGCCTTGTTTTGAGAGCCCAGACATTCACATCTATTCCTAGCTATGAATATATACCAAAGGAGGAGAAGCTTCTGAAATTTCAAAGGAATATATATTCTGTATGAAATCCATAGCTTTGTTGTTTCTGAGCCTTTTGTAATAGATATACTTTACATGAACTTTAGTCTCTCATATAGTCTCTATAGTCTCTCTTTAAAAAAAAATCTACTTTTGGGAATTAGTGGAAATTCTTTTTTTAATTATAAATTATAATAAATATTTATTTTTGAGGGAGAGAGAGAGAGACAGAGAGACAGAGAGAGACAGATTATGAGCAGGGCAGAGAGAGACAGAGACACTGAATCCAAAACAGGCTCGAGGCTCTGAGCTGTCAGCACAGAGCATGACACAGGACTTGAAATCACAAGCTGTGAGATCATGAACTGAGCCGAAGTTGGATGGGTAACCAACAGAGCCACCCAGGCACCCCTTAGTGAAAATTATTAAAGAAAAATATTTAAATCTTTAAGTTATGAAAGAGAAAATAAAACTAAGCAAAATGGTCAAAGCTCATAATAAGGTGATTTCTTTAAAGTTATACTCTTAAGTTACTATTATTATGATTATTATTATTTTAAGATTTTACCTTTAAGCAATCTCTACACACAACACGGGCCTTGAACTCACAACCCCTAGATCAAGAGTCACACACTCCACTGACTGAGCGAGCCAAGTGTCTGATAAGTTGTTATTATAAAGCTTTTGAAAGTAACTAAGTAGATATTAAATTTTATGATTCAAATAGAATTACCTTCCAATAAAAATTTCTATTATGGATATTACCTCAAAATATAGATAGCAGGTAATATACTTAGTAAGTTCATAAAATATAAATGGTATAGAACTGAGTGGCTTAACTTTATTGCTGATTTCTTTTTTTTTTAATTTTTAAAGTTTACTTATTTATTTTGAGAGACAGAGACAGTGTGAGTCAAGGAGGGGCAGAGAGAGAGGGAGACAGCCAGTGCAGAGCCTGATGTGGGGCTCGAATCCATGAAAACATGAGATCATGACCTGAGCCAAAACCAAGAGATTGATGCTTAACCAACTGAGACATCCAGGCACCCCTTTTGCTTATTTCTTGTAACTATATTTAGTGTGTTAATATATGATATATAGGGATATAAATCCATGTTAATCTAATCTTTTTTATATGTAAAGTTTATTAATTTATTTTGAGAAAGTGGGGGGAAGAGAGAGAGAGCAGGAGAGGGGCGGAGACAGAGGGAGAGAGAGAATCCTGAGCAAACTCTGTGCTGCCAGAAGTGGGATCCCTGGATTATATGGTAGCTCTATGTTTAATTTTTTTGAGGAACCTCCATACTGTTTCATGGAGGAGTGGCTGCACCAATTTACATTTCCACCAACAGTGCACCAAAGGTTTCCTTTTCTTCATGTACTCGTCAACACTTATTATTACTTGTGCTTTTATTTAGCCATTCTAACAAGTGTGAGGTAACATCTATTGTGGTTTTGATTTTTATTTCCTTGATGGTTGGTAATGAACATCTTTTCATGTATCTCTGGACCATGTGTATGTCTTCTTTGGAAAAAAAATGTCTGGTTCATCTGCCCATTTATACATTGGATATTTATTTTGCTATTGTGTTGTATGAGTTTATATATTTTGGGTATTAACCTCATATCAGATATACAATTTGCAAATATTGTCTCCCATTCTGTAAATTTCCTTTTCATTTTGTTGATGGTTTTCTTGCTGTGTAGAAGTTTTTTTATTTGATGTAGTCTCACTTGTTTATTTTTGCTCTTGTTGCCCTTGGTTTTGATGCCAAACTCAAAAATCATTAGTAATACTGATGTCAAGGAGCTTTTCCCCTATGTTTTCTTCTAGGAGTTTATGGTTTCAGGTCTTTGGTTTAAGACTTTAGTCAATTTTGAGCATCTGGATGGCTCAGTTGGTTTAGCGTCTGACTCTTGATTTTGGCCCAGGTCATGATCTTCACAGTTCCTGGGTTCGAGCCCCACATTGGGCTTGCACTGACAGTATGGAGTCTGCTTGTGATTCTCTACCCCACCCCACCCCCGCCCCTCTCTAGCTTGCGTTCTATCTCAAAAATAAATAAATGAAAATTAAAAAAAAGACTCGTGTCAATTTTGAGTTGATTTTTGCGTGTGGTGTAAGATAGGGGTCTCGTTTTATTGTTTTGCATATTGCTGTTCAGTATTCTCAACACCATTTTTGAAGAATCTCTCCTTTTCCCCTTGTGATAAGTTAATTGACCAGATATGCATGGGTTTATTTCTGGGATCGCTATTCTGTTCCATTAATCAATGTTTCTTTTTTTATGCCAATATTATATGCCAATATGTTTTGACCACTGTAACTTTGTAATCTGGTTTGAAATCAAGAAGTATGATGCCTCCGGCCTTGCTCTTCTCATGATTGCTTTGGCTCTTCAGAGTCTTTTGTGGTTCAGTACAAATTTTAGGACTTTTAAAAAAAATTTTTGAAAAATCCCACTGGAATTTTGACAAGGATGCATTGAATCTATAGATCACTTTAGGTAGTATGGACATTTTAATAATATTAATTCTTTCAATCTATGAATGTGGAATATATTTTCATTTTATTTGTGTCTTCCTCAGTCTCTTTCATAAATTTCTTAATAGTTCTCAGTGTATATATTTTTCACCTCCTTATTTAAATATATTTGTAAAGTATTTTTTGATGCAATGTAAATGGGATTATTATTTTCTTATTTTCTCTTTCTGATAGTGTATAGAAACACAACTGATTTTTATAAATTGATTTTGTATCCTGAAACTTTACTGATTTTATTAGTCCTAACAGTTTTTTTATGGAGTCTTTAGCGTTTTCTATACATAATATCTTGTCATGTGCAAATACAGACTTTACTTTTTTTCTTTCCAATTTTATTATTATTGTATGTATGTATGTATGTATGTATGTATATGTGTATTTTGGCCAATCACTCTGGCTTGAACTTCCAGGACTGTGTTTAAAAAAAGAGAGTGGGCATTCTTGTCTTCTTCCTGATCTTAAAGGAAAAGCTTTCAGCTTTTCACCATTGAGTAGATAGATGTAGTAGTTAGATATGGGCTTGCCATATATAATCTTTATTATGTGAGGTACATTCCCTCTATATACAATTTGTTGAAAGTTTTTTATCATGAAAGAATGTTGAATTTTATCAAATGCTTTTTCAACATCTGTTGAGATATTCATATGATTTTTATCGTTCATTTCATTAATATGGTGTGTCACATTGATTGATTTGCAGATGTTGAACCATCCTTGTATAAATTCCACTGGATCATGCTGTATGATCCTTTTAGTATACTGTAGAATTTGGTTTGCTTATATTTTGGTGAGGAATTTTACATCTATGTTCATCAGGAATATGGGCCTATAATTTTCTTTTCTGATAATGAGTTTGCCTGGTTTGGGTATCGGGTTATTGCTAAGCTCATAGAATGAGTTTGGAAATTTTCTGTCTTCTGTTTCTTGGAAGTATTTGAGAAGGATTGGTATTAATCCTTCTTTAAATATTTGGTAGAATTCAGCAGTGAAGTTATCTAGTCCTGGATTTTTCTTTGTTGGAAGGTTTTGATTACTGATTCCATCTCCTTGCTAGTAAGTAGTCTGTTAAGATTTTCTATTTTTTCATGATTCAGCCGTTCTGTTTCTAGGAATTTACCCATTTCTCTCAGTTGTTCAATTTGTTGATCTACAATTGTTTACTGTAGTTTCTTTTTTTTTAATTTTTTGAAGTTTAGTTATTGAGAGAGAGAGAGAGAGAGAGAGAGAGAGAGAGAAGGCACAGCTGGGGACAGGCAGAGAGAAGCAGAGACAGAATCTCAAGCAGGCTCCACACCATCAGCGCAGAGTCGGATATGGGACTCAAACTCAACAAACCATGAGATCATGACCTGAGCCAAGAACAAGAGTCAGACGCTTAACTGTGCCACCCAGGTGCCCCTGTTTACCATAATTTCTTATGATCCTTTGTATTTGTGTGGTATCAGTTATGATATCTTCTTTTTCATTTCTGATTTTATTTATTTGAGCCCTCTCTCTTTTTTTCCTGGTTAGTATAGCTAATGGCTTGTCTTTGGTGGTTTTATTTTCCTTATTTTTAACTCTGAGATAGTATATTTATTCCCCTGCCCCATACAAACACTTGTCCCTACTACCATAAGTATTTTTGAGTTTGAGACCATTATAGTCCTCTAGTTTTGTCTGTGTGTGTGTGTGGGTGTGTGTGGGGGTATGGGTGTGTGGAGAATATTTTTTTGTGGCAAACACTTTAAGTGTTCATAATACAACATGGTATAAACAATTTTAAGTATTTTTGCTAAACTAAAGCTGAATTCATTTTATGATTAAAAAGATGGAAGCAGATAAGAGTAGAACAAGAGATGCTTTGCCATCACAATGAGGCGAAGGTTAGTTACTTAATTTTTTGCTTAGAGGTGAAAATCTGTTGTAGATGTGTGTCTCTTTTAGAATTACTCAAACATAAATGGAGGTAGAGATTCTCTATAATATAATTCAAAATTCACCATAAGATATTGTCAGTCACAAAGTATTCGTATTATTTTCTAGTATAGATATTTCATGCTTGTACTTGGCCTCGGTTTCTGGCTTTAGAATCATTTTAAACTAGATAATTGGTACATGGTGGTGGTGGTGTTCTGGTAATGGTGGTGGCGGATGGGTTTTCTACTAAAGTTCTTTGTCATGAAAGAGTATAGGAAGATGCTAGAATTTGTTCTTATCCTTTTCTGGAGCATGTTTTCCCATTATAAACTTTACCCTGATGAGTTTAGGGCCGGTGGGTTTCTGGTCAGAGATGGTCCAGGAGTAGATCTTCACCTTGAACAGGAGGAATCATCATGTTGATAGGGATAAAGACAGTCCAAGGAAACAATGCTAATTGTTGAAAGAAGCCATTGTTTTGAAGCTATGTTACTCTTTAATAATTGTGCTGAGAATCAGCCCTCGTGGTCACTTTGTTCAATGATCCATTTTATTTTCTTCTAAAGGATTTCTGTCATCTTTACTCATATGTGAGCAAATTGCAGACTTAGTTTTATTTATTTTGCAATCTCTGGGGCTGGCACAATGCCTAGCACATTGTGCCATAATATGTGATAATCTTTGGATAGATCTATTTTGCCAAATGTGACTTCTACACATATACTTGTTGTTTGAAGGCTGTTCATTTTTTAAAGGCCACTTAAAATATTTCTGTCAGATATGTTCAAGTAACATATAAACACAAATTAGCAATCAGTATTTGTCAAATTTAAATTGAGAATTAGGAAATTTAAAAAGCTAAGGAGTGGTTTCTTCCCCCTTTTCTGGTAGATTTTAAGAGGTGATTCCAGAGGAAATGTCCTTTCATTTCTAAAAATTTGTGCAATAATATTAAGTGCTAACTAGATTCTAGTTACTTTGCTTCCCCCAACCTCACTGCCCCCAAGAGAGTTTATGTAATTTACATGCAGTTCCCAACATGTTGGGTTTGCTTTTCTAAACGAATTCAAAGTTTTAGTTTATACTGTGAAAAAATTTTAGGTCTTAATTGTATTTCTTATTGAGATTATGTACAAAAATGTATCATAATACATAAAATTGAAGGATATATTATTTCTCAGGATAAATTATAGGTGTTTACAACTTATTAAAAACCAAAGGTTAAAAAAAGTAACTGCAGATTTAAAAACAACTAAGATGAGCTTCAGTTCTAATTGAGGCAACTGTGGTGTGAATACGCTGTTTAAATATATGTATATTTCTGAAGAGCTCTAATGTAATGTTGAAGTTATTTACTTTGTTAAGAAGGAAAAGAAGACATGTCAGTGAAGAATCCCATACCCAATTTTGTACAGTAAGATTATGCCATGACAGAAAAATGAAAAATTAGAAAGTAGCCAATTAGTGCTTTCAGTGTTTCACTGATCATTTTTAAACCTTCATCTCCAAGTCTTAGGACAGCCTAGGACCACAGATATGCAGGGTTACTTTTGTAAAGACAATATAAACCAGACTGCTCCTACACTGTGTTACGAAACCTGGTTTACTAGATGTTTCAATGGAGAAAAATGTGAATCTGGAACACTAAGTTTAAGATTAAATTTAAATTTTTTTAAATCTAAGATATACAATGTCAGATAATTATATTAAAATAGTATCTTTCTTCAAAACTCAGCTATTAGCTAATGTCAGGCTTTTAAGCAGGTAATTTAAGATAGTATTTATCTTTAATAAACAATTTCTATATTCATTTTTTTAAATGATGTTCTTTATTGTATGCTGGGGAAAATTAGACTGAAATAAGCGCCTCTGTAATATTATGAAGAGTTTTCAAATGCTAGTATGTTGCACCTGATATTATTTAATATTATCAGACAAGTTACCCATATTTTAGAATTATTGTATTACTTCTTACCTGCAATCTATGTCACTTTATTTTCATTTTTTGCAAAGATAAGAGATGGAACACAATGAAACTGTCTCCAAGCCTCAGCCAATTAATTTCTCCTATTATGTAGATGGTAACATTGCAAGAGCATTATACTAGGTAATGTTACATTAATTCAATATACACAATTTATGAATATAATACTTTTCTATTTTTTTGCTAGTAGACCAACCTTTTAATTAAATACAGGTTCAAAAATTAGACATTAATTTCTGAAAAATGAGTCAATTAAATAAAATCTAAGAAACAATAAATGTATATGATAGTATAAAATGTAAAGAATTGTATTCTAAGTCCATAAGCTTTATGTTATTTCCATTTAGCAGTTTTTGAGGCATTTGGGATAACCAGTTCACATTAGGAAATATATCTTTTATTTCGTTAGCAATCTGAAAGTAAACACACCTGAATATGTCATCAACAACCCCTCCTTCTCCTCTTTTTTTTTTTTTTTCTTTTTTGCATATTGAGTCATTTGTTTTTAGTTGAAACATGATTTTAGAAAATAAATGGCAGGGACACCTGGGTGGCTCAGTCAGTTAAGCGTCCGACTTCTGCTCAGGTCATGGTCTCATGGTTTATAAGTTTGAGCCCAGCATTGAGCTCTGTGCTGACAGCTCGGAGCCTGGAGCCTGCTTGGGATTCTGTGTCTCCCTTTCTCTCTGCTCCTCTCTCTCTCTCTCGCTCTCTCTCTCTCTCTCTCTCTCTCTCTCCCTCAAAAGTAAATAAACATTAAAAATATTTAAAAAAAGAAAATATAGATGGCATCCATTAATTGAATATAATTCTAAGGCTGTCTCAAAGACATAGAAATTTGTTTTTGTTCTTATTGAAACTATTAAACTCTAGCTTTATAATCTTCACATAGTAAGTCAGGAGATTAATTTATGGGCTTTTGCAGCTGGTCACATTTTGCATTATATGTCTTAAATTAATATCTGTAGTCTCATCTGCATGCCCTCTCATCATTTCCATTTCATGCCCTCATCAGCATTAAATATTTCCTTTCTATATAACCTCTGTGAGAATTTTTATTTTCCACCCCCTCTACTTTCAATCTAGAGGTTTTTCTAGAAAAGATAACTAGTAAACAAATTGTCCTTCAGTGGAACAATCAGAGTGTTTGAATCTAACACATGCTTAGCTACCACCAACAAGGAATAAGAAACGTGTCTCTAAGCACTTGCCATGTCAGCAGACATTGCCAGGGGTTACAAGGGAGTCACTAATTCTAGGGGGTATTCAAACCATGCTTCTTGCTCTAAACTTTTTGAGTCTGAAGGAACTTTTGCAATCTGCAGGAGTCTTTAGTCACTACTATAATCAAGCCATCTAAACCTGATATTTCTCTAGGATCAGTACGACTTATATAATTTTAAAAATCACTCTTTTAAAATTTTTGCCCCAGGGGAAATTGTCTTTTTTTTTTGGGGGGGGGTGGAGGGATAAGTATGTTCTATGTCAGTGTGTGTAGAAAATTGACATATTTATCAAAATTTTTATCAAATATCCAGAGTGATGCACATTAGGCAAAACTATCACATTATGTAGCAAAATGAATTTTTATATTGACTTCCAATGCTAAGTGAGTCTCCTTTGCTATTTTCCTATCAGGGCATAAACATATCTTGGTATCTGACTATTTAATAAAAATAGTATTTACATATCACTTCCTGATGCAGCTGAGGGGACTTGCTACAAAACATAGGATACCTTAACTTCAAATTTTGACTACTGGCTCATTTATCTTGTAAGTGCATGCTTTTGTCTAAGAATTGTGTTGTGGCAAGTACTAGAGAGTCATAAATAAGAGCCATTTCAGAAAAAAAAGTCCTTGTGATACATAAATAAAGCTACATTCTATAAATATGTAATGAACACATTATGTTTTTATATCTGGCAATCTAATCAGCTTGTTTTGGAATAATGAGGATTTCCACCCTGCTTAGGAAAGGTCTTAATAATGGTGTTTGGGTGTTAGAAGTTAAATGTTTTGAAGGTGTCATTAGAAATTAAGTAATTGTTCTTCAGATCTGGTTTGCTTTCTTCCACAGCTGGGTGATAGTTGGTTACATATGGGTAAAAAAATGCAACATCAGGCTAAATGTAACTTTGCATCTGAAACAGAAGTTCTTAAAGGAAACTAATTGGCCATTTTGCACTGTAGAGAAATGACATGAATTATACTGATGTATTTGATTTCATAGGTCAGGAATATCTCATTTAAAAATCCATACAAATGACACAATAACAGCATTCCCTGTATGTTTTTAAATAGTGTCTCTGAGCACAACATTTTTATGAAAACAATCAACAAATCGTGAATATTAACCAGATGGTATTCAAAGTAGTACACATATTTACAGAAACCATGTCTTTTCTTTTAAATAAGAGAATAATCTACATGTGAACCTCAAATTAGAACACCTATAACTTGATGAGCCTGTAACTAAACCTAAATATTAAAGTTTTAAACCACAAAATAAAACCAAGTGTTTTATAAAAACATTTAATAAAACAGGAGCATTGGCCATTTAGAGTGCATATAAGGGAATATGTTTGTCTTAAATCATACTGTGAATTAAAAACATAGGTGAGTACCATTAATCACGAGAATGTATGACTTATTAAACTTATTTTCCTCAGTGTGATAAAGCAGTTGATAATGTATTAATTAGATCTCTCATTATTTTGTCTTAAGATAAGTCAACATAATATATAATCTCTTTAATGAAACAGGCTTTAGAAAGAAGGGCCACATGAAAGCTACTATTAATCTGATGAATGGACAAAGAGCTCCTGCAAGGGGGTGGGGGCAGGAGGCGGGGAGGTAGAGTGGGGACACTTATAATATCCCAATAACCCATTGACTATATTTTATATCCAACAGTGTATTTCACTAGGGCCAGGGATACACTGGTTCATTTCTTCCCAACACTAAATAGTCTCCTTTTTCTCTCTTGTTAGCTTATATAAAATTGTGTCTAATTTAGAATAAACAAGCTAAAGTACTTGGGAGAACTGAAATATGCCCTCTATGTATTACCAAAAGCATCCCAGGAACCATTCTGCAGCACCAGATTAAGTCCAAACTCTATGTATTTTCTATATTGTTGACTAAAATGGGAAGATCAGAATAGTTTTGGCCCTGAACTGGTTCATTTTGTTTGAGTCTCTGCTCTATTACAGAACACAACAAGCCAGAAAGCAACCATCCTGGATTAGTTTGTGTGCTCGTGCCAAAAGAGCTAATCAGAGTCCAGCATATGGGGCATTTGAATGAGGAAATGGGTGTTAAGTATCTGGTGTGTGTTTGGACTGTTTCTGAAGCATGTGGGTTTTGCTTGGTAATCTTAGAAGTAGCCGGGAGGGGATAGAACAGCTGTGGCCACTCTACCTGGAAGTGGTCTAAATTACTCCCTTGGCCTTCCCACCTTCTTTACATGAAAATTCTTCTTTGGCTTTGTGGATGCTTTTCCAAACTGCCTAAGAGCTATTTGATGAAGGCTTACTTCTAGATTTAGGAATGAAATTGTTGCTGATGTACTGCATTCAAAGTTAGTGAGAACTTATTGAACATCAACTATGTATCAGATAACGTGTAGATATATTCATTGAGATGGAAAATAAAACAGTGGTAAAGAGCAATTCTGAAGCCAGATCACACGGGTTTGAATTAGTTTCTGCCATTTTCTAGTGTAGAAAATGCAGTTAGACTGCAGGCATCTACCTTTTATGTTCTTCCCTTCCCTCACCTGTAAAATGGGAAGATTAATAGAAGTTAGTATGATATATAGTATTAGATGGACAAACACACATCCCTACGTTTTGGAAAGCCCCAGGACTCTCAGTCCCTAGACTTCTTCGTTTCTTTTTCTACATTCTTTTCTCAGGTGATCTTATCTAATCCTTGTGATTTTAAATACTGTCTATAATCTGATGACTCCCTAATTTATGTCTCAATATCTGGCTCTCATCTTCCAGACTCTTACACCATCTCATACTGAACTCCTGATTTTATCCCCTACAGACCTGTTTTCTTTCTTTCTTTTTTTTTTTTTTTTTTTTTTTTTGTAATTTTCCCTGAGTCAGCAAATGACAACTCCATCCCCGCCAGTTGCACAGGTCATCACATCTGGAAATCATTTTTGAATCTTCTTTTTTTCCCCTTACACTGCATATGTGATCTGTGAGCTGAATCTATCAATTATACCTTTAAATTATATCCAGAATCTGAGCACTTGTCCCCATTTCTACTGCTACCTTTCTGGTTTAAGTCATATCATCTCTCACTTTGATTGTTAACAGGAGCCTCCCACTAGCATCTATTTTTGCCCTCCCCCCCTTACTTTCTTTTGAGTAAAATCTTTTGAGTGATTCTTTTGAGTAAAATCATAACACTCCTCTGCTGGCAAAAACCAAAACCCTTACCATCACTGCTAAGGCCCTACCAGGGCCCCTCCCCCTATACCAGCCTCCCTGTTCTCAGCTCACTCCTTCTGCCTCCATGATCTCCTTGTTTTCTTTCAGACATGTCAGGCATGCTTCTGCCTGTGGGTGTGCACTTTTCTATTTCCTCTACCTGGAGTGCTCTTCCTTCAGATAGAGCTCCCTCCCACTCCCTCCATCTGGTCTGTGCACAAATGTCACCTACTCAGTGAGCTGGCCACTCTATTAAAATTACCACCTAGTAAGTCCTACTACTCTGAATTTTCTTCCCTGCTTTATTTTTCTTCATAACAATAATCACCACTCTCATACTATATATTTTATTTACCTGCTTATTTTCTCCAATAGACTATAAGTTCCAAGAGAATAGGGATTTTTGCCTCTTTTGTTCACTGCTGTATCCCCAGAGCTTACATTAGTGCCTAGTACATATTAGGCATGTAATAAACATTTGTTAAATGATTAAAATAATTTATCCTGTAAGAATCTACCGAGAACTGAACATACATCATTGGATTAGGTGGTGCTTAGGATAAAGAGGTGATAAAAATACTGTATGCCTTCAAGAAAATGAAAGTATAAGTTAGGAAATAGTAGTACACAAATAGTACACAAATATCTGCAGTATAAGACAGAATATAAGCGCCATAAAAAGTAGAAGTAAATGCTCAGGAAAATAAGGTGGACTTCTTTGAGAAATTAGCCTTTAAGAATGGACCCTGAATGTATAATAGGATTTCAACCAGGAGAAATGAGATGGGAATTGGAGGATTGCTAAAATGGAAGGAATAGGAAGAAATCGATATAGAAATGGGAAAAGTAGTTTATGTACAGAGAATAGTGTCCATTTCAGCTTGAGAAGAGTATGGATTATGTACATAAAGGGTGTGGAAGATGTTAGTTGTTATGTATGATGGACATTTTTTCATGTACAGTTCCTGACAAATGGAAGCTTCTGAACACCCATTCCTTAAGCAGGGGAAACTATTGGGTTTCCATGTTACTCACCCTTTTCCTACCTTTTCTTTATCCATAGCCAATAAAATCAGTAGTGGTCAGAGGCCTATGAGTAGCCTGGTGTGGAAATGCCTACTCTCTAAAACAGTAGAGAGCACTCAGTTGAATTAGGTTTTGTCTCTTGGGAACTTGAACTATGAAATAAGGAGACAATCAGGCAAGAGCTATGGGAACATAACAGAAAGGTCATCAGACAGAGAGAGAAACCATGAGGAAACATTAGTAAGAAGCAATTGTAGATGTTTGTAAGTATAAAGAAGCTGTGAATCGTTGAGAAGAAGCTGATTGAGGTGAGAAGAAGATGCACAAACTCTTGCTTTTACTACTTTAGAACAAGATGAGAGCTGCATGGATCCTGAATAATTTAAATTTTATTTTCTTTGATTCCTATGAGTCTCCTGCCTTATTACCATTGTAGCTATATCATATAGTCCCATCACTTAAGATTGCCTGAGTGAATTGCTGATACTTGCAACTCAAAGATCCTGTACAAACCATTTGTCCTTTTGTCATTAGCTTCCCCTTCTGACCTATGATGTACCAGATGAAGTGGGCTTGCTAGACATCTTTCAAGGATCTCTATAGAAATGAAAATTATATATGATTTTTTCCTCTTGGATGTTGACTTGTGTGTTTTCATGTAGAATGGTATTCTCATAAAGTATCCCATTGTTATGAATTTTGGCAGCTAGAGACAGAAAAAGCTAGTTTGGTGAAAACTTACACAACTGGATTTTGTCCCCCCTTTCATTTTATTTGGTGCTTTTGTTTGAAGTTTTGTTTGAAGTATGTCTTCTCCATGAAAGATACTACCATCCTGGAAAGATGGGAATTTAATTGCTGTCATCAAACATGCTGCCTAATAAATTGCTTACTCTGGCAGAGAAAATTGGAAGTAGCTTTAATATGAGCAGAAGCCTTTTTAATATGGCAGATTTTATACGATATAGATGTATATAACTAGATTTCTTCAGATCACATGCCATCTGTCATTGAGTATTGGCATGATGGCTGCAGTTGATGTTATTATGTGCATAAATGCAATGATAAATGGATCTTGTTTTTCATGCATGTACTACTTTCCAATTTTTCTCTTAAGTTTTTTAAAAATGTTGTAATATTTTGACATAAATTTATATTTATAAAGTAGAGAAATATTTTAATTCTACTTCATTTGTAATACTTACTTTTGCTTTCCTGGACCTAGTGATGCAAAGCAGGTCACTTAAAAGCAATATTAAAATAAATTGAAATTTCTCCTCTTAGTTGTTTTCCCTATCTCCTCAAACATGATTCAAACTATTTTCTGCATTAGTAGAATTTATTTCTTTTCCTCCAGAGGAAGATTTTTGTTTTCTGTAAGGCAACACAAACTTCTCAAGTTTTTAAGTAAAAATGTTCTAGTTTAATGTAATTTCACAGAACTAATTTTTTTTTCATAAAGGTACTGCTAAAGTCTGCTGCTTTGCTATACATCAGGAAATATTTTCTTAGCGTTAAGAGACAGTAGCAAAGCTAACATTTTAAAAATGCCATAAGAAATCTGGATACAGGGAAACTGCTTGAATAAAATCCGGAAAAACAAAGTGAAAGAGAGGATTCATTTGTCTTTGGCAAATGAATCAACATCAAACTTATTGTTAGCTGCTACTACATGGAACTGTTGTTTAATTTTTTATGATATTTTTAAAGAAAATACCAGAAAAAACTGATATCAGCACAACCACCTAAAGTTACAGCAATGTTACCTAAAAGTCAGAGAGAAAGAGAAAAAAAACTGACATAATGCATTACATAATGAGACCTTCACAACCGTCCAATGCAATAACTATTTAGAAACACATGCACACATATGTCAGAAGCTGCAAAAATGCAAGATTATGGGACATGACTTTTAGTTACATGCTGAAATTCCAACGGACGGGGATGTTACTACAAGAGATAGGATTATTATCAGTAAGACAACATTTCTCATTTTCCTGAGCTCTGAGTAAGGATCTTTTCTTATTTGAAGAGTGAAGTAGAGGAATCCTCCAGCACAAGTACTTACTTCTCAGTTATGCAAATAACTGAGCAAATTTATAGTGATGTGCTGATAATCCTCAGTCATGACTATAATCTAAAAAATTGAGATTTTTCAAAAGTAATTAACATTAATAAATTTTAAAATCTTTGAATCTCAGAAATTTTCCCAATAATTACTTCTGCACTTTCAAAATAACTTGTTGATTCTGGGGCTATACATTTAAACTCCAAAGCAGTTGTTTTTATAAAATTAATTTTAAAATGTCAAAGTTGTGTATATATATTTATGGGTGTATGTGAATAAATGCGTATGTGTGTTGAATGTGTAAGAATGTGAGTCTGCTAGTCTGTTATGATAAAATTAATTTATGTATTTGTTTATTCAGTCATTTAATCATTCAACAAATAGTGTTTACAGTGTCCCAGGTACTGTGCTGGCATATAATGATGAATAAGTTGCATTCTCTAATCTCAACCAACTCATACTCTAAAGGAGGTATAAGACAATTAAGAAAAAAATACAATATAATGATTAAGATTAAATATTATATAGTATATTCATAGGATAGTATCAATTTGCAGTAAGAATATACATGAGTAGTGTTTGATATTAGGGACCTAGTGAATTGGGTTCTCAGGCAGAGTGTAAATGACCAGATCCAGTCATGTGGGGGACCAAACTAACATAAACTTTTGCCTCCACAAACAAAAACTGGTAAATAGCTTTTAAACAAAAAGGAAGAATCTTTTTTTTAATTAAAAAATAAAATCAAGGGGGAAAAAAAGAGGGCACTTAAAACCAAAGCAGTAACAATGCAAGTTGCTCTAATAATGCAGTGAAGAGTTTTAGGGTTGGTGTTTAGGATGTCAGTACTGAAGCTAGACCCTCACAGCTAGGCACTTGGGCTTTAATTCCCACTCAAGAATCGGAAACAATAGGCCAGGCCAGGACATGAATTTCAAGCTCAGATCTGCACACAAAACTATAAGCTATAATCTGGAAGGGCTGACTCTTCCATGGAATAGGAACTAAAATCTATACCTATAGGATCACAGAAAGAAGTAGAAAGCATAATGCTGCTGAGGGCTCTGAATGGAAATGAAAGAAAGAAAGAGAGAAAAAGAAAGAAAGAAAGAAAGAAAGAAAGAAAGAAAGAAAGGGAAAGAAAGAAAAGAAAAAAAGGAAGGAAGGAAGGAAGGAAGGAAGGAAGGAAGGAAGGAAGGAAGGGAGGGAGGGTGGAAAGGGGGAGGATGGAAGAAAAAAAGAAAAAACCTGTTTCTGTAAGCAAACAAAATTCAAAACTTGTTCCATGTAGAGTATGATATACATATTTCACTCTTCATAGTACAGGGATCTCTAAGTAGACACTGTAACATAAAAATTGATCTTAGGACAATGAAATCCTTTGGTCACCTGGCAGAATAAAATGCAAATGCTCTGAAGGAATGTACACAGCTATACACAGTCCCATGGAGAAAAACAGTCCCCACTCAGTATGAGCCCTACTCCCACCCTACCCCATTACAAAAGTCATCCACAATGAGTGAGAGTTAGAAATCACAACAAATAGGAGAGTTGGGATCCCTGAGAACTTGATATAATAAGACAATCTGAAAAAAGATCATACATATGCATATAAATTCAATGATGACAAGAATCTTGTCTGTTTTATTCATTGTTGTATCCATAGTACTGAGGATAATTCTAGAATTTGTTGAGTAGATTTATTTATTTATTTATTTATTTATATTTTATTTTATTTTATTTTTTTTTGCGAGGGACTAATATATTTAAAACAAAGATGGGGCATCTGGGTGGCTGTTGGTTGAGCGACCGACTTCGGCTCAGGTCATGATCTCACAGCTCATGAGTTCGAGCCCTGCGTCGGGCTCTGTGCTAACTGCTCAGGGCCTGGAGCCTGCTTCGGATTCTGTGTCTCCCTCTCTCCCTGCCCCTAACCCACTCACATTCTGTCTCTGTCTCTCTCAAAAATAAACTTTAAAAAAATAATAAATAAGAAAATAAAACAAAGAGTTTCAGGGGCACCTGGGTGGCTGAGTCAGTTACGTGTCTGACTCAGCTCAGGGCATGATCTCGCAGTTTATGAGTTCGAGCCCAGTGGTGGGCTCTGTGCTGACAGCTCAGAGCCTGGAGCCTATTTCAGATTCTGTGTCTCCCTGTCTCTCTGCCCGTCACCTGCACACACACACACACACACACACACACACACACACCCCCTCTCTCTCTCTCTTTCTCTCTCTCTCTCTTCCTTTCAAAAATAAACATTGAAAAAATAAAAAATAAAAAAGTTTCAAAGGGAAATAGAGTTTATTAAAACAAAAAGACAGGACAGAATAAACAGAACAAGTTGGAAAAAAACTAAGCAGTTCTAGAAATTAAAATTATAGATATTAAAATTTATAAGATTAGGGCTATAGGGAAAGTTTAAAGATGATTAGGTTTTTCTTAAATTCCTCATGCTCACACAAGGAAGATCTGGGGGCAATTCCCCAAATGTGGCAAAAGTGAAAAAGAGATAGAAAATATGGGGAAATGATTAAAGATATGGAGAATAAAATGACAGAATTTACCCACCTATTCATCTGAAGTAGGATTTCCAGAAGGAGCTGAGAAAATGAGGAAGAAGTAATATTCAAGGTGCTAATGACTGAGAAATTTCCAGAATTAATGAAGTATATTAACCCACAGATTGAAAATCACAGTGAGTTTTGAGCACATTACATAAAAATCAATTTATAAACGTTACAAATGAATGAATTATAACTACTTGAACAGCAAATTTTAAAAGCAATATTGGAGGCTAGGAAACAAGAGAATGGTCTCTTCAAAGTGCTGAGAGGAAGTAATTATCAGACCAGAATCCTAAATTAGAATTGCTAAATTAGTGATGAAAATTGAGGTTAAAATGAAGACATTTGCAGGAAAACAAATAACGCAGAGGTTTCTATGCACAGACACTCTCTGAACTACTAAAGAATGTGCTTCACAAAGGAGCAATTGAAACCAGGTAGGAAAGTGTGAGACATCATGAGCAATGGTGAGCAAAGAATTGGTAAGCATATAGGCAAATATAAATAACTAGCAGCTCTAAAAATAACTTTGGGGCAGCTAAAATGAGGATGGAAATAAAATACAAGACAGGAATAGAGTATTGTCAGGGAATATCTGTACACAAGCATTCTCAGGTCTTTGTGTTAGGGAGGAGTAGAAATTTCATTAACGTTCTGAATTGTTAGGATAAAACATGAATGCAACTTAAAATATAAGAATATAAGAATAATCAGAATATAAATAGATACAATTTTGAAGCTAATAGATTAACAACAGAGGAATTAAAAATGGATCAGGTCATTGATAAGAAAGAAAAGTATATAAAAGTATAAATTAAAAACAAAAAATACCTGAAAGCCAGGGAAAGCAGTCACATTGGGAGCTACACGTAGTTCAAAGTGGCTGAAGGGGAAGCAGGCTGAGGTACGCAGGGGGGAAAGAATTAGGCTGAGATGAGGCTAGAAAGGAGATCAGGAGCCACAAAAAAATCACATTTCATATCAAAAGCTGCAATAATGTGTTAAGATAAATGAAGCAGCCAGACTAATATGCACTGTAAGATCAATCCTGCCATGTAAAACAACATAGATGGACCTTGAAGGCATTATGCTAAGTGAGATAAACCAGACAGAAAAAGACAAAGACTGTATGATATCACTAATATGTCAAATCTAAAAAAAGCAGATGTCATAGAAACAGATTAGAATGGTGGTTACCAGGGTGTTGGTGAAGGAGAATTGGGGAGATATTCAATTACGTAAACGTGCATCCAGAACATGAATACATTCTGGAAAAATAATGCACAGCATAGTTATTATAGTCAACAATACTTATTATAAACTTCAGAGTTGCTAAGAGACTATATCTTAAATGTTCTCACCATACACACATACACACACAAAGAAATTATAATTATATGACATGATAGAGGTGTTAGCTAAACTATTATGTTAATCCTATCATAATGTGTAAATGAATCAAATCAAAAGTTGTACACATTAAACCTGAAAATCATAGAATGTTTTATATCAACTCTATCTCCATAAAAAAAGGAAAGATTATTTTGCCTACAGCGAATAATACATGGGAAAGACAGACTTGAGGCAAGAACACTATCAGGCTAATGAAACACAAAAATGGCATGATAAAAGATGGTGGCGACCGACCAGAGAAACAAAGCTGAAAAAGTTATATAATTTAGAAAAATATGTGGGCGGTGAAGGGAGAGGAGAAATAAAAGATGAAACCAAGATTTCTGGCTTGGATATTGGAGTGGTGAAAGGGCTGAGATTCACTGAGACACTGAACGGGTAATAATTTAAAATGGTTGTAAAGTTGTCAGGTGCTTCATAGAGGCCAAGTTGGGAATATTTACACTGCCAAAATTGGCAAAAGATAGATTCGGGTTTGGTTTTTATTTTTAAGTGCTAGTTTACCAACATATGACTGAAATTTGGATGTTTGTGTTAAAAGTACTGATTGGACATCCAAATAGAGATGTTTAGTAGGTAATAGATTAAATGTGTCTGGAGATCAGGAGGGAGTTTGGAGTAGAAAATTGAGTCTTGGGCATTTGGGTAACTGAATTATTTATTGACTAACTCAGTTTGTTTACATACATGAAGGGAATGTTCATAATAATCTGGATAATGATAGCTTTTAAAAATATTCTTAAGTAACTTCAAAAAGGTGGACAGTTTTCTGCCTGTCTTTGAAGTATATATTGTGTATAGAACTAAATATGCTTTTCTGTCTATATGACATACTTGGGATAAATTTGAGCTTAATTCTTCATTTTTAAAACATAGTGTATTTGAAAACATTCTGGTTCTCTTTTCCTCGATGTGTGCTTCTCTTTCTTATTATTTAACAAAGTTAATTTTGTGATTGACTGCACCAGCTTATTTTCTCTCAGGTCTAAATCCACCCTTCTTTTGCTCTGTTTTGATGTACTAGAGCTGAACCCTATAAACACTTCTACTTTGTCACATGACTCAGTGTCCTCTGGACATTGGAGGGCAGTGTAAGTTATAACAGAGGAAAGGACTTCTCTTACTGGTTCTGGTGTGACTCTTCCTCTTAGCTTGTGGGGATAGGTATGTAAGAGCCTGTGGTGCTGGCCCTTTGGGGCATTTCTCCACTCAGCTTCTGAAGACTTTCTCCATTACTGCAGCAGTTGTAGACTGACCCCAGCCCATGCCTCCCAGCAGGTAGCTCCCTGTGTACCAGCTCCAGGCCATAGTGTTCCAGTGGACCTTGAAGGCAACCCAGAGGGGGAGGAGTCAGGATCCCTGGGAAAATGTTTTGACCATCTAGTGGGCTTCTGTCAAACCCTTCCCAACAACTTTGTAGGAAAGGGATGGGAGAACTTAAAATTTGGCCCTTTCCTAGATTTTGTGTTAACCCTATAGATAGAACTTTCTTTCTAAATCTGCTATTCCTGTAGTTTTTAAAGAATTGCTTTTACCCCTTTTAGATATTAACTACTTTTTACTAGTTAATAAGCCTTTATATTAAACTTTTTCCTGTTTAAATTATTGGTGTAGTTTGTGTCCCTTCACTGGGCCCTGACTAATACATGGACTATAGAAGTTAATTGGAAACCAGAAATTTTCCAAAGCACAGAAATATAACTTTATCCTTTTGTGGGAAACAAAGATGATGATTTGACATCTCTTAAAATAGTGGTGCCTTCAGATGACATTTGTTGCTGACTTTCATTAAAAAAATACTGTACTTTCAGAATTCTTTATCAGATTCTGTATCTGACTTTCAGAAGCATCAGTTGAGTTTTTGTTCTAGCTATGATGTCTTTTATTTATTTATTTTTAATTCTTCCACACAAGTCTACATAGTGTTCATCTCCGTAACTTAGATTTCTTGTAATCTTCACTTTGTACTTCTCTCTGTCCTTTTATGATCTTCTAATGCTGGTCATCCTTTGTGGTATAGCTCCTGCTATGGGACCACCAATCTTTCCAAGCATATCTACTCTACCCTTCTCATGCTGAAGCTACTACTCCTTTATCTCTGTGTGCCAATTCCTGTCTCAAGATCCATCTAAAATTCAACTTATTTAAAGATTTTAGTTTTGTTATTTTCCTGATGACTAAAAGCGAACATTATATATTCCTTTCTTGAAATTCTGTGGAATTTTGTACTTAACTCAGAGGGAAGTTTTTTTCTCCTTTTCGTAATATTATTTTTTTTCTTTCCATGTGCTTTAAAAAATATTTTACAACTGAGTTTGATAAGAAAGATACTTGTTAAAATATAAGAAACAGACTAACAGTGAAGCAAGGAGGTGGGAATGACTGTAAACTAAATATGATGAGTTACCTTAATTGAGCATTAAATTTAGCTAAGAGTTCCTGGTTGGTGAAAGAAAAAGGCAACATGATGAGCTTTGTGTTCATATATATTTATTTCATATTTTTGTTCAGAGGTTGGAGTCCTAGGGAAGGAGAAGAAATAAATATTTGCATGCAGCAAGTTCTATAGGAAAAAGAGAGAGAAGTAAGGTTGGGCAAAGGGAGAAGTTTGGCTTCTTATGACTGGAGTGATAAGAAGGACTCAGCTGACCCCTCAGTGGTGCTCTGAAGCTGCTGTGGCCTTCAGAGTCACCCCAGGTTGGGATAAGGGCACAGGGGCCTTGTTTGCTGGCATTGATGAGTTCTTGGGTATGATATGCCCCGAGAAGGAGATGTCCTTTGTGGGAGGGACCCTTCAGCAGAGAAGAGTCTGCTGGGAAGGCCAGCAGAAAAACCTTCCTAGTGACTAAGGGAATAAGTCCTTCGGTCTTAAAAGGGATCTGGGAGCCACAGGACAGAATTGCTAATATCTTCTATTTTTTGCTTCTCATAGACATAACTGTATCATCTCTTTAGTAGGAAGGACTGAACTTTGCAGAATTGTACATCAATAAATTTGTAGATTGAAGCAAAACAGTATGCATGAATCTGGGGGTGTGGTATAGAGGGGTGATTAAAACATGGTGTCAGTTTCTTTCTTTTTCAAATGTTTATTTATTTATTTTGAGAGAGAGAGAGAGAGAGAGAGAGAGAGAGAGAGAGAGAGAGAGAGAAAGCACAAGCAGGGGAGAGGCAGAGAGACAGGGAAAGAGAGAATCCCAAGCAGGTGTTTCCTCACTTAGCACTGAGATCATGACCTGACCTGAAATCAAGATTTGGATGCTTAACCAATTGAGCCACCCAGGTGCCCCGTGAAACATGGTGTCAGTTTTTAATAGAGGTTAGTGTCTGACTAGAAGACCAAAAAAAAAATGCAGTTAAAAAAAGGAAACTATATAAATGAAAAGAAAATATAAGTAACAGTTTGATGCAACAGCAGAACAGATGCCACAAGGAATTAGGTTACATGATTAATTGTCAAATGAGCCACATTAAACCATGCTGGAACAAATAAAAATAAATTACCAAATTAATGATAGGCAATTGTTGTTGCAAGAGTTTAGTTGGAGTGGAAAGTAAGGAAAACTAAGCAGTTGGAAATAAGGCTGTAACGCCTCCAGATAAGGAACTTAAACTATTTCTTCCCAAATTCTATGAGTATTTGAAGGTGTTAACAAAAGGACCATGAAGACTTAGTAAGAACTTAGTCTGGGAGTAGTTGCAATAGATGAGAGCAAGAAGAAACTGGGGGGTGGGAGGGACACAGAACACTGGTAGACAATTTCCACAGTCTAGGTGAGGTGGCCGAGGTGATGATGGAAGCAAACAGCTTCTAATACCTAACCCTCTCTGCTCCATGTCGATTCCTCCCTCTCATATCTGCCACATACCTCACTGCTTTACACATTTCGGTCTTTGATAATTTGCTATCATGTAGTCAGTATAAAATGAATAATTAAGAGTTGTCTACTTATTTATATTTTACAGAGTGCTTTCACTGTTCATCTGAGTCTTCCAAGCATACAGTGAGTTGGGCAGGACAGGAGTTTTTATCATCATTTTTAGATATGGAAACAAAAGCCCAGTTGCATAATGTTATTATTCCCTTGATTATAACTTCTTACAGGTATAGGGTTTATTTCTATCCTTACAGAAGCTAGAATAGTGCCTTGAAGATGAAAAGCAGTCAACACATTTTAGTGAGATGAGTGGGAACTTATATTTGAGCTCAATCTCATAAAATTAGGTGTTATAGATTATGCTGCCAACAGATGACTCCAAGTAATATTAAAGTTGACTTTTTCATTTTTTACTTCTGAATGAGCAAGATTTAGTGTTGAATAGATGACAATTTCATATGTTGCTGTAGGTATAATATTATATTTGGGGGAACTTTGTCTCATGCTATTGGAAAATGTTACAGAATTTTCAGATACAATAGTTATAAGATTTCTCTAAAATGAATATACCTCCAATGAAAAATGTATGTGTATTTGGATATACTAACATCATCTGAACCAAGCCACAGAAAAAAAATATATGGAAGAGTAAAATTATGAAGTGTTAAGTGTTGGGTAATATATTAAGTTCACAATTTCTGATAATCATGGTAGGTGATTTTCTTAATTTGGTAAGTAATTACTTTTTTTAAAATATATCTTGAAAAGGAAAAGATTCTATAACAATTTAGTATATAATAGAAGAAGCATTAAAATGTGGAAACATGTACTGGAATGAACTCTAATGTTCCAGCTCTACCAGTAATTTATCTTTTTTTAACAATGGGAAAGTCAAAGGGGGCTGGAGTAGATGATCTCTGAATTTTCTTTCAGGTATTAAATATATTTATTCAATTGTTGTTTGGTGGTTAATGTGTAACTGTTCCTGGAGACACAATAAACAATAAGAAAGACATTTGTGCTCCTGGATCTTATATACCAGTATCCTGTATTTGATGGACTGTTGTATCACAACTTGAAGTAGATAGAGCTTGTATCACACAAAAAAGCATGTTTATTGCAAAGGAAGCAGAACTATAAAAATTGGCCTGAGGTTGGGATGTATATCCTATGTTTGAGGGAAAGTTAGTAATGTTTCTACTAGTATTTTACTTGGGTACTGGTGGAATTTTTACTTTCAGAACCATGTGAGAAAAGAGTCTCAAAAAAGATATGACAAAATCCAATACCAAAGAGATCATAAGGAGGAAGAAAACAGAAAACTGATTATCAGTTGGTCCTTGGTGACTTCTGAGGAAAATTAAATAGAGTAACCAGGCAAAGCCAGATTGAAGGAATTTATGGTGTGGGTAGATGGTAAAAAGTAGAGGCAGTGAAATACGGGTTATGTTTACAAAAATATTTGTAGTTTAAAAATATGGGTAAAGATGGATAAGGTGTTAAATTACAGGAAATAAGAATTGGAAGAATGTTTCTATATTGTTTTTAAGGGAGAATAGTGAATAATAGTAAACAAGCACATGGGAATAAGTTTGGGTAAGATAATGAAGTCTGGAAGCTGTTGGATCAGGGAAGAGTTGGGTAATTAAGCCCGAGGAACACAGAAGTGAAAGGAGGGAGGTGCAGATACAGAGAAACTTCAAGTTGAACATTCACAGACTTTCCAAAATCCTGAAACATTTGGAATAGTTACCTTAAAGACAATCATGGGGAGTCAAAACCATGAAAACGAATGGGAAAAATAAATAAAAGAAGCTCAAGAGAGTGAGAAGATAAGCCATAAACTGAGAGAAAATATTCATAAAACACACATCTGATAAAGAGCTGTTATCCAAAATACAAAAAGATCTCTTAAAAATTAACCATAAGAAAACAACTTGACTAAAAAAATGGGCCAAAGACCTTAACAGACACCTCACCAAACAAAACATGCAGATGTCAAGTGTGAAGAGTTCTTTCACATAATGTATCATCAGAGAAATGAAAATTAAAACAATGAGATATCACAACACACTGATTAGAATGGCCAAAATCCAGAACATTGACAACACCAAATGCTGGTGAGGATGTGGAACAATGGGAACTCAAATTCATTGCTGTTGGGAATCCAAATTTAACAGCCACTTTGAAAAAGTTTGGCACTTTCTTGCAAAAGTAA
The DNA here is from genome assembly GCF_018350215.1 of Panthera leo. Lineage (NCBI taxonomy): Eukaryota > Metazoa > Chordata > Mammalia > Carnivora > Felidae > Panthera > Panthera leo. The sequence continues at coordinate 90,995,725 of NC_056683.1, forward strand.
ACATCGTCTTAGTATACAATCTAACAATCACACTCCTTGGTATTTACCCAAAGAAGTTGAGAATTTATGTCCACACCAAAACTTGCATGTGAATGATTATAGCAGCTTTATTCATAATTGTTACAACTTGGAAGCAACCAAGATGTCCTTCAGTAGGCAAATAGGTAAATAAACCATGGTACATCTGGAGAAGGGAGTATTAGAGTTAAAAAGAAATGAGCTATCAAGCCATGAAAACACATAAAGGAAACTAAAATGTCTATTACTAAGTGACAGAAGCCAATCTGAAAAGGCTACCTACAGTTTCATTTCAATTATGTGATGTTCTGGAAAGGGCAAAACTATGATAGCAAAAAAGAGCACTGGTTGCCAGGGGTGGGGGGCAGGGAAGGATAAGTAGGTGAAACACAGAGGATTTTTAGAGCAGTGAAAATTTTCTGTAGATACTGTAATGATGGATTTATGTTCTTACACATTTGTCCAAATCCTTAGAATGTACAGCCAAAAGTGAATACTAATGTAAAGGATGGACTTTGAGTGATTTTGATGTGTCAATGTAAGCTTATCATTTATAAAAAATGTAGCACTCTCTTAAGGGATGTTAATAATGGGAGATGCTATGTGTGTATAGGGACATGTAGTATAATGAAGATATCTGTACCTTCCTTTCAATATTGCTGTGAACCTAAAACTGCTCTAAAAAATAGTTTTTAAATATAAGGACATAACAGTAGGCACTCAATCAGTGAATATTGTTAAAAAAAATAGAAGGAGGGACAGACAGAAAGCGGGAAGTCAGGAGATTGGGAGGGTGATGGTCTAGGTTAAAGGTAAGCAAACATTTCCTGTAATGAGCCAGAGAGTAAATATTTTATTTGAGTCAGTTTATTTTACCCAGTCATGAACCCTGCTGCAATTATCTCAGTCTGCTTTGTGTCACAAAGGCAGTCTTGGACAATATGTAAGCCAATGGATGGTATTTGGTTCCAAATAGGTGGCTTGTCATACTTGACCTAAGGGATATAGTTTGCCAACTAGCATGGCTTTATGACTTTCCTGAATGTAAGAACAGGCATTTTGTACACACACAGAGACATACACATATGCATATGTACATATGTAAAAATTTATATGCGTGTGTGTATATATTTTCCTACATATGTACACATACCAGAAGTCATCTAGAATCTCTAACTCCTTAAATTTGAATAAGATCAGCCTGTCACAGACCCAATTTTGTGGTTTTGTATTCTCTTAGTCACTTCTGGTCTTGATTTTCTGTTTCTACCAATATTTTTCTCTGTGTTTTGCACCCTTTTTTCTACCTCTGCTCTAGGTTTAGCCTAAATATTATTTACAACTTCTTGTCCTTGATTCCCCATACCTCAACTCCAAATCTATGAATAAAAAAAATGTGTGGAATGCTAGGTATGTGGGTCTCTGAGAGTCATCACATTATGAATTAAATAGCAAACAACTTCAAACTTTAGACTGATTTTGATATTCATATTCTAACAATGCCTTTTTTTAAATATGAATTTTTATTGTCAAATTGGTTTCCATACAACACCCAGTGCTCATCCCAACAGGTGCCCTCTTCAATACCCTTACCCACCCTCCCCTTCCTCCTCACCCCCCATCAACCCTCAGTTTGTTCTCAGTTTTTAAGAGTCTCTTATGGTTTGGCTCCCTCCCTCTCTAACTTTTATTCTTTTTTCCTTCCCCTCCCCCATGGTCTTCTGTTAAGTTTCTCAGGATCCACATAAGAGTGAAAACATATGGTATCTGCCTTTCTCTGCCTGACTTATTTCACTTAGCATAACACTCTCCAGTTCCGTCCACGTGGCTTCAAAAGGCCGTATTTCATTCTTTCTCATTGCCAAGTAGTATTCCATTGTGTATATAAACCACAATTTCTTTATCCATTCATCAGTTGATGGACGTTTAGGCTCTTTCCATAATTTGGCTATTGTTAAAAGTGCTGCTATAAACATTGGGGTACAAGTGCCCCTTATACATCAGCACTCCTGTAACCCTTGGGTAAATTCCTAGCAGTGCTATTGCTGGGTCATAGGATAGGTCTATTTTTAATTTTTTGAGGAACCTCTACACTGTTTTCCAGAGTGGCTGCACCAGTTTGCATTCCCATCAACAGTGCAAGCGGGTTCCCGTTTCTCCACATCCTTGCCAGCGTCTTTAGTCTCCTGATTACTTACAATGCCTTTTGATCATCATGCCACCAAGAGATTCTCAGATAAGTGATCAACTGATCCACACAGAATTACTTTTAAACTGATATTTATTTTTCTTTCCATGTTCTTTTTTTCCCCCCAATCCCAGGCAAAATAACTGAATGAAGAGTGTGTCACAGAGAGATGTATTCAGTTACCTTTTTCATTGTTTGCATTTCTACCAACATCCTTCTAGAAATTCACCTTTTTACCCAAGAAGCCTAATTTGTTCTAAGCAATATTGGTTTTTTACTAGGGTCTGGATTACTAGATCATCTCATTTATGTTACCCTGTGTGATTACAACTCTGTATGGATGGTATTGGCCTTTCCATTTAAAGAGATGACAGAAATAATTGAATAGGGTCAAGATATACAGTCAAAATGAAGGGCAAAAGCAGATTTGTTAAGAGTGAGTGAGTAGAATTTAGAATTTTGTATCACTTGGAGGTGGGCTTGATAATATTCTAGGTTAACATGAGAGATAATTAGTAACACTTGATTCCCCTCCTACCACCTTCCCATAAAAGTAATCTCAAAAACCCTTGAACAGAGGCAATGTTTTAACTGAATGTGGAGACGAAACAATAATTAAGGCTTTTCTACATCCCGGGAGGTATTCCTTCAATAAAAATGCAGGTGATCCCTGACATAGTATAGCCAAAGTGAATAACTTAAAAAAAATGTCTTTATGTATAAAGTTTGAACAAATCCCTATCTGCACTTTTGTGTTGATTTCAGTATATGTAAAAAAGGTAATGATTGGGTCGTCATCATTTAAGATGGCCAGTAGCAAATACTGAATTGGAATATAAGCCCATTGGAATGTAAACCACGTGAGCACAGGATTGTTTTGTACAGTGCACTATTCCCTAGCACTAAGTAGATCCCGCATAGTAACTTATTGAATAAATTAATTTAGGGCGTCCTCAGTTCTAAAACAATTCTGAGTTAATGGTATCCGTGTTGTTAGAAGCATCAGGAAACATACGTTAGCTTCCAGTCTCAGAAGGAGTTTCCTGCATGATTTTTATGCATGTCCTTCTGCTGTTCATTGGCATCGTTATATCATAGCAAGGACTTTTTTTTTTCTGTTTTAGTGTGAATTGTTAAAGAATGTTAGTGGAAGTATTGGAGTAAAAGCAAAATGTCATTGGGGCAACTTGACCCTTTCTAGTCCTTTGAGGATCCTTTGGCAGCAGTGAGGTTGGCATTTTACCCAGTCACCTGAGGCTGTAGTTGCTTCCTCTGAATTTCTTGGTCTCAATTAGTGCTTGCAGCTATTTCTGCATCCCTCAAAATAAGAAACCAAGTCTCTACTCCTTGATTTCCCCAAATACCATCCACTCACAGTCATGAAGTAGGATAGAATTTACTGAGTGGCTATATGGCTAGAACATATGCAATAATTTTTATTTGTATTTTTTATTTTATGAGAGAGAGAGCACACACGCACGCATGTGCACGTAAGCAGGGGAGGGATAGAGAGAGAGGGAGACGAAGGATCTGAAGCAGACTCTGGGCTGACAGCAGAGAGCCAGATGCAGAGCTCAAACTCACAAACCATGAGATCATGACCTGAGCCAATTCGAGAGTCGGGCACTTAAGCAACTGAGCCACCCAGGTTCCCCCCCGCCTCCCTTTTTTCCACATGCATTAATTTCTAAATTCAATTGGATATTAAACTTACCTAGTTTTAAAAGTTATTTGGACAATGCTCTTTTTTTTCTCCTCCTGCATTTTCACTTATTCTCTCCTGTTTGTATGACATCAACCTGGCTTGTTGCCGAACTTCCTAATCACTGTAAGCCCCTCTACAACTTCTTCCTAGTTCACATGTTCCTGTCTCCAACCCTGCTTTACTACTTCTTTTTTTTTTTTTTTAATTTTAACGTTTATTTATTATTGAGAGACAGAGAGAGACAGAGCATGAGCAGGGGAGGGGAAGAGAGAGGGGAGACACAGAATCTGAAACAGGCTCCAGGCTCTGAGCTGTCAGCACAGAGCCCGATGCGGGGCCCGAACCCACAAACCGCAAGATCATGACCTGAGCTGAAGTCAAATGCTCAACCAACTGAGCCACCCAGGCGCCCCATCCGCTTTACTACTTCTTAAACAGAACAGTGTGCCTTTCCTGTGTCTCAACATATTCTTGGGGCAACAAAGTTAACGTTTAAGTGTGTGGGCTCTGGACTGAGACCTCATTGGTTCTCATCCCCTCTGCTTTTTATTAGCTCTGTGGCCCTAGGAGATTTACTTAACTTTTCTGTGCTGTGATTTCATTTCTTATGTGTTTCTGCAAGAATACAAATGGATTGATACATGTAAAGCATCTAGAAAAATATAGTATGGTAGAAAGGTCTCATTAAATGTTAGTTATTAGTATTATCTTGCTTCAAGGGTTCTCTTCTTAAAAAAAGAAAGAAAAGAAAACAATTTTTTAAAAATTAACGTTTATTCATTTCTTGAGAGAGAGAGAGTGTGAGTGAGGGAGTAACAGAGAGAGAGGGAGACAGAATTCAAAGCAAGCTCCAGGCTCTGAACTGACAGCACAGAGCCTGACATGGGGCTTGAACTCACAAACTGTGAGATCATGACCTAAGCCAAAGTCAGACCCTTAACTGACTGAACCACCCAGGTGTCCCTAAAAATTTTTTTAAGTACCCTATCATTGTTTCCATAAACAGAGATGAATATACTCACCACAAGGAATTCAATAGTCAACATTAAAATAAAATTATTGAGGAGGGCACCTTTTGGGATGAGCACTGGGTGTTGTATGGAAACCAATTTGACAGTAAATTTCATATATTAAAAAATAAAAAAAATAAAAAAATAAAAATAATAAAATAAAATAAAATAAAATTATTACCTCCCTGCTAAAGAAAACAAGTTGTAGTTCTTTAAAGCTAGAAGCCACTCTACTTTCATTTTAATCAGTTGTTTTTCTCTCCAACTATGAAAAGTGATTATCATACTTTCTTTATGGTGAGTTCACTATTTTTTAGATATACCACGGTATAATTTTGTAGCCTCACTTTTGTTGTATATATGCAGCTTATAGGATTTTAATGATAACTGAATAGAATAAGGATTCTTCTTCCAATTCTTCCGACAATGATTAAGACATCAGATAATACCTCCTTTTTTTTTAACTTTGGGATTTGCTCTCTGAATTTTTTTAAGTTTATTTATCTATTTTGAGAGAGAGAGAGAAAAAAAAAAAAAAAACAAGAGCAGGGGAAGTGTAGAGAGAGAGGAGAGAGTGAGAATTCCAAGCAGACTCTGCACTGCTAGCACAGAGCCCAATGTGGGGCTTGAACCCACGAATTGAATGATCATGACCTGAGTCAAAATTCAACGCTTAACCGGTGGAGCCACCCAGGCACCTCATTAGACAATACCTCTTAAGCAGAAATTATTTCATGCTTTTTAATAATTTATCTTAAGCAGAAATTATTTCATGCTTTTTCTCATTTAAAAAATTCTCAGAGGGAGAGACTCAATGAATGATAGACTTTTTTAGAGATAAGAGTATAACATAAGATAATACAGTATATCACCTCACATTTTAACAATAGCCTATTTAGTTAGATGACTGAAAGAAAGTCTTGTGCTTCAATGTCAGAATTGGAGCCAAGCAACTCTAAAAACTATTCCTACACTCTGCCATGTAGGTGTTAACATAATTCCAGAATGAAATTCAAAATCAGTAGTGTTTACCTTGAATCAGCATAGAAAAAACAATAGTATTCATACTTCTCTCAAGGAAAATGGTCAAGGATAATATGGATTCATCACTTATTTGAATTGTTAAGTGAGTCATACCACATTAGTTTAAGCCCTCATCAAAGAAGATTATCTTTAAGAATAAAGTGGCCATCTTTGTTATTTCCTATATTCTCTTTTACTTTCTTATACTAGGATCTCATGTAGCTCTCAATGTACTTGTTGAAACCATTCTACTGTTACATTCACTTACATAATACATTCCAAAGTTACCTTTTAATATATTAACTTTCTTTTAGCTAGCATGTCAAAGACACAATCCCTGAGCTCAAAGACATTATCATTCAACTGAAAATAATGGATGTGAAGTAGACTTAAGAGGGGAAATAATCAACAAATACATCGTCAGTGTCAATTGAATAGAGCAGTTTCATAAATTCCAATGTGTTCACATCAAGCCAAGGTGGATAGAGTAGTTGACTTAGCTGGCTTAATTACAGCTGCCTTAGAAGTGAGTATTTTGTTAAAGTTTTGAAGGATATCATTGTGAGGGCAGAGAATAGCATAACCACAATTGTGGTAAGCTGGATTTTGGGTTGGGATATTGAAGTTCACATGTTGAGAAAGAGTTATTTAAATTCAGGGGTGGCGTGAGACTGGGGCTGGAATTATTTGTGGAGAAACTTAAAAACCGTGCTCAGCAAAGTCTGCATTTAATTTTATGATTTAACGTGCTTTGCTTTTTACTCTCTTTTGGCAAGCTCTTCCTTCATAAACTGAAAATAACTCATGAATGAATTATAACCAGTATCTCTTCATGTTTTAGAAGCTCCATGAATTTATAATGAATCCTATTCTTTATATTCTCTGTTTGAGTGATGAAAGGGTCAGAAGCACAATTTATAGGTTAAATGATATTAGAGAACTATGCATTGTATGACATATTTCATTAAAGCAGAGGCTATGAGCTGAGGCTTTAACAACTAGGAATTTCACACATCTGACCAGCAATCTTGTTCATAATTACTTTTATAATTGCTAAGAATAAGAAAAAAAGAACTGTGTGCATGCATTTTCTTTAAGTTTTACAACTGTAGTTTCTATTCAGATTGGATTTTAGGTGTAAGGAGATACTATGTCATATGAAATATAAAGTATAATACTTACTTCTATAGTGTTTATGTAAAGTATAAAAGTTTGTCTATAACTAAGTGTTCTGAAAGTATATGGTAGCATAGCAGCAAAGTACTAAAATTAGAATTAAAATTCTTTTAAAGACTTATCTTTGTTAGGAATAGAAAAGGTTAGTTACAAATGATCCCAAGAAAATTAAGAAGTAGATTGAATCCCTTGCTTCTCACTAAAAAGGTTAATTGTTACCATTTGAAAACTTGGCTTAAAATCTCCCTGTTCATAAAATTAATATATAAGTATTTTAAAATAAAAATGTAATGTAATATGTAATGTGCAATTGTAATATGACAAAGCATGTATATTGACATATCCAATAGATGATATTGGTAACTAACAATAAGTCCATTTTTAAAAATTTCACACAACTTTCATTTGCCCTTCTAGATCCATGAGATTTCACGGGAGCCTAGTTTAATATACACAAAGCTGTGATGGGAATAAAGAGCAAGGCAAGACAATGTATAATTAAGTGATAAATGAGACAGCTGGAAGTGGTGTTAGAGTTTAGCAGAAGAAAATATTGCCTTTAAGAAGAACAAGGCATTTTCCAGATTTTGTAGCACTCATTTTCATCAATGGCCAAAAGGAAGTTTCAGACCTAAGAATGATAAACTATGCTATTTGAAGTGCTGTTAGAAGATAAGAAGACTGGTTAATTATCCACATAATGATGGTTTAAAAAGCCAATAATTTATTTAGATATGTAATGACCTATTTGATAACGAACATTTTTTTCCACTTTGTACTGAACAAGATATGATATTTTAATTTCTTTATGGTAACACATAACATTTAAAAATAATATTGAATAGCTTCCTTTTTTATCTTATTTTAACTTGTATTATGTTTTATTTATTTTACTTTTTTAAATTTTTTTAAATTTTTTTAATGTTTTATTTATTTTTGAGACAGGAAGAGACAGAGCATGAACAGGGGAGGGTCAGAGAGAGGGAGACACAGAATCTGAAACAGGCTCCAGGCTCTGAGCTGTCAGCACAGAGCCCGACGCGAGGCTTGAACTCACATATCACGAGATCATGACCTGAGCCTAAGTCGGCCACTTAAGGGACTGAGCCACCCAGGTGCCCCTATTTTTTTAAATTTACATCCAAATTAGTTAGCATATAGTTCAACAATGATTTCAGGAATAGCTTCCTTTTTTAGGTGCAATTAAATGTACTAAGTCTCCAAAACAGTGTGTGGCTTGAACCTTGTAATTTAAAGTAGACCTACAAATCTGTAGAAATAACAAGAACGGTATAGTGAAATGAGAGGGGTTCACAATTGTTAATAATTTTTTAAATCTTACATAGTTACTGGATGAAACAATACCATTGATTTATGCCTCTCCCTTTTTGTTGGATATCATTCTATGAGAGAGAAATTGTCACTATTTATAATTTTTAATGAATTCCTGCCTCCCAACAAAGTACAGTGGAAAGGTTTGATGTTTACATAGGACCTGAGTCCTGACTGTATCATCATCCTGCTGTGTGATCTTGAACAATTCACGTAATTTTTCTGAATGAGCAGTGTATATTCTCTCATTACACAATATTGACTCTGTGCATGCTTATGGAAACACTGTGTTCATTACCAAGTGCTTTAAAGTCATCATTTCTTCTTGTATTCCTATCCCTTTCCCTTCCTTCCATCCCCCCCTTCCTTCCTTCCTTCCTTCCTTCCTTCCTTCCTTCCTTCCTTTCTTCCTCCCTTCCTCCCTCCCTCGTTTCTTTCCTTCCTTCCTTCCATCTTGCCTTCATTTTCTTTCCAATCCATATTAGAGAAGGTATCTAAAAACAACAACAAGAAATCAAAGCTTAAATACTTGTCTCTAAATTGCTAAACGTTGGGTATGATTTTAAAAATATTTTAACTCAGAGTGCCTCGGTGGCTCAGTCAATTAAGCATGGGACTCTTGATTTTTGCTCAGGTCATGATCTCATGGTTCACAAGATGGAGCCCTGCATCAAGCTCTTTGCTGACAGTGTGGAACCTGTTTGGGATTCTTTCTCTCCCTCTCTCTCTGCCCTTCCCCCACTCATGTATGCTCTTTCTCTCTCTCTCTCTCTCAAAAATAAATAAATAAACTTAAAAAAAATATGTAACTCAGTTTTTTTTTTCTTTTTAGGTAGATATTTAAGTGTCCTGTAGGTACAAGGTCACTAGATACTTTCTGTGATTACCTTGGTATAAGCTAAAATCAGTGTTATTTCCTCCTAACATTTTCTTCCAAGCTCAAATAAAACTCATAGAAAATGGTTTTATAGAGTATCTCATTAGCATGATAATTTCATAGGATAGAAATATAATGATTGGATTATTTCAAATACATAACCTATTTCTAGAAAGTAGAGCCCACTTCCTATTCTTGGATGAGATAATAATTTTCTCTTGGATGTGGCATGAATAGAAAAGGCAGTAGGCTGACAGAAATCCACAGTTATGATTTCTGCTGTTTAGTGCAAGGTCAATGGTTAATTAAGTCACCATCAGTGGAAATTTGATCACGGATGAGGTCTTCAACTTTGCCTGTATTACTGGGCTCTCACTAGATGACTCAGCTAAGTCATTATATTAACTTTCTTTTCTTCAGACAGGTACATGATTCAGACTGAATTGACAGGGGATTTGGGTTGTGATGCTGTAATATGACTTTCTAGATACCATTACACATTTCAGAAAACACACATTCACCTCTGAACCAGGATTTAATATTAAGGGTTTTGTCATGCAAATTAACTACATAATGTCACGGATAGTTCAGATTGGAAGCATCTTATGGGTGCCTTTTTCACTGATTCATTAAATAATGCATGCATCCATTTCCACAAATACTCATAGAGTATCTCTTGTGTGCTGGGTACTGGAATGAAGGAGATGAAAAAGAACAGCATGTGGCTTCATATTACTTGAGTCCTTCAAGCCCCTCGGTTTCACAGCAAGGTCAGTTGAGGCCCAGAACACTTAATTGACTTTCAGAGGTTCAGAGATAGTTAATGGCCAAGCCAGGACTAGAATCTCAGGCACTAAACTACCACTCTGCTTGACACTTACCATAACTATGATGCCTTTTAATTATCCCTATAAATTCACATAAGCATGGCATAGTATGATTGAACATCATATATCTGTATCAGCACTTAAATATATAAAGTTAAACAACAGATACCAGAGAAAACTCAGGTGGATTTAGATGCAGGTAGGGTACATCACAGCCCAAGAAAAACTTTCCCGGCTTTAGAGGAAGAATATCTTTGTCTAGATCTGTACCTTTACATTTGTGTACATTTATATCTTCATTCTGTGAATCCGTTCATAAATAAGCTTTCCTCTCCTTCCTCTAAAGTGTACTTTGTGCCACATTTTCTGTGTCACAAGCAGGTATGTGAGAAGAAAAACAAATGGCACTTTTACTCACATTACGACTATGGGATATTTGTTGTCCTCTGACAAAAGCTAAATACATATTCATGGAATCCTACAAATGTAGTGGAAATTCCATCCCTGCCTCTAGGCTGCCTTCAACTAGGTCACACCAGGCAGTTAGGGATATATATTGGTTCTTATATGTCTATTGGGAGAAATCCATTTCTGAAGGTTGGGCTGGGAAACAGTTTAGGTTGTGGCTTATGTATATTTATAGTGCTTGCATTTACTCTCTTGCCGTTCCCCTGTGTGAATTGTTGTATCGGTTCATTTTGACAACATTGGATGAGGCACAACATTTTAACCTCTTTTCTCTTGTAATTATATAAACATGTACACTGTACATGGTGACCTGGGAATGCTGATCAGAACATCTGTTATGATAAACGGAACAGTGAATGAGAGTTGATTTTTGCATTGTAAAGTACTAAAAGTCACTCTTCTGATCTGTGGCTCTATGTAAATCAGAGTATTTGAAAATGTTGCTGAAACCTGTCATTCTTTCACTTACCAGAGACAGAAAGAGAGCTTGTTTTTTATTGTTCTCACATGGGTGCTGCCCAGCTAGGGAGTTATCTGTCTCTCGGAATCAATTAAGTTAACCTTTATAGCAATTTGTATAGCCGTTTAAGCATTCTAGAGCCTGCAGGAAAGTGCCAGCTTAAAGTAACCAATAATGTCAGGATAACCTCAGGATATCGGCAAAGGTTCTTCAGTACGCAGTCAGCATTAATTCCTGTGTCCTTGGTAAATTTGGGGCCAAGGAGTTCTAGGAGCCATGGGGCAAAATAACAAGTGAGGTAAAATGAATATTGTTTATCATTCTTCTCCCAAAGTGAATGCTTGGTTGCAGACTGTAGATCCAGAAGCAGATGATGAGCTTACCTTGCATGAGAACCTCTGCCCATTCTTCTGTTTTCTTGAAAACCATCTTCACTGCATCATGATAGCCAATCTCAGGAGAATTATCAGTTACCTTCCCCATTCTCAGCTTGGCTACAAGCAGAAGACATTTTTACATATTATTTTAAAAGTACTTTTTATGTATTCATTGATTTTTAAATATATATTTTTTCACTCAACTTACAATTGGTTTCTAGTTTAAACAGCAAGGATTTTGATTTTGAATTGCTTAGCACATCTGAGACTTGGGAGAAAATTTTAACCAAATTACTCACCTACTCAACAAACATTGAAAAGTGGTCTTCTGGGAGATATAGGAGTTGCTAAAGTGGCATTATCTCTGCCTGATCCGAATCACTTCTCTTAAACCAGGTCATTTTCTTTGTTGTTGCTCAACTTTTAGGATCATTATTATGTACAGGTAAAGTAGTTCATTTCTTTCTTCTTTCAACTGAAGTATAATTTACATACAATATTCTATTAGTTTCAGATGTACATCATGGTGATTCAGTATTTTTTTATAAATGTATAGTGATCCTCGTGATGTGTAGTTAACATCTGCCACCCAAGTTATTCCAATATTACTGACTATATTCCTTGTACTTTACATTACATCCCTGTGACTTATTTATTTTATGACTTTAAGTTATTACTTCTTAATGTCCTTTATTTATTATACCTGCCCCCCAACCCCATCCCCTCTTTTGATAACAAGAAGTTTGTTTCTTGTATCTATGAGTGTTTCTTTTGCTTTATTTGTTCATCAGTTTCATTTTTTAGATTACACATGTAAGTGAAATCGTATGATATTTATCTTTCTCTGTCTGATTTATTTCATTTAGCATAATATCCCCTGGGTCCATCTATGTTGTCACAAATGGCAATTTCATTATTTTTTTATGGCTGAGAAATATACTATTGTGTGTGTGTATAAATACCACACAGTGCTATCACATCTTCTTTATTCATCTATCAGTGGACATTTAGGTTGCTTCCAATTTTGGGTTATTGTACATAATGCTGCAAAGGGATGTAGGGATGCATGTATCTCTTCTAATTGGTGGTTTTTGTTTTCTTTGGCTAAGTACCGAGAAGTGGAATTGCTAGATTGTATGGTACTTCTATGTTTAAGTTTCTGAGGAATTACCATACTGTTTTCTATAGTGGCTACACTAAATTATATACACACCAACAGTGTACAAGGGTTCCCTTTTCTCCACATATTATTCTAAAATTTGTGTGGGGCTATTAAAGACCCCAAATGGCCAAAGCCATCTTGAGAAAGAAGAACAAAGCTGGAGGTGTCATTTTTCCTGATTTCAAACTATATTACAAAGATATAAAAGTCAAAATAGTATGGTACTGGCATGAAAGCTGACATATAGATCATAGAACAGAATAGAAAGCTCAGAAATAAACCCACACACATATAATCAATTAATCTATAACAAAGGAGACAAAAATATGCAACAAGAAAAAGATGGTCTCTTTAATAAATGATTTTGGGAAAACTAGACAGCTACATGCAAAAGAATGAAACTAGAAAACTATCTTATACCATATATAAAAATAAAATCAAAATGGATTAAAAACTTGAATGTGAGACCTGAAACAATAAAGCTCCTAGAAGAAAACATAAGCAGTAAACTCTTCAGCAGCAGTTTTAGCAATGGTTTTTTGGACCAGTCTCCTCAAGCAAGGGCAATAAAAGCTAAAGTAAACAAATGGGATTCTCAAACTAAAGTAGTTCATTTCTATAATGATGAGCTGAGTTTGCTGAATCTATATTTGTATATTTTCCTAAGATTGAAAATATTCTTATTTTTGGTTGGGTTCTGTCCTATCCTAAGAATCTAAAATTGTATAATGTTTTGTGCCAAATTACTCCATCATCAAAAATTGTTTTCTGCCTGTAAAGGTATCTCAGATATATAAAAATCTCTTTATTTCAAGAAGTTTAGAAAATAGCAATAACCTATAATTCAATTATTCATAACTATCTTCCATTCATACTTTTATATGTATCCTTTCAGGCATATATCTATATATGTATATTTATTTTATATCTATATATCTGTAAGTAAATATTTAGAGATAACCAACATGGAATAACTAATTTTTATTGAGATAGTATTATTATTCTAAGAATTTTAATTTACTCTTTCATTTAACCTTCACAACAGTCCTATGAAGTTGATAGTTGGTAATACAAACAACATGGTATTTTTTCCAATAGGAAACTGAGGTATAAAGAAATTAAGTTATTTGCTTAAGGCCACTTAGCATAAATGCTGAAGTGGACTATGAACTCAAGCAGGCTGACTTCAGAACCTTATTCTTTTTAATCTAAAATTTTTATTTTAATTTCTGTTAGTTGACACCCAGTGTTATATTAACTTCAGATGTACAGTATAGCGATTCAACAACAGAGAACTTATTCTTCCCTACTGCACAATATTGTCTCTTAAAAACATGCTGATTTTTGACTTCGTATTTCATTAGCTATATATTTTGAGCATTTTTACATGGTAATGAATGTACATCTAACCAACTATTTTAATAGTTGCACACTATTCCAGTGGTTTACAATGATTATAGAACCAACCACAGGTGGTAATACATTTAGATTGTTTCTAGTTTGTTTCATTATTAAAAATAGTACTGCTGCAAATGTATTTAAACATGCATAATTTTTAGTATAATTTGTCTAATTCTTCAATATCTATGTAATGATAGACACTCAGCTAAAAGCTGTGAATTCAACATGGAGAAAATTCACAAGAGTTTACAAGCTAGTTATTCCAACTAATGAATTTTAGGAGCATTTTTTTTTAAGTTTGATTATAGACCCACAGTTCACTCTCAGGAACTCTTTATGAGTAGTATCAGTTTTATTTATTTATTTATTTTTAGTTTTCTTAAATGTTTATTTTTGAGAGAGAGAAAGAGAGAGAGTGAGTGGGGGAGGGGTAGAGAGAGAGGGAGATACAGAATCTGAAGCAGGCTTCAGGCTCTCTGCTGTCAGCACAGAACCTGATGTGGGGCTTGAACCCACGAGCTGAGCCATGAGATCATGACCTGAGCTGAAGTCAGACACTTAACTGACTGAGCCACCCAGGAGCCCAGGGTAGTATTAGTTTTAAGTGAAAATCTATTGAGTGTGTGTGCATGTGTATGTATATGTCTGTGTGTGTTGACTCACTCTCCACCCTGAGCATGTAAAACCCCATAATCTACAACTGGGTCATTTCATTTGACTATAAGACAGACTCATTTAGGCTGTGTCTACGTAGCGTCAGTGTAAACATTTTTGTCAGTGACCTATTGCTTTGTTTCACAGTATCAGGCCATTATATTTTTTCTCCCTGACTTTGTGGATTAACTACTTGGTTAAGTTTCCTTTAGATCTTGCTTATGTATGAGTCTCTATAGGTGCATATCAGTGTTGCATGAACATTCACATATGTGTACATTATTTCTGTATTAGATCTCTACTGACTTAGCCACATTAGCTGCATTTAAAATTTCCACATGCTTTTTTTGAATTAGATGTTTGGGAGAGGAAAGTTATTAACTTTAATACTTGATTTATGTATTTACATTTTTCACGACAATTTTCTACAATATTTTCTTTTCATATCTGCTTGGATTCTTTTAGTTTTGAAATTTCTCAGGAAATAATACCCATTATTGAATGCTAAAACTGTTTCTGAAGAGTAGGAAATTTTAAATAAATTCTTATTAGCCCTAAAGATGAAGTCCCTATTTTACAGACAGTTTTAATTATAAAAAATAACTTCTAAAACTTTAAAATGTACAAAGGGCTTTACCAAATAATTTGGGCTTTCTGGATTGCTGTGAAGAAAAACATGAAGGAAAGGACACAGTCTGATCCACATGATTCTCTTAGTTGCTTGGGAAAAGAAAAATAGATAATGGCAATTATCAGTTCCTACAATATTTGTTTTATATTATATTGATATATAAATATGATTCTAACTTCCTTCCATTTATTTTATATTAATGCTTACAACACTATCACATTCCCTTCCCATTTATTAAACACACTCTATATGCCAGGCACCGAATGAAGTCTGACAAGTCAGAAATGGTAAGTTATCATCCCTGTCCTCAAAGAGTTTTCAGAGGAACCACCCATGGTAATAATAGATTATGCCAGTGGATGCTGTTAGAGGTACCAAGAAAGAGAAATGAAAAAGTCTTTCCTATGGGAGGCATGAAATCTGTCTAGGGAGTTTGTAGAGAGGTGGACTTTGCTGAGGAGATGATGAAGCACTGTCAGTGGTCACACAAATGCTAACCTTTTCAGCAATCTTGAAGTGTGTTACGTCTGATTGATACTGCAATTTTTAAAAACGGCAAAAATATTTTTAAGGATTTTAAGAAACCTTGCCTAAAAAGGTGAAACTAAATATTTTCTTTATTTCTCTTTATCTCCTTAGTTAAAACAAAGTAATAAACACACAAGAATACATGGCTCCTATTTAATAGTTTATAGTCCAACTAATAGAAGTAAGAAGATTTTTTAAAAGAAACTCTTGCAAACTAATTATGTGAGAGGGAATTAAAAGACTCTCTTGAAGTAATAGTCCAAATAAGTAATGTAAATTCTGTTGTATGTGATATCAAATTATATATTTAGGCTGTTTTATGGATTTCACTATTATTAAATTGATTTCTGATTTCTTTCTTAAAATATCAATTTTCTAACCATCTTTTTATTACTCTTTCTGGATTAAAACTTAAGAAAGTTTATTTTAATGTCTCTAATTTACCCTCCTAACATCTTTGTAAAGCTCTTTGCAAACTCAAAACATATTTGCATCTAATTTTAATTGATTGAGCTCAATGGTATTTGGACACATGATTTCTCAAATCAGTATAATTTTTTGGAGGGGTGCCTGGGTGACTCAGTTGGTTAAGTATCCGACTCTTGATCTCAGCTCAGGTCTTGATATCACAGTATTGAGTTCAAGCCCCACCTTGGGCTCCGCACTGGGCATGAGGCCTATTTAAAAAAAAATGGAACTGAACATTAGGATGTTAAGGAGAATGCCATATTTGCAAAAGAATGGCATTTAATCAGGTTTTAAATTCTTACGGAATCAATGATGCTCCCCAATTTACTTTGCAGTTCTTAATTAGTCTTAGAATCATGAATATTTTCTGAATCTCTGATCTTCAAGATCATTTCACCCATTCCCTACATTTTGCAGAAGAAAAAACAGAGGTCTAGATTGTGAAAGGACTTATTCATTCAATCACTTTTTGCCTCCTTTTTATTTAGCTGACCTATTTTTTAAAAATCAATATAATTAAAGTGTGTGCTCTTGGCCCTCAAATAGTTGGTGTTATTTATACTGTTTATATGGTGATTATTCATGTGGCTGCCTTCCCTGTTATCTCAGTTTGATCTGCACTATTTATATCTTGATATTATTCAAGCATCTGCCTTCCCAATCAGTATGCATTCCTTCTAGGTCTTAAATTGCTAACATTTAAGTACCCATTTCCCAATTTTCTTCACAGTATGCAGTGCATCTGCTTTAAAAGTAATATTTGAATGGGTAACACCATAGTCCTCTCTTTGATTTCAAGGATCTGTTTGTAGAAGGAAAAATCAGCACCTATTTCCCATCCACTGGAAAAAAATATGTTGGAAACAGTAGGAAGTTTGTAAAGTTAAAAGCTTTTTTGTTTTTACAATAAGAAAGCACATTTACATGCCTGAGCACAGCCAATCTTTGTCTAGTGGGACTATGACATTTCTTGCAACTTGAATTTGGTTTACATAATGCCTTCTAACAGATATTCTTTATTCTAGACTGCATCAGCAGCTTCCTTTTTCCAAATGCCCAGTACAAGTTTGAGTTGAATGGAGTATGATAGATGGAGGAGGAGTTATGCAAGATTAGCGTTCATACCTTCTATAGTTGAAGAATTGCAGAGTGCTAGAACTTCAAAAAATTCCAGGACATTCTGCAGACAAAATTTTCATTGGCCACATGTTTGTATAGTTTTTAGTTTACTTGAAATATTGACAAAGCTGCTAATTTTTATGTTTGGATGATACTTATTAATATTAGAGTAAAGAACATTTTACATGGCTCAAAATACTGGAGGCAGTGAATTCAATACAATAGGAATACCTGTTGCTTTGTGGCTGAGGAGAATCAAAAGCAAGTGGGGAGAGTAGAAGGTATCTGTCAGTATGCAGTAGAGACGGGTCACCACTTTTCTTCTTGGAAAATTCCTGCCTTACACTATGTGCTTCCCACACAATCCTCTTTTGGGGAGCGGTGACCTACTAATTCATTTTTTCATGGTGTATCAATTAGGTCCATATGCACATGTGATTTTCTAGCTGCATATACATATACTAGGATGGCATCCATCAAATTCACACATAATGAGCTTCAGAATGTTATAGTCATACTTCATATGGGTATAAAAGTCTAAGAATCTTTTTCAAAGGGCTTACCATTGAGAAAAAAAGAAAGTTGCTGTGAAAACAACCGGAAATTGAAGATAGAAAGTGAAGATAGTGATTAAAAGATGGGGCCTAGATTGAGGTCTCCTGAGTTCTAATCCAGTATCCATCACTTACTGACTGACTATGTAACTGACCTAAAACAAGATACTCAGGGTGCTGAACCTGCTTCAATGTCTTGCTGAAGCATAACAGAATAGACTCAGTAAAGCAAATTATTTGGCCTAAGAATTGAACTGCCTTAGAGACCACGGAGCATAAAGAACGAAAACAATTCTTAGACTTAACAATGTAGATGACTTAAATGTCAGATTTATATTCAGAATTAAAATATAAAAGATTAAGACCATGGAAATACATTAAATACAGAAAATGTATTTAATTATGTATTACTTATGTATTAATCTATGTATTTAAATATGAAAATGTTCAATTACATTTTTGATGACTTTCTATTAATGTTTGTAAAATATTTACCACAATGCCTGATATACAGTATGCTCTCAATAAATGTTGACTGTTAAAAGCTTTATTCTTTAGAATGAGCTCAAGTTTAAACATGTTTTATACTGATTTAACTTTCTCAAGCTTCAGATTGTAGGAATATACATTATGATGTTTAGAAGTGCTCTGGAATTGAGGGAATACAAATCAAAGACCCAACTTAATCAGGTTGGGGTTTGGGCCAGGGAAGAATATCTTCCCAGAGAAGATGACTATGCCAAAGGCTGACGATACAATAGGAGAGAAAGATGTATGTGTTAATATTGCAGATGTATGTGTTAATGTGTGTGTGTGTGTGTGTCTATGTATATCTCTATATGTGGGTGTATAAGTAGGTAGAAACTAGGTTCCTGGGCAGAGGAACATCACTCGGAAAGAATGGTGGCATTTGATTCTGGTTCACTCAGAGAAAGGCAGGTTGTTCCCACTGGGGAAGTGGGAATGGTAAGAAAGGAGCCTGGAGAGAGAGGCAGAAGGTAGACTATGAAGACCTTTGTAAATGGAACTAAGCTTAAAAAGTAGGCAGTTATTGAAAGATCTTAAGAAATTAAATGACAAGATCAAAGTTGCATTTTAGAAATATTATTCTGGTTGCAGAATAAAGCCTGATAGGAGCAAGTCTGAAAAATCCAGTGAAGATGCGCTATCACAGTATGGAAGACATAGTATATCTGGACTTAACCAAGCATGTAAGAAGGTGTATGTTGATATTCCAGCAGAAGTGATGGGGACCTAGGCACTGTCAGCTAGAATAATTAAGAAGATCATTAGCTAGTATAATAGTAGGAAAAGCCTCCAGTGGGGTATCCATGTGGGTAGGATCTCAGATTTTTGTCTTTAACTCTTTCTTGCTCATCATTTTTATCACTGACTTGGACATAGAAACAAAACTGAATATGACCTAAAGGCAAAGGAAAAAGAAACACATTTCACATTTTGTAGTATTAGTAACTTGCCTTGATGCATTAGATGTTGAATAAACTAATATTAATAAAGAGTTGATGATAGGATAAGAATCCAAATAGTCTTGGGGTGCCTGGGTGGCTCAGTGGGTTGAGTGTCTGACTCTTGATTTTGTCTCAGGTCATGATCTCATGAGCCCCACACTGGGCTCTGTTCTGACAGTGTGGTGTCTGCTTGGGATTCTCTCTCTCCCTCTTTCTGCCCTTCCCACCTCTTTCTCTCTCAAAATAAATGAACATTAAAAATCATTAAAAAAGGAATCCAAATAGTCTTAATTAGAAATTTAGACAAACAATAAATAGATGATATGTTTCAGAGACATGTATGAAAAATAAAAGTACGTTAGAAACATAATTTTTTAATAAGAAGTTCAAGATCAATAAACCCTATGATATTGTATTCCAAAAAAAGTCTACTATTTATATTGTTTATACTACATTGAGAATCGACAGCCCCATCGTGTTTTGCTTTGCTGTGACCTAATTGGAATACAGTTAAAAAGTGGACCAACATTGAGTTGTAGATACACTGGAGTATTTTCAGAGAAAAATAACTAGAAAAATGAAAGGATCAGAATATTCATGTGATAATCAAAAGATTTGAAAGTTTTAACCTGGAAAAAAGAAAATATAGTCAGAAGAAGGTATCTGTTTTCAAATTCTGGATGATGACCATATGGAAGTTGGGCTTAAATTTATTCTAATCAGAACAAAAGGTTAGAAGGTTCAGGGAAGCAGACGATGGGTGAATATGTAGAAGAATCTGGTGCTAGAGCTCTTCCAGGAAGTAAAAGACAACTTTAAATAGTAGCAAGTTTGCCATTCCTGGAGACCCAAATGTAGTAGTAGAAACAATCTAAGTATCCAAAGGATGGATAGACTAGGTGATTTATTGATTATGCCATTCTTAGACTCCTCTTACAATAATAGTACAATTGTAGTGCATCATAAGTATTTTTATAAATGCTTGCAGAATAATTTAATGGTCTTTTTGAGAAATCCGTTAAAAACATGCAGTGGTAACAAACTGTATAGGAATTTTATTTCTTTTTCCTCTTCTTTTTCTTCCCCTGCCTAAACTTTTATTACGAACTTTAAAAATATGCAGAAATGTTCAGATGTAGCATATATAGTCATATACTTACAACTTTGATTAAATAATTGTTAACATTTTCCATTTTTATTTTTATGACATCCAAACACTTCATCATGAATCTCCTAAGAATAAAGTTTTTTTTCTTACATAACCACCATATCATTATTTTGCCTGAGGAGAAAAAGAAATAAATAATTCCCTAATGCCATTTAATATCCAGGGCATTTTGAAAATAACCTTTCACATTTACAAAGAAGCATGGTGACTTTATCCTTTGGATAAGGATTCGTACAAAATTAAAATGTGGAGACCATGTTTTGTATTTATTTAAATAGAAAATAAGATTATTGTAATGGTTGATGGAACAAACTAGCATATCTTCTGAGAGATAACAGATGTTATTCATAACATTGATTTTTTTATGAAATTAAACATCTCTAAAACACTGATCTTTACCTACTTTAAGATAAGACCTATTTGAACAGTCTCAGAAGTTAGATGTGATGTTGGTTGGCACATTCATCACATCCTTATGAGTGACACAATCCTCAGTAGTAGTTAAAATAGATCTAAAAGAAAAGATTTGACAGGCTTCAGCAGTTAGCTTAATATAAATTTTTATTTCAAGTCTTGATCAATATTGTTTTTTTGTGAGTTAGGGACTGTGATGGGAGAAAGTTTCAGTGTTGTGAGTTTTGTGTGAGCAAAGGATTCCTTGCCATTTATTCTTTCATATCTACAAAATAAGGTGGACAAATAGACCTGTGGAAACGAAGGCTGTTGTCCTCTGCTTTTCTTCTTCTTTCTTTATCAGGCCTATTATAGAGTGATGAGCACTATTAACTTTTACAATAGGCTTGGAGACAGAACTTGCAGACATTTTATTGTTTGATATAGAGGTTACATGAGATGTGGTGGCTCTTTCTGAATTAAAAAGAAACAAAAAACAAAACTAAACCAAACAAAAATAAAGCTGTGAGAATGATTATCTTAAGTGATTTTTTTTGTTTTTGTTGTTTCAAAAAGCCAAAGGTACGCAATGTGTAAGAAAGCAGTGAAGTGTTGCTTATATCCCATAAAGAATAGGGAATTTGAAGATACTGAGAAAATGGGCTTTAGATTCTTGAAAATGTAAAATCAGGTGAATCTTGCCACAAGTCTCAGGAAAGCACATAATTATACATTAGGAAGGTGCTGCTTTAGGATCATAGAGTTCTTCTGTGTTCTTTATTACTCTGGGATGTACTTTGTCCACCAAACATGATTTGTGAACTCCTTAGGGTAGCAATTCTGTCTTCATGTACCACATGCTTATGAAATGCTACATGCAATTCTGACATTTTATAATAAAATGAGTTAAGTCCAGAAGCAAACACTTTTTATAGGAGGTACATAGTAGAAAATGAGTATTATTTTTCTCAGGCTATACAAAGAGAAAAAGCCCTATTCAAAATCATGTGAACAATTACTCTTTTGTAGGTTTATGAACAGGTGGAAAAAATGCTTTGCCTTTCAATTTTTTATTAGCAATTTTTAAAATGAAAAAAATAGCTGATTTCTTCCTCAGAGAATCAAATTTATAGGCTCTTATTTTCTACTTCAGAAAGAAAATAGATAAAATATATATTCTCTCAGTATCCTACCCATCTTCACCATCAGCAGATCACAGATAATTGCCTCTTGCTTGGATGAGTAAGGTGTCCTCCCCAGGCTTAGTTTACCATTTCCTTTAGATTTGATCTTCTCTTGCTCCTGAGCCACCTGGCTTCATCAGTAATACCCTGTTTTCTACGTTTTATTGTTCTCTCCCTATCATATCAACATGCTGTCTTTCTCATCATAAAAGAAACAAATGCATTAACAAACACCCTGAGATTTCACAGTATCCTCCTGTTTTCTGCTACCCCTTAATAATAGTCTGGCTTTATTTTAAAACATGTTTTATTCATTTTTTCAAAAAAATATAACATTAATGCAGGTTCATTCTTAACAATTTATAACGTACAGACAAAAGAAGAAAATTAAAATTAATCAAATGCCTATCATCTGAAATAAACCACACTTATTTTGTTATGCATGATTACATATTATAACTACTTATATAAAGTTTTTGTCATCAAATGACTTCTGTAGAATAATTTAAAATGGCTAGCTACATAGTGTTTTATTAATTAAATGTACCATGATTTATATAAATAATTCTTCACCATTAGGTATTTAGAGCATTTCTAAGCATATTGTTCTTGTTCTTAGGTTCTTATGAACAAAGTGAACATCCTTGCATCTAAATCTCCCATGTTTTTCTTCAGGTTACATTTTTAAAATTTGATAGATTTAAAAAAAGTTACAAGAAGGTTTATATCAATTTATTTTTCTCTTCAACTATGCTTTCTCTCACACACCTTAACAAATGTAATCTGTAAAATTTCTGTTTGTTTTAGTCTTTCGTTTCCTATTTTTGAACATTTTAATATGCCTATTAGTTATTTTCATATGATACTTATAAGTTATCTACTCATTTCTTTGCCAAGTTTTCTGTTGTAGTGCCTTATTGTTAATATTATTTCTATATTGAAGGTACTAACCCTTTGTTTTTTAATATACTATGTTTATATTAGTTAATATACTTACATATATTTTCTTATTTGTATTTCTTTAATCGTGTTTATGTGTTCAATTATGGATTTTTTTTCAAATATTCAAGTTACATTCAGCAGTATTGCCTTTATTTTAACTACTTGTGCTATCAAAATTAGATAAGACTTAGCACTTTTATGCAGTTGTTTTTTAAAGTAAAATGTTATTGAAGGATGATCCATATATACCAAAGTGCACAAATCAGAGTAAAGCTTTAATAAATATGTATCCGAACACTTAGGTTAAAAAAAAACAAAACAGAACATCACCAGCACCTCCAAAGAACATCATGCACCCTCCCTATTCCACCCCACAACTATTTTTTGAAGTTTTGCAAAAATAAAACCATACAGCAGTATTCTTTTGTCTATCTTCTTCCACCCAATATTTTGTTTATGAGATTCATCTTTTATTGTAGCATGCAGTTATTCAATGATGCATGCATTCCATGCTGCTATGAATATTCTTGTATATGGTTTTTGATGAACATGCATGCACCTTTGTGTTGGGTATATACCCTGAAGTAAAATTTTGGTCACAGGTCCTGTGTATTTTCAATGTTAGAAGGCTCTGATGCACAATTTTCAAAGTCAGTTGTCCCAACTTCTAGAGAGACCAGCAGTGTATGGGAGGTCTACTTGCTCCACACTCTCAACTACAGTTGATGCTACTTGTCTTTTCCATTTTAATCATTTGAGTCAATGTAAAATTATTTTGAACTGTAATTTTAATTTTTATTGTCCAGATTATTATGAAGTTGAACTCTTTTTTGTGTGTTTATTGTCCTTTTTAATATTTTGGGAGGAAGTGCTTGTTCAAGTTCTGTACCCATACTTCTATTGATTTGACTGCCATTTTCCTTTTATGAATATTTTAAAGAGATGAATTCTCTGTTTTACACACACACACACACACACACACACACACACATATGCACACATCCTCCGAATTTTTTCTTGTACTGGGAAGTTCTTAATTTTAATGTAGTCTAATTATGTCATATTTTTTACCTTTTGGTTATTGCTTTTTTTTAAAGAAATCTTCTCTTAGTCTGTTTTTCTTTTAACAACAGTATTGTTTAACTTTCACATTTAGTCATGTGATTCAAATGACTTTTTTAAGTGTGATTATCAAACTGAGCCAGACATACTTACTAAAAATACAACTCTTTTGCACTATGCACTGATGCACTATATAGAATCATCACTTATATGTCAACAGCTATACAGGTGAAAGTCTGTTTATGGATTCTATGTTCTGTTCTATTTATCTAGTAGTCTATCTTTATACTAATACAAAAATTGAGTAATTTATAATTGAATTATTACAATTCTTGAAATACAGTAGTGCAAGTCCTCCAGTTTTTGTTTCTCTTAAGAGTGCTTTACTATTTTAGGCCCTTTGCATTCCCACATGTATTTTAGTCTTATTGTGATTTTGATTGGGATTGTACTAAACTATAGATAAATTTGTGGATAATTAATTTAAAATCTTGAGGTTTTTTTTTTTTTTTTAAGTTTATTTATTTATTTATTTATTTTGAGAGAGGGAGAGGGTGTGCACAGGCAGAGAGAGAAGGAGATAGAGAATCCCAAGCAGGCTCCGCACTGTGCAGAGCCGGATGCAGGGCTCAAACTGACGAACTGCGAGATCATGACCTGAGCTGAAATTGAGAGTAAGATGCTTACTGACTGAGTCACGCAGGTGCCCCACTGAGTTCTTTATTTCATAAATTTAATATATCCCTGTGTTTAGTTAGTTCCTATTTTCTCTTAATAACATTTTATAGCTTTTACCACAATATTTTGCATATCCTTTATTATTGAAAATTATTCTTTATAATTATTTTTTCCTTTTGGTTTGTTGTAGATATGTAAAAATATCATTTATTTTTATACACTGATCTTATGTCCAATGACATCTTGCTAAATTCATTCTTTTAATCATAATAATTATCTGCATTCTTTTTCTTTTTTTTTTCTTTAAAAAATTTTTTTTAATGTTTATTTACTTTTGAGACAGACAGAGAGTGTGAGTGGGGAGGGGCAGAGAGAAAGAGAGACAGAATCCAGAGCAGCCTCCAGCTTCGGAGCAAACTGTCAGCACAGAGCCTCATGCGGGGCTTGAACTCACAAACTGCAAGATCATGACCTGAGCCGAAGTCGGATGCTTAACCAACTGAGCCACCCAGGCGCCCCTATCTGTATTATTTTTCTGTATACACAATCATTTCACCTGAGAAGAACCATAATTTAATTTCTTCCTTTTCAAACCTTATATTTTTTATTTTTAATTTTTTTTTAGTTTCATTACTAGTTAATTGAACTAAATAGAACTTTCATTTCAATGCTGAATAAAAGTGGTCATAGTGAGCACCCTTATTTCATTACCAGTCTTATGGGGAAATATTTCAAAATTATACCAGTAAGTCTGATGTATGATGTAGGTTATTTATAGATACACCATACTTGCTCAAAAGGTCTCTTCTATTTCTAAATTGCTTAGAGTATCTAATCATGCGTTGAAGTTGAAATTTATCAATGATATTGTTATGACTATTAAAGGATTGTTCAGTTTTCTCTATTTTATGTTAATATTTTAAATTACATAGAATTATTTTCAAATGTTAAGCACATCTTGAATTCCTAAAATAAAGCCCACTTGTTTTGTTTTGTTTTTTTTCTCTTTAGGTTTTTATGCAAATTCCAATTAGCTAACATACAGTGCAATATTAGTTTCAGGTGCACAATATAGTGTGATTCAACACTTCCACACAATATTTGTGTTCACCACAACATGTGCACTCCTTAATCCTCATCATCTATTTCACCCATCCCCTCACCCACCTTCCCTCTGGTAACCATAAATTTGTTTTCTGTAGTTAAGACTCTTATTTCTTCATTTGTGTCTCTCTCTGTTCATTTGTTTTGTTTCTTGAGTTTCACATATGAATGAAATCATATGGTATTTGTCTTTCTCTGGCTGACTTATTTCACTTAGCCTAATACTCTCTAGCTCCATCCATGTCATTGCAATGGCAAGATTTCATTCTTTTTTATGGCTGAGTAATATTCCATTGCATACATATACCACATCTTTATCCATTCATCAGTCAGTGGACACTTGGACTGTTTCCATACTTTGGCTGCTGTAGATAATGTTTCCATAAATGTCAGGGTGCATGTATCCCTTTGAGTGAATATTTTTGTTTTCTTTGGGTAAATATCTAGTAGTGCAATTGCTGGATCATAGGGTAGTTCTATTTTTAACTTTTAGAGGAACCTTCATACCCACTTGGTTTGGATGTATGATTATCTTATATATTGCTAGATTCAATTTAGTGTATTTTATTTAAGATTTGTACATCAATATGATCCTTAGTGTATATATATATATATATTTTTTTTTTTTATTTAATTCTGCTCTAATCTTTATATTTTTTCTTCTGTTTCCTTTGGATTTGATTTGTTTGGTTTTTTTTCTAGATATTTAAGATGGAATCTCAGATCATTGATTTTTAATCTTTTGAATTTTCTTTTAAGAATGTACTTAGTTGTATTAGGCAAATTTTGAATGCCAAATTTTCAGTTTTATTTTGTTTCCAGGATTTGGTAATTTCCATTTTTATTTCATTCTTGACCAATAGATTACTTAGGCATATATTCTTTAATTCTTGAACTTGGGATTTCTAAGTTATCTTTTTGTTATTTATTTCTAGTTTAATATCACTGTGGTGAGGGAACATGCTCTGAATTATTTCAGTACTTTTAAGTGTGTTGAGATTTAGTATATGACCCAGCTTATGATCAATTTTGGTAAATATACATTTGAAAAGAAAAAATATTTTGTCATTTTGAGGTACTGTGTTTCATCTTTGTTAATTAAGTCAAATATATTTAGATTGTCTAAATTTTAAATAATTTTTTTTGTCTGCTTACTCTGTCAGTAACTAACTGCTAACACTACTGAGAGTGGTGTTTTAATGTTTCCCACTATGATCTATAACTCCTTCTTCTTTTGTCAATATTTTTTATTAGATGTGTATCGAGTCTGATTTATATCATTCCAGTGTATTGACCTCTTTATCATCATTATGATATGCACTCTGTATCTCTATTCTCTTCTTGTCTTCAAGCCTACTTTATGTAACATTAGATAGCTTCACCAGCTTTTATTTGGCTAATGTGGTTTTAGAACCTATCTTTGCCCATCTTTTTCTTTATTTTTCACTGTTTCTCTTGCAGGTAGCTTATAGTTTTGTGCCTTTTTACCCTGTTAGATAATCTTAAACTTCAAAATGTGAATCTACTCCATTTACCTTTAATGCAATTACAGATGCATTCGTTTTAGATCTACCACTTATACCATCTTGTTAATTTTTTGGTGTTTTTCTCTCCATTTATTTTACTTATGTTTTCTTATTCTTTTTGGACAAATAAAATATTTTTATTATGTGACTTTTAATCTATTAAAGTTTTGAACATATACTAGTTCATTATATTAGTCTCTATCTTAAGAAATTTAAATATGCATTATTGATTTACTATAATCCAAAATAATTATCTTTACCTTTCTTTCAATATTGCTAGAACATTTACATTCTTTAATTTTATTTTTTTTTCTCAACTTTATGTTATTATTATCATGCACTTTAATTTAAATACATTACAAACTTCATAGGATATTACTATTCTTGCTTGTTTAGTTAAAATTCATTAATAATCACCCACATATTTCCCCTTCTTTTATATTTTATATGTTTTAGAAATTTGGTGGGTCCCTGTGGGATCATTTTTTATTCTGCTTAAAGAACTCATTTATTTAATACCTGTTGTAGTGAAGGTTTGTTGGTGATAAATTCTCTCAATTTTGTTATTTTCATTGTTATCAAACACCATTGTGTCTCTTCTGTAAATATAATGAAATAAAAATGAATCTATATGTTTTAATAAGTATTTTTATTTCTAACTGCATTTATTGAAATTCCCAGAATAGTAGTAAAAGTCAATAATGTACACATTCTTATCTTTTTCCTGACATTACCAGGACTTCCTTTCTATTTTACACTTAAATATAGCATTTACTATTAATATGTGATTTTTTTTTCTTAATAAAGCTTCATTGTGACTCCATTATTTTTCTAAAAATATTTTCCCTATTATTAATCAAGAATAATTAGTGATATCTATCAGTAATGTCCTTATACCTAATCACCTAATCACCTAATATGGTGATTATACTTTTCTTTTTTTTTTTTTTTTTTTTTTTTTTTTTAACGTTTATTTATTTTTGAGACAGAGAGAGACAGAGCATGAACGGGGGAGGGGCAGAGAGAGAGGGAGACACAGAATCTGAAACAGGCTCCGGGCTCTGAGCTGTCAGCACAGGGGCCCGATGCGGGGCTCGAACTCACAGACTGCGAGATCGTGACCTGAGCGAAGTCGGCGCTCAACCGACTGAGCCACCCAGGCGCCCCTATACTTTTCTTTTTTGACCAATTACTGTGTTAGATGTTATTAAACTTTCCAAAATTTTAAACAGAATTACAAAAGCTCCCTTTTTTTCCTACATAAGTTTGAGGAACCCACCAAATACTTTTTAAAAAGTAACTCTTTACTAGATTCTTTTACCCTACCTGCCCATCCTTGCCCTCCACACATAAGAAGTAGTGATATCTCTCTCTCTCTCTATTTTTTGAGTACGTGGCTGGAAGGTGTTATAGAAGATATTGTGCCTGGAAAGCTTGTATGATCTGGGTGTTTTTTATTTTTATATGCAAAATTTTAAATTCTGGCTTTGGATCAATAAAAATTATTTATTTTATTTAATTAAGATGAAAATGGGTTGTCCTAAGGAATTACAAAGATTTATTTAAATATTCAAACCACTAACAAATATATAAACTTACATTTGAATTATTTATTTTGAAGAGAGATAAAGGATGGGGACATTTTAACCCACTGGTCATCAAATATTGACCATTTTTGTATTTCTCTTTTGTATGTATATCACATAGAAACTATAATTTGAACTGAGAAAGTAGAAGATTTAGTTTTTCATTTTATTGTGACATTAAGAAACAACTTTAGGTTTGCATTTCTATAATTGACTCTTTATTCCTAATTAATTTTAAGAAGTATCTTACAATTGCTCTATTATTTTTCTGTTCCATATGTAGGATTTTACAGTTCTAATTACATATTATATTAAAGTCAGTATGTCTCACCTTTTAGGAATTTTAGTGTATTTTACCTGAATGAAATTTTGAAGTTTTTGTAGTGGAATAAGTTTGTATTGGAACTAGTTTGTAGTGGAATAAGTAAGGGCTTTTAATTTTTTCATGAACATATTGTAATGTTAGCTCTATAACTTCATAGTTATATGATCTTTGGCCAAAAGAGTTCTTTCCTAAAATAATACTGCTTGGGATTACTTTGAAGATTCAATGGAACCTTAATCACTTATAGAGTGCTTACTTTATGGCAACCACAATGTAAGTGTTTTGTTATGAGATAGCATTTAATTTTTATAACAACTCTATGCAGTAGTGTTAATTATAATCCTTTTTTTTTAGATATGAAGAAATTTAGACTGAGGATTTAAGCAACTACCCAAATTTAAATGGACAGCAAATGGCAGAACCAGAATATGAACCCATTTTGGCTTCAGAATTTAGGCACATACCATTATTCTCCTCCATATATACAAGATATCTGATTTGGTTCTTGACACCCATTAGGCATGTAAATACTTATTGTCCTTCTGCTTAGCATAAGTCTCCAAAGATTTTAAATATACTAAAAGCACTATTTCATAATAAGTTGACTGCTCTGATAATTATACCATCAATTTAGCTGAAAGAATAAGAGAAATATTTCAAACTAGTATGGTGTCAAGTAACAAATTTTCCAATTCTTCCTGACTATAAATTTGTCTGAGCACTGTGGTATTTTCTTGAGTCCTAATTTCTCATATTTAGAGGAATTGTTACCATACCATGTCTTCTTATGAATTTAAAATAGGAAGTTTGCTGATAGTATAGTCACCTGACATTCATACGTCAGAAGACTTTTGATGAGGTATGAATTGCAAGGCGTGGAAATGACTTATCCAAGGGAGTTTAATTTGTGAACGCCTATGCTGAGAGCAAATGGCATAAATTTTGAAAGGAAGAGAGATAAATGCTTTCTATTGCTTAAGTAGTACTACTTTCCCAAGGACAGAGGTTGGACAGTGTCAAATATCAGATGCTCCCCCTTTCATTCCATTTACCAAAGTAACAATAAGGAAGAGATTCTGTTGGAGGCAAGGTTCCCATAGGTCACTCATAACTGAATAGAGATGATATCAGTAAGAAGCAAGGCTGGGACAAGAATGAGGGAAGTGGACTAAGATATAACAGGTGAAAGGTAACAAATGGAAAGGACATGTTTTTGAATTGTATTCTACATTTTATGGGCTAAATTATATACTTCCATGATATTCACCAATTAAGGGATTTTACTCTGTTTTGGAGATTTATCTTTCACAAATGTCCAGGTATCTTCTAAAAAAGACTTATAGTAAAACAAATACAGAAATGACGCTTTTTTCTCTTTTCTTGCAAGTAAGATGCTAGAATTTGCAAGTTAGTTTGTATTTGGGGCTTTTAACACAATAAGTGCCATAGAAATTATGCTAAAGTTTTCTGATTTCTCAGATAATGGAGACAAATTTAGTATAACTTTCCTGATGCTTAACTTCATAGCTTTATATCAATATAGAGGATTGATTATTCTGGAACTGTGTGCAAAATTTTGAGGGATAATACTCAATACTTAAGGCAAGATCTATATCTAGGCCCTAAAAGAAGGAATTACCAGAAGAAAAAAGGCAAAGTCATTTTTAAGCTGTGTTAAATAATGATGGCAATAGCAAAGAAATTTTTACGGTGTGGATTTATCTAAAAGGGCACATCCCAAATATTCAAGTTCATAAAAAAGTAAGCACAAACTCCATGTACTTAAGCAAATAACATGTGTGCTTTATCACCCATAAATGCATATATACATAAAATTACAGAAAATGTTACACATTTTCTCCCTTTTGTAAAACTGCATGATTATTCTTTTCTCCAGGTGGTATTTTTGAATATGTGGAATCTGGCCCAATGGGAGCTGAGGAACTTGCGTTCAGATTTGCTGTGAACACAATCAACAGAAACAGAACGTTGTTGCCCAATACCACCCTAACTTATGACACCCAGAAGATAAACCTCTATGACAGTTTTGAAGCATCCAAGAAAGGTAATTGACAAATATTTAACATTGTATTTTCTGGAATCCAATTCTAAAGGTATTCTTAAGAGATTTCTTAATTCCAAATATAATTAATAAGTCATTAGGCATATTTTCATGCAATGTTTCTTTCCAAACTGCACATAAATTTTATCAAAGAAGATAAGGTGTTATGATTACCTATTATGACAAAATCATTTATAACATAAACTCAGTTAGGTCTATGATTGTTGTAAATTGTTCCTCCGCAATAATCCTTTTCTTACTAAACGATTCCTATTTTTAAGAACCCACTAAATAAAACTATACAGCAGTGGATTTTACCTAGTTTTGGAATCCATTATTACATTTTTATTGTGTTTTCTGTCATTTCCAAGAAGTACATTATCACTATTGTCTCAATTTACTGACTACCTTGAAAGTTCTGTAGTTCCAAGTTACTACATAATGTCAGCCCAATCTTAAAACTTTATTGGAAAATTTTCAACAGCCTTTCATTTATGTGTACTTGATGCCCATTTTTAAAACTATTGGATGTTTCTTCTTATAACTGAAAATAAATGGCTAATGATATGAAAATTGAATTATAGGAAGATATAATTAGAATACTTTATAAATTTTGTTATTTCTTTTATTTTGTTGTCAAACTGTTTTTTTAGTGATAAGAACAGAAAAATAACTTTGTGGAATATGAGTTTAACATTTAGAAAGTCAGGAAGGTAATAGTGAAACTATTATCAAGGCATTATTTTAACCAAACAATAACTTTGGTAGTAAATGTGTTTTGAGAGATGTTTCCATTGTCTTACTTGTCTAAGTGGGTGATATTTTCTTTTGCATAGTTAGCATTCATCTAATAGGAATTAAATTTCATAATATAGATTTTTCACAAAGGAATGGGATTATAAAGCATTTGTTCTAAATTTATATTTTTAAAAACAACATTACCTTTCTGTAATTCTAGTATTGTTTTATTAGCTACCTAACATTGAAAGAAATGTACATAGTTATTTATAATTCTAAGTTGGTCCAGATTTCTTCTAATTTCATTAATATTAATGGCAACTGATAAGGTACAATATTCCTTGAGATGAAAGTATCTTTTTTATCCCCCAGCTAACTAGTGTTTATCAAAGCCTAAATTCTGCCTGCCCTTTGAATTCATATCTTTGAGAATACAAATAAGTTTCCACATTTCAGAACCATGTCAGGGTGATGAAAGGTTTTAAAGGCTGGAAAAAAAGGGTAAAGGTTATTGTGAAGTATTACATTTGTCATCATAATTGCAAAATAAGTCATTAACTGCAAGACAAGTGCGTTTGATTAGTGACATAGTTCAGGATTATTTCCATTAGGAAGAAGAAGCTCTGTCTCAAATGAAACCATTTAGACCAAAGGATATGGAATATGAGTGAAGTATAAAAAAATATCAATACATTTCTTAATGGTGAATTCAAAGGAGCAATGTAAAACAAAAACAGTCTAGTGTGTTCTGACAGCAAACAGGTTACTATCTTGGGAATTTAGTTTCAAAATACTAAAAAGCGTTTATGAAATGAAAATCCATTGGGAATCAAATTCATTAATTGACTTTGTCTGAAACTGGGGAAAACTCAAATAAGCATAATTAAGTAACTTTGTGATATGTTGAGAGGGTAAATGTCATGGTTTTGGTCTTACCTTCTGAAGCTCTTGCTTACTGAGCTATTACTGATTGGGAGGCATAGCAATATGTGAAAGGGTAATATAAGAGAGAGATCTGGTATAATATCTGAACCTATGGTAGCTCAGTAAATATATATGAATATAAAATAATATATATTATATTAATATATAATATATTATAAAATAATTTAAATAATTTGGACATTTAAATTTTTTAAATTATTTTTCCAAAGCAAGCAAATGATAAGAAATTAGATGTTTAAATTTCAACATTTTCTCTGTTATATGCTCTTATACTTTTCATAAGTGATACTGTTTTGCTGAGCAAATAACTACATTGATGTATTAGATCTTGAATTATTATTCGAATCATACATCACTTTTAAGTGATTCCTCTGATAGCTGAAGACTATTTCATATTTGAAACACATTTCAGAACATTCTGTATAGACCACTATAATGTTTTCAACTTTTTTTCACCTGTGTTCTGTCAAAAACCTGGTAAAGGAAGATCTTTTATTCTCAACATATATGAATTAAAATCCAAGTTCGTGAAAAATGTCAGTTCCAACATGACTACTGATTCAGAATTCCAATCACTATTTAAAAAGTAATAACCTACATATTCAAAAAATGTACTTAGATCATACTGAATTTTTGAAGAAAATGTTTAAAAGTGAATTTTTTTAACTATGCTAATAGGGATATTACTTACTAATATCCCTAAGCTTAAGAATCATTCCATCACATTGTGTTTTATGCTGTGAAATCTCTGAAGGAAATTTTGCTTCAGTAGAATTAAAATTCAGTATAATTTTAACCTATTTTGGAGAGATTCAGTCTGAACACATAATTAATGCCTAAATCCCAATAATACTTCTCCTTAGTCCTGTTTAAATATTTGCAGGGATGGGTAAACCAATGCCCCTTGGAACAGATTTCCACTTTTTGACATTTATTACTTCCCTTTAATTTTTTTTTAATTTAAATTATGTCAAAATTTGTGATGAACTTCTAACCATTTGCCCTATTCTTCCTTTTCTAATCAAATGAAACAAACTTAAGCCTCTTTCACAGGCCAGATCTACAAATATTTAAAGATGATTTTCATGTTTCCAATAGTTATTTACTTTCTAGGCCCAAACTCCCTAGTTGCTTTGAGGGACCTTATAGAATTTGAAGTCCTATCATAGTCTATTCTAATCTGAATAGCTTCTAGGTTGTTTATGCCTTTCTTAATTACTGTATTTATTATTGACGTGAATAAAATTTTCTGTGAGTGAATACAAACCTCAAAAATTAACTTAGAACAATATAAAAGACTTACAGTATACAAAAGTCAAGTAAAAAAAATGATTAAGTATTTATCTAATAATTTTCTCGATGAGATTAAGTTATATGAAATCATCCTTGATAAGCCATATCAGGTTTTAAAGGGGTATCTGTAATGCTTAGCTTGATCTGTATCATCAGATATGTGCAAATACTTAGCTCTGTGTTGCCCTAGCTTTTCAGATGGGGCGGAACAACCAAATGGCTTCTGATTAAGAATTTAAGATGGTGGAGGATGGTCAGTAAATTTGGGAAGGAACACTATTTCCCCAACTTCCTGATATAAACTATTTTTGCAGGGTGAACACTTCCCTTCCTTCTTAAATTCTAGAATATTCTTCCTCTTTCCCCCTCTTGGCATTATTTGTAGAATCATTTGAACATTGAGTTGCAGATGCCTGGAAGATTTCCCTTCTGACAAACTGAACATGTTTGCAGTCAGAAAAAAATATGAAAATTAGCTAAATGGAGATGTTATTTATAAGGAAAACAAAATCTTTCTTCAGGATAAACCTTCAGGTTCACAACACTAATGTGATAATGTTGGCACACTGGCATCTCTCCTCGTTATTGACAGACTTCTCTCTCTCCTCAGCCTGTGATCAGCTCTCTCTTGGGGTGGCTGCCATCTTCGGGCCTTCACACAGCTCATCAGCAAATGCTGTGCAGTCCATCTGCAATGCCCTGGGGGTTCCCCACATACAGACCCGCTGGAAGCACCAGGTGTCAGACAACAAAGATTCCTTCTATGTCAGTCTTTACCCAGACTTCTCTTCACTCAGCCGTGCCATTTTGGACTTGGTGCAATTCTTCAAGTGGAAAACTGTCACAGTTGTATATGATGACAGCACTGGTAAGAAAAATCAGTAGCCTTCAGGGCTATGCTTTAAATACACATAATATTCTGAAACTTATTCAAAATTCTTACTATATTCCTGGTTTGATTTTTAATTAAGGAAAGAGTTGGAAAGACATTTGGAATCAAACATCCACACCAATTCAACACATCCAAAGAACAGTTAAATCACATACTGTCTCTCTGTATTTGTAAAATAAGCACTTTTATTTTTCCGTGGGGGGACCAGGTAACATGAACTATAATATTGGATGAAGGAAAGAGATAGTGTGGAAATTAATATTGAAATACTTATTGAAAGTATTCTTCTGCCAGGTTCAGGATAGTTTTCCAAAGTAAAGTCTTATGACTGGCTATTAATGAAACTTATCAAGAAATTCAGGATTTTGCCTTAACATTTTCTCTAGCTGTTATGTGCAAAAACTGTGTATGAAAGGTAGTAACTTTATACCTGGGTAGCATGTTAAAGTTTAAAACGTTTTTTTTCTCATATTTGAAACAATATTATAACCACTGAAATACTCAGAGTGTTTGGACTTATTCATGTGTAAACACATTTTAGGGACTTGGATAATATAATTTACTAAGTGGTATTTATTTCAGGGTCTTCTATGAATATTTTAATGAATGTTTGCTGCTAGAAGTTGTCTGTGCTTTCCTGTTTTAATGTATGTTATTATTTTTATAAATGAGTAGTTGTTTTAAAGTAGCAATTAAAAATACATCTCATAGGTAAATATATGAAAGTAAACATTAAAAATAAAGTCTTTATTTTCCTTAGCAGTTATATTGGTAGAAGTTCATACTATTTTGGTTATTATTTAGTGATAAGAGTTTTACATTGAGATGCTTATCAATGGTGTAAATAATGATCCTTAAAGTAGACCGTAAAAATAATGTTGTATTCTGAGACATTTCATTATACCTTTAAGCTTACACAAAAATTGGAATTCATTTGAATTTTAATTCTTCCGAAGTACTCCAGCAGCATACTGTGTTCATGCATGCAATATTTAGAACTATATGCAGGAACCCATCCCTTTGCCAGTAGAATGAACTGTCTACAAATAGATGTCAGAGCTCTCCCAGGAGAACAGGGAAAAGGAAACCATAGGGTTGGGAAAACAATGAAAGTACTTTGAAAAACATTTTCATTAGGCTAAGAAAGAGCGAGTCTCAATACACATCAATAGAGTAATTTCATTTTTCTGCTTTTAAAAAGTGAAATGTTTATACATAGTTTTAACTTAGAAATACCTCAACAAAGACCTTCAAAAAAATAACTTAGTAAGTACCTTTGATGTGTCTTTTAACTCAAATTAGACTTATTAAGTTTGTTGTCTGATGTTTTACTCCCAAATCATTACTTTTCTGTCATTGGTAAAGTTCTATATATCATGTTATAAATGGTAGATTCTATGTGAATGGTTTTTCTGAGTTGTATAATGTAAGGGTACAGGGCATCCTCAGTTACAAATTTGTCCACATATGTTTATGAATTGTTGTATACAGAAATATATAAATATGAGTACACATGCATTATGAATCCATGGATTATTTACTTCTCCGTTCCCTCTGATATAATTCAAGTGAATGATGTGCAAATATCATGTACCTTCATAGATGCATGCACACACACATGGTATATACACACACATATACAGATGCATATAGGTGTATGTTATGCATGTGATATTTGTATTTATGTCTTATTATCTTAAAACTCCTAAGGGTGTAAAGGATATTAGAAAGTTCAAAATGCTTATGGACATAACACCTTCTTCACTATTCTGCTTGATGTATATGTGTGTATCGTAACATTTTTATTCCACGTATGTAGTTCTTGAGAGATTCACTAAAAAGATAATGGGATTTGTGATCAAAATCAAACAACAATTTGATAAAGTAAAGCTTCATATGTAACTGATCTTTTGGTTTAAATAATATTCTAAACATTTATATCATTGAAGCAAATTTAAATAGGGAAATAAATGTAATTAGTTAATTCAGTGTACATACCTTTAATGGAGACTTGATCTCAGATTATATGTATTAAAATAATTGTTACTATTTAAAAGAAGCTTTGGCATACTCCTCACTTGAAAGTGAAATAGATACTTGGAGATTCTAAAATCTGATTATTTAAATATTAATACTCAATCACTACAGAATTATTTGTAGAGTATTAAAATATTCTGAGAAGAATAAAAGCTTATAATTGCTCTATTTTTGCAGTATTCAATTTTAAAAATATTGATCAGTCACCTACTACATGCCAAGAACCATTGCAAGTGTGTTTATGCCAATAAAAGAAAAAAAGTCCTGGCCCTGATAGAGCTTCTAGTTCCTACTTAGGGATATGTGATTGTCCATGTGTTTGCCATATTTTTAATGAGCTAATTACATTTGCAACTGGACACTTGTAGTCCCTTTTAATTTAACACTTTCGAGAATGTGGCTGTGTTTGATATTTTTATAGGACAGAACTGACTCTAAGATTCCCTTTGAAATGTATTCATAAATACATGGAAATAGATTTTTTTTTTTGTCTTTGCAGGTATGTTTAAAAGTCTCAAGGTGGTATTTTAATGACATAATTCAGTAGAGAGGATTTGTAAACTGCCCAAGTGAACAAGATGTCTATTTGATCATGTGCAATGCAATCTGATTATAGCAAGGACTGTGAACTGAAATGGGAAAAAATCCACCTCATACTCAGCAAGATAAACATTATTGACTCCATTATGGATTTATGTATCTGCTGTTTACTGCAGGACACATTGTGCCATTTTATTTACATTTCCTTTTTCCCTTTCCAGATTTATTTATTATGTATGCTAGTCCTCCCATTTATATTCATTTCTATTTTGTTGTGTTGTCCAGTTTGATACATGATAATTATACTTCCATCCAGTCTTTGTTCCCACCCCCAAAACAGATGGGATGATAGATGAAATATAGTGCTGGAGTAGGAGAAATTCTTAGAATGATGTTAACAGGAGCTGTTTTATTTTTTATGATAATTAGCATTTGTTGTTGTCGTGGATGAATGCTTTTAAACACCCTGAAAGTCTGTTATAGCTCTGAATGATGTCCAAAAATGATGGAGAAGAATTGGCTTCAGAAACAAAGCTGTGTTTCTGTCAGTCATTTTGGAACATATGATTCACTTTAAATATAAACTAAAAATAAGTTGGATAGCTGTCAGCTCGTAAGCAATTCCAGGATAAGTTCTGAATATTTGCTTTAAAATTCCTGTGTTTCATCTTTGTTTATAGACCAGCAGTCCATTAACAAAGAACTCTGGACTGGTAAACAGAAGCCTGGGATTCTATTCCCAGTTTTGCTACTAAATGACTGGTACAACTTTGGAAATTAGGAGAATAGAAGGAAAATAACTACAGAAAGGAGCTATAATGCACTAGGCATTGTTGTAGTTGCTGTTATATAAACTATTCCACTTAATTGTCAAAACAATTCTATGAGTCCCAAAGGAAATAGGTTATCATCCACCATCCCTGCTTCCTTCAGTGAGTGACTGACTGGCTCTTCTGCCTACCAGCAGCCATTAAACTTCTTTCAGGTTGCCCAAACTACTCTTCTGTTCACCTGGAAAGCTCTCATTCTGGTCCCCACTCCTCCAATCCACTAAATGCACACACATGTGCATGTGTGCATTTGCACATACATGTTCATATATACCATTCATATGTACCATCTGGCTTAGATGTTACAAAGAAAATCTACCCCAACCCTGGGTCCCAAGGCTGCAATAGGTTTCCTCCAACACATCTCAGCCCTTGGTTATCCCTTGACCCTCACCCATGGGAGCTATAATCACATTATGAATGACATTTCTTGACTGTATTTTCTACTGGATCAAATACATGTCTGAGCAGAATGAGCCCTAAGGCTACTAACTATTCTGTCATTAGCACCTAGGTATTACCTGGATCATGGATGTACCTTAATAAGTATTTAAGGAATGAATGCTTAAAGAGGTGTTATTATATCTGTTGCTTAGACAATGAATCTCAAATGGATTAAGTAATCTGCCCAAGGTCAGTTTAGGTTAGGTCACTTTTTAGTACTTGTATTGAATAAATAGATTCAACATTTTTCAGGAATCATATATAGATATGATTTCTTCTATCATTTAAAAACTTCTGTAAGAAAGCTAGCATGAATTGTACTTGTATTCTATTTTGACTGCAATTAAATATATATTTATTCATTTAATTTTTTGAAGTCATTATTTATGTGAGTGAGTGGTCATGGATATTGATATAGATAAGGGGAGGATTTAAAGGAGAGAATATAAATTATTTTAATTAATGAAAAGAATTAGTCATTTTTAAAGGTATTATAATATTTAACAGGCTGATCTTTGGTTACTTTCTATGATATCAATATAGAAAAAAAGGCCATAGCCTTTATCCTAAGGAGCATAAATGCTTTCTTTACTAACTTTATTAACTTGGATGTAGTATATGTATAGACTATGTTCTAGATACATCTTTGTGTGCTTATGGAGTTAGTTTAATAATATATAAGATCAGTTAATAGTAAAAATTTATTTTATCTTGGACCTATATTTAAATAGGATAAAATAAAATTATTCAAGAGAATAAATTAATATGAAAATATATATTCCTGGAAGACACTAATTTTCAGTATTATAACAACTTCTGTATTATAAAACTTATAACCAAATAATTTCAATTTTATTTCAGGAAGTGGGGTAATTTGGATCTAAGATGATTATATGTTGTACATTCCAAGTGCAAAGCTTGAAGTTCTTTAATTCCAAGAGCACATACAATTAGCAATTATGAGTTAAGACTAATTATTTGGGTATAGTTGATTACATAGCTTGGTATATTAGTGTTTCTACAAAGTTGGTTTTGCTTGAATATAGTTTCTTTATTACGATTTAAGCAAGCATAAAAATTTTTGGAATATTATTACTTGGACTCTGATTACATGACAGTGAATATTTTTAAACATATTCAAAGAACTAATGTTTTTAAGTTTTAAAGTCTTGAAAGTATATGCCAATCCTAAAACAAAAATAATATTTCTCCACAATAATCATACAATTCATATTCCTATGTATATGTAGGTCTAATGAAATAGAAGGGGAAGGTCTTATACCAGACCTCAGTGATCAGCAGTGTTTGCTTTCATTGGAAGACAAATAAATAATAATAATAAAGTGAAATAATTCCCTGGTGAGAGACAGACACTGCCAGTTTTCCTAAATTTAAATCTGGAACTTGATAAATCTGGCATGAGCCTCTTGGTAGCTACTTTCCCCTAGTGTTTTCCTGGTGTTTGTCTCCCTCTCTGAGTAGCATAGGGAGAAGGATAATACTTGTATTATTTCTTTGAAGCACTTGACAATTCTGACTACTCCCTCTTCAGGGGAAAAAATAACTCTCCTACTTCGGTTTCTCTGCTATCATTCTCTCCTTGTTACCGCCCTCGTTTAGGCTTTTATTCCTATTTTTATATTCTTAAACTCCTTTTTCTTTCCTTGCTCCTTAAAAATTGATATTCCAGGTTTTTTCAGTCTTGTTCTCTGCTTATTGATTTCGTTCTCCCTAACGTTTTTCCCATGACCCATACCTTCCTCTGCCTCTATGCTATAGATAATTGATCGACGCCTTCAGTTGTTTCCACCATGTTCCATACTCATAGATCCAGACACCATTGGACATCTTTATTTGGATATCTCAGAGGCACAACTGATCCAACGTGATGAAAACCAAACTCATTGTTTTTACTCCAAAACATGCTTTTTCTCCTGGTTTTCCCTATTTATGGGGTTTCTGAGCCCCATCCTTAATGATCATGCTAGATTCTTGTCTTTCTCTCATCCCTCATTTCCAACTGATCACTTAATACTTCTCCCTTGTATCTCGCAATTCTCAAATTTAGCTCTATTCTCCATCCGCACCACCTGTCTTAGTTAACATACTTGTATACAACCTTGACCGTGTTCTGCCTGGTACCCTATTTAAGTTCATCTGATGCAGACAAAATAGTCTTTTTTGAAATGACAATCTGGTGATGTCATTCCCAGACTTAACACTATTTGGCAAATCCTCAGTTCTTAGAAGAATGAGTTCTGATTTCTCAGCATGACACATGCAGCCTCTGTCATTGTAATTCTCATGCCTGTTTGATTTTGCTTTCCTGGTATTTCTTCTCTCAATACTTATGCCACAGCCTTCCTTGAATAATTGTCATTCCCCCTTACCAATCATGCTGTGCTGTTTCAAGCCTCTTTGCTGTGCACAAACTGTTCTCTCTGCCTGATATGCCCTTCCCATTTGGTTATCTATTCACCACCTTCAGGATGCATCTTAAAATATTCTTACAAAGTATAAATGTGAAGTAACCTTCCCTGACTCCTACCTGTGTAAGTTGATAATTCTGTTTTTTTGTAGGATGCAAGACTTTGGTTGATAAAATAATTCATCATCAATTC
The DNA here is from genome assembly GCF_018350215.1 of Panthera leo. Classification (NCBI taxonomy): domain Eukaryota; kingdom Metazoa; phylum Chordata; class Mammalia; order Carnivora; family Felidae; genus Panthera; species Panthera leo. The sequence goes on from NC_056683.1 coordinate 91,037,542, forward strand.
TGTAGTAAATCTTATTTTCAGCATACTCATGTTACCCATTTAGCAGGAGTGATGTTTTTCTAGGCATGAGAACACTAAATATTTTATAATTAATTCATCTATTTATTTTCTTCTTCAATTGTTTTATTTTAAGTTTATTGATTTATTTAGTTTACAAATAATAATCAAATATTTACCGTGTGTCACCATTGTTCTAGGTACTGGAGATACAAGAGTGAACAAAACAGACAAAAGCTATTTGACTTGTGGAGTTTGTATTCTAGAAAAGGGAGATAAGCAATAAAAAAACAAATATGTCTATTATATCAAATGTTATAAGTGTTATGGAGAGACATAAAGCAAGGAGATGTATAGGGAGTATAAAAGATGATTACAATATTAGGTTGGGTTTATCAGAAGAGACCTTACTTGGAAGGTGACACTTGAGCTCAGACTTTAATGAGCTGAGGAAATATGTCATGGGAATATCTGAAGGTTTCAGACAAATAGCAAGGAGAAAAAAATAACCTAAGGAGAAAGAGACAAAAAATGTCAAGGCAAGGGAAGTTTTGTTGTTTGTTTTTGGTTTTATTTTCTTAGTTTAGAGAAGGATTTTGGGGAAACTGAAGATTTTTGTGATATTTATCACTTCTTTTATAGGTGTATATATGTTTACATGTACATACATATATATGTATATGTTTTATATATGTATATGTTCCATTATTGACTATTCCAGGATGCTCTATAAACTAATGACAAAATGGCAATAATGTCATTTCTTTAAAAATAATTCACTGTAAAGACTTCTACATAGGCACTCATTTTTATATGAGTCACTTAGTGATGATGGTCTAAAGCACTGACCCCTAAAAAAGGACAGCATTCATTTTAAATTGCAATGAGACTTGGAGTAAATAAGAAGAGAAATAAGTCTAACATATATCCATTTCTGTAAGTTATTATGGGTTGTTTATTGGATGCTTGATTAAAAATGAATTGATTCTGTATCAGAAACTCTTTTTAAAAATTCAGTTCCTGAATGGATTAACACAACTGCCCTCTAAAAGTTTTCTGTTTCCTTCTCAACATTGTTTAAATGTTTATCTTGTTTTGAATGTAAGTTATATAAAGCATATTTGGGGAAAAATTATCTCCATTGCAAATGAATAATCAAAACATCCTTGCCAACACTTGCTATCTCTTGTCTTTTTGATGACAATAGGTTTGAGGTGATAAAATTGTGGTTTTGACTTGCATTTTCCTGATGATTAGTGACATGGAGCATTTTATCATTTGCCTGTCGGTCACCTGTATGTCTTCTTTGGAAAACTGTATATTCAGGTCCTTTGCCCGTTTTTTTAATTGGATTGTTCGTGGTTTTGCTATTGAGTGTCATTTTACTTCTAAATATGTAATAAGTATTGTTTCCCTTAACAGATAAAAATAATGTTTAAAGATTATGTTTAAAACATTAACTTAGTTCCTTGGGTAAGCTTCCAGTGATGTCTGATGGCATTTAAAAGAAAAACTGCATCATTTGCTTTGATCTCTCAATATGCCAGTAAGATAGCTCTCTGACCTTCAGCCATACTTTGGGAAAGGGAATTATTGCTTGTCATTCCTCATTGTATAATTAATGGGGGTAATTAACAAGTTAGTGCTAAGATTTCAAGGGCTGACTTAATTTTCTTTCTTTAATGCCAACCCAATTATTCCAATTGGATAAAAGGATAAAAAGTTCATTGTGAAAATGGAACAGGAAATTTTTTAAAATGCTTAATTGACAAATCAGAATCATTAGTCATGCAATTAATACTTTTTGAAAAATTCTTTAAAGTTATATTAAAAAAGTAAAACTATGAATTTACTGAAATAGATATTATAAAACATATGCTGGATTATTCTAATTTTTTTAAATTTATACTTGACAATTTTTACTATATTTATGGTGTAATGTACTTCCTCCATATTAAAACTAATTCAAGACTGTTTAAAATACTCTAAGGACAGAAATATTCAGCAAAATTAAGACAACTCAGTGTGCAAATGTTCAGATAACTGAATAAATATTTTTCATAAGTGATTTACAATTTTACCAATGTTAAGTCACTATAAAACCATTCTACGTTTGCTTACAATTTTTATATTTGTTTTTATCTATAAAAGTATGCTTTTGTTTATTATATTGCCAAATTTGACTTACTGTCAAGTATTTTTCCAAATATGATAACTTGCATATTATTTAAGATTAGATGGATCAGTGATTCTCAAAGTGTGGTCGCTAGACTTATAGCATCATGATCACTTGGGAAATTATTAGAAAGAAAAATTCTCAGGCCACATCCCACACCTACTAAATCAGAAACTGGGAGTAAGGCCAGCAAACAGTGTTTTAACACATTTTCCTAATGTTTTCAATGCACAGTGAAGTTTGAGAACTACCAGACTAGATTATGCTATAGGAAAAATCATTCCCCAAATCACAGCAATTTAATAGAACAAGATTTTATGTCTCATAAAAATAAGGTTTACTGTAAATCTAGACAATTCTCCAGGGCAGCTATTTTTGATATCTTGGGTCAGCATTTTAGGATGCTTTGAACTTATTGCACAATTGCTGGGCAGAGAATGGGTAAATTGGAGAATTAAGTGCCAGGCAATTAAATCTCTCCATCTAAAAATGAGCAACACTGTTGCTCACATTTTATCAACCAAAGCAATCCACATAGTCACACCCTAATTTGTGATCTGTTGGAATTCTGAATTAATATTAGGATGAATTTTTCCATTATTTTAAGAGCAATTGCCTCAAATGTGTAGATTGCTTTGGGTGATGTCCTCAGATTTTCTAAATCCAGGCAAATCTGATTATATTAAAGTATGCTTTGTAAATGATACAATATTGATTTTTAAATTTCTTAGCCTATTTGACAGCCAGTCAACTAACGTGGACTTTAGAGCCCCAAACAGCACATATGGTACTTCAGCTAGATTTTACTATTCTTCTTTAATTTGGGCTCACTTCATCAGTTCTCACTGGCAGATGGAGGGAGGCCATCTCTTATTAACTCCTGTAATATATTTAACTTGAAAACATATTTGAAGACAATTGTTATTTTGAAAATTATTTCTGTCTTCATAAACTTATTGTATACTGATGACATATGCTGATTACGTAAACTACCTCATTATCAAGCACTTTGTTGTTCTAAGAAGAAACAACTGTTTCCTATTGTTCAGGTATGTAAAATGCGGTATTACAAACAAATTATAATACAGTATGCTAAGTGCTAAAAGAGTCACATAAAAGTGTTATGGCCAAACAGGAGGTGAGAGCAAGAAAATCACCTGACTAGAGAGAGTGAAAACAAATGACATTTAAACTGTGTCTCAAGCATGTTAAGGGCAGGTAGAATAGAAAATGGAAGGATACAGAGCTGTAAAGTAGTGTGATGAATTTGTTGTACAGTGACATGTCTACTGTGGTTGAAATGCGAGGTATGTCAGCTAGGGGTGCCTAGGAATAAGAACAAGTAGGTCAAAAGATGTTACGAAGGGTTTGGCATGTCCTAAAATCATACAAAAAAAATTAAGAAGTAAGAGAGGTAAGTCTAAGGAACTCTGTGGAAAGAGCTAACCCTGGAACTTGAAATGACTGACTATCCCTGGACAGGCTGGAGGCATGAGCAGGGTCCCCCAGGGGAACACTATACTAGGGATAATCTTGGTTTGAACTTCATAATGTTGGCTACCAAGAATCAACATTCTAGTAAGTTTTATATAATTAATTTTCAATAAGTTTTTTTTTAAATTTTAACACATTTTAGGGAATTATAAAGTTATTCAGTTTTATAGTTACTAGTACTATTCACCAAATATTTCTGACTCTGCTTCTTTTTTTAATTTTTTAATGTGTATTTATTTTTGAAGGATAGAGAGACAGAGTGTGAGCGGGGGAGGGGCAGAGAGAGAGAGATACAGAATCCGAAGCAGGCCCCGGGCTCCGAGCTGTCAGCACAGAGCCAGACGCAACACGGAGTTTGAACTCACAAACCGGGAGATCATGACCTGAGCCGAAGGGAAGCTCAACAGACTGAGCCACCCAGGCTCCCCTTCTGACTCTGCTTTTAGGGACAAAACAGACTTACATTCTTTTATCCCCTTGGGAGCTAGGCTAAGTTATGTGATTTTCTTTCACCAATGAAATGTGAGCAAAAAGTACTGAATCACTTCTTAGTGGATGTTTTAAGGGGCCACTAGTCAGTGTCACGTTTTCTTCTCCATGCCATGACGATGATAAGAGCATCTGTCTAAAAGTCCTGGAGTAACTACAATGTGCAGAGCTATCCTACCAACCCATGTTAGACAAGTTATAGAAGAAAGAACTGACATTACCTATTTTTAAGCCTCTGATCTTTGGGGCTGAGATTTTATTACAACATGACATAACCCATGCTCACTGGGTAGGAAAAGTAAGACATTGACCATAAAAAGACTTGATAACAAAAAGAAGAAGGAAAACAAAATCAACCGTAATCTTGGGGCTCCTGGGTGGCTCAGTCAGTTAAGTATCCAACTTCGGCTCAGGTCATGATCTTGCAGTTTGTGAGTTTGAGCCCCGCATCGGGCTCTGTGCTAACAGCTCAGAGCCTGGAGCCTGCTTCAGATTCTGTGTCTCCCTCTCTCTCTTCCCGTCCCCCCTTATGTTCTGTCTCTCTCTCTCTCTCTCTCTCAAAAATAAATAAACATTAATTTTTTTTTAAATCAACCATAATCTTACCAAAAAAAAAGGCAAAGGTCATTAACTATTTTGATATTTACCTCGCAAACTATATTTGTTTTATACAGAAGTTTAATTCATCATGTCAATTATTAACTTAATTGTGACAGATGTTCACTGTACTGAAGTTATATGCTCTTGCTATCTCTCTCAGGAGATTAGCATTTCTGTCAGTAACTGTTGTGTTATGACCCACCTTGTAATCAAAAGACTGTAGATTTCTGTTCCCAAATGTGTCACTTGGCTGTCATCAGTTTCTCTCTTAAATGGGAAAACATGATACATAACAGGGTTGTTTTAGATTAACATAAGACATAATATATGTAAATAAGTGTCACATGGTAAGCTAAACAATAAATGCTAGAGAATCTGTTTTCTCTTTCTTAAGGTTTGCTTATTAAAATTTTTAAATATCTGATACCTTTAAGATACAAACCACTTTTGTTTCACAAAACTGAAGCATAATATAAAAATTCCCCATCTCCCTGAACAGATAAACATTATGTTGTTCCTTTAAAAAAGTATATGAACTTGTTTAACTAGTTGAAAATTTTATTTATAGAACTGATTTTATAAGTTCATGATATTTTTATTGCACTATTATGTAAAAAAACCCTGAACTCCATTACTGTTGATTAGTCCTATTGTCCCTATAAGAATTTTGATGTTAATATCATATTTTAAAATTGTGTTAATATACACTTATTTTGAATATGACTAGCACTTATGATGTCTACTGTCTAACATTAGGGTGAAATATAAAAATCCAGCTTTGTTATTGAAACCTGATTATATACAAATGATATTTATAAACTCATTTGTGTTAAAACCCATCACAATTTAATGTTTCGGAGAGTATTTTCTATTTCTGCCATTTCTTTTTTCATTACATTAGAGAAAGAAAGAATCTGGAACCTTATGCTCTTCTCATAAGACTTTTAATTTATTGCCCAGTAAACCATTCCAGGGAATTAATTCTTTAGCACTGTGTTCTTATCTTCCGGAATAACACCTGGTTCAGAGTAGATGCTTCATGCATATTTGTTCAGCAAACAAATGAATAAACATTACACAGTTATGGGTCCAAGAACCTACATTCTGATACAATTACATGTCCCACTTGAATTTCAAAGGAACAGTTTTTGTTATTTTCATTGTGATTTAATTATAATTCTGCATACCTAGTAGAGAAAGTGCAAGATTTACTTGTGTTGATCTAAATCTAATTAATTCTTACCTCCTGGCCTTATGATAAAGTAAAAAGTAAACATAATTACAAAGAGGCATAAGGAAACCTTAGCGGGTGACGAAGTATTTATTATCTTAACTGTAGTGATAATTTCATGATGTCAAAAACAAATTTTACACTTTAAATATGTACACTTTAGTGTAATTATACCAGAAAAAAATTACAAACAAAAAATAAAATAAATGAGAATAACATATTAAATTGTTTCCTGTTACAACTATAACATTTCTATAAATATTCCACTCCTACATCACTGCATATCACAATGGAATATCACTAGATATCACTACAGAAATTTGAGGATGACTTTTGAGATTCTTTGTTGACAGGATATGCTAAATTTCTGGCCAGATAGAGAAATTAAAACTGCTACATTTCTATATCTGCCATTATCTTAAAGTTTTCAATCTTCAACCGGGAATATATGGAGAGGAGAGAACAGAGACCTTTGGAGAGGAAATTATCCCATTACTAATAACACAAAGAAGAGAGATAGGAAACATATGAATAATGCATGAGGATAAACATAAATATTGATCATCATGACAACTGCTATTGAGAACTTGCTGCAGGACAGTTATAGTCTAAGTACTTAGCATGCATTCCTCATTTTTCTATTTTCACAACAACTCTGTTATTGTTCCCATATAAACAAATGTGGAATGTAAATTGTAAAGACATTAAGAAATGTTCCAAGATAAAATACTACTAAGTGTCATAATCAGGATCTGAACCCCAAATGTTGAATCTGGCACTCATGTTCCTCATTACAAGTCTCTACCTTCTCACAACAGATGCAAATAAGGAAAGACCAACAAACCACAAGTAAAGGGTGATGAAAAAAATACACAGGCTTCTACATGTTTTGACAGGTAAAGAGGGACTTAGTATCTGAAGACAAACTGGAGTCCAGGGTCCAAGTTTATCTATGCATATTTCTGCATGACTATGCTCTGATGTAAACGATTAACTCCAGGTGGAGAAGCACTAAAGTCTGCAGAAAGCATTAAGCAGAAGTATTAATATGATGATCTTTGTAACTTGTGCACTATATGCATTTTGAAGACCCAAACTTTTCTCGTAGGCTATAGAAGTACAAATTAAGCCAGGGTTTTGTTTTATAAGATTACAGAACTGCAGCCAGACAAACAAAAATAGGAGAAAAGCAGAGATGAGTTCATGGCATATAGCATCTCCAGTTTTACAGAAGATAAAGATTATATCTGAACCAGCAGACTGTCACTGTAAAAAGGATGCATAATGCCCCTCATACAACTCACTCAGTCGTTTGCTTTTTTTGCTTAAGATGAATAGTTTCTGCCATATTGTAAAAGGGCAGGCAGAGTAAAGTTAGATAATGGAAAATCTACCTAAATGGCTGGAACAGACATCTTATGGATGAGTACATAAAACATTCAGCATGGGAAGCAGAAGTCAGAATTATATATCATAGTTGTGTGCTAAGTGCCAGTCTCAAATTTCCATTGCTTAGGCCACAGTTTCTCATCCTTGATGCTGTTGCCATTGGGACCAGATAATTCTTTGCTGTGGGAAGCTGTCCTGTATATTGCAGGATGTTTAGCAGCATCCCTGGCCTCTACTCATTAAATGCCAGTAGTATTCCCCACCCCTCGTTCTGACTATCAAAAATATCTCCAGATATTGCCGGATTTCCCCTGGAGGCAACATCACCCCTAATGAAGACCTTCTGGTTTCTCCTAGTATATTCCTAGGCATTGTTTGCTGTTAAATACATTTATGATAAAAATAGACTACAACTTTAAATATGTATAGCTTAGAAGTCTCCCTGTAACTTAGAAATTAATAGACATAGACTCAGTACAATTAGGATTGGGCTAGCAGTATCTCTATTCATTGGCCACATGAACATTTTTTAGTCACCTTCTAAATGCCTGATACTGTTCCAGATTCTGGAGGTACAAAAATAAAGAATATATTTGATATTTGAACTAGACCAAAGATTACATAAGCTGTTCATCCAGATTCTTCCAGATCTACTCTGGTATTCTATTGGATCATCAGAAACCACAAATTGCAGACCTGATTCCCTCACACCTGTATAGAGATATTTTCACTGAGTTATCATGATTTCGCTTGGAAATAGATAATGAAAATTGCCTAAAAGCTATTTTTTAGTTTGTAAGTTATAAGTCAAGATACTCTGTACCATTGCTATTCAATGTGCTTAATACAGATATTTACAGATAAACTAAGGCTTGAGTTCAAAGCTATAAGGGTTGTTTATCAACCTATGATTCCATGTACTTACTGTTTAAGATAATAGTAATTATGCTTTTAAAATTATAGGTACTAAAAGAACTACACATTCTGAATAATTGCCAGAACTATTCTCTTTCCAGAAGCTCCTTTCTAACAACTTCCCTCCTCTTACTTCCCTCTAAGGAGATAGCACAGGTTCTGGAATAAAAACAAACAAATAAATAAAATAATAATAGCTCCAGAAACTGTGATACACATCTTATTCCTGCCATGTTATTTAATCCTTGAAGGAAGCACAGAGAAATCATGGAGAGCATAGAAGAAGTAAAGAAGTTAGGTAACTTGGCCAAGGTCACAGATTTCATTAGTACCTATGTCTGGCTGAATCTAAAGTCCATGATTTCGCATTCTACCACTTTGCTTCTGAGACACAGTAGGTTGCAATAATATTACCTGTGTTTAACAACTAATTTCCTCATGGACAGCCACCAAAAGCTGGTACTACTTAGAAATGTTTATTAGCTGATAATCAGCCCTGACTTTCAGAGATCACTCCAGTCCCTATATTAGTGGACTGGACTTGAGCTTCTACCTATATTCTCATAAATTATTAGAACTGTATCTCCTTCCCAAAGCACTCTGGACATCCTCCCTGTAATGAGCTTAGACATTTAAGATTTACAGCAAACATGCAAATGAGTTTACAAAATCATCAAGGTACCAGCAGGGTCACCATGCTTTAGGGCAGGGCAAAGAAATCAGACCAGGTATCAGCCAGGAGTCAAGGGAGAAAGTCCAGAGTACGACCCCTGGATCATTGATGGCTGATACCAGGTGGCTGAGAAAGGGAAGAAAGGAAGGGTATATAAAATTAGGAGGAAGAGGGTGCAAGGAGGTCCTCAATACCAAGTCTGAGCAGAGACCACACCTTAGGGCTGCAGATGAGAGCAGAAAAACCCAGAAGAGCCTTCTTGCCATCCCTAAATCTTCCAGGAATGCCCCCTGAGGTAAAAACTGATTCAGTGCTTCTTGACAAATTCCTTATAACAAGCCTTCTTGGGAGACCCAGACAGACAAATTACCATTTCCTTTGACCAAAGCAAACTGAAAGCAGGTTGGACTCCATTCTTAGAATTAATTGAGATGCTTAAATTTTCCTTAACCTTCCAGAGTAGACAGAATTTTTTTAGATCACAACTGAAGAGCAAAGGTTTAAAACACTAATAATCCCAAGAGAGGAAACATTAGAAACCAATTAGTAAAGATGTCAGTCTAAATGATCAGAAACCTATTTTCCTCTCTTTGGCTAGGAGAGGGAAAAGTGTGCAGTCCACTTGGTTCCTGAAGCATTAGAGGGGTCACCGATGAGAAAGGAAGGATAAAAGAAGAGTCTTAGGGCAAAGATAAATTTTATCCACTTCCATTTCAGTTAGCCCTCAACTGCCCCTGAAAAAAATACTCAGTGGACAAAGAAGAGCTGTACCCAAAATGGTTTCATTTCATAACTGGCTGTGCTTAGGAACAGCTGATGCAGGGGTTGGGGTGCGTTGACAGAAAGTCAGCCCTGACCCCAAGAGAAAGTGACATTCAGGAAGCCCAGGGTCTCTTTGAGGAGACTATAGCCTGCACCTCACAACACCTATTGCCCTTCTTTGCTCCATTAGAAATAATCACTCCTAAGTGGCCCATCATCAGTGCCAACGTGATTTTTTTCACATTTGCTAAAAGCTTTTCCCTTGGCCCACTTACATTTTTTTCTTTTGTTTCTAAGTAACTATTTAATTCCCTTTCCTTTTTATTTTGCAGTTAACTGACTTGAAAAAAAATCTGATTTGAAATGGGGATTACAGACCGATTTTTTCTTTCCTTCTGTACACCCACCCCCGGCACCTAGTAACAACCACTGCATATGCATTAACCAAAAGACCCATTAGTGGGTGTATTGTTTTGCACTTTTGTAGACAAAGAAGAAAGAGACCTCCAGTTGGAACAAACTCTTTTTGTGTGTGTGTGTGTGTGTGTGTTTTTTTTTTTTTTTTTTTGGCAGCAAATAGCTTCCTTTTAAATTCACAAATGCAATGGCATTGAGGACCAAAATTGCTCTCATCTAAAATGTTTTACTCCCATCCTCACTTTTCTAGATTATGATCAATTTTCCCCTAGAATGAATTATTCAAATTGAGCCCAATCTTCTGAATCCTTAGAAAAAACAATGTCTTAGCACTTTGGGCCTATTCTACTCACTTATCACTTGGCACATTCTGCCTGGCAAACATTCTTTCTTTCCAACATATAATTTATTTCCCCAAATGGCCTGCAGGCATCTTGGGATTAAAGATCATGTAATTCATTCATCCATTCAACAAATATTTTTGAACATCTATCATGTACCAGATAGACTCTAATGATTTGAAATGCATCCAAGGAATAATGACAAAATCCCTGCCTCCATGGAGTTTATGTTCTAGTGAAAGAAGACAGGGAAGAAGTGAGCAGTGCTATAAATATGTAAACTATAAAGTATATTAGAGATTAGAGGGTGAAAGTGCAACATATAAAAATAATAAAACAATATAAGAAAAATGTGAAGTAGAAGGGAAGAAGACTACAAATTTAAATAGGGTGGTCAAAGTAAATGAGAGAGCAAGCCATGTGGAGAAGAGCACTACAGGTAAAGAAAATATTCTTTTTTTTTTTTTTTTTTTTTTGTAAAGAAAATATTCTAAGGTGGAACTTGAATAATGGAATTTCCAGCAACTGACTCTGGGAAGATTGGGAATGGAACTGAATGCACAGCTTTGGACATGTTAAGTTTTGGGTGTCTACTAACATTTGAATAGAGATGTAATTGAATAAGCAGATGGATGTAGGAGTCTAGAAATCCAGTAGAGTCTGGGCTGAAATATTCATTTGAGAGTAGTATTAAAACCATGAAACTGGGTGAGATCACCATAGGAATGAGTATGAATACTTAAAAGACTGGGAGATGGGATGGCTGTAAAAGAAAGCGAAAACCAAAAGTATGGGGTATCCTGGAAATTACTGAAGAAATCTTATCAAGGAAGCAGAGGCCTGTTTTGTTGATATGTCAAGTAAAATGAAGGCTGAGACTTGACCATGGAATTTAGCAGCCTGGAGATCATTGGTAATGTCATGCAGTTTCAGTGGCATGGTGGGGACAAAATCTTGATTAGAGTGAGCATAAATGAGAATGGAAGGTGAGGAATTAGAGACTGTGAATGTAGGTAACTCTAGGAACTTTCTTACAAAAGAAAGCAGAGGGTTGAGGTGATAGCTGGTGGGGAAATTAGTATCAAGAGAAAATTTATTTGAAATTAAATAACAATATGCTGGTATTTTGAAGACAATAAGCCAGTAGAGACGAAAAACTTGGTAGTGCAGGACTGAAAGGAGAATTGTGGCCAATTCTAATAGTATGAAGAAAATGTGATTTTTCATAGCAGGTAGCATAGCTGTCTCCTTGAAGGCGACACCCAATTTATGATTGCTTTAATAAGCCCATTTGGTTGATAGACCTCCAGGGCTCTCTGTCAGCTGGTCCTCAAGAATGAGAGAGGTAAGGTAGATTCATGTTTGCCATAGGAAAGAGGGAGAGACTTAGACAATGTATGCAGTGAAAAGCCAAACATGCTTACGAAGGAGACTTTGCGTCACATAACTAAGAAGAGAGACTTGTGTTTGTCTTCTATATAAATCTTCTCCCCTCTCTCTGCCACTAACTTTTCAGTAGAATCTACACTTGTAGGTTTTCTTTTGGAAAACATCAAAATGTGCAGAAAGTTGCCTTAAGGTTTTAAACAGATTTACAGAGCCTGCCCGTGGAAGGACACCACATTGAGGTTATGTAACTGACTCCCTCTACTAGTCCTTTGTCATCATTGCTTGCCCCAGGCAGCTCTCATTTATTTTACACCAAATTACCCACTCAGAACATTACACCTGCCTCATTCTTCAAAGTTTCACCTGGTAACATATACCCCAGACTCCTTGCTTACTTACCCATCTGGTTCTGATCTTCTGAGCTGTCATCCTAACCTACCTAGCAGCACAGCCTCTGCTAACCTTCCCCTCCTCATCTCTCACCATCCTATTTCCTCTTTGTTCAACAGCAGCTAAACAACTATTTGAATTTCTCCAGACTCACAAAGCTGTTACCAATACCTTTGTGCATTAAATTCCCTCTGCGTAAAATATTTTTCTTGTCTTCCAAGGATCAAGCGCCCGTCTTTGCCTGTTTAAATCATGGCTCTTTAAAATTTCATTTAAAATATCTTTCTACCAGAAAATCATCCCTGCCTCTCCATTTCCCACATGGTAGTACTTATCACAGCACATTGCAACTGATGGTTTATTGTCCACCTCCCCCATTGAACTGCACCTCAGTGATCCTCATTTTCATGGTATTCCACACACAAGATAAGGTCAGTTATGTAGCAGCTGCTTGATAAGTGGTTATCATAAATTGAAAAAAAAATGTCTAATATTAAAATTTGTGAATACCAAGCCAGGTAGCATCACATAAGTCCTGACTCATACAAGTGGGGTTTAGAGTTCATCTTCTGCTTTAAATCAAGGTCATTGGATCTAACAGTGACTTTTTTGGTACCCACAAATACACCAAGTTACAACTGGGATCCTGATGTTTGTTTGTTTTGCTGTGTTTTACACTTTCCCCAGTCTTCTGCTGCAATTAAAGACTGATTGCTTCTGAATTACAACTAATTTGATTAGGGTCCTAACCTTCAAATTTACTGTTACTCTCTAATACCTACTTCTATGTCTCCAACTCAGAGAGTCTTTCCACAGGTGGGGTAGCTGGCCTAGTATCTCTAATGCCTGAATGGCTGGAGAGTGAGATTGTACACCATTTGCTGCTACTCTTCTCATGGCTGTTTCTCACTCAACTCTGTCACATGCAAGAGCAACACCAGCCCATATTAAAACAAAGTTTATGATTTGGATTTAGGTTTCAATCTGGGAGGAAGTGCTGTCCTACTACTGCATTACCTCAGCCATGCTGCTTCCAATTCACGCTTGGCTTCCCTTCCACCCACCTGAGGTGTCAATGTATCTCATGCATGAAGTCTGGTTATAGATTCACTCAAGCTTCTGTACCTCCTGTCTGGCAATGGCTCTGCCATTACTTCTGCCTTCTGTACCATTCTCTTTGCCCAACCCACTCCTTTATTTACCTCTTCCCTGAAATCTTTCTAGTTTCCTCTCTTCACCCTGCATGTATTACTCTCAGCCTTTCCTTAACAATGTCGTGTTTTTTATTGTACTATTAAATTTTATCAAGAAGTTGGAATTGTACATGTATGGGGATTGAATGTCCTAGTGTTACTAACCTTGCCCCTTGTATACTATAAAAACTATAGCTAAGGATGATAAATCAGTGATTCTCACTTCTAATTCTAATAAACAGTTAGCAGTTTTCAGGGTGCCTCTGACTCTAAGGTATTTATTTAATGCCCATTTATTTCCCTAAGTTTCAAGTTCAAGTTTCCTTCAATTGTCCAGGAAGGTCCAAACGCATTTTCATATAGCAAAACTGTTAAGAGCCTTTTAGGTTTGAGCACATGGACTGCAGAGTCTGTGTTCTGCCCAGAAAGTCTGATATGTGGAGTTCTGATGGAGTAGGAATTTTTTGTAGAAACTTATCCTACCTATCATGTAAGTGGCTAAATATTCTTAAGGCAAATCATAATCTATATACAGGTTTGACAAAAAAGAAATAGGACAGCCCAGCCAAATTGAGCTCATTTTACTACCTATTCATAAGAACAATTGCTCATAAGCAAAACATGGGTGTACCAATAAGAATAAATTCCAGTTATGCCACTTATTAGATTTAAGCCATTTTCAATGATCTCAAATTCCTGTCCTCTTTTTCTTATATAAACAGGAAAAAAACCTCTCAGAAGTTTTGTGATGAATCAGTAAAACAAATTTTGTGGATAGTAAGTGGTCTAAATATTATCAAATATTATCAAAAATCCTCTGGGTCCCAAAAGAATAAAAACAATGAATGGCTTGTTTTTACTTTACTTTTTTATGAAAGAATTTAGAATGAATCTGAAGAGGCCATGGATATACAATTAAGGGACTAACTCATGGAGGTGGCAAGATTGCATCATACTGATGAGCAACAGAAACAAAGAACATTGCATGGAGACAGAGGGTTGCCAACTGGACCCTGTATTCAGAAGTACCACACTGGAATGACAGTTAGAGACTACTGCTTAATATCAGTTCTGAGAGGCCATGCAATGCATAAGCTTATTTCTTGAGAAGGATTCCTCCTTCATCTTACTAAGACTGAAAAATTCTTTTTTTTTAAACAGGTTCTTGCCTGCTGCCGGTCCAGACTCACCTCCACCACATCATAGCCTTTACTTGATTCCCTTTAGTACCAACCAGTTAGCTCACAAGATTTTTTAACTTCCATACTCTCATGGGATTATGTTTTTTTTTTATTTGTTTGCTTTAATTTTTTTAGTGTTTATTTATTTTTGAGAGAGAGAGAGACAGAGTGCAAGAGAGGGAGGGGCAGAGAGAGAGGGACATACAATCCGAAGCAAGCTCCAGGCTCTGAGCTGTCAGCACAGATCCCAATGTGGGGCTCAAACCCGTGGACCACGAAATCATGGCCTGAGCTGACGTTGGATGCTTAAGCGACTGAGTCACCCAGGCACCCCTCATAGGGTTATGTTTTGTACATGCACTTTCCTCTTTTTTACAAGTGCATCCTCTTTTTCCACCTACCAAATGGTTACCCCCTGTTAGGCATTCTATCCCCTCCACGTCTATTGCACTTTAGAGATACTCACACTATTATATATCACATTGGAGAAATTGATTTGCATGCCTATCTCCCTACTACCCTATAATCTCCTAGATGGCAAACATCTACTGTTTATGTTTTACTTCTGCATTCACAATTCAAAGCACATGTGACGTGCTGCCACATATTTCTGATATATTAACATCTTTCAACCATTCATATGACAAGATGTATGCTCAAAGCATAATTGCTGAAGGCATTGGGAGTTAATGGTACTCTTTTCTGGGACAAAAATATAAAATAAAATCTGAGCTCCTGAAGAGCCACATTTTACCTGGCATGTTCTGGTAAGTGTTGTTAGTCATGGGCCCACCACATAAAACTTTTTAAGCTGCTTCATCAGTGTTGATTTTAAATCATATTTGATGTATTAAGTGGCAGGATAAACCCAGTAACAGTAGCATCCTGGGACAGAGCCAAAATAAGCTCTGTGAAGGATCGTTTGTGGCTTCATAACTGCACTGGCCTGGACACAAGTGGGGATTAAACAACAGCAGGTTAGCTAATCAGCCCTGTCTGGAGAGTGGAAGTTGGGTTATCACAAGCTGAGAGGGCGGGTAGAATGACGGAAAGACGTGTACATCTGAGCAGTACAAATCTGGAGACAAAGGAGCCTGCAGTGTGGCCATCAGAATTGAACAATGGGGTGGGCTGGTTCCACTGAAGGTGGGTCAGTAACACTGCAGGTGATGAAGTAGCTCTGAAGAAGGACGGAGAATGCTGTGAAGGAGGAGGACTGGACAGAACCCCTGGTTTGCCTAGGACGTTCCTGACTTGTGCTTGTTTTCCTGTTCTGATTACTATGCACTTAATGTCTATCTCTGAGACTCTTAAAAAGACCCCAGTTTGATGAAAAATAATAAAGTGACTTTAATTGTAAATAACCATTGAATCAAAATATAACCAACCTCTGGTCACAAATCAAAGTACTTTCTTTTGAGGGAGTTTCTAAAACATTGTTGTGATGCATTTCTGGGTTGTGTTGGTTTGTATGTTTGTCCAGAATCTCTTTGAGGGAGTCATTTTAGTCTCTATAGTTCAGGCAAGGCTCATTTTCATCTCTCACAACCCACTGATCCATCTAACTTCAACTCTTCTGCTCTCACCAAAATAATCTCAATCTGGGCCAGACAGACTCCTTCTTTGGATTTTGACATAATTTGGGATGAAAATCTCTCTTTATAAGTGTGAAATCATGTTGGTTATCTGTGCCATCAAATGGGAAAATGTTGAAGCGTAACAAAGGCAACACAGAGGAAGAGAGAACAGAGCAACAGAGAAAGAATGCCTATCTCCAAACATGCCTGGAGTTTATTTTCAGTTACAGGATGCACTGAGTTCCCTTTTTGTTCAAAGCATTGTGAATTAGGTCTGCACATATTACCAAGAGAGTTCTGACAAAAACACTGCCTTCTCATTACACTGCGCAGCTTTTTATTTGCCCTATCTCATTATACCAGGCATAGGCCCACATTCAGCATCTGTATGAATAGGACAAAGAGAAATTAGATGATAGGATGGACCTAGAGCTGAGTCAGCCTAGGACAAAGCCACTTAACCATGACTGTGGTGCCCCTATAGTAAGCACAGCACTTAAGTTGCCATGGCTGGAAATCAGTCACTAACGTGCTTATCCTCTCGTGAATCAGATGCAAGTAAGTTGTCATAACAGTAAGCTAATACAAATACACCGATAATTCTGTTGGCTCCTCATAAATGGAAGCATTCTAAATAGAAAATGGACCTTAGCACATATTGAACTTAGACCTCAAGGCTGTAGCAGCCAAAGACTTTTACCGTTGGCATGGTCAAAAGCACTCTTTGCTTTCTAATGATGACATAATTACTTTTTCTCATAGCAATGAGAGAAGAAACAGGGACAACATATTTTGGTATTGACTTGGGAAATAATCAGCCTGGCAGCCTCTGCCTTCCAGGGATCATACATATCCTCCAGGTAACACCTCAGGTCAGTGCATTTTCTGAAGCAGGCTGTTATCAGGTAGGAGCCCTGTGAGGTGGTGTAGAGCTAGTCTTGCAGCTCGGACCCAGCCTCAAGCACATGGTAGAGGAGTCTCCCTCTACTTGTCCTAGAGAATCATAAGCCACTGTTGTAATCTGCCTGATGCTTTGGAATTCTTTGGAATTGAGTTGAGCCTAAGGACTCCATCTTTCAGTGGCCACTCAGCATAGTTCCACCTAACTGCTCTCATAGTATCCAGGCCTGTACTAAAACTGTCCTATGTTCCACCTTAAAAGTTCCAGATCACTGTACTCGCCAGACTTATGAAATGAGCCTAATAGGTTATGGATTGCTGCTAGATATATGCAGACATAAAATGTGTAAGGTCAGTGCTAGTCAGGAGGCTTTTAGAATAATCCATCTGCAAGATAATACTAGCTCAATTCAGTGTATTAGAAGCAATAAGAGTTGGTAGAAAGGATTTTCTAATAGTTTGGATATAAGATATGCTAGCAAGAGCTGATCAAAGATAATACCAAGGTTTTTGGCCTGGGTAAATGGAATGATAAGAGTTGCCATTATACTATGTGGGGAAAACTGAGGGAGGAGGAGTTTTGGATGCTGAGGACATGAAGAGCCAATTTTGGAATGTTATATATTATTTACTATATAACAAAGTAAAGACGCTACATTATTCAGGAGACTCCAAGACCACCTTCCCTTCTGACACCGATTGCAATTTCAAATGTCCCCAATATCACCATCAAGTTTGATAATTCACTAAAACAGCTCAGAGAATGACTGAAAGTGGTTATTCTCTTTGTTACAATTTATAGCATCAGAAGGATACAGATTTAGGCCAGCTGAGAGAAGAAGCACATGGGACAGAGTCCAGGAGAGGGTCCACCCTCAGAGATTGCAGTTGTCTTCCTCCAACAACTCGACTTGTGGACAGTGCTAACTTTTTCAGGCAACAGTGAGTGACAGTACGCATGGAGTATTGCCGACTAGGAAAGCTCATGTGAGCATTGGATGTCCAGAGTTTTTACTGGAGATCGGTCATGTAGACATGGCTGAACACACACTTGGCTGACCTGTAGTCTCTAGCCCCATCCAGAGGCTGAGCTGACACCTCAAAACCCAAAGCCCCTAACATAAATCACATTGTTAGACTATCCAAAGACACTCTTATCAGGCAGGACAGTCCAAGGGCTTAGAGAGCCAATAACAAAGGCCAGACCTCTCTTTGGCAAGGTTAATTTTTTACTACCCAACTGTCAAATAGGAAAGTGAATTTAGGACTCTAGAGTTCAAGGAAGAGGTCTGGCAAGAGATATAAGTTTGGTAGTTATCGGCATATAGATGGAGTATTAATTAGGTTCCTAGCAGGAAGCAGGATTTACTTAGATGCTTGAAGTGAAGAGATTTTGATAGAGACCACTCATAAGATTGCAGGAAGAGTCTGGGGAAAAAAAAACAAAAACAGGGCCTGTTCACACACTCACACACACACACAGTGATTTTGGAGCTCTGGGAGAGAAATTAATTACCAGAAACCAGTGAGAAGGTTTAATATGTGCCAGGCACAGTACTGATTCATATGCATTAGCTCATTTGAGTTTTTTCTGGATGGTATTAATTATTATGGTCACATTTTTATAGATGAAAAAACTAAAATTTGGAAACTTGAAATATCATCTGTAGTGATTCGGTAGAAAGTTAATGAGGTGGGATAGATGCAGACTGCCATGCCACAATATGGTTGAGAAATTTGGCATCACGATACAGCATAAAAGGATGGCTTATGAAAAGGTTGCATATGTGTTTGAAAGGTCTCAGCCTTTCTCCATGATTTACCTGCTAAAGATTCTTCAGGTTCTGTCAGTTTATTACTTCCCCATTTAGGTCTTTCCAGGAGGCTTTTGCTTTGCTAGATCAGTATTGTGAGCACGTGTGGTATGGACTTTCCAAATGGAAACAGAGCAGAATAGAAACATCATGGCCAGATTATCCTGTGGGGAGAAGTCAGCACAGAGATAAATAAGATTTCCCAGGGAAATAGAAACAGAAGAGGTGCATGTATGTGAGTGTGTGTGCGTGTGTGTGTGTGTGTGTGTGTGTGTGTGTGTGTACACATGAGCCTGGTTGTGTGTGGACACATACATGTGTGTTATGTGTCAAAGCAAGTTTTCAGAATTTGGGGAGGTTTGAGAAGAAGAAACAATATAGAATTTTAATAAGTTGCTTTAGACAATAAATGTATATGCTTTTTAAATGTTTTCAGGAGACTGTAAGTGTCTGCGTTCCTGTTTGGATTCTACTTATTTGAATGCATCCTGGTGCAGGGTTGAACTTTGGGTCCTGCATTCATATAGAGAGCATGGTGCCTGAAATGTATCGTCTGCACTGTATTATATTCCATTCTGAAGCGTAAAAAGGCTTTGCCATCAATAAAACAATATCATGGATAGGATTTGATGACACTAATAAATAATGAGGAGACCTTAATAAAAGGATAACTATTGGTAGGCCACTATGCCTACCCCATCACTCGGGTTCAAATCCCTTAACTGAAATATGCCTTTGAACCCAGAACTGGTCTCAAAAACATTTTTCACACAGTGCTACAGCTAGCCAGGGACAGTCAATTGACCTTGACATGTAAATTGAAACTCATTTGCTACTTGGTTTCTAATATATCAAGCTAAGTGTTTTTATATGTTTTGAGTTTTGAATATATTAGACTCTAGCATACTTTAAAGATACAGCAAATTTCAAAAAGAGAGAGGGCATTCCCTCTCTGTAAGGTTATTATTATGATTTGAAGATTTTCCTCCCAGGAGACCAGCCCTCTAATTTTACTCTCCATAGCTTTCTCCCCCTCTTCTAAGAAGATGAAAACCACTTTGGAAGTTTCTTTTCATCTTCCCTGTCTCTTCTCCCTTTTTTTTTTCTAGACCCCAATTTTCTTTATTTTCTATTTTCCCTGTACTGATGAACAAATCTACCTCATCTCCATGGAGAGGAAGGCAGGCAAAAATTTGGAGACAGAATTATTTTCAGTGGCAATCTACTTCTCTTCTCTAAGCCACCTTTGATTTTCTTATTATGATCAGCTCCCTTGTGTATATTTAAAGCATTACCATAGATTGGAAACTCCATAACTGGTATAGATATTTTATTTAGTTTTCTTTAAAACACTCTGTAGCAGAAATATAACATTCTAATAAAAATAACTCCCTGAAATGTTTGGCCTCTCAATGAATTCTCTTTTCTCAACTGAAAAAAGGGGAGGGGGTGATGATGAAGCATTGAATGTGGATGAGTCATTCTTGTATAGTTTATTACACAATGCATTTGAAGGGTAGGGGAGAGGTCTGGCCTGCACAAAGACCACATTAATTGAAATGATAAATAGTCCTGATGAGTGAGCCAGGTGGCAAAACTCTAGTTTGTGTGGCTGCTGAAGTGGATACCTGGGTATAGGAGGAAACTTGGGACTCCCTTCCTGGGGCTGGGGAGGCTGGGCCTGCAGAGAGGCAGTGTGATTGATCTCTTTAAGAAAGTGCCAGCTGGAGTGTGCATAAATGGCTCCTTCTGGCTTCTCCTTAAAAGCTGAATTGATGGCACCTTCTGAAAAGAGCAGCTCAGACCTCTGTCCCCTGTTAGCTTAAGATAAACCTTGATTTCAGCAACTGTAAAATATCTGAAAGTAGAAAAAGGTTAAAAAAATGTACTCAGTGAAGAAATTAAAGAGAATAGAGTGTAACTCATCTACCAAAATAAAGGGATAATTGCAATGTGGTGCTCTTTTTTGTTAGAAGATTTTCAGGAACCCATCTGTGCCGATTGTTTCTCTTTTATTATCATTACATCAACTAATTACATTAGGGAAAGAGAGGGCATTTTAATTAAAAGATTGTTTTAAGGAGTTATAATTCTACTCTTTCATTAAATAACTTCACTGCATGCCAAATTTGTTAAAGTATGCTCCATTTCTGAAAATTGTTGTTTGAAAATTATTTGTATTAACCACATTTTCAACAAAACAAAGTTCATCCTTTTATTTAATGTCATAGATGCGTTCTTTTTTATTTCTCCATTTTGACCAAAGAATCATAGGAAATTACCACATGTAAACCATCCCAATTATATTAAGAAGCTTACTTTTTTTCCTGTTTTATTTTACACAGCATACATATTTAATATATGATGAATTTGATTAAGGTAATCTTTCCTGAAATTGGAATGTTTTTAGAACATGATAATTTGCAGGGGAATATTGGGGGAAGTAGGAAGATCAATAGAGATCCACAGAGGAAAATGCATACCCAGTATTGTAAGTAGGCATTCCTGCTGTTTAAACCCATTTCCCTTTGGATAAAAACCTCATCCAGGTACATTAAATTGCAGGGATGCCATTAAACAACTCATTAAATAAAGTGGATAAACATCCATTCTTTGGATATTTTGAATCCATCTTCCTTTTTGTCAACTCTCTCTTTCTCTTCCAAGTTGTCCTAAATAACAAAATCCAGAGATTTGTATGTAATTACCAGATAAAGGGAAGTCATAGGATCTAGAATGGAAAAACAATGTCACAGGATAGAGCAATGAAGACTTAGAAGGCAAGAAAGAAGTCTAAGCACCTGGTGCTGGAGATGGTGAAAAGCCAAATTTAAAAATCATGTTTCTACTTTCAGTATTCAAACAACTCTAGATTTCTGTCCCCTGATTGGAATCCTGAACTACTTTTATTCCAAAAAACTGAATTAAAAAGCTTTACAGACATAACTTCTGTGTTAAAAAAATGTATCTCATGCAGTTCAAGACTGAAAAAAATACAGTTATTGCAATCATTATATTTGCCCATGAAACAATGTTTTGCACGTAGTAGATGTGCAGTAAAATATATGCTGAATGAATGAATAAAAGGGACACTTCACTCTAATTCTTAAGTAGGAGATGGTAGTTCCTACTAGCAGCAGTTGTTTTTATTTATTTTTTTATTTATTTTTATTTTAGCTCTTCAATATTATTCCTTAGGGAAGCTAGCAAACTGAAATCTGTTACATTAATGCCAGCAGGGATATATATGTGTGAAGAGAATAAGTAAACATTTATTGCACCTGATGGCTCAATGGACCATCCACATGAGCTCTTAAGAGACTTGAAAATACTTGCCAGGATTTATATTTAGGGTGAACTCTGCAAATACTATTTGTGGATTTTTATCCTTCAGAAAATTTCTATTTTTTTAGTCACTTGAGATTTTTCAATTCAAAGCTGTTGGATAAATCTGTAGCCAGCTATGTAGCTTCTTTTTCTTGGGTAATGAGTTAATCTCTTAAAATTTTTATTAAAATTTTGATGTTGTTAGGTTTTCAGTCAAAATCAGTGCCAAAATAACTTCCAAGAACAGATTTAAATACCAGCACTTTAAAAAAAAAAATTACTACAGTCTTCCTAATCTTTGCCAAAATAACAACATTGACAACTGCTACTTTTCGAGAGTCTAATATGTGACAGTTCCTTTTTTGGTGTTTTGTAATTAGTACATATATGATTTTACCCTGTTATGGAGAAGAGGAAGGCAAAGCAGAAAGAGATATGATGTCTTGCACAAAGTCATACAGATCATATCTATATATATTTTTAAATTTTTTTTAATGTTTATTTTTGAGAGAGAGAGAGAGACAGAATATGAGCAGGGGAGGGGTAGAGAGAAGGAGACACAGAATCCAAAGCAGGCTCCAGGCTCTGAGCTGTCAGCACCAAGCCTGATGCAGGGCTCGAACCCACGAACCGTGAGATCATGACCTGAGCCAAAGTCGGATGCTTAACCGACTGAGCCACCCAGGTGCCACCAGATTGTGTATTTTTGAACGAAGATTCCAACCAGCACTGAGAGGCTGTTTCTACTATGATAGACTAAATCCCCCAAATTTATATTTGACTTGCATAAAATCTTGTAAGATAAGTAAAGCCAAGGATAGCTTTTTTTTTCCTTATTCAGCAAAAGGTGTTATTAGATCATTCTGCATTTATATATTTTATGAGAATAATAGAAAATCCGAGCTAGGAAAAATTTAGAAATAATCCAATTAGTAATTCTTTGACTTTTTGGTTTTTATATCATCTTACATTCTTTTTTTAATGTTTTATTTATTTTTGAGACAGAGAGAGACAGAGCATGAGTAGGGGAGGGGCAGAGAGAGAAGGAAACACAGAATCTGAAGCAGACTCCTGAGCCGAAGTCGGACGCTTAACCGACTGAGCCACCCAGGCACCCCAATCATCTTACATTCTTAAGAATAATTAAAGATCTCTAAAAACATTTGTAAGATTTTTGTAAGTTTATTTAATATTTGACTTGGTGGAAGGAAGCTGGGATTTTCATATCTGATTCCTTATTCAATCTGCTGTGACATCATCTGTGTCTCGTAACCTCTACTGGAAGACTCCATTGTCAATGTGGGAGAGAATGAAAGAAAAAAGCTTTAGTATTATTATGTATTATTATTAAAATAGTTGGACCTTAGGGAACACCCCCAAAAGAGTATAGACATGTGTGGACCTTACTTTGAAAACTGCTGATCTAGATAAAACTCATTTAATAGACGTAGAAACCAAAGTGTCCCATCAATCTGTTACTGAACTCAAGTCTGATGATGGATTAGGAAGGGACTGATACTTTCCTACAAGGATATTATATGTGATTAGGGTGGGCACTAAGCTACACTATGGAAATACATGGAGATGATTTTGAGGGAGTCTATTTTTACCTCTCTCCTGCTCCTACTAATGGCACAATAATCTGCCCCCACCTCCCTAGTAGAACTGTCCTTGCCTGGGTCATCAGTTATCTTCTAGTTAAATTTAATAAAACTTTCTTAAAGTGTTTACTATTATTTCTTTGTTACTAGCAACCCTTGACATGGATGATCACTCCCCTTCTTTTGAACCCTCAGTTGACCTGATCCTCCCATGATCTCATGCTCAGTGGAAGCACTCTCTCCCCCTAGTTGTCCAAGCCAGAAATCTGGGAAACTTCCCTGACTCAGTGCTCTCCCTCACGAAGTACTCTCAGTATTTTTTTAAAAATCTCTTTCTGGTCCATCCACTTCTTTCTCCATCTTGCCCTGTACACACATCTTTGCATTTTCTAGCCTGCATTATTCCAACTGTCTTCCAACTCTTTCTTCCTCCAGTTTTAGCTCTTTTGATCTGTCATCCATACTGAAAATCTGAGTGGTTCTTTTGAAATGCGGATTCCAAGTGGGCACTTTCCACCACCTTTAAGACCTCAACTCTAAAGTAATTTACATGGGCTTCTTAGGCAGCCTCATGCCCCGTTAAATTAAACTTTCATCACTTCTTCCTTGCTTCTTAGATTCTTTGCTCATGCTCTCTCCCTCCCCTGCCAGTATAAAAACTGTTTTGTTCTGTTTTTTCTTCTATCTATTCCTTCCACTCTTACTCTTTTTAGTCAGGTAGTAACTTAGATGTCACCCTCTTGGAGTAATTTCTGTAAGCACTCTCATCCCGAGTTAGAGGATTCTGCTATATATTCTTCTTCAATAATTGCACTTCCCCCATCAAAGTATTATTTGCCACTTTTTATTTATTTTTTTTTTTTTAATTTTTTTTTCAACGTTTTTAATTTATTTTTGGGACAGAGAGAGACAGAGCATGAACGGGGGAGGGGCAGAGAGAGAGGGAGACACAGAATCGGAAACAGGCTCCAGGCTCCGAGCCATCAGCCCAGAGCCTGTCGCGGGGCTCGAACTCACGGACCGCGAGATCGTGACCTGGCTGAAGTCGGACGCTTAACCGACTGCGCCACCCAGGCGCCCCTGCCACTTTTTATTTATAATTGCCTGCTTAATGACCTTTACCTGTCCCCACCCCTCATATATTTTTAACATGGTATGGGTAGGAGATTTGTCTATTTTATTTTTTATTGTGCTGCCAATATCTAAAACAATGCTTGACCTATAGTAAGAATTGAATAAATTTAACAAAATTGTTTGATGCAAGAGTAAATGAATGATGTCTTCTTTTCTTTCTCTCATTCCTACAGTCAGTTGTATGTACAGATTTCTGATTCACTTTTCCTAATGAAGTTGGAATTCATTCTTTGAACTATTTTATTGTTTTATGATGCTAGCTAATACAATATAGTTATTATCCTATCATATCATTATGCCAAAGTGTTTCAAGGAGTGACTCACATATGACACTGAAATCAGACTTATGTTTGGAAATTGGTCTTACTTTTTGATGACCAGGAAAATCACCTGGGAAGATTGTTAAAAAATGTACATGCATGAGTCCTATCCTCTAAAGGTTCTGATTCAGCTTTTATATTATAACCAGCTTCATAGATTACTGTCATACCTTCCAAAGTATGGGAGCCATTGCCTTACTACAATTATACTTTGGTTTATTTATAAAAGTAGTTAATGCTACTACCCTTTAACAATTTGTTAACAATCTGTTCTAATTTAGTTGCAGAGCACTCCTGTGTGCAAACAAACATATAGCGTTTTATACATGTTCTGGAGGATTTTATAAGCCCAATGTTACACTACTACAATTAAGCAGGTGTTATAAATTCAAATATTTGTTTTTATCTTTGTTTAACCCAAGTTTACATCTTTACTCATTATATGTACATTAATTCTCTGGACTGAATTGTATTATGTTTAATGAGTACATTGAATATAAATTATCTATGTAATACTTATTTTAATATAGCTAGTACATCTAAATTTATAAAACAAAATAAGATAATTGTAGTATGTTGTGTAATTTATGCAACAATTATTTGTAGAATTTTAAATGGCAAAATTCTCATAACTTACAATGAAGTAAATTTTATGGCACAATATTTTAAAAGCAAAAGATACTAGCTATATTTGTAAATTTACATATTTTTACATTGTATGTCTCACTCCAGAATGAAAATACTGAAAACTAGTTATGTTAATTTTATTAACTATGTTACAACATATTAAAATGTGTATAGCATACATGTATAAGACCTATTCATTTAAAAATTGAATGAAAAAGATTCCTAGAATTAGATTTTACTCCCTGTATCATGTGTTATTTTAATACACAGATTGTTTTTACTCACAATAAGATATATTTTTATTCCTGTTATTCCAATTTCTAAATAGGGTAAAATCACACACACACACATACTCACATATATTGTTTGCAATACTAATATTTATGAAGGTAGTTCTTCAGGGAGATAGAAATGGAGAAAAATATAGAGATGAAACGGGAAAAAAGGTAAATAAGAAAGTAGTAGGAGGAGATGAGGAAATTGCTTCATATCATTCCAAGATAGAATAGAAGTAGATGATCCTTTTTTCTTATCACACTTTTTAATATGTTGAGTCTTTCATATGAGTTCTTGAAGAGGTTTCATTGCTTGAAGTTTGTATGAAAAAATAAATTTGATGGTATGTCTCTATTATTTAAAAATGCCTAACAGTTCTATGACCTATTGAACATGTGTATATTAATTTGATATACTTTGAAACATAATCAGGAGCTATTTCTCTAGGAAAATATTTGCTTTACTAATACCGTGTGTGGTTATATTGATTTCTGGAGTTAATGTTATATCTAACAAACAATACAAAAAATGTTTTATTTCTTTAAGTAATTTAATAATGGTCCAGGCTACTACTTAGAGTCTATTTTATTAAAGAAAGTTACTTTACTCTTACATATATACCAAATTACTAGACAATTAGTTGTAAACAAAAACAAAAAAGTAACTCTAGTTTCTAACACCGGAGAATATTAACATAAATTATGTCCACTATAAAATACAGTGTTAAGTGGACAAACTGGAACAATAGTCACCGACTTACAACAACCTTTAAGACATAGTCACAAACTACTATTAATGTAAAATGCAAAACAAAACAAAATAAAACTCTATGTGTATCTGTGGAAATGCAGAGAAAATGTGTGGAGGAATAATATTTGTAAGCTGTTAACTGTGACAACCTTATAGGAGCAGAATTGGGGTACAAAGGGAGACAGACTGTTTTTGTTCTATATCCTTTTATTTATTTAAATTATTTTCATCAACTTATGTATATATTTCATAATTTGAAAAATACCTTAAAGAATTTGAAAAATGATCATTCTAACAAAACTAATGGGATCTGGAGTTAGGAAGTAGGAATTTCAATGGTCCCACCATGAATGCACATATACATGGTCAAGGAAATCAGGCATTGTAGTGAGTGTGTTCTGTGATTTTATGACCTACTCTGTTTTTTCTCTAATCTTCTTTTTCCCTCCTTTTTCATTAAAGGTCTCATTCGTTTGCAGGAGCTCATCAAAGCTCCATCACGGTACAATCTTCGGCTTAAAATCCGTCAACTACCTGCCGATACAAAGGATGCAAAACCCTTACTAAAGGAAATGAAAAGAGGCAAAGAGTTCCATGTAATCTTTGACTGTAGCCATGAAATGGCAGCAGGCATTTTGAAACAGGTAATCTTTAATTTACTTAAATTCTTGGTTTCTTTATTGAATTTGCATTTAAAGCATGGCCTTTTTTTTTAAGCAAAGTGTTATTGTCACATGGTTAAAATGAGTCGTAGAAGTCACCTTGAGGTAATTTTCTGATAGAAAAATCTGACATTTGCTTTTAATTAATTGTCTATAAGAAAAAGTAATGTAAATACTGATGATCTTCAAAACACATTGTTTGAAGTTCTGAGGTTTTTTCAAATGGCTACAATGCTGTTTGTTAATGTGAATGCTGGTTATTATGATAGATATTTGTACTGAAAGGAAGGAATAAACTGACAGTCAATGATTGAGCAGCTCAACCGTTAAAATCAACCAGTTGAAAAAAGAGAAAAAAAGATTTGCTATTTAGCTGGCATCTTCTAGGAGATCCCTTGCACATCACTTATTTAATCAGCACAATGATCACATGAGGTAGAGACTATCTCCACCTCACAGATGAAGAAACTGAGTCTTGGAAAGATTGAATAACTTTCTCAATGCCCACCAGCAAGGAACTAACAGAGGGATTAATACCTCACCTAGTGATGTTAAGTATTCATTCCAGAATAAAGCATTGCTAAGTCAAAAGTTAATACTAAAATCAATCAAACGAAATAATTTATAGCAGTAAAACCTTTTAGTGTTACTTTTGTACTATTCCAACCTAACAGTATACTGGAAAACAGCAATTATTATTCTCCCCTATATTACAGACGAGAAAAGAGACTGATGTTGGGCATTAAATGGCTGGTATGAGCCCATATATTTACTATGTAGTAAAGTCTAGATTTGGATTCAAGTCTTTGTAGTTTGTTTTTTAAGCTCTTGTAAAGACACTGGCTGATATCACAGTGGCTTGGGATTAGTCAACTGTCCTGAAACCTCTCATGTATAAGATAAAATATCACTATTGGAGAGTTATGCAGATTCAGATGTCAAATTATATCCCATAAAATATAACTATCAATTGTAAATGCCTGTTATAACATGGTTAGTTTATTAAGCAGATGGTTGTCCAATCTTCCAATATGAATGTTGGTTTCACTGCAATAAAATATTTAATTGGATTTGGAAAATTGCTCTAGTGTTATATTTGGGTAGTAAAGCATATGAGATTTGGGTGTGTCTTTGCTTGTTGTTGTTTTTTGTTTTGTTTTGTTTTTGGTAGTGAATAATCAGTGAAATGCAGAGTAGGAATTTGTTTTTCATGTAATACCAAAGACAATTCTTGATCACATTTAGAATATACAGGCTTGGAAAGGAGACCTTTCCTTTATGCCCAGAGTGAGTAGTATTCTACGATTTGTCAGTGACAGAGCTTTGGTCGGCTTTCTCTAGGCTTCCAGCAAGTACGTAAATGATCAGTTGTCTTGTCTCTAGAGTAACTAACTGACTTATTTTGCTATCAACTTAAAAATAGAATTGCCATTCTGCCTTCTATTTGATATATCCATTATAATTGGTTTCTTATATGTAACCTGCTCTGTTTGTAAAATAAAAACAGAATTAAGATAATATTTAAAATATATATAGCAGAAAAGGTTACATAATTTTAGCAAGATTAGTAGAATCTTTGCAAGATTAGTAGAAAAGTCACAGCACAGGTAAAATGATTATATGAGACTTAAAATGAAATCAGAGTAACATTATTACACAGAATGTGTATGTTCAGAATCTGTAACACTAACAGACCACATACATGTATGATGTTTGTTTTTTATCTTACCTTGTCCTAGAGAGCATTTGTTCCACATTTGGATATCAGTTATTCTAGAAATGAATTCAAGAAGAAAGCAAATAGCTTCCTTATAAATGAAGCAACACATTTAATAGGACTCCATTTCATGATTTATAAAATTTTTTGGAGATTTCTCAACATTGGTTAAAGACAGAAGTCCGAAGAAATGGTATAGGAGTTGGAGAGCAGGCATAGATGGGCTTTCCTTGTGTGGCTTAATCTAAGATCCACTAATAGGAGTATCCAGAAATATGGATAGGTTCATCAAGTTAGCCCTATTTGTTTCATTGTTTTATTTATTTTAACTAAGTGAGCCTTTCTTAAATATTGGGCAAAAGTGAACTTGAAGTTTTCTTCCCTGAATGCTTTAAAAGGGACTGAAGCTTGAAGCTGGCTATTTGAATGCAGTAATTGGCATACATGCCTTAATAACAAAAGATTCCATCTCCACCCAAATTTGTCAAAGAGAATCCCCTATGGCAGGGTGAAGATGATCTGCATTTAAGCCTCACAAGGTCATTCTATTACAGAAAAAAGTATTAATCAAGACCTTGAAAGTCTAGATTAGAGACTGTGAAAATTTTTAGGCTGGAAAAATGTGAAAGCAGATGCAAATAAACTTCCACGGCATCACGAAGTAAAATTAAATTAAATTTTAAGAAATATGTCTAAAGCCCACCTCTTCAATTGTTAACTTTGAGTGATGTAACTTCTGGATACAACCTGGAGGATAAACCGATTGCATATTATATGCCTAGAAGTGTTAATTTGTCAAATGGCATTGTTAGCACTACTCTAGTTAAATGTTGGGGATTTCTAATAATATTCTGATTTTGGAAAATCTGTGGCATTTCTTTCCAGGAAGGATAATACAGTACAACCAATTTTTCTATTGTGGCCACTCTCATTTATTTATACATAAAGAGATATTAATTTTATTTTTATTAATGTGGTTTGAACGGTCCATACAGTTCATTCAAAAATAGTGGCAAGGGCGCCTGGGTGGCTCAGTTGGTTGAGCATCTGACTTCAGCTCGGGTCATGATCTCACAGTTCATGAGTTCAAACCCTACATCTCTCTCTCCGCTGTCAGTGTGGAGCCCACTTCAGATCTTCTGTTTCCCCCCACTCCACCTCTTGCTGTCCCTCCCAGCTTGTTCTCTCTTCCTCTTTCTCTCTCTCAAAAATAAATAAACATTGAAAAAATAATGAAAAAAGAGAAAAAACATTGGCAAGATGTAAGTGTTATAATTTAAAAAACATCCAGAACAAGTTTGTGGTGTCTAAATGTGGTATCTCTCCCGATTGAATGGGGGCTCCAAATGTGGGGCCATGAGTGGAAGCCAGTGGTGCAGGCAGTGAAAAGAATTCACCTGAAGCAGAACAAAAGAGATAGAAGTTTATTGAATATACCACGAGGAAGTGGGAGGCAGGACAGCAAAGGAGAGGCTGTCTGGCAAGAGGAAATAGGTGGGGGCTGTCTGTAAAGAGGGAAGGTAAGGAGGTATGGCTACCTGGAATTTTCCTTTTAGGAACCTGTGCCTAGTTGTAAGTAGCCTGTTGGTTAGTTAGAGCCTGTGGATATTTTGAGGCGGATTGCCTGATAAGCCTATCTGTATCAGCTGGGTGGTCGCTGTGAGCCCCTTTGCCTTGATCAAGTTTCCATTCCTCAAGCCTGTTGTCTAAAAGTGGCCTCATAAAGTTCTTTTTTTAATTCCACTGGAAATTATTAACTTATCTTTCAAGAGAGATACCCTGTTGTCCTTTTTTTTTTTTTTTTTGGTTAATGTTACAGTGTAGGTACTCAGTCAAAAATAACTAACCTTCTCTATTTAGATCACACATCATAGTCCGTAATTGATTCTTATTTTCAGAATCAAAGGCTGAAGGAAGGTCAATGAAAGGCATAAACAGTCCTCAGTCATCCCCTACAGATTTCTTCTCACAGTGATGAAGGAAGCTGTGGCTGGTTCAGAATACCCATGTCAGAAGCAAGCCACTCTCCCCGCCATCATCTCCTTAATCCCTTCCATCCCTACCTCCAAAACACAATTTTCAATACTGGCTTGAGATGAGGTTTTCAAAATATCAAGGTGAAAACAGGCAAAAAGTTTAGATTACATAGATCCTACAATGGATCTACATTCTTTGGGAACATAAAATATACCATTTTATAAAATGCCTTGTATCCAAAATCCAAGAATTAGAGACCTAGAGTTCATGTTTACTCACTATCTCAGTTTTTTTGGCCAATTTATTCATTGTTATTATTTTGTACTTTCCTCACTTATAAAATAAGTATAATAGTAGGACCTACCTCATAAGGTTTTTAATGAGGCTATCAGGAAGCAAGAATTTCTCCCCCTTCGGGGGTCCTTCTAGCTGGACTAAGAATCAAATTGACATGAGAGAGATTAACAGGAGAGAAGCAAATTTAATACAGGGAATCCACACAGACGTGGAAATTCCAAAATAAGTTGGACAAAATGAGATATATAGATTATGCTGAACTAAGGAGAAGGGGGACTTTTGAGGAAAAGGATGCAATTCACAGGGCAGTAAGAAGAGCAGATGTTTGATAATTAGATGTTTGTCTATCACTCATATAACATTTATCTCTGATAACAACCCTTATTCTAGGAAAGAGTCCCAATTTAGATTTTTCTATGTTGTTAAAGAAGGGGCAAAAGTTTCTCTTGTGTCTGCAGGGTTTCGTTTGCCTTCAGCTCAAAATAATCTTCACGCCAAAGTGGCCCATCTTGAGTCTGCTTGTTTTCAGCCTCTACAAGACTTATTGATTAAAATGTGCAATGTCCTTAGAAGAGTGCCTAACACATTTTGGGCATTATATGCTATTTATAGTTGTACATCTGAAGCACTGTTTCTTTCAATTATCTTTATCCATTTTTCTGTACCTGTTGAGTTGATAAGTAAAAACTATAGACAAGGATAATGTTGAGCTGTCATTATATAGTTCTGGAGTTGAGAAATCTTTTGTGCATATCCATCAGGAATAGTGAATACCTTCTACGAAGATAATCTTATAAACCTTTAGTAAGATACATTTTCTCTTACTTTGATTAAGATTCACACTTCATCTTAATGCTTAAGATTCACACTTCAGCATTATTGGTTCATACAGTCTTTATTCATTCAGGAAATATTATCTGATAATTTGGTTCCTAAGTGTTGTACACCTAGTTCCATTTTGTGTGTGTGGTTGAGCAGGGGGGAGTTCACAAATGATGACCAAATATGTATTCTTATTATAAATCACAATATCACAGTATCTAAAGTCCTTTCCTTTGCTCAGTTTTTGATGCCGCCTTTCATTAACAAATGTTTCTCCCTTTTTAAAAAGTGTATTTTTATGTTCCAAAATTTTCACAAAATCTATTCTTTCTTAACTGAATAGCTTACTTCTAATATACAAATTTCATTTTAACTAACTAGTTAACACCTATCTATAAGCATAGAATACCCAGGGTGTAACTGAGACAGCTACTCAGCAAATGAATTTGTTACGTTAGTATTTTATGGAAAGTATTACATGCACCTGAGGATACTTGTTTCTAAGAGCTCTTCATTCAACTCAAAAATGCATCATTTTTCAATTACATTCACCAACTACTGTTCATTGATAAACAGCTATTTCAAAAAGTGTTCTCCTTTTCAAAGGAGAAATTGACATGTCTGAAAGTTCTAACCCAAAGTCCTTATTTTAAGATTGATAATCTAAAATTGACAAGGACTGGGGCACCTGGGTGGCTCAGTCAGTTGAGCATCTGACTTTGGTTCATGATCTCATAGCTCCTGGGTTTGAGCCCCACATCAGGCTCTGTGCTGACCGCTTGCTCGGAGCCTGGAGCCTGCTTCAGATTCTGTGTCTTCTTTGCTCTTTGCCCCTCCCCCACTCACACTTTGTCTCACTCTGTTTCTCAAAAATAAATAAATGTTAAATAAATAAATAAATAAAATTGACAAGGACCATAGAAGTATGAAATGAAGTAGTAATTTGCAACTGGTCTGTTAGTAAAAGTAAAAACAAAAAAACATTTTTGTATCTGTACTTTTTGAAGAATAGTGGTGATTTACAGTTGCTTCATTAATGCTAAGGAAAGTCTCCAAAGTACTTTAAAAATCGTATTGGCATTGCCTTTGCCACAATTTTTTTCCTAATTGAGTAATAGTGTTCATCAAAATAAAATTGTGTTCCTCCTTAGGATATTTGTAGTGGAGACATTACAAATATAATGAACTAAAATGTGCTAATTTCAGGTTTGTTTCAAATTTAATGTCTCCTTTAATATGTAAAGCCATAAGCTTTACAATTGCAAACTTTTAGGTAATAGCTTTCTATCGAGAGAACTGGTTCGGAAATTCCTTCAGTAACCACTAATCTTCCTTAACTATGGAGAAAAGATTTAGGTTGATCCAGTTTTAATGTAACCTGAATATTATAGCCTAATTCTTCATTGTACCCTACTATTTTGTTCTCCTATTGACATATTTCATATGATGTATACCTTCAATATTAATATTTTTATTTTTTACTTCGTAGGCATTAGCTATGGGAATGATGACAGAATATTATCATTATATCTTTACCACTCTGGTAAGTAATTTATTAAAGCATAAAGATAATGCTCTAAATTTTATTGCTACAACTTTTCAGGATGGAAAATGGGTTTTTGAGTGAGAAGTAATGACTGGCACTTTTGTAGCTTATTTTTTTTGATAAAACACAGGAGGAATGAATCATCACTGGGAACAAATAATTCTTGGTAGGAAGCTGATGATTTTGAAATAATTTTATTTCAGATATCAATTCAAAATATTATATCTTATTTATATATTGCTTTAGAGTACTTCTAGAACATTATAGATTTCAAAATTAATTTGCTAAGAAATCAGTATTTTAGAAAATCACAAATTTTTATGTTGTTATCTCAGTTCTATTTACTTTACAAAAACCAGATTTATTGAAACACCTTTTAGTAGATTAAATTTTCGGTCCTGTTTATGCCTATTTTTAGTTGGATTTTTAAAGTCAATATGATTTAATTTGCAATTATCAAATTGAATGTTACCTTCATATTTTGTTTTTACACACCCACCACACAGTTCTTCCTTACTATGCATGAAACTCTGACCTCACTCTTTTATCAAATCTACTTACTCTTGGTTCTATGCCTTTATTAATATGTTATCCTGATTTTCCTTCCTCTGTGAAATGACTGTCTCTGTCACTAATTCTTTCCTGCTGTAAGGGTGGAAAATTTGTCCTCCTTCCCTTCTAGGTTCTTTGCCTGGTCTGATAATTAAATTGACATAAAACAGATTAACAGGAGAAAAAAAACAAATTTAATTTCATACATCAGGAGCCTCAAAGATATGAGACTCAAGATCAGGTCAGGTAATTGAGCTAAGGAATGGGATGAGAGCCTGGGGCTTCAAATGGGAGGAAGGTAATTCACAGACTGATAGAAAGAGCAGATACTTGGTAATTAGAAGTTTACCCTGCTATACAGATAGATCTTTCAGATAAAAAAAAGTTATCTCTATTAATAGTTTTTTTTTTCTTTTCTTTTTTTTTTTTTTTTTCTGGTACAGAACCACTATGTAAATTCTTTAAGATAGTTAAAACAGACATAAAAGTTTTCCTGAATCTACTGGGTCTTGGTTGCCTTCAGACCACAGTAATCCACATGCAAAGTGGCATATTTGGGGGTGGCATATTCTATTCTCCTTTATTGCCTATCACCAAAATTTGAGAGTATCTCCAGGTTTGAGACTTTATCCTATTTTCCTTTTTCCTCTTTAATTATTTTCTTCAGAACTGGTATGCATGTAAGAACTTCAATTATTACCTTTGATAAAATGAAATCTCAATATCCATTTGTAAGAGTCCTGAATTGTATTTTGCTACATTACAGAACAAGTCTGTTGTCACATTAAGATAATCTCAAATAATTTAAACCTTAATGTATTGTTCTCTAAATTGACACCTCTTCTGACTGCCTGCAAAGCTTCCATTGTCTGAATCCTATATCACCAACAAAGTTCTACTGTTTTTTCCTCCATACTATCTCTAGTTTGTGTCTCCATTCCCACAATGACCAGTTTAACCAATGCTTTCTGTTAACTCAAAAGTCTTCAATTTGGTCTCCTTGGTTTTAGGACTCTTGAAGCTATCAGACCAAATTACTAAAGTATAGTTGATCACAATAGCTTCCTATAAAAAAAACTCTCCTGCAATAGAGCTTCTTCACACAGTAGTTTGTATTTTACTTGCAAATACTATGGTTAACTGTGCTGTATCTCTATACTACTTCCCACCAGGCTATTTTTTGCATCCTGTAAGAAACTTAATGATAGGCTGCAGGAAAGGGATTGGAAGGCTTTACTCATTAGCAAATTTTATTTCAATGCAGTTACAACTAAATTCCACCATAATCATAAGCTTTTAGAGGAATCAAAAGTATCCCTTAATAAGGAAAAATAAATTAAAAAAAAAAAAGAAAAACACATTTAGGATTATAGAAGTCATTAGCCTATAATTGAAGGTCATTTTTTAATTTAATTTTAATCTAACATTCCTATTTTCTGTTGTTGCTATTTTCCTTCATGAATTCTGTTTTATAGAAAAACTGATCTAGATCAGTCTCCTGAGTAGGTTTTATGTTTTCTAATTTTTGTGCCTTTACTGACACTTTGAATGACATCTGTTTCCCTTTTGCCTACCAAGAGCCTGGCCATTGTTTAATGGCAGCTTAGATCCCATCTGTTCTGTGAAGTTATTTTTGACAATAAAAATGGAAAGTTACCCATCTTGATTCTGACTCCTTGCACTTATCACTTCTACTCTTTTGCCCCCGTGTGTGTGTGTGTGTGTGTGTGTGTGTGTGCATGTGTGTGTGTGTGTGTGTGTGTCCTTGGCTAGATTGCAAATGTTGAAAAATAAAACCCTAAAAATCCCTTATATTTTTCACAGCACAGAGCACAGTTCAGACCAATATCAGCTGCTCTCCACTAAATTTTAATCCTGTTTTGTGGCCTATGTAGCTGTATGCATCCAGGACAAGCTGCCTATAGAACCAATGGCATTACTCTTACCCTGGTTCCCAATATTGTCTGTAAGATCTAAGGATTAACTAATGCCAGCTTGAGGGAGGGCAGAGGTCCCACATGCTGCATGTTCTTATGGTGACATCCAGCTTTTCTGGATGCTTTGGCCCCTCTCTCCTGGGAAAATGAAATGGCAAATCCAGAACATTCACTACCATCTGGAAATGGGAGCCAAATCTAAAGTGTTCCTTACGGTGAACTTGTTGGGTAGAGTATAAAACAAAGGAACTGCCAGGGTTCCACAACCAAAAAGGCCAGTTTTGTTAACTTTTTCTCTCAGCTTTAATATAATTTTTGTTAGAAGCCATATATCATGAACTGTTTCTTAAAAAACAAATAAACAAAAAACAAAAGCAAAAAAAGTGCCAGTCACCAGTCAAGGAAGAAGAGCATAGAAAAAAAATCGAGTCAGTTAAAAATAAAATGTTTATGCATAAAATTTAAGGGCAAGCTATCCTTAACGTGGAGAAGGAAGCTTATGCAAATCTTAAATGCAGGTTTTAGAAAAGCCTGTTGTTTCACTGGTGGAATTAGAATATGATATATACATACATATTTATCTAGAATATATACATTTGCATTGGCAAAGCATGAAAATAACCTATTTGAATCTCGGTGATTTGTGATGGTTAACATCATTTGAGAAACAATCATGTTAGCTATTCTAAGGGAAGTAAAAATAATTGACTATTTTAATTATACATGTTTGTGAATATACTCTGTTGATAATAACACAAAGAAATTTGTCTTTCAGGACCTCTTTGCTCTTGATGTAGAGCCCTACCGATACAGTGGTGTTAACATGACAGGGTTCAGAATATTAAATACAGAAAATACACAAGTCTCCTCCATCATTGAAAAGTGGTCAATGGAACGGTTGCAGGCACCTCCGAAACCCGATTCAGGTTTGCTGGATGGATTTATGACGGTATGAATTCCCACTTAAAGATCAGTTTGTGTGTTTTAAGTGATATTGTATAAATCGTTAAATCTTCTGCATACAAACTTGGGTTTAATTGTTTGACATCAAAGGCATGATATCAGAGCTACTATTGCAAATAATTCTATTATGATTTTCTAAATTAATTTTATATGGTAAATTTGTACATGTATACAAGTATCTAAAAAGACATTACAACTATAGTTAGAATACCTGCAATGTAGA
Organism: Panthera leo; assembly: GCF_018350215.1. Taxonomy (NCBI): domain Eukaryota; kingdom Metazoa; phylum Chordata; class Mammalia; order Carnivora; family Felidae; genus Panthera; species Panthera leo. Next base: position 91,075,201 of record NC_056683.1, read on the forward strand.
GATATCTCTAAGATTAATGGGTGCCATATATAGGATAAATTAGAGACTGAGAAGAAGATGTTAACCTAATAGTTATCCTTTGATCTTAACTACCCATACATGATTATTCTTCATCCTGTTGGTTTCTGATATCATATAGATGACCTACATCACACAAAAATATCCTTTGAGTTATTCACTCTTTATGGCTCAAGACCAACCAATAATCACACTTATCATTCTCAAGTCCTTGATTACACCTAGAAACTGGATTTATACATAAACTGTAAAGAAGGGTACATTCTTGTAGAAGTTTAGCTATTTATACCACTGCTGTCAGTGAAAATCTAAGGCAAGGCACAAATATAATTTAACATTTTCTGATAGCTATGTTAAAAAAACACACAAAAAAAACAAGTAAAAATCAATGTTATTAATTTATGTCATTTAACTGATTGTATTAAAAAATACTATTATTTGAACAGGTAATCAGTATAAAAATTATGGCAGATATTTTTCATTTTCTTTTTGCTACTAAGTCTTTGAAAATTGTTGTGTATCTGACACCATACATATTAATCCAGACTAGTGACATTTCAAGTGCTCAATAGCCAACTATAAGTACTGGCTACCTTATAAAACCAGGTAGATTTATACTATACTACTTTTATACTATTCTATTTAAACAAATTATAAATGTCTGATACATTAAATCTGTTTTCTGTAGACCAAATAATTGCTACAATTTAGGAAACAGCTAAACACCGTGGCAATCTGTACATTTCCTAAGTCATTACAACCTGCTTTTATTAAGTGTCAGCCTAAATGGAAATTTTATAAGCATAACATTCTCTATCCTGATGGGTGGAAAAGCTTTTTCTATTATGATTATAACTTTCCATTAATTGCTTCAATAGGGGTTCAAAGTGTGTTTTTAAAGTTGTAGCAAAATAAAGGTAAAAATTTGATTATTTTTTTCCTTAAAAGAAGATTTTTGTTTTTTTTGAGAAAAACAACCTCGTAGAATTTGAAAATATCTCATATTCACAATAATTTTTAAAGAAATAATATAAGGGGAATATCACTCTTTTACATAAAAATGGAAATAGTTGACTTATTCTAATATTTTGGTATTAACCTAAGATATAGTTGAGAAACTTTATTGGGAGGAAAATATCTAAATAACTTTAAAATGAATATATTTTTTTCTCTAAAGTAAATCCAGATTAAAAATAAAATACAACCTAAAAAAATTACAAATATTAAGCTTTATTCTCAGTTTGAAGATGTTGAATTGAACTTTTGGAACTTAAGACAATGTTATTTTTTAAACTAAAATATGTCCTATATTTTTAATTGTCATTTTAATCATGTACATATTTTTTCCCACATATGGTTTTTAGCTAACTTTGTCAATCTTTAACTTCACGGTGGATATCTTATTGTTACTCAAAGTCATTTTTGAATGATTTTTAGGAAAAATCAATGATATTATGGCAATTTTAAGACTTTACTTAACATTTAACTCTGACTTCTACTAATATGCCCAAGGATTAGTGTTCTGCTTTATATATCAGAATCAGAAAAATTACCCAGTTTTACTTAGGTATTCTCTATATTTCTGTATGATTCCCTATATGACTCCACATGCCATCCCCCGAAACAAAGTACTAACTTGTAAGTAACTTATTGAGACTCTTGAAAGACAGATAAATACAAAGGAAGATGTATTAATTTCTTGTCATCCAGTAAGGCAAGGTCTCTTGGAGAGAATTAACCTTCAGAAGATGGAACAAAAAGGGTGTTAGGAGGAATACAGGTCTGGGTTTTTTGTTTGTTTGTTTGTTTGTTTCTAGCCATGAGTCCATGCCTCCTCAATTCTGTCCTTCTGAATTGGCAGGTGATTGGGTAAGAGTGGATAAGTGATAGAATGAAAATGCACTGGCAAGAACATGAGAAAAGTAGCCTATTTAATTGAAAACTCTGCACATTGTATACAGACCACGGAGTTTGAAGTCTTTAGACAAATATTCAATGCCAACACTTTTACCTTTGCTATAGTCATTTCCAGGTGGCATACTAAATAAGACAGAATCAAAAATGTTCACATATAAGAGATGATTGCCCCATCATTTATATATTTTTAGTTTCTTCAAAATACAAAGTTTTCATCAGAAAACTTGAGATTTAAAAATGAAAACATTTTTTAAATGAGTGAGCTGAAGATAAATTTACTTGTGTGAGTGCTTTCTGAATAATATTTCTTATCTAAAAATGTAGACCAGTTATTTATTTTATTATATTTATACATAGAGCATGGAACAGAAACTATTTTGGAAGTAGACATGAAGTTTGCCATTAAAATAAAGATATCTTCCAAAATGGATCCAGATTGATTACTTTTTAAAAATTCCCCTTTGAAAAATGATAATATCTTTAAAAATCTTCTCATTATATACCATCATATAGTAATATAAAATATAATATGTAAAATATTTTAAGTATATACAATTAATTCTTAATTTTAATAGTGCATGATTATGATAAAAATAAAACCAGTATAAGGTCTGCATAAAAATGGTATTCTTATGCCTTGCATGAGTATTATTTTTCTTTTTCATTAAAGATCATATTGTAAGCATTTTCCCATTCATTAAATGTTTAGAAGAAGAAATTAATAGGCTATTTCCACCATGAATGAAGTCAGGAAATTAAGAGGAGTCTAGTTAGAAAAGAAAAGAATTATAGCCTGGCATTGTGGTGTTGGCAACATTCCCTTCAGTCAATTCATGAGATCTCAGTGTTTATATATCTCTTGTTCTTTTTTTCTCCCTATGGTACCATAAAGAAATGAGATTATCAGCAAAGTCCCTAGTACTTGGAGCAAGACCTATTATTATCAGTATCACAGTCATTTGTCAGTATGTAAGATCATAATGCTTAGACTTTCAAATTCTTCCTTCATGTTGAGCTATAAATGGAAACAATGAATTGGATTCATAAGAATTTTTCTGGTTGAGTTAGCACCTTAACTGACCCTTGGGTCAAGTGTTTATCTGCTAAATGATTATTGAATACAAGACCATTTATCCTGTTGTTGTGGTTTCTTCTATAGTTTGGGGTCATCATAATAAAGATATTAATGTTATTAGCTCAGTAAAATTTTTATTTTCATTTGTTACAAACCCAACCAAGAAACCAAGTCACACAGTATATCCAAGCCCAATCTCTTCAAGGAGGATGTGAAAAAGGAAGTCCAACCCTTCACACATTAGAGTTTTTTGTTTGTTTGTTTTTAATTCATGTCACCTTTCTCACACTTCCCCCAATGTCCACACACTGCCGTCCAGTCAGCGTGCTAGACTTCTCCCCAGACATGAGCCTTTACTATAAAAACCTTTCTCTATTGTGCATTCTTTGCTGATTATTTACATGTTTCCACGCTCCTAGGAGTATGGACGTCCCCTAAGTGGATATTACCACTGTTCTTTACTGCTGATCAGATGACATAGCTCCCAGTCTTCTGCCCAGACATCTGCCTTTTCCACACACAGTTACCAAAGGGCAGGAATTCACATTTTTGAACCCATCAGAGCTGATGATGGCTGTAGTTATTATTGATATATTGAATTTGCAGCAATCTCAATTCAAGACAATGAAATCAAGTAGAAATACCTCCAGGTCAGTTTAAACAGCTATGTCCAAGACATTTTTTTTCCCAATGCTGCCATCATGCATATACTCATTAGTACTAATGGACCTGTCTTTATCCGGTAGCTTAAAAGTACCATTTGTTTCCTTGTGTTGATGTGTAACATATATTCCTTGATAATATTAATTTAAAACACAAATCAATAATGATTGTGTTGGTTGGCTACATCATTTGAATTACTATAGGGAGATTAGTATTTTGGAAATACAAACTTTGAATACCAACTGCTATCTCCATTTCCTTACCCCTCTCTTCACACCCAACAGTCATCAAACACTGTCAAACCTACTATCTCAATATCTTTCTTCACTACATTCTTCCTTCCCCCCGTAGACCCACGTCTTAGTTAAGAACTAAGTGTGATCTCTCCTCTGGCTGTTGCAAGTCTCCTCACTGAAGTCCCAACCCTAACATCTCTCCCCTACATTTACCTTCTTTCTAGTGTGAACATGGCTCATGACTCCTTGTCATTTGCTAGATGAAATTTCAACCCATTTGCCAAACCTACAAGGCCCTCCATGATCTGGCTTCTGCTGCTTGTTCAGCCTCCTGTTTGCTCCCTGCTCTTTGAAGCCACCCATCTCACCACAATACGGGGTCCTCCTCATCTCACTATGGAGTGCTCCCATTATCTGAATGTTTGGCCTCTTCCTCCTTGTGCTCTAAATTTCAGATCATCTGTTACCTTTTTTTGTGATTTTTACCTGTGTGTTCCTTCATTTATGCACATTTTGTTTAAACCCCATGTTGAAATTTAGCTCTGGTATTTTTGTTTGTTTTCACATCTCTTTTCCAAAAGACTATAACTCTTTGGAGGCAAGAAGTAGGTTTCCTTATCTTTGAATGCCCTGTACTAGTTAAGCCCTTCATTCCTTAATAATGAAGGAAGGAATGGCTGACTGAATAAATGTGTGTGTTAATTTATTCTGATCACATTACAGCTGTGTTCTCATCACTAGATTCTCTCATTTTCCCAAATATGTTTTAGGGAGCTTTTTTAAAAATTTGCATACTTACATTTTATTGTTGAGATATGTAATCATTTAGAAAATGAAATTAGGCTAATCTCACATATTTGTTAGACAAAATTTATTAAAAGGCAAAAGCTTAGAAATACTTCTGATTAAATAGTGAAAGTTGAGTGAGTTAAAAAAGTTCTGTCCCTTCTCTTTTACCAAAGAGTGAAAATGTTTATAAGAGAGGTGAGTCTTTATGTATTTAAGTTCCGATGTCCTCCTAAAAACTATTTATTTATAATGACAGACCATAGCGCAGAAAGTTTATAATTTCTGTCATCATTTGATTAACTTTAAAGATAAATGTGTACCAATTCACAGCAGGGAGTTAGCTTATATATGAAGGGTGCAGTAGTGATCACTCTGCTACTGTACAAAGATTTACCTTTAGAAAATAGAATCACAGAGATATGAAGTATGACCAGGCAGGCATTCATTTACTTCTAGAACTACAAGCCTATCTTTGCTGCTGTCTGCTTAATCAGCTGAAGCTGTTTTCTTCGATTCAGTTGAAAAGAGAATATAAGGTTTTACCAGACAACGGATCAAACTAACTCTTCATTTTTTAATCAATAAAGGCATTTTGAAAAATCTGACTTTATCTTACATCCCACTAAAACACCAGAGGAATAAAAAGTAGCCAAGTAATAAGTTAATTGTTTTTTCTGTTATCAATTTTAATTGTGTGTGTGCTGTGTATTCTGGGCTTGATACCAGGCATTCAAAATTTGGTGGTGAAAACAATATGTCTCTTTACTCACAGAGCTTAGGAAATTGACAAAATCAGAAGATAGTGTCTCAATGATCACATCTCACATCTCTGTCAGTACAAAAATCGTATTCAAACTTGTTGACTTCTTCCCAATTTTGTGTGTCTTTGATTGATCTAGTGTCCTAAGTCTTCCTTCAAATTCTTGTTAAAATTCCTTGTTTTCCATGCTATTTTGTGATAGCAAAAGACAAACATAAATTTACCAGGAGTTTTTCATGACTTCTTAATATTTTGCTGAAAAATGTGTAACATTTAACAATGTTTATCAACATAACTGCTAGTTTTATTCTTGTCTTTACCACAGAAGAAATATTTAGGGGTCTATATTATAATCATTATAGCAGAAATATTTGCATAAGATATTTCAGAGTATATTATGAAGTCATAAACACAACATTCATTACATTTGTATATGATTGATTTACTGAATGGTAAAAGGACATAGAATTTGTGGCATGGATAACAGAATGGCACTATATTTCTTCATTTTAATACCTATTAATCTTCCATGATATACTAGGCTGCAAGTTAAATCTGAATATAAATAATTGAGATGACCTAACAACCCCCTTTGTTTCGTTAACATACAACATTCCATTTAATTGCCTTTGCTCATTGACAGATTAAGTAATCAGCATTTATCTAAAGCTGGTAAAGAGTTGGAGTTTCCATTTTAAGTAATTGTTCCTTACATGGAAAATGGCGGTTGCAATGAATCATTTCCTTCATAATCATGTTATTTTTTAACAAAAATTTTTCAACGTTTATTCATTTTTGAGAGACAGAGAGAGAGCAGGGAAGGGGCAGAGAAAGAGGGAGACACAGAATCTGAAGCAGGCTCCAGGCTCCGAGCTGTCAGCACAGAGCCCGACGCGGGGCTTGAACTCACAGACCGTGAGATCATGACCTGAGCCGAAGTCGGACACTCCACCGACTGAGCCACCCAGGCGCCCCATGTTATTTTTTAGGCCAATTTTTAAAGTTTTCACTTAAAAAAGGAGGGTTGAATCATGAATTTTTTTTTTTACCCCTTCTATCCTCAAGAGCAAATTTTATCTTTAAAACACTTATCTAAAATCATGCAATACAAACTTGTATTAATACATTTCTGTTCACAACTTTCCTCAGCTTCTTATTTTATATTTAATAGCTATATAGTTACATATAGGTATAATCAATCACAGATGGCGTAAGGAAAGCAAGTATAGGGCACAATATAAAGGGAATAGAGAATGGTTAAGAAAATAAGCAATAGATTCTTTTACTAGAGCAGACATTCAGGTTAGAAAGGGGCTAACAGCAAATTTGACATAGTGTTCACCATCCTGGATTAGAGGAAAATGGATTGAGAAACAATGGGAGAAAAGCTGGGATAAAATTTTTACATACCATTTAGTTAATAGACAATTATAAATGTATAACATTTAACATATAGACATTCAGAATAGTTAAAGTCAGCATGAAATACTGGTTGAAATTATTTAAACCAGAGAGGAAGAAATGGCACTGAGGCATATAAATAACAAGAAATATTATTACTCGGATACAGATTCATACTGAACTACAGAAAAGTTCTGACTAAGGAAGATTAACAGTTGCTATAAACAATAGTACCTTCTCTTCATTGGATCTATTTCTAAAATAAAAAGAGAGTGAATCTATTCTACAATGCACAAAGCATTTTTTGACTATTTGTTCACCTTAAGAATAAAATACACAGAGCGAAGCTACCTTCTGTATTTAGAAATAGGGTATGGACTGAAAGGGAGTAGACAAGTGGTGATTACTATCAAAACTATATTTTTTGTATTATTCCATTTTATTCATAATTTTAGGAATTTATTTTATTATTTTTATAATTTTAGAATTTATATTAAAAATATTGAAATGCAATACCAGATAAAAGATATCTTGGCCTCATTACAGTCTTTAAATAAAATAAAGTTTAATTTTTAGTTTTTTTTAAGTTTATTTATTTTGAGAGAGGCAGAGTGCAAGTGGGAGGGTCAGAGAGAGAAGAAGAATCTCAAGCAGGCACCATGTTGTCAGCACAAAGCCCATGCAGGCTTGAACTCACAAAAAGTGAGATTTTGACCTGGCCAAATCAAGAGTCAGACACTTAACCCACTAAGCCACCCAGGCACCCCTATTTTTAATTCTTATTATTTATTTATTTATTTATTTATTTATTTATTTATTTATAATCTCTACACCTAACATGGAGCTCAAATTCAGAACCCTAATTTCAAGAGTCCCATGCTGTTCTGACTGAACTAGCCAGGCACCCCTCAATTTTAAATAATAAATATTGACATAGTTTCCATTTAAATACTTATATCAGTTTTATATAAAAACAAATAATATAAATATATATAATGTTTATTATTTATATTTATATAGATTTATATTACTTTTAGATATTGTTATAAAAGGTAAGCCATATCCTTATTTATCTACTAAAGGGACAATGTTAGTGGCTCCAATATTATTAGGATAATTATCGTTTATAATATATGGCCTCAGTATACTAAATATGTATATTTTTGATAGATTTTTAAATTAAATATTAAGTGTTAACTATTTATAAAATATTTATGTATAAATATGTAACATTTAATTTTGTATTTTATTAATTTTAGACTCAGTATGTCTGTCAAATTTTAACAAATTTTCCTTCTTTGCAACCGTGACTTATAACAAATTGCAGCTTGTTTTGTCATGCTCAATTTCAGAAGAATTATATTTAAAAATTAAGATAGCTAGAAAATGTTACAAATAAGTCAAGGGTTTGTTATATAGTGAAATTTGTGTTATATATAATAAACAATAATTGTAACTTTTTTTCATGTAGATAGATACAACAGTAGATATTTTCCTCTTTTTTTGTTTTTAGATAACCTACACCTGTATCTTACCAATGTAGAAATGCTCTTGCCTGTTTGAGTCCAAGAATTATCTGACTGTGTTATTAGAAGTAGGAACATACACATTTATGAAGTATGAACATTAAGGGCCCTAGAATGTACAGCAGCCTAGCAAGTTTGATTCAAACAAGGACTTTGTATATAAACTTTGAATCTAGCTCCTGACACATGTTACCTTTTCTATTGACAATCTCAACTATAAAATGACCTAACTGTGAAATGTATTTAACACTTCCTGCATCCTAATATTATTATTACCTCCAACAATATCATGGGGCAGTTATAATCCTCATTTTATAGATGCAGATACATAGAATGGGTAGATGATATATAAAGGAAGATCCCTGTACTATAGTCTGAAGCAAATATAAAGGAGTCCTTTAGCATCCAAAGGTAAAATTTAGGTATGATGAATTAGAGACCAGCAAAAAATGTTACATTTAGTGCTTCTTCTTCAACTTTACTGTACAAATTTTCACACGAGTTTCCTTCCCAAATAAAATTAAATTAATAAATAGGGATCAGAAGTCAGCATCTGCATCCCATTTTCAGCCATTTCTAATGCTGTTACTTCAGGCAAGTTACTTAACCTCTTTGAGCCTCACCTGTCAAATAGAAATCATCAATTTTGTGTGTTGTTCTAAAGATTGAAAGAGATAATGCATTAACATATAAAAATATTAACCTATCTAAATTTTTATAATTACAAACTATATCAATGACTCCTCCTAAACTCCTGGTGCCTTACAAATGTAGAACAAATTTTGATATGGTGTTTATAGTTTAACTAACTCAACCATGGGGGTGTCTGTCTGGCTCAGTCGGCAGAACATGCTAGTCTTGGTCTCAGGTTCGTGAGTTCAAGCCTCATGTTGGGGGTAGAGATTACTTTAAAAAAATAATTCAGTCATATTATTCCAACATCATTTGTTATCTCTTGTATGCATTAATACCATAGTAGTTGGTGTGTGTGAGTGTGTGTGTGTGTGTGTGTGTGTGTGTGTGTGTGTGTTGGATGGTTAATTGACATAGAGAACTAAGGAAGATTCATACAGAATCTACTTGGTACTTGAATCTAGTACGCTTCTTTAAAACTGGACCCAATCACAATAATTTGAAATGTGCAATTAGACTGATATATCACTATTGAACAGGTTTTAAATCTAGTTAGAAGTTTATGAAACTTCTGGTTGTGTATCATTTACTTCCTGCCTACTTTTTTAGATTAAAAAGATGGCTTGTTGGCATAGAATTAAAGGTTGGATTTTTGCTTGGCTCTTTTATGTCAATTATTAAAGACTGTTAAATCTATTTTTACCTTCGAGTGAAAACTTTGGAATCAGAATCGCCTGACTGTTAAAACTGAAATCTACCTATTATTACTTTTGTAAACTTCTGCTACTTACCTAACATTTCTGAGCATCAAGTACCTCATCTATTTAGTGGAAATAGTAATGCCTACATCAAAATGTCACTGTGAAGATTAAATACATAACTTTCATACTGCTCAAAGACAGTATCTAGCACATAGAAAATCCTCCAAAATCGGTATCCATTCACTTCAAGGCAAATACAATTTTTGCATTTAGTGTAAGTGATATTTCTGTTCAGAGTAAACTTCATCACTCTCAAAGTCTTCTGATACCCTGTGTATACAAATACGACAAGTGTATAAGCATACAACTATGTAAAAACTACTTTAAAAAGATCTAAGAGCAGGTAGTTGTTTACTTTGATGTGCTGGTTGAGGTTATGTGAATGAATGAACATGAATCATCACCAGCTTTACTATCAATTTGTTGATGTTAATTTCATCAGTGGTACCTAAGTAATTATACTTACACTAGAAAGACAATTTTTTAAAAAGTGTAGCCTATGCAGTTTTGTGATTTAAAGGTTTAAGACATGGTCAAAGATCTACTCTGATGCACTAATATCCAAGATATGCTCGGCCAATACTCTTTAAATCCACATTAATAAATCAAAAGAATATTTCAGACAAAATGAAATGAAGAGTTTTAAGGTGAATTTGCCTAAAGGATATTAGGAATTCTCTTTCTTTATTATGCAGAGAGGAAATATTATGTTGATCTTTCATTTGCCTTTCTAAAAGAGTTCATAAATATTTTATTCATTAATCTTCAGAATACCCTGTGACCAAATTGAACCAGAAAAGAAAAGCGAAGTTATTAAACAGACACAGATGTTGAAATGGTACCAAATCAATCCTTCATGAAAAATTCCTATGTATTGTTACTCATTAATTCATTCTCCAAATATTTATTGAACATCTATTATGTGCAATGTGTGGTATTAGACCATATGGATGACAAATATATATATGTGTATGTATATATATGTATATATATATATATATACACACATATATACGTGATGAATTATCAATTTAGTAAGGAAAGTAAAACACAGCCTTAAATAATAATAATAATAATAATAATAATAATAATAATAATAAACATTGGCATGTAGTAAGGAATATATGTAGAAAATAGTGTGTTTAGATAGGAGTTTACCCACTTTTTGTTTAGGATGTAATCTCAACTTCACATAAAACAGGAAGAACAGTTCTCTGTCTTTGTAGTTCCCTCACTGGACATGATCAAACATCTACCATCCTGTGAGACATGGTCAGTTTGATCAGGCCAGTTGGTGCTTGTAGGATGCTCCAGTCAGACATACTATTTTCCAGCTGGAGAATTCCATAGCTGCGACCAGGTTTGAAGCCCTTCAGAAAGTGGTACTGGATCCTGGAGCTGCTGTCAGACTTGGCATCCTGGTATTTCTGCTGAAAATGTGGCAGTCAAATGGTCATCTCTGTGTACCCATGCTTCTGTTGCCTCTTATGGTAGAGGCTATATTTGCCAATTGTCTCTCCATGTTCTTTCTGGTCACTCAGCATTGGGGCTAAGGCTCAAATTCATTCTCACATTGGTCTGGATCCCCACTATTCCAGCTTTCAGTTATCTAGCTTTTTAGTTTACACAACAGACATGCACCTACCCATTGTGCCCGTGTGGCTGAGTCAGAAACCCCACATCAGTCCCAGGTTGTTTGCAGACCCAGCCCCTCCCCAGTGCTCTCAGGCCTTGTCTTAACTGTGCTATCTTAGTTGGGGGCATTCTGAATCAGGGTCTTGGCTATTTTCCTCCAAGGAGTTTCCTTAGCCCTTTTGCAAATTTATCTTCTCACCTCCCACCAACTTTCAAGCCCCTGGTGCTAAGGAGGAAAGAGTGGTCTCTGCAAAATCAAATGCATGGTTGCTATGGCCACTACAGAGTTGGTGCAGAGTTGGCATACATCTACTTGAATGAATAAATAAATAAGGTCATTTTGATGGATCTGTTCAGAACAAGAAAACTTACGCCAAGATAATTTGATATTTCTGTCTTTCAACATAATTCTGTTACTTTTACTGTTATTACTATTCCAGTATCACCAAGTACTGGGCACATCTTCCACAGTGTTATAACAATCTAAGAATTTTGCGTGATTGGAAAAGGAATTTTGGAGGAGGTAGTGCGAATAAGACTAGGTGAGATCAGCAAGGCCATGTTGGAAGAAGAGAATGGAAAGACGTTATTAAATGTTCTAGAATAGGGGAGTGCAATAAAAGTAATATTTGCCATTTACTGTGTATCTACTCTTTACTAAACATTATGCCATTTGTGGTAGTTATGTAAAGATACGCTTGCCTTATACTACCTCTGATTATCCCCCAAATGCTACATGTTTTATTTCTCACTTTACAAATGATGGAACTGGGACTCAAATATGTTTAGTATGTTGTGCAAGGACATTCAAATCAGAAGATGGAGCTGAGCTTTATGTCTAAGGCCTTTCTAATTTGGTAACGTGCTCATCCTGCTCCCAGAAAGTCTCATCTGGTGACACTGTGCAGGTGCATTAGACTCACTCCAATGGAGGCAGGAAGCTGTAATCCAAGCCTACAGTAATAAGGACTGGAAGTAGAGTAGATAAGACTCAAAGGAATGATTGAACAGGAAGACTTTTTTTTGAGATGGGAAAGGAGAATAAGGAGATAAGACAGGCCTTTGAACTTCCCAGTTTAAGTGACTGGGAAGATGCTAATGCTTTTAATAAACATGCGGCCACCTGCAGGAGGTGGCTTAGAAACGGGATGGCATTGATTGCAGACTTGTAGGATCTGAGATGATGATGATACCTAAAGGGAGAGGGATCTGGCAAAAAGTTGGAAGGTGGAATATAGCTTCTCACTGCAGTAATGTCTCAGTTTCCTTTTTCAGAAACAGAGGGAAACATTCCAGAATCTATGGGTGTACGTTTATAAGTCTTCATAGAAAAGGATCTAGCTAACCTGTTTGGCCCCCTAGACTAAGTAACCCCGAAAGCCATATTGATGTCAGTTAAATTATTTCTGCATCTTTTAGTGCCTTTGTTTCTTAGCGGTTGTACCCAAATAGCCTGAGACTACACCAAATGTGTCTTGGGTCTTGGGAATATGCCTTGGGAAAAGAGATGTCCATTTAAATTCTGGTGTTGTCTTTCAAGGAAAATATTACTCCTGCTAAATGCTGCCTTTAAAAATCAACTTCTCAGACTCCATTCTCAGGCTTTAAATATTTATTTCTCTCTCCAAGTCCTTTAACTTTATCAAAGGGAAATAAGTGAAATACCTTTAAAGACAGTGGAATATCTTTAAAATATGAACTTCTCTAGCCCCTAAGGAAGGTGCACATAAATTTAACTGACAAAAATCATGCATAGTTTTCTAGATTTGAGAGTCTGCTAGACTACAATTTCATTTTAAGTAAATTTGAAATAATCAACATCACAATAAAGTAAATATGGATGTTATTCATTTCATCACTTTTAAAAGCGTCATAAATATTTTGAATATTTAATATTATTTAACTGTTATTATATAGATAATACATACTGTAGAAAATTTGTAAACTAAGAAAAATTATGGAGGAAAATTAAAATTTTCTATTTATTAACATAACAAGTCAAGAGAATAACAACTAACATTTTAGGACCAATAGAAGCTCTCTCGTGGGGTGCCTGGCTGGTTCAGTCAGCTAAGTGCCAGACTCTCAGTTTCAGCTCAGTTCATGATCTCCAGGTTTGTGGGGTTTGAGCCCCACTTCCCGTCCACAACCACAGTACACACAGTACAGGGGCTTGGGATTCTCTCTCCCTCTGTCTTAGCCCCTCCCCCACTGCTCATGCTCTCTCTACTCTCTTTGTCTCTCTCAAAGTAAATGAATAAACTTAAAAAAAAAGGAAACAAACTAATTGATTAGTTAAAACAAACTAATTGATATCCATAGCAACCAGAAAATTCACTGCTAGCAGCCTAGTTTACCATGTTTCTGTATTTTTTTCTCACACTTGTGTATTCTTAAAAAAGGTAACTGATGTTTCTTCCAAAACAAGTTTATGCTTGTTGTACTTATTAATGACAGAATTCAATTAAAAATTACATAAAATCATGAAATACAAGGGTAAAACAGAATTGTTTCTGTGAAAACTTTGATTGTATTGAAAAACTTGGCAAATGCAAGCCATCTAACATTTTTTTTTTATATTAGTGTGAGCAAGACAGCTCTAAAAGGTGGATTCTGCATATAGTTGTTTTTTTTTTTTTTTTGCAGGTCCTTTATTCTTCTTTCAACTGAAAGAAACCAAAGCTGAAAATCATGGCTAATCCATTATGTTTCGGGCTTATGCAAAACAGGAGAGGGATTCTAATCAGCAGACCCATGAAAAGGGTCTTGGCTCTACATTAATATATTTAAGGATAGATTTAGAGTTAGATGTTTTACTTTACAACTTTTAAAGTATATATGCTTTAATCAACCATCTTAATTAACTGGCCAAATGTTAGCTTTGGTTGCTTTAGAAAAGAGGTCATCCATGCATTTATTTCTATTAATTTTTTGAGCCCTTGTACATATTTCGCTAGAAATAGGATCATAGACATACAGTTTGCATGAGGTTTTCTTAAAGTTAAGCTAACATTTTTAAAAATCTGCTTTGTCTTAGGCACTGTTCTTGGCATACAGAGATAGTGGTAAACAAGAGAAAGATGAAGTTTACCTTCTCTTTGGTAAATAGAGGGATGAGTTAAAGAAAATTAGTTAGAATAAGAAGATAGAGAATGATTAGGGTTAGGGAACGCTTGCTAGCTAGAGTATTGCCAGGAGATGATGTGTGGGATAGGACCAAATCATAAGAAATAGGGAGCCATGCAAAGACTTATCAGGAGAACATCAAGGCAGAAGGAACAAGTGCAAACTCCTTAAAAGGGAAATAGGCAAGTTGAGTCTGTCAGTGTGCTGAATAATTTGGAGTAAGAGGAAAAATGATAGAAGATCAGAGAAGTGGGGGTGTCTGGGTGGCTCAGTCAGTTAAGCATCTGACTCTTGATTTCAGCCCAGGTCTTGATCTCACCATTTTGAGTTCAAGCTCAGTATTGGGCTCTGCACTGGACATGAAGCCTACTTTCAAAAAAAAAAAAAAAAAAAAAATCAGAAGATCAGGGAAGTGGTCATGAGATATGTGGTTTAGGTCTTTGAAGGACATGTAAATTTGGATTTTGATCTAAATGCAATGGAAGCCCTGGAGGGCTCTTATAAATGAGTGTTGGACTTAACTGGTCACTTGTTACAACATTTTCTTTTAATGTCCATCTCTTTTTATAATAGAACAATAATACTTTGAAGTAATAGAAAAATCTTTATGAACAGCTTACATATGTTTCAAGTGGTGACAAACTGAAGGAAACATACATTTGTTAAATGTATCAAATTGTGTGAAAAATAGAACCAATGACAGTTAATGCAAGAATTCACTGTTTTAATATGCTACCAATGTAAGACAGTGATCATTTATAATTGCCAACAAATGACAAAGTTAAATGTGGTAAAAAAAATATTTTGCATAGCAAATTAATTTCTCCATCTGCTTTGATGCTCTTTAAGTATTAAATATTGAACATACAGTTCTTTAAACAGCATTGTTTCTGTGTCTTTAATGAGTGATTTAAAATAAATTCTTTAAGAAGTGCAATAATATAGAATATATCAACAGTGTTAGGAAATATATAAGGAGACATGCAGAATTCCAACCTTCTTGCCAGTATTATATTCAATATTTTGCCTTCATCAACATGTACCCACAGGAACACAGCTGGACAGAATATCTGTGATCGTTAGTAGCTCTGTATTGCCCCATAAATGGCTCAGTTATGAGTCAGTGAATGTGCTTCAGGCTTTGATTTTTGTGTTCAAAGATGAACACCATGAAGACACCACCCAGAGAGAGATTTATCATGTTTTGTTTCAGATATCTTGTAGTAAAAGCTGAATTTTCTTGTCTTTGTTCTATGCATATCATAATTTTAAAATTATAAGCCATTTTTAATATGTTAGAGAATATTAACCAGAATGAGATAAAATTAAAGTAGGTTTCCTCACCTCTTAAAAAATGTAATACCACCCCTATAGACATGCCTATTGGCATATTTATTATTCAAAATTTTTATTTTCTCATATTGTGTAGTTGCAAACTTCTTTCTATCCTATGCAGTACATTAATTAGCTTTAAATTTTATACTTAAGAATATAACAAATATAGTGTCTGTTTTGGTCCTCCATGAAGTAAATCCCAAAATGAGGTTAGATGTACTACAAATTTATTGGCAGATGTGCCTGTGAAGGGTAGAGGAAGGAGGTTAGAATATGTACTTCTTTAGTACAAGATGCAGGTCTGAAATCTGTGAAAAGAGAGAGGGAAGTTAACATTGGATAGGAAGAGCCTTAGACTGCACTACAGAAATTCTTAGCTATGATTCCTTAAGCCAGAGCTTCCCACGAAATAAATTTTGTATTGGGGGAACTGACCTTGTTCTGGCAAACCTACCAAGTTGTCACTGCCTAGGCCAGCCTGACAGAAGTATGGTCTGGTGAACACAGTGGTATAATGAAGTTACAGAAGCTGGAGGCTATTAATCAGTTAAATCCTCTGTAGCTGTTTGCCTTGAAGGAAGATTCAATGAGCAGGGCTTCTCCATGGCCATCACACATACAAATTTTGGGCCTTTTAGTAGAGTTATTATCAAGGGGATATAGATTTTTCTTTCTTAGGTCCCTTGGTTTACAATGTTCACCCTTAACTTACCAGGTGCTATAAGTGATATCAGGTGAAAGAAAGAAGAGGGACTGTATGGTTGCATCATGGGTTCTGGATCAAAAACAACAAAAAAATGGGGTGCCTGAGTGGGCTCAGTTGGTTTGACTGACTCTTGATTTTGATTCAGGTCATGATCTCATGGTTCAGGAGATTGAGCCCTGCAACGGGCTCTGCACTGACAGCATGGAACTGCTTGGGATTCTCTCTCTCTCTCTCTCTCTCTCTCTCTGCCCCTTCCCTGCTCATGTACTCTAAATAAACAAACAAACAAACAAACAAACTTAAATAAACTTTAAATAAATAAAAACAACAAAAAACAGCAAATCAGTTTTCATTTGACACGTAATACTATTAAGAAGCTAATTCAAAATTGTAAGAGAGTTATTATAGTTCAATGAGGAATGCATAGCAGTGTTCACTAAAACAGGGAAAAAAACTTGGAACTAAGCATGGAAAAACCTATAGTCAGGAAACAATCACGTAGATGTAATAATGGAGTTAATTAAGAATAGTCATATAACCTACACATGCATTATGTATTTTTTAAAAATTGTAATAGTGTACTTCCACTGAAACTAATACTCTACAGCAGAGAGAGTGAATAGGAGTTCCCACTCAGTGAGCTCTGAAGGGTGCTCAACTTACCTTATTAATTAATGAATCATAATTTAGTACTTGATTACAAAGTCTTTAATTCACAAAATTAATTACAAAGATCATTGCATTTTTCAGTATTTATAGATGATAATTTATTAAGGTTATTTTAAAATTATCATTGTATAGTAATATAGCTTAAAACTCAATAATAGATTATAGTGAGTGTTGATCACATGTCAGGCATTGTCCTAGGTAATGCTGATACATGGGACAAGCAAGTCAGGTGTTCTTTCTTTGTTGGATGGTTAGTTAAATTTCATTCACACACCTCTTAAGCAGACCTACCTATCCATTTTTTACTTTGTTTTATAAAAGCATTTAAGCAAGTGTTCTCCAACCAGTATAGAAAAATGTTCTAAAATTGAAGAAAGGAAATTTCCATTAAGTAAATAGGTAGCTTAGCTCAGGTGTCATCCTCCCAGCTGAATAACTGGGCTTCACAAGGTCTAAGTATTTAAGCTGACGGCTCTAGCGGTAACTGGATTGTGGGTTTAAAACCTTAGGTTTGTGATTTCTGGCTAGCCTCTTATCTCTTAGCTTCAGGTTTTGGCACAGACCTAGGATGGCAGAGAATCATCTGCTATTTCTATGGGACAGAAGGCAGAGAATTCTTGCCATTAATGTTCAGCCTTGCTTTCATAGGTAGTTTGTCCATGCTGCTGAAATAAGCAAGAGTTGGTCCTGGATGGGAAAGAGCTTCTTGACAATATCAGTGCAGAGATGATCTGGGTTTTCCCTTAGCCTCTGGGGATTGTTTCACGAAAGGCAAAAATTCGTAGAAAACATTCATCAATGCCACTGTCCGAGATAGTTGGTCTTACATTGATTTGATTGGGATGACATTTACTATGTTTTAAGTAAAAGAAGAGCCCACCCATGAATCCTCATTGTGAAGTCTTTTCAAATAGAAAGCATTTAAAATGTCATCTCCAGGGATGACAAGCTAGTTGTAGACTATGAGAGGCAGAAATGGTGAAAGGGGAGAGCAGGGTTTTTGTAGTCACATGCAGACCTGCATCCTAGTCCTGGCGTCGCTGCTTACTTGCTATGTATGTGTCTTTGGAGAGGTGACTTGGACCTCTGTTTTCTCATCAATTAGATGGGCTTATAAAGTTATATCACAAAAAGTGACTGTGAGGATCAAATGAGGCCACATTTATGCACGTGTTTTCGAAATGCCTACTGCTAAACATATGTAAAATAATTTCATATGTAGTGTCTTAGTTTGAATCAAGTGATTAGATTTTGTGATCTAAATTGTTTCTTTTTTTTTAGAAATCTTTGAGTTATATTTAATTTACATATTAGAAACAAAATTAAAACTTTGATAAATAAAAAAAAATTGTTTGATTGCGGCTGGCTCCGGCAAAAAAGTACTGTCGCGGAGGGTTGTCATAGTCCCTGCTGTGGCTCACTCAGTTTCCTAATCCTAGGGATTCCTTACTTCCCACGTGGGCTCATTGTAAACCTGAGGTCTGTGTGTTCCAAGGGAGACAAACTGATAACTAATAATCTTGATAAATTATCTTTGCATAGTTGATATTTGGAAAACTATAAGGTATAAATCTGCTTTGATACACATTTTTTTCAACTAGGGCTCAGTCTGTACACTGCTTGAAAATTGATGGGTAATTTGACAGCTGAGTTGATCCTTCAAAGCAGTTGTCATGACACTTCACCTTCTCTTCCTAATGTTAAGCCAGGAAGAAAAGAAATGAGTCAGAGCCATCACAGATGTAGACACACTTCAGCTGTGTTTGTGAGAGTGAGCGCTCAGGTTAGTTGTGAATGGGGAAGATAATTTAAAAAGTCCCTGATTATATGGTACTTATGACTCTAACAATTATCAAGACTCTGTATCATGTATCATGTATCACTCTTTCAATGACAATCATTAAGATTTTCTACATCTATTTCCCTAACCTACAAAGCAAAATGAAACATTGGTAAACCAATAATTTATATATTTTAGGAATCTTGCTGCTTTCTTTATGTTATTTCTCCCTTTTTGTTATATAAGTAAATTATCAGTGTCTGGCGTTCAGCTCAGAATATTTCAGGAGAATATTTCTTCTCTCAGGAGATGATTTATGGTGATGAAATATTCAAGAACTACTACTGTTTTGCCTCTACATCTATTTTGGTGGGCCCCCTCTTGTGTTCAGCGTTCATCTTGGGTATCCCACTTCCTAAGGGAAGTGAATGTCATGGAATGTCCATGTAATTTATTGCAGACACACTCCCCCGCCCCCAGTCACTGTTCTGTCACCTGCTTTACTATCCTCACAGTCTTTATTTCTATTTATGCATCAACTATCTAATGACTCTTCTTCCAATGTAAGATCCACAAAAGCAGAGTCCTTGCCTGGCATGGTTATCACTATAGCTCCTGCCTCTAGAACAAACTCATTTACCAAATGAATAAATGAATGAACTTCAGTTTCATCACCTGAAAAATAGATATCATAACATTTACTTTATAGGTTTCTTAAAATAATTATATGAAACAATGAGTGTAAACATGTGTAAAGTATTTACCACAGTGCTCACTAAGTGCTCTATAAATACTGATTGTTGAGGGAAATGAATACTTACATACAATATGTTTTAAAAATGCCTATCCAGGAGAGGAAAGTTCTTGAACCAGGGTGAAAACATTATTTTAGTTTCTGTGGGAGAGATTAGGGAAATTGAAATAGAAAGGGAAAGTATAATTTAAACAAGTGTATTTAGATTCATATCTAATATCTTAACCTTAGAATAATTGTTGCAAAGAACTATCTTGTTTTAATTAGACTGTCTCTATCTTGCTCAACTATGCCACCCACTTGGGGTTTTGGTAATCTTCAAGTTTCTGTTCACTGGATGGAACCTTGGTAGTGTGGCTGTGTGGACACCTTCAGGTATCTACCTACCCCTTTAGGTGTATTATATCTGAAAGGATTCTCTGGAGCAGTAGGAATCACTGAGACCGTGCAAAAGGAGTGTCCAAGAGAAATGCACACCTTTTCTAAGTTGGCTTTTATGATTACACCTGTCTATCCCAGTTAACATTTGTTATTTTTTTACACTGGCAACTTAATTGGCTGCTGAATTTTAGCAGATAAACTGTGAATGTTTATGACTAAAATTAGAAAAACTTAAAACATTCTTCAAGATAAATTCAGTGTCATGATGAAATTCGCTGACTATGTAGTAAATACATTGCCAAATATATTTTAAAAACCCCACAAAGAATATTTTAAAATCATCTTGAGCTTACATTTTGTCCATCTGTGTCCTAAATTTGGTTCCATAATTTGAGACACAAAAAATTGTAATTTTAATATAAAATCTGGAGGGTAATATTCATGACCATATGCTTAGACATGTTCTTTCTAAATATGTGGTAGTAATATTAACTATTAATAACCTACATGATGCAGTAATTTGCATTAAAAGAGACAATTGAATTTAAAAAGCCTTTTCATTACTTCCTTGGGAAGCCAGTGACTTATATCTAAACGCTCTGAAGCAAAGCATCAAG
This sequence comes from Panthera leo, assembly GCF_018350215.1. NCBI lineage: Eukaryota > Metazoa > Chordata > Mammalia > Carnivora > Felidae > Panthera > Panthera leo. Next base: position 91,095,983 of record NC_056683.1, read on the forward strand.
ATAAAATTTCTTTAATGCTGTGATAAGAATTTGAGTGTCAAAGGACAGTATTGACTTACATGTAAGATCAAAAGAGGAAGTGTGTTATGCTAGATAAATTACAATCAGTAGAGAATTCCAATGTAAGATCTGACCTCAAAGTATCATAACTAAAAACATCTAGTGGCATTTTCATGTATTCTGGGCACACGGATCAGCAACAATTGGCCAAAATATTACATGGTAAAAGCTAGCAACCAGGACTTTTTCTCAAAAATGCTAGACTATGGCATTACACTTGACATTTAGAAAAGCATCTTACAGTAGTTGTTTCTGTCAATATTTCTACTGCAATTTGATGCTAAAATTGTATTTATTTTGCTTTCCAAATTTCCTTAAACTGCTAAAATATGAACTATAAATTATCCCCTAGATAGGTCAAATTAATCACTCTAAATGACTGAGTAAATTTGCAGCCAAGCTGAAATTAGAATTTTCAATCATGATTAGAAACATAATTAAAATTGAATGGAGTCAATCATAGAAAAAATTATATTTAGCTTCTCAGCGCTTTAAAGTTCTTTTGTTTGGACCACAGGATTATAGTTGACTGCTATCATTTAGAACCTTTTTATTCTATATGTGGTCCACTGAACAGCAGCATCAGTATGAACAAACACAGAAATACAGAATCTCAGACTCCATTCAGACCTACTGAATCAGAATCTGCCTCCTAACAAGATCCCCAGTGAGTTGTATGCCTGTTAAAGTTGGAGAAGCAATGATTTAGAACAACACTATATACTTTCTTATTTTTTTCTTATAATAATGGATGTACACTACTTACTAAGTTGGAGTACAGTAAAAATACTAATTTTGTAATAAAATGTCAAATATCCAATAGGCTTTCTCTATATCTGTCTGAGGATGAGAAAGCCAGATTCCCAAGAGTGAGCTATGCAATATGTATTTTGTTTTCTGCTAACTAGGCATTAATATTTTGTTACTAGTAAAGATTTAAAACTATCTAAATGCTTCATTCAGGTGACAAAGTATTTGTGAGCAATAAAGTATCAGAGCTGAATTTTCACCTTTATCACCATTGAGGGACACAGTATTCTCACATGCATTCAATGTCATTAACTGACCGGTAAATAAATTCCTGCTCCAACCACAATGCTCAAGAACACATTGTTTAGATTTCATTTATAGGTTCCAATTGGATTTTAGGTTCAGGGCGCATGTCTGTTTTAAAACTCACACAACAGGCACAATAATTACATACTTATATAATCGGAGCTCTTTTCCTCAGATATTTTATATGCTTCCTCAATAAAAATAGAGGTCTTCAAGAGACTAGGCCTCTCTCTATACTAATATTAGGTCATGTATATAAGCTAAAATACACTTCCAAGATGTTTGATAAAGATCAGGAAAAAAAAAACCTCCAATTTTTTATTTTACAATGGAAACTTGTCACACAAAAAAATAAAAAGGAAAGCATGAATGCAGTCTTCTTTTTAAGTGTAGGAGGGAAGGCTGTCAGAAAAAAAAGAAAACTATGACTAAAGAAAGGCCCAGTATCTTTGAGGTTGTGAGACTCTTCATTTTAAAAATAAAAATTATACCAGTATTCTACTTAGAGCCATGATGTCTGTCATCAATACTGATTTGTATACATGAAAAAACAAAAAACAATCTCCGGACTTTTTTCTGTCTAAATGTTATAATTCATGTGAATGCTGTTTCCTTAAGGGCTTATTAAATGGTGCTATTACTTTCCTGAAAATTCAGAATGCTGAGCTGTCCTTCAGGTAATTGGGTTAGTGGAGAGCCAAGTCAATTAGATACTTTGTGTATAAATGAATAATGTCATAATATGAGTTCTACTTAACAAAAATAAATACCTCAGTGGAAGTCTGCATGAGGAGCAAGTATTTCTTGCTAGCTTATGTACTAGTGTTTAATCTCTTTGATCAATGAAGACCTTTAGATAACTTTTTTCTAATGACTGTGATTAGAAATAAGCAAACTTATGGCTATGTTTGTGACAGAGAAACTTAAACTTTCTAATCCTTGTCTTTTGAAATATCTGTCCATCTCGAAGCCAAGAGAGCAACATCACTGCCCTTTGTCTCCTTGTCCTCTATTCTCTAAAAGGTGAAAACGAATACGTATAGTGTCCTAAAACCCTAAGCTTGACTTAAGGATTGCCTTCTTTCCTTTGTATTATATTAAGTTAAAATTAGAAACCCTTTCTTATTTAATCTGTCAGATGAAGTTTATTGCTTTCAAAATAAGTTTTATTTGTAGTGAAATAAATTACCCTCTTTCTTACACTGAAACACAAAGAAGTATGTAATGCATTTTAGAGTAGTATATTCTTTTGTTATTTACAAGAGGTCATGCAGAATGGAGGTGGGTTGCTGGGATGCTCTCCCTGAGCTGATCAAGCACTTTAGTATTATCTATTTATAGAAGGTATTTCTCTTATCTATTGGAGGGTTTTCTTTTAGTATGAGGAGAACCCAAATGATCATATGTCCAAAATCAAAATTTTACTCATACATGCAAAAATGAAATTTAAATCAATTAACAAATAAATTTTTACAGTGACTATTGGAAACACTTTCCAGAAGACTTTTATGGTCTGTCTGATGGTTAGTAACCAGAAATAAACATGTTTTGTGATGGCTTGACTCCCATGCTTTTAACAAATTGTTGTATCTTACTCCATGTCACTTTCTCTAAGAAGTGTTCAATTAATAATTCAACAAAAATTAAAAAAATAATTCAATAAAAATTAAAATATGGCTTTAATACTATGTTCTAGAGAAATTTTTTTTAAATTTCTATTTTGACATGGACTTTTAAAATGTTAATGTTATCTCTTGAATTATCCATTGGGTTTTTCTCCTTGGAGATTCACTTTAGAGATGATCACACACACATGCTCATTTGTTTTTGATATAGTATCTGGTCTCATGTTTAAATTTTATCATATATAACGTCTAATTTCACTTTTAACACTTCTTAATTCCTTTTACTCTGTCACAAGTCCGATGTTTTGTTGCCATTTTATTTCTTTTTATCTCTAATGTGGTTACCTCTCCACTTAAAACTCTTAAAAATGATTGTCATTTTGAATTCCAAACCAGAAGAGTTGATTTTAAAATGGACTATGATATGAAACAAGCAAATTATTATAATATTAAACACACTGAGGTAACTGGAAGTTTTGCTCAAGTCTAAAAAACAATTAAAATGTAAAGAAATACATTAATATAAAAATGTATAAACTGTGTGACTCTAATATTAAGAACACACTTTGAATTGTTTCAGTATTAACTCTATTATATTATTGTATTTAAAAAAACTGTTTAAATTCACTCTCAGGGTTAGGAAATGAATAGTATAAAATGAGTTCAGATAAAAATACCACAAATATGATCTTTTCCTGAGATATTATAACTGAAATTTAGGAATTGTCATTAAGATTCTAAGTTTTGTTTTCATTTTGTGTTCAACTTCAAAATGTCATCGGGGTGCCTAGGTGGCTCAGTCAGTTAAGCATCCGACTTTGGCTCAGGTCATGATCTCATGGTTCATGAGTTCGAGCCCTGTGTCAGGTCCTGTGCTGACAGCTCAGAGCCTGGAACCTGCTACGGATTCTGTGTCTCCCTCTCTCTCTGCCCTTTCCCCACTCACGTTTTCTCTCTCTCTCTCTCTCTCTCTCTCTCTCTCTCTCTCTCTTTCTCTGTCTCAAAAATAAATAAACATTTAAAAAAAATTTTAAAGATCATTGAAAATCTGCCATTTGCTAGATTCTCTGGTAGGCATAGATTAAATGAAGATGGAACAATGTAGCGTGTATACAAGTGTCAGAGACTAGTGAGTAAACAGTCCTGTAAACAAATAAATGTCATTCAGGATGCCAAGTGCTTATGGAAATTGAGCATGTGGGGGAGCCTGGGTTGCTCAGTCCGTTAAGCATCTGACTTCTGCTCAGGTCATGATCTCACGGTTTGTGAGTTCAAGCCCTGCGTCAGGCTCTGTGCTGACAGCTCAGAGACTGGAGCCTGTGTCAGATTCTGTGTCTCCCTCTTTCCCTGCCCCTCCCCCGTTCATGCTCTGTCTCTCTGTCTCAAAAATGAATAAACGTTAAAATTTTTTTTAAAAAAAGGAAATTGAGCATGTAATAAGGAGAGGCAGTCTAGAGAATGTGGTCTGGTCTGAAGGAAGCCCTTGCAGAGCATATAAGGCTGAACTGAGATACGGATGATGAATTTGCTGGTAGACAAGGGAAAAGGCAAGGCTAACGGGGAGCATTTTAGTAGGAGAAAACAAATTCTCCAAAGTCGTGGAAATATACAACAGTGCAGAATATTTAGGAACCGCAAATAATTTACTCTGGTTTACATCTAGGAATTTAAAGATCAAATCAACATCTTTAATTATACCAAGAGTAAAATATAATCCCAAAACTTCCCATATGTGTTTAAGTTTCGTAGAATTTTTTTAAGTGATCGTCATTAACCCCTGTATGAAAAAGAATTGTTTCTAACGTAGCTGCCAAACTAGCATGCTTGCAAGTGGAGGCGGAAGGGAGAAGGAGGAGGGCTGAAAAGAAACGTGAAATTCTGTAACAAATGTGGAAGAACCATTGTGAGGGAGTGCTTGAACTTGGTTTTAATATCAGTTCAGTTCATAAACCTGCTTTATGTTCCTAAACAAGTCATATTTTTCCCCATGTTTCTCAAATATAGAACAATATTTGACCTAAATAAGTGGTATGTGTTTTCAGAAAATTGTGTTACTTAAGAGACAAAAATTGATTGTCTCTATTGGAAATCCTGAAAGAAATCTTGAAAGCCAAATCTTCCTACTCACAGTCTCTCATTCTGTAGCTCTTCTTCCCCTGCCCCCTCTCCCTCCTCTTCTCCAAGTTTCTATCTGTCTATTTTTTCTTTCCTGTGTCAGCTCTTGAATATCTATGGATAAACCTAAGGCTTCATGAATACAGTTTAAAAATTATTTGCCCAGATAATTTCTAATGTTTTTTTAGATAATATTTTTTTCATATCTGAATGGTGTTTACTTAATAATTAATAGTAGAGAGGAGAAAAGGGACACAAAAAAGGGGTAACTGGGGAGCAGTGGCAAAAAATACAGTTGGGTTCAATTAGGCATTTCCCTTCTGCAGAGGCAGGATCTAACGAAAAGGAAAGGTATACATAATGGAGGACGGCAATAGCCAGGGAAGGCTCTAGAAGTTCTGATGCTATGATTGATTAGAAAAATCATTAAGATACAATAAAATATAAAACTATTTTATATTACTAAAATAGTAATTATAAACTTATTCATCGACTTATTACGTTACAGATATTTTAAGTATTTTGTCTTATTTAAATATCCTACTGCCCGAGGTAGATACATTAATTCCTCTTTGCAGAGAAATTCTAATAAAAGGGGTTAAATAATGGCTTCTTATTGACTCAACTGACAACCAATAGACAATCCTTTTGTACTGGGCCCTTGTGCATACTGAACTTAATTCTCACAGCCTATGAAGCATTTAAAATAGGCATAATTAGGGGTGCGTGGCGGGCTCAGTAGGTTAAACAGCTGTCCCTTGATTTCAGTTCAGGTCATGATCTCACCCTAAGATCTAGCCCCAACTGGGGCTCTGCACTGCCTACATGGAGTCTGCTTGGGATTCTTTTTCTCCCTCTCTCTCTGCCCCTTCCTGTCTCTCAATAAATAAATAAACTCAAAAAAATAAAACAGACATACTTATGCCCATTTTATAGCTAAAAAATTGCGATCCCAAAAGGTTAAATTTATTGTTCAATTTGAGGACGTCTGGTTCTGTCTCCTGTGCCCCTTCGTCTCCATACTTTACTGCCTCCTTAATCTCCACAGGAATCATTTTCCCCTTTCTATCAGCCTTCAAAAGCTTGTTGATTGCTCTCTAATTATAAATACTTGGAGAAAAGTGTGTAAATTGATATGCAAATGATCTTTTCCCCTTAGCAAATTAGCACTTTACTTCCATCTAATTAAGTAGCTTTGTGGAGGAAATAGATTTTTGAAAGAAGAATGGGAAGTGTTTGGATTTGTTCTAGGGGTGTTTCTGGTTTAGCAAAAGCCCTGTGAATGAGGTACAGAAAAAGGAGGTGTGAGTGGGAGCAAACAATGAAAGCAGAGAAAAAAAGTCAAGGCTGTGGGATAAGATGAGAAAATTTAAGTACAATGGCTGACAAACCTTCAGGGGAAAGTAAACCACTTTTCATCTTACATTCTTTCCATAATGGTAGCACATATTTTAAATAAAATAAAACTTTAATAGTAAGAAAGTTCTTGTTTTCTTTCATACTTTTGAGTGTTCACATCGACATATTATTCATTTAAAATGGATATATTCAAACTTAAATTACTAAATTCATTAAGGAGTTAGAACTTATAGGACATGTTTTTAATTAGGAAAAAAAGGACTCCTTGAAATATGTTGCAAGAAGTTTCCTTAGGAGAAAAGTCACTTGTTGCAATGAGAATTGTTAAAAGATAAACTGGAGGCATATTTAAAAAATTTTAAGAGTTCATTTGGGCAAAAATCGATTCAGATTGGTTGGACATTATCCAGTCTAGCAGATAGAAAGGAGCCCCAAGGAGCTGTTCAAAATAGAAGACTTTTGTAAGCAGAAGGGAGTGAGAACAAGGAAATTATACTAGGCAAAAGAAAATGGATTGTTTGTTTCAAGTAAAGTAATCTTGAAACAAGATGATGTTGTCTCTGAGGGTGATTACCAAACAAGTGCTGATCAAGTGATTCCTGACCAACTGGTTTAAGATTCCATTTCTGGAAGAACCAAAATTTAAGTCTCAGTTTGGTGGGGTGGTGCTTAGCATAAGCAACTCCATTTGGGACCTATCATCTTGTTTTTAGCAGAATTAATGGGATAAAATTCTGCCCTTATATATATTTAGTAGGATTAGGCTCAAGGAGTGTGTGTGTGTGTGTGTGTGTGTGTGTGTGTGTGTGTGTGTATTTTCTTTATGATGAAACTGAGGCAGTTGCCTGAATGTTATTTTCTATGCTTGACACTGAAGAGAACTTCAGCATACATGTAATGAATATATAAGTATATGAATAAATTGTACCAATTTAAATTTAGTATTGAAACTAAAGCAATTGATATTCACAATAATATCCTGAATCCATAATAATCCTCCAAAATTTATTTGTGAATTTAGCAAAATGTTGTATGTATTTGGGGGAAAGCCTTTATTTTGTCTTTGTTAAACTGTGCTACCAAAATACACAAATAGCTGGTTTCTATAAATCATATAATGTCATGTTAAATTATATTAGCCATTCTTCTTAATAATGGAAATATATTTATTAATAAAATATTATTTACCCTCCTACCAATGTTGTTTTACTAGGTATTGCTATCTTGTCTGTACACCCAAATTTTTTATTCACATTTTTTATATATTTTATTTATTAAAATAGAATAAAAACTGCACACTGATATTAATTGAGTACCCTAACAAGGCTCAGTTTTGCTATTGGCAAATTCACTTATCTTATTTTAGGTGCCCTTTAAGACAAATGAAGAGAAACTGTGTTTGCTATTTGCTAGGAAATTATAATATATTGAGGGAGGAAGAATACACCACAAAACAACTAGGAAACAATTGAGTGTCAGATGTGCGATTATGATAGGAATTAGAAGAACCATTTTATTATAAACATTTTTCTGGATAATAGTGAGAAATATCACACATCAGAGAAAAAAGGTCAGACACTCAGGTCTTAATCTGGATGTAAAAATGTCTTTTTACTATTACTGAATACTGATATTCCAAGAACAATTGAAAATACACAAGTACTGCAAATTATCTCTCTGATATGAGATTTTTAGAAAGAAGAATAAAAGGTTATGAATTTTATATCCCCAACTATGGCCATTCCTCCCATATTTAGGATATGAATTTCTTAGTGTCTTGTGAAAAATCCTTGTGCAATGATGCTGCCAACCTAGAGGGGACTCTACTCTTTTGTAATAGGAAGGGGGCCTTTGAGATTATCTAATTTATCACTTTTGCTTTTAGGTAAAGGCACTAAGACCCAGAGGGTTTGGGTTAGTTTAGCTTATCCTGTTGTAGTGCCTCTTAGAAATGAAGATTGGATACCAAATCAAAATGTGATCCTCAACCAAGAGAGGGTTTTCAAATATGACATTCTGTCTTCATGCTCTGAATAAAGTCATCACTATATTATAGAACTTGTCCAATAACTTAGTCCTATCTCTGAAGAAAATATAAATTGATGAAAATTTCTACAATTATTAAGCATGCAAAATATAAACCTAATTCTCTGTAATGCATATATTTCTCTCAATGTTTCCATTCCCTCTCCCTCATTTTCTCACTGTTCCCAAAAACAATATATGTGAAATGTTTTTATTTTAATATATTTTAAAGAAGCCATATAAATATATGTTCTGAAACATGGAACATACTGCAAGGGCTTTCTTTTCATGACTACATTGTTGTCTTAAGTGTTTTTAATTTGTTGCATGGCAGATCTTCTGAATCAAATAGCAGCTGTTTGGGGGAAAGTATCAGGCACATTCTCACCAGGCCCATTGGTTGCTGTTTTGCTTTCATTTTATCTCACCATTAACTATACAACAGCTAGAGCAGAGGAGTTGTTAACAAAATATCCTTTCACTGCTATCCAAACATACACATGACCCAGTGGTAATATTTAATTTTATATCATTTACTTATGTGTATGTCTTTGCATGTCTTACAACAAGGGACTAACACCCAATCAGAGAAAGAAAAAAGGGAGAAATTAACTAAGTAATTGTGTGAACCATCAAATAGGCACAGATTATAAAATGAGCCTTCCATAGGCTGGGATAGAATCACATTAAGTCTTTGGAGTTCAGTGGATAGTTAGATGTACTAAAGGCTGTGCTTTGCTGGGAAAGCATATATTTTAGTTGGAATTTTTGTGTGGAGGTGATTTCACATTACGATATGAAAACCTGTAATAAATGCATGGAGGTTTTCTGCCAGCATAGGAGGCAATTAAGGCCCCCTTTACCAGATAACAGCTCACTGGAGGAATGTAATGGTGGTAAAGCAAAATCTGAAAACAGATGATTTCCCATTTAATAGCCCATTGACTCTCCTCCTAGAGCCACTGTGATGATGGCATTGCTCTTTATTTTCATTACACAAAGAAGCACAAGTTGTTATGGTATTTTTGAGCTTATACATTTTCAGAAAGAAAGAGGAAGGAAGAACATTAATTTTGCATTAAAGATAAATGCAATTAATTCAATTATTCATTTTAGGAAAGATGTTTTGGTTCTATTTTTATTGAACATGAACTTTAGCTCAGAATGATTTCTTTTTCTTTCCTTTCAACGCCCCACCCCACCTGGGTCATTCATCCTCTATGGAGCCATAGCAGAATTTCAGAAAAGGGTACCGTATCTTGGATGTGTTCCCAATATAGACATATATATGTATTCCCATAATAATGTAATTATGAGAATCAGCCCAATACCCTCAAAGAGTTTGTGTTTTGTTAACTCAGACTGCCATTTTGTGTATTAATGAATTTTTACTATTTTTGCACTGATTATTTTTCTTTCTTATGTTCTATATGTTCTATATTCTCATTGTAAGTATGTTGAATATACCTGAGTGTATTATTAGTTCATTTGTTTAACCATGACAATTAACATGTCTCTTCTTTTTTTTTTTTTAATGTTTATTTATTTATTTTGGGAGAGAAGGAGAGCGACCACGAGTGGGGGAGGGGCAGAAAGCCAGGGAAGGCAGAGAATCCCAAGCAGGTTTTGTGTTGTTAGAGCAGAGTCCTATGAGTCGGTTGAACTCATGAACGTGAGATCATGACCTGAGTTGAAATCAAGAGTTGGATGCTTCACCAACTGAGCCACCCAGGTGGCCCAGGACTTTTAGTTTTATGTACTTCTGAAAATAATCAGACAAGCAATGATTCAGTCATCTAAGATTTGCTTACATATGGAAATGTCAGTCTTCAAATAACCTTATAGTAAAACAAATGTAAAAAAGCCTGGAAAGCAAAAAGAAAAGAATAAAAGTTGACTTGAGTTCATTTTATTTACATATTGCTAAAGTAATAACAATTAAAATGCAAAACTGTACTTTCATCCTGTTTCTGGATGAAATCATTATATTAAGAATTATTTTTATAAACTCGTACAATGCTGAATGTCAATTACATCTCAATAAAACTGTAAAAAAATTTTAAAAAGAATTATTTTCAGATTACAGTACAAAACCATTAGGTCCAGAATCGTAGCATTTACATTTCTTATATCAGAAATGAATTATTTTCATCTCTAGTTTCCTTCACTGTAAAGATACTACTCATGCCAGGACATAGGAAACTGATCATAAGCTATCATGTGATTTCTCAATTTCCTGGCAAAATTGAATGGTTGTACTTAACTATTTGGATAAGGAGGGTCCAATTGTTTATCAGGCTGAGATTTATTTATTTATTTATTTATTTATTTATTAACGTTTATTCATTATTAGAGAGAGAGAGCACGAGAGACAGAGCATGAGCAGGGGAGGGGCAGAGAGAGGGGGAGATACAGAATCTGAAGCATGCTTCAGGCTCTGAGCTGTCAGCACAGAGCCCAATGCGGGGCTCAAACTCACAAACCATGAGATCATGACCTGAGCCGAAGTCAGACGCCCAAACGACTGAACCGCCCAGGCACCCTGTGCTAAGAAATTTTTAATAATGTTGCCATTCCTTAAATCAGGTAGCTTCTTTTAATTTATAGGTACTCAGGACAATTTTGTTTATTGATTGTTTCATTTTTTTGTTGTCAGAACATGTGAATGTCCCTTTTTTTCTATTTTAAAAGGAAGATTTTACAGCAATGACTTACATGATAGTAAATTGTTAATATTTGTTAAGTTTTTGCATATTATCTTCTCTTTTATTCAGTGTTATTCTACATTTTAATTTTCTTTACCATATTCTTTTTAAATTATACCTCTATGCTCTGGTCTTTCCATTATTTTCATTTCATGGTTTTAACTTTTTGTAATCCACTATGGAATTCTGATATTTTTACATGAAACACATATATTGTCAAATATACAACACACATATATCATCTATTGCAGTAGCTTTAAAGAAATTGTTTCAAAATTCTAATATTATGTTGCATGCTTCTCAAAGAATTCAATATTTTCACTCATCTCTTCAGACTTATAGCTTCACAAAAATTTAATCTGTATAAACTCTAAGAGTACTATTTTAATCCATCCAAACTTTGTATACTAATAGGAGAGGCAGTAATGTTTCTACTTTTTTTCAAAGCACCAGTAATGAGGATCAAATATGGCAGTGATGTAGTTGCTATCATTATTTACACACATCTTAGATATTTCTGAAAAATATATAGTCATTATTAGTATTCCTCTTTTAAACAAAAAAAACAAAAAACAAAAAAAATTTAGTATGAGGAAACTAGTGATTATCTCAAGAGTTTACTGGTTGTGGAAGAACTAGACTAGAACCTGTATCTCGTAAATCTTTCTAATAGTCCATTTTAAAAATAACTTTTGTGGGGCGCCTGGGTGACTCAGTCAGTTAAGCCTCCCACTCTTGATTTCAACTCAGGTCATGATCTCACATTCCTGAATTTGAGCTGCATCAGACTCTACACTGATAGAGTGGAACCTTCTCTCTTTCCCCCTCTTTCTGCCCCTCTCCCGCTCAAGCGCCCTCTCTCTGCCCTCTTTCTCTCAAAATAAATAAATAAACTTAAAAAAAATAAAAAATAATTTCCGTGATTCAACTTTATAATGGTGCATTCAAAATGTACTAATTCTCGCTGTTTATTCTTTCTTTTTACTTTCAAATCCAAGTACAATCTATGTATTTAACTCTACGTAATCTGTTGTCCTTATATTTATTTATCTTTCACCATTTTTATTACTGATGAAATTGTTTCTATGTATAAAGTGACTTAATCTGATAATAATTCATACCACTAGAATTTACATGTGATGTTAATGAGTACAAGTCCAATGATTCAAACTCCATTTTTTTAGTTCAATTTTTTTTTAGGACTTCACCTTCTCAGCCAGATAGCCCAAATGGATGATATGCATGGTGGAATGGATGCCAACTCTAAAGCTACTTTTGGAATTGGTTATCGTTGAGCAAGTTGAGGACCAAAGGAATGAAATGCTATGCAATGGTGGAGAGAAGGGAAACTGCTAATGCCTAATTCAAGGAGATAAGTGGAATGGCCACAACAGTGAAAGACCAAGAAAGTCTGAGTCCAACGTTGATAGGACAGAACAAACAGACAAGATGTTGGAGATAGTTATTTCAGATGTGATCAGTATAGAATAATTTGGGGGTGGCAAGAGTTTTTACTGAAAGCTCTTCTCTTAAGGGCTCAGGGCTTCTTACTCAGGGATGCATACAATTTGCCCATTTTAAAGACATATTCAGAAACTGCATCCCGATACCAAACATCCTACAGAAAGGTATCCTTGGTCATGTCTGGGTATAGGTAAGACAGAAAGAATGGATAAGTAGTTTAAATTCATAGTCACTTAAAAACAAACAAATGGAGGCACTATTCTGAGTGTTGTCAGTAGTGTTACCTCAAATACAAAGAATAACAAGATACCCAAGATTGTAAAAGAATGGACTCATGTTCAACATTTATCTTTTTCTTTACAAATCTATTGTTTTACAGAAACTAACTCTATAAACTACAAAAGTAAAATTTTCACATACACACAAATAAGAGAAAGTGTTTATCATTCTGTTCTAGACATAATAGAACTCAACTGTGAGTCATATCGGCCAAGTGACAAAAATTTCCACTGTAGCATCAAAGATGGAAAATTATTTTAGAAACCTCAAAAATAAGAATAGGTTGCAAAATGCCGAGCAACATTTTTTTGACTAAACCAATTACTAGAAGCTTGAGAATGTATTTATCTCAGGAATATCTTGCAACTGCTTGCCTCTGTGACTGTAGATACATTTTGTACCACATTGAATAGCTGTAATTATAGGATCACAATCCTAGAGTTGAATGAGACCTTAGTGATCAACTGGTGTGATCCCTTCTTTTTATAGCTGAGGAATATAAACACCAAACCATTTAAGTGAATAAATAATAAGTGAAATCCAATGAAATATACAAGAAACTCAACATACTTATATAATAAACAAGAAATAGATATAAATTCAAAATTTGTTATCACTGTTGGGCAACATAAGAGAGCTAGGTAGAGAAGTTAGATGAATTAAATATTATATGGACAATATTCCCAAAGACAATTTTTAATATATATTGTTATAAAGCCTCTCTCCTTCAACTCTTCTTTCTGTCATTTTCTCATTTTACATTGTATAGAGCTACTAAATGTGTCTATACCACCACTGAATACTTTCTAATGTTCTCTCTCCTCTTTCGATATTATTCCTTTATTATTATTATTATTATTACTATGCCCAATTTTGCATGTATGTGTGAATATTGAGTGAATGTGTCACATTTTAAGTAAATCTTTGACGTAAAATATTAAAGACAAAACTATGAATATGCCACAGAAAATTGGTATGATTTGAGAAGAGATACTAAGGGTGAAATTAAAAGAGGGAAGGCAAAATTGGTTAAAACAGGAAAGAAAGTAAATAATCAGTGAATGTTCACGTTAAAATTAATACTATAAATTAACTTCTAGAAGATTTTTCTGAATTATATTCCAATTACCTGCATCATGTATTTGTAATTTTCTAAGGACATGGTCATTAATGACTTAACTTATAATTTAACCTTTGCTTTTTAAAAATAGAAATGAGTATATTACTTTCTGTTAAATTAGCATTAATTTTTTTAATGTTTATTTATTTTTGAGAGAGAGACAGAGTATAAGCAAGGGAGGGGCAAAGAGAGACACAGAATATGAAGCAGACTTCAGGCTCTGAGCTGTCAGCACAAAGCCTGATGCAGGGCTCGAACTCACAAGAGGAGCTGTGAGATCATGGCCTGAGCCAAAGTTGGATGCTTAACTGACTGAACCACCCAGGCGCCCTTCTGTTAACATTTTAAATCCACTAATTGTTTCAAGCTTAAATGTTTGCAAGGAACTTCTAGCAATCATGAAGATCATTACCTGTTTGTTGCATATTCATTTACAATTCTTTGATTCTTTTGAGAAATACCAGGACTGAGCCAGTCACTACTGAAAACAAAACTGGAATAGCTTAAATGCAGTTCTAGGATCATTTAGTGGTGAGAGAGTCATTGCCATATTTAGTAAGTTTAAAGTTGGTATTCAGTAGAGAAAAATTTCCTACCATTGGAAGATCACATTCCCACTGAAATTGAGATGGTGTGTCTTTTAAAAGAAAAAAAAAAGTAAAAGCATATGTACCCTTCTGATAGGTCAGTAGCTATTCTATTTACATTGTCTTGGCTCTATATTAACCTTCAATGAAGTTATACAGTGGCCATATTTATCTTAGGTTGGATGGTCGATCATATACATTCTGTTATGCCCTGGACATTCCTGGTTGTCATAGAATACCAATTAATAATGTGCCCTCCTTCCCATTCTCAAAAATACTGCAGCTTGAATAAAAATAAAAAAAAATTATGTGGTTATTCTTGTCTTAGGTATAGTTTTTATTCTGGCATGCAGTCATAATGGATTTATTGGGTACATAAAATGTGCATTGGAGCATTTGGCTAAGTGACAGGCATTAACGAAAGATGATCAAGTCATAATTCCTATATTTAGAAATTGGTACCCTGTTGGGGAAAGAAGAAACACTTTAAATGGTTAAGACAAACCTAATTAAGTGACACAATAAGTGATATGGCCAATTAATATAAAAGTTTAGGGAAGTGGGAAATTTGGGGGCTGAAATGATGAGAAATTCTCCCCTTCTCTGTACTCTGACATTACCTTATCCTGTAGGTATCTCGTTGAGGGACTCCTGCAATCTGGACATGGCTTTTCCATCTTACCTTTTTTTTATTCGCTCTATGTTTTGGTATCTCTTCCATGCTCTATCTCCTGCAGCATTAACCTCCATAAAAGCTATTTTCACCTCTACTTTGTGAATTCAGTGTATCTAGTAGCTATTTTGAGATGGTGATCCAAGCTTATGGCTTTTCACAGATAACAATTATTCATGTATTAAATGACTGCTCATATCCCCAAAATATGTGGTCCTTCAAAGTGAACTTATACAGCTACTGATTTCTTTCCTTTTGTCTGACCTTTTTCCAAAGCAAGATTTCCCAAAAGAAACCATTAGGAAGAACATTTGACTGGTTGAATCATCACTATTGTAATTTCTGAAATATTTTCTCTAAATCACCTCCACTGAATCTGAACTCATATTGACTTATAATAGGAGAAGTGATAATTTATCTGTATTTGCCTTTTACATCTGTGGACAATAGACACATTGATTATTTTTTATTTGTTTGTGTTCAGAAGACATTTTTTCTTTTATGTTCGAGTGAATCACTTGGGAAATGATGTGATATTTTTATGTTGCTATATAGGTAGTATAATCCTGAGAATAACTCAAGGATTGCTTATGGCTTTACTACATGTTTACTTTAGCTATACCATTATTTCATAAATGTATAATTTTGATCTCCAATATATGTAAAGTCCCCAGTTCTCTGGACATAATTCTCTAGACACAATTCAAGAGAGCATCCCTTTACATGGATAGTCCAAAGACTGTTTTGCTTTTGATATTTTTAACATGGCACATTGTATTCACCTGGTTGTTCCACCCAACAAAGAAAATCAATATTTATTTTGTGTATTCTTAAAGTAAACAATATTTGCCTTTGGTTTTCCTAATGTAAATTACATGATGATTACATAACCAGTTTTTACTGAGGTTTATTTGCGGCAATACTTTTTTGAGAATTTGATTAATGAAACTATCTAAATCTTAAAGTCAACCACTCAATTTTAAATATATCTTTGATTTTTCAAGACTTTGAAAACCTCCTAAAGATTGAAAAATGCACTTATATACATAACAACACTAAGATAAGCTGTAGATAATTATTGTAATTTTCTCTTCATAGGAGGATTTGAAGAATTATCCTCCTGTATTGGATAACCTCTTATGCAAACAGTGTCCAGAGAAAAGATCTAATCCTCATTAAAAGTGGTTATGCTTGGTTAGCCTCTATGTTTAATAGAAAATCAAGACTTGCTAGTGCAAAGATAGTGTGTGTTGATTCAGAAGATTATAGCAGTGATTTTCTAGAAGCCAATGAAAGGTACTAAAACAAATCAATAATCTAACTGGTGCATTTTTTAAAGTCTTAAAGAAAACCTGAATGCATAATATCCTCATGAATTGGTTTTAGTTCTGTTTTTACAATAAACTTTTAATTCAGATTGCATACAAGCAGGAATCAACTGTGACAGCAAGGAGCATAAACATTTATAATCACTTGCTTTGATAGGAACCAAATCTATGACAGTTTAATTGAGGACTGCAGTACCCACAAACAAAGATAGGAATTTATATTGGTGGAAATTATATCATATATCCAAACTAGCATATTGTCAAAAATACAAAGTAATGATTGCATGTTTGAAAAATGTACATAAAGAGACTATAAAATTATGTGAGTGCTATGTATGTTTAGCATTTTATGTGCACAACTGTCTTCTCTTTGGTTGAATTGTAAGTCTTTTACATATTTTAAAACCTGAAAAAGTATAGATGACACAAAACACTGAGTTTGTGTTTTGAAATGAAAACCTCTACTTGTTAATCATTTTATTTTCATAACATTTCACAACATAGAAACCAAGTCAGAAGAGCAAAATAATATTAGATTTTGCATTTGTTAGGTTTATTGGTCTGCCTGCAACCTTGCTTTTAGACAGAAACTTACTACCTGCCTAAAAGTATCAAGATATTAATTTTTAATAATATTTTCCCTAAATTGTATTTTGTTCTTTGTTTTCAGTATCTCACATTTTATATTTTTTCAGATTAAATACTATCAAGTATGTAGTAAAATATCAGCATATATCAATTCATTTATGTATATACAATTACTTAAATATTTATTAAACACCAGGCACTAAACTGTGTTTAACAAGTGAAAACATGAATTCCTCCCAAATATGCCTTATGTAACAATATAAAACAAATAATTCTGATTTACATGCTCTTTATATTGATACACAGAAACAGGCAACCCTTTGGAGGGAAATATCAGAAAAATGAATATTATTTCATGTTTCAAATAGTGCTATCCTGAGTGATGCAGAGCTATTAGAAAATAGTACAGGATCTTTGATATGAGAATGTACTTAAAGAATAAAACCCAGTACTCCTATGTCTGATGTTCTTGGAGTGCATAAAAACCTTATCAGGAAAGTGAGTCTGGGAAGATTCAATGCAGGTGGCCTGGCCTGGCTCTCCTTTGTGGCTGGTCCCGCTTCCCACAGCTCACCTGGTTTTGCTCACCAGACCAGCACACGATAGGCACATCACTTGTTGCACCCTCTCTTTTAATTCTTTATCTTTTAATGATTTGTCTGGCTGATGTCTACTTTTCCTGGGAGGAAAGTGAAGCTATTTGAAATCTTGGTTTTAAAGGCTATTCCTTGTGACTGTGCTATAATGAGGGCCCAGTCCATTTCCCATTGAGCTGTGCAAAGAATACAAAATACACACTACCAGAGAGGAGATGAGAGTGTGAAATGAGATGATAAGGGGGATAAAGGTCCTGTGGCTATACCTCTAGAGATGCAGGCTTAAAAATATAAAGCAAAGTTATAGCCTATAGATAATTGAGAATTATCTATGTGTACATGAAGTGTGTGTGTGTGGGGGGGGTGGTTAGAGGTAAGAACTGTACACAAATTAATAGCTAAAGCATAAATGATAAAATGTGCAGATGGTTGTGGATACATTACCAAATGGTACTTGCCCAAATGCAGTAAAATTAGGTTTAAAAATAATTTCAAGAATTCTGTTGAGGTAATAAAAAGCATCTAATCTGAAAGCCAAAGATATTTGAAATTATTTGGATTAACTTATCACAGCCACGGCAGGCATAAGAATCAAATGATATGAGTCTGATAACTGTCACCAGCTAATAATAATAGATCAGGCCATTGAGTACACACGATAAGCTAGATAAAATATGCCCCTTATTTAATTGAATTACATAAACAGCTCCCCATTGTATTTGTATTTCCATTTAATACATGAAGAAACTTACGTTTAGAAGATGAAACAACTTACCCAAATCACATATGATGTGGCGCAGTCAAGATCTGAATTCATATCTCTGACAACAGGAGTTGTTTTAAAAAAGAAAATGAAATGAAGTTAATTAATTAAGTTAATAGAGTGGTTGAGAGTATAGGGCTTTAAAGAAAGCCAGACCTGGATTTAAGTTCTGACTACCACTGGTGGGAGTAGCTATGTGGCTTTGGTGAATTAGTTGCCCCAATTGTGCCTGAGTTCCTTCATTTATAACGTGTGGATAACAGTACATACAGTGAGCACTCAATATTGCTAATAGTAAGATAGATATGTTGCCCTACCTGACACAGTTATATATGACAAATACAACTCTTGGTATTCATCCAAATATTTTCAGAGATATTTTACTTGTATTCAGTTAGGAATGTCATAACCTGTCCGATCTCTTGTGACCCCAAACATATAGCTGAGGTTCCCAAAATATGAGAGCCCATTATTATTTCTTTGTATGCAGGTTCCTATGTTGAAATATGTACTTAGAGACTATCGGGTAGTAATACTGCTAATGGAATATGGATGCATTAAAAGCAACTCTTTTTGACAACCCTTTATTAATAGTCAGCAATTAAATATATTAAGAAGCCTTGTTTCGCACACTCTTTCAACCACAGAACACCAAAGATGTATATGTTATAATTACAATTATCCTTTCTCTTCATTGTCCTGCTGAGGAATGCACTGTAATTCTGGCAGCCACACTACAGAGTTGGCTTGCTTTCCTTGGATTGCAGATGTCTAATTGCAGGCAACCATTTCATTTAAAATGGCTCATTAAAGTGGAAACCATTTAGCATCAGTAACATGGATCAGCATCCATGATTATGCATTTAATTAAAGTATGTTTTTCCCCACTTTTCTAATTTTTCTATCGATCTATCTATGCACCTTTCTTCCTACACATACGTACACACATGCACACACACACACACACACACACACACACTCCACAGAACTATACAAAGCATTTCTTAGATATTAGTTTTATTGCTTTGAAAGAGTTAAAATTCCTTGGCTCATTGTTCCGTGGAGTATGTATAGAAAGTAGTAATTATAAAATTATAGAATTTATACTAGGAATAACCTAGGAACCAATTTCTTAGATTTAGACTTTTCTAGATGTATTATATTTTACGTTAGTAAATATATTTAAAATATGAAAATATTATTTGTTGATTGTTATTCCAATGATTGAAAAATGAGAAATATACCATTTGTCAGATCCCAAACTACTGAGTTCACCAAGCATTTAAATAGGAATGTGGCAAGTGACAACAACAACAAAATTCTGATCTTTCTTATGCATAAAAGATCAATCACTGAAGAACAATTCTGATGGGATGATATGTTCTGTTTCTCATATTATTGTACAAACAGGTTTATCTAACAACATTTGTTCAGAAGTAGGATGTTTGAAATTTATGGTCATTTTACTTTTAACATAATAATGGTTTTTAAGAGGACAGGCCTTATCTATGTTTTTATTTTACTATCAGCAGTGTGAACTATATGAACTGCAGTTGGTTGCCTTAAGTTTTTTAGCCATAAATTTTAATAAGTGAAATGTCAGAGGCTTTCATAAGAACAGCTACCGTTAAACTAGACAGTCTTTTATTACCTTCTTTTTCATTTCATCAGGAGAAATAAAAAACTATTTACTTCTGCAGAATCTAGAATGCTGATGCACTGTATCATGTCTAAATCTGAGGCAGTGAAAAATTTTCTTTTGAGAACGCTTGATCTTTAAAGAGCTGTGTAAATCAACTCACATGTTAAAGCGTATTTAACATGTATATGAGAATGTGATGGAGACTATATACAAATTAAAAATACATAATTCAAAAACTGCTCCTGCTCCAAGTCTATCTTGTGAGGCAGCCAGAAGTAGCCTCATGAGTTCGTTTGGTCTGTCTCAATGAGAATTTATTTACCTCCTCACTGGATGTTTACATTGCATTTTCTTTTCTCTTACAAGGACCAGTGAAGTAAAAAAAGTGCTGACAGGTGTACTATTTACCACCCAACACAAAAGAGTTATTACAAAATAATTGTTATTATCATACACTAAATTATTATTAATTTATTATCATACCCTTGTTATGTATAATTGTGTACCAGTTGCTTTTCACTCCATTCCCTTTTTCTCCCCCATTCTTTTTTTTTTTTTAACTTTTATTTATTTTTGAGACAGAGAGAGACAGAGCATGAACAGGGGAGGGGCAGAGAGAGAGGGAGACACAGAATCTGAAACAGGCTCCAGGCTCTGAGCAGTCAGCACAGAGCCCGACGCGGGGCTCGAACTCACGGACCGTGAGATCATGACCTGAGCCGAAGTCGGACGCTTAACCGACCAAGCCACACAGGCGCCCCACTCCCCCATTCTTAATATGAGTGAGAAGCAAGGAAAGAAGCAAGTGAAAATGAGAGTTGGGAAAGAGGGGGAAAAAAAAGAGGGGAGAAGAGAACAGAAAGGGAGAGAAAAACAGCTACCCCACAGAGGAGAAAGAGCCATATGAAAAGAAGCAAGGATGACAGGATCCACCAGAATTGGAGAGAATCAGACGGGCAGTTAATATTTAATATTTCAAAGAGTGAGGGAAATAGAGAGGGGAGAAAGAGCCGTTGGAGTCTGAAGTGTTAGTAAACTATGCTCCTCACATACTGCAATTTACTTGAATGTTCTTCTTCAAAGTGTTATCATATCTTATCACTGCTTTGAAATGCAAAGCAGATGATTGATTACTATTCATAGTTCTTCAACTTTCTTTACAAGCAAATCTTCAAGTACTTCTATGTCGTTTCAGTCCCAGTAGCTAACAAGTCTTAGAAATTATCCCAGCAGTGAAGAGAGCATTACACATCTTAAGGAAGGAATGGATTTAAACTAAAAGTGAAATGTAACTCTTTTATAAGTGGGCAATTCCCATCCTAACTTGGTTGCCGAAGGAACTGTTCTGCTTCCTTCACTTAATTCTCATCCCTGCCATAAAAAAATAAAAGCTATAAAAAAAATTCTCATCCTTGCCCTCAGTTACTTAATTGCTTTCCTGATGAGTGCTGAAAGGAGGCTACCAGAAAAATCTCTTTGTACTAAGAACTCTAGGAAGGAGTGAACATAAAGCTTGCACCAAGTCTCTGCTTACTTACTATAATTGGGAAAACAGGATAGACACAATACAACTCATGAATGATTTCAAAGACTATGTAAATTTTAGAATACAATGTAAATTTTAGAATAAAAAAAACTGGAGAGACACATGAGAAAACATTCACACTTAGGGATTCTTTTAGGAAGTTTGGCAAAAAAGAACCTAAACCCACCTTTCATGTAAGATACAAAATAGATAATGGTGTTTAAATAAAAAGGTAAAAATCATGACTCTCACACAGATATAAAAATGAACATGTTACACATATTATATAACTCACAAGGGAAGCAGGCAGATGTTAATACCAATTCAAAAGAGAAGCCAAAGAACAGATTTATAGACTAGGAATGTAACCTAACCCAAGTCCATCTGCCTGATGTGCAGCAAAGCCTAACACTGAGACATCAAGTATGCAGCAAGGAAAGGCTTTATTCCAGAAGCACCCAAAGGAGGAGATGGGAAGACAAGCCTCAAAATCACCTTGCTTCTATGAAAGAGGAGAAAATGGGGTTTTATAATCATAGGGTTGAGATTTCATACTTATTGATAGAAAGGGTAGGGAAACATGACTATTCAAGGAAAAATGGAGCATGGGCACTGAGCAAACATATGCAACATGTACATACACATCCCAGGTTTACTTTGGGGTGAGACTTAATATCAGAACTATGTAAAATTTAACCCATGTAACATACACATCCCGTGTTCACTTTGGGGTGGAGACTTAATACTAGAACTATGTAATATTCAACCCCAGACGTCAGGAGGTTATGGCAGGACAAAGAGAAGAGGGTATGGGCATGCTCTGAGAGCAGGTATAAACTGGATGGTGTCTTGTGCTTCTTATCTTGGATAAAGAATGGGGGACCTTGCTTGTTCCTGGGCTGGAACCATTTCCAGGCTTCTGCAGAGAAGCCTGTTGTTAGTGGTGTCCGAAAAGGCACAATAACTATTAGGGGGGAAACAATTCTTTGAAAAACAAGTTTTAAACTTTTCTGCTAGTTTCAACCTCATTAACCCTATGGGGCACTGTTTCAGGAGTATACAAATAGAGGCAAAAGTGTTTTTTTCCACCAACAAGGGAGGGGAAATCAAATGGATCCTCTACCAGACAAGACAGAATTTGTGTCTCTCAGGTACCTACAATTTTCAGACTTTTAAACTATTTTAGAATCATAAGCTTGGCCTGCCAAAGTCAAGGGTGCTATTCACAATACATAATCTTCCTTTGAATTACAAATATTTTCTCTCAAATAGTAAGATCAAGAACCAAGAGAACCTTAACAATACTCGTTGCATCATCTGCAAATGAGTAGTGAACAGCATCTCATGAACATTACCAAAGATAGAAAGCTTGACTACACAAATTATTATATTATATAACACATTTTTCTCACACCCACACTTTTTTCTCCCTCTACTGTGATAATTGCTTTATATTTTGGTTATGCCTTTTATAGAGAACTTCACATTTCACTTATTGTAATCAATTGATCTAGTCCTCTGGGGTGTTGTATTTTCTTTCTTTTATGGATAAAACAAATTAACCTCCTGTCTGAATCTTTAAAAGAAATGTGTAAAGGTTTGATTAATGGTAGACTAACAGGATCTGTTTTGAAGTAGAGGAAGTGGTACAATTATTTAGTTAATTAGGCTGTATTTTGGGGAACTATCATTTATTGAGGCTGTTTGCATTAAATGATTATAATCTTATTTCTTCACTTTTCTATAGAGAAGATATTTGGTTGTTTTTCCCTAATATTTTAAGATACTATTAAGTGTCTAGTTTTGTGTCTATACAATACCCATGTATCTTTATTCTGTGGTTCAATTTCTTTTAACTCAAATTCAAATAATTCTCTATGGAATTTTTTCCAAGGCAAAAAAAAAATCACATAGAGAAATGCAAATACTCATATTCTGATGGTTTCTGTGTTTTCATTATCTTTATAATGGAATTCTGATTAGAACATAATAGTTTATTTTATTTTGGAAAGAAACATGTCTAAATCCAAACATATCTCTTAATTTATTTTTTATTTTTTTTACTTATTTATTTTCAGAGAGAGAGAGATAGCATGCACACACAAGCAGGGGAGGGGCAGAGAGAGAGGGAGAGAGAGAGAATCCCAAGCAGGCTGTGTTCAGTGCCCAGCTGATGCTGGGGCTCGATCCCATGACCACGAGAACACAACCTGAGCCAATATCAAGAGTCAGACACTTAAATAACTGAGCCCCCCAGGTGCCACTTAAATTATTTTTTTAAAAGTCAAACAAATCTGGACATTCACTTCCCTGCTGGAAATCCTTAAGTCACCTGCCTTACCAAAGTGTACCAGGCTTTGCTTCCCCTGGCCTCTGAAGATTCTCTTGTTTCCTATCTAGTCATCCTTTCCTTGCTTTTGTCCTGTAGAAATGACATCTGTTTTCCAGTTGTTAAAAGTCTGGTTCTGTTCCCCCCCTAATCATGGCCCACACCCTTTACTTAGTCAAGTACTCATTGTGCATTTGAAATTTCAAGTTATTTCTTAAGATCGCAACCTGATGTCTCAATCTAGATTAATCATCCCTATCACAACATCTTAACCTTTCCTTCCTCTTATTGCAGTTTGTAATTATATCCATTTGTTAGATTACTTGATAATTCCTTACTCTCTCCAATGGACTATAAACTATATGGAGAACAGACACTTCATGTGCTCCTCTCACATTCCTATCTTCAGTGCTTAACAAAATGTTTGGCATAGAATAGGTGCTTAATAAGTATTTATTTAGGGGCGCCTGGGGGCTCAGTCTTTTGAGCATCTGACTTCTGGCTCCTGTCATGAAATTTTAAGATAATGGAGACTATTTGTTTTTCACGCGTGGAATTTTGGTAAATTCTTTATAGATTTTGGATACTAGCCCTTTGTCCGATATGTCATTTGCAAATATCTTTTCCCATTCCGTTGGTTGCCTTTCAGTTTTGTTGATTGTTTCATTTGCAGTGCAGAAGCTTTTTATCTTCATGAGGCCCCGATAGTTCATTTCTGTTTTTAATTCCCTTGTCTTTGGAGATACGTCAAGTAAGAAAGTGCTGCGGCTGAGGTCAGAGAGGTTTTATTCCTGCTTTCTCTTCTAGGGTTTTGATGGTTTCCTGTCTCACATTCAGGTCCTTTTTCCATTTTGAGTTTATTTTGTGAATGGTGTAAGTGGTCTAGTTTCATTCTTCTGCATGTGGCTGTCCAGTTCTCCCAGCACCACTTGTTAAAGAGACTGTCTTTTTTCCATTGGATATTTTTTCCTGCTTTGTCAAAGATTAGTTGACCATACTTTTATGGGTCCAATTCTGGAGTCTCTATTCTATTTCATTGGTCTATGTGTCTGTTTTTGTGCCAATACTATGCTGTCTTGATGATTACAGCTTTGTAGTAGAGATACCACCTCACGCCAGTCAGAGTGGCTAAAATGAACAAATCAGGAGACTATAGATGCCGGAGAGGATGTAGAGAAACGGGAACCCTCTTTCACTGCTGGTGGGAATGCAAACTGGTGCAGCCACTCTGGAAAACAGCGTGGAGGTTCCTCAAAAAATTAAAAATAGATCTACCCTATGACCCAGCAGTAGCACTACTAGGAATTTACCCAAGGGATACGGGAGTGCTGATGCATAGGGGCACTTGTACCCCAATGTTTATAGCAGCACTCTCAACAATAGCCAAATTATGGAAAGAGCCTAAATGTCCATCAACTGATGAATGGATAAAGAAGTTGTGGTTTATATACAATGATATACTACTTGGCACTGAGAAAGAATGAAATGTGGCCTTTTGTAGCAATGTGGGTGGAACTGGAGAGTGTTATGCTAAGTGAAATAAGTCATACAGAGAAAGACAGATACCATATGTTTTCACTCTTAAGCAGATCCTGAGAAACTTAACAGCAGACCATGGGGGAGGGGAAGGAAAAAAAAAGTTACAGAGGGAGAGAGCCAAACCATAAGAGACTCTTTAAAACTGAGAATGAACTGAGGGTTGATGGGGAGTGGGAGGGTGGAGAGGGTGAGTGATAGGCATTGAGGAGGGCACCTGTTGGGATGAGCACTGGGTGTTGTATGGAAACCAATTTGACATAATTTCATATTAAAAAAATAAAATAAAATAATTAAGACTTTAAGGGATGCCTGGGTGGCTTAGTTGGTTAAGCATTTGACTTCGACTCAGGTCATGACTCAGGTCATGAGTTCAAGCCGTGTGTGAAGCCAGATACAGATTCTGTGTCTCCATCTCTTTGCCCCACCGCCTCTTGTGCTCTGTCTGTCTCTCTCTCTCTCAAAAATAAAGGAACATTATTTTTTTTAATAATAAGCACTTATTTAATAAATAAATTTAGTGTTTGACATTCTCTTCCTGAATGTGATATGACAATAAAAATGTCTGTTAGTAATTTCATGTCCAAAGTAAATAACTGTTACTGTTCCACAAAAGTGAATTGTTGAAAGAGTTGTTTTCATTACCCCTTTAGAATACATGGTATTAACTAAAATAACTAGTGATTGATAATTTTAAAACTTTTATTGACTTAGGTAAATATTTGTTTTTAGCTATGTTTCACCAGGTGAACTGTATTTCTGTGGAATAACTAATTTCCAAAGACCTTTTACCAGAAATATTTCTTTTATACGAAATTATTTATTTTATACCTATTATATCTACATATTATTTATTTGTTTTATATTAAAAAATTCAGTTACACATTGCCCATTTTGAAGAAAATGATGCTAAAAGTTTTAGAAAATGGACAAGATGAGCTTTTAAAGTTATCATTTTTATATAATGGATTAGTTATAAGCGTATTTTTTAATTTAATTAATTAAATAATTAATTTATTTTTGAGAGATGGAGACAAAGCAGGAGCGGGGCAGGGTCAGAGAGAGAAGAACACACACAGAATCCGAAGCAGGCTCCAGGCTCTGAGCTGTCAGCACAGAGCCTGACACAGGGCTGGAGCTCACCAACTGTGACCTGAGCCAAAGTCAGATGCTTAACACACCTAGTTATAGACATATTTTAAACTTAATATTTAGAAATGAACAAGTAAAAGTATCTCAAGTGAAATGAAATAAATGAAGTGAAGTGTGGGGCAATTCTATACAGAAGCAGCAATGGCACCCATATTACTATCCTCTTTTACCCTTATTGTCTAGTTACCTTTGAATAAAAGGGTAATTGTATATATAAAATCTCTGCAAATAATAATCTACCTGTGACATGTTTGGGTTCATATTTCTTCACATTAAATTCAGTTCAATTTCTTTTATTTATACAGTAAATGATGCCCATTTGTGATTTTGGCAATTTCTTTGAATAATATGTGTCTTTTTCTCCATTTATATTCTACTTTTTTTCCTAAAAGGGATGCAGTTATTAATATTTGATCCCACTTAAATGAAGAGGGAAGGAACATTTAATATTTAATAAATATTTAATATTTAAGCTGTATCATGAATGATGGGTTGAAGTTGGCAATCTAAATGGAAGAAGTAGATTTTGTAGTACTTTGAGGTAGTGAAGAGTTCAGGCTTTTGAGAAAATAGAAGTTTAATGTAATTGGGGAGTGTCCTAGTCTGCTTGGGATACTTCAGGTAGCACGAATTTCTTGTCCCCTTCAAGGGTCTTCATAGGTGGATGAAGAATCACGTTGACATAAGACAGATTAACAGGAGAACATCAAATTTAATTTCATATGTACAGAGAATCCACACTGACACTGAAATTCCAAAGACAATCAAGAAGATGAGGTGTGTATGTTATTCTGAACTAAGGAGAGCAGGTAGGGGTCTGGGACTTCAAAGGGCAGGAATGCGGTCCACAGGAAGATGGAAAGGGGTATTTGGTAAACAGATGTTTTCAGAGCCTCAGAAACAATGGGACTTAGAGGACTTTGATCAAACAGGCCTTGCTAGGTACCTCCCTGTCTACCACACCTAATTCATATCGTAATATAGTTATCTATGGTGATAGCTCTCCTCCTGGAGCAGGTCCTCTGTCTAAATTCTTTTTAGGCAGTTGAGCAGGGGAGATAAAGAGGTTTTTCTTAATCTGCTGGATTTTGATTGCTTTCTAACTCAAAATAATCTTCATGCCAAAGTGGCCCATCTTGGGAAGGCCTGCTCTTGGCCCCTATAGTTGTCTTAACAAAATACCATAGACTGGGTGACTTAACAGAAATTTAGTTTCTCAAAGTTGAGGAAACTACAAGTCTAAGATTAGGGTGCCAGCACAGTTGGATTTTGGTAAGAGTCTTCTTCCCGGCTTGCTTGCAGATGGCTATCTCCCGTGTTCTCATGTGGTGGGGGGAGGATGAGAGAGAGAATGGTGGAAGAAATGGAAAGGGGAGTACAAGTTTTCTGGTGTCTTCACTTACAAGGGCACAATTCCATCATGAGTTGTCCACCCTCGTGATCTCATCTAAACCTAACTACTCCCCAAAGCCCTATCTCCAAACACCATCATAATAGGGGTTAGGGCTTCTCAACATATGAGTTTTGGGGGACACAGTTCAGTCTACAGCAATCCTATGCTGCTCCCTCCGCCAAATTCTTGCCCTTCTGGGATGCAAAATACATTCGTTCCACCCCATAGTCCTGAAAGTCTTAGCTCTAAATTTTAGCATCAACTCTAAAAGCTAAATTCCAAAGTCTTATCTAAATATCTAAATCAGGTTTGGGTGAGACAATGTCTGATTCATCCTGAGGAAAAAAAATTCTCTCTAGCTGTGAACTTGTGAAGCCAGACAAGTTATGTGCTTCCAAAATTCCATAGTGAGTCAGACACATGATAGGCACTCCCTTTCCAAAAAGCAGAACTACAAAAGAAAGAAGTGACAGGTCTTAAACAAGTCCAAAACCTAGCAGGGGCAAATTCCTTTAGATCTTAAGGCTTGAGAATAATCTTCTTTGGCTAAATGTCCTGTCTTCCAGATCCAATGGACCAGTTGTCCTGCCCCTGCAGCTCTAGTAGTTGGAGGTCACTCTCCCAAGGTTCTGCACAGTGAGGATCCCTCCCATAAGGCTATAGGTAGGTGTCCTATCCCCAAGGCTCTGGGAAGTCCTTCCTCCAAGGCTAGAGGTAGAAGCCCTCTGGCCTGTTGACATGGAGGTAATGGTCCCACCCTTTGAAACTAAGAAGGCAGCCCTGATGATCTCTCAATGCTTTGGGGATCATTTTTACCTTTTCTTGGAGAATAGCGCTTTTTGGTAGCTGAGTAGCTCTGTGGTCCAGACTTGTAGAATCCAAGAAGTCCAACAGCCTTCCTTGAGTCTGTCTCATGTTCTCTGTCCCTTTTAGTTCAAACCAGCAGGGTCTTGACAGGTATAATTTTATCTCTATTCCTGGCCCCTGCCAGGAGGAGTCCCACTCATGATCTCTTTATAAAATGGTTGTTTAGCTACACCCTTAGTGTTTCTTCAGAACAAGCTTTCTCATTTTTTGCAGTATGAGTAGAATGAGACCTTTTAAATCTTCAAGATCTGGTTCCTTCGGTTAACAATTCCTTCCTTAATTCATCTCTCCTTTTGCATTTTACTGTAAGCTGTCAGGAGGAACCAAGCCACTCCTTCAACACTTAAAAATCACCTCTGCTAAATATCCAACTTTATCGCTCACAAGTTCTACCTTCCACAAAATAATAGAATATAGTTCAGCCAATTCTTTGTCACTTTGTAACAAGGATCACCTTTCCTCCAGTTTCCAATAATGTATTCCTCATTTCCATTTGAGACCTCACCAGAATTGCCCTTAATGCCCATATTTCTGTTATACATCTCAAAACTCTTCCAGTCTCTATCTATGACCGGTTTCAAAGCTGCTTTGCACATGCTTAAGTATTTCTTAGAGTAGCACTCTCAGTACCAAAATCATCTCTATTAGGGTTCTCTGGAGAACCCTAGTAAGTGTATGTACACACACACACACACACACACACACACACACACACATTTATGCTACTCTAATGTATATATATTTGGAGAGAGATTTATTGTAAAGAATTGGTTTATGTGATTATGGAGGCTGAGAAGTTCCCAAGATCTGCGCTGAGCAAACTGGAAACCAAAGAGAGTTAATATGTATAGTTCTAATCAAAAAGCCAGCAGGCCAAAGCCATAAGAAGAGCTGATGTTTCCGTTCAAGTCCAAACACAGGAAAAGACTGAAGTCCCAGTTTAAGGTAGTCTGGCAGGAGGAGTTCTCTTATTCAATGGAAGGTGTCTGCCTTTTTGTTCTATTCTGGCTTTAGAATGAATTGAGGGCCACCTACCTTAAGGAGCATAATATGCTTTACTCAGTCTTCTTGTTTTACTTGTTAATCTCATTTGCAGATACCCCCACAGACACACCCAGAGTAATGTTTGACCAAATACCTGAGCACTTGGTTGCCCAGTCAAATTTGATACATAAAATAAACCCTCACAGGGAGTCGAGAGATAAAGATCCTGAGGTAAAATGGGAGAAAGAGACTGAAGCAGATTTTAAAGGGCTTTAAAGGACACATTAAAGAATTGAATTTTGTTCCAAGGATAATGGCAAGCCACTGGAGAGTTTGAAAGAGGAGAGAAAGGTAATCTGATTAAAATAACAAAAGATCATGAGGTGAGGTGGTGAGACTGTGAAGAAAGGCAGGGAGCAAGGTAGTAAATACAATAGTTCAAAATTGTGGTTTGGTCTCAAGCTGTCTGTGTAAAATGAGTGTGGAAAGTTTTAAAATGCAGTGAAAGATTGACTTGATGTGGAGTGTAAGAGGGAGGAATCAACAACGGCTGCCAAGTGTTCAGTTTTAGCAAATACAGTTATGGTGTGCCATTTACCAAAAGAAATGGAGGAAGGAGTAAGTTTTGAGGGAAAGATGTTGATACCAGTTTTAGATATAGGAAGTCTGAGGAGCTAGTGATCGCATCAGAGTGGTGCAGGTCTGAAGTACACATGTACAGTCTCAGGTAATCTTACTCATTGTGAGTGGCTAAGGTTCCCCTATGGAGAGGAGGTAGAGATAAAGAAGAGTACGAGATTTAATGAAAAGGCATCTAGTATTTTATGGATAGAGCAGGGAGACACTGGAAGCCTTGTCTCCTTGGTTGTCCTTTGCTTCTATTCAATATGTCAACATTTATACAATATCTAAAAAATACCTGCATCCAGAAAAAAATGGTATCATGGTGAAAAATATGTAGAAACAATGACTCCAGTTGATCTCTAGGTTTGGATCATGTTTGAATGAGTTTCTCCTTTTATGGCTGTTATGTTGATTTTTGCACCTGTCAGCAAAATGGTTTTACAGGCTG
Organism: Panthera leo; assembly: GCF_018350215.1. Classification (NCBI taxonomy): domain Eukaryota; kingdom Metazoa; phylum Chordata; class Mammalia; order Carnivora; family Felidae; genus Panthera; species Panthera leo. Next base: position 91,126,826 of record NC_056683.1, read on the forward strand.
AAGGTGTACTTTGGCTGTAGATGTGAAAGTGGATGGCATGCATGCAGTGGAAGAGGTTGAGCAAAAATCAATCTACCTCAGAATCGATAAAATCAGGAAAATTTCCCAACGTCAATGGGATATTTAGGATGAGAATAATTAAATGAGCTTTAGAGGCAAATGAATTATTGATTACTCAGAAATACCAGGTCCAAGAAGATAGAGATAGAGATGTATGACTTCCTTTTTTGCCCCCTAGTGAAAAGAAACAGACAACTCTTCTCATTTGAAAACTAGAAATGAACTGTTGTGTGGAAGAATTGGAAAATCATAACATTATATGTAAAATGCAGTACAATTGGTACTTTGAATATATATATATATATGTATATATATATGTGTGTGTGTGTGTGTGTGTGTGTGTGTGTGTATATACAAAAAAAATCATTTCCCTTTTATTTTCAGAATTAGCATAAAATTATGTGAGGTAATTTTTAAAAGATTAATAGCACAGTTTTTTTTTAACTGTCTTTAGGATTTGTACTTTGATGATCGACACAAATTTCAGTTTTGTATTTTTTTCCTGAGAATTGTTCCCATCTGCTCTATCTTCATAGCTTCTTGATCCCCTACCTTCCTTATCCTTTGAGACATTGGCACCACTCACGCATTCATCTATGCATTCATTTATGTGATAAATATTTATTAAGCAAAAGAAGAAGTCTCCATTCTCACAGGGCTTTCATTCTAGAGCAGGGTTTCCCAAACTGTTGACAGTTTGGTCTAGATAATTCTTTGTTGTGAGGGCTGTCCTGTGCAATATAGGATGTTTTGTAGCATCCTTGGCCTCTACCCAATAAATGGCACTAACACCCCCCAAAAATGTTTCCAGACAGTGCCAATGTGCCCGGGGTGCCAGAACACCCCTGTGGAGAACCGCTGTACTACAGGCAGGAAATAGACAATAAACAAACATAGTCCAATGGTGATGAGTGCTGTGAAGTAAAATAGAAACTGATAGAGGTAGCAGGGGCAAGAGCTCTAAAGGTTTCTCATCAAGGACAGCCGTCTGCATGGTGCATAGACACCAGAAGCCCTAGATCTCTTTGCACAGATGCTTATCATTCACCGAGAGCCTGTCTATGAAATTGTCAATTACGGCAAGAGCCTGCTATATTATTTATACGATTAAATTATTTCTGGTTCTTGACTATTTACAAAATGCCACAGTCACAGTAAGATGTTTTTGAATATGTCAAGTAAGTACCTCAACTGAATAGAGCATTTATAACTTCAAATGGACTATCGCCTGCTATTGATTTTGCTGTCCTGTTTCTGCCACTGGGAAACATGAAGATCAATAAATCACATAGGCCCTCACTGGGTAGTTTGAGGTATATTTATTTAAAACCATTTCTTTAATTTTTGTTTATTACATTATTTAATCTATCTTAAAGCAGGTCTGCCAGTTTTTGATTTCAGAATTGTCAGAACTCTGAATGGGAGAGTCTCTAACACCTCAATAAATCAAAGAGCAGTGGATGTGGATTCTAGTTCAGAGCTGTTATTGACTGGCAGGAGGAAGGGAGGGACCTTGGACAAATCATTGTACCCCTGGGCATCTTCTCTCTCCCTCCCTCCCTCTCTCTCTCTCTCTCTCTCTCCCTTAATGCTTATTTATTTTTGAGAGAGAGAGTGCAGGCAGGGGAGGGGCAGAGAGAGAGGGGCACAGAAGATCTGAAGCAGGCTCCACAGTGACAGCAGAGAGCCTGATACAGGGCTCGAACTCACAGGAACTATGAGATCATGACCTGAGCCAAAGTTGGACACTTAAATAACTAAGCCACCCAAGTGCCCCTTGGTCATCTGGTGTTAAAAGGGAACTATTATACTTTAGTTACTTCATGATTTTCTATAAAGAAATGATGTAGTATATGTAAGAGCACTTTTAAAAATATGACTAAATATGTTTATGTGTATACATATGTGTATATATGTATTTTTTAAATAGGTAAATACATTGAGGACAATTTGCATTTCTCAAATACTCTTAAAGCTGAGGAAGAGCAATTATCACTATTCCCATCGCTCTGTGTTTTTTCTCATCTAACCTGCTTAGCCTTTTCAGGTTCCTGTGCTACCCTGGTAAGTTTCCCTCCACTTTGCCGTATTTATCATGTCCTCTTAAAAGCTTAACATAATTTTCTGGAAGGTGTAGCCTACCTAGCAAACTACAGGGACACTGTTAAAGTGTTTTCCTTCTAGAGCACTGATTCTCTTTTTCATTATTACTGCCAACCCCCAAGAAGCCTGTTTAGACATTGTTTTCCTAATTGCTCACCCCATGAAATGTTAATACCACACATTTGTTCCTGCTTAAGAACCAATTTTGCCCTTGGGGAGTGATGTGGCAAAGCCTTCCCTCCCCCATCATTGAGAATGCAGCCTTTAGGGCCTCTAGATTCTAAGTTGGGGCTACATTTCCAGAAGCTTTTTAGCAGATTCCTCGGGTCCAAATTGACTGCGGCAAGCAGGATCTCTTGGTAAGCCTCTGCTATCCGGGCTGGGTTACCCTTCTGCAGTCACTTAATGTCTTTTGCTATAAAATGGCATTATATTTGCTTCTCCTAATGTGAGGATTAAGAGAGGTAATACCTAGAAAGCACTTAGCACAGTGCATGGTACACCATAAACAGTGCTCTTTATTGATATTTAATAACAGCCAAAAATAGAAAAGGAAAAGAGTAGGGGTTCTAATGCTCTGCAGTTACACCCCTTTGTACTTATGCAATGGTTATTCTAATTTATTTTTAAACTATATTCAGAGCTTAACCTATGCTTCTGTTTTTCGTTTATTATTAGATTTGAGTCCATGTTTCAGCCTGCCATCTGCAAATTTAATTGACTTTTATGTTTCTCATCCCAGATGAAAAAAGAAAAAAATAATAAAATAAGCCAGCTACTACTTTAGGGAGGACAAGGTCAGGGGGAGCCACAGGTATGCCCCTATCCAACTGGTGATTTCCCCTTAGAACAGTTGTTTTCAACCTTGACTGTATAAATTGGATGGAGGAGTGACCTAGGTGTTGGAATTTTTAAAAGTTACCAGGTGATTATAATGTGAAGTAGGGTCAACAGCTACCATATATTCAAATAGTAAAGAATCCATTAAAATAGACCATCTCTCCCAGATTTCTCTTTCTCTCTATAAGGATAGACTTTTCACTAGACTTTTCACATAGTGATAGTACCCTTTTGAAATCCAGATATACCTTGTCTACAGAATTCATCTTTCAGAAGGAAAACTTTTCTTCTACCAACTTAGGTTCAAGGGGTTGGGCCTTGCAAATTAACTTACAGTAGGCATGTTAACAGGAGAAAAGACTCTAATGTGCCTATAAGCATTCACTAGTACTCAGTGATGAGTAACTCAATAAATAGCCAGAAGTAAACAGCCTAAGAAAAAAGGGAGAGAGATTTCAGGTGTCAGTAAGAAATTATCAAAGACTTTATTGGACTTTTTGGAGCTAATAGGATGAGCAGTCTTTATTGATGGCAGTTGAAGTCACAAGAAACTCCCCTGGAGGGCAATTAATGGCAGCTGTGTTTTCAGGGGACTCTGCTTGAGTTAGATGAGGCAGATTCAGATTTCTTTCTGTATCTTATATAGTTCAGATGTTTCACTTTAAAATAATTTTTGGAGTCCCTGGGAGGCTCAGTCAGTTAAGCATCCAGCTCTTCCAAACTCTTGGTTTTAGCATGGGTCATGATCTCATGATTCATGGGTTTGAGCCCTACATTAGGCTCCATGCTAACAGTGCAGAGCCTGCTTGGGATTCTGTCTCTTCCCTCTCTCTCTGTCCTTACCCTAATCACACTCTTTCTCTCTCAAAATAAATAAATAAACTTAAAAAAAATTAAAAATAAAATAATTTTTTATGCCCAAACTGTGAGCATCTGATCGCTTTTAAAACCAGATAAGTATAGAATGACCCATAAATGCATAAAAAACAAAAACAAAAAACCCAGCAGGTTATATTTGTGTGGCATAACTGAGTGCTTACTGTGTCCTAATTTTGTTCAGCCAGACTAAATAATTTCTCCATGGTCAATAGCTAATAAATAACAGAATTAAACCCAGGTTTACCTGACTCCAAGTGAAAATTCTATTCTACCACACTGTTCTTAATATTGCCTAGTGGTCACTGCTCACTTTAGAGTTCTAATCAGGTTACTAAGTCATCATAAAATTTTACTTGAGATGATTAGCAGAATATACCTTCTCCTATATCTGGAAATAGCAAATTTATGCCTCTTTATAGTTTGTAGTATCTTAGATGGACCTGATTGGTTTATTTAAAAAATATTTTAGTACACTGGGATTCAGTTCACTTGAGCATAGAAACTAAGAGCTGTCTTCCTAATACTATCTTAGCCTTCAGAAGGCCTCTTTCCATATCTTTTCCTCCTTTCCCACCTAAATTGTGTTCTCTTTGCCAAATAAAAATGAATTAAAATTGGAGCTTCTTCTTCTTGGTTTCTTATTCTCTTTTGTGGTCCCTACCACTAACTCTGTAGGGGGAGGAAAAATTTTTCTGCAGCCTTCTTAGGGTCCTTGGTTGGGTCTGAAAATTAAAGTGACAGAGACAGATTAACAGAAGAAAAGCATACAAATATATTTAATATAAGTTTTATGTGGCACAGCAGCTTTCATAATGAAATAAAGGCCAGAAGAAAAGACCTGTGTATATTTATGCTAGGTTTAATGAAGTTTGGACAATCAAGGAAGAATAATGATAGTTTAAGAAGTATGAGGTAATTATAATAAACTGGGGACATTTAGCAAGACCCTTTTGTTAGGATTTTCTTGGCATCCCTTTGTCTTCTGAGATAAGGATGCTCCTTTACTTCAGGTGTAACTAAAGAGGCTTCCTCTCACATGAGGGTTTTATGATCTGTTTCAGAGAATAACAATGAGGAGTTAAGGGGAGGAAGTCAAAGTGGCCTTCCTGCTCCTACTAATTTTACAAACGCCTCCAGCTTAAACTATTCAGTATGACAAGGTACCATATTTTTGGGTAGTATGTCCTTCATGAATCTCATCAACACCAACTTTCAACACAGGATACCAAGTACCCTATTTGGTAGGCTCTATCATTTCTATTTTTTTTTTGTCCTTAAAAAATAATTAAAAAGCAAGAGCTACCTAAGATAATATTAGAGTAGACATTATATAGTTGCTTTATTTGGACACTAAGTTAATTTTGAGCCTCCTTGTAGGTAAGGTGAAAAGCAATCAATACAAATTATGCAATTCCTACAACTAAAGGGAAAATAATTTATTAGTTCATTTGAAAAGATTTTTTTTCACATCATAGGAGAAATTTATTAAATTAATTTTTATGTAAAGAATATTAAACATGATCTGAAAAGACTGCATATAACGTTGTTCAGAATTAGTTTTTTCAACTTCTGATAAAAGTTGAGGATATAATATCAACAGACTACTCAATGAAAGAGTATCCACTGATAGCAAAAAGTATTATAAATAAGACTAGATTTTGGAGATCTAAATTTTAGATATATACAACTTAAGGAGTACATCAGAGGGAATATCTGCCATATCACTATGTCGTTTCCATTTGAGAGCATCAGCATAGCAAACAGCTAAATATGGTATGTCTACTATTCTAGTGCTGATTACCAATAGGGTCAGTACTTAAAAAGCACCTGGCAAAGTTATGCATTTATAAAGGCTGATTGGCATTCTTAGCCAAATAGACAGACGGACATTTTACTTATGAATAGATGGTCAGTATGAGATTATATTGCAAAATTTAGCACTTTGTTTTTTTTAAATGAGTCTCAAAGCTTGATGCCACTCACAAAACTAAAAATAAGGAAAGAAAAATTTCTTATCCCTATACTCTCTTTTCTGTCTCTTGTAAATTTCTTTTTAAAACTTTAGCTCTTTAGGGTTCTTCCTATGCAGCTATATCTTTGGAGGTTTCCCAGTATCCCTCCTCATCAGGGTCACTTACCACGGTAACATTTTAATTTTAATTTTCAGAGGACTTCTTTTTGTTTCTTTCTGATTGTGTTATCTCACCATATAAGAATTTTAGATCTTTCTGTTTTCTGAGAATTTTGAAATCTGATTTCTTAAAACATGGACTAAATTATAATTTAATCCCATGATTCTCATCTTGTAAACTACCCTTCCTTGAGATTGTCCTGAACATTAGGGTGGCAAAGTTGTCTGGAGTCCCATCATTCCAACTTGACTGCCAGTTTCTTCTTATTGATTCAAAGTCACTGTACTGCTGCCTCTGGCATCTGAGGCATTAAATTGCCAGTCAGCCAGGCAAGCAAAGAAATAACTTCTTTAGTTGAATAACACTCCAAGGAGAGTTGAGTGCTCTTTTTCCTCCCTCCTTCCTATCATTTGTGTAACTCATCATTCTAGCATCTTTGTATGTGAACATGGAATAATTGTCCATTTCAATCATGTACCTGCATAGTCTATATTATCTTCACAAATGGCACCACTTACAATCCAGTCTCCTCTTATTGTCAACGTCCTGCTACCTTCAAATTTCTATCTTGGCAGGTAAGATAGATTTCATTATTCTATCCTCCCTTCTAACGGTCTTGTTTCGTCAGTTATTAAACTATGCACTTACACTGCTGCATTCTAATACTGAATCCTTCAATTTCCCCTGGCAAATACACATGCACAGAAGTGAATAGACATGTACATACACATCCTTTTTATTATAATACTCTGGTCATTGATACACAGTTACCTGAGGACACAGGTACTTTCTATAATCCAGTGATGTTCTCCTATGACCATCTTGGGAAACTTCCTAATGTTTTTCTTTCTGTGTCACATCTAATATAATTTTCATAAGCCTTGTTAGTATTTTTTGTATTTTTCTCTATATAAATTTTACTTTAAAATACTCTGAATTAGATCAGCAATTCAGCAAAAATTTAATATTCTTCCATATGAAAATGCATTCCATTCTTAGCCAATGGCCACCTATTTTGGTATCTTAAATCATGAATTTGCTGTAACCTGTTCAACTAGCAGCTCAGCATTTGTTCCTTTTCTAAATCACATGTTACACCAGAGAAAGCCTTTACAACACCTGGGTCCCGGGAGCCCTTTAGTTTCTTGCCTAGGACATCATAGCTTCTAGAAATGGTTTGTATGTTTATCATGATGGCATCATTCATACCCACATGAACCAGCAGGCATGAGTAGTTGTCAACAGGTATGATAAGTTTCGGCATTTTTCCCGTTATGTCCCTGATACATGTTCTAGAAAGAGAGTGTACTTTTTGTTTGGCTCTGTCAAATCTACATGAAATTCATTCTTTCTTCTTGGTGAATGACAGGATTTATGCAATTAGCTTTAATTCTTTCTTGAAAAATAGATTGTTACTTCCTTCTAAGTCATTAATATCTGGTTTCTTAGCTCTTTTGGAGTTTCTGTGCTTCATATCTGTGATTCATGTACATATGGATGTCTTAGTTTATTGAGTTTATTTAATTTTAAATAATAATATATTTAAAAACATAATTCAAAGATTATATAATACTATTTTGTAATAACAATATAGACATTAATATTGATAGACACATCATTCACTATTATTTGGGTTGTTTAAATTATATCTGGATACTGGGGCACTTGGGTGGCTCAGTCGGTTGAGTGCCGACTTCGGTTCAGGTCATGATCTCACGGTTTGTGAGTTCAAGCCCCGCGTGGGGCTCTGTGCTGACAGCTCAGAGCCTGGAGCCTGCTTTGGATCCTGTGTCTCCCTGTCCCTCTTCCCCTCCCCGTTCATGCTCTGCTTCTCTCTCTCTCTCCCCAAAATGAAATAAAATATTAAAAAATAGACATTAAAAACATTATATAAAAAATTATATCTGGATACTCATTAAATTCAGTTGAAAGTAGAGAGAAAGACCATCTATGTGGCTTTTGAGGTCACAGTGCATGAAAGAGAGAAAACTGTAATACAGAATTTATCTTTGGATATTATTAAACAACAATTATATCTTACTTTGTTCTGCGGCTGGCAAGCCATGTGCTATAGAGGCCACAGCCAGAGTCTCTGCAGGAAGATTTCAAATACTGCCAAGTCAGAAGGGGATACCAGCCAAAGGGATCTGGCATTGCAATTGCTAGAATTTCTCCTGAAAATGTTCATCTTTTAGACAAAAATAAACAAAATGATGTTACCATAGTACCTACCACATAAAAAAATCAGGGACAAATCCTGGTTGAGTTAATGTAAGTTATAGTATGATGTAGAAATGTAAAGTACATAAATGAAAAATATTCATACCGGCAAAATTAATGAATACTTTGGAATTTGCTATTTCTTATTCTAAGAGTTCTTAGAAATAAAATAGACTAAGATGTATTATCTACCAGGGAATGTCATAGAATACAGACATAATTTGGTTCTACCATTTCTTTGATCAATTTAGTACAAAGCAGATAATTAAATAAAAATTATTTAGTGGAGATAAAATTTGTATTCTGGGAGTTAATTATCCTTTTTCAACTAAAGGACAAATTAATGTTAGGGAATTCTGGTACAACTAAAGACTTTAAGAAGGACATTAAATATATTAATTAAACCATATGAAATTCCCATTTTTATAAGTCAAAAATGGTTGGTGTCTATAATTTCATATGCTTCAACCTAAATAATTTTAATATATTATTTACATTTGCATTATAAATATTTATGTAAATTTCTCCCTTTTCACCAGACTATGAGTTATGCCAGTGCAAAGTTATTGATATATGTACCACAGGATATATCACAGTATCTGATACCCAGTAAGTGCTAAAAAAAAAAAAAAATGTTGAATTGAAGGAATTAGTTGGATAAGAACCTGACAGTATTTTCCAGGATAACCATCTCCCACATTTTGATTGACTATGGCTCAAAATGTATGTGTATTTATTAGTTACAAATTATATTCTAATTCATCATAATGCTATGTACATGATAAAACATACATGCAAATATAGAAAATTTTTATTTATTTTTGTTTATTTAAGGAGAACAGCTTAGAAAAACTCTAAATTGTAGTGTAAAAATAATTATTAAATTTGCAACAAGTGCTTACAAAGAACCAAAGACCTAATTTAAATCTGGCTGTTTTGCTCTTCTTACTTTATTTGTTTTTAAAGAAGCTGAGTTAGGGCAGAGAAGAGGGACCAGTGTTTATTACATGCCTGGAATAAGAAAGACAAATTTGTTTAAGTTAATAAATTTACACATCACAAAAGAAGTATTATTTCTACTAAACAGATGTCAAAGCAGAGTCTCTGAGAAGTTAGATCCAGAGCCTGACTTAAAATCTGGTCTGATAATGACCCTAACATGTGTCTTCCCTTCAGCTGAGGATGATGGCTATATTTCTTCATTGAAGTGTATCAATGAGGGTTAAAAATTGGATTTATTTCATATATTTTGGCATGTTATATCTATATGATCAATGTAAGGAAAAGTGGTTTTCCTTTCATTGTGAACAATCAAGACTTCTGAAAGCAACTGTTCAATGTTTATTCACTTCTTGGTTTCTTTCTATAGCAACAGCAATAGCAAGACAAGACTACTATTATTTATTAAATACTTATATGCACCAGATTTTATGATAAATGTTTTATCAAAAATTGCCTCATTCAAGTCACAATTTCCTGGTTGAGATATTATTTTTACCGTTTTGCAGTTGTATATACTTAGGCTTAGATAGACTAAGTTGGCTAGTTTCACACTGTAGGTAAGTGGCAGGACTGGGATTTGAACATAAGTTTCTTGAAATTCAAAGCCCATATTTGGTAATCACAATAAATACTGCTTTCCTTCTCCTAAAAGCCAGATTTTGTGATGTGTACATGATGCTTTCTTTTCTTACCCTGCTCACAGAAGCTCAGATAAATGTGTTTGAAAACTACTCAATCATATCCATTGGAAATTGGATAGAAAATAAAAATATCAAACCTTGTAGCATAATCCTCTCTCCTTTCAATGGCATAGGCAGTATTTCTTCCATGGGTGCTGATTAATGGCACACTAAGTCACAGGGCTGTTGCACACATCTATAGCACCAGTTATAGTTACAAGATTCATCAATGTCTTGATGCTATGGCAAGAAAAAGGATTCAAGGGAAATGATGCAATTATTTTTCAGTAGTTCCAAGATTCTTGTTTTTGGACCACAGCTGAATGGTCAGAGGGAGAGAAGTACTGTAACTGCATATCACTTGATTGAGTTTTGTGGATGAGTTGCAGCTAGACATATGATCAGTAGAAGAATGGTAGACTCCCATGCTTTCATTCACACAAGCCTGCTGGCTATTTCTTTCACTGCTTTTTCATTTAGCTTTCATGCCTTTTCTGAACTGAACAGGGCAAATGATGCAAGACTATGCTTCTGAAAAGATATTGTCGTTTAATTTCAAGTTAATATCAAGTTCTCTTGGGGTGCCTGGGTGGCTCAGTCGGTTAAGCATCTGACTTCAGCTCAGGTCATAGTCTCATGGCTCGTGAGTTCAAACCCCGCATCAGGCTTTATGCTGACTGCTTAGAGCCTGGAGCCTGCTTTGGATTCTTTGCCTGCTGTCTCTGCCCCTTCCCTGCTTATGCTCTCTCTCTCTCTCTCTCTCTCTCTCTCTCTCTCTCTCTCTCAAAAATAAGTAAACATTAAAAAATTTTTTAAAAAATTAAATAAAATAAATATCAAGTTCTCTCAACGTTATAGACCTTTGTAGTATAGGGGAAAAGGGACTGGATTTGGAAACAAAACATTAAGATTCTCTTCTCCCATGTACTAGCTGTCAATCTCTAAGGTGACTTCTATTTCCTAAACTTCCTTTGTTCTTTTATTTTTCATTTTTAATTTTCTATTGTAATTTTCAAACATGTGCAAAAGTGGAAAGAATAGTAATAGCAAATCCTTGTGTACTCTACCTAGCTTCAAAAATTACCAGCTTACCACTGGGTGTTATAGGTAAGTGATGAATGACTAAATTCTATTCCTGAAACTATTATTACACTGTATGTTAACTAACTTGACTTTAAATTTAAAAAAATAAAGAAAAAAAATTACTAGCTCACCATACCATTTCATTTCATCTCTATTCCCTTATTCCCTCCCCCATGTTATAGCAGTAAATCCCAAATATCACATCATTTTATTCATAAATATTACGTATGTATCACTGAAAAATGACTTTTAAAAAAAAACACATATAACGAAATAACAGCACAGTACACAAAATTTAATAATTCCTTAATATCATCAAATATACAGTGTTTTAATTTTTAGACATCTCATAGACTTCTTTTTTTTTCCCTTTATGGTTGGGTTTTTAGAATTGTGATTGAAATAAGAGGTACTCATCATGAGAGACTGACATTATTGCACTGTCTGGATTTTGCTGATTGTATCCCCATGGTAATCTTTAGTATGTTCCTCTGTCCTCTGTATTTTCTGTAAATTGGTAGTTGGCTCTAAAGACTTAATCACATGTAGGTGTTGCTTGTTTGTTTTTTGGGCAAAACTACTTTATAGATGGTATTGTGTTCTTCTATCAGAAGGTACTTAATGTTTGGTTGCTTCTTGTGATGTTATGAACCAATGGTAATCAGTGCTCAGACTCATTAATTCAAAGGGGCCAAATGGAGAGATCCTACTTTTCTCATTTCTTTCTCTTTTGTTAGCTGAGATACTTCTGAAAGAAAAATCTCCCTTATTTACTATCTGGTTTCCCAATTATACAATTTCATGTAGGAAAGGAAGAATAAATGCTTAATTATTTCCCTTTATATGCCAGTTTCCAAAATAATAAATTGGCTCATTGTCGTCTATCAATTGTGATCAATTAGGTTTTTTTTTATATGATGAAAGACTATAATGAAATATATTTATTATATTTTAATCCATTTTGGTTATTATTATTCTTGATTTGCAAGTTTGTTTTGTCCATTGTGAATCTCTTCAAGAGAGCCTCTAAACAGTTTTGACTCAAACCTATTTCTCATCAACAGTATCCTTTATTAAGCATTAACAAGTTTTTCCAGGTTTATCTCATATATTATTTTGCATCAAGCCTAGAATAAGCAATATATCCAAGAAGCCTAGTTCATTTTTTTGGGAAGTGGTATATCAAGACTATGATATGAACATTGAGGGTATTCATTGCTATTGAGTTGGGCTTATTTTAGGACTTTTCAGTGGAGCTGGGAAATATTTATTTTCTTTTTAATTATAATAAGGCACATCATGACTTTATTTTGATAATTCAAATTTAGAACTACAGGAATTTTATTTATCCTTTTGAGTTTTATAGCTGTATCTCCTTTTCTCAACAGCAAGAATCCAGTTTCTCAATGATACTAGAAATGATAGAATTAGAATATCACATAGTGAGTCATTTGGTTTATCCCACATACATACATATTAATTTTGAAGTTACCAATACCAACATTACACATGAAATGTAATAAATATGAGGGATGATATTGTGTATATAAAAGTACCCTGTAAATCCAAAGTTAAGCTGTTTTTAAATAGAATCATGAACATACTTTGTAAGTGTTCCCACAAGTCTCCAAAGGGGAAAAATTATTAGATATATGCTATAGACTCATACAGAACTTATATTAGCAGGTAAACTTTTCACTGTAAATCTGCAACATTGTAAAATTGAACATTTTAAGTTAACATAGAAAATAATAAGACTATCATCATCATCCACTTCCAAAACCCTTTGTTGTGATATTCCTATGAACATTATAAGATTTCCAAAGAAAGATTTTCTGTTATAAGGAGAGAAACCACTTTGTTCTTCTTTCCTGAGATCAAGAATTTAAATTCACAATATAATCTGTTGTCTTCCTTACTGATAATCCAAAGTCTTTCTGGGGAAAATGAACTTGTATATAATTATGAATATAATCCATGAAAGTATAATGCTTATTATCTTTCTACTTTTATTTTTTTTTTCAACGTTTTTTTTTTTTTTTTTTTTTTTTTTTTTTTTTATTTATTTTTGGGACAGAGAGAGACAGAGCATGAACGGGGGAGGGGCAGAGAGAGAGGGAGACACAGAATCGGAAACAGGCTCCAGGCTCCGAGCCATCAGCCCAGAGCCTGACGCGGGGCTCGAACTCACGGACTGCAAGATCGTGACCTGGCTGAAGTCGGACGCTTAACCGACTGCGCCACCCAGGCGCCCCTATCTTTCTACTTTTAAAAGAATCTGACCATTAATAATTACTAATCAATTAATTTTGTATTTATATCACAAAGAAAAAAAAGGACCAGAACTTTCTGAAAATCTGTGCCTTATTTTTCTACTGCATGATAGTTGATAGTTTCATTATGTATTAATGTTACATATTAATAGGGTATTGCTGGGAATTTCTACTGTGTGAAGTAATTTAGAATGTTGATAGTGTGGAATATATTAAAATAATAATACACATTAAATATTTACCAATTAATACAAATTATACAAAATAACACAAATAAAATATTATTAACTTTTAAGAATGTTCTTGATAGTGCTTTTTAACTTTTAATTAATTTGTTTACTTTCATAAATTGAGGCTATCAAATATTATTAAAAATTACGTGAGTTTAATTATGGAATGAAGGATAATAATTAATTTTGCTAAATAAAAACAGAAGAAAATATTCAGTTAACAGTTCAATAGAAAAAATGTCACATTTTCTCTTTATATAGATTATTCCTTCTATAACCATATGATCTTTATGTTTGGTGAAGTCATTCATTGTATATTTTAGGGTTATTTTCAGAATTTGGGATTTAGGTAAAAGTATTCATATACTCTAATTAGCTTACACAAATGTTGAATGATAATTTCATCCCAAAAATGTACTTTAATTTATATCAAAGTAAATTTTGAAAAGTGAATAGCTGTCTAAGTTACATTTTGTGTAAAACTGGTTGTCCCATCTCAAATTTGCTTAAGATAACAAAGATACTGTGATATAGAAGATAATGCAATGGGTTATGTTATAGGGTTTGCATTCTACTTCAAATTCCCTGGCCCACTTAACTCTCTCACCTGTGGTCTTTCAATTTGCTACTGTACTTTTAGTGAGCACTTACATGCACCAGACCTGTGATACCTGGCCATGACATAAAGGTAACCAAAGGAGACACAGTACTCAAGGTCTTGTGAAGGAAATAGAATATACACGATTAATCTCTAGATAGTATGATGAGCTCTGTAGAAAGGAAGGACAGGGTACCAGGTGAACACATAGCAGGGCCTCCTACTCCACATCCTGGGTGGTCAGGGAGATGAGACCTGTGCCCACAAGGAATCAGGCTTTAGGGAGAAAGGATGAGTGATTCGTATAGCAGGAACAGCATGTGCAGAGGCTCAGGGGTAAGAAATTGTGGGTCCTAAGAGGAAGTGAAGTGTTTGTTACTCAGTATGGCTGGATCATAGAAATCAAGGGGATGGTGTAGTGAAACATGAAAGGGGCCAGATGAGAAGAGGTGAGACTGTGAAGCGCCTCATAAGCCACATGGAAGAATATGGACTTGAGCCTGTCAGCAATGAGGTACTTCTGAAGAGTTTTAAAATTCACCCAGGCTTATGCGTGGAGAATGGATTCCAGCAAATTGATACCAGAAGCAAAGGGACAACCTGTCATTTAAACTCGCTGTGCCTCACGACAGGATTGGCATAAATCATCTCTAAAATTGCTAACACTCTATGAATCTAAAATCTCTTCTAACCAGTGTAGATGCTAGAGAGTTTTCAAGAAGGTGTTTTTCTCCATAGAGACATGATGAGAAGAAATTAATTCTATGTTCCAGATAAACAAGTGTGTTATCTGCCCTCACTTGTCAGATATATCAGAAATCACACTGCACACTAAGAAAAACCCAATTTGTGAGTATTATCTACCAGGTGGGTATGGTAGGTTTTCAGTCATTTGGAGCAGAGTAGTGGCAGATATAGCCCTGGCATAACATTAATAAAATATAACAAAATAATGGCTAAATGTCGTGAAATATTTTCTTATACCTATAGGTATACCTAGCCTATTGGCAAAACTGATCTATATAGAGCATTCCATTCTTGGAAAGCAATTTATAAAACATTATTATAATGGAAATTGTGTTTTTTTCAATGAGTTGTTAAACACGAAGAGTTCAACACCCGGGGAAAAATGTTTATATGAAATACTTTCTGTTAAGAGAGGACCTATAGGCACTTCATTTGAAAGGTTTTATACTAGAGGACTTTTATAGGAGATGTAAAGCTCCCTCCCTCCAGGTTTTGTGTTCCGTAATAACATCTGAGGCCACCGCGATGCCTTTCCTTGTTAGTACCACTGCTGCACATTTCAGACAAGACTAGCAGAAGAGGTAAGTTTCCCTAAGGGAGTAGTTACAAAATTAATTAAACGGAGGGAGGCACTGGGATATTTACAAAACAAATTAGAGTCAAGACCAAACACAGGCAAGAACAAAAAAGAGCAATAAGAATCAAGGGAGAACCAAGTTTGCTGTGTGGCCTTCCCATCACTGTTCTGAAAGAAACACGGATAATAATTTTCCTTAGGAAAATGTTTCCTCTTCCCACAGTAATGTACATTTATAAACGGTTACATTTATAAAATTTAAGCATTTTATTCAATACTGGTTAAAAGATACATTCGTGCCTAAGCAAAGGCTTTATGCCAATCATGACTCTCAGAGTCTGCTCTAGAAGTCATTTGGAAGGTTGCTACAGACTGTTAAGGAAGGACGAGTTTAGGAGGGCTTGGTTTAAAAATACTAAGCCCTCTTTGAAAACAATTTCTTTAGATGGCCAACATTTGAATTTTAAAAGTTGTGTTTTCAATTCTGAGTTAATTGAAAATACCAGAGCACTAGAGTTTATGAGGCAAGTAGGCTTAATCACTGTGTTAGTTTAAAATAGTTGATTTGTCTGACAGTCAATATTCATGAATTTATCTGATTTTTGTGAAGTTTAGTCAGCCAATTGACATTAATATTTTGCTACTGCACTTACTGATAATTAACTCTTATAATTATTAAACCAAGTGGGAGTTCTTAAGGGCAAAGATGTCTTTAATATGTATATTACATATAATATAATGTTATCTTGAAGATTGATATAAAACCGTGTATGTAAATAATTACTAAGAACTCCAGTGGCCAAGGTTCAAGTTTCAAAAAAATGATTGCTTTAAATAGCTGATGAGACAATAGGGTAGGCAGGGAAGGAAAAAAGAAAAAAATTTGGTCAGTGATTGATATCATGTTGGGTTTTCATGCTTTTGTGGACATTGAATCAACATATGTTACAGTAATTATCAAAAGAGATATATTTTTAAACAGGGGAACTGAGGCTTAGGCCACTATTTTCTATTAAATCAACAAATAAGATAGTAACTAATGTGTTGGGGGAGATGTAAAACATTTCTTCCTTGAACATACAATATAGCAAGTTTATAAAGTCATGAATATGTAAAGTTATCAAAATGTAACATTAAATAAAAATCACACAATTCTTCTATTACACATAATGACAATAATTGTAGCTAACTTTTCTCGAGTGGATGGTCCAGTGAAGCATGCTACATGCATTATTTCATTTAATTTTTAAAACTGGGACTAAATTTAACTTATGTCCATGCATCCAGTAGAGGAAAATAATATTCTTGTGCACTTTCTATTTCAAATGCTTTTTCCTTTAAAAGTTTTGTCTTTTACTCCCTCAGTTCCATAACTTTAGTAGAATTCCCTGTTTATAATTGACACCTGAGTTATAAATGTTAGTTTCATTCTTGGCATTAAGAGGCAAACTCATTGTACTTGTATGAAAAAGTGATTAAACCTCAGTAGGTTACATAAAAGTATGTATACGTGATGTAAACTATTTTAATATATTAATGTGTTTCAGTAACTATCTTGTTTTAACTAAGTCAGAGCTTGTGATGTGGGTATTATTATTCATTTGATGTATTATCCTCTTTAAAATATGGTTTATGTAGTTCAAGGCATACACCGATTATTAGGTACACATTGTTTATAGTTAAATGACTTGCTGATGTTCTTGTATTGCTCCCTGTTGGAAGACACTCCAATGGTGAAAACAAAATCTCTGCTGTTTGTTTAATTGTGCCCTAGGGTAGAGATGGGAATGTGTCTAGACGCAGAGAACACCAGCTTTAATAAGCATACAATGCAATTTAACAGTTCATAAAACAGTAAAATTTAATCCTGGACTGAGAGATTTATTAAATTTCACTCAGCAAAATGGAGTATGGGATATGAGAGCAAGTGAGAATTAAGCGAAATGATTTCAGGGGTAATAGATTTTATTACCTGATAAAGTAGGGAAATCTTTTTTTTTTTTTCCCCCTCCAAGCTATATCTTCTCAATTCATTCTTTGGAAATAATTGGCTTACATGGGAAAGCTTTTTGCAAACAAAATAAGTAAGTTGGACCAACTGAAAGCTTTTGTTTAACTTTATTTGTTTAATTTCAAAAGCATAAAGCATCTCACTAAAATCTTATGAGATTAAGGATGAAAAATTTTAAACTGTAAGTTAAAGGATTTTGTATTCAAGGAGAATTGGCCAATTTTCTTTTTTTTTAATCCATTTACAGTGCCCCCAAACTAAATGATGCTTGACAACATTGCAGTTTCAGATGCTGTCATTTTTGTATATCAAGTAGCATATTAAAAGATCCTTAGGCATGTTCTCTACATTTATAATGATCAATTCTATTAAAGCTTTGCTAAACATTGACAATACTATATTTTTAAAACTTATTTTGTTTTTCCCTATTTTTCATATTCTTCAAAGAAGTATTAAAGGTTTGAACATGCTATCAAAGAGTAGAATAAGTTATAATTAGAAGATTTCCTCCTGTATAATATCTAAAATTGCTACCTTTTTTTTTTTTTTTTCATTTTGGGGGATTGAAAAAATTTTCCTGATTAAAAAGAGCCTTCCCCAAAGCTGGATGTCTCTTGATTTGCATCACAAAAATAGTAGCAGTTAATGACTGTGCAAAGATTAACTGTGCTTTTATATACATTGTGTCATTTGGGGCTCATTACACCCTCGTGCAGTAAGTAGTGCAGTATTATTGCCCCTATTTTATAGCTTAAAAAAATGGGATTTGGAGAGGTTATGATTTACCAGAGGACATGTGGCTGCTAAGTGCAGAATAGATTCGGTCCTGGTCATTTGAGTTCAAGTTATAAAACATCATTAAGGCTCTTTGCTGCATTTTAAACAACAACATTTAATATCATTAGTTTTTGAAGGTTTAAATAATTTTATTTCAGTTATAGTTTTATTTGTAATTACGCAAACCTCTTAAGCAATTCCAATAATAATTCATTTTATTAGAATAAAGTTTGTCTTTTAGTGATCACTAGCTAGCTAACTACAGCACTTTATTTTTTTTTAAAAGTATTTTAAATAGTTTAGCATCCTTGAGTTGATGATATACCTGTGAAAGTTTTTGTAAGCTACCTAAATATGAATTTAGCTATATTTAATTAAACAACTGAAATGTTAGAATTAAAAAATATATGTAACAAGGTTAGCACAAATAAGCCTGTGTGCTGTGTATTATTTTGAGCTTTTTGCTTAGGAAGTACAATTTTTGAGAAAGTTAACGCTGTCAGACAAAATTAATTTTTCATCTCTTGACATTGACAATCGTGTTTTACATCATGTGTACAATATCTATCCCATGTGAGATACTTAATACGTGTTAAATAATAATGACAATGACATGCAAGCTGTTCCTTGATGGGCAACGTGAATCTGAATGGAACGGTCCAAGTCACTTAAATGTTCCCAAGAATTCCCTCATTGAGAGTCCACTCTTGACTCCAGTTGGAGAGATCATGGTGCTCAGCCAGGAGAGGAGTGCAGGTCACACATTAGTCCTTTCACACACACACCTGCACACACAAATTGCCTCTAAAGCCAGCGTTGTTGTATTCCATGGCCATGGACAGAAATAATGTCAATAGTTGGGCCGCTTCTTTGGTTATGTCTGCTTTGATCATTTATAGAGGGAAGTAAGAGGGGCGCCTGGGTGGCTCAGTCGGTTAAGTGTCAGACTTCAGCTCAGGTCATGATCTCGCAGTCCGTGGGTTCAACCCCTTCGCTGGGCTGTGTGCTGACAGCTCAGAACCTGGAGCCTGCTTTGGATTCTGTGTCTCTGTCTCTCTTTCTGTCCCTCCCCCACTCATGCTCTGTCACTCTCTGTCTCTCAAAAATGAATACATGTTAATTTTTTTTTTAATTTAAAAATTTAGATGGAAATAAGAGAGGCAGGAGCACTTAATGTCTGTGAGACTCTTGTGATTTTATCTGCCTTTTTTTTTATAGCAGCAATTTACGTTAAAATGGGTTCTCTCAAGACAAATCTAACTGAACCATTAGAAAATGGGTGAGGAAACCAAAATGTGTAATTGTGGCCCTTGGATTTCTCCAGAAGGTTCCTGATAGTCCACACGCTCTATTCCTGTTGGTTGTGCTTCTGGTTTCTCCATCATTCTGCAACATTCCTTTCCTGACTACAGCTAAACCTGTATTTTAGCAGCAAACTTTTATCTTACAAAATCATTCACTAGAAAATGACCTTAAGCTTTTGCCTTTCCTCATACTCATAGTAAAAGCTTTTTGGCCAGGATATCTCAGGGTTATATTTTTAACAAAACCAGATGCAAAGGTTTTACTTAATCACATTTTACCTTAATGTCCCCATTTCCTTTTTTAAATAGGTGCCTCCTAATCTTCCTTGGAATTAGAGGGGATGACTTAGGTTCATATTTGCCTCTGAATCTGGGTATTCAGGGTGACAGGACCAGCATTTCCCTGGTCTAGTTTGATAAATGACTGAGTCTAAAATGGTGTCATTAAGTACGTGCCTTGACAGGGTTTGAAGTTTGTCCAGATTCAAGATGCTAATTACAACTTTCTTGTCCGGTTAATATTTAGCTAAAAAGTAGATATGTCATGTGGGTCAGTTTCAGACACCCATGAGGTTAATCTAGAAGCAAACTAATGTCACCATCAAAGTATAATGTTTTCAATACATTCTGCTCTTCTTATTTCTGTAATCGTTTGGCTGAGAAACTTCATTGTGACTGAGTCGTCAGACATAAAGAGTTTGCTTTTAACTGTACATTTCCTGGAGTCAGACTGGGCAGTCTAAGCAGCAAGTACAGATCCCAGGGCTGTCTACAAGAAGCTATAGTGCCAGGACAAATCATGCTGGCTGTTCCTTGGAGACTCTCATGTACAAATGAAATAATGTTTCAAAGAACATCAAGGCCATCCTCCAGAGGAACAAGTAATGACAAAAGGACAATGTACAGATCGAGGGTCTTGGCAGAAAATCAAAGGGGTTCTCCCTACTGCTTTGATTCAGTGACAGTACGGTAAGAACATTGGAGTTGCAGGATTTGTTTTTAACAACTGAGTGATTCCCCTGGCACCAAAGCTCTGGGCTGGTGTAATTGTCCTAATTCACTCAATCCTGAAAATGATTCTGAGTTGGAGATTTCTACAAATGGAATATTGGCCTTAGTTAGTCACTGTCTGTTATTTGCTCACTGCCAGTTATCTGACTAAACAACTCAAATTAACTGGCTGTTTGGATATATTATAAATGCTTCTATATCACTGAAGATAAATGTTTCTTTTCCTTTTTTTTCCCCCTTAATATAAGGGAAGTTGCCATCCTATAATCATGTTCAACTTATTCAGCCAGTCAAAATCATCTGTGTTTTCTACTCAAATCAATGCCCTTTTAATGGAGCCACATTCCTGTGCTGCTATTAACTTTAAAGTAACCCGGGAGAATTCTCCCCTTTTCACTCAAGGTTTAAGACATTTGGCCAGATGAAATAGTGAAAGTATTTTATAGAAAATAACATATTCTTCTGGAATTCATTTAAACCTGACTGAAACTGAAAGATAAAAGTTTTATCCAGGGCTAGCTTCCTGAGAATGTGATTTGCACAGTAACACAGGATCCCATGCTTAGAAAGGACCCAGGCTCATTCTAATGCTATGTTGTTGCCATCTCGAAATTCTTAATAATATATGAATAGAAACCATACATTTTTCTTTGTCACTGGGCCCTGAAGATTATGTAACCAGTCCCAATTGCTGCTAGTATTTAAGTAGAATCATAATTTGCACAACTAAGTTGAAGAGCAAAAACTTAAGGCTTTTTTTGTATTATTTGACAGTGGAACAGTTAAACATTTGCATTTAAAGAAGTCCAACACAAATTCAGGAAGTTAAAAAAATATATATTTCCTGTGCCTTGGCTTCTCTGACACCACTATCTATCTCCTGGTTAGTTCTCTGTATTCATGGTTCCTCTCTTAAGGTCAGTCCTCTTCCTATAAGTCGTTTTAACTCGGCTCTCTGCTCATTCTGGCTTTACTCCTGGGTGTCATTTACTCCTATGCTTTAGTCCTTCTCCTTGAGCTGATGATTTCCAAATTAATAGCCCTGGCCCGCTCCTGTCTCCTAAGACATGATGTCATACATTCAGTCCATCTACCAGACATTTCTAATTACAAGTTTCAGAGACAACTCAAACGTATCATCATCTTTCCTCCTGGAACTCCTCATCTACTGATGGGGATATAGCAATAGCTAAAGTCTCTATACACCTGGAGATTATGTTCTAAAGGAGGAGAGGAGAATAATACTCTATGTGTGATAAGTGCTCTGAACAAAAGTAAGGTAAGAGAAAAAAAGAATAATTGAGGGCATATATTTAATAGCATTGACCTACATTATTTTATCTCTGAATATCATGACCATCTTCTCATTAACCCAAATAATAATAAATCTGAGAGTTACTATAGCCTCCTTTCTGTTTGTCATTGCTCCTTTCATCTCCTCCCAAATCAATGATCAATTCTACTTGTAAATATTTCCTGAATTCATTCATTTTTTTTTCCCTCTCTGTTCTTAATATGCTCATCTAAACAACTGTCATCACTTACTGGGATTATTTTAACAAGTCTGATGTCTTTGAGTCTAGTTTTGCACCAAAGTGCAAAACATTCTCCACACACAAAAGTAGTCCTTTCTGAAAGTAGATCCGATCATGTCTCTCCCCTGAAAGCATTTTAGCAGCATCCCCTTTGCCTACAGAGAAAATCTGCACTCATGGGCTTGGCTGACAAAATCCTCAATTTTCTGAATTTTGCCAGTAACCCCATCTCTTCATTGTCACTACAAAACCCCACCCTCAAAATGCTTCATCCACAGGGAATTTTCTTCAGGTTCCTTAAAATTCTCTCTCTCTCTCTCTCTCTCTCTCTCTCTCTCTCTCTCTCATTTCTGAGCTATCCTACATCCTTTTCCCCTCTTCACCTGACTGAATCCTAGGCTTCCTTGGTTGTCAACATCACTTTCTTCTGAGTCACCCAATTTAAATTAGGGTTCCTAGTATGTGGCTGCAATGGCACCCTGTCCCCCCATTTCAATTCAGATTTTATTTTTACTGCATCTTCAATTACATTTTACTGCATATAAAGTCCATAAAGACAGGCACTAATGTGGTTTTGGAGTGATGGTGGGGGTCCAGAGCCGACAGCCAAGAAAGAATTCTTGGGACATCTTTGGTGCAAAAAGGTGGTTGTATCAAAGCACGGGGACAGGACCCATGGGCAGAAAGACCTGCACTTTGACTGTGAGGAGTGACTAATTATATACCTAGGAGTTGGTGGGATGGGTGGTAAAGGCAAGGGGAAGTTCTCAAAAGAACTTTCATATGCTAAATGAAACTCTGAAGATATTGAAGGCCTCACTACTGTCAAGCTAAAGTTGTTTTTCCTTGTATCAAATCATTAGCATTAAGGTGGTGGGGAGTTCCGGATTCCTGGACATTCTGGGTTCCAGTCCGTTAAGCGTCAGATTCTTGATTTTGGCTCCAGTCATGATCTCACAGTTCCTGGGTTTAAACTCCTCATTGGGTTCTGCACTAACAGTACTGAGCCTGGTTGGGATTCTCTCTCTCTCTCCATTTGTTTTAACAATTAATTAACCATTTGTTTTTCCCTTTCCTTTGTTCTTGGGCACCCAGGAATGCCTGAGGAATATCACACACACCCCACCTGGGAGAGGGGGTTGCCGGGTATTAGCTCCTGTTTGCTCTCAGCATGCCTTTGGCTCCCTCATTAGGCACTACATCTATTTTGCTTAAATTTTTTTGTCTCTAGCATTAGCACAGTGCCTAGCATGGGGCAACTCATTATGGATTGTATGTGTGCTATTTCTTTGTGCCTTTCCCTGACTTCCTTTGAATCTAAATGATATTATGTATATGTTAATGTACTATTATCTAGATACAAATTCTGACAGCAGTTGGGCACATCATATTGAGCTTTTGATAGCTGGTATTTTTTCTAGAAAGATGATCCAGTTACATTTCAGTTTCAGAGTGTGCGTTTACTGCTTTTTTTGCAAAAGCTACCTGGGTTAGTCTTGAAGTTAATCTGCTGGACGCAGAGGCAAAGATCTGATATGCTACCTAGAGAACGCACAAGAAAACAAAGGCAAGATACTTTGTCCTTCAGGAAACGTTTTCTTGTGAAATCAATTCCTCTCTCACCAGGAAGCAGAAATTAAACTTGCAATCCATTCTTGAAAATCTGTAGAAATGGCAGACACTGTCTTTAAATGAAGTTAATTTGGGTGCATATAATTAAATGACCTTTTATTTGGAAATTAGGAACATGCCAGATTTGCATTTTCCTATGCATCTAAAGTGATTTGGAGCATTGGGGTTTGGAGCCGACCACCAAGAAAGAATTCTTGAGACGTCTTCTATACAAAAAGGTGGTTTTATTAAAGCACAGGGACAGGACCTGGCAGAAAGAGCTGTACTGGGATTGTGAGGAATGACTGGTTATATACTTGGGAGTTGGGGGAGGTAAAGGCAAGGGGAAGTTTCCAAAGGGAATTTAATATGTTGAAGACTCACAGGATGCGGGAGACCTAGCTTTTGTCAAGCTAAGGTTGTTTTTCCCTCTAGCAAGGCATTAACACTAAGACAGTTGGGAGTTCCTGGAGGAATGTTATACTCTGTCTGCTTCAGGTATTTGTAAATGCGCTGCAGGTTATAAGGAAATTATCTACATTTCCTTCTGCCTTTGTTCCCCACATCACATCTCAAAAAAAAAAAAATGCTGTGAGTTATTTTTATAAAATTCTTTTTTTTTTGGCATCACAAATAAAGGCTAAATTTCAAAATGTTGTATATAAATTCAATCCTATTAAAATTTAAATTAAACATTTCTTGATTAAAACAGTATTTTAAGCTCCCTTTGTTTTGCCAGGTACATTGATTAGAATAAGGAGCCACGTACCCATTTAAAATATTTTTAATATGAAGAGATTATTTGTTTAAGAAAGTGATAAAGAAGGACGGGCATCATTAGAACAATGTTTGCCTGATATGCTCTATGTGCTTATTCCATTTATGCTTATAATAACTGCTCATGATTTGGAGACTTGCTTTTAGATTGAGAAATTCAATATTTAAAAGGTGCTATTAAAAAGCAAAACAACCATATCATTAATTACACATTTCTAATAATTACTTATGAATATTTTTTCTAAATCTCGTGGCTAAAGATTTGATGTCATTGAGAGTGTCAAAGTGATACCCTAAACAGTTCCTGAAATAGTTTAAAACTCCCTCAGAGTCATGTTTGACATAAAATGAACACAGTTTGGATTTCTATAGCATGCAATTGGGAGAATAAGATCTGCTATGTCTACCTCAAATTCTTTTTTTATCATAAAGTTGGGTATAAATAGATACCTAAAACAACTGTGTTTAAAAACATCTAGTCATGACATGTAATTGTCAAACTGTGTTTTAGGTAAATACAGCATGTCTTTATAACCAAATGACTTCTGGGAGTGTCATCCTCTAGAACTGAGCTGTCTGCTAAGGACTGTGCCCAAGACGGAAAGCAAGCATATTAGTGCCTTTCCAAATGAGCCCCATTCTTAGTGAGCACTGCTGTAATTTTATTTAATAGCTCAGGGCTTCATTTGCAGGAAGCAGACACCATGTTAATTAACAGAAGAATGCTTGTAGAAAAGCTTTAAGATACTGCTTGATTAATCACTTATTCCTTTTGATGTCCGTATTTAGAAAATAATTCTCTATGTCCTCTGACGCAGGAGATGGCCTGCCTGGTTGTAGTCATCCCAAAGGGGCTGTCTTCAGACTAATATGGCATCTAGGCAGCTCTTTTAACTCACCTAATCTTGGGGCCTCTGACTTCTGGTCGGGTTTACATATGAGAAGTTGGAAAATTTGTAGTTTAACCTCAGGGAAATTAGAAGTGACTCAGGTAAACAGTGAGTATTACCCAGAATTCAGAAGAAACAACTGCTACTTTTAATTAGAAATTCAAATTTGCTTTTGGTCCATTAATTCTGCTGTTTATAAGCACTAAACATAATTCTTAAATATCAAGCAGGAGTAAATTTGTGCTTTTTATATTTTTATGTTTTGCCAAAGAATAATAACTATAGCCTTTTGTCTACCTAAAAGACTATTCTCATACAATACAAAAATATAAAGAAGAAAAGTAAGCTTTCCTATAATCCCATTATTTCTCTCTGTATGTATTTATGAAGTTAGACAGCTATAGATATATCTAATTTTAGGGGCATAAGCTACATTCTGATTTATATCAAAACAATGTACATCTGAAAAAAACTTCATAATTGGAATGTATTCAGTTGTTAAAAGTGAGGTGAATCTATTAATCTGTTAATACTAACTTGGCAGGGTATATTCCTGTTTGTTTTTTTTTAAAGCAAATTGTAGTATATCGCACTTTTGACAAAACCAACAAAAATAGAAGTACCTGGGTGGTTTAATTGGTTGAGTGTCCAATTCTTGATTTTGGCCTAGGTCATGATCTTGCGGGTTCGTGAGATAGAGTTCCACATTGGGAGCACAGAGCCTGCTTGGGATTCTTTCTCTCTCTCTCTCTCTCTCTCTCTCTCGCTGCTCCTCCTCAGCTCTCTCTCTCTCAAAATAAAAAAAAATAAACATTTAAAAAAATAATAAAAATAAATACAATATCTATGAGTATGTGTCTGTATAGATCTATGCTGTTGAGAATAATTACCTCGTAGGAAGTTTGGAGCACAAATGGTGGGCTCTAAAATATTTTACTGGATGTAATGTTGTACTACTATAATAGGGATATATTGTTTTGTACTTTGAATATATAAATTTTAACATCCATCTTTACATGTCAATAAATATACCTCTGGACAATAATATTAATAGTGTTACAATATATTCAGTTATATAAATTTAACATGAATTGCTTAACTTTATGAGGAACCATTAGATTGCTGTATTTTTTTTAAACTGTAAAACCACATTATAATGCACATATTTGTATATACATGTATGTGTACTTGTCTTTTTATTGCCATGAAGTAAATTCTCCAAGTGAAATTACAGCGCCCCAGTTTGTGCTTGCCACATATTTCCAGATTGTTCTCCAGAATAGTTGTACCAGTTTTCTCTAGTACACCTATGGATGTTAGCATACCCTTACTCACCTAAGTCTGGTGAGGAAATTGTGATTTATTTTACTTAGAAATTTTACTGATTCTCTCTCATCTCTGGAGCAGGAAAGTGAATGTACGTCATCAAGAAATGAAAGCTATCTTTTCAGTGATCTTTGTTTCATAGAGCACTCTGCATTATCTTTACATGAGTGGAGGTAATCTCTAAAATAGATGCCTAATATATATTTTTAAACATGTTGTATATAGTAGCAATTTTTGCTATCATAAATTATCCTGGTTAGGAGAAAAAATAGAATCTTTGAAATTTGAATGGCTTGGGTTCAGATCTCAGATGCGTCCTTTACTGCATTGATTTGAACCTTAGCTCCTTGGGATCTGTTACTTAAATCATTAAATTGCTAAAGAAAATTAAATTAAATAATATCTCCAAAGTTTCTACTACCATGTCATAGAGTACGTGTTATAGAAAACAATTTTTGACCAGTTAATTTTTTTATGAAATATTTACTTTCTTTTTGATTAAAAAAAGGGGGGCAATATTATTCGTAGGTCAAAAACAGGTTGGATAGGCTAAAGTTGTAGCCATGTGCTTATTACTGTGGTCTTTCATATGTGTTTGAAAACTTCACTCTTAACTTTTGGTCAAGGATAGTGCTTGTGATTCAGCTAATTTTAAAGAATAATGAAAGTAAAGTAAACTTTACTCTTCTCTATGTGATGGATATGTATAAAACCTTTGTACTGGTTTCCTTGGGATTAAAAGTAGGTGCAAATGCCTAAGTATAAAATGTGTTGAATTTTGTTTGGCATTTAACATAAAACGATACTTATATTTGCAGGAATTTTTCCTTCAAAGTGCAAGCTCATGTGAATATTCTTTAGGCCCCATATTTAAGAGGAGAGAAAGGAAAGAGAAGGCAGTGAAGGATATACAGTTGTGTAAGAGAGAAATGGAGGTGTTTAGTATCAGGAATACAAAGTAGCAGAAGAAATATCTGATGCCCTGAACTCTGGAAACATGGGGATCTACTCATGGGTGAACAGCAGTGCACTGAAGTTCCTTGGACGTACTCAGGTGTCATTAGTGAGACTGAGTCAATGCATGGTTCATAAGCCTCCTCATTAGTGAGATTGAGTCAATGCATGGTTCATAAGCCTCCTTTCCATGAGACCCCCAAATTGAGCTCATAAGTAAAAAACTCAAGGATAAAGTTGAACAAATTCTGAATGTCTTTTAATTTGAATTTTTCTTTCTTTTATTCTTTTTTTTTTTTTTTTTTTTACAAATTTTATCAAATGTGTGTGTTTTAATGAAAAAATACTGCGTCATCATTTCTTCAACTTCTTTTTGTTTCTTCTGGTGATCATTTTTTTTTTTCACCTTTTAAAACATTTCTAAGAGGGGTGCCTGAGTGGCTCAGTCGGTTAAGCGTCTGACTCTTTTTGGTTTCAACTCAGGTCGTAATCTCACAGTTCATGAGATTGAGGCCTGTATCGGATTCTGTGATGACAGCATGGAGCTAGCTTGGAATTCTCTCTCCGCCTGTCTCTCTCTCTGTCCCTCCCTTGCTTGTGCTCTCTTTCTCTCGAAATAAATAATTAAACTTAAAAAAAAAATTTCTGACATCCCCTTGCTGCTAATTTCTCTGTGCAGTTGCTATTCCTTCTGTTTTTTTCCTGAGTCCCTGCCATATATCACCCTCCATTCTTACTTTGGCTGCAGTTGTTCAGCTGTCAAATCCAGTAGGTGAAGATTATCAAACTGTTTTCTCTTGTGAGTAAAGTCACATCACTCTCACCTGCTGCTCTTTGCCTACTCTGGATTAATTTCCTGAATTGCATAGGATTCAGTTAAAAAAATGTTGTAATGAAAATTTTTTATGACCTGGTTTTTGATTTATAATTTGTTTGATCAAGTATAAAACTCAAAAGTGTAAATGTCAAGAGTTAACTGATACTGCTTAATCGGTCATTTCCAATTTTGATGTCAGTCTATTAACCTGCTGACTAAAAGGGCATTGTAGAGTATTAGTTTGGATTTGGTTTTAGAGTCCTCTATGATTTCTTTCTTAATCATGTTCACAGCAGTGTACCATTATAGTTTTTTGCTTCAGTTCACATTCTGATTGTCCCTCAACCTGTGTAATTCACAGTAGGAAGGGTAGTTTTGATTCAGACAAAATTTTGTTCCATGTATTTTGGTAGGAATAATGCATACTTCTGTGTCATCTCACAGTTGTCCCATTTTGTGTTTTTATAGGTGGAAACAATTAACAACACTATACAGATATCTTACTGGTTATCTAAAAATTTCCTACCGTATTGAATGTTTTTCTACAAAGAATTAAGGGTCTTAATAGTTAGAAAACAATGCTTGTATATTTAGTGAATTTATTTACTATGACATATATTGTTTTAGTATTTTCATATGTATGATTATATATGGCATGCTTTTATATACATCTTCTTATATATTTTTTAATGTATATCCCAACTCCACAAGGAGGTGAAAGTAATGATCTCATTTTGCCCTGAGGCAAACCAAAGCCTAAGGCTGTATGATTCAAGATTCTTTCAGTTCCAGTTGTCTGAAGTTCTTTTAGTTAATAGCAAAAAGAAAGCACGTTGGTCTTCTAGCTTGTAACATACAGGGTAAGTACAGGATAACCTGTCATCAGATATCTTTGGATTCAATTGCACATAGGAAGCCAGAAATAGGTTCATCTGTATCTCCCACCTCCTCTTTTGTTTATATTGGCTTTATTCTCAGACTGGAGCACAGAGGTGGCATCAAGGTTTACATCCATTGATATGGAATTCCAGGAGAAAGACTGAACCTTTTTCTCAATGGCTCTCTCAGAAGGCTTTGTATCTTTTGGCCAGACCTGGAGCAGTGGTTGTTATGAGGACTGGGATACCTGGAGCTAAGAGATTGGGTCAGGAAATGGACTCAAGGGGACAAGGTTCTGCTTCAGAAGAAGAGATGCTGTGAAGATGCTGTGAAGAATTTCTATTACAATTTTTTTATAGAGTAATAGCACAATACAAAAAACAAAACATGCAATAGGAGCATGAAAAGTTATAAAGGATACATGCAAATATGATTTATTTGCATATCTATTGTTTTATTTTTCCAGAAGTGTCTTTATTAATTTCTTCCCTATCCTTCAGGTCATACTTAAAATAGATATTTACTAGAGGTGCCTGGGTGGCTTACTCGGTTGAGCATCTGACCCTTGATTTTGGCTCCTGACTCTGGATTTTGTCTCAGGGCAGGATCCCAGGGTCGTGGGATCGAGCCCCTGTGTCAGGCTTTGCACCAAGTGTGGAGCCTGCTGAAGATTCTCTTTCTTCTTCTAGCCCTCTCCCCAACTTGTGCTCTCTCTCTTTCTCTCTTAAATATAAATAAATAAATAAATAAATAAATAAATAAATAAATAAATCCTTACTATAGGCTTTTGAAATTAGTATTTACATGAGCACTTAAACTCATGAACCCAAATTTATGGTGTATTTTTGGTTTGCATGTTTCTAGATCTCAAATTAGAAATAATCAGTCTATTAACACCATAAAAATCAATTTCAGTTCATCGTATTGAAAAAACACAATGTAAATAATATTGATGAATATAAATATTTAAGTGCAAGAAGCTAATTTGAGCTCCAAATATCAAAATAATTGGGTATGCTGGAGATACAAAGAATACTTCTTGATATTGACTCTTTTCTAGATCAATAGTGGTTCCAAATGTAGTAAAAAGCAGACAAGATTTAACAGGGCCTAAATTATTAACGGTAGTGCATTGTTGCTAGAGAGTTCATTAACAATCCCATCAATACAGTGTTCTTCATGGACGTTAGTAAGAGCTTCATGGAACATTTTAAAAGAGAATGAGATATCTCAAAGGACTGATCTTAGTTGAAAAAATTTAATTAGGTAAGAATAATTACATTAGTTAAATGAAACTTTTAATTGAAAACCTGTTGCATTTTCTAACCTGCTTCTCAGCTTTCCCTAATCATTTATATTTGAAAGGTGAAGAGTTTCTCTACATGGTGTTTGAGAAACATCTAAATACCCTGGAATTTGTATATAAAACTTTAAAGGAAATTAGAAATTGTGGGAGTAAAAACAAACAGGATTTTCTGCTTGGGAAATGCTGCATTTTAAAGATATATGTAGGAAAGAAAGAAAATTATATAGAAATATTCATGGTAAATACATGTAATTCTTGGAAATAATGCAAAATAGTCCTCTCCTAAACCTTTCACAATTGTAATGTTAAAACTCTGTGTACTGAATTTCATACCTTATAAAACTCTAAAAGCTTACAGGGATATATTGCTGTTTGTAGAATTATTTTCTTGAGTGTTGTTAAGGAAAATGTCATCCAGCAAGAGTTCTTGGAAAATTAAAAGCCTAAAATTGAATAATATAAACATAAAGGGTCAAGGAAAACTCTTTACTGTCAAAATTAGCATAGATCACATTTTAGATTGTATTTTACTAGTTGTTCAAAATAGGTTAATCAACTGTCACTACTTTTTGGTTGCTTTTAGCTTAAGCCAGAGGGCATTGGTTTGAAGAGACAGAGACATTTATTCAAATTCACAAATTCACGGAGACATGAAGCAAATGAATCTTTTAATTACTCATGGCATTAATCCTGGCCCAGACCATTCTTTGCTGAAATCCAGCAACACTATCATCTGGTACTATCTTCTTCACTTGATTTTCAGAGCATTTACTGAACTTGAATTTTCTTTCTAACTCATCAATTTGTGAAGCTGAAACCCATTTGGTTCTTTTCTCGTCTCTTTTTTTGTGTCTTCCTCTTTAACTCTTACCCCTTTTTAGCCTTCATGGGTGCTGAATACAAAACAGGTAGCTACAAAAATTCATATTGCTTTTAAAGATCTTTCATCATGCAGTTTCTGGTGTCTCCTTTCACTCAACTAATCTGCAGTAGAGGGATATCTCTGATCAGTTAAAAAATGTGAAACATAGGCATATCCATGCTCTTACTATGTAAAAGGAGACAAAAGAAGATAAAATCCTGGGATCTTAGTGAATGAATTTGGATAGGAGAAAAGGGGTTTTATTTTTCCTCTGTAGAATATTGGGAGGCCAGGGTGGGTTTTACCATGGATGAGTAGTTTAGCAATGAAGTTAACCAACAAAGGAAATATAATGCAAGTGTTAGAAGATTTTATTGGGCCCCACAAGACAATGGATAAAGAAAGGTGACTTTTGATCTCCATTATTTATTAATTTATATGAAATGTTGGTAGAAAAGTTTATCACACGAGCACATAAAGCATAAAGAATTATGGGGAGAAGATAGATAAATTAAGATTATGATTATATTGAAAAAGCCAAAATAAAATCGGAATGAAATGTAAGTTTCCTAGGAATATGAATGTAAACCATAAAACACCTTAAAATCCAACTGGTTGCAGCCCCTCTTCTTACAGATAGAGAACCTGAAGACTAGAACAAACACAAGGCAGATTTGTCTGGTGTGTAAGTGTCTGTCCAATAGTGGCCCTTCTTTTAGTAACAAATGCAAGATACTATAATACTTTACTACTTATATTTATTCTTAAATTCGAAACCTCTCAGGTAACATGGGTGTATGCAGGATTGTGGCTTTTTATTTTTTGGATTTTTGTTTTTGAGCTCTGAGTTGTGGCATTGTGTACACATCACACTTCATAGGGATCACATTGTTGTTGTTTGGTAATTTCCTTTCCTCTCCTCTCCCTTTCAGAACTTGGTCTGCTTTCTTGAACAGCATGAGTTCTGTTCCCTCATTTAGGGTAACAGTGGGTGCAGAAGGGTTGAAACATTATGCTTTCTAAACCAGTTCCTTGTTTTGGACCGTATCCATCTTGAAGAGATTACCGCTCTTCTGGTGATCATCATCATCATCGTCTAACACCTGCCTATGCACCATGTGCCAGAGACTGTGCACACTGCTTTAATGTATTATCTCATGCAGTCTGTGTGGGCCACGCAGCTGCTGGTAAAGAACTCTGTTTCAGAGTAGTACAATGAGCCGGCAGCAGAGAAAGCATGATGGCAGCTGCAGTGTAACTGGGAGAATTGTCTCTGACAATTGGCTCCCGACTGGGTCTGAGGGCATTTCTTCTTCAGTCCCCTCAGTTCAGTTAGCGGACTCTGCGCACCTGCTCTGAGCCGGGCAGAGTGCTGGTGCAGTGTGCCAGCTGAATAAGCAAACACCAGCCTGCCTTCCATGTGTGATCCTCACCCTTGCTCGGAAGGGTGGATGATTCTCTGTCCCCTTTAGACTTGTGCTGTCTGCACAAGGGAGCTCCAGAGGTCAGAATCCACCCTTTTCCCACCGCCCTTAATGTCCGCATCTTCTAATTGAAGATAATATTTGTAATTGTTTTTCTCCTGGAACTCTCTGGTTTTTAAAAGTGATTTTCCAACAAGCACAAGATAGGGCAGATCATCATTTTTTATGTCCAATTATAAAATGTGAAAACAAGGCAAAGGGGATTTAATTTTTTTATTATCTGTTTTAGATAAAGGAGCAAGTCAATGAAATGAAAGAGCCAGAATTCATAAACTTAAATTCCATTTGTTAGACCATGCTGCTTTTTGTGCTGTGCGCTGAACTTCAGGTGGGAATTCAGGAATGAGCAAAATCGGGAGACAGAAGTTCCAGAATGGATCTGCCACCTGCCAGCTAGCATTCAGATCTCAGAGGGGACCTGCCTGCACTTATTTAATGGAAAGATAAATGTGTTCATGGAACTGTTACTATAAATTCATTTAGAAACGGGACAGAGGCTGCACTCACATTCCTCCCAGGTCTGAGCTGCTGGCAGATTTGGTTCACTGTACCTCTGGGAGGTAATACATTCTAGCTAGGTGGCAAAGTGTGATTGTTATTCAGAGTTTCCTAATACCAATTTCTTTTACAATTTAAACGAACTTTTCAGTTCAATTTGTCAAATTATTGAAAAATACTTTTATACACTTACTATGGGCATGGCAATGTATGGAATACTACACAGGGTATTACAAAGATAGGCATGGTTATTACCCAAAAGATGCTTGTGATCTAGAAAGAAAGAAAAAAAAGGAACAAATATAAGCAGTTTTATTAAAACTAGAGTGTGCAATGAAGGAAGAAGATACAGATCAGTGATGCTTAGTTTGGGGGGATTCTAGATACTTCTAGAATAAAATGATATCTATGAACCATCTTTCCAGAAAAGTCCATGATCACTCTTTAATTCTATCTAAGTCTATCTGGACTAAAATTGGCATACTATAACCTTCCCACATTTGAATTATACAATTTTATAAGTTTTGACATATATTTGTACCCATGAAACCATCACTAAATCAAGATAGAACATATTTATCATGTCATTCTTAAGAGTGATTACATTTAAATGTAAATTATTACATACAACACTGGGTGTGTTTGGAACCTAAGCCAAGAGCCCTGATGTGCAAAAAGTGCTTAAGCAGAATGACATTGTCACAAATGTAACTCTGCTTGGCATAATAGAGAAAATAAATTAGGAAAGGTTACACTCCAAGTTTCCCCAGTGACAATTCAGTGTCGGTACCCAAAAGCCACATTTCTTGAGGGACAGAGGGATGCTTTTTGCATTGGAAAGAAAAATAAATATTTTTGACAGCCTTTTTTTTTTTTTTTTGCTAAGCCTTTAGAATATCTGAGAGATTTTATGTACCAATATTCCCTGGTGAGTTTATATGGAGCTCAGAATTGTTCATTTCTAACTGTTTGCTTCATGAAAATAAAAGCTATGTTTAATTTTTTTTGTAACTCCTATCTCTCCCAGAACTTTACAAAGGAGATGTTTAATGATGATGATTACAGTGACCAAAACCAGAAAATAACATATGCAGTCAATTTGGACATGCTTGCTAATAACTACTTAGTTCCAAATTCTTCTGTAAATGAAATCTAAATATATAGAAATGTTTTAACCATTCACAGCATCTATGATTATTCCTGCCTTTATATATTGAGAAATGTTTCAATTATACATACAAAATCAAAAATATTAAACAATGGTAATTTTTATCATTTGAACTTTTGAGAATATCTAATTTCCCTGATTCTTCAATTATTTAAAAATGTATAGTAGACTTTTCCAGAGCATAAAAGAAATATAAACTGTTCTTTCAATACTTGAAAGTCTCATCAGGCTTAAGATTGCTTGAGATAGATGAAATCACACTGGGTGACTAAACCAATTTCCATGGCAATAGCTCAGCCATAGAAATTAGCATTTGTCATTCTTCCACCTGCTTCCCTGTACACGCTCCATGCCTAAAAGTGATTAGACTAGGTATAAGATAAACCCAGTAATAAGTTAGTGAGATGGTTATTGCATATTTAAACTGTATGCGAATATATTAAAAAATAAAAAAATAAAAAAAAAAAAAAAAAAAAAAAAAAAAAAAATAAACTGTATGCGAAGCCACTTCTCATGCTCTTTTCAAGACACCCATTTGGTGAGATCACTACAGTTTTATTGAAATGTGTAGGACTACATCGCACAATTTTAAAGGTTTGCAAAGCAAGTTTTTGCCTGACAGATATTCTTTGTAGGTTAGCTAACTTATTTTGGAAAGAAAAATAAAGTTTCAATTCCAGTCTACTCTTAGGTAGGCTCTCAAGGGGGCTCCTATTAGTATCGATAGACACTTGACCTGGCATGAAGCTTGGAAGTTTGCACTTAGATCTGTCTGTACCTACCTACTCTGCTCTTCCTTCTGGGCTGTATTCCCATGGCAAAGAGATATTCTAGCTTTGCGGTAAGTATGATCTATTTATATATAAGTAATTATTCTTAAAAGAGAGACAATAGGACAGACTGTTTTATCTTCATTGCCAATTTTTTTTCTCTGCTTAGCTTTTGTCTTTCTAGTTTAGGATGTGAGTGACTCCAGCTTTATCCAAGCCACTTATGGATTTTAATAACCAAATTGTACACATATTCCATTTTAAATTAATTGGTTAAATGACAGTTATGTTTAACTCTGAGGCTTTCTTTAGAGGTAGCTATTCTGTAAAAGAAAAAAATAATCTGACTTGGGAGCCAAATAAACTTTTATTTGAATCTCAGCTGAGAGACATACAGTTTTTGGGACCTGAGGACATAATTGTCTGGTGTTCAGCAGAACTTCCAAAGATATGAGACTTGCTGCCATCAGTTTATCCTTCATTGCCTTTCATAGTTTCAGTGGGAATATGGCTTAGGAGAAGTAGTTGGTTAT
This sequence comes from Panthera leo, assembly GCF_018350215.1. Classification (NCBI taxonomy): domain Eukaryota; kingdom Metazoa; phylum Chordata; class Mammalia; order Carnivora; family Felidae; genus Panthera; species Panthera leo. Next base: position 91,162,763 of record NC_056683.1, read on the forward strand.
GATAGTTCAGACAGTGGTTCCAAGAATTAGGTCTTGCCTGAGTCTTGTTTCTAAGTCCTATTTCTGCCAGAGTTTTGTTATGATAGTTTGGACAGTAGTTCAAAGAACCAAGCTTTGCCTGAGTCTTATTTCTCAAGGTGATGAGACCTTGAGACAATTACTTTAACTTTGCTAAGCTTTAGCTTCCTTCTCTCTAAATTCGTAATAGTAGTATCACTGAAAACATACCCTTGGTAGAATTAGATGAGACAATGCACGTAAAGACATTGACCCAGATGTGTGGTATAGTGTTAAGAATGCAATGTAATTTGATAGCAATAATAATATTATAAAACTGATAAAGTAATTAACCTGTGTGTCTCCTCTACTTTATCCCTCTTATGTTCCACTCCTCCTCCCTTTTTTTCTTCCTGTTTTCCACCAAGAAGAAAGTCAAGGAAAGGGACTATAAAGTCAATATGAGAAGGTGGAAGGCTTAGGAAGAGCAGGTCAATTAATTTCTACACTTTAGAGTTGGGAGAAAGAGACTTCCATTAAGCCTGATCTTGTAAGACACTCTAGGACCTTTTCCTTTTGAAAACCTCCTGAGCAGCAACTGCATACAAGAAATCTACTTTCACAAAATCACGATTGATATGAATAACTTCCCAACAACCTATTATTGTCCCAATCACATACATTGATGTATCTCTTTTTTATGATATTGTAGTTTCAATTCTCCACAATCTACATTTCCTTACTCTGCAGTCCATTTTTGTTGAGTATTTACTGCTTTTTTTATTATTTATTATTATTATTTTTATTATTTATTATTATTATTTTTATTATGAAATTTATTGTCAAATTGGTTTCCATACAACACCCAGTGCTCATCCCAACAGGTGCCTTCCTCAACACCCATCACCCACCCACCCCCCATAAACCCTCAGTTTGTTCTCAGTTTTTAGGGGTCTCTTATGTTTTGGCTCCCTCCCTCTCTAACCACCATTTTTTTTTTCTTCCCCTCCCCCATGGTCTTCTGTTAAGTTTCTCAGGATCCACACAGGAGTGAAAACATACGGTATCTGTCTTTCTCTGTATGACTTATTTCACTTAGCATAACACTCTCCAGTTCCATCCACGTTGCTACAAGGCCATATTTCATTCTTTCTCATTGCCAAGTAGTATTCCATTGTGTATATAAACCACAATTTCTTTATCCACTTGCCAGTTGATGGACATTTAGGCTCTTTCCATAATTTAGCTATTGTTGAGAGTACTGCTGTAAACATTGGGGCACAAGTGCCCCTATGCATCAGTATTCCTGTATCCCTTGGGTAAATTCCTAGCAGTGCTACTGCTGGGTCATAGGGTAGGTCTATTTTTAATTTTTTGAGGAACCTCCACACTGTTTTCCAGAGTGGCTGCACCAGTTTGCATTCCCACCAACAGTGCAAGAGGGTTCCCATTTCTCCACATCCTCTCCAGCATCTATAGTCTCCTGTTTTGTTCATTATACCCACTCTGACTGGCATGAGGTGATATCTCAGGGTGGTTTTGATTTGTATTTCCCTGATGAGGTGCGATGTTGAACATCTTTTCATGTGCCTGTTGGCCATCGGGATGTCTTCTTTAGAGAAGTGTCTATTCATGTTTTCTGCCATTTCTTCACTAGATTGTTTTTTGGGTGTGGAGTTTGGTGAGCTCTTTATAGATTTTGGATACTGGCCCTTTGTCCGATATGTCATTTGCAAATATCTTTTCCCATTCCGTTGGTTGCCTTTCAGTTTTGTTGATTGTTTCCTTTGCTATGCAGAAGCTTTTTATCTTCATGAGGTCCCAATAGCTCATTTTTGCTTTTAATTCCCTTGCCTTTGGGGATGTGTCAAGTAAGAGATTGCTACGGCTGAGGTCAGAGAGGTGCTTTCCTGCTTTCTCCTGTAGGGTTTTGATGGTTTCCTGTCTCACATTCAGGTCCTTTATCCATTGTGAGTTTGTTTTTGTGAATGGTGTAATAAAGTGGTCTAATTTCATCCTTCTGCATGTTGCTGTCCAGTTCTCCCAGCACCATTTGTTAAAGAGACTGTCTTTTTTCCATTGGATATTCTTTCCTGCTTTGTCAAAGATTAGTTGGCCATACTTTTGTGGGTCTAGTTCTGGGGTTTCTATTCTATTTCATTGGTCTATGTGTCTGTTTTTGTGCCAATACCATGCTGTCTTGATGATAACAGCTTTGTAGTAGAGGCTAAAGTCTGCGATTCTGATGCCTCCTGCTTTGGTCTTCTTCAAAATTACTTTGGCTATTCAGGGTCTTTTGTGGTTCCACACAAGTTTTAGGATTCCTTGTTCTAGCTTCGAGAAGAATGGTGGTGCAATTTTGATTGGGATTGCATTGAATGTGTAGATAGCTTTGGGTAGTGTTGACATTTTAACAATATTTATTCTTCCAATCCATGAGCACAGAATGTTTTTCCATTTCGTTATATCTTCTTCAATTTCCTTCATAAGCTTTTCATAGTTTTCAGCATACAGATCTTTTACATCTTTGGTCAGGTTTATTCCTAGGTATTTTATGATTCTTGGTGCAATTGTGAATGGGATAAGTTTCTTTATTTGTCTTTCTGTTGCTTCATTATTAGTGTATAAGACTGCGGGGCGCCTGGGTGGCTCGGTCGGTTAAAGGTCCAACTTCGGCTCAGGTCATGATCTCACGGTATGTGAGTTCGAGCACCGCGTCGGGCTCTGTGCTGACCGCTCAGAGACTGGAGCCTCAGATTCTGTGTCTCCCTCTCTCTCTGCCCCTCCCCTGTTCATGCTCTGTCTCTCTCTGTCTCAAAAATAAATAAACATTAAAAAAAAAGAATGCAACTGATTTCTGTACATTGATTTTGTATCCTGCGACTGCTGAATTCATGTATCAGTTCTAGCAGACTTTTGGTGGAGTGTGTCGGATTTTCCATGTATAATATCATGCCATCTGCAAAAAATGAAAGCTTGACTTCATCTTTGCCAATTTTGATGCCTTTGATTTCCTTTGGTGTCTGATTGCTGATGCTAGAACTTCCAACACTATGTTAAACAACAGTGGTGAGAGTGGACATCCCTGTCATGTTCCTGATCTCAGGGATAAAGCTCTCAGTTTTTCCCCATTGAGGATGATATTAGCTGTGGGCTTTTCATAAATGGCTTTTATGATGTTTAATTATGTTCCTTCTATCCCGACTTTCTCGAGGGTTTTTATTGAGAAAGGATGCTCAATTTTGTCAAACGCTTTTTCTGCATCGATTGACAGGATCATATGGTTCTTATCTTTTCTTTTATTAATGTGATGTATCACACTGATTGATTTGTGAATGTTGAACCAGCCCTGCAGCCCAGGAATGAATCCCACTTGATCATGGTGAATAATTCTTTTTATATGCTGTTGAATTCGATTTGCTAGTATCTTACTGAGAATTTTTGCATCCATATTCATCAGAGATATTGGCCTGTAGTTCTCTTTTTTTCTGGGTCTCTGTCTCGTTTAGGAATCAAAGTAATGCTGGCTTCCTAGAATGAGTCTGGAAGTTTTCCTTCCCTTTCTATTTTTTGGAATTGCTTGAGAAGGATAGGTATTATCTCTGCTTTAAACGTCTGGTAGAATTCCCCTGGGAAGCCATCTGGTTGTGGACTCTTATTTGTTGGGAGATTTTTGATAATTGATTCAATTTCTTCTCTGGTTGTGGGTCTGTTCAAGTTTTCTATTTCTTCCTGTTTGAATTTTGGAAGTGTGTGGGTGTTTAGGAATTTGTTCATTTCTTCCACGTTGTCCAGTTTGTTGGCATATAATTTTTCATAGTATTCCCTGATAATTTCTTGTATTTCTAAGGGATTAGTTGTAATAATTCCATTTTCATATATGATTTTATCTGTTTGGGTCATCTCCCTTTTCTTTTTGAGAAGCCTGGCTAGAGGTTAATGAGTTTTGTTTATTTTTTCAAAAAACCAACTCTTGGTTTTGTTGATCTGCTCTACAGTTTTTTTAGATTCCATATTGTTTATTTCTGCTCTGCTCTTTATTATTTCTCTTCTTCTGCTGGGTTTGGGGTGTCTTTGCTTTTCTGCTTCTATTTCCTTTAGGTGTGCTGTTAGATTTTGTATTTGGGATTTTTCTTGTTTCTTGAGATATGCCAGGATGGCAATGTCTTTCCCTCTCAGGACTGCCTTAGCTGCATCCCAAAGCGTTTGGATTGTTGTATTTTCATTTTCATTTGTTTCCATATATTTGTAATTTCTTCTCTAATTGCCTGGTTGACCCATTCATTGTTTAGTAAGGTGTTCTTTAATCTCCATGCTTTTGGAGTTTTTCCAGACTTTTTCTTGTGGTTGATTTCAAGCTTCATCGCATTGTGGTCTGAAAGTATGCACGGTATGATCTCAATTCTTGTATACTTATGAAAGGTTGTTTTGTGACCCAGTATGTGATCTATCTTGGAGAAGGTTCCATGTGCATTCGAGAAGAAAGTATATTCTGTTGCTTTGGGATGCAGAGTTCTAAATATATCTATCAAGTCCATCTGATCCAGTGTATCATTCAGGGCCCTTGTTTCTTTATGGATCCTGTGTCTAGATGATCTATGCATTGTTGTAAATGGGGTATTAAAGTCCCCTGCAATTACCACATTCTTATCAATAAGGTTGCTTATGTTTGTGATTAATTGTTTTATATATTTGGGGGCTCCTGTATTCGGTCGATAGACATTTATAATTGTTAGCTCTTCTTGATGGATAGACCCTGTAATTATTATATAATGCCCTTCTTCATCTCTTGTTACAGCCTTTAATTTAAAGTCTAGTTTGTCTAAGTATGGCTACTCCAGCTTTCTTTTGACATCCAGTCGCATGATAGTTCTCCATCCCCTCACTTTCAATCTGAAGGTGTCCTCAGGTCTAAAATGAGTTCTTGTAGACAGCAAATAGAGGGGTCTTGTTTTTTTATCCATTCTGATACTCTATGTCTTTTGGTTCGCACATTTAGTCCATTTACATTCAGTATTATTATTGAAAGATATGGGTTTAGAGTCATTGTGATGTCTGTAGTTTTCATGTTTGTAACGATGTCTCTGGTACTTTGTCTCACAGGATCCCCCTTAGGATCTCTTGTAGAGCTGGTTTAGTGGTTACGAATTCCTTCAGTTTTTGTTTTTTTGGGAAAACCTTTATCTCTCCTTCTATTCTGAATGACAGACTTGCTGGATAAAGGATTCTCAGCTGCATATTTTTTTCTCTTCATCACATTGAAGATTTCCTGTCATTCCTTTCTGGCCTGCCGAGTTTCAGTAGACAGATCCGTCACAAGTCTTATCGGTCTCCCTTTATATGTTAGAGCATGTTTATCCCTAGCTGCTTTCAGAATTCTCTCTTTATCTTTGTATTTTGCCAGTTTCACTATGATATGTCATGCAGAAGATCGATTCAAGTTACATCTGAATGGAGTTCTCTATGCCTCTTGGATTTCAATGCCTTTTTCCTTCCCAGTTCTGGGAAGTTCTCAGCTATGATTACTTCAAGTCCACCTTCAGCACCTTTCCCTCTCTCTTCCTTCTCTGGAATCCCAATTATGCATACATTATTTCGTTTAATTATGTCACTTAGTTCTCTAAGTCTCCCCTCATACTCCTGGATTTTTTTATCTCTCTTTTTCTCAGCTTCTTCTTTTTCCATAATTTTATCTTCTAATTCACCTATTCTCTCCTCTGCCTCTTCAGTCCGAGCTGTGGTCACCTCCATTTTATTTTGCAGCTCATTTATAGCATTTTTAGCTCCTTCTGACTGTTTCTTAGTCCCTTGATCTCTGTAGTAATAGATTCTCTGCTGTCCTCTATACTTTTTTCAAGCCCAGCGATTAATTTTATGACTATTATTTTAAATTCATTTTCTGCTATATTGCTTAAATCATTTTTGATCAATTCGTTAGCTGTCGCTACTTCCTGGAGTTTCTTTTGAGGAGAATTTTTCTGTTTCCTCATTTTAGATAGTCCCTGGAGTGGCAGGGAACTGCAGGGGTCTTCCTCTGTGCTGTCTGGAGTAACTTGTGTTGGTGGGCGGGGCCACAGTCAGACCTGATGTCTGCCCCCAGCCCACCGCTGGGGCCACAGACTGGTGTGTACCTTATCTTCCCCTCTCCCAGGGGCAGGACTCACTGTGGAGTTGTGTGGCCTCTGTCTGGGCTACTTGCACACTGCCAGTCTTGTGGTACTGCTTCGATGGGATCTGGCGTATTAGCCTGGGTGGATCTGCAAAGTGCACAGGGGTAGGAGGGGCAGGCTCAGCTTGCTTTGCCTTCAGTATTCACTTCGGGAGGGGCCCTGAGGCAACCAGAGGGAGGCAGACCTGTGGGAGGAATGGATCCTCAGAAGCACAGCGTTGGGTGTTTGAGCTGTGCAAGCAAGTTCTGTGATGGGAACTGGTTCCCTTGGGATTTTGGATGGGGGATTGGCGAGGGACATGGGGCTTCCCAGTGCCTTTGTTCCCTGCCAAGCTGAACTCTGTCCTCCGAGGCTCAACAACTCTCCCTCCTGCTCTCCGACCAGAGCTGTTGACTTATATCATTCCAGATGTTAAGTCCTTCTGGCTGTCAGAACACACTCCATCTGGTCCCTCCACTTTTGCAAGCCAGACTTTGGGGCTCTGCCTTGCCCATGGAGCTGATCCTCCATCACCCTGACTCCCTCCCGCCAGTCTGTGTAGCATGCACCACTGCTCCGCCCTTCCTACCCTCTTCCGTGGGCCTCTCGTCTACGCTTGGCTGGGGAGAGTCTATTCTGCTAGTCTTCTGGCAGTTTTCTGGGTTATTTAGGCAGATGTGGGTGGAATCTACACAATCAGCAGGACGCAGTGAGCCCAGCGTCCTCCTTCGCCACCATCTTCCGAGTGGGTCTCGAGTATTCACTGCTTTATTGAAAAATAATATGGATTAATGCATTCAAGTACTTATTGATATTTCATGTTGTAAGTTCAAAAGCATTGAAACTGTTTTGCTTTATTAAATATAGAACTCTGAGCAAAAAAAAAAAAAAGAGAAAGATGTGAACTCTGCATAGATTGTATGGATTTGAATCCATCTCCACCTCGACATGCTAGGAGCTTAGGCCAGTTACTTAACTGTTCTTTGACTTAATTTTCTACTTAATACAAACTCAGTGGATTTCAAGTGGATGATGGCTATGAGAATTAAAGGGAATGGTTTAAAGGGAATGCCTCCTACATAGTGAATACTAAATGAGTGTTAACTAATGCTATTACTAGTATAAGACACATTTTCAAGCAGATGCATTCTTGTGAAAATAAGAAAAACATTTTTGAAACACTAGAGTTTTCTCACAACTTTACAAAGGTGAAAGAATTTGTGTACATATAGATTTGTAAATAAGACAGTGAAGTTGAGTCTGACAGGATATCAGGTATATACGGAAAATATCTCATTATTACATAAAACAACCAATTTAAAAGTAGGACAACAATAAATAAGTAGAGAGTAGTTTCAGAAGTTCTGTGTATTACTATATCATAAATCAGCATATTTTAAACTGGAAATTCAAGAAATAATTTGATTAGCAAATTAAGTACTTATACTTTTTTTCTCCAATATTTCTCTTATATTTAATAAATATTATCTTTCTTTTTAAAATTTTGTTTATCTTTTATTTTTTAAATTTATTATTTATCTTTTATAATTACATTTAAAATCATAGATCTTAAATAGTTTTATTATCAGCTAGTGTGTTCTCTGATCTTGACACTGAAACTCTGTTGCAAAAGCAGTTTTTGAACTCTTAAATTAGTAAAATACTTTCTCAGCATTGCCATTTTAGATAAGATTACTATTCTAGGACGTCCATATAAGTCATATAAGATCATGTAAGTCATATAATATCACATAAGTAAATCATGGCAGGATGGTAGTAATATTGTATTGATGTTCTTTTAGTTATTTTTGTGGGAATAGATAAAAATTTTCATGTTGAGAATTATTGAATGGTATTCAGCAATCTTCTAATTTAAAAAAAAAACTGTAGAAAAATACATAAAAAGAAAACATTAAGTTCCATTAATTATTAACTTTCAAGAGTAATTATTGGTTTCATTTTGGTGTATTTTCTTCTTTTTGATCTGCTGTTGTTGATATAACATGTAATATGGTGGTTAAGAATACTAGCTATGAGCAGAGAGTCTGTTTGAATCTGGGTCTTTCCACTTAATAACTGTGTGACTTTGCCTAGTTACTTAACATCTCCCAAAGTTGGTTTTGTCAATTGATGAATGGGAACAATAGTGGTGCTTTTATTAAACCATTATTGTGAGAATTAAATAAATTAAATAGTACATAATGAAGTACATGAAGATGTATAATAGTTTATGCTGGACATACAGCTCTGTTATCATCAGTGTTTACACTTAGCATCATATCCCATGCAATTTCTCATCTAATTGATTATTTTTCAAAACATAGTTATTAGTTATATGTAATATCATTGTGATTTTATTATGTTTCCTTAATTTGAACATTCAGTAGGTTTCCACTTTATAAATAAAAATAAATCATGTATGTAGCTTTTGTCTTATCCCTGATATCCTTATGGGAAATTCCAGAAAGAAATTACTGGGTTAAAAAGAACATGGATATTTTTAAGGCTTCTTTTGCAAGTTGCAAAATTGCCCTTTATCTTTGTAGTGTTTGAAAGTGTTCATTCCTCTCCACCTTTGTTAACGGTGATATTTTTTTTAATTTATTTTATTTTAAAATCAAATGTGTCTTTCATATTGTGGGAACTGTTTTTTATGACCACCTGTGTGCTGTATACATCCCCTGAATGTTACTTCAGGCCAAAGACAAATATCAGTCTAATCTTCAGGCTCATGATGTATGCCTGTATCAACTCCATGATTCTCTTTTCACTTTGCAGCCATCAGAGTATGCGAAAGTAGTCAGCTGGTATTTACAAAGTGAAGGTTATGAATCTGAGCTATATTCCCCAAAGATTTATGAACTATAAAATGGCATTATTATTATGTTCTGTCATTGCATTGTGCTCTTTACCCGTCTTCCATTTTATGTGGTAAAGCTCCTTAGGATCCATTTGCATGAAAGCTACTGTGTGTACTCATTTTGTATTGTATTGTGGCAAACGCTATAATCTACGGGGTTCCTATCCATTTTGGAATTCATTTCACAGCTCACTAATTGTGTGAATGAGAAGAGGAAATATATGCTTTTATTCCGAAGCATGCCAAGCAGATGGCCCAAAGTTCATTTCTAGCAGTACTGTCAGTGTGGCCCTCTTCTGTAGGTAGTGAGCCTGGCATCCATCCGTCAAACACAATGTGAGGCTCCATTTAACACAGCCGCTGACGGTCATGGAGCCTCTGGTTTGTTTCGACTTAAAAACATTTTATTTTTTATCATCAGTTTCTAAAGTGGACAGTCATTTGAGCAGGTGCAAACACAGAATTCATATTCGTTTTACTTGAGAAGACAAAATGAACTTTTATTCATATGGAAATTTGGGGGAAAAGAAAACAGGACAGGGGATTAAGCTTAGTTTCTTAAAAAGGGATTAATACATGTATTGAGATTCAAAACAGTAGCATTCATTTCTGAGATTGAATCTTCTGAAAAATTATATTGAAGAAAAGATCAGGGGTTATAATGAAGCTTTTTAGGTGAATCTCCTTTCAAATCTCTTTTGTTCTTCCTATACAAGAAAATTGTTTATTTACTTTTATATACAATATGTAATTTATTTAATCATTTAAAATGTTCCTAATTGCATTCATTGTATGTGTGTGTGTGTCTGTGTGTGTGTGTGTGTGTGTGTAGAGACAGAGTAAGGCAGAGACAGAGGGGGTGGCAAAAAAATAAAATAATGAATGTCTTCACACATTTCCTACTTCAACAAAGATACTAGGACAATATGAAATTGGGTTATTCAGGAAAGGGAGGATAGGTCAAATGTTCTAATGGAGCTGATGTAGTAATTGATAACAATACCTTATTTAAGAGAACCAGATCATGGGAAATACTGTTTTCTCACTTACATAAAGATAAACTGAGTATATGTTTCTCTTACCTCTTCCTTCTCTCCCCTTCCAGACCTTCTGTCATGGGTTTCACATGTTGTATTGACTCCATATTTCCTTTTTCTTGGCTTTCAGACTGACGCTGCTCTAATGTATGATGCGGTGCACGTGGTGTCTGTGGGCGTCCAACAGTTTCCCCAGATGACAGTCAGTTCCTTACAGTGTAATAGACACAAACCCTGGCGCTTTGGGACCCGTTTTATGAGCCTAATCAAAGAGGTATGTCAGGAGAAGCACATGTGCCTATTCTCTTTTGTCCTCAAGGTGAATGATTTGAGATTAGTTCAGTTTTCTTCACAGGTGAACTTTTATCTTTTAATTAAACTTACTTTCTTCCTCTGCACAAGCAAAATTAACAATTTTCAGCTCAGGTCATGATCTCACAGTTTGCAAGTTTGAGCCTGGCATTAGGCTCTGTGCTGACAGCTCAGAGCCTGGAGCCTGCTTTGGACTCTGTGTCCCCCTCTCTCTCTGCCCCTCCCCCATTTTCTCTCTCTCTCTCTCTCTCTCTCTCTCTCTCTCTCTGTCTCTCTCTCTCTGTCTGTCTCTCAAAAATAAATAAAAACATTAAAAAAAATTTTTTTAAAAGAATCTCCAGTTCCTTGGCAAAGAATACCTATGAATTTTCCTTGTGTAATTTTTAACATATTCTCAGATAGGTGAAATGACACTCCCTGAAGAATATGTAGTTCATTTATTTGTTTCACATTCTACATTTACATCTGGTTTAAAACTGAACATCAAAGGGCTACAAACATAGTGCACAGACTTGGCTAGTTGAAGAAATGCTTTCTGAATGCAGCATATGAGTACTGAGATGTGTGTTCAACAGTCATATAAGAAACAGTTGCATGAAACTCACTATTATATTTATTGTAAGGTGTTGCTGAGGACCTTGTCCATTAAATCACACAGTGTGCCTCTTTATGAGGACCAACAGGAGACACTCCTCTCAGGTTTCACTGCCATGAAAAGTTTCTTCTCCTGGGCAGTTGGTATGTCTTAAAATATGGACCCTATGTATTGTGTTTAGATCATATTTTCTTCATTGCTTTGGTCACTAGGAAGTTCAGAGTTAAATTTGTGATTCACTGTTATTAGTTGTGCATTTTCACCTGATGAGCGTTTCCTTATACTGCCTTTATCCCAGATTTGTTTTACTATCCTACGCTTCTACTTCTGTACTTTTTTAGTGTTTATTCATTTTTGAGAGAGAGAGAGAAGCAGAGTGTGAGCTGGGGAGGGGCAGGAAGAGAAGGAGACACAGAATCCAAAGCAGGTTCCAGGCTTCGAGCTGTCAACACAGAGCCCGATGCGGGGCTCGAACTCACAAACAGTTGCGAGATCATGACATGAGCCGGAGTCAGATGCTTAACTGACTGAGCCACCCAGGCGCCCCAGTACTTACTGCTCACAATGTCTATTTTTGTACTAATATGCATTTTTGTTAATCACCTGAGGTTATTATTTTTGGAAGAGTTTGGGTTAACAATATTTTTTCTTCCTTATTGGAGACTGGTTAACACATGTTTAAACTCAGTGATGACATGTTGTAATATGTATGTAGATATGTATTGTAATATTTTCTGTTTTATTTATAATTTATTAGCCTAAAACTGTTTTGGGATCCCTATATATAAGTATAGAAATACATGGAACCTAAGAAATGTGATAATGATATCCATTTGTAGTGCTTATTGAAATGTTACCTATAATCTATTTGGTTTTATTTTTTTGGATCTTGGTGTATATTCTTTCAAACATTTAACTGTAAGTATACATTACTTAAAGTTTTCATATAGCTAGTTTTATAAATTATTTCTAAATGACAAATATGGAAAACATTAGTTTGTCTATGTAGCTAGCAGAATGAGAAAACTTTTTATATTAAAACTAAAACTCAAAAATTTGTTTACCTGTGATGGGTGAACCCATTATATAACTGGAAAATTTTATTTCCACTTCCTACTACATGGAAAGCTCTTTTTACACGAAGTATAGTTAGATATGAAGTAATTTGGATATGTTTCTCCCAGTCTCACTTAAGGGAAAATAAAGTAATAAGTTAATTATTCTAAGAGGAAAGTGCGTAATTGAAGTTGTATAACACAGGTTTTCCTAAATTCATTTTCTTTCCTTGTAATAAAATAAGTTTATGTTCATATTAGTATGAATTTAGGAGTGGTATTTTATAATAGTAATTCTATTTGCAATCTCCAGTGAGACATTGACTATCTCATTTATTATAATATGTAACTAAATTATTCTCAGTTTGCTGAAGGAAGTTTGCTATTTAAAACATAATCTTCAAATTTCTCATAAAAAGTTATGCCTATAAAGGGCATTATTTAAAATGAAAAATTTGTAATAAATTCTGTATTGTGACTAAGATAATTTCTGTAGAAAAAAATCCTCTAAAGTTCAGAAGAGAAAAAAATGTTTTAAAAATTAGTAGTGATGTCAATTTAGGAGAAGAAAATAATGTTTGTTATTTTTTGTGTGAAAAAAATGTTTTATCTATCTTTCTTCCTTCCTTTCTTTCTTTCTTTCTTTCTTTCTTTCTTTCTTTCTTTCTTCCTTTACTAATCCATTTTTTTTCCCTGTAGGCACACTGGGAAGGTCTCACAGGCAGAATAACTTTCAATAAAACCAATGGCTTGCGAACAGATTTTGATTTGGATGTGATCAGCCTGAAGGAAGAAGGTTTGGAAAAGGTACTTGAGTCATTCAACTTATTTACTTAAATTATTAAATGAAAGATTAAATGGGAAGATATTATATGGAAATATTCCCTCTATTAGCCACATTTCATTGGCATTTAACTTTATTGAATAACTCTTAAGAATACATCTTCAATTTGTTATATTGAGTATAATAATGGAGACTTAGTATTTAAAGATAATGGGTGTCTTAAGACAATGAAATATTTTATTTTCTCACCCAGGTTTTTCTTATACCATGAGATGCATATCATCTTTATTGACCTTCAGATTTAATACAGTAGTTAAAAAATATTTATACTTTTGCTTGCCTAGACTTTCCTATTTAGAGCAGGTCATAAAAAAAGGATTAAATACAGAAGTATGTTTCCATAGCTGGGTCATATTCATGTGAAATGTCCGAATTCATGTACACAAAATAAATTAGGTATGAACATAAATACACAGAATCTTACTTGATTCTGTTTGTAGGGATTGAGGTAAGTACAGACAAGGATTACAGAATTTGGGTATATGCTTACTATAAAATATAGTAGTGTAAGTTTGTTTATATTTGTAATGCTTTCTTATTATGATAGACCCTATAAAGGAAACATTAGAGAATCTTTCTGTAGGTTCTAATGTGGATTATAGACAGACTCTGAATATAATGGTTACCAGGTACATGTGATGATCAACCATTCTGATAAGCTATACATGTTGCCTTGAGATTTCAAAAATATTTTGTACACTCCTCTGAAATTTGAAATTTTGTTTTGATTAATTAAACACAATCTTTATATTCAAGGAGCTTTTTATTTAGAGTGATCAGATAACACATTTGTGAATACATACAATGGAAAAATGTTTCAAGCTTTAAAAGAGTGATGAAAGACTATTTCTGACAAAGGATATAATTAAGTATAGAGTCATAGTATATGAGGTACTTTGAACTAGGCTTTGAATAATGGAGAATTATTGATTGGTAGAGATTGAGTCATTGCAAAAAGAGGTAATAACATGTGTAAACACATAGCATAGTGTTTGATTTAACATATGTATATGTATACGCACACTCAGTGGGATATAGAGCTAAAATGCTAGATTTAAGTCATAAAGTGAGCACCATGTTGAAATGTTTGCAATGTATACAATACAAATGCAAAGGCCTATGAGATGCATTGGAAGATATTATAGTTTGAAATTATTTTAATATGAAGCCATGAAGTTAAAACTATTCTGAGAGTGGAAGTGAGAGATGAAGAAAGAGTAACAGAAGGCAGTAACTGAATCTTCAGCAGTGTTGTTAGTTCAAGGAAGAGCAGAGCATTGGAACTATGATTGTGAGGAGTAATGGGGGAGCCAGGTGGTAAAGGTAGAAGGAGCCAATGATAAAAGCATAAATCAAAGATTGATGAAGAAATTAGTGGGGGAAATTGTCATTAGAGAGAAATTGGAAAAAAATCTGAGAAGGCACGTAAGGTACTGATATTGAGTGAAGGCAAGTTAAAGAGAAGGGGAATTAAAAGTTCAAATCAAAGTCTTCCCGTATCTTCAAAAATCAGTACATGAGTCATCAGCTAAAAGATGGTGGTGGGATTTAGATTGGTCAGATCTTAAGAATAATGGGAATTTTTTTGTAAATGCCATTGTGAGGGATTTGACTTTGAGTAGTAGGAGTAAATTGCTGCTAAGTAGCAAAATGTACTGATATTTTAACTTAGTAGAATGGTTAAGAAATCAAGGTGTGGATTCAGACAGAATTGGGCTCAAATCCTTGTTCTGCCATTTACTATTTATGGACAAGTTTCTTAATCTCTCCAAAATAAAGTGTCTTCAACTACATCAGGGGGTGATGGCAGTAGCTAATTCAAGAAAACTAATGAGTCTTGCTGACTTTACTTTTACTTTGTCCTGAAGAATATAGTTACTAACCCATAGATGTAAAGACAGAGTTCCTACTTTGATAGAGTTCACAGTTTGGCAGGTTCAACAGATGTGATCCAAGAGTTTTAAATTAAAATTACAATTCTATCACAAGTGTGTGAACTTCACCCTTCCATCCAAGTTCTCTGTGCCAAATTCCTCATCTCAAAAATTGTAGAGTGCAAAGGGCTTCCCTCTGGGACAGGCTGAAGTGAGAATATCATGGCCTCTGAAAGAACCTGTAAATACAATCTTTATAGGTGTCAAGGCTAGGAATTTAATTATCCTCAATTCTATTTTATCATGACTGGGTGAGGAAAATGAACCAAATAATGTGTAAAATGTTGGTTTTATCCATTACTTCTCCTCATGCCTACCACCTTTTCCTAGCTTTATCTTGGTAATGTTTGTCCAACACACTTCATTTATTCATTTGATTCTCTAACAAATATAGAGTGAACCTCTATTTTGTGCCCTCATGAGGATTATACTCTAGTGAAGGAAATCTGCCAATTATAAATGGACTCACAAAAGTATAATATAGGATTATGCAGTATTACGTGTTAAAAATAAAGATGACTTTTTAATATTTCATGAAAATCATAGATTTTGGATCACTTTCTGAAAGGTGAACCTTAGGACTGAAACAGTTAATAGGAAGAAGTCCATGCTTCTGATGTTAACAACTGTGGAGCAGATAAACCAGAAAGGAACAGGTTTGTTTCCAACAGACAGAGAAAGGTGAGGCATGTTCAAAGATCTGAGTTTGGGGTTGAAATGTGACTATGAACACATCTTTTCCACTTAGTGCCCAGAGATCAAATTGAATATTTTCCTTGGGACCGTGATTAGAACCCAGCCCATTTAGCCATTGTCTAAGAAGGGTCACTAATACTGCACACACAGCCCGTTACGTCTTTCCATACACGCTCTCCAGGCCATGGGGGTGCCTGGAGAATAAGAATAAGGGGGTTAGGGGACTGTAGGTGCCATTCCAGATTTTGTCTACCTCAGGCAATAGGACAGTTCATTTTCTTTAAGAGCTTCGTATTCAACATTCAAGAATAGGAGAAGGAATATAAGAATAAGTAGTTTTCCCAGCTTGAATTCTTCTGGTCAGTTTGAAGAACATATTGCATTTTCTACTTCCAGAATATGCTTAGAATCCATCTATTTCTCTTCACATCCATTGTTGCAATCATAGCCAGGGTACCTTTCACCTGGACTTCTACATCGGAACCCCAATAAGCCTCACTTTTCTACTCCCCCTTACAATTCATTCTTCACACAACAGTAGCTGGAGCAGTGTCTTTAAAAGTAAATCGATCCGAGGGGCGCCTGGGTGGCGCAGTCGGTTAAGCGTCCGACTTCAGCCAGGTCACGATCTCGCGGTCCGTGAGTTCGAGCCCGGCGTCAGGCTCTGGGCTGATGGCTCGGAGCTTGGAGCCTGTTTCCGATTCTGTGTTTCCCTCTCTCTCTGCCCCTCCCCCGTTCATGCTCTGTCTCTCTCTGTTCCAAAAATAAATTAAAAACGTTGAAAAAAAATTAAAAAAAAAAAAAAAAAAAAAAGTAAATCGATCCGTGTCATTGCTCTGTTTAAATCCTTTCACTTATTTCTACTGCATTCTGATTAAAATCCAAATATAATTTACAAAGTACTGCCTACCTCCCCTCTCAACTCTTATCACCATCTTAGATGTTTTTTTATGTTTTAATTACATTGGCTTTTGTTCATTTTTTACACAGACACAAAGCTTTCTCTATTACTTTGGCAGTAGAGTTTTCCCAGCCTGGAAAACCAACCCCTAGCCCTTTGCCTGGCTAACTCTTACTCTTAATCATCTTGGGCGGGGGGGGGGGGGGGGGGGGGGGGGGGGGGGATGTCACAGATTAAATCTTTCTTTCTTAGATAGACGTCCCATAAGCCTAAGCAATTTTAAGTTTTTCATAGCGCCCTGTACTTTTCCTTCCTGGCACATATTACAATCTGTTATTATGTATTTATGTGTACTTTTATGAAAAAAATGACCATGTTCCTAGCCAGTCCTATTAGATAGAAAAAAATTGCCCCCAGTCCCACTATTTACATATTCAAGGCCTAGCAAAGTCTTTGGCACAAAGTATATCCTCAAGAAATATTGACTTGAATGAATGAAGGGTCACGGTCACCATGAGAATCATGAAAGGTACTTCCCATAGAATGCTTATTCAAGTGTCTGGTGCAAAGTTATTTTCCTATGGCACAGCATTACAATTTTTTTTTCCAGGTTTGCCCCACACTTACACAGTGAGAACAGAGAAACCCAGTAGTTAGTCAAAGGGCTGGGGTTATGAGTCAAGGCTTCAAGGGGTACAGGATTTTAGAGTATAGGAGAAGGGAACACTGAAGTCTGAGCTTATAAGGATGCACAATGCATCCCACATAGCAAAGTTTAATCTTGACATTCCAATTCTTATCAATGAGTAAACATGATTATTTATATAAGTTCCCCTTTTTCATCATATAAGTTTATGGTGTGGAAATAAACAAAGACCACTTAAAGGAGAACAAACAGAAGTTATTCAGAGTTTCCTGTAGCCACCATCACTTGCATTTGGCAGAGATGCACAGGTGGGCTGGTCAGTGGAAAAGCTTTATCGTGGAAAAAGAGGCCTCAGATGTGTTCTGATTGGAGATTGTGGACATGAGGAAATGAGATGGGCTAATGAGAAGGGGGCATTTAGGGTGATTGTTTGGAGGGCATATTTAAGCTTCTCTGATTGATCCTGAGTTGGAATGGTGGCAAAAAATAGGGAAGCTGGGGGTTATTGAATAAATTTTGACCATTTTGGGCTGATGTCTTAGAGGTTGTGGTTTGGCTTCCCATGTTGTTTGCTCCAGAGGCTCAGGGTCAAGTTCTATTTTCATACATGGTCAAACTGTTGTCTATTTGTATATTCAGTCTGTCTATGGAATTACTGAAGTTACTTGACAGAAGAGGAAGAAATAGAAAAAATAATAAGGTCAAGAAAAATCGACATTAGGAAAATAAAAATGTCTTCATAACTGACAATAAAATGAGGTTTTTTAGTTTATATTTTTTTGAATATGTAACCAGGATATGATTTACCACTGGAAGTGGTTTAACCTTACTTACCTAGTCCTTTGAAGCTTATCTATGTCCTTAGGAAAGGCCAGGTTCATTTGGAACAAAAGACCTTATTAAATGGCATAAGATGTTAAGAAATATTGACATGTTCAATAGTCACAAGGACTCTATTTAGAGCAAAAACAATTTGAAGCTTTTATATAAGATAGGTTTGAATCGAGTTGATGACACTCCATGATAATAGTGCATTTCCATTGCAAGGTGAGTTATCTAGAGACCATTTTGGGGAAAATAACCACTTATACTTAAAAAAAATTTCAAGAAACTACAACGCAATAATAAAATCACTTATACATCTGAAACTAGTATAACACTGTATATTAATTATACCTGAATTAAAAATAAATAAGTAAAATAATAAAATCAGTTAATCCTACCACATGGTTGAGTTGTCTTACTGAATGTGTTTTGTGACTACTATGTATGTTATGTGCTCTCCAAAAAAAACCCCCAAAAATAAAACAAACAAACAAACAACAACTACAAAAAAGGCTCTATTCAAATGAATTTTTATTGTACTAGAGAATACTAGCTTCCAAGTAGAGTGTTGAACTAAAATCATTCTTGTGTAACCCTCATGGCTTTTTTCCAGCATCAAACTTTGCTATTTGTTTTGGTTATTTTGCTGATAGCCTCTTGAATGTAATATTTATATTAAATGTAAAATAGAACTTGGAGAACAGAATTTTCTGTCTTCTCAGAGGAAAGAGTCTAATCCTTATGAAAAATTGGCTTTGTGTATTAATTTTATATTAATTTTGAAAAAAACCATAAGGCTAAAACCAATACATTTCTCTGGCCAGATACGGTACTAAGGAGCCTGGAAATGTTTAGGACTATGAACAATAATATGGTGTTTGCCTCAGCATGTTTTTATCATAAAATCAGCTTCTAACTTGTATATCCTTAGGGGAAATTTTGAAAAAAAACAAGTGGCTACAAAAGGCCATTTTATGAAATCTATGTTTGCCAATTTCTACAAAGTTAAGAATTTATATATATATATATATATATTATATATAATATTTATATATGTATAAATATACATATATAGTATATATAATATATATAATATATAAAGCAAGATAATCCATACTTGCAAACTTTTATAAAGTATAAAATTATCATATTTTACTTTCAAGTGAAGCTTCATTTCAACTTTTGACATCATTTTTATCTGAATATTTACCGCTTGCATTTGGGCCCACTTGTAGAAACTGGTGTCAGTAATCCATAGGCTTCTTACTGAAAACTCAAATATTTTTACAATGTATGAAGAGGGTGAGAATTAGTAGTGAAACCCTGCCTGCCGAAATTTACAGGCATAGATGTTCCAGGATCAGAACATGTTTCAAATTGCTTTTTGAAAAACTTTTTATAGAACATATATATTTTTAGAACAAGTGGTAATTTCTATGGAAGTCTTTACTATTGACCTTTCTCTTGCCTGTAGAATCCTGTACTCATTAACTCCCTATGAAAAAGGTGTCTGAATGGAATTTACAGTCTTCAAAATTTATCTAAGTGTGAAAATCCACACTAGATAGGTGAGAACTATTTCTTTGATAGACTTCTAGATACCTGATGCATAGTAGTTTTTATCTTTCTCTCTTTGATGGCATTTGATACATATATTCTGGTTCCCATGACAACAGTGACCCCCAACTTTCCCAGGAATTGAGATTTCTTTTGCTTCTCTGTAAGAAAGCAATGCTAATGGTGATGTCGACTAGTCAGAAATGTGTTGTTTGCTTCTTAAAAAGCAAAAATGCATCCTAGGCAGGATCCAAGCCTGAGGTTTTTCTTTGGAGATGTTAACCATTTAATTTGTCTAACTCTTATTTAGAATTCATTATATGCCCTATCTCACAACTGTACTGTAACAATATTTTTGGTTTGTGTGCCGGTATGTTTATAGTCACTATTTTGCTTGATAACTTTTAACCTTCAGAGTGGTAAAATATTTAAAATAACTATTTACAGATGATATTTATGTTTGGAAGTCAATTGGATTATTTTATTTGAGAGCACACAATTCCTTATTTTGGCCCATCAGAGAATACCAAATATTGACTTTTTTTCTTATTTTGGCTCATCAGAGAATACCAAATACTGACTTTGAATTAAGCATGTATAGTAAATATAATTTTTAAAGCATTGATTTGATTTTAATGTAATCTCTGAACTACATTTTTATTCTTGGAAAAATAGTCCTTAATTAATTGAACGTTACCACATTGTTATATTTGAGAATAGTTAATTAATTGATTCAAATTTTATTTAAAAAATAAAAACACCACCTGTCTCTAACTCTTTGTTAATATTTATGGTTGTCTCTGCCCTAGACAAAAATAAAAATCCTAAAGGTGAAAAATCTATGTTTAGATTAGTCATCCGTTTCTGTGAGATGATTATATATTTACTGATTTATCGTCCTCATGTGAACACTGTATTTCTCAAATGGTGAAATTCCAGCCCCTGTGGAAACTGGTGGATAAATAGTTTTAGGAAAGTAATTGGGGTGTAACTGAGCGGTTCTTCGCATGGTCCTCATAGGCCAAAATCACTTACGTATGAAGGTAGCTCAGTTCCCAGGTAATTGTTCTTTACTATGAATTCTTCCTGGCATGCAGCAGATAGGCACTGCTGTGAAATGGTTCATGTTTATCTTTGGGACATCAGGTACCAATTCCAATTCTGTTACCATGTAGCCCAATAAAAATATGCAACCGTTAATTATTAGTAGTACTTTTATTGGACAGTAACGTAAATAACTATCTCTACTTTTCATAAAAAAAAATTCCAACATTAGAAGAGGTGAGGTAAGTAAGAGAAAAAAGTCTCTTATTTGCCTGCAACACTTAGCAAAACAACTACTGTATTGAAAACACTCTGTTTTCATTATTCTGTATCCCACTATACAGGCCTGAGAACCTGACTTTGTAAATTATCTAGAAAGTATACTAGTTAATGGAGATATGTACAGTCCACCAGTGTATAGTTGATCAATTGAAGAGAATATTCACCTCCCAAATATGAATTAGCATTTAATATCAATACATTCCTTATGCTTTCCATTTCTTGATACCTTCAAACAGTACTATCAGGGATGTCCCTTCTTCTAAAGGAATGGTAAATATCCTTCAGGCAAAGTATACTTAATGTGTCATATGTTTAGAAGCAACTAATTATTGAGTATATTTTTAAAACAAAAATTTTAAGATGGAGACTCCACATTGCGCTAGGACTGTTTTAAATATGATGTTTAAAACATTTGCATATTCCTGATGGTGAAAGATGCTGAGAATATTCTCCTGTACCTGTTGGCATTCTATATCTTCTTTGGGAAAAAGAGTTAAGATTTTCTGCCCATTTTTATTTGGATTGTTTGTAGGGTTTTTTGTTTGTTTTGTTTTGTTTTGCTCTTGAGTTGAAATAGTTCTTTATATATTTTGGATATGAACTCCTTATCAGATGTATAATTTCAAAATATTTTCTCTCATTCAGTAGGTTGCCTTTTCATTTTATTGATGGTTTCCTTTGCTCTGCAGCAGTTTTTTAGTCTGATATAGTCCTATTTATTTATTTTTACTTTTGTTACTTTTGCTTTTGACATCAGATTTTAAAGAATTTGCCAAGACCTATGTCAAAGATCTCACCCCTTATGTTTTCTTCTCGGAGCTTTAGGGTTCCGGGTCTTACATTCAAATCAATCCATTCTGAGTTAATTTCTATGTATGGTATAAAATAGTGGTTTAGTTTAATTCTTTTGCATGTGGCTGTCCTGTTTTTATTGAAGAGACTGTGCTTTCCCCATTGTGTATTCTTGGTTCCTTTGTCATAAATTAATTGACCATATATATGTGGACTTATTTCTGGACTCTCTGTTCTAGTCCATTGATCCATGTGTCTGTTTTTTAAGCTGACACCAGACTGTTTTAATTACTATAGCTTTGTAATATACTTTGAATTCAGGAAATGTGATGCCTCTGCTTTTTATTTTTTTTCTTTCTTTCTCAAGATTGCTTTGGCTATTTGGATTGTGTGTGTGTGTGTGTGTGTGTGTGTGTGTGTGTGTGTGTATGCGTGTGTGTATGCAAGTGGTTCCATATAAATTTTAAGGTTATTTGTTCTATTTATTTCAAAATGTCACTGGAATTGTGATAGGGATTGCATTGAATCTGTAGGTAGCTTTGGATAGTATGGCCATTTTAACAATATCAATTCTTCCAATCCATGATTATGGAATATCCTTCCATTTATTTGTGTTTTCTAGAATTTCTTTCATTAATGCCTTGTAGATTTTTTTGGGGGGGGGTTGTGTATAGTTAATGCATAATGTTACATTCATTTCAGGTATGCAACATAATGATTCAACTTCTCTATACATTATGCTATCTATGCTTACCACAAGTATAACTACCATCTGTCACCACACAACACTATTATATTATCATTGACTATATTCTATATGCTGTGTCTTTTATACCCTTGACTTATTTATTCCATAACTAGAAGCCTATATCTGCCAGTCCCCTTCACCCATTTTGCCACCCCATTCCCACCCCTCATTCTCTCTGGCAACCATCACTTTGTTCTCTATGTTTATGTCTGATTCTCCTTTTGGTTTCTGTATTCATTTGTTTCGTTTTTAAGATTCCACATGTGAGTGAAATCATATGGTATTTGTCTTTCTCAGTCTGACTTATTTCACTTAGCATAATACTCTCTAGGTTCATCCATGTTGTCGCAAATGACAAGGTATCTTTTTTCATTGCTGCGTAATATGAGGTATATATGTATATATACATATATACATATATACATATATACACATATATATATATACGTATATGCCTCCACTTCCTTATCCTTTCATCTACTGTTGAACACTTAGGTTGTTTCCATATCTTGGCTATTGTAAATAATGCTGCAATAAACATAGGGGCCCATATCTTTTTGAATTAGTGTTTTCATTTTCTTGCGGTAAATACCAAGTAGTAGAATTCTTGCATCATATGGTATTTCTATTTTTTAATTTTTGAGGAACCTGCATACTGTTTTTCACAGTGGCTGACCAATTTACATTCCCCCCAACAGTGCACACGAGTTCCAGTTTTCTCCACATCCTTGCCAACACCTGTTATTCTTATCTTTTTGATTTTAGCCATTCTGACAGGTGTAAGGTGATATCTCATTGTGGCTTTGATTTGCATTTCCTTGATAATTAGTGATGTTGAGCAACTTTTCATGTGTTTGTTGGCCGTCTGTATGTCTTCTTTGGAGAAATGGCTCTTCAAGTCCTTTGCCCATTTTTTAATTGGGTTGTTGTGGGTTTTTCATTGGTTTGTTTATTTTGATTTTGGTGTTGGGTTGTGTAAATTTCTTTATTTTATATATTAACCCCTTATTGGATATAATCTTTGCAAATATCTTCTCCCATTTAATAGGTTTATTTTTTGTTTTGCTGATGATTTTCTTCACTGTACAAAAACTTTTTATTTTGATGTAGTATCAATTGTTTTTTTTGTTTGTTTGTTCATTTATTTATTTATCTATTTCTTTATTTCTTTATTTCTTTATTTTTATTTTGTGTTCCTTGCCTTAGGAGACATATCTAGAAAAATGTTATGTCAGCTGATGTCTAGAGAAATTGCTGCCTGTGTTCTCTTCCAGGATTTTTTATGGTTTCAGGTCTCACGTTTAGGTCTTTAATCCAATTTTAGTTTATTTTTGTGTACAGTGATAGAAAGTAGTTCAGTTTCATGCCTTTGCATGTAGCTGTCCAATTTTCCCAGCACCATTTATTAAAGAGACTGTCTTTTCTCCATTGTGTGTTCTTGCCTTCTTTGTCATAGATTAATTGACCATATAAGCATGGGTTTATTTCTGGGCTCCTCTATTGTATTCCATTGATCTATGTGTCTGTTTTTGTGTTATGTCGTATAGTTTTCAATGTACAGATATTTCACCTCCTTGGTTAAATTTATTCCTGGTTGTTTTATTCTTTTTGGTGCAAGTGTAACTGAGATTTTTAAAAATATTTCTTTCTGGTAGTTTGTTATTAGTGTATAGAAACATAACAGATTTTTGTATATTGACTTTTGTATCCTGAAACTTTACTAAACTTGTTTATTAGTTTAATAGTTTTTGGTGGAGTCTTCAGAGTTTTCTGTATATAATATCATGTCATTTGCAAATAGAGTTTTACTTCTTCCTTTCCAATTCAGATAATTTTTTTTCTTGTCTAATTGCCATTATGAGGACTTCCAGTACTGTGTTGAATAAAAGTGGCAAGAGTGGGCATCCTTGTTTTGTTCCTGATCTTAGAGGAAAGGCTTTTAGCTTTTCAGCATTTAGTACAGTGTTAGCTGTAGGTTTGTCAAATATGGCCTTGATTGTAGTGAGATACATTCCCTTTGCACCACTTTGTTGAGAGTTTTTTCACTCTACTTAAAACAACTCTGTGAGGTTAAGAGTACTTAGATATTTTTATTTGATTTTGGAGCTGAAAAAAGTACTTTAAAGACTTGATTAAATAATATAATGAAAAAATTGTGTTCAGAAAATAGATTAAAACAGAAAAAGATCGTCTTGAGTTAGCCATGTTTCTTGTGATTAAAACAAAATAAACCAAAACTCACTGGTGACAATTCCCTCAAGCAATAGAAAGTTTTGAATTAGACATTCCCCATATACTTAAAATCTGGGGATCTTGCAATTTTTTTGATTTAAAATTTATGCCACTGAAATTTTTGAAACCTTATAATAATCTGTTCAGAAAACTTGATTTGTAGAAGGGAATACCTAATATTTATGATTATAGGAAATTATGGATTCATATACTATGAACCAGAACCCCTCCATCCAGAGACAGAGAATGAAACAAGATAAATATATTTAGATGAGTGGACATATGGCTAAATTATATTTTTGGAAGTAATCATAGAGGATGATGGTAAGCAAAATTGGGAATATTTGTATTAGTGATTTGGGTAGAAGGTTGAAAAACTTAATAGTTTTAAGGATGTCATTAGGCAGATGACAGTGGGAAAATGATGTTTGCCAATGCTTTGGCTGGTAGAATTGCACATCTGAAAAATCTAGCTATGTAGCCAATAGTGAAAAAAAAAAAAAAAAGGGAAAGAAAATCTAAGAGGACAAATGTGTAATAGGTATTAATTATAGACCAGGGGCAGAAAAATGCCAGTCACTGCAAAATCCGATCTGCAGATGTGTCTTATTTAGCCAATGGAGTTTGTTTGTTTGTTTATTTATTTATTTATTTATTTATTTATTTATTTATTTATGATGTTGAATTTGAAGCAATTTAAGCAGGTCAGCAAGCATTCTAGGTTTTACATTATCCTCTCTTTCCCCACCCAGTTCCCTAGTAAGGCCTCTATTAGCTGTAGTGATGCCTTACTGGGACCTAAAAGAATCACCTACTCTGGAAGCATGCAGCCTCAAAGCACAGCTGTCAGAAGAGCAGGGTCTGGACTGTGACTGTTACGTGCTATTCTGCCTTGAAATTTTGTGAAATTTAGAAGTTGCATACCTTTGCCTGGAAACTCTTACTACTGGCTTATGTCCTTTTTCTTCACACATGGATGTTACTGTCTGGCCCCTGAAGGCTTTACATTATTGACCCTAAATTACAATTTGACCGTCTTTATGGCATCATGGTAGTCATAGTCTAAAGTAATTTAATTGACCAGTAGATAATATACTTTGGAGAGAATGCTGATATCAGTATTTTTTTCTTACTGTATTATTTGACTTTGTCCTATATTGACCCAGACATTGGGAACGTGTAGTTTTTAATGGTAAGAGGAAAATTAACTCAATGTAAGAAAATATGGCAAGAAAAATTTTTTTAGATATCATTAAAAAATTATGTTGAGGGGTGCCTGGGTGGCTCAGTCGGTTAAGACTCCAACTTCAGCTCAGGTCATAATCTCACGGTCCGTGGGTTCGAGCCCCGCATCAGGCTCTGTGCTGACAGCTCAGAGCCTGGAGCCTGTTTCAGATTCTGTGTCTCCCTCTTTCTCTGACCCTCCCTTGTTCATGCTCTCTCTCTCTCTGTCTCAAAAATAAATAAACGTTAAAAAAATTAAAAAAAAATTATGTTGAATCCCTTGTATAGTTAATGTGTTTTTGAAAAAAAATATATACTTGGGGGAATGCCTAGGTGACTCAGTTGGTTAAGTGTCCAGCTCTTGATTTCAGCTCAGGACATGATCTCATAGTTCATAGGACTGAGCCCCACACTGGGATCTGTGCTGACAGTGTGGTGCCTATTTAGGATCCTCTCTCTCCCTCTCTTTGTGCCCTCCCCCCAAAAATAAATAAATAAAATAAAATCCTTTTAAAAAAGAAAAATTATATTTGGGTTCGCACTTAAATACAACTTTTAGAATGGCTTACCTATTCTTCTTATGAAGGACAGAAATTAGTAATATTTCTATTTTTGTGCTTCTCCAATTAAAGGGAAAAAGACATCTTAATAGGTTACTGAGAAAGGTATGCAAATGAAAAAAGAGAGAAAAAAGTAAATGCAATGAAACATAGAAATATAAAAAAGATTATAATAATCAAGTTGAATAAGGTTGTGCTAATTAGACTTTTTTTTAACATATTTAGGTAGACCAGGGTAAATATTACCTGCTAAATCAGTGTCACTTTTAAAATTATTTAATTTATATATAAAGTTTTATTTTATTTTATTTATGTATTTTTAAAAGTTTATTTATTTGAGAGAGAGAGAGAGAGAGAGAGAGAGTGCACACATGAAAGCTGGGGAGGGGCACAGAGAGAAAGAGAGAGAGGATCCCAAGCAGGCTCCATACTGAAAGCAGAGCAGGGATCTATCTCAGGATGCTGTGCAATCATGACTTGAGCCAAAATCAAGAGTCAGATGCTTAACTGACTGAGCTACTCAGGTGCCTACACAGCTTTGTTTTAAAGATAAATTGATAATTGATAGTTTTCCTCTCCTTTAAGTAGACACATTGGGTCATTGGTGAGAGGGATATG
Organism: Panthera leo; assembly: GCF_018350215.1. Classification (NCBI taxonomy): domain Eukaryota; kingdom Metazoa; phylum Chordata; class Mammalia; order Carnivora; family Felidae; genus Panthera; species Panthera leo. The sequence continues at coordinate 91,189,671 of NC_056683.1, forward strand.
GAAAACAAATTTTACTATTGATGACTTCTAAGTTTGAGAGGGTGGAGAAAAGAACTACTGAATTAAATCTTCTTCCACTTTTGTTCTTCTTCAGTGCTGACCATTGTTATATGACAGGGCAATGGTGCAGGTTTACATAAACCACCCAATCTATGCATTCAGTGGCGTTCTGCACTGATACATGTCTCCCAGAGGTGTGCTGTATCATTCCATAGGTTGTGTTCAGGGGGTATAAAATTTCTGAACACTGAGAGTGTATGGCCTAATTATTAGAGAGTATCAGTTAAATTAAAGTACATATTAAATAGCATACAGATAGAAGTACTGGAATGGGTTTTTCAGATGAGATTGTGCTGTAATGTCTCTTTGGAGTATTTTGAATGCTGCAAAGGTGCATTTTTAAAAGCTCCAAAGGCAATTTTGGGTAAGATTTGCTGTATTGGGGGTCATGCAAAATACCAATCAATGCCACTTCCAAGCTTGCCTTTACCTGTTAATTTATCCTGGATTCCCAGGTTTTGCTCCTTTAGCTTTGTCTATATAACATGGCATGTTATCTTTGTAATGAGAGGATGAGATAGATCCATTACAGTAAAAGATATGCACTATTAATGAGTTTCTAGCCAGCTATCAAGGTATCATCAAATGTGGTTTATCTTGGTGAATGAAAGTTCGAATGGAAAATTAAGCTCCCATACTGACTGTAGAAGTGCAGTGGATCATTTTGTTCTTTAATGTCACACTTCACTGGACACACTTCACAGAGCAGTGAATCATGCTTAAAACAAGCAGCCTTTACTTTAGCGACAGCAGATAATGCAGCAGAGGTGAATAATAAGTGTTAGCAGTCTTAACTTTCTCTTACAGTGCTTTCTCCCAGGTGCCTGATGGACAATTTACAAAGTACATATGCTATTTTATAGATTGGAACTTGGGATCCCGCCAGTGGCCTGAATATGACAGAAAGTCAAAAAGGAAAGCCAGCCAACATCACAGATTCCTTATCCAATCGTTCTTTGATTGTTACCACCATTTTGGTAAGTATTTGTTTTCCCATTTTTTTTAGATAAATGTAGATAAACATGGAAGTGGATTAAAAATGGCATTATAATTTGAACAGTAAGGAACAGAATGTAATGTATTTTACAGTTATTTAGCAATTACTGTATAACAGATAAGTCAAGGTTAATTTAGCCAGTTTTTATTATGTTAGTCTTCAATGATGTAACTTGTATTAATGTTTGGGATATTTATATTGATTAATAATACAACTTTATATATTACTAGAATGTATTATATTTCTACAAAATGAGTTCCTATTGAATAATTTTCAGTGTTAAGATTTAAAATATGTATGGACATGCAGATGTATATGGTTATGTGAGGGGCTACATGTGAACTTTGCTTCTGCTTTCACCTCCTGAAAATATATTTTAGAGAGCCTGTAATTACTTTTTCAGGATTTTTCCTATTGTATTCCAACCTTGCTTTCAATTGTCTTCATCATGGAAAATCCATCTCCCTAATAAAATTAGGTGACAAGTGCTTTCTTAAACCAGAAACATTTTCACCAGCAACAGAATTAATACAGATGCGCTGGATATATTTACCCTCCCTATAATGATATATTTTAATCAGATCCTATAGTAATATTTACCTATGCCTACTATGTCATTTGAAATGGGAATTTTAATTTTAGAATAAACAAGGACCTCTTATATAAAATTAAGTCATTACTTTCTACCTACAGAATAAGCTTATCCATGCTAATTCTTGTGTCTTCCCAGGTAGTCGATAAGAATGTGAGATTAATGTTCAGAACAAACCACCATACACTTTTAGCATTTATGTAATTTCTATATTTGATTTATGGTGGAAAGCAAGCCAGGAGGAATTGATAATCTTGTTCTTTTATTAACAACAAGGGATGTCACATCTTTAGGCATGTCAGAATAAAATAGTTTGGGTTAAAGACTCTTGATTAATGAAGCAAAGGTGGTAATAAAGAAATGACACTGATGGAAGTTTATAAGTTTTTTTAATCACTCCCCTGCTAAGAACCTCAGTGAATACTGGGTCTCTATCCATCATATCTAAACTTCCTAAGTTCTCTTTATATCTCCCTCTCTTTTCAAAGGTAACTCTCATGCCCACCAACTCACTGGCCTTGTCCTTCAGTTGAAATGCTCTCACAAGACGCTAATGCATCTTTTTTCTGCCTGTATGTCCTGGATCTCATTACCTCCTGCTAGGACTATGGCAGTAACCATGAAATTATCCATTTGCTGACAGCCTTTTTCCCTTTGCAATGTACCCTACTCCCCATTGTAATGATCTGTCATTTTCCTTGCTTATAATGCTTTAGTGAATCCATATTGACCATTAAAAATTGCCTAAAATTTTGGGGCACCTGGGTGGCTCGGTCAGTGGGGCATCTGACTTCGGCTCAGGTCATGATCTCACAGCTTGTGAGTTCGAGCCCCACATCGGCTCTGGGCTGACAACTCGGAGCCTGGAGCCTGCTTCGGATACTGTGTCTCCCTCCCTCTCTCTGACCCTTCCCCGCTCACACTCTGTCTCTCTCTCTCTCAAAAGTAAATAAACATTAAAAAAAATTTTTTTAAACGTGCCTAAAATTTTGACCCTATGTTCAAGACGTCCTACAGTCTTGTTTTCTCCCACCTTTCCATCCTCATTTCCTATTATGCCCTTTCAGGAACCCTGTGTTTTAACTTACCTGGGGTAACCAGTTAACCTATTGCCATGATTGTGTTAGCCCTATTCTTTTGTCTGCAATATGTTGCTTGCCATTTCTGAGATTTGATAGTACTTGTCAGTACTTTATATTATTTAGGATTAATATTATACCATTCTTTACCTATTTCATGTGTGCAGTATTTCTCCAAACATCACTGAACACTTCTTTGAAGAATAGGATCTATGTCTCCTATTTTTACATCATATGTGTCTCTGCAATGCTCATAAAAAGTGTTATATAGGGGACATTTGTAGTCTTCAGCAGTTGGCACTTCTTTCTGTGTTCTCCTTGATCCACAAATTCCCAGATACGTCACTTATCTTACGGCTCCAAAACTGCTCACTTCTTTACATCTCCCTGTGAGAACCTATTCATCCTTCCAGACTCATCTCAAATGACAACCACTCCATGAAAATATCTGATCTCTCCATTAAGTTGTGTGTACGTTGTGGGGTGTGGAGGGATGTACACTTTATGTATCATAATACACTATAATGGCAATTATGCACTGTTTTTTTTAGAAAATTTGTATATCTGTGTTTCCACTTGAGATGAACATAAAGCCCATGATCAAATTTTACAGTTTTGATATCTCAATGTCAGAAAAAAAGTGTCCTAGGCATTGCAAGCACTCAAATATTTGTCAAATTAAATTAAGTAAACAGTATTTAATTAAATGGAAAATTAGAAGAAGTAAGCAACTTTTGAATGGTTATACTTAAATATTTTTCAACTGTGAAGATTATTGCAAACTGCTTGTCCCAACAAAGCAGGTCGATTAAGGTGATCCATATAATTTCTCAGTCTTAATTACTCATGGTTATTTTATAAGAAGTATTCAGACATTTTTCTCAAGCATAAACAATTTTGTGTCTATTGAAACAAGTGGCACTTAATCTTAGCTTTATATTGAAACCAGAAATGAAGCCTTTTAAAAAGTACTTGTACCCAGAACACATTTCGTACCTTTTAAAACAGTATCTCTGAGCTTTGGACTTGGGAAATCTTCATTTTTAAAAAACTTCCATAGGTAATTCTGATGTATAACAATGATTGAGAACAAACTGCTCAGATCATTACTCTGCATAACTAAGATGTAAGATCAACTATGAAACATACACTAACTTACATTAAAAAAAAATAGGTTATTGGGGCACCGGTGTGGCTCAGTTGGTTAAGCATCTGACTTCCGTCCAGGTCATGATTTCACAGCTCATGGATTCAGTTCTGAGTTGGGCTCTGTGCTGAGAACTCACAGCCTGGATCCTGCTTCAGATTCTGTGTCTTCTCTCTCTGTCCCTCCCTGCTTGCACTCTGTCTCTCACTCTCTCTTTCTTTCAAAAATAAATAAAAATTAAAAAATAGTTTATTTCTATTTTAGAGTATATCCCTCTATTGGTCTCTAAGTGATTCTGATATTTACTAAAAGGAAAGTCACTTTGTTTTTATATCACTTATTGAAAAAGTTCTTGTTCTGAATAATAATCTGATCATAAGATATCCACAATTGAGAAAAGAATATGTTTGAAGAGACTAGTTACCTTATTTAGTAAGCATTATGCTTGATAGAATTTACTGATAGTTTATATTTTATAAAGCGGTATGATCATTTGATTTATATTCGGTAATTTTGTCCTTTTCTGTCTTGGAAAAATCTAAGAGGAGTTTCTGGCTGAGTTGCGAATAATGGTATCTCCACAAAGAGAAGCTGTGGAGATACCAAAGAGAAGTTCACTTCTGCTTCTTGTTCAATATTCTTATTAAGATATGTGCCTTAAGAAAAAACAGTGAGGTATTCTAGGATTTGACATTTTCAGTGTGCTAATCATAATCGCTCCATTTCTCTTGCATTTATTTTTATTTCTTCCTTTATTTAATGAATATGTACTGAATGATGATTGTGCGAAAGCTTTGTTTGCTGGGCAAAACACATATGGTATTTGCCCTCAGGGAACTTAGAAAATGGTGAAGATTCATAGGGAAGTTTACACACATACACACACACACACACACACACACACACACATTACCTTCTGATTAAGATATAAGAAAAAGATAAGCAGAGTAATGCCTTTTACAGGATACTTCTGAGTTATCCTTGGAGCCAGGAGTGACAGGACAAGTCAGACAGGCCTCTCTGCAGAGAAATAGACAGCAGAGATCTGAAGTCTGAGAAGGAATTAGCAAGGTAGAGAAAAAGGAGTATTATTGGCAGAGGGAATAGCATATGCGAGGGCCCTAAAGCAGGAAAGATCTTGAAAAATTTGCAAAATGGAAAGACAACCATAATGGCTGGTGCTGGTGCCTTGGTGCCTTCGTCTGCTTCTCAGCTTTATAAAATATGACACAGTCCATTACCAAAAAAACAAAAAACGAAAAACAAAAAGCCAACAGACATTTATTGGATACCTGCTATGTGCTAGCCTCTGTTCAAAGCACTACCCATGTATTTACTCAGTTAATAGTCATAATAACCTTTTTTGATAGCATTATTGCTACTACTTTTACAATTAAGAAAGCTAATGTCTGGATTGCCTAAATAGCCTACTCATGGACACACAGCTAAAAAGTAGAGTAGTGGGGTTTTAACCAATCTGTTTAGGCAACTTGAGCAACCAATACTATGTAATGAAAACTCCATTGGCCAACTATGGAAAAGTCTAGCAACTATAGTTTATGGCCAAAACAACATCTTGATTGAGAGAGTTTTTCCCCTAAAGCAGTACTTCTTATCCAGAAATCGTATATATGCTAGAACACTGTTTTGCTATTATGGGTGTGCCCCAAATGGCTAGACATTCCCCACCATGGAGGCCAAGATTAGATTACACTTGGTTGGGTATCTTGGCCCTCCCATTTCTCTCCTCTTTTAATGTAGCACTCAGTTTTCTTTCAGCCTCTTTAAACCATAATTTGAGATTTTTCTGGGCAATCAAAATAGTGTTGGGGTTTATCTTATTTTTTTTCTCTTTAGAATTGAGATGGAGCATCTTGTTTATAAATATCTTTTACTCCCCTTGAACAGTATAACCTATGCCCAATACATTGTATGGGTGCAACATATAATTATATCATGGAATGATTCATTTTAGAAAGCCTTAAACATTTTTAAGTGTGTTTATTATTTTTTGTTTAATTTTGAATAAAGACTTATCCTATAATTTGGAAATTTATGTAACTCCACCTGCAAGACTGGACCTAAAGCTTCGGTCTACTCATACCCTCTTCTTAATATACCTTATATTACCTCTCTGGCCTTTGAATTTCAAGTTCAGTTGCTATTAAAATTCCCTTGCTTCTTCTGTTTTTTGTTATTAATGGAACTAAAAATTTAACCTTAGAATCATGTTTTCATTTATGAGGAGTTTATTTCATAGCAACTGTTAAAACATAAATTCTTAATTACCAAAATGAATAACAAAAATACTCATTTAGAACAAGACATAGAGTGCTCTTAGAGAATAGCGTGTCCTATATCTTCAATTTATAATCTGATCCTTTTGTCCTCACTGCTATGGATCCACTAGCTAGGAGCAGCATCAGGTGACTGAATATTTATTTAACTTCATTTATTTACCACTGAGTTCTTGGTTTTCAGTAGATTTTTTCAGGCCTGTGTAAAAACGTTGAGTGTTTCCCACTGTGCTACTCCTGTATAATAATTGATTTTTGTCCATCAAAAGATTACTAACACTTAAATGCCACTGTACATGTTTTTTCCCTTCATAGCTAGTAGCACTTCAACATGCAAATGACTATGAATTTGGTTACTTTAGAAAAATCACTTCTCTTAAGAAGGTTCTTTCTTCTTGGTTGCTCAATGAATTCAAAAAGTGTGTTTGCATCTGCAACTTAGTCTTATTTTTTTATTTTTTTTCCCTATATAACCTCCTGGAAGGTTATATAGTTCAGTATCCAGTTTACTTGCTTAGGCTTGTAAAGCTTTATTGTTACAGCCCACAGATACAGGAGGCTTATCTGGGAGCAAGCTTCCAAGGACAATGGGAAGGTTTCACAGTACAAAAGATGAAGTGACCGAATCATCCCCTAAATGGTGCTGCGGCTTCTGCCATAACATCAACAAAAGCAGATTTCTAGGGCTTCAAGTCTACCACTGCAATACATTTTCCCTCTGATTCTTCTCTTCCCATTGTCACAGATGGACTGTCAAGCACGTGGTTCTTCTTTATAAGCTGCTAGCATCCGGGCTTGGAAACCCAGGTACTGCAGCTTCACAAAGAAAAAGGTTTTCATTCTTAGCAACCCCTACACCATTTCTAAGCAGTTTGAAACATGTATTGTGGAGGTAATAAGATCAAAATAATTTGAGAAAGATATAGTAAATATACACACACAAGTACTACTTGAATGTTAACGTCTGAGATGAGAGTGCCTCATTAAAACTCAGACTCCTCTGACCCTACTCCTGCTACCTGCTTGTTGAAAAGCAACCAAACCTTTTCTTACCATGTTGTTTCTTCTCTTTCAGGGTGTCTGCTGGCACTACATTTCTCTTTCTTGCTCATGCTTTAATAGCTCAACGTATTTTACTTCAAATAACTATTAATATTCTCTTAAGCCTCCAGATTAACTAGATAAACATAAAACTATTGGTGGTGGCACCATACAGAAAGAAAGCTGTTTTAATGTGAAATTAGGCATAATTTTTAAAACCCTAGGATCTTAATTTTTAAGGGTTTTGGAAGTGACCAGAACCTCCATTTTTTAACCACGTAATTTCTCTCACACACATGTGCTTTCTTCATCCTTCTTTATTAAATCTGCTTTAAAAATGCCAACATAATAAAGATTAAGTATTTTTATTTTGTTGTGATATTGTTTTCCATCGCCAACATTATTTTCAGTATTGTGGTTTTTTTGAAGCTTATTTTATCATGAACAATGTATTAAGTTTGGTATGGAAGAATGAATAGAGAAATCTGAATCTCTGATTCAGCTAAACCACAGCAAACGACATGGAAATGCAGTATTTTTGCTCTAGCTTTCTCATTGTCAAAGATATTATCACAATAGAACCATGTAAACTTATACAATCTAAATTTCAGCTGCATCCTTGATCTGAGCAGATGTTCAGTATCAAACTTAACATGCACCAAACCTCCTCCTTCAATTCAGGCCTTACCACACCTCTTCCAAACTCTGTTCATGTTTCCAGTACTTTTCTATTCATTCAGAGCAGAGGTTTGTTTCTTAGATACCTCAGTCTCTTTAAACCCCATATTCACAATTCAGATAACAAAAAGAGAAAATAAGATGAATTATTTTAAGAGTTTAGCAAAAAAGTGAGTCAAGGAACATTCTGAACAAGTGAGAACGGTTTGTTTGTGGGTAGTATGGAATGGGACATTTATAGAGTCTGAGTTGAGAGGCATTGTATCAAATGGGAAAGGGATAAGATGGCAACACTGAAAAATCAAGTATGAGATTTATTGGGGGTGGATTACATGTGGGGCAAAAGAAGTGGAGGAATATGGATGAGGACTTCAGGTTAAAAGTCTAAGAGATGTGGCATTAGCCTTGCCACAGAGCATGATAAGGATGTTGGGAAGGGAGATAATGAGCTCTCTTTAGTCATCTATGAATGGAGATGTTGGCAATAACTTGTGTATAGTCAAATCTTGATTATTCATGTAGGGGGATAATAAATTAGATTCAGAAATGAGATGCAGTTTGGAGATTAGCTAATAGGTGCAGTCTCCTTTCCCATCAAACCTTTTACTGGAAAAGCAGTGAAATGGCACATTTGATTGATTTGAGCTTGAGGTTTATTTTTTTTTCTCTTTCTTTTTCACTAAGGAATTAAGCTAATGAAATACTTAATGGCCAAAATAGATACAAAAATGGTAAAAACCAAAATTTCCCATCTAAACTGATAATTCAGTCGATGGAAGGAATTAAATAGCAGATCAGTATTTACTTAAATATAAATGATAATCACTAAGCCAAATCCTCTGAAATCAATATTACCCTAAATTAGTATCCTTCCTGAAATATTTTTAACAGCACAACTAGCAAAACTCTAACTGTTTTTCTTAAGTTAACTTCAACATATTACCTTCTTATTATTTCTATAGCTATTTCTGTAGATATACAGTTAAAAAAACTTTTCTTGGAATGACAGTTATGGCCAATAAAGACTTGGATATTTTGGGCATTGCGTAAATTTTTGGTAGTTACTCTTTTGAAAATAGGTAAACACAGTTTGCTGCAAATAAGAACATAGTGATTGTGCCTACAGTTGTGCACTAAAGAATTTGTGTGTGTATTGTGAGAATGAGTTATTAAAAAGAATGTCTTGAGGGGCCTGGGTGTCTCAGCTGGTCGAGCATCTGCCTCTTGATTTTGGCTCAGGTCATGATCTCATGGTTTGTTTGATTGAGCCCTTTGTTGGGCTCTGTGCTGACCCTGTGAGCCTGCTTGGGATTCTCTTTCTCCTGCTCTCTCTCCCCTTCCTCACTCATGCTTACTCTCTCTCTCTCTCAAAATAAACATTAAAAAAAAATAGAAGAAGAATGTCTTTGCTTAGTAGCCTTGCAAAACAAAATCAGAGAAAGGAAAGGAAACTTTGTAGATTGTTTCAGATTGCACTTAAATTCTGAAAAACAAAAAAACAGGTAAAAGGTAAATAATAAACATGGTTTATTAAAAAGTTATTAAGGTAAATTTTTGCTCTACAGGCCTGCTACACTATTGTGTTGGCGTTTTAAAATGTAAGTTCAGATTATAATAGTTATTCATTTTCTATCCAGGAAGTTTATGTGAAAGTGCCTTTTAAAATTTTTGTTTTTAATGTTTATGTATTTTCGAGAGAGAGAGAAATAGACTGTGAGTGGGGGAGGGGTAAAGAGAGAGGGAGACACAGAATCTGAAGCAGGCTCTAGGCTCTGAGCTGTCAGCACAGAGCCTGTATTGGGCTCAAACTCACAAACTGTAAGATCATGACCTGAGCCCAAATCGGACACTTAACTGACTGAGTCACCCAGGCACCCAAAAAGTCCCTTTAATAACATCTTGAGGTATTGAAATGTGGCGTGTTTTCCAGTCAAGAGAACAATACATAAGCACATGTGGAGATTCTCTCATTGGTAGTTTTTGGTCCTAACAAACCAGTCATCCTTAGTATTGTCTTTTCTTAAAAATGTAAGTTGTTCTGATTGTAGCTGCTAGGTTTTGTTCACTTTTTCTCCTGGTATTCTCACTTCCAATTATGATAACCTGTAGTGCACCACAGGCTTCTGACAAGAATGCTAATTAGGGATGGCAGCATTATGGTGAATAGAAGGAATTTGAAAGACCAGGACTCAGACAATGGCAAGACCTTTCTTAGCTCTATGATGGTAAAAGCACAACAGTTGGAATGGCAGAGGCTAAAGAAAGAAATCAAGAACACTGTCCTGTCAGTGGAGTAATAACAATCAACTGTGCTGTTATTTATGCTTATCTCCTGCTTATATTTTTTGGTCATTTCTTGTGACTGTGAATTGGAAAATATTTTTAGTTTGTCCAGTTAAGTTTCTACATATTTTTCCAACATTTAGAGTCATATAAATCACTAAAATATAATTAAATACTAGTAGTTGAGTTTATGGGAAACTAATTCCCTTAAATATATTATCCATTTCCATTTTTAAGATTGAAGTTTACTATAGACATTGATGAAATTTCCTTAATTAGCTAACAAAAAAATAACAATACTATTTTAGATTGAATAAAATGTAGTTTGGACAGTGGTGGTAAAGAAGTGAGATTAAAGGCTTGAAATTGCCTGCAGGCTTTGGATAAGTATAGGAAGTTATCAAACCAAATAGTCATTGATCTTTACAAATGTTAATGATACTAGATTCTTGTTAAATGCCATCAGGTTTAAAAATACCATTTTAAATGAATGTAAATGAATGCCTTATAAATGAATCATATATATAACAGTCTCCACTTCTGAATTTCTTTTTAAATACTTTATAAAATATGGTCAACTAAATAAGCACTTAAATATATTTTATTTCATAATATTGATAGGGAATTCTTTTATTTTTTAATCAACTTCTAATTATGAGATTCAGTTTCTTTCATCCTCATTAACAAAAATTAGCTAATTAAAAATGAGGCTCTCTAAGATTTCTCACCATCATAATAAAAATTTCCATGAAATCTTCTTAAATAACAACAACAACAACATATATATATGTATGTGTATATATATACGTATATATATATACACACATATGTGTGTATATATATATATATCTGTATATACGTATATATATATATATATCTGTATATATACATATATATGTATATATATATATATCTGTATATACATATATATATATACACACATATATATGTGTGTGTATATATATATATATGTATATATATGTATATATATACATCTGTATATACAGATATATCTGTATATAAGTATATATATATATATATACACATATATATGTGTATATATACACATATCTGTATATATCTGTATATATATACATACACATACACACACACATATATATATATATATATATATATATATATATATATATAGGAAACAATTTAGGGTAAATATAATAACCAACTATTTTCAGAGAAAAAAAATGCAAACTGTTTTAAGTTAGAGCATAAGAATATCACTTTTTTATTCTGCTAGGAGGTATTTGACCATGGTTTGGCTTCTCACCTGCTAGAGGCTTGGCACCCCTATACCAGCTGTCCTGCCGGACATTAGGGCTGGACAGTTGCTGTAGAAGGGCTACCTACAGGGTTCCCAAGTCAGATCTAAAGAAGAACAGAAGCTGAAGGAATAAAGCCTAACATTTCCCTTTGTTAAAAGCCTGGTTTTCTGTTTAAGCTTACCCTCTATTGTTCATCTTTAATTTACTCTGTCAGTACTGAGTTCCTTTTCTAAATTCTGGTGTTGCTTTTATAGCGTAAATTATTAGAACTGTCTGCAAATTTGTAATCAAAGTACTCACGAGATGTCTATAATGAAGCTGTCTTCATCAACATTATAAAAGATATACTTCCTCTTAACTTTCCAATAAAATTCTCCGGAAGATTCAGGAAAAGAAAATCAACATAAAAACAACAAAGCCATAGTGATATTATAAGCTCAAGGTAAAAGGAGACACAGGCCATAATTGCAGTAGAATATCCATCAAATAAAATTTATGGTTACATATTGCTGTTTATTTTCTAAAATAGCATGTTGTGGACCTTACTTATGAGTTTGTGGAAATATTTCTATGTTTAAGAGATCTATAATTCATTGTCTTTAGTCATTTAGATATTTAATCGTACATTGTATAGATAGCTATAATTTCATCTTTTTCTTCACTAATTTTTAATTCCTTTTGTTTTATTTTTATTTGTATTCAGTGAGAACTTCATTCCCCGAGACTGTTTTCCTTATTTTAATGGTCTTTTCTTTTCCTGTTATTATATGAGAATAGATTTATTCTCAAGAGGACTTTTTATACCTAGTTTTCAAATTAATTATTTTTCTTTTTTTTTTTTTAAATTTTTTTAACCTTTATTGATTTTTGAGACAGAGAGAGAGAGCATGAACGGGGGAGGTTCAGAGAGAGATGGAGACACAGAATCTGAAACAGGCTCCAGGCTCTGAGCTCGCAGCACAGAGCCTGATGCGGGGCTCGAACTCATGGACTGTGAGATCATGACCTGAGCCGAAGTCGGACGCTCAACTGACTGAGCCACCCAGGCGCCCCTCAAATTAATTATTTTTCAATAAAAGCCATTAAATATTTTTGAATACATTGGACATCTATACAATTTATCATTAATTTTTCTAGGTACACTTATTATTCTGATGAATATATTAATAAATTTCTGAATGGTAATCATGGTCATATTCTGGAAATAAGCTATTACTGGTTATAACTAAAACGTATTTCAATGGATAGCTATGTATTGTTTGTTCTATTATTTTTAGGTATATTCAGTAGTGACTACTCCATCGTTACAACATATAACTATTTTCTTGGCTTTTTTTTTTTGTCAGTATTATGCTAACTTCATTTAAGAAGAAGGGAGGGGCGCCTGGGTGGCTTGGTCGGTTAAGCGTCCGACTTCAGCTCAGGTCATGATCTCACGGTCCGTGAGTTCGAGCCCCGCATCGGGCTCTGTGCTGACAGCTCAGAGCCTGGAGCCTGCTTCCGATTCTGTGTCTCCCTCTCTCTCTGACCCTCCCCCGCTCATGCTCTGTCTCTCTCTGTCTCAAAAATAAATAAACGTTAAAAAAAATTAAAAAAAAAAAAAAAAAAAAAGAAGAAGGGAACTCATTTCTCAGCATTTGCTGTGCTCTTAAGTAGCCTGTGTATCATGAAATCATTTGTTTCATATCAGGTTAAAAATAAAAGTTCCACACTATTTAGATATGTTCTGGAAAGATTTCTGAAATACTATAATTTCTTTTATGGTTATTGACCTATTCATTTTATTACTTTTTTTGAGTCACTATTATGTCATACATTAATACCATAGCATACCATAATTTGAAGGTATTCAAATTTATTAACATAGATTTTCACATAATGTCATCATGTAAGTTTTATAATCTACCTACTGGGTTCCTTTCTCATGTACAATTCTGTGTTTTAATTTTTTTTCTTAGATTTGATTAAAAGAAATTTTATCATTGTTGCTTTTACTAAAAGATGTTTATATCCTATTCATTGCTTCATTTATTTTTTTCTATTTCCTTATCTTCCTCCTTCTGCTTTTTTGTGTTGTTTAGTTGTCAGTTTTCTAGCTTTTTATTATATTAATGTTCCATTTACTTTGTTTTTAATTATTTAATGAAAAATTCATACAGGCTGAATTTTTCTCTGAAAAGAGCTTTGAAGATGATTCTTCTTCCTCCTCCTTCTCCTTCTCTTCCTTCTCCTTCTCCTCCTTTTCTTCCTCCTGCTCCTCCTCCTCATTCTTCTTCTTCTTCTTCTTCTTCTTCTTCTTCTCCTTCTCCTTCTCCTTCTTCACCTTCTATTCCTCCTTCTTCTTGTTAAATGAAAATAGCATAGCTTTATGGTTAACAGAACACCATGGAGTCAAACAGAATCTTCATCTCTCAAACTACACAGGGCTTAGAAATTCAGGTACTAGTCATTATATAATGCTTTAATAATATGCTTTCTGAAAATTCTTTTTAGATTTATTTATTTATTTATTTATTATTTATTTATTTTTGAGAAGGAGAGAGAGAGAGCAAGAGAGGGGCAGAGGGAGAGGGAGAGAGAGAATCTTAAGCAGACTGTATGCCCAGTTCAGAGCCCAACACAGGGCCCAACACAGGACTCTATCTCACCAGCATAAGATCATGACCTGAGCTAAAATCAAGAGTTGGGTGCTTAATGTATTGAGCCATCCAGATGCCCAGGAAAACTCTTTTTAAATTTTACACACTTCTTTAACTGTATTGAGAGAAATTTAGACTTAACTTAGATTTACTGAATGTAGTATTTATGGTTTTTATAAATGTCAACTTTGCCATTCTTTGGGCTATTCTTTGATTGGTGTCAGAAAATATTTTTTCCTTTTTTTTTTTTTTTAAATGAAGAGTGTATGTATGGTAACTTTCAGTCTTTTCATAAATTACATGGAAAAATGGCTAAAATATAAAATTCTTATTTTTCAAGAGTTTCTCCTTGAAAACACTTATTATTTTTTTCAATGGTGTAATCCTCCTTTTCTGGTTACCCAGTTTTATTTTCCAAAATTAAATGCTTACAAAACTATTTCTTCCTTTACCTTTGTGATTGATTTTTATATATTTATTTTGGCCAGGGTGGGCCTAGGTAAAATTTTTTTAAATCAATTTGCAGCTTTCTATGAAAATACCACTAATTTCATCTTTAAGTGTTCTTACCAAGCTGCAGAAAGCTTCTCTTCATAGGCACCGGATTACATACAGATTTCTTTTACGTCTTTGGAGGCATACCTTGAAGCCATGTGCTCTGTTCAAACTGGCCTTCTTCTGCCTTGGGCTCTTACCCAGCTATCATTCTGAGACTTCCCTTTACTGTAATCCTGAGAATTTTGTTTGCCTTTCTCCTTTACTGGAGACCCATTTCCTGGATCCTAGGACTTTTTAAAATTATTATTAGTTTTTAATTTGTTAGAGTGTACGCGATAATGGCATCCTGAGGAAGGTCACATGAGAGGCAAACATTTTAGACCTTGTATATTGAAAAACATTACCTCCTATGTACAGAATTATATGTTGAATTCTTTGGATGGTGTGGCTCCATTTGTCTTCTCTTGTTACAGTTCTTCAGATGTTCATGGTTGTTCTGATTCCTGATCCTTCATATGTGGACTGTATTTTTCTTTCCTACAGACAATTTTAGGATCATCTTGTTATTTCTGAAGTTGGAAATTTTGCTAATGATATGATAGGGGGTGTGGAACTTTTTAAAAGTGGCTTTATTGAACATTCTCTAGAGTATAGATCTGTGCTTTTCAGTTATAGTAGCTAATAGCCACACATGGCTATTGAACATTTGAAATTTAGCTAGATTGAATATAGATATGCTGTTAGAACAGAATAAACACTTGCTTTCAAAGATTTGATATTAAAAAGGAATAAAAGTATCTCAATTTTATATTGGTTGTATGTTGAAATATAATATTTTGGATATATTAGGATAAATATATTATTAAAATTAACTTTATCTTTTACTTTAACTCTTTTTTTTTAAGTTTGTTTATTTAATTTGAGAGAGAGCAAGCACAAGCAGGGGAGGAGCAGAGAAAAGGAGAGACAGAATCCCAGGCAGGCTCTGTGCCATCAACACACAGCCTGATGTGGGGCTTGAACTTACAAATTGTGAGATCATGACCTGAGCTAAGATCAAGAGTCGCATGCTTAACCAACCGAGCCACCCAAGCACCCCAACTTTTTTTTAATGTGGCTACTAGAAAATTTTAAATTACACATGTGGCTCCTATTTGTAGCTTGCATTATGTTTCTATTCAACAGCACTTGTCCAGAATTTTGCTGGGATCATTCAATCTGGAAATACATGTTCTTTGGTTCTAAGATATTTCAAAATATTATTTATTTAATAATATCCTCTGTGCCTTTTTCTCATTGTCTCTCTCCCTCTGCATGTCCGTTAACTGGTTATTAGATATTTCAGCACCATGTACATACTAGACAGTTTTTTGGTTTTTTGTTTAAATGTTAATGCCCAGGTTCCATACCCAGACATTCTAATTTAATTGATGAGCTCCTGACATTAGTATAGTTTGAAATCTCCTCAGATGATTTTAATAATTCTCTAATTTTCTCATGTAATTTCACCTTGTTGTTTATTAAATTCTATTTTCGGAAAGAGTTCCTCAACTTTGTCTTCTAGTCCATCAATTGTTTATATTTTTAAAAATTTTTTAAGTTTATTTATTTATTTTGAGACAGAGACGGTGCAAGTGGGGAGGCACAGAGAGGGAGAGAGAGAGAATACCAAGCAGATCCATGCTGCCAATGCAGAGCCCGATGCAAGGCTTGAACTCATGAAACCACGAGATCATGACCTGAGTTGAAACCAAGAGTCGGACGCTTAACTGACTGAGTCACCCAGGCACCCTTCAACTGTTTATATTTTTAAGATAATTTTTAGGGCAGTTTAGGTTCATCGCAAAATTGAGAGGAAGGTACAGAGATATCCTATATATCCTCTACCTTGTCACATGCTTAGCCTCCCCCATTATCAACATCCCCCACCAGAGTGGTGCATTGGTTACAATTGATGAAACTACACTGACACATCATAATCACCCAAATAGTTTATATTTCGATTCACTCTTGGTGTTGCATATTCTGTGGGTTTGGACAAATGTATAATGACATATATCTACCATCAGGGGTATCATATAAAGTATTTTCAATGCCCTGAAAATCCTCTGTGCTTTGTCTCTTAACCCCCCTACCCAATGCCTGGCAACCATTGATCTTTTTATTGTCCCCATAGTTTTGTCTTTTCCAGAATGTCATGTATTTGGAATCATGCAGTATATAGCCTTTTCAGATTGGCTTCTTTCACTTACAAAATTCACTTAAGACTCTTCCATATCTTTTATGGCTTGGTAACTCATTTCTTTAGTGCACTTTATTTATGTTTACTTTCACTTTTAATTTTTAAAAGCTTTCATACATGTTGTTTTTTCTTAGTAGCATTGATTTATTATATTTGCTTTTTTGAAGTTTTTGTCTACCCCTTATATTGTTTCTTTATCTGTGTTTTTATTTTTCCGTTTTGTTTCTATCTTGATGTTAGAGGCTTCACTCAAATGTCCATTCACACTTTAAAGTAAGGCACCATAGATGGATCTGGCCTTCCATCTGGAAGGTCTAACAAATACTTAAATCTATGTATCTATTCTCTTTGTTGCATAAGTTCTGAAAGGAATCCTATAGCCTGGCAGCTAGCATTCTCAATTAAGAAGGGAGAACTTACTTTTTACTGATGTAAACTTTTTTTAAATCAATTACTTAATTAATTGATTAAATTTATTTGTTTGTTTTTCCATGTTTATTTTTGAGAAAGAGAGACAGAATACAAGCAGGGGATGGGCAGAGAGAGAGGGAAGCACAGAATCCAAAGCAAGCTCCAGTCTCTGAGCTGTTGGCACAGAGCCTGATGTGGGACTGGAACTCATGAAATGTGAGATCATGACCTGAGCCGAAGAGACACTTAACTGACTGAGCCACCCAGGCACCCCTGACTGATGTAAACTTCAATTTATTCCTCTAGATTTTAACATGGTTCCTAATTTCTCTGAATCCAGAGTCACTTAGACTCAAATTCTCCTTTAGTTTTCTGCAAGGGTCTGGGTATGAGAGGATGAATAGTTTTCTAGAAATGTATTGGGGAATTTATCTATTTTTCTTCTAGTTGGTACAGGATATGGATCTCTGAGCAAGGGCTTTTCATGGAGAACAGACTAAAACATTTTTCCAGCTGCCTCCAGGAGACAAAGACTGCTTGGTTTCCTGTTCCTTATATTTAATGTCAATTCTTTCAAAATGATAGGTGGAGTTTCTTCATCAATTGCATTATAACTCTGTATGTTGTCAATAATTAAACTTAAAAAGGTCATGAGTTCCAGCTGAATGGGTAGACCAACTTGACCACCCTCCCCTGCCAGTCAACACACTAATACAATGACCAAAGAGTGGTGTCACCTATGTCTAACAAGAAAGCAGACTGAATTTTGGATCTACGGTTTTCCATTGCAAGAAGTCATTCTTCTTTTTTAACTAGAATTCATTACAACATCCAGCCCTTGTTTTTTACTCTGCTTGACAACTTATTTCTTTAGAGCCAAATATAACAAGCTTTCTTTCTTAAGTAGAAGGAAGCCATTTTTGATGATGATTATGCCTTTGCTCCAGTGTTTTTACAACATACCAACAATGTCAGTTATCCTTCACACATATTTTCTGTATACTTCTGATTCCATGCCCTCAACTTTGGGCAAGATTCTATTATTCTTACTGTTCACTGTTGTGAGCTTTTCCATTTTGCCCATAGCCTCAGAACTACTTTGGTAAAGAGCTAGGAGAGGCAGTGCCAGTGTTTGCTTTTTACAAATTCTTAAGCTATAATAACTATAAGTAATCCACTACAGTTAGAGCACAGAGAATGTGGAAGGGAAGTGATGGATGAGGGTGAGCAGGCGGGCAACAGAATAAAAGAGTAGAAGTTTTGTAGGTCTTATTTTAATCTACTTATGATGGTGCAATTTTGAAATATTTTAAGTACATAAACAAATATTATCAAGACAGGACTTTTAAAAATCTTAGAATTGGAGATAGAATTGTAGTTCATGAGATAAGATTTGGTGAGAACAACCAGGAGAATATTACAAGAGTGAGAGCTGATAAAGTCCAAACTGTGGCAATATCTGAAGGGTTGGCTATCAATCACAATATATACAGAGTAGAGAATGGAAGATCTATAGTAACAGTTTACAAACTGGAGTTTAAGAAGAGGTCAGAGGTTAGGAAGACTTTTATTTTTCTGATAAACATTGCTGGAAACATTATTGGTGTAAAAAAGCAGAATTGGAGTAATAAAAGATGAATTTAATTTTAAATATATTTAAATTTCACGTGGTATATTTATCTGGTTGACAGTTAGATATGTAGTCCCATAGCTGAAGAATGATCTGGGCTGGAGATGAGATTTGGAGTTATCAAACTAGATGGAAGTTGGCATCATGAATATAAGTGATATTGTCAACTTAGAGAGCACATGCGTATTTTCAGTGATCTACACCATTGCATATTTCTTTCCTTTCCTGGTATTTCTATGGATTCTCTCCTAAAACTTGCTACATTCTTTCTGGTTTAACAAACAACTATAAATTCAGGTCTACACAGGAAGATAAAGAAAAAAAAATACACTGTCTTTTGAGTCAGGTTCAAGAATCATTTATCCGTTTTGAGGAGGGGTAGTTGTAAGATGACTATCATGAGACTTTCAAGACTGGTAAGTCCTGAATTATGCCAGGTACCCCCAACCTAATTTTACTATCTGATCAATATCTGATTCTCAGGTTCTGATCTTCATTTTTTCAATCCCAACTTGATTACTTGATTTTGATTCCTAATTGCTTCTCTTTATTTGAAAGTTAACTGGTACTCTTAATGACAGACTATTTCCTAACCTCACCACAATAACTCAAAAAGAAAGGTACAGACTTTTTCTCCTGGTAGAAAATGTCTACATATTTTGCTTTACTGTCATCACTAACATGATTTCCCCTAGAAATCCTGAATAATGTGTGAGTCCCCAGGCCCTTATCCATTTATCAGTCAATGTATTTCATTAGGTACACTTCTTATAAGGTATTTATGCCATTAATTTATGTCATTAATTAGATGCCTAAAGAAGAATGAGTATTATTAACTTGGGTCCTATAAATTTTATGTTCTGAGTTCTCTTAGCTTTGGTTTTATGTGGTAATTGGTTAAAAAAAACCAACTCATGAGTTTGTTTTCACCATCTTGTTGAATAAACCAATATAGGACAAGCAAAATATTTTTCGCCACTTCATCTGAGAACTAATAGAAAAGAAATGCCTTTGGCACATAGCTGTTTGGAAAACATTTTTTATTGTATGTATAATATTTTATACTTCATTCAAATGTAACTAGAGCCACAGACCATAAAATATGTGCTTATTATACGTCACAGCTTTGTGTTCTTTAAAAGTGTCTAAATTTATATTGTCTTTTGCACTTTTAAATTTGCAATTTTTGGTAAATATGAAACTCTCTGACATCATAGACAAAATACCACTTTCATAATACAGCAAGCACTTTCGATGCCCTGTAGCAATAACATTCCATGTTTATTATTTGGTTACATCAGAATTTCAGAGTATGCTCTACAGTGCTGATAGGTATGTGACACAGGCACACCCTACAACTATTCTGTGATTAAGGAGTTTTTAAATTTTTTTTAATGTTTTTATTTATTTTTGACACAGAGAGAGACAGAGCATGAGCAGGGGAGGGGCAAATGGAGAGGGAGACACAGAATCTGAAGCAGGCTCCAGGCTCTGAGCTGTTAGCACAGAGCCCGAAGCGGGGGTCGAACTCACAGACTATGAGATCATGACCTGAGCTGAAGTCGGATGCCCAACCGACTGAGCCACCCAGTCGCCGCAAGTAGTTTTTGGAAAATACTGAGTTAATGTAAATTCATAAGGTTTCTTTATCACTGAATATCTAGTAAGTTCATATGTATTGTGGATATCTCAAAAGAATGAAAACATGTAGAATTTTTACATATTTTTAATTGCAGAATGTTTTCTTGAAAACAAAACTTTGGGGATGATTTCCCAGAAGAATGCACTATGGACATCATTAGGTTAGACCATAATAATTTTGAAGTTCTTGTTGATAAATATGATGAAATTTACTTATATATGCAAATCCAAGGACTGTATGATTGGATGAACCCACCAATGAACAGTATAGGAACAGACCATTTCTACAATTGGTTAATACTTGGTATCTGAATTAAATACCTAATTGAGAAAGGGGTTTTTTTGTAGGTTGCAAGGACAGATGGAAGTCAGAAAATCTAGGATTCTTGAGTCTGCCACTAAGTAGATGATTTTACCATGGACAGGTTACCATAACTTTATAATAAGGGTAATAATAACATGCAACTTGAAGTTTGTATTAAAGATAACAATTTGAAAAAAATATATAACATAGTTCCTGGCACAAAATTACCAGTAAATGATAATATTAAATGGATACAAAGCAATCTAAAATTAGAGTAATGAATAGTGCTCACATTTATTATTTTCCCCCAAGGCTTTCAAACATCTTCCTCTTATGAAAACTATCATTGTTTTTCTTCAGGCCACGCACCAGTAAGATTCTTCTCTATGACTTTACTCACTTCATTTCTCTTGCCGGAGCAACTCTTATTTCTCCCCATTTATCTAATTTGTACTTACTCTACAATCCATTTTTCTGGTGGCCTTTTCTCTGGGATGATTTATCTAACCATTTTGGGACATCTTTACTTTCCTTTTGCTGGCACCTAATGGTCCTTTTATCTATACAATTTATTCCTTAGGCACTTACATGAAAGCATATATTATTAATTTGCATTTTTCTGTGCAAATTCTCTATTTTCAACTAAATTAAAAAGGTGCATAGGAGAAGCAACTGTTCTAAAGTAGGTATTTTCTTTTAAATGATAGATACTCAATAAACATTTGTTGATTTTATTCGTTACAAAGGGCAGCAGCTGAATGTTAAGCTCACCATCCATTACATAAAACATATGCTGCTAACTACTACTGACCATTGATGGATAATTCTCATTGCACAACGATTTTCTTGTATGACTGTTTCACATGCATATTCAGTGGTCTCGAGGAGGTTGCCATTATCTGTTCAACCCTGGGGAAGAGTGAGGGTACAAAATCAGTTAGTATTCTAATCCATTTTTTAATCATCTTATTTCCACTCTTTTTGGAGAAATGTAAATAGAGCTAGAGGGCAGCTAATATTGGATCCTTTCTAAGACAAAGAGCCTTCAAACTCAAATTGTCGCACTGAATTATAAGAAACAGAATCCTAATGATTGAAAACTCCACTTTGCAATCATGTAATAAATCATGTCCTCCTCCTTTTGGTTTGCTTCATCACTCTCCCAAACATGTGTTCAGATTTATCCAGTAGCTAAATACTGAGAAAATACCTAAAGGGAGAATATTGGGGAAAAATTTCTAACCTCATTTCCTACATC
Organism: Panthera leo; assembly: GCF_018350215.1. Classification (NCBI taxonomy): domain Eukaryota; kingdom Metazoa; phylum Chordata; class Mammalia; order Carnivora; family Felidae; genus Panthera; species Panthera leo. The sequence continues at coordinate 91,211,748 of NC_056683.1, forward strand.
AAAATTGACTTTTAGCTAGATGCTTAAAAATAATCTCAGGAAAGAAAATGTCATTCTAAGCAGGATATGAATTCAAACACTGATGATCCACAATGATTACATCTAGATATTTTTCTCAGAATTTTGCAGGAATAAAGATTTTCCTAACTTAAGTCCTCATGATATTATCTCCCCCTATCTTTTTGTTTGTTTGTTTGCTTCACACTTTCTAGTCACTTAGATCATACAGTGATTCAGAGAATGACTATCATTCTTTCAACATCCATATGAATCATTTTTTTCTCTCCAAAATATTTTCATTTACTCTACTCTTTGTTTAAGTCAATAGTTCATTCCTGATTGCGTATAGGACTGGCTACATAATTTCCACCCCCAGTGTAAAATGAAAGGAGGATCTCTTGTTAGAAAGGTATTAAGAATTTCAAAAGGACAGCAGCAGTCTACTAATCCTAGCAAAGTTTCTTTCACAGTGTTGGGCCCTGTCTTCTCCATTGTATATTCTTTACTCCTTTGTCATAAGTTAATTTCCCAAATATGCATGAGCTTATTTCTAAACTTGATTCTGTTCCATTGATCTGTGTGTTTGGTTTTATGCCAATACCATACTGTTTTGTTACTCTAACTTTGTAGTAGAGTTTTAAATCAGAGGATATGACACCTCTGTCCTTGTCCTTCTTTTTCAAGATTATGCAACTATTTGGGGTAATTTGTGGTTCCATACAAATTTTAGAAGTATTTGTTCTAGTTCTGTGAAAAATCTTGTGGGAATTTTGATAGAGACTGTATTGGATCTGTGGATTGCTTTGGGGAATATAAACATTTTAACAATATTAATTCTTCCAGTCCATGGAGACAGACTATCTTTCCATTTATTTGTGTGTTCTTCATCTTCTTTCATAAATGTTTTTAGTTTTCACTGTTCATTTAAGTAAGCAGTTTACAATTATACCCTTTTCTTCCTTTCCTGCTTACACAGAGCCTGAAGTCCAGCCAAAGGTAAATGCTTAAGGTCTTCCCAGGTCTTTCCTGAGCATACATCCTGCCATAGGCATGTGCATGGGCTTCTAGAATTCCTTGATTATGAAGGAGCATTGTATAGCACTAATTCTAAGTATTTATTTCCTCAGGGAAGTATTTCTTTCTTCTGTTCAGGCATTTTGATCTGCTTCTTGTCTCTGCTGTTATCTTTCACAGGAGGAAATGGCTAATATATTTGCCACTACATGTTCATGACAACACCACCTATTAAGCAGCTTCAGCCCTCAGGAAGCTCCTGTGTAGGTGAAACAAAGCAAACCCTTGAGCCAATCCTTCAGGTCAAAACACAGAATTCCCTTCTTTGAACATGGGCCCATACCATTGTCTCTGGTACCCACAACTTGCACCAGGAATGCAGGCTGCCGTCTTCAATGCTGCCACAGAACTGGTAGTGGAGGACAATAGTTAACAGGGTACATTGATATGCCACAGAGCTCTCCTACCAAAATTCTGCAGTTTTTATCTTTACAAAGCATCCCCCGGTTGTTGTAAGTTTTTTATTAGATTCCAGAGTTCCTAAAATGTGCATCCCTAAAAACTGACAGTTTTGCCAGCTTATTCATTGCTCCTATGGCTGCTTTTGCTCTACAATGGCAGTTGGGTGCTTGCAACTTTACTATCCACAAAGACAAAAATATTCACTACCTGATTTTTCAGTGAAAATTTGCTGACCTCTATACTAGAAATCTTTATATAGAATTAACATAACAATGTTTAATGAATGCATAGATGGATGGGTTGGTAGATAAAATATTAGGTGAAAAACAAAAATATTTTACATTTATATTTTATCATGAAGTTATCAAATGTAGATATAGGTAGCTGCATGTATTTTGTTAAACTTAGAATTGTACTGTAGAAGAGAATGGTAATTCATTGACCATCTTTATAGTTGCTGTTTTTACTTATAGGTCACTATTCCATACAGACATGATGGTGGCTACTTAAAATCAAAACATGCTAATTGGAAATATACATTAGTATTAGAAAGAATTATTATATCATAAGTTGTTGTTGTTTCCAGGTCACATTGTACATTATGTATTCTTAATCTACCCAGAAGTATCTCCTATGAGGGCAGTAGTATAGACCATATTCAGATAGTTACAGTGAGTTGATAACTTGTTTGTTGGGGAAATACCCATCTTCTTAGTATTACTGTCCATGATAATGTCCTTTCATCCTTAATCCTCCTTTTAAAGGAATAATTTTCCACTCTGCATTCTTTTGAGCATTCCAGGGCAAGATGTTGAGGTCTGCTTTTTAATCCCTTATGTTAATGTGTAAGTTGTATAGTTTTACAGAGCTGACTCACCTTCCCCAGGAGCCAATGACAGCAGAATCATTGCCCCTACCCTTCATGATGCCCATTCATTAGCCTTCCACTTCCAATCAGCTTCACAGCCTCCATCTTGATCTCCACACTCTTTAAAAACCAAGTTGCTCTATTTTAGTATTATTACTTAATGCTTTTAGTCTGAGGGCAGTGATAGGATACACAGAGTATGTATATAAGACTAAGAAAATTGAGGGAGATAAATGATTCTCAGGAACACATAAACTGCTTAGTTTTAAGTTTAATCTCTATAATTTTATTTTAACCTGATGTTATTATTGTAACCATTTTGCCCTTTTCATTTGACCCATAGGAATGCTATTTTTTAAAAAGGGTATTGGTTGGGGCACCCGGGTGGCTTAGTTAGTTAAGTGTCTGACTCTTGATTTCAGCTCAAGTCATGATCTTATGGTTTGTGAGTTTGAGCCCCATGTTTGGCTCTGTGCTGGCAGAGTGGAGCCTGCTTAGGCTTCAATCTCTCTCTCTATCTCAAAATAAAATAAATTAAAAAATAGAAAAATAAAAAAGGTGTGTGTGTGTGTGTGTGTGTGTGTGTGTGTGTGTGTGTGTAACAGAGAGAGAGAGGGAGGGAGGGAGAGAACCCTATATTCATTAAGGAAAAATTAAGACACATTAAAAATATCTCTTAAATGCTTATACTGTTTTTAATTGAGAATATTGTTACCCATGGCAACTGGAGTTTCAGCTGGTTGCCATTGAAAAGTTGTTTTGTTATGAGGGTAAATTCAGAACAAGATTGAGGCTGAGTATCCATTTCTGTTTTCCCAAATAAATTATTTAAGGGCCACAGTGTCATAGGTCCTTCTCTAAAATAAAACATAATCATGTATTTCAAAGGTATACTGTATGTTGATATTTCCTCTCTGGTAATTAATGAAGCAAAGTAGCCTTGTGAATGATACAGAATATTATAAAATAGACAAGAATCTCAAATTCACTACTAGACTGGGAGTTCCAGAAGGGCAAAAACTTTTCTGTATTGTTTTGTTTTTCACTGTTGTATATATGATGCCTAAAATGGTACACAATAGTCAATATGTATTTGGATAAATAAATAAATTAGTTTAGCCTTATCATTGAAATGGCAAGGGATAGTTTATACATCTATAAAATTAAATTGCATTTTTATGTACCTATCTTTTGAATATCATGAGTATGGCAATGATAGTTCAGGGGTTAGCATATGAAAAAATAATTTAGGTCTAGATAAGGTCTGAAGGATATGTGAGCTACAACTTGAGAATTTTAAAGTTTTATTATATTTAATAAAACATTTTGGTCCCCTCAACCTTAAAACATATTTTACTTTTTTAGAACTTCATTTTGGTTATATTCTTTGCCAACTCCCAGTCTAATGCAGATAAAAATACATGAGTTATTGGGTTCCTTAAAACTGGGTTTGATAGTGGAAATGCTGACAAATCTTTATTACAGATGCCAGTGAAATGAAGTGCTTTTACCTCTAGCAAATGCTGATGTGGAGATTTAAGACTATATGAGAAATCAGTAAAGTTGCCCAGGAGAGTTTTATCATATTATTCATTGAACTCAGTATGTGGTACAGTAATTGCTTCTGGTACCATTTTTCTTTTCCTACATGAGGTTATTATTTATCCTTGTGCTGTATGAAACAGAGAAAGAGAGTCTAAAGGAGAGTCATAACTGGATGTAAACTATCTTGTGACACAATGTAGCTGGAGATAGGAATCACAACTGGAAAATGGTGTCTTACTTATCAGAATTAAATATAGGAAGAATGATATTTGACATTGTGGAGACCCATAAATATTAAAAAGATGCACTCAGACCACATTTTTTTCCAGTGATATGAAAACCTGTTTAAAATATATATCTAAATAGACTTTAATCTCACAGGGATCAACAAATTTATTTGCCCCTGACAGAAGTTTTCTTATTAGCTTATAGGTGGTGGAAATCAAGTTAATAGGTAGGATAGTTACTAGGAAAAGCTGAATTAATGAGAATTAAGTAGCATAACAATCTTTAAAATTTTTTTCTCTGCTTTTGTATTTTGTGCACATATATCCATCATGTGCCTCAAATATATTTCATTAAGCAGTAACTTAATTTTTTTCTAATGTGCAAGTGAGTTTGTGTGAAAGACATACCATAAATATTTTGGAACAAAGATTTTAAAGAGACAATGATGCCTTAATAATGCAAATGCAGTTTTTAGACACGCATATTACTACCTTAATCTGTTAGGCTTAAAATTGCTATTTTCACAAATTCTTGAAGAACTTTTATGTTAAAAATGTATTCTTTCTGGGGCCCCTGGGTGGCTCAGTCACGGAAGCATCCGACTCTTGGTTTCAGCTCAGGTAATGATCTTACCGTTCATGAGCTGGAGCCCTCCATCAGACTGTGTGCTGACAGTGCGGAGTCTGCTTGGGATTCTTTTTCCTTCTATCTCTCTCTCTGCCCCAGCTGCACTCTCTTTCTCTCAACAAAAATAAAGAAACTTAGAATAATTAAAAAATGTGTTCTTACTTGGAAAGGAGGTCATTCGTGATGAATGAATTTTTTGGATTACATATTTACTACTTTTTTTTTACACAAATAAGATTTTTTATTTGTCACCATTAAATGTCTGAATTGTAAAAGATTCTTGGACTGGTGGCTCATATCCATCAGCTCGTTCAACTTTAGCACCGGTCTCATCCCCAGTAGCTTTTCCAGAACTACTACCTTCACCATGAAGCCCCATGAGCTTTCTCAATTCAAACGGGCTTCTTCAGCAGTTTTACTTTTCTAATGAAGACATCATGAAGTGGATAAATAGACTGACAAGCCTTCTCTATGTCTTTTCCGATGCTGTCTGGAATCAATTTATTGGCAACTTCTTTCAAGCCATTTGTCTGCACCTCTTGGGTCATAATTTTCATCATCTCTTTCCGAATTTGGTGGATCTGTTGGTGCTGAGCATAAGAGGTCTTCCGAATCTGATTGTTGCATTTTTTAGTAAAGCTGACACAAAAGAGAGGAAGCAAATACCCATCGGTAGCCTTGACATCAACGTGAGCTTCAATCATGGTCTGCCGTTTTTTGACCATGGAGCACATTTTGTCCCGGGTAAGATCCATGCCATGGAAATTAGGCAGTTTTTGCCCTGAACATCTTCAGTAATTAGCTTGAATTTCCTAAATGCAATTTCATTATTCTGCAGATTAGCAAGGCTTACTTCAAACACATGACCCTTAAGGCCATCAGATGCGATTTTGGTTCCTTGAGTTCTCCTGACTAGTGTTTTTCCAGTATTTCTTATATTAGACATTGCTGGTGCTTTTACATCATACCAATCTTACTTTGAAAATGGATCAACCACTTTCTTCTTGGCTCCCTTTTTGCCGCCATTCGTAAGGAGCTTGTTCTTGCCTACTGCCATGGTGCTGCTCAGGGAGCGAAAAGGGGTATATTTACTACTTTTCTGCAATGTTGTTTTGATTGCATTGTTCAATTAGTAAATGTATTACCATTTTGCATGCATTACATTAACCTAGCGGCTAATCTCAGTGATGGAAAAAATAATAAAGTCATACAATATATATTAAGTTATCTAATGAGCTATGTGCAAATTATGCATTCAAATGGAGTTTGGAAATTATCATTAGAAGTCATTTAATATAGAAAGTATACTGTGGAGGCAAATATTCCAATAATCTGACTCTCTAGTTTGTATGCTGGGTATTGATCTTGGCAAAAGCACTCTTGCCGTCAGTTTCTTCATTTGTAAAATAGAAATAATAATATTATGGACTTATGGCTATAATGAGAAATAAATAAGTTTATCCAAGGGAAGCACCCAGAACAGTGTCTGGTACAAAGTATAGGTGCTGGAAAATATTAGATAGTTCTATTATTTAGTGTATAGATCTTAACAAATCATCAATATTTTGAGAGTTTTAAATTAAAAAAAAAACATTTATTTATAAATCAAAAACTGAATGAAATCAAAATATTAATTCAATAGATTTAATGTATTGTACCCACATGCTTCTTTTGATTCACATTCTACCAGTCCCAAATTCTCAGGCAGTCCCATTTTCTGCAGAGGAATATGGTATGTTCTTGTCAAATCTCTAACCTTCTGCCCATGGGTTAGGAAACTGAGGATTTGTTACCACCATACCTGAAACTCATAGGAGAATTTCCCTGTCTTATAATTTTTTCTTTCAAGTTCAGTTTCCTTTGGCTTTGACAGTTGACCAGAGCAATCCATTTACATTCTGTTCAGTATGGAAGTCATTTTACTTGTTTTCTGCTATGTACCCGATGATGTTTGGTCTTTTTGATGCAAATTTAAGTAATTATCATGCCATATAAGTTGCTTAACTCTAGTTCAGAAGATAAATGTGTATATATGTGTATGTGTGTATATATGTGTATATGTATATAATATATATATATATATATATATATACATATATATATATATATATACACATATATACATATATATTATATTATATATTCATTCCAAGGTAAAAGGGGCATTTAAATTGTCATCCATGGAAATGTTTTATCTAACTTAGAAGACTAGCATGCCTCTAAGAGTAGAGAGGAGGGGCGCCTGGGTAACTCAGTCGGTTGAGTGTCCAACTTCAGCTCAGGTCATGATCTCACGGTTCATGAGTTTGAGCCCCGCATTGGGCTCTGTGCTGACAGCTCAGAGCCTGGAGCCTGCTTCGGATTCTGTGTCCCACCCCCTCTCCTCTGCCCCACCCCTGCTTGTGCTCTGTCTCTCTCTGTCTTTCTAAAATGAATAAACAAAAAAAATTAAAAAAAGAAGAGTAGAGAGGAAAAATGGGTATAATAGTCACAGGGGTGGAAGAAGACTGTATTTGTCACGTTTGTAGTATTCTCTGTGCCCCTGGAGAATAAATTTTATATGTGATCACATAGTACTAAAAATTAGGATCCTTACTGTCCTTTACCTCATGGTAAGCCTAAATATCTAGCTTTGATTTTAGTTACAAATTAATTTCTGTTTCCTATGTGTTTGATCTAATTCCATTTCAAACTCCAGTACATGTAGATTTTCTACAAATGCTCTTATGGTGTAGAAAGCAATATAAAATAATGGGAAAAGTATGTATTTTGGAATTTAGAAAACCTGAGTTCTTAGCTGAGTCCCTTCTTAGCTTTTATCTCTTAGCTATGTGACCTCTCTGAAAAATGACTATTAATAAAATAAGCTAGTAAAATAGTCCTAATACAATAGTTCTACTAGTAATTAAAATACCCTAACTAGTAAAATAGTCTACATATTAAAATAGTTCTAATAAAACTCCATTGAAGTATATGAAAAGATGTTCAATATCATATGTCCTTAGGGAATTTTGAATTAAAGCAGCAGTGAAAAACCAATACATACCTATTAGAATGGCCAAAAGCCAGAGCACTGGATATTGAAGAAATGGGCAAAAGATATGAAAAGACATTTCCAGGAAGAAGATATCCAGATGACTAACAGACACATGAAAAAATGCTCAACATCACTCATTGTCGGGAAAATACAAATCAAAACCACAATGAGATACCACCTCACACCTGTCAGAATGGCTAAAATGAACAACTCAGGCAACGTTAGAAGTTGGCGAGGATGAGAAGAAAGAGGAACCCTTTTGAACTATTGGTGGGAATGCAAACTGGTGCAGCCACTCTGGTAAACAGTTTGGAGTTTCCTTAAAAAATGAAAAATAGAACTACCCAATGGCCCAGCAATTGCACTTAGTAGGTATTTATCCAAAGATACAGGAGTGCTGATTCGAACTGGCACATGCACCCTGATGTTTACAGCAGCACTGTTGACAATAGCCAAAGTATGGATAGAACCCAAATGTCCATCAACTGATAAATATAATGGAATATCACTCGGCAATCAAAAAGAATGAAATCTTGCCATTTGCAACAACGTGGGTGGAACTAGAGTATATCATGCTAAGCTAAATAGGTCAGAAAAAGATAAATATCATATGATTTCACACATGTGGAATTTAAGAAACAAAACAGAAGAACATAGGGGAAGGGAAGCAAAAAAAGGTAAAAACAGAGAAGAAGACAAACCTTAAGATTCTCTTAAATACACAGAACAAACTGAGGGTTGCTGGCAGGGTGTTGGGTGGGGAAATGGGCTAAAAGGGCAAGGGACATTAAGGAGGACCTTGTTGGGATGAGCACTGGGTGTTATATGTAAATGATGAATCACTAAAATCTATTCCTGAAATCATTATTACACTATATGTTAACTCACTTGGATTTACATTAAAAATAAATAAATAAATGAATGTTGTATTTTATGCTCAGTAGCTCGCCTTTATAATTTTAATGGTGTCTTTCACAAAGCAAAAAAAAATGTAATTGTTATAAAGTCCAATTTTCACTTTTTTTCTTCTATGATTGTGCATTTTTCGTCAGGTCTAAAGATTTTCTCTTATGCTTTTTAAAATAATTGTTTTTAATGTTTATTTATTTTTGAGAGAGATAGAGCACGAGAGAGGAAGGGCCAGAGAGAGAAGGAGACACAGAATCTGAAGCAGGCTCCAGGCTCCAGGCTCCGAGCTGTCAGCACAGAGCCAGATGTGGGGCTCAAACTCATAGACTGCGAGATCATGACCTGAGCCAAGTTGGATGCTTAACTGACTGAGCCTCCCAGGCGCCACTCTCCTATGCTTTTATTTTCTAAAAGTTTAATGGCTTTTATATTTAAATATTCAAAATTTTATTTATAGTGGATATATATATATATATATATAGAGAGAGAGAGAGAGAGAGAGAGAGCGCGTGCTGAAGGAGAAGCAGTGTTATCAAGATGTGGGTCCAATAAAGCAAAAAGTTGAAGGGAATTCCAAAAATTAGTTACAAATGTGGAACAATGTGCTGATCTCTAAGCAAGAGTTCTTTAGCACAGAGTTCAGTGTGTAGGAGTGTCAGAAGGACAGCACACTGGTCAGGTTGGAGTGTGTATGAAATAGTACAGGGATAAGCCAGGTCAACAGTGATGGGAAGAAAAATGGAATTAGTCTTGTTTCTGAGATGAGTGTGGACAAGAGGACACATTACTATCATATCTAAAATGTCCTTAGGTGTGATGACCCTCATGGGATGAGTATTGTTCTCCCAGGGTTGGGAGGAGGGTGGTCATCTTTCTAGATGGACTGGCATGGCAGCCTTTTAAGTTTTTCCACTTTGCAGTGTCTTTTTCTGAGAGCACCTTCTAGAGGCTTTACCCATAGTCAAATAGAAATAAGTAGTACTGCCAACTGCACTCTGGATACCAGATATCTGGATACAGATACATGTTCCACCTGCCCCCACGAAAGTATGCTAATGCATGGATTCTCTTAGTACTTAATTAAACATGTGAATTTTTAACAGGGCCTGTTATTCAGAGCCTTACAGGATTTGGCTCCTCATTCTTTCTACATTTCTGACCTTGTTCAACTAATTCCCTCACTTACTGGATGTGATTCCTGTCACACTGATGGCTGTAGTCCTCTTTCTGGAACACTCCAGTGTCATATTGGCCTTAAGGCTTTTACTTGCTGTATCCTTGACCTGAAGTTCTCTTCTGTCAGATTTTCAAATGACTAGATTCTTTTTCATCTTTTAGTTTCTACTTCATCTCTCATCTCCTCATCAAAGACTTCCAGACATATTTCTCAATTTTGTCTTGTTTTCTCTTATCTTGCCAAGTACCTTGAGGTTGTTCTGTATCCTATTCCCCTATTTTATGTTTTTATGCCATTTATCAGTATCAGAAATTATGTGTTATACTTGTTTAGGCATTTATTATTTATTTCCTCATATATATCATGAACTTTATGACTCAGAAATTTCTCTTTCATATAGAGGAGGGCTGGCTCATAGTAGACGCTTCATAAAATATTGTTGGATGAATGTGTAAACACTTGACAAGTGTTTCTTTTTCTGTATTCCAAAGTAAGCTACTATTTCTTTTTCTATAAATAAATATAGTGGTTATGATTTTCATGGTTGTTTGGACAAACTGTGGTAATATTTAAAAGTCCATACTACAGTTTTTAACACGTAGGCAATTAGGCAGTAGTTTGTTTTTTTTTTCATTTTTCCATCAATATATCCCACTGAAATAGCACAGTAGATATTGACTAAATGATATAATTCAAACTGGGGTATTGTAATCATGTGAAATTATATCTTACGTATTACATATTTTATGGCATATATCGCATTATATACTATCCCTTATATATGACATAAGATACATGATATGGGATATGTGACATATTATATTTTTATTAGATAGTAATGATGAAATTATTATAGTTAAATATTCTCCTTTGAAGCACAAATATTCCAAAAGTAATCTGCCTTCTTAGGTTTTCAAACTATGTTAATTACAATTAGGAAAAAATAAAATTGTCTGTATTTCTAAATTAATGTGAAATATTCTATCTTCTAAGGAAAGCTTTAATTCTGATAGTTTCATGATTAACTATTATTTCCTACCTTCATGTTTACTGTTTCCAGGAAGAACCCTATGTCTTGTTTAAGAAGTCTGACAAACCTCTCTATGGGAATGATCGATTTGAGGGCTATTGTATTGACCTCCTCAGAGAGTTATCTACAATCCTTGGCTTTACATATGAAATTAGGCTTGTGGAGGATGGGAAATATGGAGCCCAAGATGATGCCAATGGACAATGGAATGGAATGGTCCGTGAACTGATTGATCACGTAAGCCTTTTTTCTCATTTTTATCATTACCTTTGGTAGATGGCTAAAATATTTACTTTTTAAAAGGTTTTTGATGGTCAAGGGTTAATAATGGCAAAGAGCGGTAATATATTTCAAGTATGTATTTCCTTAAATAATTATTTTCAAAGTATGTCTTATTTTTGCCCTTAAATATAAACAATCTAAGAGGGATGTATGGTTCTATTAGAGAGAGTCGTCTGTTTTAAATTCACTAGTATTTAGTGATTTAATATCTTGAAATATTTAGTCCTAATTTGCAAATTATAATGTGGTTTCCCAACAATTTATTTCTTTTTCACTTTTATAATACTGACTTCATAATCAATAGAAGGAATGATGATGCGAACTCTAAATTTTATGATAAAAATTTTCTGGATTAGGGTAGGTTACTTCTTATCTTTAGAGATGAGAGAAATCTATATGCAAAAAGAATAGAATAAAGATACTGTGTAAAATAAAGTATTTTAAGTGTATTAATTTGGCGATAGACATTTTATTTATTTAGTTAGTTAGTTAGTTGAATAAAGCCAGACATTCCTTCTTTGGTCAAGAAAGCATTATTTCATAATTTCTTAGTTGGCCAGTGTCGATTAATTCATCTCTTTGAAATAAACTCTTATTTTTTAAAAATAATAGTAATATTACATTTGGCTTTGTGTTTTGTAACATTTAAGTTTATTTTGACATTTTCCATAATATTAAGGCATGTAATTATTGCCAAATATCTACAAAGTAACAAAATATATTTTGCTTTTAAAAAACCATGAAAACTGTACCCTAAATTAAAGTCCTTACTAATGGAAGTAGCAAAAATAGGCAGTTTTCACAACATTTTGAAGATATTTCATTGCTATTAATTATAAAGTTTATTATCAAGAGTAAAGGAATAAGGGAGATCTGTCTCTATCTCTATCTATCTATCTATCTATCTATCTATCTATCTATCATCTATCTATCAGGGGATGTTAGGGTTTGGTTAGAAGCAGAATAACAAAACAAATAAACAATTATCATTAAACTTATTTTTCTTTAATCTTCAACATATTAATTATTTGAAATTTACTCAATAAGGTCCTGAGGTTCTAGGCTTAATCAGTTATTTCTAAAAACTTATGCATAAATGGTCCATTTATATTTTACTTTGTAAAATCTATTAAAGATGATGAAAATGTATATGATTTGGAATCAAATATGAAACCTTAAACTTTATGTTCACTTATATTACTGTAGCAGCAACCATCAGAAATCTAATTCAAGCTGGTTTAAGCAAAAATGTTAACTTGTTTGTTTGCATCTTTGTAAAGTCCAGAGGTAGTGTGGCTGGATTTAGAATATCAAGATTTAGTTTACCTGGTATTATGCCTCAATGTAGTCTTTGTTTCTCTGTATTTGTTTTACTCTTAGACATGTGCCTCTGAACAGATGGCAAGAACAATTGCTACCAACAGTTCTAGATCAACCATCCAAGTAGAAGTAAAACACCTGGACCCTATAATTCAATCAAGGGACCCCAAATTTGGTTTCATTGGCCAGACCAAGGTCATAAACTAGATTCTGAACCAATTGTCCCATTCAGAAGGAAGTGCTATTCTTGGGGTGCCTGGGTGGCTCAGTTGTTTATGCATCCGACTCTTGGTTTTGGCACAGGTCATGATCTCATGGTGTGTGAGTTCGAGCCACACATCAGGCTCCATGCTGACAGTGTGGTGCCTGCTTGGGATTCTCTCTCTCCCTCTCTCTCTGTCCTTCCCCTGCTGTCTCTCTCTCTCTCTCTCTCTCTCTCTCTCTCTCTCTCTCTCTCTCAAAAATAAATAAACTTAAAAATAATTTGTTAAAAAAGGAAGGAAGTGCTATTCTCACTGGATAGCTTGGAGGCAATATATTCACACAAGAAATTGGGAGGTGGGGGTGAATCCCTTTTAAAACCACATAGATTTAGATTTGAGGAACTGTGAATTTTTAAAGGAAAATTAGGGTGTTTATACAGGAAGAGTGTAAAATGGATTCTGCACATACCAATACAAATGTATATCCAGCATCAAACCTTTGCATACGTAGCCTATTTTTTTCAAAGAAATTAAAAGTAGAAAATGAAGGTTAGGAAATAATGATTTAGATCTATGGCGTAAAAGAGGATGGCACCCAAAATGAAGGAATAGTAAGGGGGATTCTATATTTGTTTCTCAAGAAAATTATTTGTAGTATTGGATTGAGACCACTGATGAGGGCTTCAAGTTACTGAATCATTTTATTCTTCTTAGTGCCATAACTTTCACTTCACCTTTTATTTTTCCTTTAGTAGAGTACTATTCTGTCCTAGTATCCACTTTCTTGGTGCCTTCCTCATGTTTCATATTGCCAACCAAGCCTTGGTTATTAATATTTAGCATGAGTCATATTAAACTAGAATGATGATTATAGTCAATATATTTTTCTTTGTACAACCTCACCCTGGTTTGCATATTTATGAATATGCTAATTTCAACACAAAGTAGTAACTCTTCCTGATAATCAGATAAATATCCTAAACTTCTTGCTCTCCTTGCTTTCTTTGGATAAGCTTATCTTCTCTCATAGCTTGATTACCATGCTCAAACTGAAATTTCACCATTCTGCATCTTTAGGCGTGAGCCTTAGATGCATATATCAACCTACCTCTGTTATATTTTTTGCTTAAATATTTCATAAACATCTCAAAGATAGAATATTCCAGACTGAATTTATTGTTTATATTTCTTAAACCTTTTCTTTCTGAAGAATTTCTTATATCAGTACATGGAGCAATGATTCAATAGGTTCCCTAAGCCAAAATTTAGTAGTGATTTTTGGATTATTTCTCACTCCATCATGTTTTATTGAGTGTGGTCCTTAAATAATTTTTTTAATGATTATTTATTTTTGAGAGAGACAGAGACAGAGAGTGAATGGGGGAGGGACAGAGAGAGAGGGAGACACAGAATCTGAAGCAGGCTCCAGGCTCTGACCTTGTCAGCACAGAGAAGGACACGGGGCTCAAACTCACAAACCATGAGGTCATGACCTGAGCGAAAGTCAGATTCTTAACTGACTGAGCCACCCAGGGCCCCTGTCCTTAAATAATTTTGAAACCTGCTCACTTATCTCCATCTCCACTGTTACCTGGAATAATATCCCAATATGAGGATCTTTCCTTTCTAATACATTATCTGTATATATATCCATTATCTATCTATCATCTGTCTATCTATCTATCTATCTATCTATCTATCTATCTATCTATATCATTCAACTAGGATGTTGTTTCAGAAGAAGAAACCTGATCATGCTTTTCTCTTGCATAAAATCTGTCAGTAGTTTCCATTGTCCTAACAATATAGCACCAACTATATAATATATTTATAATACTTCCACACTTGGTTGTTGTATATCTGTTATGGAAATCTTCTTTTTACCCTCCAGATGTACTCTCAGATCTTCTCCACCATGCTTTCTGTATTGGGAGGTTGTCTTACATGGAGTAAATCAACAGGGCTCCCAGTAAGAGATCCAAGGGAAGGAGGAGAGTGAGGTCAGAATATTTATTTCCCTCCTTGCTCCCTGAGATGTTGGCTTGAGCTGGCTGTGTGCCTACAAGGAATGCCAGTTTCTTATTATGAGGCCTGATCTATACAAATCTATCTCCTGTTCTCAGTTCCAATTTACACCCTACATAGGTTGGTTTCTCCAGATCTCAGGATGGTTATAGCTTAGGTGCTATTAGCCTTGGGTTCCTGCACCATCCCTTAAAACTTCTCAACACCAGTGGTCCTTGAAATATGTTCCACACACCTGCAGATCAATTTCACTTGCAAACTTGTTAGAAATGCAAATTTTCAGGCCCTAACCTAGAACTACTAGATCTATAACTCTGGGGTGGAGCCCAGCAATCTTTCTTTCAGCAAGCCCTAATGGTGATTCTGATGTTCGCTGAAATTTGAGAATCAATATTCTACCCTCCACCCGGACTTGTGTAATTAATTTTTCTCTTTGTAAACAGATCCTATTCAGTTATCATTTGAGTGTGCCATATGTTTTCTGTTGAGAAGCTAACTGGTACACCTCTCTATATTTCATCTATTTTGTCCTCTCCAACCAAACCCAGGTGGACTTTTTTCAGCCTTGTTCTCTTTTAAAGCTTTTAGGCTAGTTCTCTGACTGTACCACTCTCTTCAACCTCCACCCAAATCAGCTCATCTGAATTACTTCTACTTAACTTCAGATATACTTGTCCAGTGATGCTTCCCTACCCCACCCCAGGAAGCCCACCTGCTATGAGCTTCCACACTACCCTTCTTGCATAACATCTGTCACACTTTAATTACCAGCTTAATATTTGTCATATTTATTTGTATGTATGTTGTATGGTAGTTATGAAATCAATCAAGACTATTTCAGGTACAAGTGTCAGAAACATGGCTAAAAATAGCTTACACAGATATACTTTAACAAATATCTCATATTACTAAAAAAGTCCTATGGTGGTTCTCATTTCAAGTATAATTGGATTCAGGGTCTTAAAGTATGTCATTAATGTCTGACACCTCCTTTGCTGCCTTTTTGTCTCTTGGCTTTACTCTCCTCTGTAGTTTTTATTCTTAAGTACTTTCTTTCCATATGGTGACAAAGGCGACCCAAGGTGGCTCTAGACCAATGGTTATCAACTGGAAGGATAACCCAAGAGTCTTTTCCCAAGAGACTTTTGGCCATGTTGAGAGACATTATTTATTGTCTTGACTTAAGGAGGTGGGGGAGATGTTGCTACCGGCATCTGAGGATAGAGGCCAGTGGTGCTAACCTCTAAACAATGTGCAAGATAGCCCCTCCCCTCCAAAAAAAATTATTTGCTCCAAATATCAGTCTTACTGAAGTTAAGAAACTTTGTTCTAGGCTTACCTGGTTCTTAGGGATCTCCTTTTGAAAGAGATAGAGGTCTTCTTTTGCCAAAGTTTCAGCAAAATCCATGGTGAGGGATTGGGGTAGATGGAGGGGTATCGGCTGGATTAAGTTGGACCATGTGCTCATCTGTGAAGTAATCCAAAAAGCTACGATTGGGAAGGCAGTAGTTGGAATAGCCAGACCTGGGTTATGTGTCCATACCATACCCTTATTTATTGGATAGAATCTGAATTATGCTACTTATTTGTATATGAACTTGGATGCAGAGGCAACTAATATTTATTTTATACCAACTATGTGCCAGTCCATTTTTTAGCATTTTGTTGTTGTTGTTGTTGTTGTTGCTGTTGTTTGTTTGTTTTAGGTTTGACTAGGTTAAGTAGAATGGAGATAGCTATCAAGAGGTTATATTTATGCAAGTATTGTGAGGAAGAAATACAATTAAAAATAAAATCTCTTTCCAACCCCAAAAATCTTTCCATAAAGGTAGATGAAAAATAAAATAATTTTATTAATGAATAGGCATTAAATCAGAATGAGATGCACATCACAGTCAATTCACTAAGAGATTACAAAGGCAGAAAGCAATCTCACCCTTTTTTATAGTCAGGAAGGCACAACCCATTGTATACATGTTCTCAAGATAAATAATAACTGGTCCTCAAGTAAGAAGGCTTGAAAGCACCATTTATCACACATAGTTCCTCCTAGATTTATTTGGAAACTGGGGTGACCATCTGTGTTAGCTAATTGGTTTTATTCCATAGAAAAATACACTTCCCAGGTCTTTATGAGAAAGGTGGTTTTTAGGCTCCCACCCACCTAAGTTAGGCTTCTACTTTCCCATGGAAATTTGGAAATAGGGTGTTATCTTCCCTGGTGATTACATTTCAAAGAGATACTTCCCAGATCCTTGAGAAAGGCATTGGTGAGTCATAAAGATGACAAGAGGCTTAATTGGCCTTTTAATATATATTTAAGATAAATAAATAAATATATATTTGTATATATATAAAATCTTATGGCTAATGTGTGTGTGTGTGTGTGTGTGTGTGTGTGTGTGTGTATAAAAGAGAGAAAGAAGTTACAAGTTTTCTAAAGTAAATGTTCTAGGAAAAGGGGAAGGGATTGATTCCTTTATTTTCAACAAGGAGAACTGAGCCTCCTGGGTTTAATTTGTATTTTCCCTTACAGTTGCAGGTCTTGTTATTCTAGTAAAGCTGGTTTTAGCACCTTCTCCCTCTGTCCTTTTGAGGGTTTGGTATGATCTCTCAAATCTATTATGATCTAACCAGGGATGAATCTTGGTGATGCAATATGAAGATACAACCCCAGAAAGATATTAAGAGAAAGTGGCTCCCTGAGGCAGTTAGTCCTTGAAAAGTGACAAGCCTTCCTGCTGAAAGCACCTTTCTCTTCCATCATCTCTATAGCAGGGCTGTACAACATGGGGTACTAGTAAGTCCTTGGTAAGACAGATGTGGAATAAAATCCTAATTCTTCCGCTGTGTAGTTTGATGTTTTACGCACATTGCCTTAAACTCTTTGAGTCTTAGTTTTTGCAAAAGTAATAGAAATAATATCATATTAATCATTAGGAAGATATATATAAATTCTCTAATGCAGTACCTGACTTATAGTAGATAAGCATTAGAGGTACAACTAATAAGTACAAAATTTGCATTATTCTTTCTACTATATTGTTAATGAGTATTCTTATTGAGGACTAAGAAGTAAAAAGTAGAGACACTATTACAGTGTAAAAAATGTAGGAATTATAGTTGCTACTGATATTAATTTTGAATCAGAGTCAGTAATATTGGCATTAAGTTTTAATAGTAAAATTTATTAATTTGAACATTGGTATTCAAATATCTTATTACTTTTCTACCTAACTGATCTATGTCTTGGTGGTTTTATATTAGAATTAAACATGGGGAAGAACTAATAGACAGTCAAATTCAGTGTGAGATTAGCAATAGGCAAGATAAGTGGGGGAGGATGATGTTTCGGCAAAGTAGGGACATCCGATTAAAAAATTACTATTTAATATTTTTTTAAAGATAAAGTAATCATTATAAGAAAAGTCAAAACATGTTTGGACCTCCCTGTATTTATTTTATGGTTTGAGTGTGTCAAGTTTGAATTCTATTAAAACTGAAAGTGAAGGGATATATTTTCCTTGCTTAAATCCTTTGAAATCTCAACCTACCACTTCTTAAATACACTTTTAAAGGTTTTTTTTCTTAATGTTTATTTATTTTTGAGAGAGAGAGTGCACACGAGAGAGGGAATATTTATCGAAATAATGACACAAATGTTCAACTGTGTTCCACAACAAATGTCAAACTCAAGCACCCTACTTGAGAGAGACAGAGAGAGAGAGAGAGAGAGAGAGAGAGCAGGGAAGGAGCGGAGAGAGAGGGACAGAGGATCTGAAGCAGGCTCTGGGCTTTCAGCCCAGATGCAGGGCTTTAACTCAGAACCATGAGATCATGACCTGAGCCTAAGTCAGATGCTTAACTGATTGAGCTACCCAGGTGCCCCTCTGAAATACATGTTTAAACTAAAAATTGCTCAGAAACAAATTATTTGGTAAATTTTAAAAAAATGTTAATGGTATATGCCCTACCACAGAGGAAGTAGAGCAGCAATCTAGGCAGTTTTCCCTTTATGTAGGTAACCTGCTTAAAAAAATTAATGTTTATTTATTTTTGAGAGAGAGAGAGAGAGAGAGCATGTGAGTGCAAGTGGGGGAGAGGCAAAGAGAGAGGGAGACACAGAATCTGAAACAGGCTCCAGGCTCTGAGCTGTCAGCACAGAGCTCGACGTGGGGCTCGAACTCATGAACCCGTGAGATCATGACCTGAGCCTAAGTTGGTCATATAACTTACTGATCCACCCAGGCACCCCAGATGACCTGCTTTTTTTTGGTAACATCTTAATTCTAAGAGATCTTTCCCTCAGGCTGTCTATTGAGTTATGATTAGTGTCATGGGCCATTCTATTTGAAGTTTGTTGGGCAGCTATAAAAGTTGATTTAAAAAAAAAATTACCGTTTATTTATTTTTGAGACAGAGAGAGACAGAGCATGAACGGGGGAGGGTCAGAGAGAGAGGGAGACACAGAATCTGAAGCAGGCTCCAGGTTCCTAGCTGTCAGCACAGAGCCCGAAGCGGGGCTCGAACTCACAGACCGTGAGATCATGACCTGAGCCAAAGTCGGACGCTTAACTGACTGAGCCACCCAGGCGTCCCCAAAAGTTTATATTTTTTTGTGAGTCATCACACTAAAATCTAAATCAGGACACTATTTCGTCTTATCAATTCACTGCACTGAGGTATGCTAGGTAGTATTTATTGGCTTCAAATATACTGAAAATAGTTGGGAGACACAACACAATTGCAGAAAGTGGTCAGCATTAAAGAATATTTATTGAGAAAACGACACAAATGTTCAACAGTGTTCCACAACAAATGTTAAACTCAAGCACCATGCTCTTTAGAGAAATTGCTACATATTTTCCAAATTCTTTTATTTTTATGTTGCCTTCCCAAGGCCCCAGTGAAAGTTTCTGTTCAAGGATCAAGTAAAGAAATACACAGTGACATCTTTTTCTCTTGAAAGTATAGCATTGTAACTTTTTGTATAGTATTTTATGAAGCATTTTATCAAGTTTTTCATTCTTAAAACCAAATTTAGCTATTCCGCTATTACTGGTGGGAGTCTTTGTTCTGTGAACGGAGATCTCGGTTCTAAGTTTCCCTACAGAACATTTACCTGAGGATCTGCGCTCAAATAAAGACAGCCAGGAGGAAAGCAGCAAGCACAAAGCAGTTTATTAAGGACAGTACACCCTCATGATAGTAGAGGGGGCAGGCCTGGAGAGGCCAACTGCACTGGGGTTAAGAGTGTCTTTTCTTTTTAATGTTTGCTTAGCTTATGGGTCATAGCTGGTGAGGAGTCTCTGGGGTTATTTCCAATCATTTAAGTGACTCCTCTTAATGGTCAGGATGGGTAGTTTTGGCCCTACAGGGTTCTTACTGGAACTGTCATGGCCATCTTTCCCCACTGCTGTGGGGTGGGGTGTCAAAACCCCAGTGTAAATATATTATAATGAAGCTATAGTTTACCCTGGAGCCGAGGTTGAAGAGGAGAGCACATGTTGTGCACCTGTGGCTCCTGGTCTGTCAGCCCCACGGTGTTGGAAGCCACAACGCCAGGATGTTGAAAGCTATAAGTCAGGATATTGTGCCCTTAGGTTTCTAATGGTAACGTATTTATCACCACCCTTGTCTCCAGCTCATGTTTACCTAACTGCCTGCTCTATAAGCGCCTGAGTTAGTAGTGGGGAGTACACAGAACCTTGCTAACGCAACCATGTTATTAAGCTAGGCATAAATTTTACTTGTAGCTTTGGGTGGTGTATTCTTTATGGCTAATAACTCATTTACGGGCTCATGAGACTACTGTTGTGAGTATGTTATTCATAAAGCCAACTAGAGTTATTCATAAGCATGAGGGAAAACACCTAAGCTGCAATAAGCCAGCAGCACATGTTATTATGGGACTACTTAAAGGAGACAAGGGCAGTTAAATTACATTCAAATCTCTGGTGATGTTTGCCTTGGCAGTGGGAAACTTCAGGAGAATTTATACTTGTAAACATACATAAATTAATACAGTAGTATGCAAAGTCTGTGTATGTCCAGGTCAAAAATAGACCACAGACACTCCTTGTTACTTGAAATTCTTTGCCTTTTCATCCTTCCCACCGAATACACCCCAGCTTGAGGCAAATTTCAGCACACTCTTAAACCAGTGGTCTTCTGGGCCTTTCCTGACTTAGTGTCTTAATGCTGATAAAATGTTTGAGGGAATATTATACCTGCAAATCCACAATTACTTCTTACCTGGGCAAATTTGGGAATTTGGGTTCTATTTTTTATAATTATAGCTGAAAAATCAGAGGTTTTTAAAGTCATATTCTCATTCCCTTTACCTCATTAGAATTGTGTAGATTAGAGTATTAGACTATTAGAGGTGTGTGTGAAAAAAAAAAAAAGCAGGGGGAGCGCTATGTGGCTCAGTCGGCTGAGAGGCTGACTCTCGGTTTTGGCTCAGGTCATGATCCCAGAGTTGTGGGATTGAGCCCTACATGAGGCTTCACATTGACTGTGGAGTCTGTTTAAGATTCTCCTCTCTCCCTCTGCCTCCTCACCCCCCTCCCCAACTCTCTCTGTCTCAAAAAAAGTGTGTATGCTTTTTTCTAAGTAACATTTAAAACCTAGATCTTTTAGAGGTGCCAACTACTTTTAGAAAGTTACGACTTCTCTGTGCGTAAAGAGACTTGTGTCTTAATATCATTAACCATTTGTTGTTGGTAAGAGAGTGTATTGGTCAATAAAAGCTTTTCCTTTTCTTCTTGATGAAGATCCTTTGTATAACTTCAGATGCGGTAGAAATTTTAAAGATAAACACAAGCTTGATCATTTGATAGATATCTTAAAAAACAGTGAGAAATTCTGTTTCAGTGTATCAAACAACTATGGCAAAGAGGGAAGTCTATTGGGATCTAATTCACTCTTATTTTACATTATTTTTAAGAAGACCCATGACGCTATGGATTTCTAGCTGCATGAATGCTTCCCAGCATGTTGTCTTAGCATTGCAATTGGTATTTAACATTATCAAACCTTTTATGATTCATAAATGAGCCTAACAGGACCTTACTATACTCTGCTTTTGCCTCCTGATTGCTCTTTTATTATATTCTAGGAAGGAAATCAAATATTTGTTTTTCAGGGAACTTAAAGAGGCTCCAGGTATTATCACAAAAAATTGAAAGACTAAGTCAAAAAACGGTTTTAAATACATGGGGATTGACTTACACTGTAGCTTTGAGTTTTGATAGTATGTTGTCTCAATTTTGCACTCTAGTGGAAGCATTCTAGTATTTTCAGGCAAAAAAATTGAAGAGTAGTAATACTATTGTCACTTTTTTAATTTTAGGAAAAATAACTAAAAAATAGATGTGCAAATTTATTTATAATTTCCCACGACCCAAAAGTGATGACTGTTAGCAGGTTTGTTTCCTTTGCTTTAAGTTTTTCTTTTAATATATGACATTGCATATGATGGTGAAGTCCCTTAGTTACCATAAAAATTCTCAATTTAGTAATTTTCCAAGTCAAGCACAAAAGATAGAATATCATTTCCCTCATTCCTCTCCAAATGTAACCACTATCTTAAGTTTGGTATTTTTCTCGTCCATTGTATGTAAATCACTCAATAGTACTCTATGATAGGAATGTGCCATTTTTATTTAACTAGTCCTCTACTGAGAGACATTGAAGTTATTTCCAGTGTTATGTTAACAAAAACCAATGCTGTTATGAAGCTCCAGTCTTATCTTATCTCCTAGAGCACCTATGTAAGACCTTCTCAAAAGGGTCTGCTGAGAAAGGAATTGTTCAGTGTTCATATACGTTTCCAATTTCATAAGATATTGAAAATACTGTTCTCCAGATTATTTTATTAATATACATTTCCACCCATAGGATAGTTTCTGTTTGTCTGCAAAATTACTAACTTGAGGTTCTCACTATTTGAATTCGGTTAATCTTCATGCAAATGAAATCTCATTGCTTTAATTTGCAATTCCCTGATTGTTAGCCTCTTTTTCCTCCCTGTACATTTATAGATGAGTTTCTCCTCTGAATTTCCCATTTGCTTCCTTTGACTTATGATTGATACATAGTAATTTGTTATATTTTCTGAATAATAATAATGTAAATATTTATCCCAGTTAGGACTTTATTTTTTAATTTGTTTAAAATGTGTGTGCCTGTGTTTTCGTATTGAAGTTTTGAAGTTTGAGTTTCTCGAATTTATTAATTTTTCCTATGGCTTGTGATGTTTTTGTGCATGTTGGAAAAATTCTTCCTTAACTGAAGCTCATGAAAATATTTTCCTATTATTTAAAAGGCTAAGATTTTTTTCTTTCAAATATAGCTCTTTTGCCCACCTACAATTTGTTTATTATGCCCACATACATGTGTTGGACTTCAACTTAAATAAAAGTCTCAATTCCTTCTGTTCCTTTCATGAAGACCCCAAATACTCTAAGCTACAACATATTTGGTAATAATTTTCCTTTCTTTGTTAAACAAACAAACAAACTTCGGAAAGCAAGTAGTTTTTACCTTTCTATTTTATTTATTTATTTTGAGACACAGACAGCATGAGTGGGGAAGGGGCAGAAAGAGGGAGAGAGAGAATCCTAAGCAGTCTCTGCCTGTCAGCACAGAGGTTGATGTGGGGCTTGAACTCATGAAACCCACAGATCATGACATGAGATCTGGCTAAAAGTCAAATACTTAATGCTTAGCTGACTAAGCCACACAGGTGTCCCACAAGTAGTTTTTACTTTTAATGAGAAATCCTGTGACTATTATCTCAGACATTAAAGGTAAGGAATTAGGGAAATTGTGACATGTTAAAAATGGCTAATCCATTCTTTATAACTGAATTTTTTTCCTCAAGATTTAAAAAGCAACATGTCACAGTCAAAATGTACTGTCTAATAATTCAGAGGCAAAGATGAGAAAGTTAATCTAGGAGTAGGATATCACAACCAGTATAATTCTGATTTGTACTGTATAAGATTCATTGGAAATTATCCTACAGTTGATACTCAACAACCATTTATTGAATGTCTGTTCTGGGAAAGACACTGTTAATTATAGCATTAGCAATATCTCTTAAAAATAATGATTATATTTTATTTTTTAAAAAAGCAAATCAGACATATTAAGTGTTAATTTTTTTAATTACTAGTGTAATAAAGAATTTCTCCTCCTATGTAATTGCACATTAACATTGAGGTTATGTTTAGAAATACTTATTTTTTTTAACTTTTTTTCCTAGGATGTATTCTCAAGATTTTTAAAAGAATTTCTTCCCTAATCACAATCTCTTGCCAGTTCACTATTTAGTTGTAATTTATAGCAAAAAAAAAAAAAAAAAAAAAAAAACAAAACTAAGAATTGTTTTATTTTGCAATTATATAATAAATTACTGAATAAATCTCTCATGGATACTACTAAGTTCTTCAAATATGATTCCTGAACTCAAGATACTTTAAGATATCAGTAAAATAAGTGTTTCAGACATAAATGTTATCAAAAAAATAGTACAAACACATAATTTGAATCTTAAGTGGAAGTAAAATGCTAAGTTGTTATTATAGAGACTCCTATAGACATACACAAATTCCTGTATGGTTCCATACCTTCTATATGTAATTTTGCCCCTTATGAAACAGTAGACAGCAAATCAGTCTCTCCCTGCCAGGCATTGAAACTTTTCCTTTACTTTTTCCCCAAGCTTAGGCAAGCCTTTAATAAATAGACAAATAAATAAATAAATAAATAAATAAATAAATAAATAAATAAAAAATAAAGCTTCCAAAAGCTTCATAAATGAACAGAGGTAACAGATTGGAATGAGAAGGCTTGAGTTGGGAATTTGATATCTCAAACAAAGTGTTATATAAAAATGAATGTAGAAATATAAATTAAGGGAAAGAGTATTCTGGGAGAAAATTACCCACACAAGCAGCTCTAAAATCTAGAATTACATGAGTTCAATAATAAAAAGTTTGCATTTGATTCAGAGAATGAATTTACAGTGGCACTGTTGAAGCAGTGGGCTGGAAAGTTTGTTTATCTGTGGTATATGGAACATCTGTGTGTTATTAAATAATAAACACTGATTTGCATCTATTATTACTAGAAAAGCAGAATAAATGTAACTGAAAATAGATATAAACAAATGTGTTTTTTAAATGACATTTGCTTTAGAACATAAAACAAATCTAAACAGACACAAAACAAAGTCCTGAACAAAAACTGAAAAATTTTAAAAAGGAAAACCACAGCATGGATTTTCTTAATAGAAGAAATACCATTTCTTTGTTAACTATAATTGAATTTTCCTATCATGAAAGTATGTGGAGTTGGTTTTCAAAGTAAATTTGAATAATGTATATATATATAATTTCTAAAATAAGATATTCTTCATGATATCCCCTACTGGAAATATAATGCAATATTATTAATTCAGTATTTTTGTGCACAGCACAATTTTAGGCACTGAAAATTTAAACATAAACATGAATCCTAGAGTGAGAGAGGCACTTAAGTAATTTTTATGTGCTTCAGGTAATGCAATAATAGAGATATTCCCAAGACATTTTGGGAAACCTGAGGGGTATATATATCCAATCCTGTCTAGAAGGAAAAGGATCAAGAAAGTCATTAAGCTTTAATTCTAATATGACAGAATGTTTTTCCAATATGCTATTTTTAATGTTGCTGTTAATTTAATTTCAGCATGTGGTTTTACCTGAAGGATATTATTTTATATAACATCACATGTGACTAAAGGAGTAAAATATAACTTGGTCAATATATTTAAATGTATTCAAATACACATCAATTTAAGATAAACTCTGGCTAATTCAGAAAATTTGTCAATGGAGGATTAACATAAAGTAAAAAAAAAGTTTCTAAATGTCTTTTTCTTTTTTTTTTAATTTTTTTTAACGTTTTATTTATTTTTGAGACAGAGAGAGACACAGCATGAATGGGGGAGGGGCAGAGAGAGAGGGAGACACAGAATCGGAAGCAGGCTCCAGGCTCTGAGCCATCAGCCCAGAGCCCGACGCGGGGCTCGAACCCACAGACCGCGAGATCGTGACCTGAGTTGAGGTCGGACGCTTAACCAACTGAGCCACCCAGGCGCCCCTAAATGTCTTTTTCTAATAGATTTATTTTTAGTAATTAATAACAGTTTATTGAGAATGCATTTGTCTGATAGTATACCATTACGCTAACATTAACCACTATTGTTCTATGCCAAAATCATGCATATTCATTTCTAAATACATTTTAAGTTTTCCTGGTTCCCCTACCAGGACATTCAGTTTGATAAAGATACAGTCACTGAACAAGAAGTTTTTGTTTGTTTATTTTTGCTTTTTTTTAACTATTTAATTTTGATGATATTTCTGATCAAGTTTCTTAAAAAATATTATCCAACTTGGATCATTGGAAAATGATTTTAAAGATGTATTTTAAAAAGGAAATTGTCCATGGGATTTATTCAAGTACAAATTTATTTACTTGTTTATGTGATAATATTTAGCTTGGTATTAGACAATATAAAAATCATTTCTGTCCTTAGTAGTTTCTTCTCCATGGAAGTGATTAATTTTGTTACCTGATCATACACTAGACTCTCTTTGTTCACTGTAGATTAATTTTTTAGCAATATTTAGATTAAAAAATATTCTCTCTAGTGTGACTTTCTGTTTTTCAATGGCTTCTCTCGGAGTTAGAGTATTCACTCTAGGGAAAATTACATCTCTATGACTTAACACCATGGCTAACACATAATAGATACTTCATGAGTATTAGTTAAATACATTAACTCTATTTTTTATCTATGGCAGTTTAGCCAACTCCACTTATGAAACTACTTATAAATAGGGATATACCTCAAATGAATACCCCCAATCATCATACTCTAGCTATTAACATACGTGCCTTGTCTCCCCTGTTCACATGTCAGTGTCTTGACTGAGGCAGAAATGATTTCATGTTCTTCTTGGCATCTCTCACAATACCTACCACAGGGTTTCACACATGGTGGAGATGGTCAATAGAAGTCTGTAAAATAAATAGACATAAATTATCCACCCAGCCTCTTCTATTCTCCACACTAGGGAAATGCAGTAAACTTTACATATCTGTGAGTACTCAAAAGGAAAGCTATGATATCATCACAGATTCCTTCTGAAAAAAGGTAAAATCATAGAAGATTGTAGAACTTAGAATTTTAAAGTAGAGAAATGAATCATCTCTGTGGAATAAGAGATAAAGGCATTCTGAAACACTATTCCTAATGTAGACACATAGGAAAGTCATTTTCAAAGGTTTCTTAAACAGATACTGTCAGATATATCAGACAATAAGCAATGAGACAGTGAGAGAGCACTGGAAAACACTCAGGGTAAGACGCTTAAACAAAGTGAGTGTCCTTAAATCCCCCAAAATAATAGTATAAAAAGGTCAGAATTGTCACAATTATAGTTGTATAAGTCAAATGGGACTTGATTGCATCTGACACTATTGAAAGATAGCTTGTCTTCAGGGCAAGAGCAGAAGAGAGATGTGTGTTTTGTAGTCAAAGGATCATCAGTATAAAAGTAACAATTCTAGCCTCAGCACCTTAGGGAAAAAGTCATCCCGGTCATCTGAAAGTTTATCTTTTAAGCACCTTAATACAATCTCTTTGGATGGAAACATTTTTAGATTGTATTATAAATATTTCTCTCTTTGAAACTGCAGTGCATCTTTCTATACTCCAGTCGAAAAATTCATTGTCTTGATGCTTCCATGATAATTTTATACTTTACTTTGCAGTCACCCAGGAATATGAAATTCATGTCTACCAAATTTCTTACCCATGATTTGTGATTGAAATGCTCCAAACATTTGCTCAGTAACCATATGCTTTTATTCTCTTACTTTGATAGATTCAAATAGGCACTTGATTCACCCTGTCACTACTTCCTATCACCTTTAAAGAGCCAAGTGCGTACTTCACATTGTATCTCAACTTATTTTCTTAGGTTATTTCCTATTATCTTTTATTTATTCCAAAATTTCTCATGTATATTTTACCTGCTTTCCTACACAAACCATTACATAGACTAGGTAACTTTTATGTTTATTTCCCACCAGCATATAAACAATTGAAGGTCAATATTTTAAAAAAAATATGTTGATAATAAGCTGATTGATGAGCTGTGCTTCATGGACTGAGGATAAGATTGAGTTAAACATGTTTAAAACTGGCATCAGCTTCTTGGCAGAGGTACCCACGCATGGTGATGATTCCAAAGCAGAGATCTGTTGATTCTGCATCTCTATTATAGTTATGCAAGTCCCCAGCATTTATTACACCGTTATTCAGGAATTATTGAGCTAACTAAACACATAGAACTGGTTTTAAATCAGAATATTAATTTTCACATGAGTGTAATAAAAGGGACCTGTGCTTCTCAGCATTCTTACTCCTATTCCATAGATGCAATTAGAAGCCAACTTACAAATCAGTGGACAAAGAGCCAAAGGACAAATCTCAGGTAATCTCAGTATAGAGAGTGTATATCAGTATAGAGCATCAAGCATATACTCAAATCAAGCATGAAGTGTACTTGTCCTATACTCTGGTGATATTTCTTTCTAAGTACTAATGCAGAGTATTGAGAATCAGAGCATCCGTTCTAGGGATAAAAATCCAAATGTACTATTTTCTGTCTCATTTTGCTTGGCAGACCATCACACACCTGCTTGGAGAAAACATCTATCTCAAGGATGTTACAATACAATTAAGTGGGCTGTCCTTTTTTTTTTTTTTTTTTTTTTTTTTTTTTTTTAATAAACAATTGCTTGTTTTGATTAGGTTGATAATAGTAACACATTCAGTTTTCATTTTTATCACCTAAATTTGCTTCCTTCTTTTTTTCCCCCTTTTACTCTTTTCTTGACCTCTTTGGATTGAATGAAGTTTCTTTGGACTTACTCCCTTTTTTTCTTCTACCGGTATGAAGCTATAAACTTTTTTTGTTTTTACTTATTAACTTAGTCCTATTTTTATAACCATTCTTAACAAGATACCAATTAATCAGTGCTTTGTCTTTCTCCAAAACAGTGCAAGAACCTTAGAAACTAAGCTGATCAATGCCTTGCTGACATCTACTATTATTTTAGTTATAACTTGATTTTTATTTAATATTAAAAATACACCATTAATACTATTATTGTATATATTTGATATTTGTTTAGACTGAACACATTTAACACAATGATTTGCTTTGGTCAGTTTTTTCTTTTATCACAGACATTCTTCTGTGGGATCTTGTCTTCAAAATAATACACTTCAGTAGTGCCTCTCTGTTGGTAGTAAATTCTTTCTCTTACCAACTTTTTTTTTTAATTGGAAATGTCTTTGTTTCACCCTCATTCCTGACAGATAGTTTTGCTGCTGTACAATTTTAAGGTAACAGTTGTTTTTTCTCAGAGCTTTGAGCATATTGGCCCACTCTTTCTGACTTTCATCGTTGTTCTATATAATTATTATGCCATCATATTTCCTTGTATTTTTCCTCTGACTTCTTTTAAAATCTTCTCTCCGTCTTTGGTATTTTTGGCATCATTCAGATGAATCTCAGTTCCCATTTATCTATCTTGCTTAATTTACATTGACAGAGCCCATGAGGATTCATGGCATCTCTCAATTCCAGAAAATTCTCAGCCATTATTCATCATGTGTGTTATCCCCTTTTGGAAATCTGAGTAGATTTATTTGCAACTTCATTGGCTTTTCAACTCTATTTTCCCATTGCTTTCTCTCTCTGCTACAATCCGTATAATTACTTCTGACACATCTGCTTTTTCATTTTGCTCTTTGTGTTTTCACATTTCTTTCTTTATTCCTGTAATACTTAATTTATGTTTATATTATATGTAGATAACTTTAATATAGGAATGCTTGAGTATCTGATCCTGGAATTTATTATTTCTGCTGATTCTGTTCAGAATGACTTGTCTTACTGGGTACTTTCTGATATTTTATGGTTAGAGAACACATAATCCTTGAAACATTATTTATTGAAACACTTGAGACTTTTATCAATATGAATTTCTCCAGAGAAATTTTATCTGAGTTTCTGCTAGGTCTTTAGTGACAAATCCAAACCAGAACCTATTAAACTTTGTTTTTGACTTTTTTTTTTTTTTTTTTTTTTTTTTGGAGATCACCATATGAAGGACGATGAGTCATTAAGAATGCCCAGAGTAGGCATTTTTTTCCTTTATACTCACATTTAATTAAAGTCAAGACTAAGTCAAGTATGACTCCCCATCATCTATTTCTGTGGGGGGGGGGGCTTTATTCTAGTTGACCCACTGAGTATGGGTGCACTAGGGTGTATTGGCTTTCTATAATAAATTCTCCAATCTGATCATTCATTTTGCATGGGACCCAGGACTTACCTTCTGCTTTGGGCTGTTGGCTCATTAAATCTCAAGCTTTAGATGAGGATTACAGGATTTCAAATGCACTCGGCAAATGTCAGCTCAAAATCTCTGGATTCATAATTTCTTCATTTGAGTTATTCTGAACTGAAAATATTTTTCTATTTATTTAATCTTTCTAGAAATATGTCTGGAGGGATGTTTCCACAAATACTTAGTTCTTCACATTATATATTAGATTTTGGTATTGTCAATTCCATTTTCAGAGAAATTACATTTTCCTGACCCCAGTCCCTAAGTGGGAGGACATGAAAATTAAAAATTTAGTATTTAATTTATTAAACAAAAAACATGGAAATGAAAAAGAGCAATGTGGTTAATATCATTGTATAAAAAGTTATATTAAACAAGAAGCCCAAAATACATTTATTTCATTTATTTATTGAAGGGACTACTTTGTACAATGTTCTATGCAAGTCACTGCCAATGACATAACAACCACTTAGACTTGGACTCCTCTCTCCCCAGTATTTAATACACTACAGAAAGTAGATATGAATTTAGAATTACCACAACAGATTGATTAAAGCATGAAGTATCATGATGCGTGCATGAAGGATGGAGAGTAAATCTCAACCAAGGAGAGAATATAAGTAGATTGGAGGCATGTGAAAATCTCGGTGGAAAGGTGACACTGAATGAACCATGAGGGTCTATCTAACATGATCAAAGTTGTGTATCACAAAAATATTTCCAGGCAAACTGTTATTTTATAAACACTAGTCAAGGTCATAAAAAAAGGCACTGCATTGAAATCAATATAAATGATTTCTAATCACTTTCTCCTAAGATATTATACACTGGGTACTGGTCAACAACATCTCTCACTCAACAACTGTGATGAATCAATTGCAGCAATACACGTGTATGTGCACATGCACACAACACACAAATATTTTATTATGTTCAATTTGTCTTGCTTAAAAAGGCAATATAGTGTTTAAAGATATAAGATAATGTTCTCTCACCTGGGGATCAACATTACAAATAAAAATGTAATTTGAAACACATGTAAAATCTGAATTCAGTTTTTGAGAAGTCAAAATTTAAGAAAAAAAAGTGTTTAGGCAAATCAGTTAATTATGTAAGTAGCAATATTAGGTTGAAATATAAAATTGTCATTTTTGCAGATTAAGATGAAGTTATCCAGAATTTCACATGCTCCATCCTATACATTTTCCCTATTCATGATACCATTAAAAAGTTTGCAGAAGCTTTTCCTCCCTTGATATTTAAATATATAACTTTTTAAGGTTAATATAAGAACATCTCTAGATCCTTATCTTTAGAAAACAGTTGTGACAAAGATTTTTTTCTGAGATTTCACAAGCTTTATTAAGACTTCAGATCTAATTAGAACCAATAACTAGTCTAAATGATTAAAATGTGGTTTCCTACAAAAACAAAACAAACAAACAAACAAAAAACCTCATCCCTAAAGCACTCTTCAAGGCCTACATTTTCTTCCAGTGCCAGAGCCCTGTCACCATTGTCTAAACCTTGGCATAGTTCAAAGAGAGCTCATCAATGCACAGTGAGAATTAATGTGCACCACTCATTACCCTGCTGAGATCCTTTGTTAAACAGTCCATTTCTATGCTGTTTGTAAGGTTGTGCAGTTGTAATCCCTGGGTAACTGCCAGGAATAGCCATAGTAACAAAACAGCCAGTGTCCTTCTGTTTTCAATTCAGTCTGTCATTGTGTAAAGAATTTTTTGAATTATGAATCTTGCCTGCCAGTCAGTATTTGTAGGTCATTCCAAGACCCTTCGTGAAGGATGTTACTTCTCAGCTCTCATAGATAGATTCATTCCCATACATCTCTTTACGTAAATTATTTATGTTATGGTTTGTCATAATAGGTGAGGTTGAATTTTCTAATTAAAACAGAATATGCAGTATGTATATAAATAATACCAATATTCTCATATGTTCTCTTATTGCCTGTATATAAATCATGGTGTACTTAAAAAATAAATAAACTTGACTTTCACAATTTTGAAGTAATTGATGCAATATTACAAGTACACACCCACATCCATGTTTATATATATTTATATATGTACACATGTATATATATATGTATGTATATATACACATATATATGCACATACACACATAGTGTGTATTTGCACACTAAAAACAGTTTTAAAAGTAAAAAGTGGGTATTGTTTCAATGAACTAAGATTCAGTGTGTTGTAAAGGACAATGCCTGTTGTTTAAATGTCAGTATGAACTTGGATACTTTAGTGAAGACTTGATCACCAATTTATTTGCTATTCTCACTAAAATCTATTCCCAATTCATTATTGCTTGATACATTTTTATTTTATTTTTAAAGATAATCATTCCACCTGGTATATTTTGATATTCAAAAGGCTTTATAATTATAGCCAGTAGAATAACTTGGGAATTCAGTCAAATTTCCAAATCTGTCTTCTATTCCTTATCAGAAGCATGATCTGGGACAACTCATAAAAGTTTCCCCAGCCTCATTTTTCTTAACTAAAAAGAGCACTGACCAAAGCATGCACTTCATGCTAAAGATTAAATGACATAAAACATATGAAGTTCTTAGAATAGTACCAAGTATATTATAAGTATTCAATAAGAGTTAGCTGTCATTAGCATTTTTTTCCTAATAGTAAAATCTCTGAAATGAATGAAAGCACAAACTCAAGCATCTTACTGCCTCTTCCATTTACCCTATTTCCCATTGAAATTATCAACAGAATAAACAAATTAGGAAAATTCTACATTTACTTTGGAATCTATGGATAGAGCCATCCAAATGATGTATTTTTTTTTTTCTACTTAGCTTAGTGTATACGAGACCAAAGAGAAGAAAAATTAGAAGATTGATACCGGATCCCACTCTCATAAAACATCCATGTGTTTGAGAATTTAGTGGAAACCCATGTGATTGCAGCTTGTATCTTCAGTAGTATATTTTTAAACATGAATATGAGTTAATCTAAACAAACTATCTCACAACTTATTGTTATTGGATATTGTAAAAATTCTAAGACTATCCAGTCTATTTAATTTTTCTACTACAGGTGCCTGGGTGTCTCAGTTGGTTAAGCTTCTAACTCTTGGTTTTGGCTCAGGTCATGGTCTCCCGGTTTGTGGGATCAAGCCCTGTGTTAAGCCCCACATTGGACTCTGTGCTGAGCATGGAACCTGCTTAGGATTCTCTCCCTCACCCCTACTCTCTGTACCTTCACCTGCTTGTGTGCATGAGCATTCTCTCTCCTAAAATAGATAAATAAACTTTAAAAATAGATTCTCCCTGAATGTTTACTTCCAGAACGTGCTGAGCTCTGTTGACTTTGCTCTGACCCAAGTTACCACTCTTTCCCTTTCTTACAAGCCACTCATTAGAACTTCTGGATCCCTACTCCCTCCATCATTGATAATCTCCTGTGATTTCTAATTACTCCCTTGATTATTTTTTATCCTGTTTGGCCTCTCTACTGTTGAAATTGCTCTCTCTGTAGCCCTGTCAATGATAGCAATTCTATCCGTCTCACTTCCACTTACTTTGAGAAACTGGGTCAGATCTGTTGGCTGCCTGGATTAGGCAGCATGGGCTAAGCTCAAATATTTTAGTAATTTATACCTACAGAGATTGTTTCTCACTCCCACTGCATATATATCAAAGGCCAGCTGAGGGCTCTGCTCCATGTTTTCTCACTCAAGCACCCAAGCTAATGGAGATTCCCCACATGAGCATTGCTGATTATTACACTGGGAAAAGAGAGAACATGGTGACTTGGACACTTTTTAAAAGTTTCCTCCCAGAAGTGAAAGCACACCATATCTGTTTATATTCTGTTGTCCAGAATAAATCATATGGCTGTGCTCAACCTCAAAGGAGAAAGAGGATGTGATCTGCCACGTACTCAGAAAAAGACAGACTGGAAGATAGTTGAATAGTCGTACTACCCTACTCTCCATTGCTGTTTCTAGTTCATGAACCCTTCAAGCTCCAGGAAAAAAATAACAAAGAAAGAGGCTTCTTTGAGGTTCAGGTTCATTTCCCTGGATATTCCTTCTCTGTTTATGCTCTTCTCTACTCATGTCTAAATCACAATTACTCTTCCACTGTTGACTTCAGCCACTGGATCATAGCCTTTGACTTTAAGATGGTTGATTTTATGATATTAGGTAAATTCAGTGTCCTTACAGAAGATTCATCCATCACCACAGGCTCTAAGTTCCTTGAGTTACTCATTTCTAGGGGCCTCTCAGCCACATCATATTATAGATGCTTATAACTACATCATAGTCATTATCATGACCCAAACTATACTAACTTAGATCAATAACTCAGATATTCGGCTTTTTTTCTTTTTGCTTATAAATTCATTTGACTCCACTACACTTGTGTCTTACCCTATCAGACCATGAGTCGATATCTGTTTCTCTATTAATTCTCTTCTCTCTTCACATTTCTCCATATCTAGTTTACTTTTTATAGTTTATTCTTAAAAACACCATTTTATGATACCAATTTATTTTTTCACTGTTGTTAAGCATTTACCTCCTCAAGACTTAATCCTGTATTAATGTCATTGTCTTCTTCACTATAGCTTAGAAAAACAAACTCAGATGGAGAAAATTCACCAATTGTGAAGAATGGACCCATTGGAAACTGATAGTCAGTAATCCAAAATGAGCTGCCAACACAACTGCTATAAACTCTGGCCACCACAGTTTTGTAATGTTTATTTATTTTTGAGAGAGAGAGAGTGATAGAGGGTGGGAGAGGGGCAGAGAGAGAGGGAGTCAGAGGATCCAAAGCAGGCTGTGCACTGGCAGCAGTGAACCCAATGCAGGGCTCAAACCCATAAACTGCAAGATCATGACCTGAGCTGAAGTCGGAAGCTAAACCAACTGAGCCACCTAGGTGCCTCTGGTCACCACGTTCTTTTTTTTTTTTTTTTTTCAATTTCTTTTTTTACATTTATTTATTTTTGAGAGACAGATTGCGAATGGGGGAGGGGTAGAGATAGAAGGAGATAGAGAATCTAAAGCAGCGGGCTCCAGGCTCTGAGCAAGCTGTCAACACAGAGCCCGACGTGGGGCTCGAACCCATGAACCGTGACATCATGACCTGAGCTTCGGTCAAATGCTCAACAGACTGAGCCACTCAGGCGACCAACCTGGTCACCACATTCTTATATTCTGCAACACTATTTTCAAATATTTCTTTCTACTTCTTAAGTTTAACAGTCCGTCTTTAACTTGGTGCAGAAAACCTGGTCTCCGGCTTCTGAGAGAAGTAGAAATTACTAGATGAGAATGTCTCACCCTCACACTGTTTCATTAGCACCCGTTCTTCATTTGATGGAGAAGTATGCCCTTCTTCTGCCTAAAGATATACTCTTCATCTTTCTTTCCCATTCCAGCTCTGTTCAGCAATTTTTATACCCATGTATATTTCATCTCTAGATACTGAGGCCTTATTCTTCTGATTTATTTCCATTTGTATTTTTTAAAGATTATGATTCCTCAATTTAAAAAATATCCCTTTCAACCACCACCCAGTGTTTCAGTTTACCCGTTAATTAAATATCTTTACCGTTTGGCTGCACTACCTACCTCCATTGGTTCACATCTTACCCATGATCATTTTTGAAGTAACATGACATCAAAAAATCATCCTTAGTAATGTCTACAAGTCATTAAATGCAGTGGATATTTGTTAGGCTTTATCTTATTTGATCTGTAAGAAGCTATTTTCTCAGCTTACTATTCTGTTCCTGAGGCACTCTTTTCCACTGGCTTGCATAACACTCTCTTCATTTTTCAACTGCCTCTCTGAGGTAACTGCTTTCCAGTTCTATTCACTATCTTTACCTCTACTGACTAACTTTGAAGCGCTACTAGGAAGAGAGTATATTATAATAAATTTGGAAAACAAAACTGCTTTATTTCTTGTCAGGATGGCATAGTAACATCATGCTTTGACAGACTCCTCTTGGATTAATACCCATAACAAAATCCATGCAAAATAAGCAGAGTAAGCCTGACTAAAGCTATGGCACTTAGGGCTTCTGATCCCAAAGAAGGGCATGTTGGTGTGGAATTAACCCAGGATTAAAAGTGCTCCATGTAAAATCCAAGTCTGAAGCCAGGCTTACTGCTTGACACCAGGGCCCTGAATATGCCTTCCTTATTTGTGAAAGCAGCATGAAATACCGGTGCCTGAGGCTTTGACTTATTTGAAAGTTGTTGGACCTGGGTAAATGTAAGGGCACAGATTAAGTCAGGTAGCTGGGAACTGTCTCAAGCTATCTAATTGTTTAGGGACTAAATTCAAAGTACCACAAATATCTTCAGGCGATATGATACTTAAATCACCTTTATAAAACATAGCTATGGATTAGAAGACTGGGGAGAGGGAACTGAGTGAAAGGAATAACAGAACCCCTAAAAAGGTACCTGTAAGGATATATGAGAGAGACAGAGAGAGAGAGAATGAAGTAGAAAAAAATAGCAAAATAGCAAAAAAGCTTGTATTGAAAAATACAGTTGAATATTAATTTTATCTTAATGAAAAATATTTTGTTGAGTTGACAAAGATTTTTAAAAAACTAAAGACAAAAGATCTTATAAAATTCTGTAAAATATCTACACAAAAGAGAATTCCATAGTAAAAATAATGAAATAGGAAAGGGTGAAAAATAATGAATAATGAACATTTTAAAAGTTTCATGAAAATATGTCAAAAAGAAACCTCAATCGATGAGGTATACTGAAGAACGAGTTAAATGGAAAAAATATACTGATTAATCAGCACATAGCACAAAAAGACAAGAAAATAAACTGAAAGAAGTGCTAAGATGTGTGGAGGTTTGGGTGATAAACTCCATTATATCTCTGGTAGGAGTTCCATAAGAAGACAATACAAGGAAGTAATTTTTAAAAGATAATACCTCAGGATTTTCTGGAATTTTCCCAGGAAAGATCCTCCAAATCATAAACAGTTACATGTAGAAAAGTCCTAGTACTTTTGGGACCCCATGGCTCTAAGGTCCCTCTGTGATGATTTTGCCTTTTGTTGTCCTGTACCCAAAGTTTTTCTTCAGTTTCTGTACTAATCACTTTTTAGACACAGCTTCTGTGTACACTCCTTTTAAAAAACAGCTATTTACTTGCTGCTACCCTTGTTGAAATTGAATGCCCGATCCACAGAAATCTTGTGATTACGTAGCCTGATAATCCTATATTGAGGTTGACCAACTTGGACTTTACAACTCCTAATGTGGGAAAGACCTCAAAAGTTTCTCTTATCAAATTGAAATAGTATATTCAGGAACTCAGCCATCCAGGCAGCTGTAACATCTTGGGTTTAAATGAAAAGAGTTAGCAATCACTTTAGGGGCAATTTTATTCCCCCACCCCATAGCTTAAAATACAATGGCTGATTCAATAGGGACCTTGATTCATAGGGGTTCTTCTAAATTCCTGGGCCTGGTTCCCTGACAAGTTGAAACATGATGGCATTCACTGGGCTCCTATGGCTATCCAGCATCATTGCTCCCTATACAGAGCCAAAACTGGATATGATCATTCTTATTGGTGGGCAGAGCCCAAGGCCATTGGCTGTAACTCTAGCTATGATGTGAGCTGTTGCCAAGGGCTTGGGTTTTACTTTGCCCTTTGGAAAGCTAAAGACTGCCAGGTTAAATATAACCCTCTCTTGGCCCCCCAACTATGGAAACAAATTGTGGCTCTTGATTGGAAAGTGTGGATTGCTAATGAATTCATAATGTAAGCTTGTTAACTGCTATATTGGACTTTCTCATTCATAGTGTAAGTATCAAATATCCCATGAATCTTCTAACCACTCCATTGATCTCTTCCTCATATAATTCATTGTGTTTTGATAGCTCCTCTGGATATTTTTTGCTTTAAGGAATCTTATATAAGCTCTGGGAGGGATCATGTCTAACTGTCTTTGCATCCCTATTCTGCCTAGTATTCCAGTAAATACTGATTGATAGATACTGTCATATTATTTCACGGCTGAGAAATCAGAAGCTGATTTAACTTTACTGTGGGATATATTTGTGTGAACTTTTGGTGAAGAAACAGCAATTGCCTTATGAAATCATGGGT
The DNA here is from genome assembly GCF_018350215.1 of Panthera leo. NCBI lineage: Eukaryota > Metazoa > Chordata > Mammalia > Carnivora > Felidae > Panthera > Panthera leo. The sequence continues at coordinate 91,250,115 of NC_056683.1, forward strand.
ATTTACTACTTATAATTTATTCTTTATTCCAAGTTTTTGGGTTTTTTTTGTTTTTTCTTTTTACATCTTACAGAAAGATAATCTGATTGATTATTGCTCCCTCTAAATCCTACATGGAAGCACTACATGAATATATGAAAAAGATAGGAATCACTAGCCTTGAAATACAGTAGCATTTTCCCCAACATGTAATGTAATATTTGATATAAGAAATTTCATTTGAATCATTCAGGTTAAACTACTAATGAAAGGGGAGCTTATTTTTCTTTATTCTCAAAATGAAAATGTATCAGCTGTTTTTAAGAAATTAAATTAAAGCAAAACAGTACTTTATTTACTCATTTCATGTTTTAATAGTTTATTTTCAGAAAATAATTGCATTTGTACTGAAGTTAATCTATAAGTTTAGGGCAAATAAAACTCTTTGCATGTGTATCTCAATCTTTATATTCTTAAACATAATGACCACAAGATTCTATGGATTTGCTTTATTGCTTACAATTGTTGTTTTATTTAATTAGTGAAGGGTTTTCAAGCTTTATATATATATATATATATATTTATATTTAAAGCTTCATATATATATATATATATATATAGCTTGAAAAACCTTCACTAATATATATATATATTAGTATATATGTATATATATTTGTGTGTATATATATATCAATATATATATATATATATATATATATATATATATATATATCAGGTATTTCCTTATTGAAATAGGAAAATAATATATTTTCAATATATAAAAATTATAAAATTTAGAAATAATATAAAAAAACAACCATAGTTCTACAACTATTGACAAACACTATTAACATTTTGCTTGATTTCCTTCCACTACTGATTTCATACATTTAAAATGTTATTATTATGGGACTTTTCAAACATGTGCAAATAGAAAAGTAAAGTGAGGGGCAATATATCCATCACAGCCCTCAAAGTTTAACAAACTTTTGACCAATATCATTTCCTCTCAACTCTCACCAATTTTTTTTGACACCTGTGTTATTTTGTAGTAATTCCTAGACTTCATATCATGTCATATGTTTATTTCATATATTCATGTGTATGTGCATATTTATCACTAAAAGACAGGGACTAATTTTTTTAAATGCCCATGCTGTCATTATCCCATGGAAAAAATTTGATTTTATTGACATCAAGTATTCAACAAACAGTATTTATTTACTCATTCATTACAATGTACTTGTTTAAATTGGGATCTAAAAATTCTCTTTTATTTGTGATTGGTTGATATATTCCAAGACCCATTTAATCTGTAGGTTCCACTCTTATCATGTTTTTATTTAGTTGAATTCATATTTAATATTGTATGTTTCTATATTCACTCACATTATCAGTGTCCATTCCCTTTTATTGTAGACATCATAAAATGTTATTTAACAGTGAATGGTAGTTCTTTATTGTTATACCCTTATATATTAACCATTCCCTTTTGAGGCATGTAGGCTACTTACATTTCCAGATTATAGGTGATCTTTGTATAATAGCCTGGTTCTGAAGTTAGAATTATTTATTAAATATTTGAGGTGTGACATTTCAGGGTTAAGTATTAGTAATATATTTAAGGCTCTTGTAAGCTGGAATTGATGGTCCACTTTCATTCAATAGAAAAAGTTCTTTGCTTATGATCTCTGTCTTAAAATCCTTTTACATCTGCTAATAGACACAATTTTATTGTATATGCTCTTTAAAAATAAAAAAAAAATCATTCTGATTTTAGAAGAAGGAAAAGAGAAAAGAAGGAAGGAAAGAAGGAAAGAAGGGTAGTTTGGATAAAATAATAGATGGAAAAATCTAACCTTTTTCTTAGAGAACTTTTTCTTATTATTTGCATCCAGTTTCCTACTATCAAACACTATCAAAACTGCAGGCACCTAGTATTGGAAAGACTTTTGTTTGCTATTTTGAAGGACTTTTTTTGTTTAACCCTTATATTTAATTTTACCTATGAGTTATCCAATCATCCTTAAAAACATGGTGATACTATATTGTTAAAATCTCATGAACAAATATGGGAATGTTGTCAATTTTTATTAACAAACATGGTGAAGTGGTCTAAGTTCTGTTATTATAAATGAATTATTCAGAATCAAATATTCTAAAAGGAAAATACTGTTCCTCAGTGATATTTACAGAAAGCCATGAAGTTGTTCTTATTAATCAATGGGAGATTTTTGTACAGGCAGGAGATCATATTGGTGTTGTAGGAACAAAGTCATGTCACAGGTTCAGAAATATTGTGTACAGTGTAATCTTTTTTTTTATATTATTATTATATAATGCTGAGTTTCCACCTCATGGGATCGGTGTTTTGCTTAATTTTTTAATAGGTGGTATAGTATTTTATTTTATTATTTATTAAAATTTTTTTTTAATTTTTTTTTTTTTTTTTTTTTGAGAGAGAGAGACAGAGCGTGAGCAGGGGAGGGGCAGAGAGAGAAAGGGAGACACAGAATTCTAAGTGGGCTGCAGGCTCTGAGCGGTCAGCACAGAGCCCAACATCGGGCTCAAACCCACAAACAACAAGATCATGACCTGAGCTGAAATCAGACGCTTAACTGACTGGGCCTACTCAAGTACCCCAATAGGTGGTATAGTATTTTCACAAATTCTAGGGCACAAGTAGTTTTCTTGCAGTTGAATTTGAACAAAATAATTTATAGGGATCATATAGGATAAAGGTAGGAGGATAAATCAAAATTATATTTTATTAGTGGAAAAAACATACTGAGAATGACATGAGAGGCGCAATGTCGGAAATTTTCTCTACTAAATCTGACACCTTTTTTTATGGTTGGAATATCTTTTTAATTTAATGTTTTTATAATCAGTGGGACTTTCTGGAGAGGATTAATGGGATGATTAAAGTAGGAGAAGCTGGGGAGGATTAGAGACATGTTTGGGACTCCTCTGGCTTACCTGGCTTGTTTCCACTCCTGAGCCTTTGTAATTCATAGTCTCCTCTGCTAGGAGAACTCTGCTCAGACCCTCCCAGGGCTTTATCTCTGACTTGACTGAAATCTAGACTCAAATGTCTAGAGGTTCCTCTGTCCATTTTATTAAAGAGTGCCCTCTTTTCCCTACTCACACTCTGATCCTCTCACCCTGCATTATCTTCACTCATTAACACTCTTTATTACCTGAAATTACATCCTCTAATTTTTTCATGCTTCGTGTCTGTCTTCTTTCTTCACCTTGTCTGGCTTTGCCTGTACTGTGAGTATCAGAACAGCAACTATTATAGAACTGTCATTAAAGAACAAATAATTATTGAATAAATTAGTGAATTGTTTAATAACACATTTCTTAATAAATTAGTGAATGAATGATTTCACATAGACGACAGGATTTTAAGTTCACTCATACATCAAAAATTTTGACAGATACTGAATAAATTGTTATAGTTAAACCTTTATAAAAATTATTAAATAGTACAGTTTCAAGGAATTTTATTAGTCATGGGAGCCAAATAAGACATGTTACAAAGTATATTTTTGTTAGAGAATTAATTGTAAAGATATCCACATGCAACACCAATAATGGCTAGCTGTTATATTACTATAAATATTTTTGTTACACAAAGTTTTCTTACCATGTATGTAATCAGTTTATGTATTTAACAAATTCCAATATGTTCTAGCTATGAGCATATGATACATATTTTGAATGTAAGGATTTGAGTAAATTTATATTTTAATTTGACCTTTTCAAAGATAGGTTTGCTTAGTAGTTGAGCATACAATGTGAATCTATTTATAAGGCAAAGTACGTTCTATGGAGCAAAAAGTTAAAAATCATTCTCTGTTGGAAAATATACTGTAGATCTATTCTGTATGGCATTAAAATGAATGTAACAAATGCCTTTAGGTAAGAATTATGCGACTATATAGGAAAATTAGTGTTTATTTGCATTTTAACTGGAAAAGGGAATAGAAGAAGTTGATCTAGGAGTGCCTTCTAGTTTGCTTATGTGGCTTGCAAGTGTTATTCACCTTGCAACTCTTCTTATTCCTCTCATATTGATTATTCTAAAGACCACTTTGATTTTTAAACTCCTTAGCATAGTTCTTTTTTAATCTAGTAATAACGTATAGATAATCAGAAGCTATAACGTGGATTATAATACTGTCACTTTTCCCTCTTGAATCCATTGTACTTCTTAAAATACTAATGACAGAGTGTGTATAAGTCCCATTTCAACTCCAGGTTTTGCAGAATTAATGTAAATTCTAATAATGAATATCATTTTGTATTAATCCATTATTAAAGCAACAGGTGGGCAAGCCAATAAAATCATAGCACAACTGTACATACCTCAATTTACATATACACACTTCAGCTGAAACACTAATTAGGCCTTCCCAATTATTTGTTTCCATTGTTAATCTTCCCTATGCCACAGTGAGCACCTGAGAAATGAGACTGTCCTAAATATCTTTGTATCCTATACTTTGTCCCAGGCCTGGTGCTTAGTGAGTCTTGGTAATATTTTATCAAGGAATATTTGTAATTGTGACAAATATCCTAAATAAATTGATTCTAAATCAATTCTAAAATTATTTGAAATTAATTAATATCCAATTTTAAAATAAACATCATAATAAAACATTTTATATCATTGATTATTTATAGCTATTATAATTTACTTATTACTTTAAAATAGGTCCTGAGAATTCAATATGCTTAATCTCTTATACTGAAGAACAGTTTACAAAGCAGAATTACAAGTTCACAGTTCCATTAAGAAGATTCCCTCTAGTTCATAGTCACCCATCTTAGTGCTAGTAGTTGTTTCTTGGTCCACTGCTTGTGATACCATAGCATGTAAACTGGGAAATGAAAAAAGGTTTAACAGAAAATATATAGGTGAAATAATAGCTTCAATCAATAACAAGAAGTTGTGTGAATGTTTTATAGGTTCAAGAAATAACCCGCAGTTTTCAATACTATTTTGAGTTGCTTCTATTTTCTTTTACACTTTATTTATTTATTTATTTATTTATTTATTTATTTATTTATTTATTTTTGAGAGAGAGACAGAGACAGAGCACAAGTTGGGGACAGGGAGAGGGAGAGGGAAACACAGAAACCAAAGCAGGTTCCAGGCTCTGAGCTGTCAGCACAGAGCCCGACATGGGGCTCAAACTCACAAATTGTGAGATCATGAACTGAGCTGAAGTCAGACACTTAACTGACTGAGCCACCCAGGTGTCCCTCTGTTTTCTATTTTGAAACTTTTCATATAAATTCATTTCAAAGAAGACATGCGTCATCTTTCTCTTTTCAAAATATTATTTGCTTGATAAATATATAATAACAATAAGTTTGAGTAATACTGTGGATTTTTCCTTGTTTTGTTTTTGTTTAAATATGTAACTAAGGATTATAGAATATAATAGAATATTTTTCATATTTGGGTGATTGTCTTCAACAGAATAAAATGTTTTCACTTACAATTTTAGAAGACATTATTTATTTTATTAAAGTTTTTTTAATGTTTATTTTTGAGAGAGAGAGAGAGACAGAGCATGAGCAGGGGAGGGGCAGAGAGACAGGGAGACACAGGATCCTAAAGAGGCTCCAGGCTCCAAGCTGTCAACACACAGCCCAGTGAGGGGCTGGAACCCACGAACCACGAGGTCATGACCTGAGCCAAAGTCAGATGTGCAACTGACTGAGCCACCCAGGTGCCCCAAGATGTTAGTTATTTTAAATCGGGAAATCTATATATCTGAAATCCAGAACAAAAAATGTCAGAGACACTATCATTCAGTTCTTTGCTCATGAATAACAGATTGTCGTAGATTCTGAGTCTGGAGTTCTCTCTTGTCCAGCAAGAGAGGGGGACACAGGATTAAAAATGTATGAGAAGCTAATGTCCGGGAGGAGACAAGAACCCCAAGTAAGGGTTGTCCTTGTTCCATTTTTATTAGGATCAGACAGTGAAACTGTGAACATTAACTTATGGGCATGGGGAAAAGGGGGTTTTGGAGATATGCAGTGTTAGGAGTTTGAGTCAATACAAAATAAGATTCTGGTGCTGGGTGGAAGGTTGTTTACAGCAAACATGATGCTCCACCTCTGTTTACCTGAACTGGTCTAGGGGACAGATAAGAAAGACAGAACATGATACCTCAGGTTCAACAAGGCATCTGCTAATTAGCTCTGCTCTGGGCAACTCTGACCCTGCTGTGGTCTATAGCCCTACTTACTGGTTTACTTAATTTGGTCCTTCCTGTGAAAGCAGTTTTCTGCCTTTGTCCTATATCTTTGCCCTATACTGGGGGCCTTTGCCCCATTTACCTAATCTTATTTACCTAATCTTGTTTATCCAAACTTGGGTGTGTTCATCCTATGGCTTTCTAATTCTTTATGCCTTGTTAACCCATTGGTGCAAGCTCAGGGACTTCCTAAGCTTATTCCCCACAACAGATATACTAAATTCCACTTTGAATTATTGATATGAATGATTTCAGATTATTTTTAGTAGAAATTTAGTTTTCTTGGAATTATCAATGTGGAAAATACTCCTCAATTTCTGTGTACCCAATTTTTTCAAGGGAGCTAAGCTAACTCAACTACTATGTTAAAAAATAAACTAAGGGTTGAGCATCCGACTCTTGATTTGGCTCAGGTCATGATTCCAGGGTCATGGGATTGAGCCCTGCATTGGACTCTGTGCTGAGCATGGAGCCTGCTTGAGATTCTCTCTTTCCCTCTGCCCCTCTCCCTCGTTCACTCACATTCTCTCTCTCTCTAATACAAATAAACCACAAATGAATCCCATGGAAATACTGAAGTTAAAGGAAGATATTGTAATATAAATATTAATATTTATAAGCCATCCAGTTGGGAATTCACAGCAAAATCAGAACAGGGTGGGAATACAACACAAAACAAAAACCATTAAGTCCCCCCTCAACCTGTGCTCCCCCTACAAAAAAACCATCACACTCCAAAACTGTTTTGGAACCATGGCTCTTCTGAGCAATTACCAGTTGAGAAGTTCATTTTTCATTTGTGTCATTAACGGCAAGTTTGTTAGATTTAGTCAATATCATATGAAATTACCAGCAGGCTTACTTAAGCATTAATAAATTAATTATTGCTTGTGTTTAATACTACTGTCTGTGTTTAATTCTTTCTTAATTCTCTCTGTTTAGGCTCTTTATGTGTAACAGAAATCTCCTTATTTTATAACTCAATTGCCTACTGTACAATTGAGGTTTGTACGTTACTACTTGGTTTGGTAAAAAGCAACTGAAGGCATATTTCTAAAATATAAGGTTATGCCTTTGTGAACCTACAAATAGACATTATGATGTATAGTGTATATAATATATGTAATTTATAGAAGTTTGAAGTTAGGTTTTCACATTTATGACACATTTAACTTTAATCTCATTACTTTTTTTTCTTAAACACAACCTAGTGAGTACAAGCTAAATTAATGGCATGAGGTGACTTCTTGTTTGTTATAATAACTGAAACCCAATTTATCACAGAAATATTAACTATGAAATATATTACCAGTTTTCAATAACTATTTTTAGTTTTATAAAAATAGAAATCATGCAGAAGGAAAATCTCACTTTTGTAAGAAGATAAACCTCAGGAATATATATATTTTTTTCTGTAAAGACATTTAGGGAAGTACTGGGGATAAATGTTTTATGCATTCACTTGATCATTTAAAAATATTTAATGACTGCTCTGTCCCAAACACTGTACTAGGCACTGGCAATGCAGAAGTGGACAAAGTATAGAAACTCCTTTCTCGAAAGAGATGTACATTCTTTTGGAAGGAGGACAACAATAAATGACATAATTTCAGGTCACTCTAAGTTTTATGAAGAAAATGAAAACATGGTAAGGAGATAAAGAGTGATAGAGTAGTGGTTAATAAAGATCCCTTTGAGTGACTGATAACAGAACCTATACATCAAAACATTAAAAGTGAGTGAATAAGCCATGTAGACCTATGAGGAACAAGCTTTCCAGGCAAAAGAAATAGTAAGTTTAAAGGCCTTGAAACAGAAACGTGTTCACATTTAAAGATTAACAAGGCAACCAGAGTTATTGGGACAAGAGTGATCCCCCTAAGACCAGGAGAGTGATAGGAACTGAAGTTGATTACATAATTAGGGGCCATCTCTTGTAGTGCTTTGTAGGCCAAGATTAGGTTGTATTTTATGTGTGCTAGAAATCATTGGAGAATTCAGAGCCAAAAGTGATAATCTGGTATATGTTTTAAAAAGAGCTTGTCTTCGGATGAAGAATAGGCTCTAGTTGGGCAACAATGAAAGCAGGGGACCAATTAGGAGGCCACTGTAGGAGTCCAGGCAGTGTAACCAGGTGGATAGTGGTGGAAATGGTATGCCACATGTACAGAAAGTAAACTATGTTTCCCTAAAAGTGCACACAGAGGCGAAAGCATGTGTTCACATTATTCATTGTGAAGAGTTTGGTAAAGTGTGGGATCACTTATAAGTTACACTAAAATTAATATCATAATTAACTAGCTTAAATGTCTTAGCTAAATCAGTTAAAATATTTCCAATTTTTTCAAGCACACTTACCACTGTCGTAAGCATTTCACAACATTGTGGAAACGAAAAGTTCTTAGAACTGGTTTTTCCAGTTTGTTAAATTACAAAAACTTTCAGAAGTATGCATAAGATGTTTCACTGGCCAGAGCATGTATTATAAAATAATATCATTATGTTCTTTCATTACTTGGACTTTGTAAAGAAGGTTTTCTCAGCATGATCAAATTAGGAGTCATTGTGACATTCATGAACATATGCCTTGTTATCTAGTTTTTGTATTAGATAATTGGAAATTAGACCAATAAATGTTATCATTGTTCTTTGAAACTGTAATCAAGGATTGCTATTAACTATATAGAACTCCATAAAAAGAATTATTCTGTTTTCCCCTAGATGGGTTAGTTCACTAGAAATTACATTAATGTACCAATAAATCTTATTTCTAGAATAAGATCAGAAAAAAGTTTAATTTTGAAATTCTCTGGGTAATTTTCTTTGAAAATTTTAGTAAGTTAAACTGTATTTAGTAAGTTGAAACTGTATTTAGCAAACGTTTACCAAGTAGTTCCTTGGTGTCAGATTTTGTCCAATGCCCTACGGATATTTGATTGGTTATTATGAGAATAAAACAATTTGGAAAATTTCATATAGAATGATAGAATATTAAATTAAAACTTATTAATAAGATAGTGCTGCCCAGGCATCTTTGTGAAATTTCCAGGGAGAAACCCTTTACCATAGCAACTATGTTCTAATTAATTTAATCAACACAACATTAAGTACTACTAACTGAGGATATGGTTAAAATTATTATCTAAAAAATAGACTTTTTAGAGTAGTTTTAGGTTTATAGAAAAACTGTGCAGAAAGTAGAGTTTCCATACCTTCTCCCATTCTGCTTTCATCCCCTGCCCCACTCTAGTTCCTATGATTATTAACAGCTTCCATTAGTGTAGTACATTTGTTACAGTTGATGAACAATTTTTGAGACATTAGCTAAAGTCCATGGTTTACATTAGGGCTCACTCTTTGTATTCTACAGCTTTATATTTTTTGATAAATGCACAGTGTCATGTGCATTATGATTTCTTACAGAATAGTTTCACTATATTAAACATGTTTGGTTCCACTTATTTGTCACTCTGTTCCCCTGAGCCGTTGTCAACCACAGAGCTTTTTACTTCCTGTGCAGTTTTGCCTTTTCCAAAATGTCATATAATTGGAAGCATACGCTATGTAGTCTTTTCAGACTGGCATTTTTCATTTAGTACTATATGCATTTAAAGTTTTTCATGACTTTTCCTGTCTTGATAGCTCATTTCTTTTTATTGCTGAATAATATTCCATTATATGAATGTACCACAGTCTGTTGATACATTTATTTTTTATTTTATTTTATTCTTTTTAATATGAAATTTATTGTCAAATTGGTTTCCATACAACATGCAGTGCTCATCCCCACAGGTGCCCTCCTCAATACCCATCACCCACTTTCCCCTCCTTTTCACTTCCCATAAACCCTCAGTTTATTCTCAGTTTTTAAGAGTCTCTTATGCTTTGGCTCCCTCCCTCTCTAACATTTTTTTTTCTTCCTTCCCCTCCTCAATTGTCTTCTGTTAAGTTTCTCAGGATCCACATAAGAGTGAAAACATACGGTATCTTTCTCTTTATGACTTATTTCACTTAGCATAACACTCTCCAGTTCCATCCACGTTGCCACAAAAGGCCATATTTCATTCTTTCTCATTGCCAAGTAGTATTCCATTGTGTATATAAACCACAATTTCTTTATCCATTCATCAGTTGATGGACATTTAGGCTCTTTCCATAATTTGGCTATTGTTGAGAGTGCTGCTGTGAACATTGGGGTACAAGTGCCCCTATGCATCAGCACTCCTGTATCCCTTGGGTAAATTCCTAGCAGTGCTATTCCTGGGTATAGGGTAGATCTATTTTTAATTTTTTTGAGGAACCTCCACACTGTTTTCCAGAGAGACTGCACCAGTTTGCATTCCCACCAACAGTGCAAGAGGGTTCCCGTTTCTCCACATCCTCTCCAGCATCTATAGTCTACTGATTTGTGCATTTTAGCGACCCTGACTGGCGTGAGGTGATATCTCAGGGTGGTTTTGATTTGTATTTCACTGATGGGGAGTGATGTTGAGCATCATTTCATGTGCCTGTTGGCCATCTGGATGTCTTCTTTAGAGAAGTGTCTATTCATGTTTTCTGCCCATTTCTTCACTGGATTATTTGTTTTTCGGGTGTGGAGTTTGGTGACTTCTTTACAGATTTTGGATACTAGCCCTTTGATATGTCATTTGCAAATATCTTTTCCCATTCCGTTGGTTGCCTATTAGTTTTATTGATTGTTTCCTTTGCAGTGCAGAAGCTTTTTATCTTCATGAGGTCTCAATAGTTCATTTTTGCTTGCCCTTGCCTTTTTTTTTTTTTTTTTTTTTTTTTTTTTGCCCTTGCCTTTGGAGATGTGTAAAGTAAGAAATTGCTGTGGCTGAGATCAGAGAGGCTTTTTCCTGCTTTCTCCTCTAGGGTTTTGATGGTTTCCTGTCTCACATTCAGGTTCTTTATCCATTTTGAGTTTATTTTTGTGAATGGTGTAAGAAAGTGGTCTAGTTTCAACCTTCTGCATGTTGCTGTCCAGTTCTCCCAGCACCATTTGTTAAAGAGACTGTCTTTTTTCCATTGGAAATTCTTTCCTGCTTTGTCAAAGATTAGTTGGCCATACTTTTGTGGGTCTAGTTCTGGGGTTTCTATTCTATTCCATTGATCTATGTGTCTGTTTTTGTGCCAATACCATGCTGTCTTGATGATTACAGCTTTGTAGTAGAGGCTAAAGTCTGTGATTCTGATGCCTCCTGCTTTGGTGGTCTTCTTCAATATTACTTTGGCTATTCGGGGTCTTTTGTGGTTCCATACAAATTTTAGGATTACTTGTTCTAGCTTTGAGAAGAATGCTGGCAGAATTTTGATTGGGATTGCACTGAATGTGTAGATAGCTTGGGATTGCACTGAATGTGTAGATAGGATTTTAACAATACTTATTCTTCCAATCCATGAGCACGGAATGTTTTTCCATTTCTTTATATCTTCTTCAATTTCCTTCATAAGCTTTCTATAGTTTTCAGCAAAAAGATCTTTTACATCTTTGATTAGGTTTATTCCTAGGTATTTTATGATTTTTGGTGCAGTTGTGAATGGGATCAGTTTCTTTCTTTGTCTTTCTGTTGCTTCATTATTAGTGTATAAGAACGCAACTGATTTCTGTACATTAATTTTGTATCCTGAGACTTTGCTGAATTCATGTATCAGTTCTAGCAGACTTTTGGTGGAGTCTATCGGATTTTCCATGTATAATATCATGTCAACTGCAAAAAGTGAAAGCTTGACTTCATCTTTGCCAATTTTGATGCTTTTGATTTCCTTTTGTTGTCTGATTGCTGATGCTAGCACTTCCAACCCTATGTTAAATAACAGCAGTGACAGAGGACATCCCTGTCGTGTTCCTGATCTTAGGGGGAAAGCTCTCAGTTTTTCCCCATTGAGGATGATATTAGCTGTGGGCTTTTCATAAATGCCTTTTATGATGTTTAATTATGTTCCTTCTATCCCAACTTTCTTGAGAGCTTTTATTAAGAAAGGATGCTGAATTTTGTCAAATGCTTTTTCTGCATTGATTGACAGGATCATATGGTTCTTTTCTTTTCTTTTCTTAATGTGATACATCACATTGATTGATTTGTGAATGTTGAACCAGCCCTGCAGCCCAGGAATGAATCCTACTTGATCATGGTGAATAATTCTTTTTATATGCTGTTGAATTCGATTTGTTAGTATCTTATTGAGAATTTTTGCATCCATATTCATTAAGGATATTGGCCTGTAGTTCTCTTTTTTTACTGGGTCTCTGTCTGGTTTAGGAATATAAGGAATGCTGGCTTCATAGAATGAGTCTGGAAGTTTTCTATCCCTTTCTATTTCTTGGAATAGCTTGAGAAGGATAGGTATTCTCTCTGCTTTACATGTCTGGTAGAATTCCCCAAGGAAGCCATCTGGTCGTGGACTCTTATTTGTTGGGAGAGTTTTGATAACTGATTCAGTTTCTTCGCCAGTTATAGTCTGTTCAAGTTTTCTATTTCTTCCTGTGTGAGTTTTGGAAGTGGGTGGGTGCTTAGGAATTTGTCCATTTCTTCCAGGTTGTCCAGTTTGTTGGTATACAATTTTTCATAGTATTCCCTGATAATTGCTTGTATTTCTAAGGGATTGTTTGTAATAATTCCATTTTCATTCATGATTTTATCTATTTGGGTCATCTCTCTTTTCTTTTTCTTTTTCTTTTGAGAAGACTGGCTAGAGGTTTATCAATTTTTTTTTTCAAAAAACCAACTCTTGGTTTCATTGATCTGCTCTACAGTTTTTTTACATTCTATATTGCTTTTTTTCTGCTCTGATCTTTATTATTTCTCCTCTTCTGCTGGGTTTGGGGTGTCTTTGGTTTGCTGTTCTGTGTCTATTTCTTTTAGGTGTGCTGTTAGATTTTGTATTTGGGATTTTTCTTGTTTCTTGAGATAGGCCTTGATTGCAGTGTATTTTCCTCTCAGGACTGCCTTCGCTGCATCCCAAAGCGTTTGGATTGTTGTGTTTTCATTTTCATTTGTTTCCATATATTTTTTGAATTTCTTCTCTAATTTCCTGGTTGATCCATTCACTCTTTAGTAGGGCGTTCTTTAACCTCCATGCTTTTGGAGGTTTTCCAGACTTTTTCCTGTGGTTGATTTCAAGTTTCATAGCATTGTAGTCTGAAAGTGTGTATGGTATGATCTCAACTCTTTTATACTTATTAAGGGCTGTTTTGTGACCCAGTATGTGATCTGTCTTGGAGAATGTTCCATGTGCACTCGAGAAGAAATTATATTCTGTTGCTTTGGGATGCAGAGTTCTAAATAGATCTGTCAAGTCCATCTGATCCAATGTATCATTCAGGACCATTGTTTCTTTACTGATACTGTGTCTAGATGATCTATGCATTGTTGTAAATGGGGTATTAAAGTCCCCTGCAATTACCACATTCTTATCAATAAGGTTGCTTATGTTTGTGATTAATTGTTTTATGTATTTGGGGGCTCCCGTATTCGGCACATAGACATTTACAATTGTTAGCTCTTCCTGATGGATAGACCCTGTAATTATTATATAATGCCCTTCCCTTTAACTTAAAGTCTAGTTTGTCTGATATAAGTATGGCTACTCCAGCTTTCTTTTGACATCCAGTAGTATGATAGATAGTTTTCCATCCCCTCACTTTCAATCTGAAGGTGTACTCGGGTCTAAAATGAGTCTCATGTAGACAGCAAATAGATGGGTCTTGTTTTTTTAACCATTCTGATACCCTATGTCTTTTGGTTGGAGCATTTAGTCCATTTACATTCAGTGGTATTATTGAAAGATATGGGCTTAGAGTCATTGTGATGTCTGCAGGTTTCATGCTTGTAATGATGTCTCTGGTACTTTGTGGTCCTTGCAACATTTCACTCACAGAACCCCCCTTAGCATCTCTTGTAGGGCTGGTTTAGTGGTGATGAATTCCTTCAGTTTTTGTTTTTTTGGGAAAACCTTTATCTCTCCTTCTATTCTGATTGACAGTCTTGCTGGATAAAGGATTCTCGGCTGCATTTTATTTCTGTTTATCACATTGAAGATTTCCTGCCATTCCTTTCTGGCCTGCCAAGTTTCAGTAGATAGGTCTGCTACTACTCTTATGTGTCTACCTTTGTAAGTTATGGCCTGTTTATCCCTAGCTGCTTTCAGAATTTTCTCTTTGTCCTTGTATTTTGCCAGTTTCACTATGATATGTCATGCAGAAGATCTATTCAAATTACATCTGAAGGGAGTTCTCTGTGCCTCTTGGATTTCAATGTCTTTTTTGCTTCCCCAGATCAGGGAAGTTCTCAGCTATGATTTGTTCAAGTACACTTTCAGCCTCTTTCTCTCTCTTCTTCTTCTTCTGGAATTCCTATGATATAGATATTGTTCCATTTGATTGCATCACTTAGTTCTCTAATTCTTCCCTTATACTCCTGGATTTTTTTATTTCTCTTTTTCTTAGCTTCCTCTTTTTCCATAATTTTATCTTCTAATTCACCTATTCTCTCCTCTGCCTCTTCAATCCCTGCTATGGCCACCTCCATTTTATTTTGCACCTTTTTTTATAGCATTTTATAGCTCCTCATGACTATTTCTCAGTCCCTTGATCTCTATAGCAATAGATTCTCTTCTGTCCTCTATGCTTTTTTCAAGCCCAGCGATTAATTTTATGACTATTATTCTAAATTCTTGTTCTATTATATTGCTTAAATCGTTTTTGATCAATTCATTAGTTGTCACTACTTCCTGGAGTTTCTTTTGAGGAGACTTCTTCCGTTTTCTCTTTTTGGGTAGTCCCTGCGGTGGCTCCAAACTGCAGGGCACTTCCCCTGTGCTGTCTGGAGTAACTTGTGTTGGTGGGTGGGGCCGTAGTCAGACCTGATGTCTGCCCACAGCCCACCGCTGGGGCCACAGTCAGACTGGTATGTACCTTATCTTCCCCTCTCCCAGGGAAGATAGTGGTGTGGTGTGGCCCATGTCTGGGCCTCTTGCACACTGCCAGGCTTGTGGTGCCGTTTCGATGGGATCTGAGTTATTAGCTGGGATGGATATGCAAAGTGTACAGGGGTAGGAGGGGCAGGCTTAGCTGGCTTTGCCCTCTCTGGTGTCCTGCGGGAGGGACCCTGCAGCACTGGGATGGAGGCAGTCCCGTTGGAGGCAGTCCCACAGAAGCACAGCATTGGGCTTTTGCACAGTGCAAGCAAGTTCAGTGACCGGAACTGGTTCCCTTTGGAATTTCTGCTGGGGGATGGGAGAAGGAGATGGCACTTGCCAGTGCCTTTGTTCCCCAGCTGAGCTTAGCTCTATCTTCTGGGGCTCAACAATTCTAACTCCTGGCGTCCTCTCGCCCTCCCCATGAGAGCAGAGAGGTTGACTTTTAACATTCCAGGTGTTAAGTCCTGCTGGCTGTCAGAACTCATGGAGTCCGGCCCCTCCACTTTTGTAGCCAGACTCAGGGGCTCTGCCTTGCTGGGTGTGCTGCCCCTCCACTGCCCCAGCTCCATCCCGCCAGTCTGTGTAGCACGCACCGCCTCTCTGCCCTTCCTACCCTCTTCTGTGGGCCTTTTGTCTAAGCTTGGCTCTGGAGAGTCCATTCTGCTAGTCTTCTGGTGGTTTTCTGGGTTATTTAGGCAGGTGTGGGTGGAATCTAAGTGATCAGCAGGAGGAGGTGAGTCCAGCTTCCTCCTACACCACCATCTTCCCCTCTCGATACATTTATTTTTTTTAATTAAATGTCAAGAGTGTCTGTTTATATCTTTTGTTTCAAATGACTAATTTCTTTTATAATTGAAAGAATTTTACTGTGTGATGTTTTGTCTTATGTTCATTTTATATTTGGGATAGAAATTTTACTTTAGGCAATGCTAAGTAAATTTTGAAATTTGATGGATGTCTAGTCAATCATATTAATATATGCCTGTGGAACAACTTTTTTTTTTTAGAATAATGTAGTGGTTTTGTCTTAATAGATGTTACTTGAATTGTTCCCTAACTTTTGTTAATATCTATTTTGAATTTAAAAAATATTTTACCAGCTTAAAGCATGTTCACTTACATGCTTTACATGTTATAAAATTTTGCTTTTCATGTGCCTACAGTGAGGGAGGGTTACAAAAGTGAAATGGTACATAGATAAACTGTGCTGTACACTCAACCCCCTGAACAGAAGTAAGCCACCATTTCAGGTTGTCCATTTTTTAACCTAGAATCTGTTTCTTAAATGATCACTCTTTTTCCCTAACAAACATCTTTACTTTTTCAAACCATCTGTAGTTCCTTCCCTTCTGTCTTAGAGGAAGTGCTATTTCTTCCTTGTGGAAAGTATTCCATCTTCCTAAATTCTGCACCTGACCCTCTAAATTCTCAGTGACTATAATCTATTAATTACTGACCTTACTTCTATATATTCTCCTTTCCATCTCTACAGATTCTTTAATAAAGGAATGAATGAATGTCTCCATCATTCCATTTCTGGCTTCTGAGATGCATCTCATGCTTAACTCTAGGTATAGATTCCAATAGCTTGGGGTTTAGGTCCTGGTTCCAATGCTCAGTTAGCTCTGTGACCATGAACAAGTTTTTGACTTCTCATAGATTCAGTTTCCTTATCTTAAAATAGGAATAATAGTAGGATTGTGTAAGGATTAAATGTGACAATTCATGTAAAGTGCTTACCACACAATGCCTGTTGCACAGCACATGCGTAAAGAACATTACCAAGTATTATTGCTAAATTGATATTTTCTTAGATTTATGAATATGTAATGTGATGATATCCTCTCCAGGACCCTTAAGACCTGTTCTTTCCTTCCTAACCTTTAGAGAAATATCTCTCTGTCTTCATTGCTGCTCAGAGGTACTCTGTTCAGGTATCTGAGTGCTCCCCCTTTCCCACACACACCCAAAACACAAATGCACCCAAACACATACCCAGAATAATATCGTCAACAAACTTAGCCTTTTAGTGAAGTTTCTTTTTTTAAGTTCTCCAACAGTCCTCGAGGTAAGAAGACAAAACCCAATTTCATTATTTTGTTCATCTTTCTGTAGCTCTCTACAAGCAGCATTTCTTATTTATCTTCTGAAAGCCCAGTATGTTTATGAAAATAAAAGGAAAGTAGAGATATAGCTTCCCATTATATATGAGAATAGATGCCTTTATTATTTAAAATATTAAAATTATTTCCTGTAACATATTACAGCTTAAGTTCATCCCTGACAGATGGTTATAACGTGATGAGTGAAAAGCATTAGTAATTTAACATATTTAAGCTACCGTGGAAAATTAGCAACTTTGTGAAAATTGAAAAACTCATTTCCTAATGCGATTTAGGCAAGGCTGCAAGGATTTTCATTAAATAATATAAAACAAATTAAAGGGATAGAAACAAAACTCAAGGGCAGTAAACACAATCACATTAAAAGATGATTTTCAAAATGTTAACTATTTAAAAACTAAAACCTTTTAACAACTCTATAGTTTTAAAATAAGGAAAACATGTTTCTTGATTATCAACGAAATGATTTGAGGTAGATATTATTATTACTATTTAGAATTTGACCAAGTTTTTTAGCGATCCATAACTTATATTAAATGTGTTTTTTTAGTTTAGATTAAAAATAATTATGAGAAGATTACACAGCATAATAATTCAGGTACTGAATATACAATAGTTTCTTCAGTTTTTTCATTCCATACATTTTTTTTTCTTTCTTTAACTACTTGCAATAAATGCTGGTTTGCTAATCTAGAAGGACATAGAAATGAGTAACAGAAAAATCAAATGCTTCAATTCAGGGTCAAGAATGCTTTAAATGTTAACATAATAGTTACTCAGACAATTCTCAAGTATAAAGTATTTGTTTTGCTTAATTTGGATACTGACTTCTTTTTTGAGACTTAGAACCAATTTTTTCCCCTGTTTTCTGTTTCTCTCTACAGAAAGCTGACCTTGCAGTTGCCCCACTGGCTATTACCTACGTTCGAGAGAAGGTCATCGACTTTTCCAAGCCCTTTATGACACTTGGAATAAGTATTTTGTACCGCAAGCCCAATGGTACAAACCCAGGCGTCTTCTCCTTCCTGAATCCTCTCTCCCCTGATATCTGGATGTATATTCTGCTGGCTTACTTGGGTGTCAGTTGTGTGCTCTTTGTCATAGCCAGGTAACATGCTCACTTTTGTGATTTTTTTGGCAATTGTTACCTCCTTTTTCTAACTAATAATTGTCAAAAGTCACAATAATTTTACTTTTCTTCTTCTTTATTTCCCTTGGGGTGCTGAAATAATGAACTTTTAAGAGTCACATACCTTATTAAAATATACTGTACTGCCTTTTTGGGCAGAAAGCATGCTGGTTGTGTCAGTAAGCTATAACTGTGGGAGAGTTTACTCTTTTTAATTAGAATCTAAAAGCAGTCCAAATTATTATTCCATAAAAATTATTTCCTCATTTTGCTCTTGAGCGAGACAGTAAAATAGTGTATTTTACTAATTTGAATTGATAAATAAGTCATAAGAAAAAAAAAGAGGTAAGATTTAAAAGGAGGCTTTTTTTTAATGAACCAAGGCTAATTAAAAATGAGCACTTTATGTATAAAAAAACTACCGTTATTTTCCACATAAAATTACTCATTTTTCTACAAAATAATTAAAATGTATAACTACAAATATGTTTTTGCTCTATTATCAAAATTAAATATTAAATAAGAAGGTTATTTTTTCAATTGTATTATATAGCTTCTTCTGATAAATTTGTCACTAAGGATATTTATCCTTTCTTAAACTTATTCTTTTCTCAATGAAGTCATATATTTGTTCCTAGCAAAAAATAAACAAACAATAAAAACCCACTTAGTTCATTCAATTAAAAGAGGAATCACTTCTAGAATAGCATAAGATTTTTGATATATACACATTTTTATAGGTATACACAGATATTTTTGATATTTACATATAAATATTATGAAAACTTATAATTCCCCCCAATTGATTTAATATTGACACATGAGTCCTTCAGACAATTATCATTTGCATTTGTCTGAAAATTTGTATTGGAACCATGAGTACATATAGCTTTGGTAGCTGTATGGTAGATCATGTTAATATTTGTATTTGAAGTTTAGAATTCTCCCCTCAAAAACGAGAATTTGGACTATAAAATTCATAAGTCTTTAGTTCTAACTTTTTCCGTATCTTGTGAAGACAAAACAGCCTTTTCATTTTTGAACATCTTTGCATTAGTTACATATATTTTATAGCGGCCAATGTAAACCATCCGTTTCATATGTAGTCAGAGAAATGAGTTCAAAGATTACAGTTTAAATAATTCAATGGTTGGAGAACTCTACAGCCTGCCCACAAGGCAAACAGAAAAATAAATACTCCAAAGTATAGAAAAAAGTCTTTCATGCTGTCTGCAGGTACACCTGTTCCTTCTTAATCAAATTAACAAAAGTTCCCAGGAAGGATAAAATCAAAACCTAGGGGCAAATGTCCTGATACCATTCTGAGACAATTGTGCAGGCATCAGTCAAGCTGAATTAAGTCTAATGTAGTTTCCAGGGGACCTTAAACAGAGACTATTGAGTTACCTCAAACTTGTATTAGGAATTTCAGATATTCCTAATTTTCTGAGCCCAAATCTTCTGAGATTACATTCAAAAGCAAATACTGAAACATCTGAATTATTTTCCAGCTTAAAATTACATTTGCAAATAGAGACATGGAACAGCTATGCAGTGATCTAATTTTCAAAATATTTTTAACTCTCACTGGTAACTATCAAATAAAATAGTGATATAATATCTGTATAATTGTGGTAACCTGTGCTAATTTTACACAAAATAAATACATCTATGTCATTCTTTTGGAGAATGTAACATTAGTTGATATGCCATTTTTTAGTGTCATTAAATTTTGGAATATTACTGTTATATTTTGTTGTTAGTTATTAAATGAATGGAATTTGAAAATGATTCTATTTCAGATCTTATTCAATGCAAACAGTCTCATACAATTTCAAAAATTAAGTATAATATCTTCATTTATAGGTAAATTAACACATATTTTATTAAATAATAAACAATGTTAGATATCCTATATTAACTAATATATATCTTGGTAAATAGTACATAATATGAAAATAAATTCTTTGCAGATTATTCCTGAAATATTTTATTCAATACTCTATATTAAAATAATGTATAAATATTTGCTAAATTTAAAAACAACACACTAAGAACTCAGATTAAAAGGAAATTCTTGAAATAGAATCCAATTAAATTCTTAACTGAACTTCCAAAGCCAAATAAATTTATATAATTAAAATCCAATATACTTCACTTAAAAAAATATTCAGTCTCATATGGTATTGAACTCCTCTTACAATGAAAGTTCATAATATGCAAAGCAGGCAAAATGTCCAGATTTCATTGCAAAACTTAATTACCTTTCTAATATAAATGGTATTATGGTATTTCTTATCAATACAAAATAAACACAGAATTTTTATTTTACCTATGAATGAAGACTGTGTCTTATGTTATTTAGAGATCACTAATGAACTTACTAATATTATTATATTATATTAATGTTAACATATAAATATGGCATTTTATTTATGTATACTTTTTATCTTCATCTCCATAATAATTACAGAGAAAGACCATTTACATTTGAAAAAATTCTCATCTCTGTGTTTCATTCTCACTGAAAAGCACAGAAACAAAGTTCTACAATAATACCATGTCAACAACAAAATTTTGTAATCAATTAAGTACTGATCATAATTGTTAGAATTTATGTTTTCTAAAATTAAATTTAAAAGCAGATTGTTACTGTGATAGCTCTTAAAAATTTCCCTTCACCCTTCCTGTATAGAAAAAGATTATCTAAGAAATACTTAACAAATGCTCTAAATTTTTTTAACCATTATTAAGAAAGAGATATATGGTCTTATTTTCTTGGTATGGTTTCATAATCTATGGTCTCTTGCAAATAGTTGCTTTCTTGTTTATAGCATAATGACATAATCAGCATGCTTGTCTGAATTAGCTGAGAACTCTTTTCACAGTAAAGATAAGCCTGAGGTACAGCATTCTAGATATGGAATGGCCTTATCCTGGATATCCTAACCATAGCTCTTGGCTGACAGAAGATTAGGAAGAAATCTTATACATGACAAACTTGTACATAATCATGTTTGTCCCTAAACCTTTCCCTCTCTCTTTCTATTTTCCTCTGACCTAGGTATATTAGTATAGAGACAGCAGTTAGTCATATAAAGAGTCTGGTTAGGAAATCCACCCTTTATACTCAGAATGAGAGGTATTTTTCACCTTGCTTCAAATATTTTCTTTATTAAACAACTGATAATATGGACACAGTAGATACTATTTATAAAATGGAGCCAATTTAAATGCCCATAATGTTAGAAATTTTTTTTTTCTTTTAACAATAGGTGTCTTCAAGACCAGAGCTGTTTTGAAAATCAGCATGTAAATCTTGGTCTAGAGTTCTTAGTAATTTGGTATAGAGGTGAATAACTGAAGACCAAACTTAAAAGAAGAGACTAATGCTATACACATTTTCCTCCAACAGGATTGATGGAACTGTAGTAATAATTCACTAAGCGTATAATAATATTGCATATTTTATTGCAATTTTAAGATTGACATTTTAAAATTAAATACAAATAAACTGGGGAAGAAGAGTAATACTAAACCATTTTTTTTGTAAGAATTTTATTACAGAGAAATTTCTTAGGTTACTTAAATGAACAAGTGAATATGATCAAATATAGGAAAAAGAGTAAAAGAAAGCTAGCAATATTGGCTAACCTGGCCTTAGCAAAGATAACAAATCCAAGAATATTCGGTATGTGTTAAGTACATAACATTAGTTTTTCTAAGTTAAAAAGAATATAGGAGTTTCTTATGTGTTTTGGGGTTGAATTATTTTGCATGATTTTTATAATATTAGAATCTCATCTATTGTATTATTGGATTAGACAGCAGGAGGTGGTGTCCCTAGAATCTGCTCAAGGGTTTATAAATACGGTGACCACCAGGATTGTCTTGACACACATTTTGGCACTAGCATGGTCTGGAGTCACAAGATGACAAGGCTACTGCCTTACTGAGAGTTCTTACATTTGTAAAAATATTCTGTATTTCTCTTGGTGCTCGGAGGTAAAGATGTTCTAAACATAGTGTTTTTGACGGTTTAACTGAGTTTAGAAAGCCATGTCCAAAGTGCTTGCATCAACAACTTTGATCTAGGCTCCTGGCTAGTGTGCAATAGCTTTTATATTCTTGTCACAATGATGGGTGACATTTAATGTACAGTGAAGGACAACAATGAATTATTATGCACTTGGAAATGGATAACTGTTTTGGTGGGATGTTCAATGTTAAACTAATATGCTGTCAGAAAGACTGTTGTCACATTGAAACGAAATGCCAATTTTGTTGTGTGCCTTTGCCACCACTTGCCCACCTCTTACTAGAAAACCATTTCAGTTTTACCTTTCCATAACACAATTTTAGATATATTTTTCTTTAATTTTTTAGACATGTTTTTTACTTAAGTAAATTTCAGGAAAACCTATCTGCTTTTATTGATTTAGCAGTTTTCTGAGAATTTAATGAAAATTTGGTTTGAAACAATGCTGTTTTCTAGTATGCCTTTCACACATATGAAAGTGATTATTAAAATTGATTATATTAGCAAATACCTCAGCTATGGACCTAAAAGTCATCATCGATTAAAACTAAATGCACTTTCAAACCACATTTCCATAGGAGATGAAATTACTTCTACATTAATAAAGTTTTTTTTTCACAATTGTTACTTGGTAAATCTATTATAAAATAATTTACCTCCTTATTTGTAATGATTCCAATGATGTTCATGGCTACAAAATAGAGATGGAGTTATTACACCAGAAAAAATTCTTCATTTGTACTAGTAGAACCAAAGCAATTGAAAGGTTAAATTGGTGACTTATTTTCAGCTTATGGTGAATACTGTATCTAGATAATGGAGGCAGTGGAAATTTTGACTGCAATTGTAAAGGCTGAAGAATCAGAATCTCAATCACTTTAAGAAAAAATAAACATATTTTCTACCTCTACATTTTATAATTATGCTAGACATTTACAAGAATAAAAGATTTGAAAAAATCAAGTAAGACAAAAACAATTTAAAATTAAGCTACTTATTTTGGTAATCTTCTGTAATCTAATGCTTTTTGGCATCTTCTTTTAAAGATAATTGTACTTGAGTTTCTTTTAGAAGTTTTAATCTCTCTTACCAAATTAATTTTTGACAGAATTTTTTTATTGTTAGGGCAAAAGTGAATGTAAATGCAAGAGCAGAAGTTTGATAGCCCATTTTTATTTTTCATATCCTATAGGTAAATTATTTTCCTCTTTATTTTTCCTTGCCTCCATCACCAAATTGAATTCAAGACTTCTAGAGGTGGAAAACCACCTCTCTGTGTAGTCATTGCAAGAATGTCCTCTCAATAAGTATCCTGGCCAATGAGCTTCTGAGGACTATGGTCACCCTATTATAATTTGTTTCAATTTAGAAGTGTCACAGTGTCTAGCTCTGAAAATCACAGATAATAATTTTAATAAATTATACTCTATAGAGAGTAATGTTAAGAAACTCGAGAATGCTAAAAACTTGAAGACAAATGTTATTAAATTATTATACTTGCTACCAACAAATGACAGCTCTGTTTTTAATGAATCCTTTATGGAATATGTAATTCTGTTTTTACACACACACACACACACACACACACACACACACACACTGATGAGAAGCAATAGTCTTGTAAGAGATTTTTTTCTTTGAAAGATTTAGAAAGGAGTATAGTGTCATTTTTGACACTTGCCACTATGTTTCATACATTTCTCAGTAGCCAATTCACATGGAAAAACTAATAGGACAAGAATAATACTGTGAATGGCTGTTTCTCTTCCTCTTTATTTCTTTCCTTTGTGTGTGTGTGTGTGTGTGTGTGTGTGTGTGTGTGTGTTTATGTGTGTGTGTGTGTATGAGAGAGTTTTAACATAAGAAAGAAATTCTTTGAGATGACTCTTAAGAACCAACAAGATAAAGAGAACCAATCATTTGTTACCAAGTGATGCACTTATTCTTCCACATTTTGTAGTCTCTAGACAGCTACTTCTCCCACAGCTGCAGAGTACTGTGAATTGTTTGTAAGAAGTCATTTTCCCACCTTGTTCTTTCTGTGTTAATTCTCAAAACAAAATTGTGCTTCTGTTTTTCTATAGCCCCCAGAAAAATGATCCCCTCGGACTTTCCGGACGAGGGGTCTCCATCATCTAACAAAGGTCTTTATATTCTGAAAAGTAGGGTTTTTCCCCCTATCTGTCTCTGTGCAATGATTGAGAGTACTCTGCTCAAAAAAGTCAGTTGCCTTGAAAAATGTAGAAAAATAAGTCAATTTTTTTAACGGTAAGCTTGATACCTAAGTTAGTAACGTTTTCACCCGGATAAAGGTGTCCTTTTGTTGTAGATTCTTTGTTGTGAGAGTTCTTTCAAATGGATGTTTTCCTATATAGTCTTGTACTAGGCTGGTGGGTTTTGTGGAGGAAGTCATTGAGAGAGAAAAGGAAGGAAACTAATACAAATTACATGTCAACAGTGGCCAGGTTTTATCTAAGAACCATGGAGAGATTAATTCATTAGCTTCTTTTTTCAGTAACTTTATGTTTTTTAAGATTTGATGTAAGGAATGAATGGATATACACAACCACACTATTATACCGGTAGCAAGTGAGATTTGAAATGTTTCCCTTGTTTAATGCTAGCATTATTACCCTTTTTAAATTCTAATTGATTATAGGGAGAAAGTTGTCTTAAAGAAAAGAAAACAGATTTAGAAGAAAATAGAAAACAGAAAAGGAATTTATATCACTTGGTTCATTTTGACTGTCATGTTAAATTCACTTTTTCCTTGTAAGATTTTAGAAAAAAAAGAGCTTGGCTAACTTTTTAGTTATGATTTTTAAAAGAGTCCTGTACAAAATATTTGAGCTACATGTTAGCAGTATGTTGTTTTATAATAACTTGAAAGAATCACTCAATTAGCTACACTTAAGAAATGTGTCTTTATCTTTAAAATTGCAAATAAGGTAGGTTAAAAATATTTCCAGTCACTTAGGCACCTAAATAGGACACATTAGCAAGCCACACATGTGCAGATTTGCCTCATAAACATGTAAACTTACTTGTTTTATAAGTCATTTTTCTAGAAATGCTCACTTTCTTCCCCTAAAAATTACTAGCTGCATATTGTAAAAAAAATCGCACCACATTATGAGCTTTTCTAGCAACTCAAAGTGCTATTGATATTCTTTTGATTTTTTTCCATAATTCATGGATGAGGAAGAAATATCACTAATATTAAATGAAAATGTATAGATGTAATTTTTAGTGGTAATTTATGACTTATTTCTTCATGCTATGTAAAAATAATGCACTCTATCCAAATAATTAATGAGTAGGAGATATAGTGTCATCAACCAGTGTAACTTCATCCATTACAGCATGTCACGGCACCTTACTTGCTATAATTTTTTACATTCCATTACATAATTACATCATTCAAGTTAAATTGTTTTCATATCAATCCTGTTGGGTATATATACATATATATATTTTTAGAAAAAATATCATATGTCTCTCCAATTGCAATAGGGATTTCAATATGATATTCAAATAGTAAGAGCTAGACAGTATCCATTTTGTATGTAAATAGAGTTAGTAAAACAGACGACAACACAAACTATTCTATTGATTTTCAACACCTATAAATTTTAATATTTTTAGTTAAATCTTACGTAAAGAGGGACACTATAAAAATGTGCAGTTATCTCAGTTATAAATATGTTGATTTTATACCTACTTTTGGAATTTTGTTTGGAAGCCTAGAAATTAACCTGACAGACTTCATGACAAAAACCTTATTAATGAAGTAATTATATATGCATGCACTTTAAAACTATAGTAATTCTTTCTTTTTTTTTAATGTACACTGGATTAAAACCTATGTTTAGTTTCAGTACTATACCAAATCTATAAAAGATAATTCTCTCTGCCCCGCCCCAGCCTGGATAATATTTAATTTCCTGCTATTCTTTATGAAAGATGTTTAATCCAAAGTTAATTATTATAAAATATTTCCCATTTTCATGTGCCCCTATCTGACTACTCTTGAGATGATAAATGAGGTGAATGAATTTATAATAGATTTTTCTATTAAATTAATGGATTTAATATTTGAAGCAAAGGTGAAATTGTAGGTTTTGAATGTTACTGGCATGATAAACATTATAAACAGAATAGGGCTACAACTGTCATCTAAGTTGGTTCAGAATATGCACCTGAATATTATTTTAACATAATAAAATTAGGTAAGTGTTTCCCTGCTTCCCTTATTATTATTGGTACTGAGAATGGGGGTGCTGGGAGGTGTGTTTCAATATAAGTTTAACAATTCACTAGACTTACTGAAGATATGTTTTGGAAACTGGTATTACTAAAGTGATATTACCAAAAAAATAAAAGGAAAATAAAAAGAAAATAATGAAAATTTTGTTGTAGAAGGAGATGCAAAATCGATATTCACATTCAGGGAACTGTATGTTGATTTAAAATTTTTCATATCACTGCTTCAATTTTCAATTAGGGCTTCAATTTTTTTTTTAAATCAGGAAGATGTTAAAAATTATATATAAGACATTTCTTCTGCCCCCAATTTTAAAACATTCATGTTGATATCTGCTAAGTCAGATATTTGAGTTGCAAAAAAATTAGTGAATGCTTTCCAAACATACTTCAGTTGTTTTAGATACTTAACTGCAAATGCAGTACATCCACTTAATTTTAAAATATTTTATTGGTATATTTGATACAATAGAGTATAATTTCAAAAGATATTCAGTTGGAAGGAAAGAAAGCCCAAAAGTCATTAGACCTTGTGAAACTTATTAAAATTATTTTATAGTTAAAAACTCAATTAGAAAAAAAACTTTATGTGCCTTGCATGTTCATGGTAGCTGATGTGCTATTTTTTTTATAATCCAGATATTTGCGTATTAGCCAAATCAACTTAAACATCCAAGTGATGCTAGAAAATGAGATGCTACCTTTCCAATGCTAGCTTCAGGTTCTTGCTGATAAAATTATTTACTTATTGAGTGTCCATTTCTCTAAAAGTATAGTCTGTTTCATTTTCCAGTA
This sequence comes from Panthera leo, assembly GCF_018350215.1. Classification (NCBI taxonomy): domain Eukaryota; kingdom Metazoa; phylum Chordata; class Mammalia; order Carnivora; family Felidae; genus Panthera; species Panthera leo. The sequence continues at coordinate 91,277,649 of NC_056683.1, forward strand.
TTAGAAACGACATGGCTGCTTGACTGACCTGAGGACAGTCTGCCTTGAGCCTTTTAATACTGGACTTAATGCTTTAAAATCCTTAGCAAGTGTTTGCAAGCTAAACACTTGCTTCTGGTATGTAAGTCTAAGAAATAATTCTTTTAAATGTAAATTATGTTCAAACTAATTTAAAAATAACTGTTTTTGTAATGTTTGGTACTTCACTTACAAACAAATAGCTATATAGGTAAGAAATTATTGATAGGACGAACCTGTGCTTTCTTATGCAATATTGATATGCAAGCCATTTTCCTTATTATTTCCAATTTAAAGCCACTCTTAATTTAATTTGATTGGACAATTGGGTGTTTAAAAGAACTGTATTAGTAGCTATTTAATGAGGCTATATGAAAGCCACTGTATAATTTTAAAAATTGATTCCAGCTTTAAGTGTAGAATTATATATTTTTATTTTACACTTGTAAAATTAAGTTGAATTTTATGGCAACCAAAATAATGCCTTTCCTTCGGGAATCTTAAAATGATCAGTAGATGATTATAGTAAGGACTTTTTTGTTCCATCACAATAAAAACAATCTTAGGTAGTTTAAAATTGGAGTATGTTGCAGTATACCATTATAACTTAACTTTATTAAAAAGTTACTTAGGATAAAAATAGGTCATAAGGATCTGAAATTAGACTACTGTTGAAGTTAATTTCCTATATCAATTATAAATTTTAAATGGTAATTAAGAGGAAGCCTTACAATTTGAAAACCCTTGTTATTTATTGTTTCTTGTTATATATTTATAGCTGATAGTAATGTTTATTTCTCCTCAAGGTTATATTTTAATGAAAATTGATCATAATTTAAATTTGCTGTTGATAAATTACAAATCAGTGGAACTGATCATTGTTACCATCTCATTAAGCCCTTCCAATCCATTTAGATCTACTAAATAATATGTTCAGTAGCATATTATTGTGGCATTCATATACAGATAATCCTTGTTCTTCATTCTGTGTAACTTTGGTGACTTTCTGGTACTAAAGCTACCAACTAAACAATGCCAGCGTTAATTAATGAACAACACATGGCATACAAATATAACATAAATGGTGTATATTGTTCAGCGATGTGATGGTACTTGCTTAATAACTGGCTATGGCAAGGAGAGAATCTTTGATTTGTAGCAATTGACAATTTTAGTGGTGTAAAGATTGCTGATATGATTAATACCAAGCTACCAGTGATGCCTTACTGAATTCAGATTTGGAAAGATAGGTACAAAATTGGCTCTTCTAGCCATATAAGCCGGCTCCACAATACTGCTAATATATAACATGTTCAAATGAAGGGATAAGCATAGATCATAAAAGTGAATAGCAGGTAGCATAGGTGGATGTGCTTGTACAGATATGTAGGATGTACCGGAAAAATATGTGGAAGATAATGGCAAGGTTATGGAGCCTCAAAAGCAAAAGTGAAGAGCTGGGTTTTTATTAATGCAATTAGAATCTTTGAAGTAATTCCAAACTTAAGTATTAATCAATCCTTTCTCTCATGGAAACAATTAGCATTATTTTTTGCAGTTAACCACACATTAAAATATCTATGGAAAAAAGAAAATACACTAAGGAAAACTTCAGCAAGGTGACAGTCTCATGGAATGAGTCCTTGTAGATTCTGGTATTTTCTGAATGATTGAGATGTTATCATTAAATTAGAAAATTTCAACTCTTTACATGGAAACTTTTAAACTACGAGATGGTTTTCCTTGCTTATAGTTGTTAATAAAAAGCATTAAAAGGAATAAAATGGTCTAAGATCATTCGGTAATAATATATACACAAATTAACATCCTCTGAAAGTTCAGTAATAGGTTCAGAGCTTGTTAGTAGGAATAGGTTCACATGTAGGTAGTAGGAAACCTGACTAAAAATAGGAGGTTTACTATTCTCATGGAACCTAAACTTAGGCAGGGCAAGGCTGAAACCAATGCTGAAAGGTGATATCAAGAAACTTGGCACCTTCTATCTGCTTACTACACTGTTCTTAGAATGAGGCTTTTATCCTCAGGACTGTGAGATGGTCACGAAAACTCCAGCCATCCTTTCTGTGTCTTAGGCAGGAAGAAGGTAAAAAGGAAAAGCAAAAGACAAAAGAGAGTGTCTTTACCTCAGAAAGGAAAGTCTCCCTCTTCTCTATATGTTCTCAGCTAGAGTTTTATTTCCTAGCTGCAAAAAAGGGTACAGATTTGTTTCTTTTATCTGAATATACTGTCACCTCAGTTCTTTTGTCAGTAAGATGTTATCAGGTATGTAATTGGCTGTGCCTATCAACAAGACTTCTTAAAGTGTGAAGTAATGTTCAGCCACACATGAAATTCTCCCAAATTCCTTATTTGAAATGTCCATTTCTGAAGTTTTCTCTTTTTTTCTTGTCTGTTATCAGGGTGCCTATTTTTGAATAGCCCAACTATTCCCTTCCTGTTAATGTTTTCAACTGGTATTCTCTTTAAAACAAGTTAATCATGCTTGTTTAAAAATGTATGAAAAGTTAAGTGTAAATGTTTATATTTTAAGAGGGCTTTGGTAGTTTCTTTCTGGTGCTAGCCTATATTCTTGAGACATGAATTTATCAAATTAGTTTTGTTTAGGAAGCATGAATTGTTATTCTAATATTATCTTAAATGATGCTATCAAAATATAAATTTTCTTTTTTTTGGTTTATTTACTTATTTTGAGACAGAAAAAGAGAGAGCTAGCATGAGTGGGGGGGGAGGGACAAAGAGAGAAGAGAGAGAGAATTCCAAGCAGCCTCCATCCACTCTGTCAGCACAGAGCCCTAAGCAGGGCTCCGCCTCACTAACAGTGAGATCATGATCTGAACCAAAATCAAGAGTTGGACACTTACCCAATTGAGCCACCCAGGGCCTCCGAAATATAAAATTTCAATCCCATAGAAAAAATCTGATTTATTTTTGTTATGTAATATCCTAATACATCAATATTTTCCCTTACTTTTGTAAAGCAATGAATAAGTTGGTGCAAAAAATTGTTACATGTGATAGGCTCCATAATACTTATGCATATCATACAGCAGGATTTATAAACCATCAGATGCTAAGCTGTTTCTAAGGGGGGAAAATGAACCCAAGAGAGTCATATGATCAAATAAAGTCAGGGGAACTATATACCCGATCCTCTTGAAGATTCACTATTAGCAGATTAAAGTCTCTGAAAAACCATGCAGTAAAGAAGTTTGGGTATGTTTGTTTAACTCAGCATTTTCTAAACATTTTGGGCCATGGGACATTTTTCCTCTTTAGTTAGAAATAAAATAATGAGGGGTACCTGGTTAAGCATCGACTCTTGATTTTGGCTCAGGTCATCATCTCCATGGTCATGATATCAAGCCCTGCATGGGGCTTCTTGCTGTGCATGGAGCCTGCTTAAGATTCTTTCTCTTCCTTTCTCTTTGCCCCTCCTCTACTCACATTCTCTCCTCCCACTCTAAAAAATAATAACAAAATAAAATAAAATGAGTGTGAAAAATTTTAATTCAATTATGGAATTTAACAAGTTAACTTTCATTTTAAAAATGTCTGGTCTCAAGATAACTCATTATTACTTATTTGTGCATTTGGTCGTAAAATCAAGATTTTCTATTTTTTTAAGTTTATTTATTTATATTGAGAGAGAGAGAAAGAAATCACATGAGTGAGGGAGGAGCAGAGAGAGGAAGAGAGAGAGTCCCAAGCAGGAGCTAACAGCACGGAGCCCAATGTGGGACTTGAACTCACAAACTGTGAGATCATGATCAGAGTGGAAATCAAGAGTTGGACACTTAACCAACTGAACTACCCAGGTGGCTCTTAAATTTTCAGAAAGACAATCACTGAATATTTAGAAATTTCCTTACATTTATTGATAGTTATAAAATAGATAACTGGAAAAAGAAAAAGGCTTTATTTTGGAATAATGATAAACCTAGCAAAAAAAATTTCCATACTGACAAATTATGATTGAGAACAAGCACATGGCTTAAATAAATTCCAGTTTTATTAGTAATCTTACCTTATTTGCTAAAGGAGGAAGTATTAAAAATAGTTGATACTTTATTTTGTATTTATTGTAAGGGTGAAATGAGTTGTCTATTCTATAAATGATCAGCACTTTAGGTAGATGAATTATGTAGATTTTAATTTTGGACATATTTTGAAGCTACATATTTATATGAGGTTGTAATTTTTCTGTTAGACTCATATTTGTCTACCTTATGACCCATACTCTGGAAGCAGGGCTGAAGGAGGTCACTGTATGTTAAATCTCATTTACATATGGGACAACATCAAATGATAATTATTAGTGTTCTTATTCCATATGGAATATAAATAGCATAATTGCAAAAAAAAAAAAGCCAGAAAATAAGCATATTCAACACACATGTAAGCCTTGAGTGTCTAAAAGTCAACTATAGTGATATTAAATGACCCATTTAGGGACAACCAGCATTTTTATCTACATGCTTCTAGTTTGCTCATCTTACGCAGATTGGACAGGTAGCAATTTTGGATAGCTCCTCTTGAAATGAATGCAGATTATCAAAGGATTATATGATCCATCCTGTAAGGCATTCATTCATTTTAATCTTTAGTTTGCAGCTTTCCAGTTCCTCTTATATATTCTCATTGGTAGTTAATGGAAAGTATCATAGCTTAGGTCTTAGCCTATTGCAAATAAAAAAATGCTGTTAGATAAAAGCTTCATAAATGGTAGCCACTCTTTTTAAAATTTAGACCAAGTGTTGCTTATTTCTTTCTTAGAATAAGCTAAGGTGTACTATTTATTTGGTTTGTGATCATAAGATAATGTGCACCCAGAATATTGTCAATGATCATAGCTTATAACAAGACTGAGATTATATAAATTTCACTTGGGTCCTAAATGATAATACTCCATGATTTTTGTTGTTGTTGTCCATTGTTTGAAACTTATTCCAGCTAGATCTATCAATTCTCTCTCTCTTTCTCTTCCTCTCCCCATCCACCCATTAACATTTCACTAAGTATTAGCTATATAAATCACAATATGATAAATATATTTCCTTATCTATTTCCCATTCATAAAACTTAATATATACTTGAGATAACCTGCTAAGGACTATAGTTAAATTATGTCAGAAATACAAAGGCAGATTTTGTATTTTTTGTTTGAGTAAATGAGAAAGTATTATATAAGACAGTTACATTATATGGATAAAAGTTCTGGATGATAAAGATGATTTTTACTACAACAAACAGCAACTGGAGATAATAATCGGATCTCCTTGATTCAAATATGAAAGCCCATTCAGAGATTACATTATACACTAAAACATATGCAAAATATTATTTCAAAAATCCAATTTATTGAGAGAAGCTACATTTTTTTCCTTTTCTTTTTAACCTGGATTTCCTACAAATGCTTTAGCTTTTAAATTTTACATATAAAGTAAGATTCTGTGTGTATTTGTGTGTCTTTTTTAAACCTTAGGATAAAGACCATAAACTCCAGAGACTTAAATCCATCTCCAAATTCTTGAGGACCCACTATTTCTAGAATATAGACTAAGCAATGTGGAGAAATGCAAACTTATTGTGTGTTCAGTCTAAATGGAAGGATTTAAAATTTAACATCGCAAAACGACAAACGTACATGACAAAGTATGAGATAATAAGAAACTAATCCACCCAGAGACAGTACTCTAAAAGGCATGAAAGGTGAGGAGGCATTACAAAAAGGCACAAAATCTGCACAGCAGGCTCAGGAAGTTAGAAAAGAATAACTGGTGTTTCAGTGTTAAGCATTGTCTATAGAAGATGTTGTCCAATTCATATGATTGTCTATAATGTATCCAAAGACCATATGCCAGACTACAACAGACAGAGACATTATTTGCAGTCTCTGGATCTATGTACCACCTGTTACCTACCTGAGATTGGATTGACTGACCTAATAAATATTAGTGAACATTCATCCTCACTAGGAAATGGTATCATACTAAACAACGACACATTGCTTTTGATTGTTTTTTCCTCATTTACCGTTTTAAAAATCAAGCGCTTGTATACTTAACAGGTTATTAACAATGGCAGGAATCATCATGAGCAAAGCAATAAAATGACTATCTTAAAAAGCTTGCTAGAAGATTGCCAGAGATTTGCAGTATAAATTAAATATAGCAACAATATAAAAATATTAAGGGATTTAATTCAGATATATTAGTAAATACAACATTCAGACACACATATGTTATTTTACAGTACAAAGTCACAAATTCTTGAAACACTTTTAAATAGAACAAGTTAAATTAGTGGAGTGACAGGAATTGTCCGTATCATTTAAATATATTATGACATTTAGGAAAACTGAATTATATGTTTAGTAACAAAAGTACAAACACCATTTTAAATAAAATCACCTTCTATAAAGTTCTAGGCCTGTGACTGGTGAACAAAATTTTAACATATAATCAATAGAACTCCATGAAATAAATGAAGACACTAAAGTCTGAAGAAGTAAAGTAACCTGACATAGGTCCAGTAGTTAATCATAGAACTGGAGCTGAATGGAGTGATAACAGCATGCATGGCACCATAGCATTAAGACAAAACTGAGTCACCTGTAAACAGAACTCCACTTTAACAATTATAAAGTTCAAAGTTTAAAGTCTCGAGCCTGCAAGACTTTAAGAAATGTATAGCTACCGATTTGTTTTGCAATTTTTAATAAAAATCTGTTTCCTGAAAATTAATATTTTAGGTGTTGGGTTCTAACATTTTGATCACCTTTTTTCTCTCCCTAGAAGTTCAAGTTTCTAATCTTTAACACATGACTATAACACATGACATAAATTCAGAGTTCTGTCATAGCATGAGGCAACATTTTACACATTAGTTTGTTACTTAGTACTTCATCTACTTTTCAGGCCATGAATACATCCTAATCAAATGTGTATCTTTAATTGTGCTCAGGGCCATTGGAATTCTTTTCTATTCCCCCTTCCTTCTGCTGCCTTCTTTGTCTTCTGTTTCACATTGAGTGCATATTTCTGAATTCCTCCTTTCTTTCTTTCTTCCTTCCTTCTTTCTTTCTTTCTTTCTTTCTTTCTTTCTTTCTTTCTTTCTTTCTTTCTTTCTTTCTTTCCTGACTCTCAATCATTGATTAGTCAGAGCTTTCCAGCACCATGTGACCACTTTTTCTCCGTCTTTTATTGTTTTGTCCGAAGTGTTACTTGGTACAGATCTAATAATTTAAAATCCTCTAACAATTTAATTTATTATACTCTTTGGTTATTTTAAAATATCAGTAAAATATATGAATCTAGGGGCGCCTGGGTGGCTTGGTCCGTTGAGCGTCCGGCTTCGGCTCAGGTTTGTGGGTTCGAGCCCCACAGTTTGTGGGTTCGAGCCCCACAATGGGCTCTATACTGACAGCTCAGAGCCTGGAGCCTGCTTCGAATTCTGTGTCTCCCTCTCTCTCGGCTCCTCCCCCGCTCATGTTCTGTCTCTCTCTCTCCTTCAAAATTAAAAACATTAAAAAAATAGATAGATAGATAGATAGATAGATAGATAGATAGATAGATATGAGGCTAGACTAGGTTCATCAGGAAAGCTTTGTGTCACCTTATTATCTGCAGCTTCTGTACATGCCAATATTTATTAAATTTGCTCTCTATTATCTTTCATGTGGTTTTGAGGATGTGTGAATGCCCGCATCTAAGCTGATTGAAATGGGGTAAGATTTTGTTTCAGTCAGTTTACTTATTCCTTGATCCTAATCTCTTTTCAACATGTTTGAGGATGAGTTAAAGTAAATATTGCTTAGTTATAATATGACATTTATGTAAAGATTTCAGGAACTAGAAGTCAGTGTTACCTCAGGAGAGGTCAGGGGAGGAGCACAAGAGAAATAATAAGACTTAGCAGAAAGAGTAAATAATTATATAAAATAATGTAGAATATTTATTAAATTCACTATTATTCAGTCAATGAATTTTCAGAATATACTATATGTAACAAAGAAGTACATTCATTCCAGAAGAAGCATTCCTATGAAAAGGCAGAGAGCTAAGAGAGAAAGAATAGAAATGGAGACCTAATGTCCCCCAAACATAGCAGATACAGACAATGAAGGTAAATAAAATAAACTGTGCTAAGAGCAGTAAAAAATTCTTTTGAAATGATAAGACAAATATGCATGATCTCCTTATTTTATACATAAGAAAATTGGGGCACTGGATGGTTAAAAAATTTACTAGAAGTCACATAGAGAAAAACATGACAGGACCAGTATTAGTGTCTTGAATGTCTTGGAATAGTTTATTTTTTTTTCATTTTTTTCAAGTTTTATTTATTTTGAAAGAGAGAGAGAGAGAGCATGAATTCATGTGCACACAAGTAGGTGAGAGGCAGAAAGAGAGGGAGGAAGAAAATCCCAAGCAGGTTTCACAAGGTCAGCACAGAGCCCAATGTGGGGCTCTAACCCACAAACTGTGAGATCATGACCTGAGCAGAAGCCAAGAATCAGAAGCTTAACTGAGTCAGCCAGGTGCAAATAGAATATGGTTTAGAAATTAAAGCAGTCTCTTCAAAAAAGAAATTATGAAGTATGTTTTAAATTATTAGTAAGACGAAATTCAAAGTTTGAAAGTTTGTTAAATAGCTGTGAGGTGTTATACAGGGGATAAAGCATAATTAACAAGAATCTTATTGAATCACTGGCTCTGTTATAAATGCAGAAGGTATTTTGATATTAAAATCATGAGAAATTCTACTGAAGTACTCCAAATGATAAAACAACTTTTTATGAACGTGATTATTGAGATAACGTCCTGGAAATCCCTGTAAAGAGAGACAGGAAATAGTAATTTAAATATTTTCAATACATACTAAGATAGTTTCAGAATGAATGGAGAATTTTTGGATGTTGAAGGAAGAAGATAATTTCTTTATAAATAAGTTCATTTGGGATTTAGAAAAAAGGTTCCCACTGCTAGAAAAAGTTGGAACAGTCTCTTTGTTTAGTGAAGCAGATAGTCATGCTTGAGATGAAAAAATATTTTGAGAAATTAAGGAACTGATAGCTCAGAGAAATGAACAGACACAGATGGACTTCTTGGCCTTGTTTCATGAGCACATTTCCTATTTTATTGGCTTGGGACAAGTAAATCTATTTAAAGCATCAAAATGCAGAAGAAAAAAATGCATCTTTTAGAAGTGCATAAAATATGTTCTTTGCCTCTTTGAAAAAGTAAATATATACGTGTGTGTATATGTATGTATATACCCATATATAAAACAATAACACATATATAAACACATATACACATATATAAAACATATATATATTCACACATATATAAAACAATAAAAAACAACTCAATTATATAAATGTAATATAAAGAGCAATGGTGGGAAAGAGTATGATGAAATTGGAAATGCTTAGAGTTTTGAGAATACAAACTAATATAAATATTATAATGCATCTAAGTTCTTATTTAATAATTATTCTAAAAATGCATATACTCAAAAAACTCTTGTATTATATTATGCTGTTATAAAACTTGAGCATTAAACAAAATCACTTAAAGTTATCTTTAATGTTTTGTAAAGAATAAGAGAAACATTTATCAGTGGTATATTTATCAGTGGTATATGTGCAATCTGAAAAAACCAACAAACTCATAGAAAAAGAGATGAGGTGTGAGGCTACCAGAGGCAGAGGGTGGTGGGAAAGAGAATTAGAGAACAGTGATGAAAAGGCATAAATTTCCAGTTATAAGATGAATAAGTACTAGGGATGTAAATCAACATGTTGACTATAGCTGACAGTGCTGAATGAAATACAGGGAAGTGGTTAAGAGAGTAAATCCTAAGAGTTCTCATCACAGGGGGCGCCTGGGTACTCAGTAGGTTAAGCATCCGACTTTGGCTCAGGTCATGATCTTGAGATTTGTGAGTTTCAGCCCCGCATCAGGCTCTGTGCTGCCAGCTAGGAGCCTGGAGCCTGCTTGGGATTCTGTGTCTCTCCCTCTCTCTGTCCCTCCCCTGCTCATGCTCTGTCTCTCTCTCTCTCAATAATAAATAAACCTTAAAAAAATAATAAAAAAATGAGTTCTCATCACAGGAGAATTTTTCTTTCCTTTTTTCTTTAGTTCTTTTCTTTTCTTCTTTTTATTGAATCTATACGAAAAGATAGATGTTAGCTGAACCAATTGTGGTAATCATTTCACAATATATGTAAATCAAACCATCATGCTGTACGCCTTAAACATATACAGTGTAGGTCAATTATTTCTCAATAAAACTGGGAAAACAAGAATCTAAGAAGTAAAAAAAGAATAAAAAGAAAGATGTGATTATAATCTAATGCATAAATATGTGGCATATGCTAAATAGTTAAACGTCATTATTTCCACTCAAAACTAGTATTTGGAAGTTAAAATATTGTAAGTAAATGATAGTTTCATGACTATTGACTGATATAATTTTATGCCATTTTCAAAGTCCACATAATTAGGGACTTTTTGATAAAAGAGATAGTATAATTTAGAAAATGATAATTTTCCCTTAAAATTAACTGTATTCTAAAATTTTGCATCTGATGTAGAAAGAAATAATTTCATAGGTTAAAGTGACAGAGAATTCAGGTCTTGACTTAAATTTTTATTTTATTTTTTAATTTAAATTTTTATTTTAAATGTTATTTATTTTTGAGAGAAACAGAGGGAGCACAAGCAGGGGAGGGACTGAGAGAGGGAGACACAGAATCTGAAGCAGGCTCCAGGCTCTGAGCTGTCAGCATGCAGCCTGACATGAGCTTGAACTCACGAGCTGCAATATCATGACCTGAGCTGAAGTCAGATGCTTAACAGAATGAGCCACCCAGCCACCCCTTGACTTAACTTGTAGAGAATGGTTTCTAATCTAGGATTACTGTTTACTACACCTATCTACTAATTTATTTTTGAGTCATAAAACTGCAGCTTGTTGAATGATCTATTTTTCTATATTTTATAATCTGAAACAATGTTAGATAACTTAAGTTTACTCATTTATTCTGAGAGAGAGATTGTGTACACGAGTTGGGAGGCACAGAGAGAGAGAATCCCAAGCAGGCTCCAAACTGCCAGTGCAGAGCCTAATGCAGGGCCTGAACTCACATACCGATGAGCTCATGACCTGAGCCAAAATCAAGAGTCAACAGCTTAAGTGGCTGAGCTATTGAGGCACCCCTGTTAGATAACTCTTTTAAGCTACTTTACAATTTCTCTATAAATTTATCTGTCATAATTTTCAGTTTATTTGGTTGATTGACTAAAATAAAAATACTGGGATCATTTACTTACATTTAAAATAGAAAATGTCCTTCATATTACTTGCTTTCTTGGTTAAAGATAACTAACTCATATTCCATTTTGCCTTCCTCACCCCGAGTTTACAGTTTGAGAAATTAGAGCTGCTTTCTTGGCCCATACAATAAATCAAATATCACATACAGTGTAGATAATCACAGAGTCTATGTGGACTTTATACAAGATGCATCTGACTATGTATGGTTGTATTTTCTGTAACTTATTTCTAACAACAAACATTGTGTTGCAAAAGATGCAGAAATAAGAAAAATGTAGCACAACTAAAATAAACATTCAAGTATAAAATTAAGCATTCATAGTTATATTCTGATATTATGGTTGAAAGAAAAAGATTCTAGGGCACAACTGGACAATCTTGATTTCAAATTTAAGAAAATGATTAAAGTGTGGTTTTGACCAAACAAAATATATCTACAACCTGAAATTGTCCCTCTTGTTTACTGCCCATGGCGAATCATAAGAAATCATTAAAATAATCACATGGTCATACTTTGCATAGATTTAAAATAGTAGATACCCACATACAATCTTCCAAATCAGTTTAGCTTACTGTAATTTCCAAAATGGGAAGCAAGTTTTGGGGAATAGGTAGGTTGGGTGATGTGGAATGCTGCAGGGTAAATTTTTAAATGCTGTTACAAAGCTGTTTATTAATGAGGATCACATGATGTTATATGTGTAAAACTAATTAGAAAGGTGATCTTCTTTCCAAATATGTGTCAAAATTATAAAATACCTGTATCCAAAGAATATTATTATATTTTAGAGCCTGTTCCAATGTTAATAAAATAATCTAAGACAAAACTTCTTTTTCTGGTGTTAAGGAAATATGCCAAATGCTATATTACTTTCTGGTAATCAAACCACAAAGCAAATCAAATCAGTAATGTTTTAGGTTTCCTAAACTAACACTTGCATACAAATCCATTATTACTTTTATCCCCATTTTTTATACTATTCAGATAATCATCACAGTGGCTATGAATCAAAGTTGTTATGTACTCCTGGTACTAAGTTCTTAACCATCTTTGTTCTAATATAAGAAACTTTTGATTCATATTTGTGAAAAGAAATTTTAATTGAATCAAAACCAATCTGTTTTACAGTGAAAGTAAAAGCTCTAAACATATTAGTGATTCATGCATTAGAGCACTGAAATAATTTAACTAGATGTAAAATCCAAGCTAATCTAATGTTTACTTCGTTTTGGCCTTAGGTGAAAACATAACAAACAAAATTTATTCCTCCAACCTTAACTTGATAAACTAAGTAGTAAATGACAGAATATCATCAATTCAAATCAAGTTTTAACAGTTTGTAATTTTGTGATATTTTTCATGATAAATACGTAGCACATATTTATAAATAAGACACAGAGTTCCAATCATATTATGTATTGGAGCATGTGGTATATTTAAATCATATGGCTTTCAGATGTATTTCTTTTTTTTTTATTTTGTAAAAATTACAGTGACTAGCTAGTAAAGCATACTATGTTTTTTCAATGTTAGATTTTACCATTTATCTTGAAATTGAAACAACTTAGAGGGTTAACGAATACTGTAGACATGCTAACAAAATAATCAGATGATCGTAACTAAAAGGCTTCATAGTAAAATACTGCACACACACACACACACACACACACACACACACACTATGGCTAATAATTCTTCAAGTAACTTTATGCATTGTCAGATATAGTTTTTGTCTTGCCCTTCAAGGAATTTACTTCACCTAAATGTGTAGGGTCCCTTAGAGGCCACTAATCACTGTATTTGTGTTATTGTCTTCTTGTCACTGTAATTTAAATATAAGCATTGTTTTATCTTCTGACAGGGATATAGTAAATAAAGAAGAAATGAGCTAGAAAGGAGAAGATAAACTACAACTGGAAAAATCACAACCATTTTGGGGTGGTCGAACATAAAGGAAGATAGGAAGATAGAATAATTAATGGCTAGCAGCAAGTTGGAGCAGTAGGAAAGTGCTTTAACTACAGATTCCCCACTCTGCACCATGGGGTGCTTGCCACAACCCAGAACCATTAGGCTCTTCAAGTATGGGTCAAATGCTCAACCTAATTGATATATTTCATCCACAGTTTCTTGATTTGTATTTATTTGGTTAAAAAAACATGTTTAATTATTGTAGTGATAAGTGTTCTATCTCTTTTATGTATCTCTGTATCTTTCTCCTTTTTCTCAATATTTTATTTTATTTTACTTTTTGGTTTCAGGAGTAGAATTTAGTGATTATCTTCATATTTTTCTATATTTATGTCTGTATCTATGTCTGTGTCTCTGTAGCCATCTATCTATATATCCATGAAGCAAACAAAAGAAAATCAACACACTGTGGTACCAGTAAAAATGGTTCAAGCTAAGCCAGTTTTCCAATTCTCTAAAATATAGTAGTTAGGCATAAATGACAAGAGTTCACTAAATTATGCTCTCAGAGTGATAAAGTTTCCTAAGATCTTACTAGGGGCATTTATAAAACTATCTTCTTTTTCAATCATAAACTTGAATATTATATATATTGAAAGAGATGAGCTTTAATTGCAGTACTTTGTTAAGGCTTTTACAAGGATTTACTTATAAATGTAAGTTTTGTCCTGTGTATGCTGTTTAAATAACTACCCATATAAATGAAATCTTGGATTATTAGTGTTAGAAGGAAGCTTTAGTGATAACCCACGCAGCCTCCCCATTCTACAGATTAAGAAACTGAGGATGAGAGAAGAGACAGATGGTGACAGATGAGAATACTAATTAATACTAATGGAAACACCTCTTGAGAATTATTTCTTTAGCTCTCTATTTGTTCAACAGTGTACACACATAAATATTCTATGTGGATTAAATATATTTTAAATTTAGAGCCTTCATGGATTTGTCCATATTTGAGAGACAAAGTATTTGAGGATGATAAAATTGAATGCAAAATGACAAATTAATTTTTAGTTTTTTCTTAAATGTTGCTTAAACGTTTTCTTAAATTTTTGTGTCACAGTGTCTACACCCACATTTTATGCTTATGAAGCATTTTTTATTTATTTTTAATTTTTTTTAAATTTTATTTTTATGTTTATTTTTATGTTTATTTATTTTTGAGAGAGACAGAGACAGAATGCGAGGGGGTTAGGGGCAGAGAGAGAGGGAGACACAGAATCTGAAGCAGGCTGCAAGCTCTGAGTTGTCAGCACAGAGCCCAATGCAGGGCTTGAACCCACGAGCTGTGAGTTCATGACCTGAGCCGAAGTCGGACACTCAACTGACTGAGCCACCAAGGCGCCCCTGAAATATTTTTTTAATTTAGAGTCTTTTTGGACTTGTCCATATTTGATGGACAAAATATTTGAGGATGATAAAACTGCATGCAAATTCACAAATTAATTTTTAGGTTTTTCTTACAGTTTGCTATAGGAAATCAATAGCATACTTATAAAGTTGCAGAAGATGATGTTGAATAATAACTTGATTCTTTGAGTTGTTAATATACATAAAGATTTGTACTCTTGTTGTGGTGTCTTAAAAATATTTCAGTGAAGGGGCGCCTGAGTAGCTCCTTTGGTTGAGTGACTGACTTCGGTTCAGTTCATGACCTCATGGTTCGTGAGTTAAAGCCCTGTGTCGGGGTCTGTGCTGACAACTCAGAGCCTGGAGTCTGCTTCAGATTCTATGATTCCCTCTCCCTCTCTGCCCCTCCCCTGCTCATGTTCTGTCTCTCTCTGTCTCTCCAAAACTAAATAAATATTAATAAAATAAATAAATAAATAAATACATAAATATTTCATTGAATATTTTAATGTAGTATAAAGTAGAAAAATACTAGTTGTATTGAATGAAGGAAAGACCTAAATATAAATAAAATTTTCCTTAAAGGCTTAAAGAGTTGAGGAAAAAAATGTATCTATTTCTATAAATGTAATAAAAATTATCTGGGTAGCTTTGGGGCATCTGCTGCTGGTTTAGAATGTTTTACTTTAGGAGATATTGAATTGAAGATTAATCTAGACATTCCTTAACTTATAGGTAATCATTATTTATAACTCTTACATTTATTTTTTCAAACATTTTAATGTTTAAATATTAGGCAATTACATATTTCAACATTGACCTTCCTCTTCCTTATCTTGAATCTAACCCAATGGAAGTCCTTATTCTTCAGAATCTGACATTAAAAGCAGTTCAAACAATGTTCCCATCCAAGTTTCTCACAAAGCATTCTTTGTTCCATATGTAGAAATCATGACATTCAGGAAGTAGAACTTGGGAACATTTAATTGAGTACAAGAGAAATGAGGCAAAGTGACTTGTCTTATTACACAATCAGAGAATAAAAAAGAGGGGGAAAAAAACCCAAAACAAAACAGAGTGCACTATACACAAAACTACATAATCTGCTTAACCAAGATAATAATCAATCACATTCTCCATTGGGCATCCATCTAGCTTGTACAGATATCCTAAAGCATTATTTCAGTAAGTGTCAAGCAAATATAACAAAAAGGTAATCTTATGTTAGGGTAATCAGAGAAAGATTGGAATCTTTTTTTAATCATTTTCAGGGCAGGAAAAACAGTAGGCCCCCTAAACACATGTTTCAGCTCCCAGTGCTTAGAATTACTAAGTGCAGAAGGGATTCCCAGTTTCAATCCTGTGTCTCTGTCAGCACTCACTATTTACATGCACCTCTCTTAAATAATGCTCAAGGATTATGTTATCAACAATGATCACCAGTGGTGGGAAGCTGTGCCTGAAAGGGCTGAATAATGGCTAAGACTTCTTTCTGTACACATTAAAGCAGTGCTTTCATACATAGCCAAAACCCTGCTAATGGGGGGGGGGGGGGTGGGTAGCTAACTAGATGAGCTACCTCATCTAGTTTCATGTTGTTTTCTCTTGTGTCATCAAAAAGTATCTCGTGCCCACTTTTTTTGTGTGCTGTTTCTACTGAGTTGGCTATCTAGCAGCTGCCTGAAGGTCTTATGATTCTTTACCTTTAAAGGTAATGAATTTTATGAGGTAGTGTTTCAAAACACGTCATATCTTAAGTCCTACCAATCATTCATTTGAGGAAACTCAAGATTAAAATGTCTACTCATTTTTTTCTATGCATGAGCTTAGAGTCATTCTAGTGTTTTGCTCATTGTTCAGAGAAAGTTAACTGAATAAAATAGAGAAGTGATATGATTTTAAACACATATTATTATCTCTGGATTTAAGGCAGTAGGAGTAATTCCATCAAGTAGTTTAAATGTGATGCAATCTGGTTCAGGAAGTTTATCACAAAAGAGACAGGTAGGGAGAGTAAACAGGGAATTAAGACAAATACTGTTTTTCCAAAGTTGCTACTAACTGTTACTATTACTGCATTGCACCTTGCTTGATAAAATGGAGATTGAAGACCAGATAAATCTTAGCAATTGTTTTGTAAACTCCAGAATACCTTTATACTACAACTAAGAAATTTCTTTGTGCTATCAACTGAGAAACATTGTTATGATAATTTATTCACTAAGAAAGCAACCCTGTACTGTATCTTCTACATCCAGTTATATCACACATTCTAATAACATTGAACAAAGTGCTAAAGGATCTTATTTCTCTCTATATGCAGACAATAAAATGATAATATTTACTGAACATTTATTTCATTTCCAGTATTGTTTTAATGCTATAGGGGATAGACAATTAAAATGACATACTTGCATCCTTTAAGGAGTCTCTTATCTCAATAAGTGAATTTGGCTTTGAAAGATGACAGAAATTATATTAAATAGAGGAAAATGGAAAGAGCATTTTGAATGGAGGAGGTTAAAATAAATATGGTATATTGCTTCCTATCAAAGGACTTATCATCCAAGAAGTAAATTATGCTTTAAAATATAAATATTATATTAATTAATGGACTGTAATGGGGGGAATATTGCAACTGTAAAGAACAGTATTAAAAAAAGTGTGGAAATGTTAATATGAATGCCATGTATGAGGTATTTATTGGTCTATTTGCATAGATTATAAGATTTTGGGGGGCACTGTAGGAAACATGGTGACATGACTCACTTTTCTAAAGCTTTGAAAATGAGATAGAGGAGAGAGTAGTTTATTTGGAAAGAAATGCTGTTTTCTTGCAGGTAGTTGATGAAGGAACAACATTACAGTTATGGGAAGACTTGCCTAATAATTATATGTAGGAGGGACAAAAGAGATAGGGTTCAGAGAACTAAAAACAAACAGACCTATTGGGTTAGAGATAAGGAAAACCTAAGCTAAAATTATAATAAGGGATTGTGAAATGGGAACGAAGAGGCAAATCCAATAATTATTTTGAAGAAAAAAATCCAGTAAATCTTGGTAATATATTGGATACAGACATTGAAAGAGAGGCGAACACAGGTGACTTCAAGAATTTGTATCTCAGTCATTGGAAAATGCCTAGATTATCTGGAAAATTGATCATTTGTAGACACAGGGTCAATTTGGTATGGGGTGGATAACCAGTTTGGCTTTGGTCATGCTGAGTTTGACCAGCTGTACATCCAAGTGGAAATCTCTTGTAGGCAACTAGAAATTCAAGATGGGGGCACTGGTGAGAGTCAGATGAGATTTAAATAAATAAATATTCAAGTTAATTAAGTGTCAGCAAGAGAGTACACTAAAAAAAGAGCACAGAACTAGTTTTACAGTGGTAAGAGTAATGATAACTGCATGAAGAGTCTATTGATACTATAGTTCTTGCAGTATGGGCATTACTTTGATTTGGAGTGTGAAGTCATGTTATTTCAATGATTTTTTTTCAATTGTTACTCTATTTGGACATCTTTTGACATAGTGGTAACTAGCTAATATGTTGCATTAGAGTTTCTGTACTCATTGATTGGGGTAATAAGTGTATGAAAGATAGATTATTCTTAAGCCTTGACCTATATTTAATTGAATTAAGTATATTTATGTTTAATTATGTTTGTTTTTTTTAATTATCTTTCTAAATTGCAAACTCATATATTATTTCCGAGTTTATATAATAATTTTTCCAAGTGTTTTATTCCTTTCATTTCTTTCTTAACCACAGTTTAACTTCATCCACCTTCAAAACCTCACCCATTATTTTTACATTATGAAGCCTTTTACATCTGAGCATAGAAAGCACAATACAGCCTTAACTAATATCCTGCTCATTAATTTTTTGGAAGGTAATAAAATTGACTATAGCTAAGGAAGTCTTTTTCTTAGAAACCAATTCTTAACGTACTTAATATATGCTCAATTCAAAGAATTCCAGTGTGGGCTGGTGTGAATCATATTCTCATACACACACAATTACTTTTTAAGTATAGCAAATTTAACTTACTGAATAATTAAAATTATTTTGGGGGTATAAGTTTTTTATTGATAACTAGCAACATATAATAACTGCTACAGAATATCAATTATCTTTATCTGAAAAAAAATGTTACTTAAATTATAGAAGCTGTTTATTTGAAATGATCACAATACTAATTTTCTGGCTAAGGATCATTGTTAGCATTAATTATGCACCATAAGTGTTCTGTTTGGTAGTATGGATTCAGAAAGGAAAAAAAAAAAAAAAACAAGAAAAAAACAAAAAGAAAAAAAAAACAAAAACAAATAAAGAAAAACTAAAAGTTAAATGATACTTGTTAAATATAAATAGGTCAAATCCCATAAAGCAATTGCTGAGAATCAGGTTTTGTATGTTGGTGGAGTCTGCTGCTGAAGACAGCACTGTTTTATTTGCTATAGAGTAAAAGTATTGGAGGAATTGTCTCCATTTCTTGGACTTTTAGTAATATCATAAAAGATAATTGGACAGACCCAACTTTGGAATGGCAAGGGCATTTTACAGAAATTTCTCGTCATGAACCCCTGTGTCTTATACGGGTGTTAGGAAGATAACTGAACAGCACTGTGTTTGACATTGTGCATTTCCCAAAGTCATATGGCATTATCTTTGATCATTGTTTTTAATAGGCCTCCCCAAAAATTTTAATGTTACTTCTTGATATTTCCTTTTCTGAAATCAAAGATAATTAAAAACAAACAGTTTTGAAAAATAAGCAGTGTACCTTAGAAAGGTTTTTTTTTTTCCTTTTTCTAATACATTGAGTTAAATTCCTTTACCTTGATTTATTCTGTCTCAAAGATACTGTGATGGTTCACAAAAAAATGCTGAGGCTCTTGCTTTTTAGCCTTTCTTCATGGATTCAAAGAGATAACTTTTCCTGACAGTGTAAGAGAAGCAGTATTATATTCCATGTGCAAAAGTTAAAATTAAAGTGGCAATAGCAAAATATAGAGCAAAGATAATAGTGTAAAAAACTGTTCAGACTTCAGATAAATTTGAACATCCTTTTAGGATTTTATATCTACACATATATTTATTATTTAATTTTGACATTTAAATATTTATATTACTAGCCTTGGTATTGTGGTACATAGAAAAACAACATTAATTTTGCAATATTTCTGAATAGAGAAATCATATGGCAGTTAATGCATTCGTTAACTAAAACATCTTTTGTTGAACATTTGTAAATATTATTTTTGTGCTCCAATGACATCAAGTCATTACGACCAAATATTAATTTTTCAATGCTTTCAGTGTGCAAAACTTAACTCTACAGAGCACAGGGTATAAATGTGCTAAAAACAAAAGTGATGAAAAAAAAGAGTATTTTTTTATTCTGCATGAGAATCAAGCAGTTTCTCATTGACCAGAGAGCAGGCAAACTAGAAATAGTATTCTTCTATCATTGGGAACTGAATTAGATCCTAGGAATTCCCTTTTCTTTTTTTATGGGAAATGATGAAGACTGAGCACTGACTGAAATAGGCAGCAGCAATAAGAGGGCAGGGATTTGCTTGTAGGACACCTTCATTGCACAGGGGGCCCCAGCCTTCCGTGCACTCTTGGGCAGATCCCTATTGTTATTTTTAATAATAACAATTTTGATCTTTTCTTGGGTTATTTGTTGCAGTTCAAAATGAGATCTTACAACTGGGTTTGTTTATATAATCGTCAGGTATGACGCAAACATAAGGAAATATTGTAATTATTCATTGTATGCCTCATTTTCAATAGGCTATTATTTAAGCTGGTCTTATCTAAAATACCTCAACTGGTCTTTTCATGCCTTGTTTTAACTCTTCCTTTAGTAGAAGGCAACCCTGCTTTTTTAAAGGCCTGAGAAGTTCCCACTTTATGTCTGCTCCCACCAGGGATGTCATCAATATGGCATCATTTTAGCAGAACACGCACACTTTATCCTTTCTCCTTCTGAATTTTAATCTATTTTTCTATCTAAGTATGATAGTTCTTATAGCTAGTTCTGTTCAGGATATTCCTGAATTAAACTCATAGTAACTTTACTTCTGGAATTAGAGTAACCCTTGTGACTCTTTAGATCCAATTTATAGAAATACTCTCCCATTTCAAGCTATCTGCTTTCATGCTGAAGTTGTTGATAGTAGCCACTTCTATGTTCTGTTTCTCAAAAAAATCCAGAATTAGATCAGCAATTTGTCACCAAGTACAAAACATACTTGTAGCTGGAACTCAAGTCTTCTAGTCCCCAAACCTGTAGTCATTTTATTATGCCATTTATAGGCATGGAGGTAATACAAATATATTAATAATGATAATAAAGTTAATAAAAATTCCATCTCTCAATGACCTCATAAAACTTTGGGAATACAAAATTGGCACATAAAATATCAATAAATATTCCTTTCGAGCATAAGGGAGTAGATAATATATAGGGATTTGAAACAAGCAACCTTTGCAGAAAAAGTAAATACTATGGAATTTCAGAAAGGCATAGGATAGTAGCTAGCTGGGTGAAATAGCTGAAGAGATGACTTTCCACTGAGGAACAGCATAAACAAAGACATAATGAAACAATTGGCCAGTCTACATAAGAGTCTGAATAAGGTTAAAAATACTGAATCATATTATGTAGAATTTGGAAATTCAGAAACTTAGAATGTTAAAAGCATTCAATAGCTAATAGAAATTGACTGATTCTAGAGAAGTGAAGTTACATAGTGCAAAACTAACTATGAAGATGATTTGCAAGACAAAATGGAGAAAGGGGAACTGAGTAGGAATTGATTTTGAAAATCCATGATTCAGAACTGAAATGAAAGCGCACTTGAATTTGACAGGATAAAGCAAAGAAGCATATAACACAAAAGTTGATATGACTTAAGCATATTTGTTTGTATTTAAGGAAAGAGATTAAAAGAAGGTGGAAACCAACCTTAAGACTTAAGAACTCAAAGAAGCACCATAATATTTCAGAAACAGAGACTATGGGAAGGAGAGCTAGTATGAGAGAAGTTGTCAGGTTCAGTGTTAAAGCCTTTGAAGTATGAGGTAATAGTGAGCTGCCCAAGTAGGAATATACAAAGATGGATGGAAAGACTTCGAGTAACTATTGATGGCTATAAGTTGAGAGTGTTTTGAAATGATCGGCTAAAGCTAAAGCCATAAGTGTGTTAGGTCATCAAAAAGGTAGGAAGAATCTGAGAGCCAAGACTTAGCCAAAGGGGCTCTCCCATTAGTGGCACATAGGGTAGAGAAGAGAAATGCATGTCACAGAAGTTAAAAGGAAGGTATCATAAAGTTGGTATTCAATAATAGTTTTATTCGAACCTGCAAAATAGTTAAAAGATCTTAAAAAAAAAAGACAGTGGGTCCATCCTAAGGGGAAAAGACAGTGGGAAAGGGAGGAGAAATAGAAAGAGCATCAGAACAATTTAAAATGCTTTAAATGCTAACCAGGTTTGAAATCATGTGCTAGATATTGTAGGAGACACAGGATAAATCAGAAACTGTATTTGAATGTATGCATTTACAATCTAATAGAAGAAGGGAGATATGCATGCATTAATTTGTAGTGAAGTCAGGCTATGTAGGTATAACTTGAAGCTCTTAGTGTTTTAGACATGAAGAAAAGAGAGAGTAACCTGAGTCATTCAAATACAGGTTAAGCTTCTTTTACAAAGATAACCAAAACACAGTGCTTTGAGTCAGAAAGCATTTTATAACTCTTACTTCACAGTGCAGAGGAGTACATTCAAGTCTGGTGGCACAGCCCTGTCATTCTCAACATAGGGCTTCTAATTCATCTCTAGTCATCACCATCTCCTAAAATTTGGAGAGGGAAAAGAAAGTTCAGAGCAAACATCCTTATGGAGGATTCTGAGAAGTTGTACACATCATTTCTGCTCAGATCCCAGTGGCTCAAATTTAGTTGCATTCAAGGGAAGATGAGAGGTATAGTTTTATTAGCTGAACAGCAATGTTCCTGGTAAAATTCAGGACAGTAAATACTGAGGGGTAGTCACCAGTCACTACCTTAGATATCCTCCATGAAACAACCAATTAAGACTATAACTAGATGATGGTATTGTGTTGGAATTGAAGGGTTGGGTGTAGGATTTAAATATCTATGGACTGGAGGATAGAGAATTATAGGCTGAAGGACAATATGAAGAAATAAGTAATTAAAAAGCAATATTGAATTTTTTATGTAAAGTGACCCATAGCCTAGGTGGTAAGAGAAAAAGTAATGGAACATAATCATGAAATAGTATTTGGATTGTGATGCAGAGGATCTTGAATTCCATGCTTAAAAGTCTGGATATTTTATATATAGACTGTGGACATGATTGAAGGGTTGTTTTTTTTTTTTTTTTTTCAACTTTTATGAAGTTTACTTGTTTTGAGAGAGACAGTGACAGCATGGGTGGGGGAGGAGCAGAGACAGAGGGAGAGAGAGATTAAACAGTGCAAGGCCTGTAAGTGAGTGAGTGAGTGAGTGAGTGAGTGTGTATGTGTGTTTGGGAGTGAGTATGTTGTTTGGAAG
This sequence comes from Panthera leo, assembly GCF_018350215.1. Taxonomy (NCBI): domain Eukaryota; kingdom Metazoa; phylum Chordata; class Mammalia; order Carnivora; family Felidae; genus Panthera; species Panthera leo. The sequence goes on from NC_056683.1 coordinate 91,300,953, forward strand.
TAGGAATTTAAGGAGGAAAGGAGTAATTTACATTAGGATCCACCATTAGGATATGCTAATGAATCAATTGGAGATGGAGGAAAAGCCTCCTGAATGCCACTATGAGGAGCAAATTGTGAATTCAAGTTAGCATTTTACTTGGCTAGATTTGCATTTTGGAGACTTTGTCCATCCTAAGGGGAAAAGCAGAGGACGTGGAGGATGTGAAAAGTGTACATCATTCAAATTTAAGTATCAGTTTACCATACATTTTTCCCCTCTTTCAGATAAATTATGTGAGACTCCCTCACTGAAGTAGATATTAGTCATTTGAAATCAGTGCCAGAGATTCTAGATTCTTTCTATACCTTTCATTTTCTCCTTTCTTCTTTTCCTCTTCCCTTCCTTCCTTCCTTCCTTCCCTCCTTTCTTCCTTCCTTCCTTCCTTCCTTCCTTCCTCCCTTTTCTTATTTTTCTTCTTTATTTCCTTCTCAGAGTTAAAAAAATGTATATATAAATTTGGAATGGGAGGGAAAGAATTGCATATTTATACTTTTACTTCTCCAATCTTTATCACCACATCTTTCTTCTGTCCTTTCATGGAATCCATTGAAGCACCTGTATAAAACTCAGCGGCTCGTGGAATCTATGTAAAAACTAGTGATCTTAATCAGCCAAATTATGTGTCTCACTAGCTATGTTTCTATGATTTGCCACGTGTGTAAACTAAATCCAGTTTTTACAGGCTAGCTTTGTGTTTATAGGTAATACACTTTCAGGAGTGGGGAAAGAATAGTTAAATTATGAAGAAGTAAAGACAGCAGTAAGAGTATATAACAACAGGCAAAGTCACAACATTTAACAGTATTTAATAACAGTATTTAGTAATACTCCACTGTGTCAAACTGTGGAGTAATTGCTGTTACTAGGACTATGACATCATGCAGTCCTCACAACACCTATATAAACGAGCTCTTACTACCATCCTTCTTGTTCAGATAAAAGAACAGCACAGGGAGGTTATGCAATCTGTCAAGGGCATGGAACTGTGCGATGTGGCTAGATCACATTTCTTCCGATGAGCAATGCATTCATTCGATGGTTAATTAAAATTGGTAATATTGTTAAAGAAGACATTCTTGTGTAAAGACTGATGGTCAAAATCCTGATACTTGAGAATACTTTTAAAGATGCATATAATTATTTTCACTAGAGTAAAAGTAATAAGGGAATTTAAATAAAAATAAAATGTTTACAACCAGAGCTAGCTCTACTTCAGTCAGAAACAACAAATCAGATCAGAACATTTAATTACTATCCAATCAACCTTTCTGTTCAGTGTGTCAGTTTA